>NC_059157.1:176817948-178040949 GCF_019923935.1 Bubalus bubalis
ACAGGAGACAGGGAGCAAGACCATCCCCATGAAAAAGTAATGCAAAAAAGCAAAATGGCTGTCTGAGGAGGTCTTACAAATAGCTGTGAAAAGAAGAGAAGCCAAAACCAAAGGAGAAAAGGAAAGATATACCCATTTGAATGCAGAGCTCCAAAGAACAGCAAAGAGAGATAAGAAAGCCTTCCTCAGTGATCAGTACAAAGAGATAGAGGAAAACAATAGAATGGGAAAGACTAGAGATCTCGTCAAGAAAATTAGAGATACCAAGGGAACATTTCATGCAAAGATGGGCTCAATAAAGGGAAGAAACGGTATGGACCTAACAGAAACAGAAGATATTAAGAAGAGGTGGCAAGAATACACAGAAGAACTGTACAAAAAAGATCTTCATGACCCAGATAATCATGATGGTGTGATCATTCGCCTAGAGCCAGACATCCTGGAATGTGAAGTCAAGTGCGCCTTAGGAAGCATCACTATGAACAAAGCTAGTGCAGATGATGGAATTCCAGTTGAGCTATTTCAAATCCTAAAAGATGATGCTGTGAAAGTGCTGCACCCAATATGCCAGCAAATTTGGAAAACTCAGCAGTGGCCACAGGACTGGAAAAGGTCAGTTTTCATTCCAATCCCAAAGAAAGGTAATGCCAAAGAATGATCAAACTACCGCACAAGTGCACTCTTCTCACACACTAGTAAAGTAATGCTCAAAATTCTCCAAGCCAGGCTTCAACAGTACATGAACCATGAACTTCCAGATGTTCAAGCTGGTTTTAGAAAAGGCAGAGGAACCAGAGATCAAATTGCCAGCATCCACTGGATCATCGAAAAAGCAAGAGAGTTCCAGAAAACATCTATTTCTGCTTTATTGACTATGCCAAAGCCTTTGACTGTGTGGATCACAACAAACTGTGGAAAATTATGAAAGAGATGGGCGTACCAGACCACCTGATCTACCTCTTGAGAAACCTCTATGCAGGTCAGAAAGCAAGAATTAGAACTAGACATGGAACAATAGACTGGTTCCAAATAAGGAAAGGAGTACATCAAGTTTGTATATTGTCACCCTGCTTATTTAACTTCTATGCAGAGTACATCATGAGAAATGCTGGGCTGGAAGAAACACAAGCTGGAATCAAGATTGCTGGGAGAAATATCAATAACCTCAGATATGCAGATGACACCACCTTTATGGCAGAAATTGAAGAGGAACTAAAAAGCCTCTTGATGAAAGTGAAAGAGGAGAGTGAAAAAGTTGGCTTAAAGCTCAACATTCAGAAAACAAAGATCATGGCATCCAGTCCCATCACTTCATGGCAAATAGATGGAGAAACAGTGGAAACAGTGTCAGACTTTATTTTTTGGGGCTCCAAAATCACTGCAGATGGTGACTGCAGCCAAGAAATTAAAAGATGCTTACTCCTTGGAAGAAAAGTTACCACCAAGCTCCTGCTGCTGCTGCTAAGTTGCTTCAGTCATGTTCGACTGTGTGCAACCCCACAGACAGCAGCCCACCAGGCTCC
Organism: Bubalus bubalis; assembly: GCF_019923935.1. Taxonomy (NCBI): domain Eukaryota; kingdom Metazoa; phylum Chordata; class Mammalia; order Artiodactyla; family Bovidae; genus Bubalus; species Bubalus bubalis. The sequence continues at coordinate 176,819,472 of NC_059157.1, forward strand.
TCTGTCCCTGGGATTCTCCAGGCAAGAATACTGGAGTGGGTTTCCATTTCCTTCTCCCTAATCAATCTAGACAGCATATTAAAAAGCAGAGACATTACTTTGTCAACAAAGGTCTGTCTAGTCAAGACTATGGTTTTTCCAGTAGTCATGTATGGATGTGAGAGTTGGACTATAACGAAAGCTGAGCACTGAAGAATTGATGCTTTTGAACTGTGGTGTTGGGAAGACTCTTGAGAGTCCCTTGACTGCAAGGAGATCCAACCAGTCTGAATGTTCATTGAAAGGACTGATGTTGAAGCTGAAACTCCAATACTTTGGCCACCTGATGCAAAGAGCTGACTCATTTGAAAATGATGCTGGGAAAGATTGAAGGTGGGAGGAGAAGGGGACAACAGAGGATAAGATGGTTGGATGGCATCACTGACTTAGTGGACATGTGTTTGAGTAAACTCCATGAGTTGGTGATGGACAGGGAGGCCTGGTGTGCTGCAGTCCATGGGGTCGCAAAGAGTCAGACACGACTGAACTCAACTGAACTGAACTGATATTCAAAAGTAGCTAAGAGAGTAGATTAAAAATTCTCATCACAAGGAAAAAAGTTGCAACTATGTAGTTGTAAATATTAACTAGACTTATTGTGGTGACCATGCCATAAGAAATGCAAATCTGGAATCAAGTTGCATACCTAAAACTAATATAATGTTACATGCCAATTATAATCTCAATTAAAAAACAAAACTGAACCCACACCAGAAACAGAGACAAGACAGCCCCATGTTATATAAGCCTTATCTTTGCAGATTAAAGAAAAAAAATGGTTTAATTTCATATGCAGTATTTGTTCATTGCAGAAAGTATTTACAATATTGTAAAATATAAAGGTAAAAATTGAAATCACCCATAATTTCACCTTTCAGAGATAACTGCAGTTAACATTCTCATGTATTTCTTTCTAATCTTTTTTTCCACAGACTGAATACAAAATGTCATAGGAGTTTAGAATTGGCAATAGTAAAGTTTTATGCTACGTCTTAATAAATGTTTTCTAGTTTTGCATTTACCAAATAAATGAGACTGTGACATATATAATTTGCTAAGCTAATATCATGCAATTTTGACAGTTTTATCATATTTCTTTTTTTTAATATTTATTTATTTGGCTGCCTTGGTTAGTTGTGGCATGTGAACTGTGGTGTTGGAGAAGACTCTTGAGAATCCCTTGGACTGCAAGGAGATCCAACCAGTCCATTCTAAAGGAGATCAGCCCTGGGATTTCTTTGGAAGGAATGATGCTAAAGCTGAAACTCCAGTACTTTGGCCACCTCATGCGAAGAGTTGACTCATTGGAAAAGACTCTGATGCTGGGAGGGATTGGGGGCAGGAGGAGAAGGGGACGACAGAGGATGAGATGGCTGGATGGCATCACTGACTTGATGGACGTGAGTCTCAGTGAACTCCAGGAGTTGGTGATGGACAGGGAGGCCTGGCATGCTTCGATTCATGGGGTCGCAAAGAGTCGGACACGACTGAGCGACTGATCTGATCTGATCTGGTTAGTTGTAGCATGTGAACTCTTAGTTGCAGTATGTGGGATCTAGTTCCCAGACCAGGCATCAAACCTCAGCCTCCTGCATTGGGAGCATGGAATCTTAGCCACTGGACCACCAGGGAATATTTATTATATTTCTTGAAGATGAAAAAATTTTTCACTGAAAAGTTGGGAGGACATTACAGGTACCCACTCTCATCTATTATACTTACTATTAAATAATGTATCTTAATTCTTTAGTTCATTTTATGTTGTTAAGCATTTCCCCATGTCATTAAATATGCTTAAAATGATATGTGAAACATTTCAAAGCAAGGATAATCTACTCAATATTTCATTGAAAGAGTTTCCTACTCCTCAACATTTAATATATTTTCAGATTTTTAAAAGCAATATATAATACTATGATGATAAACTAATATATATATATATATATAATATTCATATATAAATCTGTGACCACATTTGCAATTATTTCCTTAGAACAAACTCCTTGGAATGAGACTTGTAGATTTTTATAGAATTTTCTCTTCGATTCCAAAGAGACTCAGTGTTGTTCTGAGAGGGTCTGGCCTCTAAAGTCTGTGGCCTTGGTCTGTCAAGTGTTGGCCTTAGGTTTAAACCTGAGATTCCGTGAATCCCTGGAGCATCTGTTTCAACCTAGAAGGTTGAAAAAGGTTGTTGACAATTTCACATCCATCCCTTTATAGACAACAGCCTTCTGAGTTTTCCTCTTTATTTGTTCCCTTCCTGTGCCCAGCTCAGACCATTCAGAAATGAAATGGGGTAATATGCACATATCTCCTATCTGTATCTCCCTTTGCCCTGTGTACTCTTCTCAGCTCCACTTTAATGCTTTTTCTGCAGAGACTCCAGTGCCCAAGGATAGGACACCCAGTATCTAAGCACTTAAAACTTCTTAAGTTCTGCCTCCCAGCGTCCTTACAGTCAGGACTTCCATAACTACTTGCATTATAGAAGAAGATCTCAAAAGAAGAACAATGTTCAACTTAAAAGAAGTAATCACTAATGGTGGAAATCACAAAAACAAACAAACAGTAAATCACACCAAAGAGGGAAAGAGAGATTTGCATTAGGTCAATAGGAAGGGAAAGCTATTGAAATCAAGGGCTTGGCTGAACTTGCCTACCAGGAGTGAGAGAAGGAAGAAGATGAGTGAGTCCAATATGGTGCCCTTGGAAGCCAGCGGCCTGAGCTCTCAGGAGAGGGGCTGAGAGGGAGTGAACCAGAAGTCCGGATGGTGAGATGGGAAGACAGTGAGAGCTTTCGTCTGCCAGATGAGCAATCTGGCCTCACACCTAAAGGCAATAAGACAGTACCACTCTGTGGTCTCAGGCAAGAAGAAATTGTGCAGAAGCCAGCATCTGAAGATTCTTCCAGCAACTGTGGGCTTGAAAAATTGCAGGGAAGAAAAACCAAGAGCAGAAAAATCAGCCACTAAATTGTGACAACAGTAATAGCTGATATTTACTCGGTATTGATTGTATGTCAGGCACTGTGTTGTATCTCATGTATTGAAACATTTAACAGTCAGCCAAGATTTATGTTGTAAGTATTATTATTAGCCCATTTTATAGATAAGGAAACTGAGAAAGAGAGAGAGTAAATGGCCTGCCTAAAGCTACCAGCTAGTAAGTACCAGTGCAAGGACCCAAACCCAGATGCTTAGCCCCTACACAATGAGCTGCCATCAGGATGGCAGCCTTGACTGTGGAGGCAGTTACGGCCTTGGGAAGAAAGTGCACGTCTGTATCACTGCGCGAACAGTTTATGTTCTGGGATATGGGGAGGCAGAGGGAAAAAATGAAGACTGAGTCTCAGAAACGTTTCAGAGGTGGTAAAGGCAGGAACAGGAGGTGAGAACTGTATGGTGTCACAGGACTACAGCCATCACACGTCTGGCGGCACAGCTGCCTTCTGCAACTCACCAGACTGCGGATTAGCCTGGGCGGGGCTCTGCTGGACCCAGTGCAGCTGACATAGAAAGGGGCGGAGCTCCCTCTTACTGAAGAGGTACCTATTTTATGCCAGGCACTGGGCTAGCAGCTTGACATGTATCATCTCATTCACTTTTCATAACAAAACTACTTTTACTTCTGTTTTACAGACAACAAAACCAAGGCTGCAGAGAGTTACCTGATTTGCGCAAGGCATATAACTCTGAGAGCACCAAGATTTGACCTCAGGAAAGTCTGTGAGCTCCAAAGCCATCAGCTAGATAGGCTTTAGCCACTTCTGGCTAAAGATGACATTTCAGGTTCTAAGTCTTTTGAGTCCTTCCTCCTCGTGCTCCCCAGAGGTGCCGCCTCTCCCATCAAGGAAGAAAGGCTGAGCCTATCTTTGCTCAGTTCAGTTCAGTTCAGTTCAGTCGCTCAGTCGTGTCCGACTCTTTGCGACCGCATGAATTGCAGCATGCCAGGCCTCCCTGTCCATCACCAACTCCCGGAGTTCACCCAGACTCACGTGCATCGAGTCAGTGATGCCATCCAGCCATCTCATCGTCTGTCGTCCCCTTCTTCTCCTGCCCTCAATCCCTCCCAGCATCAGTCTTTTCCTCCGCACACTCCTCCTTTCTCCTACCCTCACCTAAAAGAAAATAATCTACTGGTCCCTGGACTTGTAGGTTGATGGGTGTGTTTAGTCACTCAGTCATCTCCAACTCTTTGCGACCCCATAGACTATAGCCCGCCAGGCTCCCCTGTCCATGGAGATTCTCCAGGCAAGAATACTAGAGTGGGTTACCATGCCCTCCTCCAGGAGATCTTCCCAACCCAGGGATCAAACCCAGGTCTCCCACACTCAGATGGTCTTTACCGTCTGAGCCACCCAGTTAAGCCCAAGTTGATGGATAGTTTTCTTCAATTCATGACCTTTTTTGGATATTTCTCCCCCTTTTATGAACTCCCAGCCAGCAAGGTCATATGGGAGAAGCACAAGATGTGGAACCAGAAAGCCTGGGTTAAGAGTCACAGCACCTGAGTTCATGGATGGATGATTATGAGCCAACCTTAATTTCCACGTTGAGTTGTTGGGAGAACCAAGTGAAATGATGCATGTGAAACACTTTGTGATCTAGAAAGCCCAATGTATCTATTCCACAGCACCAACCCACTCTCTCTGGTCGGTCAGGATTGAGTCCAGAATAATGGTCCCCTGAGTGGCCTCCTCCACTTTAGGGGAGATGAAACTGTGGACAGGGAGGTCTGGGCATCCATCAGATGTCTGCTGCAAGCCAAACCACCTGCCTGCCGAGTCAGGGCTGGAGTCGGGGCCAGGCAAGACAGCTCCTATTTGTATGAGGCTTTGCCACTTACAAAGTACATCCACATCTATTATGTATTGCTTCACAACCACCCTACAAGGCAGCAGTCCTATCCCTACTGTTCAAAATAGAAATCTGAGTCTTCAGAGAGGTGAGTGGTTGCCCAAAGTCACACAGTTACTGAGTAGAGAGCTGGGCTCACACCCTTGTCTTGGGCTTCCCAGTCCACTGCTGCTTCTGGTTTTTGAAGGGCAACCTGGGATCCACAGTGCTGCTTCATCACCAGGCTCATAGATATTCTGTATAAATAGATAGTTTTCTATAAACTGTGTATATATGTATGCTTGCATGAGTGCTCAATTGCTAAGGCAAGTCCGACTCTTTGCATCCCCATGGACTGTAGCCCACTAGCCTCTTCTGTCCATGGAATTTCCCAGGCAAGAATTTTGGATTGCATTGCCATTTCCTCTTCCAGGAGATCTTCCTGACCTAGAGACTGAACCTGTGTCTCCTGTGCCTCCTGCATTGGCAGGCAGGTTCTTTACTACTGATCCACCTGGGAAACCCTGTGTAAATGTATATATGCTATTGGAGAAGGCAATGGCACCCCACTTCAGTACTCTTGCCTGGAAAATCCCATGGACGGAGGAGCCTGGTGGGCTGCAGTCCATGGGGTCGCTAAGAGTCAGACATGACTGAGCGACTTCCCTTTCACTTTTCACTTTCATGCATTGGAGAAGGAAGTGGCAACCCACTCCAGTGTTCTTGCCTGGAGAATCCCAGGAATGGGGGAGCCTGGTGGGCTTCCGTCTATAGGGTCGCACAGAGTCAGACACGACTGAAGCGACTTAGCAGCAGCAGCAGCAGCAGTTGCTCAGTGGTGTCCGACTCTTTGTGACCCCATGGACTGTAGCCTGCCAGGCTCCTCTGTCCACAGGGATTCTCCAGGCAAAAATACTGGAGTGGGTTGCCATGCCATCCTCTAGGGGATCTTCCCAACCCAGAGATCGAACTCAGGTCTCCCACATTGCAGGTGGATTCTTTATCATCTGAGTCACCAGGGAAGCCCTATAAATGTATAATTATGTATGGCTCAGATAGTGAAGAATCTGCCTGCAGTGCAGAAGACCTGGGTTCGATTCCTGGGTTGGGAAGATCCCCTGGAGGAGGGCATGACAACCCACTCCAGTATTCTTGCCTGGAGAATCCCCATGGACAGAGGAGCCTGGCAGGCTACAGTCCACGGGGTCACAAAGAGTCAGACACCACAAGCAACTAAGTGCAGTGCAGCATGTATTAATTAAGGATACATTAATTTTGATTATATTGTCTTTTCATCTCCAGTTGGAAACACCTCAAACATTCTGGAAGACCCTTGTGAATGCCATCAGCCCTAAATAGTGTCAATATAGCCTAATGGTTAAAGTCACCTGCTCTCCAACAAGCCCCCTCTCCCCATTCCAGCTGGGGGTATTCTGCTATGTTTAATTCACCTCACTTAAGCCCAAGAACCAAGAGGTCCCCTGCAGGCGGAGATGCAGCCAGGGAACTCTCACAGGGAATGCTCACAACCTCTGCTTGTTCAGGTCTTGGTCTAACCACCCATCTCCAGAAGCCATCCCTGACTCTGCTAAGCTTGCCAAAATATCTCTTTTATATTTACCCATAGTGTCCAGTGGTAGGCTTAGTCACTCTGGGGTGAGTGTCAGTTGCTTGGATGATCCCCCCTCCAGACAGCTGAGGCCGGGAACGATATCTACACATCTCCTTCTTCCCCAGCACAGGACCCATTGATAAATGCTTCCGATGTGAGTCAGTGAGTGAAGGAAACAACACGTGGATAGATGGAAGGGTATTTACCTCCCCTCCAGCTCTTAAATTCTCCTGTACTCCTTCTCTTACATCAGAAAGCACAGTGAATGGAGGGCAATTAAGACCAGAAAAAATAATACTTTTAAAAAATAGCATTGATGAAAAGTTTTATTTTTCTTTAAGAGCCCAGCTCTTACAAGCCCACAGAGGGATGGCCCAGGGCACAGAGCCTGGCCAGAGAAGCAAGCATGCTAAAATCCTCTCTTAGATTCCTGATCCTCTCAACTTGTTTAAGGACAATGAATTACCTTCTCTCCGTTCCTTCCCAGGTCACAATCATTCAAGTTGCAGTGACCAATGTTTTCTACGCAGCAGTTTTTGTTTATTCATTTCCTTTGGTAACTGGATTTTTAAAAAATATACCTTAGGGCTTTCTCCTTGACCTACAAAACAGCACAGCGCACTCTGCATTCCCTGGGGAGAGGTCCTCCCTAACCTTTATCCAGAGAATAGTGTATGCCAGAGCTTGTCGACCTCGGTGGAAAGTTTGATTCATCTCACCAGGGGACGGTTGGGGGCAATGCTAGCCTAGGCTTCCACTTCTTCCTTTAATGAAGTGGCACCTATTTGGACGATAAGGAGCCACTGAAAATTGGGAACATCTTACAAATGCAAAATGCTCTTTATATAGAAATGTATATCTCACTTTAGAATGTGTCCTGTAATAGTATTCTAATATAATAAGGATTCCTACAAGAAGTTTATAATAACTTGAGGAAATGTTTATGAAGTAACGTTAACTTTAAAAGCAAAATGTGAAATTATATATACAGTATGTCCTCAATTCTGTTGCTGAGAAGTGCACAAAGAAAAAAGAAACACAGCTTTCTCATTTCATCCTCATAACAACCCTGCAGTGTTATGAGGAATTATTAAATAATTTGCCCAAAGCCATACAGCTATATGTGCAGCCCAAGGTCACAATGCATGAATAGAAGTTCAACTGTGCATGTGTATTTCATCCAGAAGGCAATTTGGGAAAGGGGAGGGATCCTTGGGGCTCTGCTTGGAGGTATGTGGCAGAATTGCCCTTCCCTAGCTCCTTGGAGCCTCATGTGGCCAAATGAGTTATTCTGGCCAGTGACAAGTAACTGAGGTGATGTAGCCCTTTCAGGTAGAAACTAGAAGAGCCAAAGAGCATTCCCCATGCATTGCTGTGCTTTCCACCTAAAGATTGGCAGTCCTTCAGAGAAAGGCTGTCCTGGTAGCTGGATCCTAGAAGAAGGACAACATGAAGCAGAATTCATATGTTGCACGAGTGAGAAGTGGTCCTGAGTTGTTTTAATCCAAGAGGTTTGGAGGATGATTGACACCACAACATACAATAAAACCTGGCCTATTCTGCCAGATTCAAGGGCACTGACCACTGAGGCCAGGTGACATTAACATTCTCACATAACATCTGTTCAAACAGGATGTGGTGTGATGCTATAGAGGAGTTTGGGTCTCAGAACCAGACCTGAGTTTCAAGCCATTAACCTGGTTAAACTTAACTTTCCTATTTTAAAACAAGGATTATGCTACATTCTATAAAGAATAAGATAGTGCATATAAAAGTGCCTGCTACTTAGGAAAACACAATTGTATTTTGCAAAGATGCTCCAATCCCAATATATTTGGTAAGCAAGGTATAATTGTACCTTTCTGATTCTTAATTTGTTCTTTCTACCAATGAACAAAAAATTGTGATAATTTTAGTTTTCCTCTGCTGCTGCTGCTAAGTCACTTCAGTCGTGTGTGACCCCATAGACGGCAGCCCACCAGGCTCCCCCGTCCCTGGGATTCTCCAGGCAAGAACACTGGAGTGGGTTGCCATTTCCTTCTCCAATGCATGAAAGTGAAAAGTGAAAGTGAAGTCGTTCAGTCGTGTCCAACCCTTAGCGACCCTATGGACTGCAGCCTACCAGGCTCCTCCGTCCGTGGGATTTTCCAGGCAAGAGTACTGGAGTGGGGTGCCATTGTCTTCTCCTAGTTTTCCTCTACCAAACAGTAATAAATACACAATGTACAACATTAATAGGTTCATTATTTCTAAGAGGAAAAACCAGTGGTTATCATGATTTAAAAGCTCACCATTAATAAAAATTACTATTAAGGTAAAATTAAGAGAAGGAAGATAACATTATTAAAAATATATTCAACAAAGATAAAAACTGAGGTTCAATCATGTATAACATCAATCTAAAGAAATAATGGAGCAACATAAGGAAATAATGGAATCTAACTTCCTTCAAATGCCTCCTCCACCAAATACACAGTTCCTGTCCTCAACATATTTCCAATCTGAGAAATTTAAATACATAGAAAATATTTAGCTCTAATGTGGTATAAAATTTTAGAATATTATGTTAGTCTCCTACTACTCAGGCTTCTAAGTTGCTCAGTAGGTAAAGAATCTGCCGGCAATGCAGGAGACACAGGCAGATGCCTATTCAATCCCTGGGTTGGAAAGATCCCTAGAGGAGATCATGGCAACCCACTCCAGTATTCTTGCCTGGAGAATTCGATGGACAGAGGAGCCTGGCAGACTGCAGTCCATGGGGTCGCAAAGAGTCAGACACAACTAAAGCAGCTGAGCACACACCTTCCTACCACTTCCTGGATTATACAACGAGTCCACTCTTTTTTTCTCACTCCATGTTCCACCCAAACAAACACACACACACAAAACATATGTGGCTATGTAAGGTGTGACTAATATAATGCATCTGAATCTAAATCAGATCATTAAGTTGCATTGCTGCTGCTAAATCTCTTCAGTCGTGTCTGACTCTGTGTAACCCCATGGAGAGCAGCCCACCAGGCTCCTCTGTCCACAGGATTCTCCAGGCAAGAATACTGGAGTGGGTTGCCATTTCCTTCTCCATAAGTTGCATTAAGTTGCATATTTTTGTGAGTAGTGGGAAGCTTTCCTCTCCTTTTCCAATGCCAGATTAGGTCTTAGCATCTCCTTCTTAGGGCTCTCCCAAGAGCATGGGGTCAGAAATCTATTATTCAGAGCCCAGGATCTTCTTTGTATGTTTTCATAATTCTACGGGTTGCCATGTCTTAAAATACAGGCACATTGCTATAATGTCTTCTCTGTACACACCCTCAGTTCCAGGGTTAGCCTGACTAAAAAGTGAAAGTCATGTCTGACTCTTTGTGACCCCATGGACTGTATAGTCCATGGAATTCTCTAGGCCAGAATACTGGAGTGGGTAGCTATTCCCTTCTCCAGGGATTCTTCCTGACCCAGGAATTGAACTTGAGTCTCCTGCATTGCAGGCAGATTCTTTAGAAGCTGAGCTAGCAGGGAAACCCTAGCCTCTCTGATGCAGACAAATCAAAGCTGCTCTGAGAGCTCCCGCTGGCTCCCTTAATAAGCCCACCCTTCGGTTGTCCAAGGCTGATAATGGGAAGGAGCTCACAGGGCTAAGGCTGTGTCTGCCAGCCCTGATATGTCTGCTGAGACTGACCACCTCTGCCCTTGCTGTAGAACTAGAAGTGCTAGTGGTAGAAGTGCTGCATCAACTGCAAGTGATGCTCTGCCAATGCCGTGATTCCGAGTTCCTCCTTGGGGCCCCTCAGCCCCCTCCAAGGATGACTTCCTCCCATTCCCATTCAGTGCAGACAGTGTGGCCCAGTCATAGGGAAGCCTGTGATGATAATGTCTCACTTTTGTTACTACTGCTGCTCCCCAGGTCCCCCCAAAGTGACCGCCTCCTCAAAGAAACCACTTATCTTGCTCCACTCTAGTAGACACACCAACAGGAAGTGACCAGACAGCCTCCCGTCCCCAACCCCCAGCCTCTAGATCTAGTCTAGTCCTGCTTGTGACCAAACGGACAAGCTTAGACTCCTCCAGGGCAAGCCCATGGGACTATTTGTGGAAAATGGGATTGTAGGTACCGAGGAAAGGGATGGGCTAAAGGCATGTCCTGCCAGCCTTGTCTACTTAGACACTCAAGACACCAGTCATGTGTTTCAGCAGCAAGCAGCATCTCTCACTTCAGAAATTACTTTATCACAGGCTCCACCAAAACCCAAACCCTTTCTCCGGCTGGGGAGTTCTCTCCAGAAAGACATTCCCTGACATTGTCAGCCCATTGTTGCTTCATGCTGCTGTCTCTTTTTATTATTATTATTATTATTGGAGTACAATTGCTTTACAGTGTTGTGTTAGTTTCTGCTGTACAGCAAAGTAAATCAGCTATATGAATACATATATACATTTGTATATATCCTTTCCCTCTTGGATCTCCCTCCCACCCATCTAGGTCATCACAGAGAGCTGAGCTCATCAGGTTCCTACTATCTATTTTAAACATAGTCTTGTATATATGTCAATCCCAATTTCCCAATTGTTCCAACTCCCTCCTCCCCACACCGTGTCCACACATCCATTCTCTATGTCTGTATCTCTATTCCTGCCCTGCAAATAAATTCATCTGTACCATTTTTCTAGATTTCACATATAAGTGTTATATGATTAACACTTTCTGACTTATTTCAGTCTCTGTGACAGACTCTAGGTCTATCCAAGTCTCTACAGATGACCCAAATTTGTTCCTTTTTAAGGCCAAGTAATATCCCACTGTATATATGTACCCCATCTTCTTTATCCATTCACCTGTCAATGGACATTTAGGTTGCTTCCATGAGAAAATTGTAATACAAAACGACACACACACCCCTAATGCTCACTCCTGCACTGTTTACAGTAGCCAAGACATGGAAACAACCTAAATGTCCACGCACTGTCTCTGCAAAGTACACCAACTTCCTGCCCTAACCTGAGCTAAGTCTGGTAAAAACATGGCTGTCCCACTGTTCCTTCAGTTCTCTTCTTCCACTGTCGTGAGCTACAAAGTCCTTCCACTTAACACTCCTTCCTTCCATTCCTCTACACCTGTCAGAAACTATTTCTATATAAAGTTTGGTTCCCCTTCCTAAACAGCTAATAATTGTAATGCTCACTGATATTGAAAATTATAAACCTGGTGATTTTTTTTTCTTTTTTTTCCTTTATCTGCCAGAAATCTCAGAGACAAACTTAGAGTTCAATTATGAGAACTGAGTTGGGTCTTTTACCCCACATATCTACATCACTTTTCTAATTTATAATCCCTTGTCTAAATTTTTATGTATAGTTCACGATTTTATTATATGTGTTTCTATATATACCTTCAACTCTTGCAAAATCTAGAAAGGAATAGAGATGATACATAGCTAACCAGGTAGGTAAAACTATAAATAAATAGATATTAATAGATGAAAAGAAATTTCTTACTCACTGGTCACCTATTTAGTCAAATCTCCTCATTGAGTGTCCACGGTGGGTAGTAAACTTTTCTCTTCTTCTTTTCCTCCCTTTGGACTATGTCTTCCCCTTCAGGAACTCACAGTCCCAGAGAAGGAATATTGTCCTTCAAGGCAAAGAGGTGAGCATCGTGTTCAGGGCATACTGTGGCGGTGGTCCAGGCATTGTGGACAGGGCTTTCCTGGTTTCCAGCCCAGTGATCTTTTCCCAACATTGCTCTGCTTTTTGTGCTGTTTACAGTGTGGAACACCCACAGTTAAAGGCCGAGTCCAAACTAACCACATGCTGCTTGCATCCTGTTCTAACACCACCTCCATTCTGGGTGGGGGATTTTACTTTTCTTTATCTTTTCCCTGACCATTTTTACCGTCTGCAGCATATTCTTTCTCTTCCACTGACAACCTATCATCACTTTTAGTATTTTCTCCTTTAAAAAGCAGGAAATAAAAAGAAAGAATACTCATAACTGTCCAGCTGACCTGCTGCCATAGGCACTCACTAAGTATCTGTTCTCTTCCTCTACACACGTTGACACATATTAAATGCTCCTCTCCTTCCTTCTATGCCTCCCCCCACCATTTCCTGTACTTAATGCCATTCTGGATACGTTGACCTGTGTGCGTGTGTGCGTGCTCAGTTGCTCAGTCATGTGCAACTCTTTGCAACGCTGTGGACTGCAGCCCACCAGGCTCCTCTGGCCATGGGATTCTCCAGACAAGAATACTGGAGTGGGTTGCCATTTCCTTCTCCAGGGAACCGTCCCAACCTAGGGATTGAGCCGCATCTCCTGAGTTGCCTGCATTGGCACTCCAATTCTTTAACCACTGAACCACCTGAGAAGCCCAACATTGACCTGTGAACTCTGCCAAATGAACCAGGAGAGATAGAATACATAGATGTCAATGTCATTCTGGTAAGAAAAATAGAAATAAAAAAGGTGCCAGTCTGTTGGACTGGGATATGAAATAGCACTCCCTGTTTCCAGTAAGTCTTTTTCCATCTTCAGCGTATTTGACATTTGTCTTTGCATAGCTGGGGAAATGAAGTCTGTCTGCTCTTCATCACTTGATTCACACTGTATTGATTGAAACTTGACTTCAGTGAGGTCATAGGGAGGAAGTTGATGATTTGTAATGGAGATTATGGTAACTTCCATATCCATTCCTTTCTTATGCTTTTTTTTTTTTTTTGTGGGTTGCGGGGGAGTCCATATGGAGATCCATGTGGTTGGGAGGAATCTAACTCTACTGTCTGGCTCCAGGGGTGGAGCACAGAACTTAGCTTAAGCAAATCAGCATACTTCATCCACTGGGCCATGGTGATTCATTATGGGATGAGTTTATGACCTTGGGGAGCCCAACCAAAATAAATTTTAGGACTTGTGTTAGAATTCCTGAGTTAAGGGCTTTCTTTCCTCCTCTGGAAATGGGAAATCTAAAACTCCTCCAGCCACTCCTGAGTCCCGGCATCTGAGCTGTGTCAATGATGGGTAACTATAGACCTGAGCTGTCCAATTCAGGAGCCACTAGCCCTCTATGGCTATTGAGTACTTGAGATGTGGCTAATGCAACTGAAAAACTTCATTTTAAAATTTAACTTTAATTAATTTAAGCTTAAACACAAATGTTTAATCCAATTATTGAACAGCTTTCAAATATGTTTGGAACAACAGTGGTGTATGAATCTACTTTCTCAATTGTAAATTTTGTGAAATCTTATTACAGTTCAAGTACTTCCAAGGAAAATTTAGTGCTTGAATTGAGATATGCTGTGTCAAATACAAACCAGATTTTGAAGATTTAATATATAAAAAAGAAATTGCAATATAACATTGATAATTTCTATATTGATTACATCTTGGAATAATTTTTTAACATATGCAGTTAAATAAAATATTATTGAAATGAAATAAATAAATGGACAGTAAAACTCCTCCAGCCATTTTACTACCACAAAGTAAATCAATGGTAGGATTCTCTGCAACAGAGAATTGCAAAGAAATAAAGCCAGGGCCCCTCATGACGTCATGAAACCTTAGTTTAGACCTTACCTTTTAGTTACGTGAATTAATAAATTTTCTCTTTATTATTTACACTCTTATGTTTCTCAAATTAAAGCTTTCTAACTGATACACTGATACTACCTTAAAATTCATGTAAATTGCATTTGTTTTTGATAGATAGCAATGGTTGTGATTCATCTTCACTACTAAAGGCACCAAGCAGGTAGAGGCTATGATGGGGTGTGTCTATAATGTGTGTTTTTCCAGATGATCAATACCAACAATTGTCATTATCTCCATCATCACTGTGGATGGGGCCATCATATGTAAATCAAATTCAGATGACCAAAGTTTACAGCAACACTTGAAATTTAGTGTCTCAGAAGCATTTCAGTTCAGTCCCATAAAAGTTATGGTATGCTGATTAAATACTGACGGGAGCCTGAAAGTGCTTACTTGAGGCTCATAGGGCTGGAAAGGATGCATTCTGTTGCCACCTAATTTTTTTTCAAAATATTGCTGCCCAGAGATAGCCAAATTCATGTATTTCAGGTGTTCTAAGGGAAAGGGCTGTCATGCTTTTTATTTTTTATAATGGTATTTTCTGCCAATAATAAAACAGGAGCAAGAAAAAATGTTGATTAAAGAAGCCATAGTCCTTTTCCAAAGAAGACATTTGTTATCTTCAGTTTCCTCACTTCTATTTTTGAGGAGAGAGAGGTAATTTATTCCCTCTAGTAAACATTGTTCACGTGGAAATCTCCCAACTTTCCTTTTGTAACTCCTGTTCAGAGCTTTAAATGTTAATTTCTTTGCCTTCCTTGATTCTCAAAGACAAAGGACAGGGGTATCTTGAAAAAGTTTTTAAGAAAAAAACAAAGAAGAACCTGTTCAGGCCTTCCCAGGTTGCACTATTGGTAAACAACCCCCCAGCCAGTGCAGGAGACCTAAGAGACTCAGGTTAAATCTCTGGGTTGGGAAGATCCCCTGGAGAAGGGCATGGCAACCTAATCCAGTATTCTTGCCTGGAGAATACCACGGACAGAGGAGCCTGGCAGGCTACAGTCCATACGGTCACAAAGAGTCAGACACAAATGAAGCAACTTAGCACGCACGCACACAAGAAGCTTTTCAGTAGAACTGGTTATGTCCATAAGCACCCCATATGGGGCTGCTCCTTACACAGAAGGCAATAGGGAGGGGCCAAGATATCATGACTTATAGAAAACAAGTTTTGGCGGTTTCTGGGTTTCTCCCAGGAGTCTGCTAGGAGTTTCTGGTCCTGTGGAATAGGCACACACAAGGGATTTTAAAAGAACTGCTGTGGCCAAGAAGCTGCAAAGGTTTGAGTTGTCTTTAGGTATAATATTGCTCCAGAATAAAACCTGGGTTTCTTGGCTCTACAAGCAGTAAGTACAACCTTTGAAGATTTCTTTGTTTCCAATGTTTTATCATGAGCATTTGTAAACATACAGAAAAGTTGAAATAATTGTGAAGGGTCCACCTAATATACCCACCATCTAGACTCAGATGGTAAAGAATTTGCCTGCCTGCAGATTCTTTCTGCAGATGCAAGAGACCTGGGTTCCATCCCTGGGTCAGGAAGATCCCCTGGAGAAGGGAATGGCTATCTACTTCAGTATTCTTGCCTGGAGAATCCCGTGGACAGAGGAGCCTAGTGAGCTACAGTACACAGGATCACAAAGAGTTGGACACAACTGAGTGACTAACACACACACACACACACACACACACACACACACATTTACTATCCATTTGTCTACCTATCAGTCTGTCTTATTTTTCAGTCATTTCAAAGTAACTTGCAGACATCAGTATCCTACACTCCTAAATATCTCCTCATACTTATCATTAATTAGAGGTCAGGGTTTATTTACAATACCTTTCTCCCTAAGTGAAATTATGTAGAGTGAATTGCATGAATTTTAAGTGTACTATTCCATGAGTTTTGACAAATGTACGTGCCTGGTAAAGGAAAAGCCCCATCAAGACACAGAACATTGTCAGGGTGATTTTTTTCTAACGTGAACTATCAGTAGTGCCATTTCTCCACTGCATTCAATTATCCAACATATATTTTCTGAGCTCCTATATGATTCAGGATAGGTGATAGAGAGGTAAATGAGACATAGCCCTCCACAAGAGTCAACAGTTTAAAGAGGTGCCTATAATATTTGAATTCATTAGTTAATTAATTAAACAGTTGCTGTGAAAATCTGTTCACACACAGGAGGGGTCAGACAATGCACCAGTTTGTGGGGTCAAGAAGGACTTCATGCTGGGCATTTTGAAAGATGAAACATCAGGGACTTACCTGGTGGCACAGTGATTAAAACTCCATGCTTCCACTGCAGTGGGTGTAGGCTCAATCCCTGGTTGGGGAATTAAGATCCCGCATATAGCATGCCCAAGAAAAAGAAAGAAAATTTCTTGAGTTAAATAAAAATGAAAATAGAACATATCAACTTAAAAAATTATATGGGAACAGTAACAAATTTTTTAAAAATGAAAAGAAACATCACATATCTGGGGACAAGAACACAAAGCAGCTCAAGTTCATGACCCTCCATGGCATCTGGCATGGCTGAGAAACAGAACTAGGGGAATGGAGTGAGGCTGGAGACTTTGCAAGGGCAGATCTAGGAGGGCCCTGAATGCCCTACTAAGGAATTGAGCTGTTACCTAGAAAGAGGTGGAAAGTTGATGAGGAACCTGCCAGACACTGGAGCCAAGGTGACCTGACCTTGAGAATGCTGAAGAAAGGCACTAACTTGAAGGTTCTGGTTATAGAGAGACAAACATTTTAGATGAGGTGTTAAATTATGGAAAATTCTAGTCCATAATCCAGGATGCTGGACCCCAAGGGCCATAGAGGCTCCAGCTGGCTGCCAGATGGAACATGGCATCCACGCACTCCTGCCCTGCCGAGGAGGCCTGGAGGCAGCCCAGCCTCCAGTTCCTCCTCCACTCACAGCACCAGAGCCTCACAGACTAAGAAGAACTGGAGAAATCAAGCTGGAAAAACCTGGGTTCTAACATATTATTTTTTAATATAACCAGTTGCATTATAATCACCTACCAATGATCATAGAGCAATTTGTTTAAAGTGTTGCCAAGTGTCCTGCCAGACTCTAATCAAGAGACAAATCTTGTGTCTAGACCAGTTCAATCACTTTTACTTACACTGAGAGAAAATTGAGTAATCGCGTATACACAAACATGCTGCAATCAGGCTGAGTCTTCTTGTATGCTAATGTACTACTAAGAAGTGTTAAGTAATCCAGGGTAAAGTGTCAAATTCTCTTTCAATGGAATGGGGAATAACTGTGCTTTTGTATGGTAAAATCCACCCTAGACTACTGAATCAATAGCTGTAAAATGTAGAACAGTGCTGGTTTAAAACAAAAAAACAAAAAGTAGTCAACATCGCTCCATTGAAAGGGAAGACTGTTAAACTCTTAATGGATTCTATTCGTGATCAAAGTTGAACGTGCAAATCACATAGTAAATAATATCAACAAAAGTATGAGCAGAGGAGTGGATGAGGCAGGGAAGAGAGAGGCTTAAGGAAGAAATAATTTCAGAAGAAGGTATGTCTTAATTTTTTCCTGACCTTTTAATGGAGCTAGAGTTTTATAAATAGATCAGAACTGTCTTGCTTAAACTGTCAAGAAGAGTTACTCTTATGGGCTGAATGCTTGTGTTCCCCTCAGAATCGAGATATTGATGTCTAATTCCCAATGTGATGGCATTAGTAAGTGGGTCTTTCTAATCATTAGGTGATGAGAGTGGGGCCCTGGTGAATGGGATTAGTGCTTTTATAAGAAAAGGACAAACAGCTAGCTTGCTCTTTCCATCAATGTGAAGCTGACGGTCTGAAATCCAGAAGAGCACCTGAACCAGAACCTGATCATGCTGGCACTCTCATCTTAGACTTGTAGCCTTCAGAACTGTAAAAAAATAATTTCTGGGTTTTGTAAGCCAACCAGTCTATAGTACTTAGCTAGAGCAGCCCAAACTGACTGGGACAGTACCAAAAAGAGGAAAAATGCTGAGCTTTAGGGCCTAATACCCTGCACAGTGGAAAGCATGGGAAATTTCCCATGGGAAATTCTCTTTTCTCTTGTTCTTTCTGTCTTAACTCTAAGACTCTCATTGGGCCTTACCCAGAGGAACAACAAATCTGTAGGTACTGGAAGAAAGTTGAGAAGCTGTCTTATGTTTGGACTCCATTAAGCCAGAGGCCAATCTTTACCAAAAGCAAAAATCTTAATACTCCCTCTACTTCCTTTTTTTTTTTAATCCCTAAGTTTTTAGTTTTAGATATCACCAAATGGTCAATACCAAAATCAGACTGATTATATTCTTTGCAGCTGACGATGGAGAAACTCTAAACAGTAAGCAAAAACAAGACTGGGATCTGACTGTGGCTCGGATCATGAACTCCATATTGCAAAATACAGGCTTAAATTGAAGAAAGGAGGGAAAAACACTAGACCATTCAGTTATGAAATAAATCAAATACCTTACAATTATACAGTGGAACTGACAAATAGATTCAAGGGATTAGATCTGATAGGCAGAGTGCCTGAAGAACTATGGATGGAGGTTCGTGACATTGTACTGGAGGCAGTGATCAAAACCATTTCTAAGAAAAAGAAACACAAAAAGGCAAAATGATTGTCTGAGGAGGCTTTACAAATAGCTGAGAAAAGAACAGAAGTGAAAGGCAAAGGGGAAAAGGAAAGATATTCCCATCTGAATGCAGAGTGCCAAAGAATAGCAAGGAGAGATAAGAAAACCTTCCTCAGTGATCAATGCAAAGAAATAGAGGAAGACAACAGAATGGGAAAGACTAGCGATCTCTTCAAGAAAATTACAGATACCAAAGGATATCATGCAGATAGACAGGCACTATAAAGGACAGAAAAAGTATGGACCTAACAGAAGTAAAAGATACTAAGAGGTGACAAGAATACATAGATGAACTATACAAAAAATATCTTAATGACCCAGATAACAACGATGGTGTGATCACTCACCTAGAGCCAGACACCCTGGAATGCAAAGTCAAGTGGACCTTAGGGAACATCATTACAAACAAAGCTAGGGGAGATGATGGAATTCCAGTTGAGCTATTTCAAATTCTAAAAGATGATGCTGTGAAAGTGCTGCACTCAATATGCCAGCAAATTTGGAAAACTCAGCAGTGGCCACAGGACTGGAAAAGGTCAGTTTTCATTCCAATCCCAAAGAAAGGCAATGCCAAAGAATCTTCAAAATACTGCAAATTGCACTCATCTCACATGCTAGCAAAGTAGTGCTCAAAGTTCTCCAAGCTAGGCTTCAACAGAACGTGAACCAAGAACTTCCAGATGTTCAAGCTAGATTTAGAAAAGACAGAGAAACCAGAGGTCAAATTGCCAACATCCGTTGGATCATAGAGAAAGCAAGAGAATTCCAGAAAAACATTTTCTTCTGCTTTATTGATTAGGCCAAAGCCCTTGACTGTGTGGATCAAAACAAACTGTGAAAAATTCTTAAAGAGATGGCAATACCAGACCACCTGACCTGCCTCCTGAGAAATCTGTATGCAAGTCAAGAAGCAACAGTTAGAACCAGACATGGGATAATGGACTGGTTCAAAATTGGGAAGGGTATACATCAAGGCTATATGGTGTTACCCTGCTTATTTAACTTATATGCAGAGTACATCTTGTGAAATGCTGGGCTGGATGAAGCACAAGCTGGAATCAAGATTTGTAGGAGAAATATCAATAACCACAGATATGCAGATGACACCACCCTTACGGTAGAAAGTGAAGAGGAACTAAAAAGCCTCTTGTTGACGTTGAAGGAGGAGAGTGAAAAAGCTGGCTTAAAACTCAACATTCAAAAAACAAAGATCATGCCCTTTGGTCCCATCACTTCATGGCAAATAGATGGGGAAACAATGGAAACAGTGAGAGACATTATAATTTCTTGGGCTCCAAAATCACTGCAGATGGTGACTGTAGCCATGAAACAAAAAGACACTTGCTCCTTGGAAGAAAAGCTATGACAAACCTCTACAGCATATTAAAAGTCAGAGACATTACTCTGCCAACAAAGGTCCATCTACATAAAGCTATGTTTTTTCCAGTAGTCACATATGGATGTGAGAGTTGGACCATAAAGAAAGATGAGTGCCAAAGAATTGATACTTTTGAACTGTGGTGTTGGAAAAGACCCTTGGAGTCTTGGACACTTGGACAGCAAGGAGATCCAACCAGTCAGTCCTACAGGAAATCTGTATTCAGTCATTGAAAGGACTGATATTGAAGCTGAAGCTCCACTACTTTGGCCACCTGATGCAAAGAGGTAATTCATTACAAAAGACTCTAATGCTGGGAAAGATTGAAGACAGGAGGAGAAGGGGATAACAGAGGATTAGATGGTTGGATGGCATCACCAACTTGATGGACATGAGTTTGAGCAAGCTCTGGGAGTTGGTGATGGACAAGGAAGCCTGGCATGCTGCAGTACATGGGATCGCAAAGAGTTCGACACGACTGAGTGACTGAAGTCAAGTTTTTAGTTAAAAGTAATCTTTCACTGGCTTAAGCACATTTGCTAGCCCTTGTTCAAGACTTAGCCCCTCACTCTACTCCTCTTGCCACTGTGTTGACTCGTACCTTTGGCTGGTTTCTCTAGACTGAGTCTACAGCATCTCAGCCTCACATTCTAGGGACTGACAAACAGCTTTTCTATATCCAATTTTTTTTTTAATTCCCTATAACTGAGTTCCATTAGACTAGATTGGCTCACGTGGTGATCCTCAAATGAAATATGCTGATTGACCAGAACTAGGTCATATCATGGCCCTAAATTGGGACGTGAGACTGAATCCATGGGTTCAGAATGGGGGAAAGTTTTCCCCAGCCCCAAATGGAAAGGTTAGTACCAAGGTGGAGGTGGGGCTGGATGAGGAAATGCATTGGAGGCCAGCAAAGACAAGAGATGTCCACTAAGCTTCTGAAAGCTTAAAATGCTAGTGACAGGAGAGCCCAGGAAGCACAGAGATGGCACACCTTCATCTCTACTGGTCCAAGTGGGGAAGGAGATTGTGAATTCCAAGCCTCTGCACTGAGGACTACTGCTCTGCAACTGCTTCTCCTTACCATCTACTTTCCTGCCCCAACATTCACACAAAGTGACCAAAAGCCTCCCTGCTGGTCTCAGGAGAAGGATGGAGCTGGGACAGTCCGAAGGACAAAGTGCACCTATGAAGTCTGACACTGAAGTTTGTTTTCAGTCTCTTTCAGTAACTGCCCTTCCACAAATTCTCACTCGGCTCACTCTATCATACCCCTATTCAAGTATTCCTGTCACTCAAACATCAGCTCCAGAAAGACCTCTGGCAATTAGTCCAGGAACCCAAAATTCTTTCTAACACTAATTCTGTGCAATATTAATAGGTGCTATGCCTAAAAGGAATTCTAGAGTCAAAAAATGTGTGAGAAACACTGGGCTAAACAACATTAAAAGATTTATTTAGTGCACAACTTCTCCTATTCCTTAAAGTATATATGTGTACCATGAATCTGCAGAGGAGACTTTAGTAAGAAGCATTTCCCACCTTTATTTAAACAAGGGATTTTATTTCAGAAAATATCTAGAGAAGCCATTGTTTCTACAGAACACATTTTGAGAAAAGCTGAACTTGCCTTGCCCCTTCACTTTTTATTTTATTTTTTAATATAAATTTATTTATTTTAATATTTGCCAACAAAGGTGCGTCTAGTCAAGGCTATGGCTTTTCCTGTGGTCATGTATGGATGTCAGAATTGGACTGTGAAGAAGGCTGAGCACCGAAGAATTGATGCTTTTGAACTGTGGCGTTGGAGAAGACTCTTGCGAGTCCCTTGGACTGCAAGGAGATCCAACCGGTCCATTCTGAAGGAGATCAGCCCTGGGATTTCTTTGGAAGAAATGATGCTGAAGCTGAAACTCCAGTATTTTGGCCGCCTCATGTGAAGAGTTGACTCATTGGAGAAGACTCTGATGCTGGGAGGGATTGGGAGCAGGAGGAGAAGGGGACGACAGAGGATGAGATGGCTGGATGGCATCACTGACTCAATGGACGTGAGTCTGGGTGAACTCTGGGAGTTGGTGATGGACAGGGAAGCCAGGCATGCTGCGATTCATGGGGTCGCAAAGAGTCGGACATGACTGAGTGACTAAACTGAACTGAACTGATTTATTTTAATTGTAGGTTAATTACTTTACAATATTGTATTGGTTTTGCCATACATCAACATGAATCCGCCACGGGTGTACACGTGCTCCCCATCCTGGACCCCCGTCCCATCTCCCTCCCCATACCATCCCTCTGGGTCATCCCAGTGCACCAGCCCCAAGCATCCTGTATCATGCATCGAACCTGGACTGACGATTAGTTTCATATATGATATTATACCTGTTTCAATGCCATTCTCCCAAATCATCCCACCCTCTCCCTCTCCCACAGAGTCCAAAAGACTGTTCTATACATCTGTGTCTCTTTTGCTCTCTTGCATACAGGATTATCGTTACCATCTTTCTAAATTCCATATATATGCATTAGTATACTGTATTGGTCTTTTTCTTTCTGGCTTAGTTCACTCTGTATAATAAGCTCCAGTTTCATCCACCTCATTAGAACTGATTCAAGTGTATTCTTTTTAATAGCTGAGTAATACTCCATTGTGTATATGTACCACTGCTTTCTTATCCATTCATCTGCTGATGGACATCTAGGTTGCTTCCATGTCCTGGCTATTATAAACAGTGCTGCGATGAACATTGGGGTACACGTGTCTCTTTCTCTTCTGGTTTCCTTGGTGTGTATGCCCAGCAGTGGGATTTCTGGGTTGTATGGCAGTTCTATTTCCAGTTTTCTAAGGAATCTCCACACTGTTTTCCACAGTGGCTGTACTAGTTTGCATTCCCACCAACAGTGTAAGAGGGTTCCCTTTTCTCCACATCTTCTCCAGCATTTATTGCTTGTAGACTTTTGGATCGCAGCCATTCTGACTGGTGTGAAATGATACCCTATTGTGGTTTTGATTTGCATTTCTCTGATAATGAGTGATGTTGAGCATCTTTTCATGTGTTTGTTAGCTATCTGTATGTCTTCTTTGGAGAAATGTCTGTTTAGTTCTTTGGCCCATTTTTTGATTGGGTGTTTTATTTTTCTGGAATTGAGCTGTAGGAGTTGCTTGTATATTTTTGAGATTACTTCTTTGTCAGTTGCTTCATTTGCTATTATTTTCTCCCATTCTGAAGGCTGTCTTTTCACCTTGCTTATAATTTCTTTTGTTGTGCAGAAGCTTTTAATTTTAATTAGGTCCCATTTGTTTATTTTTACGTTTATTTCCAATATTCTGGGAGGTGGGTCATAGAGGATCCTGCTGTGATTTATGTCAGAGACTGTTTTGCCTATAAGCCCCTTCACTTTTTAGATAAAGAAACCACTTCTCACAGAGTTTTAATGACCTGCCCAACCTAGAGCTGGTCAATGTCAGGATCAGGAAATCCTATTTCAAAGGCCAGGAGAGGATTGCAGGAGTTCAGATGAGAATCTCTCTTATTGCAGAAAAATTTTACTATTGCTTTTTTTTTACCCAAGTCTAAAATTCCCTGTTATCTTATTGACAACTTCCTCCTAGCTCTCCCAAACACCCCCCATACAAACACACTCTCTCCAACAACACAGAAAAAAAACATCAGCTGGCCCACCAACCAGAGGATGTGAAATGTTTGGAAATAACTTATGATATCAGCTTTGACAAAGAGAAATAATAATTTGGAAGCAATGCTTGTTGCAAAATTTAATTCTGTAGGGTGAAACTTTGATACATTGATTAGTCATACAGCCAGGCAGACTTTGCAACAAGCCTGGGTTCTAGAATTAAAGAAGTTTAATTGCAGTGCTTTCTGAATGGCAGTACCCATTTAAAATTTAACTCTAAGGGGATACCAGTTACAAGTAATGCCCTACCTCAACCACTTAGTACTGTTAAAGCTACTTTGAAAGAAAATTCAAGTTTTTGAGTCCTCTATTTGAAATAGTTGATAATTTTAGAAAGGTTCCCTTAGCTTATGAGTAAAAGCTTGCAATTTTCAGGGGAGGAATAAATAGGTTCATTGACTAATCCAAACCACACTCCACAGAGATCTGGTGCAGGCAGCCAGTCCCCAAACACAGGGCCCGGGCTTGAATTCTCTATAATTCAGCACTAACCAAAGCACTGATGGCATACTAAGATGCAATGAGCATTAGGTGGAGGTAAGTCCCATCTCCTATTGTGAGCGCTACCACTTCAGTCCCCAGATAATAACAGTCATTTACTGAGAGCTGTGCAATGTGCCAGATGCTTTCAAGACCAGTTTCATTTTCAGTTCTCCATTCAGTCCTCCATTAAATGGAAGTGGACATAGGTGGCAGCAAACAGTCTCCTGGATGAAGAAGGCCGTGCACATGTCCTACACCACGCCGCCCCAAGCACACTTGAAAATGCAAGATGGAAGTTTCTTTCTTCTGCCTCCCTCACTGTCCAGGGAGTTGGAGAAGGACATCCCCTTTTGATGTCCCCAAAGATGCTCGGTACAGGGGTGCCACCTCCCTTGCAGAAGTTTCAGGACATCTTGCAGAAGTTCCTGGAAAACCCACACCAGGCCCCAGGCTCACCTCCACCTTGTAGCAGACGCAGGAAACAGTTCACAGGGGCTGATGAGAGCCAAGTGTCTGCATCTCTTCCAGACTCCTCATTAGTAGTTGGATATTAGCCAATATGGACTATTTACACCCTGGAAACTAGTGAAAACATACACCAGGGCTTTTACCTAATTCCAGGAGAACCAGTTCTTATACATTGACCAGCACACCAGTGTTATAATGTGACGAGATACAAAGTCTTACCATCCTGAGACAACATTCTCATCGGTACACAAACATAGCATGCTGCTATGAAAACCAGGAACGTGTCAGATGGAGCCATGTGCTGCCTCTGGGAGCCCCAGCCTTCCTGCCGCCTTGCTTTAAGTACTACTGCTGTCATCTTGGAATTTGTCATTTATCCATAGAACCCTTAATTCATTTCTAAAATATGATTCACATAATGAAACCAGGTATTTCACCCAGTGCTAAAATCCAAAAGCAATTAGCCTTTTTGTTTATTTCATATGGGAGTTAGACTAAAAGCTAAATGAACACACAAAAAAAGAGCCAGGCATTGGTCCAAATGTCTGAATGATGTACTAATTAAATTGTATAACAACACTGCTATCTTTATACATACACTTTATTACAGGTTGGGGAATCAGCCCAGGGCCTTCCAAGTCAGCCTCTGGGAGAGCACTTTTAAAACTAGAGGAACAGTCAGGTAAGGCTTTGTAAGGAAGGTTTAGCTACACATTCAAGAAGAACAGATAAGACTTTGGATGAGATATGAGAAAGCTTGCTTAATTTTTCTCTTCTCTCTGCTATAATATGATCCTAATCAGGGATAAAAGTTAAAAAGTCTGCTTATTTAGGTATTCACTAAGTAAATATGATAAAACTTGGGGTAGATGCTGAGGATAATACAAAATTAATCAGACCCATTCCAGGCCCTCTAAAAGTCCTCAGATAGCCTCAGTCTGACAGAGAAGTGAATGTTTACGAGAGCATGTCCCTAAATGTGACATAAGACTCACAGGTTCCTCATGGGTCTGGAGAGAGATTGTTAGAGTGTCTGAGACGAGAGGGGATAGGGTGGGTACTGAGGGTTCCCCAGGGGAAAGTGGATTTGAGCCAGTTTCTCTCATTTCTTTCATCTTAATTCATAAGCTTCTATGAGGAGTTAACAAAATACGTATTGTAGAAGTGGTTTGTTTGCAGATCTATGGTGGTTGTCATAAGAACACCAGAAAGACTAGTAATAGGAATGATGGCTAACATGCACTGAGCCTTTCCCAGGAGCCAGGCCCTGTTCTCGGAGATTCACATGGCCTGATTCATTTTCCCTTCACAGCAACGCTAGGAAGAGTAAAGACCAGCAAAGTGAAGCTTTCTGAGTTAACAGGGTTGACACTTGAATCTAGGGTCTGGTGTTCCCCACCAAACACTGTCTGTCAAGTGCAAGTACACCATCAGAGGTCACCTTACTTCTCATAGTATCATCTGTGTGTGTTTATTTAAAGAGACTGTGTGGTACAGTAATAGATACGTCATGACCTGAGCTTTGGAGTCCATCTGGGTCCTCCTCCTCCCCACATCACTAAGTAGGCTGTGACAGGGAGATAAGAGCTCATCTCAGGCTACTAAACCCAAGTCCTCTAAACCACTCACCATCTCCCTGATCATCAGGCCCTGCTGGGTCTCCAAACCTCTGTGCGTTGTTTCTAATGCCCAGGATGAACTGATGACTCTAGAACAAAGTTGTAAGCAAGTTCTAATGGTGTTTCTCTTGCTGGGGAACAATAAAAAAAAAATGTAAATCTGCTCCATAACTACCAACTGCACCTGTAAAACAGCAGTGAACATTCCACTTCACTGTGGGAAATAAAATGGCTGCAAAACTAATACAATATTGTAAAGTAAAAAAAATAATAATAATAAAATTTTAAAAAATAAATAAAAGTAGTATGCAGAATGGTAAAAATAAATAAATAAATAAAGTGGCTGCTGTGGTTCTGAAGGGAGGGTCAGGAAGAGTGGGTCCCTTAGTGTGGACTCCAAAGAACAAGCCGGTTAACATGGGCAGAGAGGAGAGAGGGGTGGACTACAGACTATGCTTCTTTATTCAGGACCCAGCACGGTTGTTGTTCAATATAATTTTGTCAGTTAAACAATGACAACATCCTGTCTTGGGTCACACAGGTGCCGGGGGATATTTGCTAGTAATAACAGGTGCTCCACACAAGGAAGGGGGGTGGATCTGGTCAACCAAAGGCACAGACTGAACACACCCAGCTGTGGTGGAAGAAGACATGTTGAATGGTGGGGAACAATATTTGGGCAGGTGAGTCTGATTCTACTAACTAGAAACCAGAGATGGGATGAGAAAGAAAGAGGAGCATTTCTTCATCGGGGGCTGCATGTGTACCCTCAGGGCAGGGTGTATCAGATGCACACAGATCACAGAGGAATCTCATCAAAATTCAGATCCTGATGCAGTAAAGCTAGGTTGGGACCTGAAAGTTCGCATTTCTATAAAGCTCCTGGTGAACTTCTCTTGGCAGTCCAGTGGTTAAGACTTTGCCTCCCAATGCAGGGGGTGTGGGTTCGGTTCTTGGCGAGTGACCTAAGATCCCAGGTGCCTCACGGCCAAAGAACCAAAGCATAAAACAGAAACAATACTGTAATAAATTCAATAAAGAATTTTTTTAAATGGTCCACATCCAAAAGAAAAATCTTAAAAAAAAAAAAACAGAAGCTGAGTGCTGATGCTGCTGGATCACACCTTGAGTAGCAAGTCCTAAAGAGTCGACAACAGGCTTCAGAAGTCTGTAAATTCTTTACAGTCATTTGCAAAATGTTATATTCTGTACACATGTGCATTTTTCAGTAGAAAGACCATAGTTTTCATTAGACTCTCAAAGGGTCTGTTTTGGATTGAATGTGTCCCCCAAAAGATAGGTTATGGTTCTAACACCAGTACCTGTGATTGTGACCTTAGTTGCAAATCAGGACTTTGCTGATGCCATGAAGTTAAGATGAGGTCATTAGGTAAAAATAAATAAATAAATAAAATGTGAGCTCCCATCCAGGTCCTTATAAGACAGAAACATGGACACAAACACAGAGGGTAGAGACTGATCCAGTGGTAAGTCCACAAATGCCAGAACTGCTAACATACACTAGAGACTAGGGAGAGACAAGGAAGAATTCTCCCTGACAAGTTTTCAGAGCCAGCCTGGCCCTGCCAACACCTTGATCTTGGACTTTAAGCCTCCAGAAGTGTAAGACAGTAAATTGTAAATTTCAGTGTTTTAAGCCACCCAATTATTTGTGATACTTTGTTATGGCAGCCCTGGGAAACTAACACAGGGTCTGAGATACACACACACACACACACAAACACACACACACACAGAGTGATTAATTATCATAAAGATACAAGAAGTTGCTGACAATTTGGGAACTAATATTTGCAGCCATAACTAGCAACTTACAGCTGCTGCACTTCCCACTTGCGTTTTCTTCATTTCTTAAACCTTAACGATGGCTTCTTTCCTAATCAGATCTTTCTCTGGGATTCCCAGCTTTTCCTCCTTCAGTCTGTAGGAAGACCCACATTCTTTCTGGACTTCCAGACCTGAAGAGCCTGCTATTTCCTTCTTGGCATAGAACACGGAGAAGTCGAAAGTCCAGTGTTTCTTCCTCTGCCAGGTCCCTGCTTTGCAAAACTTTGTCTTTCTCTTGGTCCACACAACCTTGCACTCCTTCTTTGTTCTCCTCCTTCCTTGGCTGTGAGGAGAGAGACAGCCTTCCCTCTTTGAGGAGTAGATTTAAACCCTGAGGTATTCTGCCCCATGCCTTAGCTGGACATCCAGGCTCTCTGGATCAGGGGCCAAGATTCCAATAACTTGTTGTGTTTCCACAGAAATTACCTGTTTCCAGGATGCTCCCTGTCCTTCACCATGTCTGGGCTCTTAGGAACTCTGCTCCCCACATCTTTAATTAGAGTAGCCGCTGCTACCATTAACACTTCTGCTATGGGAGAAGAGAAAGCAGATAGAGAACTAGCACTTACTATTCTGCACGTGGTTTTATATACATTTTCCCTCTTAACTCTCACATTCACACTTACACATTCAAAGTGAGAATGGGTATCAGCACACCACTGATCTCATCTTCCAAATTAAGACACCAAGTCACAGGGCTTGAAAGAAACAGAAGCAAGATTCCAATGCAGCTCTAACTGTTCGAAAGCACGCACTCTCCTCACCACTCTAAACTGCCTGTCTGAGGCTGAGTTAAACAGCTAAATCAGGGAAATATATAAAACCAGTCAGGCTCAATTCTGTTGTTCTGGCATATTGTCTTTAAGACAAATATTTTGGTGTCATGTAAACACAAGCACATCTGTCTGCATGCTTGCTATCTGTCTGATCCACTTACTCTCTATGATGCAAAAATAACCACCATCAGCTATTCAACAGACAAGACAACCGAAGCGGCACTTCACTGGCTGTTATGGACACAGTCAGAGCTTTAGCTTTTCAACAATAATCCCCAACTCTGAATTTGCAACACCCCAGGGTATTTCCCACCACTCTATGGGATATTGAAAGATTCTTAAAAAATTCTCAGAACCAAATTAGTGTCAGCATACTCTAAGAAATAAACAGGTTCTTAAGAGCAGACTTTTCAGAAGGCAGGGGTAAGGCTGTGTGATGGAGCCCAGCTGTGGTAAGAGCTGCTATGAAGAGCACAAGGTGTGTGACTCAGTTTCCCCTTTCTTATTCAGGTAGTCTTTTCCTCCCAAAAAAGATGAACATGTCATTTTTGTTTAAAATTGGCATAAAGACCTATTTTAAAATAGGCATAAAAATAAACCATAAAAATAGGCATTTTTATGAAATGAGAATGTATGAGAAAAAAAATATCCCAAAAGCTACAAAGATTTCTGGGTTAAAGGTAAAAGGACATGGAGCTAATTTTTGTCAGTTTTAATATTTTTGAATATTTTTAAATATTTATATATTTTGCAGTATATCTGATTTACAAAGCTGTGTTAATTTCTGCTGTATAGCAAAGTGATTCAATTCTACATATATATACATTCTTTCTTCATATTCTTTTCCATCATGGTTTATTGTTAGTCACTCAGTCATGTCTGACTCTGTTGTGATCCCATGGACTATAGCCCACCAGCCTCCTCTGTCCATGGAATTATCCAGGCAAGAATACTGGAGGGGGCAGCCATTCCCTTCTCCAGTGGATCTTCCCCACTCAGGGATTGAACCTGGGTCTCCTGCTTTGCAGGCAGATTCTTTACTGTCTGAGTTACCAGGGAAGCCTTTATGGTTTATTACAGGATATTGACTATCATTCCTGGTGCTATACAGTAGGACCTTGTTGTTTACCCATTCTATATATAAAAGCTTACTTCTGCTAACCTCAACCTTCCATTCATGGACCTAACTTTGTTTGGAGAAAGGGAAGCTGAAAAGAAAGGTTGCTGCTTATGTTTGAGAGGGACATATAAACAGCACATCTGCCTCCCCTCTCCTGTGGCAGACACAACTCACTAATGACAGAACTTTAGCATGGAGCCAGAATTGAACCTCAGAATCCTTCTCAACACAACTCTGTAGGGAAGCACATGAAATCCATGCCAAGCACATGAAATCCATTATTCACTGATGTGTATCAGCTTGCTGATACACACCATCACATTATGAAGCACAAATAGGATGGTAGAGCAAGTACCCAGAACCTATCTCTTCTCCTCTTTTTACTTTGCCTGAAATCCTCTAATTTCTTTCTTCATGACTTCTAGGTAAATCTATCCTTCTCAAATTGTTCTGAATTTGTGTTCATTTTTACCACTGGGTATCCACCAGCCCACCCACCCTCCCGCTCATAGGTGTGCAATAGTTAAAGTGGCATTTAAGAGAAATGGTCTCAGGCTGAGAGTCTGAAGACCTCAGTTTGAACCCAGTTCTCCACCTCTAAGTGAGTCCATTTCCTCATCTATAAAATAAGAAAATACTTAGAGCAACCTCTTCATATGGTTTTTATGAATATCAAATGAAATAATGGAAGACTTCACACAATACCCAGATAAATAAACATTTAATAAATGTTAACTAATCTGAGGAAACAGGAGACATAGCTATTTCAAGATAAATTCCCCATCATGGTTGAAAGAGCACCCTGATTCACCATGTTACTTATGTTGAACACTCTTGAAATCTAGAATCAGCTGGGATCTCCCTGTCCCTTGAGATTTAGCTAAAATTAACCTGAGTGCCACCTGCAAAGTATAGCCATTAGAATTCCAAAGCTCTTCCTGTGAATTCCAGGGGCTCACATTCTCAGGACCACCTTTCCATCCTGGGCTTCTATGACCTCATATGTAGACTCTGCTCAGAACCTTCTCAGCTCAGACACAGAACTTATCTCCTTCCTCATCTACAAAAAAAAAAAAAAAAAAAAAAAAGGTGTATGTGTGTGTTTTCCACAGAAAGCTTTTGGGAATAGAGGAGCCCTCTTCTCCTCCAGTTTGTCACTGACATCAGCTGCAGCCCCCAGGAATGTGACTATTCATCTTCTGTCTGCAGAAAAGGGTTATCACACCCATCCTAAAGCAGCAGTTCCCCATCTTTTTGGCACCAGGGACTGGTTTCATGGAAAACAAAAATTTTCCATGAACCAGGGCAGGGTTGAGGAGGGGATAGTTTCAGGATGATTCTCATAAGGAGCACACAGCCTAGATCCCTCATATACACAGTTCACAGGCGAGTTCATGTTCCCATGAGAATCTAATGCTGCCTCTGATCTGACAAGCAGTCTGATTCGACCACTCAGGCAATAATGTGAGTGAGAGGGAGTGTCTGTAAACACAGATGAAGCTTTGTTTGCTCACCTGCTACTCACCTATTGCTATAGTCCTAACAGGCCACAGACCAACACCAGACCTAGTATGCCTACCAATTACTGAAGATTATGTAGATACTGACACTCTATACTTTCATAAAGTGAAGTGAAGTCGCTCAGTCTTGTCCAACTCTTGCGACCCCATGGATTGTACTACCAGGCTCCTCAGTCCATGGGATTTTCCAGGCAAGAGTACTGGAGTAGGTTGCCATTTTCTTTTCCAGGGATCTTCCCGACCCAGGGATCAAACCTGGGTCTCTCGCATTGTAGGCAGATGCTTTACCATCTGAGCTACTAGGGAAGCCCCTATACTTTCATACACATTGGTTAGTCCCTGAGCAGTTCTGAGAGTTAGGAGTCAGCATTTGGGCACCAGAACACATCCCAACCCCAAAAATATAAAGACCAGAACCTCACTTCATTAGCTCATTCTCTGACCCATGCAAGCTGAGATCAACACAACCCTTAAAGGGCCAGATAAGAGTAACTCTCATGTCCTCCTTAAGATTTCCATGAAACTCTGTACAACCTATCTTCTCAGGGTGCTTCCTAGCTCTATGGTTCTGTTTTTGCTGAATTAGTTCTATCAGTGGGTCATTTCTCTGACTAAGGTGTGTTGGTAGAGAATAGAAGTCAACATCTTTCTCTGGTGTTTACAAAAAACCATTCACTTAAGTCTTGGTCTGTGAATCAGACATCACTAAGCGTTTGAACAAACTAAGATGATATACTGCAGGACGAGAAATGAAATTTCAGACATCTCTATTTCTTTCAGGCTCCAATCCTGGCCACCTCACCCTATCCAGAGACCTGAATGCTGTCAGATTCAGAGTTCTGTTTCTCCACTCTCACCCTCAACATTTTCCACTCATCGCTGCCTCCCTCTCCAATTGTGCCCACAAATTTCATGTCCAAACAAGGTACTTTTCTTTCTATTGTATAGGTCAGTAGCTCTCAAACTTGATTGTGTATCAGAATCAACCAAAGAGCTTATAAAACAGATATGTTGGCCTCATCCCAGAATTCCTGGTTTAGCAGGTCTGGGAAAGGGCCTGAGAAGTTGTATTTCTAAACAAGTACACACTGGTATACATTACACTTCCCTCCAGCCCATATATAGGGCTTTACAGGTGGCTCAGTGGTAAAGAACCCACCTGCCACCCAGGTTCCAACCCTGGGTCAGGAAGCTCCCCTGGAGAAGGAAATGGAAACCTACTCCAGTATTCTTGACCAGGGAATCCCATGAATAGCCCTTAAACTTGTCTCTGGGTTTACTTTTGCGCATCAGCTGTTAAGAAAAAGTCACCATGCAGTAAGCTACCCAAAGGATACTCAACAGCATCCAGAAATCACTTACTATATAAGTTAGTTATGGGTTTAACTACAATCCCTTCTCCCTCCAATGCATTTGGGAGGCAGTGTAAGTTAGTGTGACTGATTCAGAGCTGGCTCTGCCTACCATTACTTGTGTGACCTTGGGCCGTATTACTTAAGCACTCTGAGCCTACTTTCCTCACCTGTAAAACTGTGGATGATAATGCTTACTTATTAGGATTGTTTGAGCATTAACAGAGATAGCACATGTATACTGTTAACCAGTTTCTGAGCATGTATAAAATATTCTATACATGTTAGTTATTTCTCATGTATTCCACAGACCTTGACCAAGCCCCTGCTGTACTTCAGGCACACTGCTAGTCACTGGGATGAAAGATGAAACCACCTAATAAGAGAAAGGAAGAACAGTAAACCAACACAAGCTCTCAGATTTATGCAGGAGATGAGCTGTTGAAGGCCTCTGATAATTCAAGACTAATTCCTCTTAGAAATAAATGTAAAATGGGAGACATATTCTAGGGGCACATAAATCCACAAACATTGTAGAATAATGTACTCTAATGCTGTGTTTTATTTTCTTAGCATTAGCTCTAATATTTCACAGAGGGCTTGTTCTAATATTAATAGCATATCATTGCAGTTGTTGGGGCCTGCTGGCCATATTTCATCACCTCTAACTTCTATTCCGAAGTTATTGATCTTTCTGGTACCTTTTTCATCACTTGTACAAACATCACCTAATGAATCCTTGGATGACTTCGCTAAATTATAACAACTGAATGTTAAAATAATAGGACAATAGCCACCAAAAACCACTCAGGGAAGTTCAGGTGCCTGGAAACAACTGAAGGGTCTCAAAAGGTTGACGCCATAGACCAGCCAAGATGGCGGCGCCCTGTGGACACCGCAAAAACGCAGCAGCGCTGCTCATTTCCCAATTCACAGGGTCCTCCATTCCCTGATGGGTACTTTCGGCTTGGATCTTCGCTGCTTTTCATTTGAGGGGAGTTGCATTACTTTGCATTTTGTGCATAAAGTGAAATTGGAGTCTCTATGTTGCACTGTCAGATGCCCATGAAATGTGTGTGCCCAGAATCGCAAAGGTCTGATGCAGGCGATGGGAGGTGCTCAGGTTGCACTGCTGATCTGTTCCCCTCATGGGCAACTCCATCTTCCATTCCCACAGCTGTGTTTTCTCTTCCAGATGTGTGCTCATCAGACAACCACCCTTTCTGCCAAAATAAAAGCAATGATCCCAGGGGGTACATTTTGTCACTAGCTATAGTCTGGGGCCAACATCTAGCTTCTGTGGTTGAGAAAGTCCATCCCACAGGAATTCATGGATATTAAAGAGAAACGTATCTTTCCAAACACCTAACTGTAATGAAAGTATTGAAATCAGTTAACACTTTCCTGGTTTAAACATAGCCAGCTTGACACTGTTAAAAGAAATAGAATATCTGTGTATGTTTTGAATATAAATTTAGGGATATGATCCAGAAAATTGTCCATTATTTAGTAACTAAAATTAAAATAAATCAAGTAGGACTCAAAAGTTACATTTTAGGAAAGTTAGCACCTGCCTTCTCCTGATACCTTATATTTTTCTTTAGTAGTGATATTTCTAAAAAGGGAAATGCTTTCTAACTTTATTTACTCCCAGCATATTTAAGATATGGTAAAAAAGAAAAGTACTTACTAAAGGCCCTGACTGTGAAGATGTATGATATGGAGCTAACATGAGTGATTCCTGATGCTCTAGACTTTTGGGGGAATATATAATGTCCAATTAAGTATATTCAACAATAGTATGTGACAGAAAAATTATTGAGCCATCTGTGGCTTGTTTGCATTGTATATTTCCTCCTCATTCCACCAAAAAAAAAAAAAAAAGAGGCTGATTTTTTTTTTGTTGTTGTTGTTGTTCTCTTGTCTCAGGGCAGAAAACTGAAGTCAACTGAAAAGTTTCTGCTTCAGGCTTCTGTTCTGAAAGCTGAAAGTCTTTTGGGCTTCCCTGATAGCTCAGCTGGTAAAGAATCCACCTGCAATGCAGAAGACCCCAGTTCAATTCCTGGGTAGGGAAGATCTGCTGGAGAAGGTACCCACTCCAGTATTCTTAGGCTTCCCTTGTGGCTCAGCTAGTAAAGAATCCACCTGCAAGTCAGACATGACTGAGCAACTTCCACTTTTCTTTCACTCATCTTCCCAGAGGCTAGAAGCTGCTACCCCTGGGAGTGGCGAGAAGAAATAGCAAGAGTGCTCCAAAAGTCACAACTTTCTGAGGTTTTCCTTTCATGTAATATATTAACATGACTGTTTTAAGAAAATTATGAAAAGGTGCTTCACTGTGCAGGTGAAATATGCCATGAAAGTGATATTGGTCAGATATCAAAGCCAGGGAGAAAACAGTCTCAGAGAAGAGCCTCTCAGGTTTGTCAGATCACCCTCCCCTGCCCACCAGGCTGCAGAGGCTCCACTGGGTGCTCAGTGCTGCTGAGAGCCCCAGCCCAGTGCCTGCCCTGGTGTTAGAGCTTGGCCAGGCCACTGAGCAGAGTTGAAAGAAATCAAATGTGACCCAGGCATTTCTATGGAGAGCACTGGCCTGGTAAGCAGCTGAGGCACTGCCTGTGAGCAGCCACAGGGCCTAGGTACTGAGCATCTCAGTAGCAGTTAGAACACTGATGATAAAATCCCTGCTCATATGTTCTATTTTTTATTTTTTTTTAATTTATTTTAGTTGGAGGCTAATTACTTTACAATATTGTAGTGGTTTTTGCCATACATTGACATGAACCAGCCATGGGTGTACATGTGTTCCCCATCCTGAACCCCCCTCCCACGTCCCTCCCCATCCCATCCCTCCGAGTCATCCCAGTGCACCAGCCCTGAGCACCCTATCTCATGCATCAAACCTGGACTGGCAATCTGTTTCATATATGATAATAAAAATCCCTGCTCATATGTTCTAAACCAGGCAAGAACCCTCCCACTTTGAACCCTGGTAGTCTGGGAGGAATGCCTACACATTTTACCACCATCTCCTTATGAGGCATCACATATGACTAACTCTGGTTATCTTCCTTAGGAGGGATTGGGGTTCGTTTTACTGGGGAGTCATGTTAATATATTACACGAAAGGAAAACCTCAGAAAGTTGTGACTTTTGGAGCACTCTTGCTATTTCTTCTTGCCACTCCCAGGGGTAGCAGCTTCTGGCCTCTGGGGAGATGAGTGAAAGAAAAGTGGAAGTTGCTCAGTCATGTCTGACTTGCAGGTGGATTCTTTACTAGCTAAGCCACAAGAGAAGCCCAAGAATACTGGAGTGGGTACCTTCTCCAGCAGATCTTCCCTACCCAGGAATTGAACTGGGGTCTTCTGCATTGCAGGTGGATTTATTACGGACTCTTAATGTAACTAGAGATTATCATACTAGTGAAGTCAAAAAGAGAAAGACAAATACCATATGATATCATTTATATGTGGAATCTAAAATATGACACAAATGAATCTACCTATGAAACAGAATCACAGAAATAGAGAACAGGCTGGTGGTAGCCAAGGGGGAGTGGGCTGAGGGAGGAATAGAGTGAGAGGTTGGGGTTAGCAGAGGTAACCTTTTATATATAGAATGGATAGATAGCAAGATCCTATTGCATAGCACAGAGAACTATATTCAATATTCTATGATAATCCATAATGGAAAAGAATTTTTTAAAAAGAGTGTAGTATATGTATAACTGAATCACTTTGCTGTATAGCAGTGATTAACACAACATTGTAAATCCATTATACTTCAATTAAAAAATATTTTGGTGGAAAAAACTAAGGTTAAATAAAGACATTCTCAGAAAAAAAAAAAAAAAGATTCTCTATATATCCAAAATAGTGAGACTGATTAACCCTAGACCAGAGGCCAAAGGCAAGTACAGTTTACAACTGTCAGATGTTTGAGATGCTGGTGATAAACTGTGTGCTTAGAGAATCTAAATTATATTGTTAAATGATTAATTTGAGAACATTTGATGGTTACTCACTTCTCAAGCATTTACATGAACTCATCATGTGCTAAGTACTATGCAAAATGTTACTCCTAACAAATTTGGAAAACTCAGCAGTGGCCATAGGACTGGAAAAGGTCAGTTTTCATTCCAATCCCAAAGAAAGGCAATGCCAAATAATACTCAAACTACTGTACAATTGCACTCATCTCACATGCTAGTAAAGTAATGCTCAAAATTCTCCAAGCCAGGCCTCAGCAATATGTGAACCATGAACTTCCTGATGTTCAAACTGGTTTTAGAAAAGGCAGAGGAACCAGAGATCAAATTGCCAACATCCGCTGGATCACAGAAAAAGCAAGAGAGTTCCAGAAAAGCATCTATTTCTGCTTTATTGACTATGCCAAAGCCTTTGACTGTGTGGATCACAATAAACTGTGGAAAATTCTGAAAGAGATGGGAATACCAGACCATCTGACCTGCCTCTTGAGAAATTTGTATGCAGGTCAGGAAGCAACAGTTAGAACTGGACATGGAACAACAGACTGGTTCCAAACAGGAAAAGGAGTTTGTCAAGGCTGTATATTGTCACCCTGCTTATTTAACTTATATGCAGAGTACATCATGAGAAACGCTGGACTGGAAGAAACACAAGCTGGAATCAAGATTGCCGGGAGAAATATCAATCACCTCAGATATGCAGATGACACCACCCTTATGGCAGAAAGTGAAGAGGAACTGAAAAGCCTCTTGATGAAAGTGAAAGTGGAGAGTGAAAAACTTGGCTTAAAGCTCAACATTCAGAAAGCAAAGATCATGGCATCTGGTCCCACCACTTCATGGGAAATAGATGTGGAAACAGTGTCAGACTTTATTTTGGGGGGCTCCAAAATCACTGCAGATGGTGACTGCAGCCATGAAATTAAAAGACGCTTACTCCTTGGAAGGAAAGTTATGACCAACCTAGATAGCATATTCAAAAGCAGAGACATTACTTTGCCAACAAAGGTCTGTCTAGTCAAGGCTATGGTTTTTCCTGTGGTCACGTATGGATGTGAGAGTTGGACTGTGAAGAAAGCTGAGTGCCGAAGAATTGATGCTTTTCAACTGTGGTGTTGGAGAAGACTCTTGAGAGTCCCTTGGACTACAAGGAGATCCAACCAGTCCATTCTGAAGGAGATCAGCCCTGGGATTTCTTTGGAAGGAATGATGCTGAAGCTGAAACTCCAGTACTTTGGCCACCTCATGCAAAGAGTTGACTCATTGGAAAAGACTCTAACGCTGGGAGGGATTGGGGGCATGAGGAAAAGGGGACGACAGAGGATGAGATGTCTGGATGGCATCACTGACTCGATGGACGTGAATCTGAGTGAACTCCGGGAGTTGGTGATGGACAGGGAGGCCTGGCGTGCTGTGATTCATGGGGTCGCAAAAAGTCAGACACGACTGAGCAACTGAACTGAACTGAACAGTATGGGAAAAAAAAATTTCTGTTCCTGCCCTCAAAATGTTCCCCATCTAATTCAGGAATCAGATGAAAATTCAACATAACCTAGAAAATGCTTTAGAGTGGTATGCATATATTTCCACGGGGACCTTATTAGGAGCAAGAGGGCCAAAGATGGTCTAATTCACTGAGTTTGGGAGCCTAAAAATGAGTTCCTGGGTTTTATTTCAGCCAAACTGGAAGCAATATACCTTTCCTTCTTGTTTCAGTTTCAGTCTTTTTTGGAATTTTCTCAGCAAAACTGGTCTTTCTCTAGATTAAGAGTTCATGAGGCTTTTAATGGGTTTTAAAGAATTAGTGAGGAGAAGGCAATGGCAACCCACTCCAGTACTCTTGCCTGGAAAATCCCATGGACGGAGGGGCCTGGTGGGCTGCAGTCCATGGGGTCGCTAGGAGTCGGACACGACTGAGCGACTTCACTTTCACTTTTCACTTTCATGCATTGGAGAAGGAAATGGCAACCCACTCCAGTGTTCTTGCCTGGAGAATCCCAGGGACGGGGGAGCCTGGTGGACTGCCGTCTATGGGGTTGCACAGAGTCGGACACGACTGAAGCGACTTAGCAGCAGCAGCAGCAGCAAAGAAATAGTGAAACAGAAAGGAGATTTGTCACTTGGTGCTCCTTCTAAATAGCTTGAAAATTGTCTCTGGAAAAAAACTGTCAGATTTTGTTCTGAAGAAATTGTTTCATACCACACAAGTGTAGAGTGACACAGATACCACTCTACTTCATCAGGTAACAAATTAGTCATCATCACTGCAGTTCTTTCCTGTTGATATATATTTTAGATGTAAACTTCTATTATGATTATGAGCATCAATCCTTAGTATATGGCCTGGTTTAGGTAGGAAAGCATCAAAAAATAAATAAAATAGGAGAAAATGTTTCCTTGGGTTTCATCCCAAATATAATGGACACCAAAACATAGTCCTTCTTATACAGTGAGTTTCTTGCTTAGTAGAAGCATAAAACTAGCAAAATCAAAGGAATAATTGGCATCAGTCTACCTTGGGAACATCTGATCCAGAATGGATTGTTTTCATGAGAAGATAAGTCAACTCAAAGGAAAAAAAAAAAAAAAGAAGAACCAAAGAAATTTATTCTAACTCAATAACACAGACTTAGAGCATCCTGAAATAATGCTTTTCTCATGAACACGCAAAAGAAGCCTTGAAACTGGGCAGATCTTGGAGTGATTTGCCCTAAAGCATCAAGTGGATATGTAGTCTGAGAAGAAAAAAATACTGAAGCCTTTGATGAGAAGTATTGTCCTAACAAGAATCACCAGATTTTCTTGTTCAAAAAGGTCTCGGGGGACTCTGAGGCCCTTCAGCATGCAAATGTATATGTGGACGGTTCCTACAGAGCCAACTCCTCATTTTCCTATTACATCCAGATGTCCATTTGGAAAGCCCTCTCAGAAGCATCAGATGCTTAGGACAACTTTGAAATAATATAAATTTTCTTTGCCAAGCCAAACTTTGGAAGAAAAATGTTGGTGCCATAGATAGAGATGGACACACTGCTGTTTCACAAAGCCTCAGCTTTCCTATGTTGCTGAAAAACACTCCACACATCAGATTGACCTCTTGTTTTCTCCATCCATGTGATGCAAACAATAATTCTGAAATAAGTTATGTCTGCTTCAACTTTGAGTCAGGACCCTGAACCATGCCCTCACAATAGGATTTGTCAAGAAATTAAAGGCTGAACAACTTAATGCTCAAATGCAGTGTCTTTCACCTAACACGTTTCAGTGCACACTCCTTGTACTGAGCTTGTTAGAAAATAAAATAAGACTCCTGTTCTCCAGAAACTACCATCTAATTTAACAGGATATAAATATGTATGTCAAATTTAGAGCAACATTAAATAATAAAGAGAAAAATCTCTAAAAAAAAAAAGAAAGAAATTAAAGGCTGAAGTTCACTGGCTTTCTAAAGTACAAGTTTTGAAGCAATTGATTAACTTCAGGCAGAAGTCTTTACCTTTCTTAAGTGACTAGCAAAGCACAGTCTCAGACTGATTTGACACAGAAGAGCTCATTTATTATTTGAGCGACTTGATTAACATCTGTGGTCATCTGAATGAGCCATAACTCTTGACTCAGTGTCCAGCAGACACCATTATAAATGCTGAAAAAATTCAAGTCTCCTGAACAGGCTACCATTGTGGAAGAGCTGTGTGGAGAAAGACACATGTGTTCCTTGTATGTTGGAGAAAGGGCAATAGGGAGCCAGAGTTAAGAGTGAAAAAGCTTTGCTGTCTCTTGCGCAGGTACAAATGGGTAAAGAAACCCTTGAAGAATATTTATGTTGGATGACCTTAA
This sequence comes from Bubalus bubalis, assembly GCF_019923935.1. NCBI lineage: Eukaryota > Metazoa > Chordata > Mammalia > Artiodactyla > Bovidae > Bubalus > Bubalus bubalis. The sequence continues at coordinate 176,860,284 of NC_059157.1, forward strand.
AATCAAAATGTATGGTCCTGATTATTTCCTTAATGACCAAGACAACATTTATGATTCAGACACTGACAAAGTCGACCTCATTGAATTGAAGACAAAATAATCTTGCATGAATTCAACACAAAGTGTTTTAGAGAATTTGGTATTCCTTGACACAAGCCTAACCTGTGAAAACTCTAACTCTTTTGCCAGCAAGTATCATTGCAAGTTAGAATTTACTACTTTTATCACCACAAAATGAAAGTCTAAACTGATGGTATGTGATAGATATTTGCATTATCACATTAAAAAAGCCATGCTCTATATTCAACTTGTTCTAACAAAACTTAGGCAATCTTCGTATGAAAGTCATTTCTGATCTAAATTATGTTTTACTTATATTTGCACATTTTGACTTACTAAGAAATTTTAGGAAGTGGCTATTAATTTTTGCATGCAAAATGAGATTAAGAGATCATAAGTCTTTTATTGTTTTAACATTTTAACTATGTGAAAGATGTTTGCAATGCAGCAAACTAGATTGTAGACAGAAAACAGATGTAATGTGTTTACATACATTTTTCTGAAGGCTTTCATCAGATTCTTAAAGACTACCCACTCATTCACACATACCCCTTAAAAGGATTAAAAATCACTGACCTAATTAAATATGTATTTTCTGATGGGTTCTGAATTGGTAGAAGGAACAGACCCAAATTCATATTTGGTAGCTTGCTGCAATAAATTTTACATTTTTTAAATCAACAGTCCATGGACCTGGGTTACAATGAAGTTCTTTTTTTAAGTTTAAATAGACTGAATTTTTTAAGTTATTGTTTCTTTTCCCTCATGGTCCTCAAAGACCATGTTTGTGTCTTTGAGGTACAAGGCAATACTAGCAGTCCTAATCCTAAAATACTTGGGGTATTTATTAGGGATCTTATCACAACAAAACATACTTAAAATAATTAGCTCTGAAACCAAACATTAGAGCATCATAATATATTGCCCTTCAGTTTTTCAGAAGGCTTATAGCTGAATAAGGAAAAAGGAAGACTTGAAGGAAATAGAGACAATAAAGTCAAACACAGAAAAGACATCACTCAGGACAACTTTCCCAAGGGACTGAGTTTGTGGACACATAGACGGGGGCATGCCGTGTAGCTGTGTGTGTGTGTGTGTGTGTGTGTAGAAGCATGTGAAATGAGCAAACAGCAGTGATTTCTTCCAGCCAAATGCATATCTTTGAAAGTGGAGAGTCAGCCCTGGTGATGTTAATGGAGTGGAACATAAATATTGGCAAGCTGGTTGTCAAATAGAGGCTTTTAAATGTTGGAATTTTTCAAGGAAAATGTTAACTGCAGTTAAAGGGCCAAAGTAGTCTTAACCCAATCTCAGAATCTAGAATTTCACTTGAAGTTCTAAATAGCCAGGACTCTTATGCTAAATTTAGCCTTCCCAGCTCTGCAATTGGCATTTTGGAATGTTTGGTCCACGACGATAAAGCATCACACTTGCTGAATACAGGGTTAGAAGGGGACTAGCAGACGCAACCAATTAATATATCAGCCTCCCAAGCAACCCGGGACCAGAGGCGAGGGTGTGAGCCAATAATGAACTTTTCTGCCACATTTCAAATGACGAATGAACTCACCCCTGGCCAGATCTCCCAACCCCACACACCCAGCAAGTCTTTACTTCTTACTACTTTTCCGGATTAAACCCATCCCAAGAACCAGCCTAATTTCTACCTTCTTATTAAGGCTTTCTTTCCCAACTCCCCATAACCACATCAAACTCTATCTTCTCTAAATTCTTTTATATCCTTCACTCTCAATTTCACTCACTTACTAACCCAGGTTGCTATCTTTTCTATAATAACAGCTAACATGTGCCTAAATTTTCACTATGTACCAAGTACTGTGCTAAATGCTTTACAAGAATGACTTCATTTAATCCGCACAGCAGACCTGTGATGTTGTTATTATCATTTACAAAAGTGAAATGTATGCATGAGGACAGTAAGGCTTAGAGAGGTAAAGCAACTTTTCCAGGGTCCATGACTAATAAATAGGGCACAAGGCAATCAACCAGGTTGTCCTGCTCAAACAACACCCCCTTAGTGGCAAAATGTACAGTGCTGATGTCTAATATGCGTATACCATCTATCCAGCTAGATTCTAAGCTCTTCAGAGCACCTGTACAGCCTTTCCTTCTTGTCACCCTCAGACGTCCATCGTCAGTCAATATTTATTGAGGGAGTTAATGAATTAATAAGTGAATAAAAATCAATGCTGCAAAACCCAAGAAATATTAATTGATTTGGACTTCCAAACAGCATGCAGAATCAGGAAAAAATGTTCCTGTCACTGCACACTGCATTGGCTATAGGAAGCAAATAAATTGCTGACTTGCTGCCCTTGGGCTTAGCATGGAGTTACAGCCAGGAATAGTTCTCTGTGAACAACCTTGATGGCCCTCAGCTTTGTCCCTGGAAACCCTCCAGCCTCCCAGGTCTATCCTGATCATTAAGATACACAAAGTTCACTGGGAGAGCAGGAATCAGTACAGGGCCCAAGGCCACTTCCTTAGGCCTAGCACTGCCCACATGCACAGCACACACACACACACACACACAGAATGATGACCCCACTAGTTCATTGCAATAAATGTTTTTTGAGAATGTAGCCCAGAGATTCACAAACTTGGCTGCACATCACAGTCATCTGTGAGATTTTAAAAATTTCCAGCATCTGGGCCCCACCCCAAACCCATTGACTCAGAGCCTAGGCACTGGGGTGCATTAACACCTGGGAATTGGGATTCATTAACCCATGGGAATGAATGTGCACTGTGGTAAAGAACCACTAACACCCATTCTAGGCGTATGTGCCAACAGCTGAGTCACAGAAATGTGGGTGTGAAAAGGGAAGTTTGTGGAATAGCAAGAGTCACAAAAGTAATTGTAATAAAAATACATGAAAAAGTAACTGAAGTTACAGCGCTCAGACAGCAATATGGGAGCCCAGAGGAGGAGTACCTATTCTCACTGGGAAATGTTGGGAGGCAGGAGTAGAGGATACAGATGAATGCAAAAGGTGTGTTTTATATAATGAGGTGCTAGATCAGGCAGAGGGGATCAGGCATCATGCTTTCCTGGAAGAGAAGGTTAGACCTTCATCACTTCTGATAACTTCCCTCTGCACATTCCCAAATGCCTCCAATCCCTTGTGGCAGCTAAGACTGCCTCTCAGGGGCCCCCGAGTCCCTCCAAGCCCCTTTGAATCTCATAAACACAATGGAAAAGGCAATTATTAAATATTGGTCCTTGGGACTGAACATCAGATGTAAAACTTCTTAGAACTTTTCACCAGTGGTTAATGGGGATTGAGAGATTTTACCCTAAACTTGTTCATCTCTAAAATATGTATAATTGTCTATAATTTGCCAGTGATTGTGAAGATTCATGTATTCATTCAAGAAACATTTATTAAAATATTAATTCATAATTAATTTTCCTGCCCTCTTCCCTATTGGCCTATTCCCAGTAGACTCCATTACCTGAAGAGAGTAGGTTTCAGCACTATGTATTCCTGGGTAAGCTTGGGTCCCAGTTCTGCTGCTGCTAAAACCATCTGGCCTTGTACAAATAGCACTCTCTAATGAGTCTCAGTTTCCCATTTGTGAAATAAGGCATACTAGTAATTATTATGATTACAATCTTTAGTCATGATATAACATAGCTGACTTTATGTCAAAGTGTTGCTATTATGACAAAATAAGGTATGTAAAAATAAGTAAAGTATCCAAAGACTTTAACATGTCAAACACATAATAAACATACAAAAAAATGCAAGTAGAAAAAAAAAAGTAACATTTATTGAGCTCCTACTGCATTTCAGTCATGGTGCTAGGTGCAGAGATACAATGATGAACAATTGCATACCCAGACCTTGTTCTTACAGACTTCATAGTCTAGTATGGAAGATGGACATAGAGGAAGTAATCACACAATTCATGTGATTGCTTTCAGAGACCAGTCCTATAAGGGATACTTGTTAACCTAAATGCCATGAGAACATCTAACAGGGAAACCCAACCTAGTCTAGGGAGTCAGGAAGCATTGCTGGTAAGTAACTCTTAGGCAGAGATCTGAAAGATGTCTAAGAGTAAACTAGATAAAGAAGCAAGAGGAGAGGATGTGGAGAGAAGGGAACCGTTCTACACTGTTGCTGGGAATATAAGTTGGTGTGGCCACTGTGGAGAACAGGATGGAGGTTCCTTAAAAAACTAAAAATAGAACTACCATATGACCCTGCAGTCCCATTCCTGGGCTTTTATTTAGAGAAAATCAGGTCTGAAAGGATACATGCACCCCAATGTTCATTGAAAATATCTGGAGGAACAAGCAAATTTGGCCTTGGAGTAAAAAATGAAGCAGGGCAAAGGCTAATAGAGTTTTGCCAGGAGAACACACTTGTTATAGCAAACACCCTCTTCCAATGACACAAGAGACAACTCTATACATGGACATCACCAGATGGTCAATATCAAAATCAGATTAATTATATTCTTTGCAGCCAAAGATGGAGAAGCTCTACACAGTCAGCAAAAACAAGACCAGGAGCTGACTGTGGCTCAGATCATGAACTCCTTATTGCCAAATTCAGACTTAAATTGAAGAAAGTAATGAAAACCACTAGACCATTCAGGTATGACATAAATCGAATCCCTTAGGATTATACAGTGGAAATGACAAATAGATTCAAGGGATCAGATCTGATAGACAGAGTGCCTGAAGGACTATGGATGGGGGTTCATGACATTGTACAGGAGGCAGTGATCAAGACCATCCCCAAGAAAAAGAAATGCAAAAAGGCAAAATGATAGTCTGTGGAGGCCTTACAAATAGTTGAGAAAAGAAGAGAAGTAAAAGGCAAGGGAGAATAGGAAAGATATACCCATTTGACTGCAGAGTTCCAAAGAATAGCAAGGAGAGATAAGAAAGCTTTCCTCAGTGAACAATGCAAAGAAATAGAAGAAAACAATAGACTGGAATTCATAAGCAGAATACATCATGCAAAATGCCAGGCTGGATGAAGCACAAGCTGGAATCAAGATTGCCAGGAGAAATATTAATAACCTCAGATATGCAGATGATACCACCCTTATGGCAGAAATGAAGAGGAACTAAAGAGCCTCTTGATGAAAGTGAAAGAGGAGAGTGAAAAAGTTGGCTTAAAGCTCAACATTCAGAAAACGAAGATCATGGCAACCGGTCCCGTCACTTTATGGCAAATAGATGGGGAAACAATGGAAACAGTGAGAGACTTTATTTTGAGGGCCTCAAAAATCACTACAGATGGTGATTGCAGCCATGAAATTAAAAGATACTTGCTCCTTGGAAGAAAAGTTATGGCCAACCTAGATAGCATATTAAAAAGCAGAGACATTACTTTGCCAACAAAGGTCCATCTTGTCAAAGCTATGGGTTTTCAGTAGTCATGTATGCATGTGGAGGTGGACTGTAAAGAAAGCTGAGTGCTGAAGAATTGATTCTTTTGAACTGTGGTGTTGGAGAAGACTCCTGAGAGTCCCTTGGACTGCAAGGAGATCCAACCAGTCCATCCTAAAGGAAATCAGTCCTGAATATTCATTGAAAACACTGATGTTGTAGCTGAAACTCCAATTCTTTGGCCACCTGATGTGAAGAACTGACTCATTGGAAAAGACCCTGATGCTGGGGAAGATTAAAGGCAGGAGGAGAAGGGGACGACAGAGGATAAGATGGTTGGATGGCATCACCAACTCAATGGACATGAGTTTGAGTGAGCTTCAGGAATTGGTGATGAACCTGCTCTGAACTGAGGGGTGCCTGGTGTGCTGTAGTCCATGGGGTCACAAAGAGTCGGACACAACTGAGTGACCGAACTGAACTGATGATGCTGCAATCCCATTCCTGGGCTTATATCCAGAGAGAAGCTTTGTCTGAAAGGATACATGCAGCCCAATGTTCATTGAAGCACTGTTTACAATAGCCAAGGTGTGGAAGCCATCTAAATGTCTATCAATAGAGGAATGGATATTGAAGATGTGGTACATTTATACCATGGATTACTCAGCCATTTAAAAGAATGAAATAATGCATTTGCAGCAACATTGATGGACCTAGAGATTGGTCATACTGAGTAAATTAAGTTGGAGAAGTAGAAATATCAAATGACATCCCTTACATGCAGAATCTATAAAGAAATGATGCAAATGAACTTATATACAAAACAGAAACGGACTCACAGACTTTGAGAGTGAACTTGTCACTGGAGGGGAAGGGGGTGGGGGAAAAGAGATAGGGAGTTTGACATGTACACACTGCTATATTTAAAATAGATAACCAACAAGGTCCTACTGTATCGGCTCAATATTCTGTGGCAACCTGGATGGGAGGGGAGTGTGTGGGAGAAAGAATACATATACATATATGACTGTGTCACTCTGTGCACCCAAAACTATCACAACATTGTTAATCGGCTATATACCGATATAAAATAAAAAGTTAAAAAAGAAAGAAAGAGAATCCAGCAGAGGGAATCCTCGGCAAAAGCCCTGTAGCACAAGTGAACCCCCTGCAGAGATTAATCAAAAGCAGGTCGTTGTGGGCAGAGCACAAAGAACAAGGACAAGAGTATGGCAAAACCAATGCAATATTGTAAAGTAAAAATAAATAAATAAAACTGAGATTAAAAAAAAAAGAATGTACTTTAGGTCAACTGAAAAACTGGAACACATACAGTAGATTTAAGGATTATATGACTGTAATTTTATGAAGTTGACAAGAGCACCACAATTATATAAGAGAATATCCTATTTTTAGGAAATACACATCAAAATGTTTGGGGGTAAAGGGCCATGATGCATTCAACTCAAGTGGTTCAGGAAAATTGTGTGTACACATGGGGAGGGAAAGAAAGAGAGCACAGTGATAAATAAAAGGTATGTGGATGTATTTGTATTTGTATCTGTATATTTTGGGGTAAATTCAAAATTCTTTCTAAATAAAATTTAGAAAACTAAAAAAAAAAAAAAAATAGCGGGCAACACAAACTGGAAAGAGAGTCGGACCCCTGCCAGCAACATCCTAATCCCAGCAGCAGCAGGAGGCTCTCAGCCTGTGACAAGATCAGATATAAAACTTGAGAAGCCCCTTGGCTACTGTGTGGGGAATGTACTGGAGGGATACAAGCAGATATAGATGGACCGGCTAGTTTGTTATTATAGTCCAGACCAGAGGTGACCAAGTTTGGTTTTAAACATACAGATTCAAGAAACCAAGTGTAGAAGAGAAGTGAATATGAGACAGTCTATTGCACATAACTGGCTGCTATTTAATTAATGTTATATAGACATTCAGCTATATAGAAACATGGCTACTATTTGGAAAGGGAAGACTAAGTAGATCTCTTCTACACATAACCTAGATCAGTGAGCCAATTCCACCTTCCTCTGACCATCATTTTGAGCGAGGCCATCCACCAGCTTAAGGAAGTTGAGCCAGGAACCCCATAAACCCTTAAAAGAGTCCTTGGTAAACAGCAAGGTGACTCTTAAGAAAACAAGGAAACAAGCCACATTTCCAACCCCGGGACAGGTGCAGAGATGCTGCCCTCACGCCCAAAAGGAAGAAATATTCTACACCTGTGTCTCTATTTCTGCTTTGCAAGTTCATCTGTACTGTTTTTCCAGATTCCACATATTCAAACAATATTATACAATATTTGTTTTTCTCTTTCTGACTTCACTCTGTCTGACAGTATATAGGTCTATCCATTTCTCTGCAAATTACACTGTTTCATTCCTGTTTATGAAACTCACAGATACCAAAGGGGGAAAGGAAGTGGGATGAATTGGAAGACTGGGATTGACATATATACACTATGTATAAAATAGATAACTAATGAGAACCTACTGTTATTGCACAGGGAACTCAGTGCTCTGTGGTGACCTAAATGGGAAGGAAATCTTAAAAGAGGAGATGTATGTATGTATGTATGTATGTGTGTGTGTATATATATATATATGTATGTATGTATGTATATATGTATACTTTGCCATAGAGCAGAAACTAACAGAATGTTGTAAGGCAACCATACTCTTTTAAATTTTTTAAATAAATAAAAAAAGTTTGAGTTTATCTACTGACCTGAATCTGTCATAAATAAGGGCACAGCTTTTTTATTTGAAATCAAAATGGAAGTTCTACTTGTAAAATTCAGGGATTTACCAAATTTCAGTTACCTGAAGCCTCCCATAATTACCCATCATAATCACTTCACATTCTTCAATATTTGGGAAAATCATGTTGCTGTATATCTTTTTTTCTCCCTGAGCTTTAATTATAGTAAAACACTATCAATTAATCAAAAAAAAAAAAAAAGAAGAAGAAGGGGAACTTCCCTGGTGGTCCAGTGGTTGAGAATCTGCATGCCAATGTAGGGGACAAGGATTCAAGCCCTGGTCTGGGAAGAGCCCACATGCTGTAGGACAACTAAGGCGTGCTCCACAAGAGAAGCCACTGCGATGAAAAACCTTTGAGCAGCAACAAAGACCCAGCACATTCAAAAATTAATTAATTTAAAAAAATTTTTTTTAATTTTTTTAAAAGAGGAAGAAATTTTCCTCCATGTAACTGGACTTATAGTTCCAAATCTACTAAGGGATAACAAATTCCAAGTTAAAACAAGTTGATTGTTGTGGTACATATACACAATGGAATATCACTCAGCTATAAAAAAAGAACACATTTGAGTCATTTCTAATGAGGTGCATGAAACTGGAGCCTATTATACAGAGTGAAGAAAGTCAGAAAGAAAAACACCAATATAGTATATTAAGGCATATATATCGAATTTAGAAAGACGGTAATGACGACACCATATGCCAGACAGCAAAAGAGACACAGATGTGAAGAGCAGACTTTTGGACTCTGGAAGAAGGTGAGGGTGGAATGATTTGAGAGAATAGCATTGAAACATGTATATTACCATATATGAAATAGATGACCAGTCCAAGTTCGATGCATAAAACAGGGCACTCAAAGCCAGTGCACTGGGACAACCCAGAGGGATGGGGTGGGGAGACAGGTGGGGGTGGGGGGTTGGGGATGGGGGGACACACGTACACCCATGACTAATTCATGTCAATGTATGGCACATTGACCACCACAAAAACCACCACAATATTGTAAAGTAATTAGCCTCCAATTAAAATAATTAATTAAAAAAATAAAATAAAATGCATTGATTGGTCCTGGCTGAAGTAGATGAAGTTAGAGGCCACCATTTCTGGTCCAGGAGGAATTTGGTCAGGAAGCTAATTAATCAAGGTTCCTAAAATCATAATCTAGACAAACTGCAATCAGAGAGCCATGTCCCAAAAGGGGTAACCAGGAATGCAGTTCCCTTACAAACTGGCCATCTTTTCGTAACAAACTTTACCTTCTTGGGAAGGTGATTCCATAAGTTTGTGGATGGAGGCACCCACATACCACAGGGGGTTCACTGCACAGGAGATGTCAGCAGAGGAAGATAGAGAACCCAGAGGCTCCTGATACAGTCACCATGGCAACCAACCCAAATCTGGTCCATTTTATTCACAGACAAAAAACCCAGGTTCAGTGAACACTGTAGGGAGGTAAGAGCAGCTTAGATTAACCAGGCTATCTTCTGGCCCCAAGCAATCTGCAGGATAAGACCTTGCAATAGGCAAAGGTCTTCACTGTGACAAAGCGGAGGATTTGTTAAGCTCTTTGGATCTCTTTGGGCCCATTTAACTTCTAGTGTGGGATTAAAAAATTACTCTTCCCCAGGCAGGAGGCCTGAAGTTTCACATGAACTCGGTTTAAAGTGGTAATGGTCACATCACAATAAACAGTCTTCCAGAGCCATTCTCTTCCTCATCATCTGAAAGGTCAAGTGACAGTACAATCGGCACTTTCTCATCTCTGGATTACCAGGCAAGCAAATGGGCCATGTTTTATAACTGGAAAATATGTCCTGAAACTGCTTTGAGTGTTAACGTGTAATTTACATGTACGGTTTTCCATTTTTTTCCCTGGAAATGAGAACAAACAAGGTCTCTGAGAACTGAACTAGGAGAAGCAACAAAAGTCTTTTTCAAGGAAATATCATTCATTCATTCATTTAATTTGTATTTATTGAAATCCCACTCTGTGCCATAGGGCAACAGAGATGACTAAGCAAGGACTCTGCTTACAGTTTAATGAGGGAAAACAACTTGAGTATAAGTAAAGATTTAAATGTGTTAGAACTGTGTAAAGTAAACTGCAATGGCTCAAACAAAACAGAAGGTAAATCTTGCTCATGAAATAGTCCAGGGCAGATGACCCTCCACTATACTGACATGAGAGTCCACCATCTCCGACTCATGGCAGCCATGACACTCTGTTTGCTCTCATGAGAGGTTTCATGGGTCAGAACCAGATGTGGCACACATCCACTCACATCCATTGGAGAGAATTAAACCATATGTCAACACCTACCTGTAAAGAATTCAGGAAATACAGTGCACCTGGGCACCCATGTGCTGTGCTACAGTCCTGTTGCCAAGGAAGAATGAGAGAGCAGAATCTGGAAAAAAAAAACTAGTCCCCTCTGAAAATGACAAAGAGGTACCATGTTTTCCAGAAATATAAAAGAGAAATACTAATTATAAAACTATGAAGTATCATTTTCCCCTATTAAATTGCCGAAAATAAAGAAAAAATAATAATAGTGAATAATAATAGTGATTATTGTTGGCAAGGGTCCAAAAGAAAAAGACACAACTCCAGAAAGCAGCAATCAGTACAATCTTTCTGGAAGTCAGTTTGGAAGTGTTCATGTAGCAGGTATTTTTAAAGTCACAACAATAAGGGAAGTCAGGTGAATAGTACTATAATATTCTTCATTTATCCTTATTTTAACCTAGCTTCGGAGCCCCCACTTTCCCTCAGTAGGGGAAAATTACACCCGTCAATTCAAGATACCAGTGACCTCCAATTTAAAACTCAACACTTTGGTGGTAAAATTCATCAAATTCAGGATTCCCTCCACAGGTGACCTCCGTAAACTGGAAACAAATTCCTCTCTAAAGGCTTCAGAAGAAGCACAGCCCTACCAATACCTTGATTTTAGACTTCTGCCCTCCAGTTCAGTTCAGTCGCTCAGTCGTGTCCAACTCTTTGCGACCCCATGAATCGCAGCACGCCAGGCCTCCCTATCCATCACCAACTCCCAGATTTCACCCAGACTCATGTCCATCGAGTTGGTGATGCCATCCAGCCATCTCATCCTCTGTCATCCCCTTCTCCTCCTGCCCCCAATCCCTCCCAGCATCAGTCTTTTCCAATGAGTCAACTCTTCGCATGAGGTGGCCAAAGGACTGGAGTTTCAGCTTTAGCATCATTCCTTCCAAAGAACACCCAGGACTGATCTCCCTTAGAATGGACTGGTTGGATCTCCTTGCAGTCCAAGGGACTCTCAAGAGTCTTCTCCAACACCACAGTTCAAAAGCATCAATTCTTCGGCGCTCAGCCTTCTTCACAGTCCAACTCTCACATCCATACATGACTACTGGAAAAACAATAGCTTAGAGTAGACGGACCTTTGTTGGCAAAGTAATATCTCTGCTTTTGAACATGCTATCTAGGCTGGTCATAACTTTCCTTCCAAGGAGTAAGCGTCTTTTAATTTCATGGCTACAATCACCATCTGCACTGATTTTGGAGCCCAAAAAAATAAAGTCTGACACTGTTTCCACTGTTTCCCCATCTATTTGCCATGAAGTGATGGGACCAGATGCCATGATCTTAGTTTTCTGAATGTTGAACTTTAAGCCATCCAGAACTCAGTAAATTTGTAGGGTTGGGTTTTTTTGTTTGGTTGGTTGGTTGGTTGGTTGGTTGGGCTTTTTGGCTGTACTGGGTCTTCATTGCAACACCAGGCTCGTCATTGTGGGCAGATGGGCTTTCTCTAGTTGCAGTATGCAGACTTCTTTTGTTACAGAACATGGGCTCTAGAGCTCACAGGCTGAGTTGTTGTGGCATGCCAACTTAGTTGCCCTGTGGCAAGTGGGATATTAGTTCCCCAACCAGAGATCAAACCCAGGTCCCCTGCATTGGAAGGCAGATTCTCAACCACTAGATCACCAGGGAAGTCCCAATTTGTGTTGTTTTAAACCACCAAGTTTTTTATTGCAGAGTCATTAGGAATTTATGGCCTTTTCCTTTGCTTCACAATGCCCTCTCACTCAGTACAATGGTTGTATTGGACAGACTGACCTGCTGTAGAAATGTGGAGCCAGGAATAGGCAATGTGGCCCAAGGTAGTCTGGGAGATATTCCCAGGCACAGCCTGCACCAGGCCTGTCAGATCTGAATTATCTGAGTTAGGGAGCAGACATGCAGACCACAAAAGGAGACTGCATAACCAAGACAGGAAGGCAGGAGTTATGGGATTTATGGGTTATGGTAGATAAAGATAACTGGCCCAACCAGAGCAGTGGCCACCTGATGTGAAAGCCAACTCACTGGAAAAGACTCTGATGCTGTGAAAGATTGAAGACAGGAGAAGGAGGGGACAGAGATTATTGGATGGCATCATCGACTCTATGGACATGAGTTTGAGCAAACTCCAGGAGATAGTGAAGGACATGCTGCAGTCCATGGGGTCCCAAAGAGTTCGACACGACTTAGCTACTGAACAACAACAAGGTAAAGACAACTGGCCCGACCAGAGCGGTGACTCAAGAGGGTTCCATTCTAATGAAAAAACTCTGAAAGCTGGCACCTTCAGGGTATTCCCAATGCTTTGTGATTAATGCCTAGAAAAACAGGGTCCCTGCTGCCTGCTGATGGCCAGTGTCAGCAGCAGAATCCTGAGTGGGAAATCAACAGTCTCCTCACTGTGATGTGTGAGCACCTCTTCCTTTGGAGAGAACCTCTGGTCCTCCCATGCTTTGCTCTCTCAACCATGAAAGTCGATCAACCTCTTGGGCTGCATTTAACTCTGTTTTTTAAAAAAGACTTGGAGCCCACAGATACCTAATGACAAACAGCAGGCCCTGGGGAAATCCTGAGGGTTTCTTGAAGCTCTTGGGGGCTATTCTAGAAATAGATGTGAGTGGTTTGGACACTTACAAGACCTGACCACAGCCTGGAAAGCCTGGATCCATCTCTTAGGCTGCAATTCTACATAAAGCTGATATTGATGAGGAGTAATGGTGGGGACAGGCAGGGAGGTGGTATTTTAGGAAGTCTGATCTGTGAGTAAACAAAAGAGAAGAAATCAAAGATATGGAGAACCAGGAGAGAAGCAGTGACTGGGGAAATGTGGAGTAAGTGGCTTGAACAGGAAGCAGAAGCCATGATATCAACAACATCTCCAAACATTTGTTGTATAAGCAATTATACAAAAGGCTCGACTTTGGCCTATTAACACTGCCAGTAGGGTGCCTTGATCAGTAGGCTCACTGGGATGGAGATGGGATTCCAAATTCTCCATCCTTCTCTGTAATTATACATATGAAACAACTAAATGTAGCTCAGATTAATGGTATAATCATTGATTAAGATATTTAACAAGGGACTTCCCTGGGTCCAGTGGCTAAGACTTCACATTCCCAGCGCAGGGGACCGAGCTTCCATTCCTGATCAGGGAGCTAGATCCCACATGCCACAACCAAAGATCCCATATGCTACAACTAAGATCAGAACAGCCAAATAATTTTTTTTATAATTTTTTAAAGATATTTAACAAATCAATTCCAATGTCTCCTGATGCATTTCTGGGTCATCCTTGCCGTTAACTACAGCAGGACCCTTGGCACTGTGATAAGAAGGACTGAAGGTCAGAGCAGGCAGAGATCCAGATGTGTCCAATGGATACTGAAGAACAAGCAGGACCCAGAGATCAGAATAGGCACAGATCAGAATCGCAGGTGATCAGACAGAAGCAATATACAGCCAGCAAGATCATAAGGAGACATTCTAAACTAACCCGAGGATTCTTACACACTTCCTATTGGGAATAGACCAAGAAATGGCAACCCACTCCAGTGTTCTTGGCTGGAGAATCCCAGGGATGGGGGAGCCTGGTGGGCTGCCGTCTATTGGGTAGCACAGAGTCGGACACGACTGAAGTGACTTAGCAGCAGCAGGTTATGAGCAGCTCAGGGTTCTCAGGTTTACCAGGTAAGTGACCACACCTGAGGAAGTGGTAGTGTGGCCACACTGCAGAGGAGATATCATCACAGTCCCTTTCTAATTCACTTCATATTTTATCATGGAATCAAGACCCATCAAGGCCTGGGAAGCATGGCTGAGGATTCAGAACATAGGACATCAAAGCCCGCTCTGAGCCAGGCTCTGCAGCTGCCGATGACTTCTCTGAATTCCAGACTTCTTTCTCAGCCATGAGTTTGAACTATCAGAAAGACGGAGAAGTGTCTCCTCTCTAGTTTCTTCTCATTCTTCTTCTCTATCATTTAGCTGAAGCAGAGAAAGAAGTAAAATCATGCCACTTAAGTGTGAAAATTCCTTGACTCATACTATTCTTCAATGAAAGTTGCTTTCTCCTAGAGACATCTGCCCTCTAGTTAGGTGTTTCCAGCAGTAGCTGCTGGCTAGATATTATTTGAAATTTACATCCTTTGTCACCCATGCAACCTGCACATTTTAAGCTGTTTCTGACATAAACTGCTCCAGAAGTCTTTTGTAAAAAATCTGTATCTCTTGCCATGGAATATTTTATCCCAATATTTAAATATGGATTTTGCGGTATAGATGCAAAGTGACCTGTTCATGGGGACACGTCCTTGGAGTTCACAAGGAAGAAGAAAGGGCAACCCCCAGGGATTAAAAGGCACACATCTGGGAGCACCAACAGGCTCCATCTCTCACTGAAGGCAGACATAGAGGTTTTGAAGAAGTTTGGATGTGACTTGGATGGGCTTCACTGGTGGTTCAGATGGTAAAGAATCTGCATGCAATGTGGGAGACCTGGATTCAATACCTGGATTGTGAAAATCCCCTGGAGAAGGGAATGGCTACCCACTTCACTATTCTTGTCTGGAGAATCCCATGGACAGAGGAGCCTGGTGGGCTATAGTCTATGGGGTTGTAAAGAGTCAGACACGACTGAGTGACTAATACTTTCACATTCTTTCTGAGAAGAGAACCCTGGAGGAAGTGAATTACCATTCACTGGTATAGCTGGGTGAGGCAGCTGACTCAACCAGTGAAGCCACCATTTACAGGGCATCCAGGATCTGGAAAAAGGCAAAGCATGGGACACATTGAGGAGAAGGGTGGGGAGGTGGGGTGTTAAGATTATAGTACATAAACATTGATCAGGACAGACATGCTCTGTAGCAGGACCCAAGGGAGAAAAGGAAACCAAGGGCTCAGACAAAGTAGGCTCAAGAGGCTGGGAAGGGGCAAGCAGCCTTGAAGGAAAGTATTCAGAATCCTCCAGGGAAACTTAGATAGCCGGGGTGAGGGTAATAGTTTGGGCAAAGGTGGGAGGTGGGAAAAAAGGACAAAAACTTAGAAAAGAGACAAACCTGGTTCTAAGATCCAACTCCACCACCAAGTTGCTAACACTGAACATTCATTTAGCTTCTCTGAGCCAGTTTCCACATCTGCAAAAAGTACAAAGCATAATGGAAGTGATTCATATAAAGCACTTAGCACAGTATCTGATATCTAAGTGCTCAATAAACGTTTGCTAGTTTTGTCCTAATTGCCATTATCATCACTATACATATTGTTATAAACATTATTAGAGAGCAGGCCCATGTCTAATTCCAGCTCTTTCTCTAGTGCTGAGCCCAGAGTCTCGCAAATAGCATTCTTTCAGTAAATGTGTGAAATGACAGAGACTGACTTTGTAGCCATACAGTACGTGGAGTCATACAGGAGCCTGGACTTGGAAGGCCATAATTCTTGGTTTGCTGCTCCCTTGTGGACATCTTAACATTCTTAATATTTTTTAACAAGGGGCTTCACATTTTCACTTATACAGAGCCCCACAAATTATGTGACCAGTCCTAAATGAAGATATGTATATAAGGAAGATGTAAGGAGGAAACTAAAGCATGCATAATTTGGGGAGATAAGAAACCTGCAAAAAGGCTATAAGATCTATAGTGGGGGTACAGGAGGGATAGGTTGGGAGTTTGAGGTTAGCAAATGCAAACTATTACACATAGAATGGATAATTACTGTACAGAACAGGTAACTACATTCAATATCCTATGATAAACTATAATGGAAAAGAATACAAAAAAGAACATACACATATAAGTTACTGAATCACTTTTCTGTACATCAGAAATGAATACAACATTGTAAATCAACAATGTCAGTAAAAAAAAATTATAAATAAAATGTGTTAAACAAACAACAACAACAAAAGAACTGTGGTGCACCAGGTATTTCCAAGAATCCAAAGGTCTTGAGTGGAACCAACAATGGTTCATTTGTTGAGTTTTCATCATTTCCCACATTTGCAACATATGGGAAGGACTTAACCCAAAAATGTCTCAGACCTAATCTGTTCTTGATATTGTTCTTGACCAACAATATTTCCAGAGTTTCAGTTCAGTTCAGTTCAGTCACTCAGTCGTGTCCAACTCTTTGCAATCCCATGAATTGCAGCACGCCAGGCCTCCCTGTCCATCACCAACTCCCAGAGTCCACCCAAACCCATGTCCATCGAGTCAATGATTCCATCCAGTCATCTCATCCTCTGTCATCCCCTTCTCCTCCTGCCCCCAATCCCTCCCAGCATCAGAGTCTTTTCCAATGAGTCAACTCTTTGCATGAGGTGGCCAAAGTACTGGAGTTACAGCTTTAGCATCAGTCCTTCCAATGAACACCCAGGACTGATTTCCTTTAGAATGGACTGGTTGGATCTCCTTGCAGTCCAAGGGACTCTCAAGAGTCTTCTCAGTCTTCACAGTTGAAAAGCATCAATTCTTCGGCACTCAGCTTTCTTCACAGTCCAACTCTCACATCCATACATGACCATTGGAAAAACCATAGCCTTGACTAGACGGACCTTTGTTGGCAAAGTAATATCTCTACTTTTGAATATGCTATGTAGGTTGGTCATAACTTTCCTTCCAAGGAGTAAGCGTCTTTTAATTTCATGGCTGCAGTCACCATCTGCAGTGATGTTGGAGCCCAGAAAAATAAAGTCTGACACTGTTTCCCCATCTATTTCCCATGAAGTGATGGGATCAGATGCCATGATCTTCATTTTCTGAATGTTGAGCTTTAAGTCAACTTTTTCACTCTCCTCTTTCACTTTTATCAAGAGGCATTTTTAGTTCCTCTTCACTTTCTGCCATAAGGGTGGTGTCATCTGCATATCTGAGGTTATTGATATTTCTCCCAGCAATCTTGATTCCAGCTTGTGCTTCTTCCAGCCCAGCGTTTCTCATGATGTACTCTGCATAGAAGTTAAATAAGCAGGGTGACAATACACAGTCTTGACATACTCCTTTTCCTATTTGGAACCAGTCTGTTGTTCCATGTCCAGTTCTAATTGCTGCTTCCTGACCTGCATATAGGTTTCTCAAGAGGCAGGTCAGATGGTCTGGTATTCCCATCCCTTTCAGAATTTTCCACAGTTTACTGTGATCCACACAGTCAAAGGCTTTGGCATAGTCAATAAAGCAGAAATAGATGTTCCAGAGTTTACCAGTTCTTAATTCTGAAAGACCAAAGTAGGAGGAAAGAAAAGTTAATTCAGTCCCAATATTTTCTGGGTACTCTCTCTTGGTTTTACTTTCTATTATATAGAGTAAGAAATGACAAACAAATGACACAATACATACGATTTCACAATCACAAGTCAATGTCTTAAAACCACTTTCTCCTGCCCAAGCAAATGACCCCAAGCCAACACAGCTCACGCTTTACCAGGCAGCCTTCTATGGCATTGCTGAGACTGGTTGCCTCAGGCCACACCATTCCATCCTTGCCGAGGTCAGCAGGTGCAACATCACAAATCAGTCACTTCCAGCTTCCCAGTTCTGTCCATCATTCTGTCTCACTAGGTGCCAAGGGGCAAACCATGCTCACTTTTTACAATGACATGGATGGCTTTTTTTTTTTAATCCAAGACCATTTTAGCCTTTTAGAACAAGTTCTTTCTTTGAATGTGTCCAGTGTTAGAGCAATCATCTACTCTCTGGATCTCTATACCAGTGGAGACCTGTGGCATGTCCTATGCCAGGCACAGGGGACCCTGGGGGTGACACTATTCCTGTTCTCACAGAGCTCAGGGATGAGCTAGAACAACCCACGATTACATGGGTTCGAGACCCTAACTCAGCTAGGGGTAAGAGAAAACATCCCAGATGATGGGACAACTGAGCAGCATTTGGAAGAACAAGCAGAAGGAAGAAGAATTCTGGGAAAACACCAGCAGCACATCAAGGTCTATACAGGGAGAACTTGGCTTGTTCTTGGAGTTCATTTCCTTCACTCAGTACTTCTGGTGTGTAGGGAGCAAGAGGAAAGGGTAGACAGGAACTCCTGGGCCAGGCTAAATCTGATCCTAATCAGGGAGTGGAAGAAAACCATCAGAGCATTTTGTTTCATCTTTTTTTAAACCTGATTAGATTTGCTATGCACAGAAACCTGACCCCCTTCAGGTTGAGGGGTGGGAGGTGCTGAGGAGGTGGAAAACGAACAGCTCTGGAGCCCTGGTTTCTAAGTTTGCTGTTGTTTGCTACCAGTTTGGAGGGGCTTGACATAGCCTGAAATGAGTAGCAAGAGGAATGGAAAGACAGAGCTAGGTGTTCACATGCGATTATTAGGACGCTTTGCTCAGCTAGGTTGATGTGACCATCGCCTCCACTCCCTGTGAAAACTTCTGTAAATGTTCCATTATTCCTCAAGGCTTTCAGAGTAAGGTTGATTTTGGGGAGTGACTATGACAACATGTCAAGTTTCATGGCACAGGCAGGGCTTGATCAACAGTGATCCAGGGGAGATCAGTTACTTTCAGGCCACAGAAAGATCTCTCAGGTGAGAGTCTGGAGGATGGAGTGGAGCTGAAGGGCGTCTGACATTGGAAGTGAGAAAACCAGAAAGGAGACTCTTCCAATAGTCTTGTGAAAATACCCAAGGCAGTGGATACAGATCCCTCAGGTGACAGCCTGGAAGATGGAGTGCAGCTTAAGGGAGTCTGACATTGGAAGTGAGAAAACCAGAAAGGAGACTCCTGCAATTGTCCTGTAAAAAGACTCAAAGCAGTGGGCACAGAATAAGAAGAAGGCACAGAATGGAACACAACCCAGGAAGTGGAATTCATAGGCTCTTGCTGCTAACTGCAGGTGAGGGAGGGCGAGGAACCAAGGAGGCATCTGGGCTGAAAAAGCCCAGAAGACAGAGCTTCCCCCGCAGAGACAAGGGACATAACATGGGGCAGATGGGAAACAGTCTTACTTGGGATTGAGTGATTTCACATTATCAATGGGACATTCAAGTGAGTACGTGCAGCAGGCTACTGGGTATACAGACGGAGCTAGAGATAGCCACCATCCTCTCTCACCTGGATTCCTGTGCTGGCCTCCAAATGGATCCGCTGTTTTTGCCTTTGATCTCTTCTGGCATCTTCTTCCTTAGTAGAGCAGCCAGTGTGATATCATCAAACATAAGCCAGAAAATAGCACTTCTCTGCTCAAAGCCTCGAGAGAGTTCCCATCACCTTGAGCTTCGGCCATAGAAGCTGCCTGGGACCAATGAGGCTCCAGCCTTTTGACCTTTCTTCTCAGCGCCATTCCAGCCACTCTGCCTCCTCACTGCTCCTTTCCAGGGCCTTTGCAGACATGCGGGAGTTGAGGGATTTCCCTCTTGTGGGGGAAGGAGGTGGAGTCATCTTCTGAGAGTATTTTGGGGGGATAACAGTTATGGGAAAAGAGGGGTCTGGGACAACTGCTGGAAATGGGGTAGGGGTTGGGGGTCGCTGTGGGATCAATCCCAGCTTCTGCTAAATGGTAAACAAATACCAAGAGCACAGCAAACAGTCTCCCCTCAGAGCAGATCATGAAGACACACAGCATGGACTGCTTTTACATTCTCTAAATCAAATTACCCCACAGTATAAGAAACCACTCATCACCCACAAGTACTCAGGCCAAAACCAAGAAAAAGGGTATAAACTTGAGCATCAGAAATTTTAAGCTGACTACAAAAGCTATTGATATGTGTACTACACATATTCTAGGTAGCCTTAAAACTCAAGAAATAAAATTTTGGTTCAGGATTAGGCCCATGCCTGCCTTGAAATAATAATAAATAAATTATATTTATATCAATCAATATTATGTGTTTAACAATATAAAAATTAGAAATGAGAAAACCAGAATGGACACTCCTGTGATTGTCCTATGAAAAGGAAAATTAATATATTGTCCTTTTACATAAAAATATATTAACATTATATTTTTCTATTTATAGAGCAACTTTTACAGCTTTAAAGCTTAATTTTTACAACAACGCTGAGAAACACTGGAACAAATATTAATACCCTAGGTAGATGGGGAAACTCAGGCCTCACTCAGCTGAGTTGCTGAAGGTCACTGAGAGGAGGCCAGAATCCAGACTTCAGCCTGTTTAGCCACTACTTTCCATCATCCCATGGGTTGCTCTGTCAGACTGACCCTGAAGTTTGCTCTTTTATAAATGAGGAGGTGTTCTTATGACAAAGAATATGAGGCCAACTGGCCATAAGGAAGGAATTGACTTGGGGCGGTGCTGTGACAGATGAGACAGTGATGTCCGTAAGGTGATGCTAACACAGGAGGCCACAGCATCTCTGCCCAGCAGGGGACGCACATGAGAGGTGCCCAGAGACTGCAGCCAGGGCCCCCTGAAGGTGTCTGATCCCCAGCTTAGGCCTGAGGCTTAGCCACCCAGGGACTTTCTTAATGTATCTTCGAGCTCTCACAAGCCTTCCCAGATGTAGCAGTGATGAAATCTCACACATTTGTTCCCCAGCACGGAAATGTGTTTATGTTCTCAAAGTGAAGGTTTGTAATGGGTTTTGCTCACGGGAATGATTATTTTAGTGCTGACTTTTAAAAAGGCAATTGATAACAAGTTTACCCAGCCAAAAGAGCTCTGGCAATTATCTGCAAATTCAGACTCTGTGAAGAGCCAAACCAGATCATTTAAGACCCCCTGAATCCATTCTGGGACCAAGATTATCCAAATTGACAAGCTAAAAATGAGATAATTTATGCTAAAATGGTGCTTATGAAATCAAGATGCTACTCTGGATGACGGCTGCTGGGAACTGCCACAGTCCCTTCTTCCCTTGTTTTGCTCTTTCCCTCCCCTGTTTACTTTCCCACTTGAGGTAGTAGAGGAGGGGGGTGGGGTGGGGGTGGAAGGTTTTAGCCCTAGAGCTTCCTGAGATAGTTTTTAAACTTTTCATGCAAAGCCTTGAACAATCTGTAGAGAATACAAAGGTCTCCAATGATAGGGTTTGTTGCTGTTGTTTGTTTTTAATCACAGCTCTGAGCAGACCCTGGATCGTAGAGAAACCCTATTGATGAAAAGAAAGACAAGTCCTGAGATTGCTTATCTCTGCCAAGCTCTTCAGTTCATCTACAAATATTCTGCCATGTGGTCTTGGCCTTGGACTGAGCACTGAGGTCTGTAAGTAGAAGATGCTGGCTCACCAGGTGTCTCGCTTGCTCCCAGGCTCTGTTCCCAGATGTTGCCAGGGCTCAGAGCATTGGTAAAGTCCCTGAAACTGAGGCCCATGTCACTGTGGTTCCCAGTGTCCTCACTCACCAGCCTTGTCAGAAACAAACTGAGCAGAGATTTAGGTGAGAATGAGCTGGTTCTCCTCTGGTCCAACATGGTGAGCCAACCACACACATCCATCTCCCCTACTCCCCTCACTCTCTAAATTAAAAGAATCAAAAAGCAATAACCAACAATACCAGAAGGATGGCAAAATAGGAGAGAGTGGAGGATTCATTTCTGCAGGATTTGGAACCCAGAAAGAGACCAATGGGTGGTGACTTCCCCAAAGGATCAAAGAAAGTAAAATCCTTGTGCCTGCAGAGGAGCTACGCAGATGGAAAGCAAACCACTTGGTCCTGCCATCAGAGGAAGAGACCTGGCCCCCAAAGCACTAAGTACTCTGGAAGCCAGGGTGAGGTGTACCATAAACTTGTGAAAATCTATATAAAGAACAGTTGGATCTTCCAAGTTCCCACCCCCTCCACCCTAACCCCACCACCCCCAGCCATCCCAGGCACCCGGGCATCAAGCAGATCTCTCACCTCTGCAGGAGACGGGAGGTTTATTCTCTGGAGAAGATCAAGCAGAGGCTTCAGATCAGAGGTCAGGGATTAGGTATGAAGCCAAACACAAAGGATTAGATTAGAGGCCTATATACTAATCTGTGAGGCCATCAGATCCTACCTCACTCTCAGGAGCAGGCAGCCAGGAATACATGGGTCTTGGCAAGAAACAGGAAGATTATTCTCTAGAGGAAATTAACAAAACTTCCTAAGAGGAGATCCAATTATTGATGTTTAGAGGCTCCCCTACAATGTGGCTGGCTCACCATTTACTACATCCCAGAAAGAACCACCAGTGAAGAAGCCTTGCTGCCACCCACACAGGGCTTCTAACCAGCCTTAGTTATTTTCTCCAGTCCAAAACAGAGACACCAAAACAAGGATGGGGAAACAAAGAAGAGTGGGTGGAACCTCAAGAACCAAAACAAAAGAGAATTGGCCTAAAAGAAAACTTAAAAAGAGTAATCTCAGAGATAGAAAAGGTATAAAGGGACAAAGAATTAGCAAGATGTTTGGGATTTGGGGGAGTGGGGAAAGGAAATAGAAAAAAAATGACAACCAAAAATTTTAAAATCAGCGAAAGGAATAAATATAAAATCAAGAAAGTCTCCAAGAAAGTAGATTAAAGATTTAAAATATGAGAGAAACTATTGAGAAAACCAGGGTATCCACCAGAACAAAGTAAAAAGACTATAAGATATTCTCAGAGACAGTATATAAGAACTGATGAACTTTAGTTTCCAGATTTAAAGTCTACTGAGTACCCAGCACAATGAGGACTTTAAAAAGTACGCCTCATCATAATGTTTTAGAATATTGGGTTAAATAGGACATCCTAAAAACAAGGCATAGTACATTCAAAGGAATAAAGACCCAAAAGTCATCCCCCTCACCAATAACAAAGCTGGATGCTAGATAAGAGAGGACAGTGCTTTAAAAAGTCTTAGAGGAAGTGGTTTTCAGCCTAGGGTCTATAAATAACACCAATGAATCATACGGTAAAATAAAAATACCAGACACAAAGCTTAAATGTTTTTCATTTACCTACTCTCTCTATTAGAGGATGTATTTTGTCTAGTTGCAGGTGTAAACCAAAAAATATAAAGCCAAAAAGGAAGACATGGAAATCCAGAGAAGAGCAGAGCCAGCCCAAAATTAAGGGAAAAGGAAATTCCAGAACCATCTCCCTCAGCAGCCTTGTCAGCAGTGAGAACTGGTGGGACTCAAAAGAGGACTGAGGAGCGGAGAGCAATAGTGCCCTGCTTTGCTCAGTGGTAAGCTATATCAGCATATTTATCATAATAAACACTGACTGTTAGAACTATTCTGGAAGAATGAGGGGTGGTGATGTAGGGAACAATAGGTCTGAGTCTTCAAGTACCAACACAGGAGTGATTAGATCTCTGCCATGGAAAAAGAAGACAATGATCACAGCATTTAGGTTTATGGAGGAAAATATCAGAAAAAACATCTTCAAGAGGGGGTGGTCCAGTTGTTAGGATGTCACCTTCCAAACCAGGGGTTGCAGTTTCAAGCCCTAGTCCAGGAATAAGATGCCTTGTAACCAAAAAACCAAAAAATAAATTGGAAGCAATATTGCAACAAATTCAATAAAGACTTTAAAAATGGTCCACATCAAAAAATATATATACATATCTTGCAAAAAGAAAGGATGTGCGGGGACTGGACAATGTGTAGAAGGCTTCTGTTTTTCTTAATTTAGTCATGTCTAAATACATTACATTGATAAATATACAATTTAAATTAATTTTTTAAAAGTGAATTCAAACATAAGTCCATTTTCCATATACATAAGAATGATTAAAAGTCTCCATTTAATTCCATTATGATCCCTGAACATCACAACACAGGTGGTATCTCTCCTTCTTTTCCACAATTTACTGATCAGTTGCCCCATAGGAGTCATATCAGTTCTTAGGAAGATTTTATTTTTCTTTTTCCTCAGTGGCAAGAAGAAAAGAGTATTAGCTCAAAATATGTGAGGCCTAGTCAAGGCTATGGTTTTTCCTGTGGTCATGTATGGATGTGAGAGTTGGACTGTGAAGAAGGCTGAGCACTGAAGAATTGATGCTTTTGAACTGTGGTGTTGGAGAAGACTCTTGAGAGTCCCTTGGACTGCAAGGAGATCCAACCAGTCCATTCTGAAGGAGATCAGCCCTGGGATTTCTTTGGAAGGAATGATGCTAAAGCTGAAACTCCAATACTTTGGCCACCTCATGCGAAGAGTTGACTCATTGGAAAAGACTCTGATGCTGGGAGGGATTGGGGGCAGGAGGAGAAGGGGACGACAGAGGATGAGATGGCTGGATGACATCACTGACTTGATGGACATGGGTCTGGGTGAACTCCGGGAGATGGTGATGGACAGGGAGGCCTGGCGTGCTGTGATTCATGGGGTCGCAAAGAGTCAGACACGACTGAGCGACTGAACTGAACTGAACTGAAGTAAGGCAAAAGTGAGATTCCCAGCCCCCTGCTCCATCTTCCTACCTGATTGTATAGAACAAAATCAATAGGAAGCCAGTCCCCAGCTCCATTCAAGAGGTGACTAGGCTGCTGGCTAAGCAATGCATAGTTGTCTGTGTATATGAGTCTGAACTGGATGCTGGGAGCATCAGAATAAAGAAACAATGGAATCAAACTTCTCCCTCTTATCTTTCCCTTTGTCAGAAACATCAACAGGAAAATGGCCCCGGAAGACCCATCCCGTCCTCTTTCAGGTGGTGCCCAGTGTTGCTGAAACGCCTCCCCCCCGCCCCCCCGCATCCATAGAGGAAAATCACTGGACTGAAGCTTCTTCAGTCTCGAGAGGATCAGAGAGACATGCCATCACCCAAGAAAGCTAGAAAGAAGAACAAAGAAGGACCTCTCCAATGAGGAGAAGGGGCAACATACGATGAGATGGTTCGATAGCATCACCAACTCAATGGATGTGAGTTTGAGAAAACTCCAGAGATAGTGAAGGACAAGGAAGCCTGGAATGCTGCAATCCATGGGGTTGCAAAGAGTCAGACGCATCTTAGTAAATGAACAACAACACAATGAATTTTGATGATAAACCCATAGAGGAGGCAAAATGACAGCAAATAATGTTGAGGGAAGGATAAGGAGAAGAACAGTCTACAGAGCCAGCAAGCAATCACCTACTAATCTTATCCCCAACAGCCCCGACTAGACGTGAACCACTTAGTTAGAGGGAACAAAACATCTTCAGAACAAGCAATAAGGTTGGGCTATGAGGGTAGTAAAGAGGCCAGTCAAGGGCTCTGCCCAGTCCTGTGGTCAGACAGGGCAGAAGCCCCAGATCTCTCGGCAATATTCCCTATTAATAAGGCATTAAATTCTGTTCCCTTTTTCTGTTTCCCTCAGTCATGGAAATCCTGACCTCATGCCTCTGTCTCTGCTTTTGTATGGGTGATGCAAATAAGTTGGTTCACAAAACTAAAGAAACAAACCTAGAGGAATAAAAACTAAAGGAAATAAAAATAAATTATAAGGAGCACCCATTAAAGGCCCTTCAAAAGGATAAAACGATTTCAATTTTACTCTGTCTCACTCACTTCTCCTCACTCCCTCCCCAGATAGACCTGCATATCTATATATTTATACAGATTTTTTTTATTATTTAGTTAATATGAATTACAGGCCTCATGCTTCCTTCCTTCTAAATCCAAAATGAGGAAGCTTTCTCTTTTCTCTCGCTCCCTTTTTTCCTCCACTCCCCCTCACCAACACGATTTACATTCTCAATGTAATGTATTAAAAAGTTGACAGGGACGAAAGGATTCACACGATGTCTGCTAAGAAACCCAATTTCCATGATGAATTGCCCGAAGCCCCTGAATCACAAACCATTTTTTCCGCTGCTCAGAAGTTGGTTTTTTTTTTTTTTTTTAAATCTTCTTAAAGCCTCTTTCCTAATCTTCGGCTAGAAGAGATGGGTGAAAGGATTTTTTTTTTTCAAACTAAGGAAAGTATTAGCATCTTGGTTGTTGTGCATCAAATTTGAAAATGCAAGGTTAGTAATATTTCAAATCGGCCATGGTCCAAACCTCTTGATAAGTGAGTGTTCTCTTTCGTGTTCTCTCTCCCTCACTCCCTTCCCCACCCAACCCCCTGGTCTTATAGCTAGTAATAAGGAGGAGCTTCAGGAGAAAAGGAAAATTAGGAGTGATTCATCAAATATATACTCCTTTTTAGGAAGGTTATAGAATTCCAAATAAAAGATATCCAACTTTCCTAGAAATGGATGGCTCAACCATATCTAGGTGAAGGTTTCACAGGAAAACCCCAACCTCACTCATGGGACACATCCATCAATTCAGGAGCAGAGGCTGATTTCAGATCTGTGTGTACATCGTACTGAGTATATTCTCTCAAGACACTGCATTTGCCCAGAAGAGTTCACTGGGCTGCCCATTACCAGAGTGGTGAAGAGGGACACAGAGTCCATCTGAACTCTTGCTAAGGTTTTTGTACTTTGTGGGAAAAAAAATCACTCTTTCCCAAACATTCTGGAAATTTCAGCCTCTGCTGACTATCTTCTATTTCAACTACAATTTTTTCCTGTGTGCTATAAAGATGTCAGTCAGGTGTCCCTCTCACTCTGGGCAGGACTAGGCATTCTCTGCCACCCAAGCACTCTGCTTTTCCTAGGGTCCATTTCCCCAGAAAACTAACCAAAACAGACAAGGAACTAATAAAACCTTAATAGAATTAAATTACTTTTCTTTAAAGAACATATTTAACATCATTGTCCAGATGCTAAGTTGTGTCTAACTCTTTACAACCCCATGGACTGGAGCCCACCAGGCACCTCTATCCATGGAATTTCTCAGGCAAGTATACTAGAGTGGGTTGCCATTTCCTTCTCCAGGATCAAACCAACATCTCCTGCATTGGCAGGTGAGTTCTTTACCACCAAGCCAGCAGGAAAGCCCAAACTGTGTGATTAGAGGTTTGAAATTTTTAGCCCCCCCCCTCCCTTCTGGGGAGGAAAGAAGGGCTGGAGATTGAGTTGATCATCAATGGCCAGTGATGTAATCAACTGTGCATATAAAATGGAACCTCCATAAAAACCCTAAGCTACAGGGTTTGGAGACGTCAGCCAGTGAACACACTGAAGGGCAGGGAGGGTGGTGTTCCTGAGTTGTATTCCTTATGATAAATGGATAATGAAAAGTAAAACACTTTCCTAGGTTCTGTGAGCTGTTCTAGAAAATTACCAAACTTCAGGAGGGACCCCTCCAACTTTATAGCCAGAAGTACAGGACTTGTGATTGGAATTTGAAGGTGGGGGCAGTCTTCTGGGATGGAGCCCTTAACCTAGAGTCTGCACTAGCTCTGGATAGTTAATGCCAGAATTAAATTAAACTGTGTGACAATCAGCTGCTGTCTGCAGGGAATTATTTGGTGTGGAAAACCCACACATTTGATGACAAAAGTGCTACAGGTAGAAAAAAAGAAAAAAAAATTCTGTGAAAGATAACATCAAAAGAATGAGAGGAAAAGCCACTGCCTAGGAGAAAATACTTGCAAAAGATATACCTAATAAAGAACTGTTATCATGTTAAACATGCTCTTATCATAAGATTCAAAAATTGTACTTCTTGGTATTTGTCCAAATGAGTTGAAAACTTATGTTTACACAAAAATCTGCACATGGATGTTTATAGAAGCTTTATTCATAATTACCAAAACTTGGCAGCAACCAAGATGTCCTTCAATAGGGTGAATGGATAAATAAACTGTGGTACATCCAGATAATGAAATATTATTCAGTGCTAAACAGAAATGAGATATCAAGCCATGAGAGACATGAAGGAAACTTAAAGGTACATTCCTAAGTAGAAGAAGCCATACATAATATATGATACATACATACTATATGATTCTAACTATATGACATTCCAGAGAAGGCAAAACTCAAGAAACAATAAAATGATTAGTAGTTGCTGAAGAAGAGGGGGTAAGAAGGAATAGGCAAAGCACACAGGACTTTTAGGACAGTGAAACTGTTCTGTTTGATACTATATGTGGCACATATCATTATACACTGGTTAAAATCCACAGAATGTACAACACCAAGTGTACACCCTAATGTAAACTATGAACTTTGAGTGACACTGATGTATCAATGTGGATCTATCAATTGTGAAAAGTATACTACTGTTCAGGATGTTATCAGCAATCAGTGGAGAAACTAGTGGGACAGGGAGTATATGAGAGCTTTGTGCTTTCTGCTCAATATTGCTATAAACCTAAAACTTCTCTAAAAAATAAAGTCCATTTAAATGAGAAAAATTAATAATAATGAGTTGTACAAGGTTAGTGGTACTGTCTAATGTCAAAGCCTATGAAACTAGGACTTCCCTGTTGGTCCAGTGATTAGGAATCTGCTTTGCAGTGCAGGAGACATGGGTCTGATCCCTGGTTGGAGAACTAAGATCCCACTTATCATGGAGAAACTAAGCCCATGTGCTGCAACTAGAGAGTCCCTGTGCCACAGTGGAATATCCCACACACAGCCAAATGAATAAATAAATAAATTTTTAAAAGCCTATGGAACTGTGAATTGTGTTAAAACCACATAGCAAAGATACAAATGGTTACAATTCAGAGGTCACATAATCACATAGTGACGGGCATAGGAAAAATTTAAAACGGAGTACATTTGATATGGATTCATCTTTAATGAAGTAAAATGGAGGAAACAGTTTGACTGTTTTGAAATTAGCCTTCCTCCATAATTTAAAGAGACTTCCCTGGTGATTCAGACAATAAAAAAACTGCCTGCAATGTGAGAGACCCGGGTTTGATCCGTGGGTCAGGAAGATCCCCTGGAGAAAAGAATGGCAACCCACTCCAATATTCTTGCCTGGAGAAGTCCATGGACAGAGGAGCCTGGCAGGTACAGTCCATGATGTCACAAAGCGTCACAAAGAGCCAGACACAACTGAGTGATTAAAGCAGATAAAATTGAAAAGGGAAAAGTTATCAGATAGAAGTAAATAATCTATTAGAAAAAAGAAAAGGAAGATCTCGCCTTATAAGAAATTGGTAAGTCTGTTCACTGTTCATGGGATAATAAGAAAGAAAGATTCCCCACCACGGCCAAGAAATGACCTCATAGAATGGAAGTTCCTTGAGAAGAGGGACACTTTTTCATTTACTGTTGTATCACTAGTGCCTAGAATAGTGGCTGCTGCTGCTGCTGCTAAGTCACTTCTGTTGTGTCTGACTCTGTGCAACCCCATAGACAGCAGCCCACCAGGCTCCTCTGTCCCTGGGATTCTCCAGGCAAGAACACTGGAGTGGGTTGCCATTTCCTTCTCTAAGAATAGTGGTTAGCACCCAATAAATGTTTGTTAAATAAATAATTTCATAAATCAAAAGGCTAGAGTTGAGCAGATATATTGTGAGATAGAAACAAGGTGCTACAAAGATAATCACCAGTGCCCCCAGTAAAGAAAAAAAAATGTGTATGATTCGTGGTTCAATAATTGTAAAAAGAAATCTAATTTTCAATAATTTAACCAAAGAAGTTTTCTTGTTGTTATCATAATCTGATGACAAAGATTGTAGAGACAATTCTGCTCCACATAGCTATTCAAGGAATCATCACTCAAGATGATTCAAGACTCTCATCACTTCAAGAGTCTCAGAGTCCTCCATTAAGTCCTCTGTACCCATCTGGTGACAATGGAAAAGCAAATACATGGAAGATCAATGTAGGTTTATTAAGGGGTCAGGGTTTGAAGAGACATCTATCATTTCTGGCCACTTCTTTGTTGGCCAGGACTCAGTCAGAGTTCCCATGTAACTGCAAGAGTTACTGGAAAATGTCCTGTAGCTGCAACCAACTAGGTAAGCAGCATGCTGGAGCATCACGGAGGCAATTGCAGATAGGAGAAAGATTAATACTTGTTTTCTTGGTCAGTGTCTGTGTCTGTCAAGAAAGAGAGAGAGAAAAACCAAAGTCAATAATTCATTCAAGGTAGAAACTTTTGTTTGAGATTCTCCTTATATTAATTTGGGATCCCAAAGAGATATACCTTTAGGGAAAGAAAATCAGATCTAGCTAGACCTACCTGCTGGGAATGGTAGGAAGAGCTTCCTAGATAATCAGATCAGAAGGGGATCAAAGAAGCTCTCTCTGGTAGGTCTTAGCTGTAGACAAGACTTATCTGCACTTACATTTTGAGTTTATCTTTGTGTACGATGTTGGGAAGTGTTCTAATTTCATTCTTTTACACTTAGCAGTCCAGTTTTCCCAGCACCACTTACTGAAGAGGCTTTCTTTGCCCCATTGTATATTCTTCCCTCCTTTGTCAAAAATAAGGTACCCATAGGTGCATGAGTTTATCTCTGGGCTTTCTATCTTGTTCCATTGGTCTATATCTCTGTTTTTGTGCCAGTATCATACTCTCTTGATGACTGTAGCTTTGTAGCATAGTCTGAAGTCAAGAATGTTGATTTCTCCAGCTAGAGGGGTGGGATAGGGAGGGAGGTGGGATGGAGGTTCAAGAGGGAGGGGATGTATATATACCTATGGCTGATTCATGTTAATATTTGGCAGAAACCAACACAATACTGTAAAGCAATTATCCTTCCATTTAAAATAAATAATTTTTTTTTAAAAAAGACTTCTCTGCAGTCAGGTTCTTCAAGAAGACACTGAGCCAAGGATTCCATGAAGCTGATATGTTAAGAAATTACTCTCAGGAAAAAACTGATGACTGAGAGGTAGGATAGAGAAAAGAAAGAAGCCAACCTAGGGTGAGAAAATTCAGGTGAGTTCCAGCTTCAGCCTGATTTTTAGGGAGTTCTAAAGTATAAATGGCATATCACAGATTTTCTCATCTCCAGGCAAGGGATCTTGGCTTTTGTACTCCTCCACCAATTATTCATTGGCGATAGGCTTTCTTGAGGGGATGTAAACCAGTTATTTCTGGGCATGTGTGCATGCTAAGCTGCTTCAGTTGTGTCCCACTCTTTGCAATTCCATGCACTGTAGCCTGCCAGGCTCCTCTGTCCATGGGATTCTCTAGGCAAGAGTACTGGAGTGGGTTGCCATGCCCTCCTCCAGGGGATCTTCCCAACTCAGGGATAGAACTCTCATCTCAAACATCTCCTTCATTGGCAAGTGGATGATTTACCACTAGTGCCACCTGGGAAGCCCAGTTATTTCTGTACCAATCAGATATTAGTTATGGGCAACCCTTAGGGTAAGAACTCCCAGAAAATTCCTGCTATCTCAGTGTGCAAGATGGATCCAATAGTCCAAGGTCCAATGGCAATCCTCTGAATAATGTTTCAGGTACTAGCTATTAGCAGAAAGGCATAACAACACTCTGGGATAAACACACAGAACCAATTATAGGGATTGGAGGGAGTTAATTGAGACATCAACAGTGTCTCCTATAGACCCTCATGCACAACCGGACTCCAACTCTCCCATTTTCTGGGTGAGTCAGAAATCCTTGAACTTGGTGGTCCCAAAGAGTAGAGCACCTAGGTCCCTGGAAGTAGCTAGCATAAGGCTTCTCTGGAGGAGGGCACACCTATTCTACATAGTAGGGAAATCCCACAAATAAGTTTTGAAAAACAATGTCCAGCAATCAATCAGAAATTACCAGGCATACAAGAATATACTATAATATATATTAGAACTAAGAAAACCCACAGAAAGCAGAAATAGATACATACAAACTTCAAATTTTGCAACTAATAGACACAATTTGCTAAGATTCTTACTACAGTTATTTATTATGCTTAAAAATATAAATGACAGTTTTGAAAATATCTGAAGGAAACAGAAGACTATAAAAATATCACAACTGATCTAGAAAAAAATGAAATAGGGCTTCTAGATATAAAAATATAATAGCCAAAATTGTAAACTCAGAAGAAAAAAAGGGAAAGGGACAGAGGTAATTTGTAAAGAGAATATGGCTAGGAATTCTAAGAAGTGATTCAAGAGTTTAATCTACAGATTCAAGGATCTCAAGCAGGATAAAGGAAAAGAAATTTACTCCTTAGAAAAATCATAGAAAATTTGAAGAAAACAAATATATATAACGTTAAATGTTACAAGTGAAAATGAAAAGTTGACCTTCAAAAGAGAAAAACTGAGACCAACAATTGACTTCTGAGTACAAGAATGAAAGCTAAAACATAACTGAGGATGTCTTTCCAAATTTCTGAAGGGAAAAAAAAAATAACTGCAACCTCAAATTTTCTAGCCAACAAAAATATCTTTTACGAGAGAAGAGAAAGACATCTCAGAAAATATAGAAAAATTTCATCAGCAGTAGACCCTCACTGAAAAACATGTTAAAGATGTCCTGTGAGCAGTAATCCCAGATTAAAGGTCTGAGACACAAGAAAGTATGAAGTGGAATTGAGTGGAACTACTGGGAATTGTAAGTAAACATTGATGCCATGAAGCAGTAAAAATGCCTATAGAGTTAAAATTTTAAAAGGCATTATTACCAGATAGTAATAATGTATATGCCAAAAGTATGATGAATGGAGAGTTCCCCAGCGGTTCAGTGGTTAGGATTTGTTGTGTTCACTGTAGAGGCCTGGATTCAATCCCTGGTCAGAGAACTGAGATCCCACAAGACACACAGTGTGTGTGTGGGGTGGGGCAGGGAATAAAAAAAGATATGATAAGCAGAATCATAGAATGTTAAGGCACTATTTGAAAGATGGAGAAAATTTTTAACTCTTTCAAGATTTAAATACTCATTTCATAATTTCTCAGAAAACTTTTAAAAGAATAAACACAGAGTATATAATACCCTCCCTGCAAAACAAGAAGAAGCAGAATAACAAAAGAGTTAAAATTTAGGAAAAAAAAGAAATAAACATGAAATTGATACATAAAATATATACCATAAAAATTCCAATATATTAATAATTTTGGTGAATATAAATCAACAAAGTTTCAACTAAAGAAAAATGACTGGAAAATATATAAAACCCAACTATATACTTTTTATAAAAACAAAATAAAAGAATACAGAAAACAAAAGTAAAAGTATGAAAATATTAATAAACAGAAATATGGGATAGCTGTATTAATATCAGACAAAATAGAATTTAAGGCAAAATCATTCCTGAAGATAAGGACAATCTCCTCAAAATAATAACAAGGTTCAATTCATGGAAAAAAATAATTTTCAGTTTATATACATTTGAAAGGTGGCCTAAAGTAAAGAATATGAAATTTAACAGGTAGAAAAGTCAATATCCACAAATTGTGACGATTTCAATACTCCTCTTTCAGTGTTTGATAGAATATGCTGATCTATAAATCGAAGAAAGTAGGGAAAACCACTAGACCATTCAGGTATGACCTAAATCAAATCCCTTATGATTATACAGTGGAAGTGAGAAATAGATTTAAGGGACTAGATCTGATAGATAGAATGCCTGATGAACTATGGACTGAGGTTCGTGACATTGTACAGGAGACAGGGATCAAGACCATCCCCATGGAAAAGAAATGCAAAAAAGCAAATGGCTGTCTGGGGAGGCCTTACAAATAGCTGTGAAAAGAAGAGAAGCGAAAAGCAAAGGAGAAAAGGAAAGATATAAGCATCTGAATGCAGAGTTCCAAAGAATAGCAAGGAGAGATAAGAAAGCCTTCTTCAGCAATCATTGCAAGGAAATAGAGGAAAACAACAGAATGGGAAAGACTAGAGATCTCTTCAAGAAAATTAGAGATACCAAGGGAACAGTTCATGCAAAGACAGGCTCGATAAAGGACAGAAATGCTATGGACCTAACAGAAGCAGAAGATATTAAGAAGAGGTGGCAAGAATACACAGAAGAACTATACAAAAAAGATCTTCATGACCAAGATAATCATGATGGTGTGATCACTGACCTAGAGCCAGACATCCTGGAATGTGAAGTCAAGTGTGCCTTAGAAAGCATTACTGTGAACAAAGCTAGTGGAGGTGATGGAATTCCAGTTGAGCTATTTCAAATCCAGAAAGATGATGCTGTGAAAGTGCTGCACTCAATATGCCAGCAAATTTGGAAAACTCAGCAGTGGCCACAGGACTGGAAAAGGTCGGTTTTCATTCCAATACCAAAGAAAGGCAATGCCAAAGAATGCTCAAACTACTGCACAATTGCACTCATCTCACATGCTAGTAAAGTAATGCTCAAAATTCTCCAAGCCAGGCTTCAGCAATACGCGAACCGTGAACTTCCAGATGTTCAAGCTGGTTTTAGAAAAGGCAGAGGAACCAGAGATCAAATTGCCAGCATCCACTGGATCATGGAAAAAGCAAGAGAGTTCCAGAAAAACATCTATTTCTGCTTTATTGACTATGCCAAAGCCTTTGACTGTGTGGATCACAATAAACTGTGGGAAATTCTGAAAGAGATGGGAATACCAGACCACCTGACCTGCCTCTTGACAAACCTATATGCAGGTCAGGAAGCAACAGTTAGAACTGGACATGGAACAACAAACTAGCTCCAAATAGGAAAAGGAGCACATGAAGGCTGTATGTCACCTTGCTTATTTAACTTCTATACAGAGTACATCATGAGAAATGCTGGGCTAGAAGAAGCACAAGCTGTAATCAAGATTTCTGGGAGAAATATCAATAACCTCAGATATGCAGATGACACCACACTTATGGCAGAAAGAAAAGAACTAAAAAGCCTCTTGAAGAAAGTGAAAGAGGAGAGTGAACAAATTGGCTTAAAGCTCAACATTCAGAAAACGAAGATCATGGCATCCGGTCCCATCACTTCATGGCAAATACATGGGGAAACAGTGGAAACAGTGTTAGACTTTATTTTGGGGGCTCCAAAATCACTGCAGATGGTGACTGCAGCCATGAAATTAAAAGATGCTTGCTCCTTGGAAGAAAAGCTATGACCAACATAGACAGCATATTAAAAAGCAGAGACGTTACTTTGCCAACAGAGGTCTGTCTAGTTAAAGCTATGGTTTTTCCAGTAGCTATGTATGGATGTGAGAGTTGGACTATAAAGAAAGCTAAGTGCTGAAGAATTGATGCTTTTGAACTGTGGTGTTGTAGAAGACTCTTGAGAGTCCCTTGGACTGCAAGGAGATTGAACCAGTCCATCCTAAAGGAAATCAGTCCAGAATATTCATTGGAAGGACTAATGCTGAAGCTGAAACTCCAACATTTGGCCAACTCATGCAAAGAACTGAGTCATTTGAAAAGACCCTGATGCTGGGAAAGATTGAAGGCGGGAGGAGAAGGGGATGACAGAGGTTGAGATGGTTGGATGGCATCACCAACTGAATGGACATGAGTTTGAGTAAGCTCTGGGAGTTGGTGATGGGCAGGAAGGCCTGACATGCTGCAGTCCATAGGGTCGCATAGAGTCGGACATGACTGAGCAACTGAACTGAACTGAACTGAACAGATAACAGAAGAATTAATAATGGAAACTTGAAAACAGAGCTAAATGACAATGAAAATACTATAACACTGAAACCTATAGCAAGTATTAGCATTAAAATTCATTTATTAGTAAAGAAAAAGATTAATCAGTTAAGCATCATCTCAAAAAGTTAGGGAAAGAATGGGAGAAAGGGAATAACAGAAATCAGTGAAATCTAAAGCAAACAAAAAAGAGAAAGGAAAAACAGTCAAAATTGATCCTCTAGAATAAGAGATAACACAGATAACTAACAGCAGGAATGGAAAGGAAATTAGTTCAGATGCTGAAGATGTCAAACAGATAAGAAAAGTTTATGAACAATTAATTAATGTCTATTAATTTGAAAAAGTAAATGAAATGAACACAGTGGCACACCTGGCATGTTTGATACACAGAGCAGAGCATTTTTAACACCCTCAACTTCTGTTCAACAATATTGTTTTCAAGACTACACATGTAATAAAACAAATAATAATGGCCAGAAAAAAAAAAACGGTAAAATTTTCTTTTATTGAACTCCATATGCTAATGTGCACACATAGACACATACCAAGAAAAACTGTTTTAATAAAATAAATATTATCATAAAAGATGAAGAAAATAATAGTCTTTTTCTTCTTTTCCAGCCAAATCATGCACCATGAAGAATAGTTCCCTGACCAAGGATCAAACCCATGTCCCTGTAATGGAAGCATGGAGTCCTAACCTCTGGACTTAACCAGGTAAGTCCATAGAGTAATACTTTTGCATTGCCTGAATGTATTTTTAAATGGAAAATACTTATACTTACATACTGATCCATCACAGTAATAAACACAAACAATATAATTTTTATTTTTGAGCGAGTCTTCTGAATGTTTGTCAATGACTTCATCAAAATTGATCTTGTTGACATATTCATGCCCATGGGCAGTCAACCCAGATTTGTCAATTTCTCTTAACTTAGAGTTGAGCAGAAGATACTTTTTATTAATTTTAATTTTGAAAACTACATTTTAAATGAAGAAACTGATACACAGTTAGGAAAAGCCTTAAACACAATAAGCACAGTCAAAATTCATAAAAATATCACTTCACAATAAAGTCCAGAAACAGCAATACTGTTCATGCCTTTGTTCTTGGGAACCATTCTAGCTGCTTTCAAACATCTGTAAAGAGGTTATCAAATTCAAGTGGTCACAGAATGACAGAGTTTATGTAACCCCAGTTCCATTTTTTTGTCTTTGCAATCACTGCACTATGGTTGTTAATTACTTAGATCCAGGAACATGTAGTACACCCCAGGGGTTGGAGAAACAATCTGCACGCAAAGCAGGCACTGTCAAATGATTCCCAGCCGTTACAACCTGACTCTCAAAACAAAGGTGTGTAACTGGGTGCAAGTGTGTTAAGAGCCAACTCTATCATTGAGAATCCTCCAAATTAACTTCCAGGTAGAAAATAGTGATTTTTAAAGAATAAGTTTTGTAAAAGTGCCAGTTTGAAACTCATATATAGATATAATTAAAATGCAACAGAAATCTCAGCTATTTTTTTTTTTACCAACAACCAACAGAAGATTGAGAGGAGGGTTGGAATAGCTGACAGTTTCACTGATTTCATGGTCATCTTAAAATTCTCTGCAGAGAATTGTAGAGAATGTATGTAATTCTCCTTTATCGCATACATCTAGGGTGCCTGTTCCCAA
Source organism: Bubalus bubalis (assembly GCF_019923935.1). Classification (NCBI taxonomy): domain Eukaryota; kingdom Metazoa; phylum Chordata; class Mammalia; order Artiodactyla; family Bovidae; genus Bubalus; species Bubalus bubalis. The sequence goes on from NC_059157.1 coordinate 176,897,797, forward strand.
TCATCCTGATCTTGGTACTAAATGGACAAATTCCTAGAAAACTAAAACTTATCAAATCTCTCGGTCATATATGAATGAACACACGTACATGAATATTCATAGTAGTGCTGTTCATAATCGCCCAGCATATGGTATAGTCATATGGTAGAATACTACATATCCGAATCCTGTTTCTTCTCTTTCTAGCACCTAACACAACTTGTTACAGGATCAGTGTTCATTGCTTGTTGTTTAGTCGCTCAGTCATGTCCAACTCTCTTGCAACCACATAGACTGCCAGGTTGCTCTGTCCATGGAATCTTCCAGGCAAGAATACTGAAATGGGTTGCTATTTCTTTCTCCAGCTGATTGCTTACTCTTGTTTATTGCCCACTTTCCCTCACTCGTTGGTAAACTCCAAAAAGGCAAGCAACAAGTCCCAGTTTTCATGTAGCACCCAACCTGGTGCCTGTGGCACCGTCAGCACTCACAAGTCATTTCATGCTTAAATGAAAGATGAATAGTTACAGTTGAGCTCTGCTTGTCTAGAAACCATTCTGTCACTTTGAGGTGACTTTGTTGCAATATACTATGTACTCATCTTTTTGTTTCATCCTCAGAAAAAAAAACACTTCTCTCAATTCCAAAATCCTAGAGGACCCTCACTCGAATACTGATAACATAGGCAATGATGGATGTGGAACTAATTTACTCTGAGGACATTGGACATCTAACATGGGTCAGAATATTACAAAATTTATTAGTATTTATTGAGTGCTTACTATTTGTAGGCGCAACCCTAAGAGTCTCAATATTCACAGCCACCATGTGAGGTAGATGCTAGTATTATTACTATTCTGCAGATGGGGAAACTGAGGTACAAAGCAGCTTTTCAAAACTCATGCAGCTGGGTAACTGGTGGGGCTGGATTCAGATCCAACAGACCACACTGTGCTATGCTGCATCAAACACTCAGGGTTGTAACTAAGAGTATTAATTGCAACTCACAGTGTAAATTGGTTGGCAGGTTGAACAGCATGGCATGGGTTTTGTGGTGAACAGAAGACTGAGCTGCTGATGGGCACCACATGGGGCCTGTGAAGCCCAGCTGCCCACATGGGCTTCCAATAAAGAACCCTTCAGATAGCAACTTCTTCCTATGCTGGGTAATCGCAGGATTTACCTGGAGGAGCCAGGATTGCATCTCTTGTGATCCTGGCTGGGGGCTCAGAGTGCCTGTTGCTACTGGAGTCATCTATAATTAGAGGATTAAACCTGCTCACATTTGGACTGGCTGCAGGCGTCCTTGACAAGCATCAGTCTTACTGATGGGTATGGATGTCTGCGTGGTTTGTGGCTCCACGTACAGATGGCTAGAACTTCAGAAAAATAAACTGCAGAAACCTTTCAAGTTTTCACCTCTGCCTGCTCACACTTTTATTCCCTTTTTTGAACATTTTATGCACTAGAGGTATATGGCCACCCTTCCTTCCTCTGCCACCCTGCAGACTAGCTGCAGAGCAACATCTGTACAGCTCAGTTGCACTGCCCTGGGTGACATGCCATCTAGGAACATGGTCATTCACATCCTAAGTTTTTTTGGCACAAGAAAAGCATCAGGGATCTCTTCCAAAGCTTCACTTCCTCTCACTGGCTCCTGAGCTGAGGCTGGTGGTCTGCATTCTGCCCTCAGGCTGTAAGCCCCTCCACTAGGTCCCCAAAAGTACTTATCCTCAGCTCCCAGTCTTTCTGACCTCCCTGCTGGGAAGCTATTGGAATATTATCAAATTACAACATGTTTATCACCAAAACATCAGACAAAATTAATGTACACTAAAGAGAAAGTCCCCATTTTACCCATACCCAAGAGATGACCACTGTTATTAGCATGGTACCTATATTCACAAAACCCTTCAAAGCATCTAAAATAGATAGGTAATAGATAGATAGATCAGAGAAGGCAATGGCACCCCACTCCAGTACTCTTGCCTGGAAAATCCCATGGACAGAGGAGCCTGAAAGGCTGCAGTCCATGAGGTTGCTAAGAGTCGGGCACGACAGAGCGACTTCACTTTCACTTTTCACTTTCATGCATTGGAGAAGGAAATGGCAACCCACTCCAGTGTTCTTGCCTGGAGAATCCCAGGGACGGGGGAGCCTGGTGGGCTGCCGTCTTTGGGGTCGCACAGAGTCGGACACGACTGAAGTGACTTAGCAGCAGCAGTAGATAGATAGATAGATACACATCAACAAATTGTAAGAAATTGTTTCTACTATATTATTATCTAATTTGCTTAATAATATGTTATGGACATTTGACTGTGTCAGGAATTTTTGAAAGACTGATTTACCTTATCCCATTAATGGCTGCATAGTATTTCACAATCCAAAAGCAAACCCATTTCAGTGAAGAGAATCATCATCCTTTTAGATAAAAACTAGCTGTCTTCCCTGACATCTCCCCAAATTCAAACATTTACCAACTTCTGGTGAATTCGTTTCTTAAATTCACTCAAGTGCAGCCCTCTTCTCATCTCTACCACCACCGCTTGAGTCTAAGTTACCATTTTTTTTCACCTAAACTTCTGCAACTATCTCTCAATAGGTCCCTTTTCAAATTATAAATCTGATCACGTCATCAATCCCCAGCCCCTCGTGCTTTAAAAGCATTGTAATAGCTTCTTTTGCTCTTGAGATATGGACAAGATACCATAGCATGGCCCAGGGGCCCTCATGTGCACATGTAAAATTTTGCTGGTCATCACCTGCACTCCAAAAAGGTAAGCCAGGGTACACCACCACCAGTGGTATCTGAAAGAATGAGTGAGAAAGAGAAATGTTTTTTTAAAATGCCTCTCCTCTACCCTCCCACCACCATCCTATACCAAAAAAAAAAAAAAACCCTCCCAGGGCCTAAATATTGATTTAGCTAGCATGATGTCTTTACATCCATAAAATAAAAATGACTTGAGGCAATGTCAAATTAATAGAGAAAATGCTGCAGTAGCTTCAGCTCTGCCAGCAGTGTTACCTCACAAAGGCTCAGTTGGAAGGTAATTACAAACCATGGAATCTGGGACCTCCTGTAGACGTGAAGGAGGGAAAGTCAGCTTGGCTACTGAGCATTTCCAATTTCAGTATTTCTCAGACAGACAGCTGGGGGCTGCCATCTGGTTTGTGAAGGGAGGTCTCTGGACGGTTCTTTCTTCAATCTGGAAAAGTACTTGCTGTTCACTTCCTGTTTTCTGGATCACTCTGAGGCCACACCTTCCCCACACATTTTCTCCAGAGTGAATTCTTAACCAATGCTCAGCAAATTGTGAGGGCTCTAATCTAACAGTAGAGTCACACTTTGAACCCATGTTAATTCTGGATTCTGGTTCAACCCCAACGTGGTATTGCCTAATTATTCACATTTTTTTATGCAAGCCACAGAAAAAAGTAACAGCTTAAAATGTTCCCCAACCTAGCTGCCATGTTTCATTCATTCATTCCCTCATGAGTTTGATAAAGAACAGTGGGATGCATATCACGTGTCAGACACTGAGTAAAGGGCCAAAAAATTTAACAAAGAAAAAGATAGAAACAAATTCTTTCTCCTGAGGACTGCAGCCTAGAAATATAATGCATGAGGTGAATAGGATCCCAAGACAATGCATTGTCAAACCCAAATCTATGTGCCCAATGCACAGTAAGGGCAAACAAACCAAAACGTAGGAGTCTAGAGCAGAGAAGGGTTTATGGCAAGGGTCAAGCAAGGTTCAAACTATCATACTATTGTGATCATTTTACATGCTAGCAAGGTAATTCTCAAAATCCTTCAAGCTAGGCTTCAACATATGAACCGAGAACTTCCAGATGTACAAGCTGGATTTAGAAAAGACAGAGAAACCAGAGATTAAATTGTCAACATCCATTGGATCATAAAAAAAGCAAGAAAACTCCAGAAAAAAACATCTACTTCTGCTTCTTTGACTACGCTAAAGCATTTATGTGTATCACAACAAACTGTGGAAAAGTCTTAAAGAGATGGGAATACCATACCACCTTACCTGCCTCCTGAGAAACATGTATGCAGGTAAAGAAGCAACAGTTAGAACTGGACATGGAACAATGGACTGGTTCAAAATTGGGAAAGGAGTGTCAAGGCTGTATATTGTCACCGTGCTTATTTAACTTCTATGCAGAGTACATCACCCAAAATGCCACTCTGGATGAATCACAAGCTGGAATCCATATTCCCAGAAGAAATACCAAATATATATATATATAAAATAGATATAGATATAGATATCATATATATATATCAAATATATATTATTATTCTAAAATATATATTCCATATAATATAAGCTGGAATCCATATTCCTGGAAGAAATATCAAATATATATATATCAAATATATGTATTTATAAATTTATTATAAATAAATTTTTATATATTATAAAATTTATATATACATTATATATATTATATTTATATATAAATTATAAAATTTATATATATAAAAATTTATATATATAAATATGTGTGTATTTATAAATATATTATAAATATATATTTGATATATATCAAATATATATATATATTTGGAATATATATTTCAAATATATATATATAAGCTGGAATCCATATTCCTGGAAGAAATATCAAATATATATATCAATATATGTCAAATATATATATATGTATCAAATATCATGCAGATGATTAACACCCTAATGAAAGAAAGTGAAAAGGAATTAAATAGCCTCTTGATGAAGGTGAAAGAGGAGAGTGAAAAAGCTGGCTTAAAACTCAACATTCAAAAAATGAAGATCGTGGCATCCAGTTCCATCACTTCATGGCAAATAGATGAGAAAACAATGGAAACAGTGAGAGACTTTATTTTCTTGGACTCCAAAATCACTGTGGACAGTGAATGCAGCCATGAAATTCAAAAATGCTTGCTCCTTGGAAGAAAAGCTATGACAAACCTAGACAGCATATTAAAAACAGAGACATCACTTTGCTGACAAAGGTCCATATAGTCAAGGCTATGGTCTTTCCAGTAGTCATGTATGAATGTGAGAGTTGGACCATAAGGAAGGTTGGAGAAGACTCTTGAGAGTCCCTTGGGGAGCAAGGAGATTAATCCTAATTTGATCAATCAATCAAACCAGTCAATCCTAAAGGAAATCAACCCTGAATATTCATTGGAAGGACTGATGCTGAAGCTGAAGCTCCAATACTTTGGCCACCTGATGTGAAGAGCCGACTCGTTGGAAAAGACCCTGATGCTGGGAAAGATTGAGGGCAGGAGGAGACTGGGCCAACAGAGGATAAGATGGTTGGATGGCATCCTCAGCTCAATGGTCTTGAGTTTGAGCAAATTCCAGGAGATGGTGAAGGACGGGAAAGCAGTCCATGGGGTCACAAACAGTTGGACACGACTTAGAGACTAAACAACGACAAGCAAGGAGAACAAGTGACTCGGGCTCAAAAAGCCCAAACTCACTGATGGTTCAGGGGAAAGAATTTTTATAGGCAAAATTTGAGAAGGTTGCTGTATATTTGACCTTCCTCTGATTGGTTGGTGATGAAATAACAGAGTAGTGTTACAAGAATCACAATCATCAGCCAACCAGTCTCCACCCAGTCTGGGGTCCACATTCTTGTGCTCAGCCTGAAGTTACCATCCTCCACCTGGGGGGGCCTTAGTTACTGTAGAAGAACTCAGAGATATATATCAGATGGTTATGTATATCCTTTGAGGAGGAACTAGGACCCTGACCCATGGCTGCACTATCATTTGTAAACTGCCTTTCCATTGTTTCTGAGTCCCCTCATTCCTCTAATCAGTAACTGTTTGAATCTGTTCTTTGGAACTCAGGAACGGTCTAGGAGGCTGAAACCTTTTTCCTACAAACAAGAAATGAGGGAGACAGAAACTCTTTTATACCTGTTTTGTACAAATGGGTCATTTCTGACTTTTATTCAAGACCTCATTTCTGTCTTCAACATTTAACTTCAGTTCTCACCCTGAGTTACCCACAGAGTCTAACCTGTGCCTTCCTAGAAATAACCTTCTCAAACATGATACAATCTTCTCAATTTAATACTTTTTTATTTCAGGATCTTCGGACTGTTATGCTTGTCCACTTTTAAAAAGAAATCTTCCTCGTCCCTGTGGTAAATTAAATTATTGACCCAAGTCTTCACTCCTCTTTGCATTCATCCTCTTTGTCCAGGGACTTTGTGGTTCCTCCCACTGGAGAACCTTGACCTTGAACTCAGTTGTTACTGAGTCCAAGCTCACTCTGCTTGCCATAAGACAGGCCAATAAATTGGGAGACAAGGTGTTGAGACAAGGAATCACAACTTTACTCAGAAAGCCAGCAGACCAAGAAAATGGTGGACTAGCGTTTCCAAAAAAACACCCATCTTATCAGAGTCTGGATACCAATCTCTTTTATAGAACAGAGAGGGGGAGGAAGTGAGGAAGTAAAGTAGAAAAGTCATAAGATGCTTGGCCAGCATCAAGGAGAAGATATGTTCATTTCTTCTTTTCTGCAGCCATTCACAGGTGAGCAGGGTCACACTGTCTCCCTGTGAGCTGCACAAAGGAACTTTAGCTTAACATGCAGGCAGAGAGGCAGTGTTCCCTGAGGTAGACTGTTATGTATGATTATAACACCAAAAGCAAAAGGTTAAAGTCAAAGTAACAGACCCAACATGAAGTCAGATTTTGCTCTTCCCTGTTACACAGCCATGTGATTTGCTTTGGCCACTGGATGTTAGCAAATGTGACACAAGCAAAAACACATTTACTTTCTTGCATGGATACACTCTCTTGCACTTCTACCATTACCATGAAAAGAACATAATCTAGTCAGTCCACTGATACAAGGAAGATGACACCTGAAGGAAACCTCAACCCAACCTGCAACCTAGAGTAAGGCCCAGAAGAGCTCAGCCTAGACTGGCTGAACCTCAGCCTACTCATAGGTGTGTGAATGAGAACAAACAATTGTTGTTTGAAGACACTGATTTGTTCCACAGCAACAAGTTATTGATAAAGTCTCCTGCAACTTGTGTAAACATCCCTAAGTCCCCTCTCCGCTATAATTCTGTTAGGCCTCCTTCTGGAAACCCAAACTAAAAGATGATTATGCTTTAAATTTTTGAGGGGAATCTGTTTCTTGGGGAACTATCACAAATAGGATATTTTTACCAACAAACTGACTTGTTCCTCTGTCTTCTCTTTTTCTGGTGAAAATGCTGTCTGAGTTCCTTTCAGTACTTCCTCCAACCAAAGAGTACAGGATTCTTCTAGGCTCTTTCTCACAGGAGTATGGCAGGGAACTTTGGGTATAGAGCTTCACAGGCCTGCACTTAAAGCGTGGCTCTTTGTTCATTAGCTGTGTGACCTTGAGCTTAAAGGTGACTTGAAGTCTCTAAATCTCATTGTACTCAACTGAAAAATGAAACTATTACTCACCTCAAACTGGATAATATCATTTGTGAAAATCTTGACTTTGGTCTCAATTGTGGGACTAAATAAAAAATTGTAGGGTGTTGTTTGCTTTGCTTAATATTGGTTTTTACTCCTTGGAAGGAAAGTTATGACCAACCTAGATAGCATATTCAAAAGCAGAGACATTACTTTGCCAACACAGGTTCGTCTAGTCAAGGCTATGGTTTTTCCTGTGGTCATGTATGGATGTGAGAGTTGGACTGTGAAGAAGGCTGAGCACCGAAGAATTGATGCTTTTGAACTGTGGTGTTGGAGAAGACTCTTGAGAGTCCCTTGGACTGCAAGGAGATCCAACTGGTCCATTCTGAAGGAGATCAGCCCTGGGATTTCTTTGGAAGGAATGATGCTAAAGCTGAAACTCCAGTACTTTGGCCACCTCATGCGAAGAGTTGACTCATTGGAAAAGACTCTGATGCTGGGAGGGATTGGGGGCAGGAGGAGAAGGGGACGACAGAAGATGAGATGGCTGGATGGCATCACTGACTTGATGGACGTGGGTCTGGGTGAACTCCGGGAGATGGTGATGGACAGGGAGGCCTGGCGTGCTGAGATTCATGGGGTCGCAAAGAGTCGGACACGACTGAGCGACTGAACTGAACTGAATTTGTGGGGTTTTTTTGTTTGTTTTCTATTCTTTGCTTATCACCATTCTTTACTGTATCTGGGGAATTGTCAGAACTAAAGAAGTAAAAAGAGGTCTTCCTATGCTTTCTAAAAGAGAAAAGTACATGTGGCGGGGGAAATGCCTAATATTAACACTTCAAAATCTCAAAGTAATCAGCCAGTGTATATGAGCATATAAAAATAAAGTATGTCATGGCTTCAGAGTAAACATAGCAAAAAGAAGCTAAACATAGTCTCCTTCTCTCATATCTTATGAAATTAATGAATAATGATGCCAGCAAAAATATTCATCAACAATAATCCAAACATCTACAGACTTCAGAAAGTGGTGACCAACAATGGGAATTTGCTACATGGCTCAGGAAACTCAAACAGGGGCTTTGTATCAACATAGAGGGGTGAGATGGGAAGGGAGATGGGAGGGAGGGGATATATGTATACCTATGGCTGATTTGTGTTGAGGTTTGACAGAAAACAACAAAATTCTGTAAAGCAATTATCCTTCAATTAAAAAATAAATAAATTTTTTTTCTAAGTGGTGTCCAAGAAATGAGTCAAGTTCATGGTGTGGCTCTGTAGGTTCCTAACATTGGCCTTGGCTCCCAATAACCAAATGGGGTGAGGGGTGACTCAACAAAATCTTGAGACTTCTTCCAACAGCCTTGAGTCTAGAGAGAAGACTAAAGTTTGAGTCAAGGAAATATCATGGTTAAAACCCTGGAGATAAAAGCCCCCTACTACAATGGACATGGGTTTGGGAGGACTCCAGGAGTTGGTGATGGACAGGGAGGCCTGGCGTGCTGCGGTTCATGAAGTCACCAAGAGTTGGACATGACTGAGTGACTGAACTGAACTGAACTGAACTACACACAGTAGAATCTTGGGATATTGGTAAAAGCAATAAAATGGCCTCCCAGGGTACCAAGATGAACTGTGAGGATGATCTGAAACCTGTGGGTACCCTCTCCAGGAAACAAAGACACCCTGACAAGGAGGCATAAATTCAGATTGGGGCATTTACCAAAATTCCCAAAGACAGCCCAGATCCCAGGTCATACAGCAAAGCCAGTCTAAAGCTCCAGAAGACTTTCCTCCACTGCCTTCCCAGTTCCTGGCTGTGTCCTTGAGTAAACTGAAAACTGAGTAAACCTTCAATATCTCAGGCTTTAAAAAGTAGCTGAGGAGAAAAACAGATCTCAGCTACACAGAGAAAGGAGCCAAGAAGATTTCATCCATACTCAATCAGAGAATCAGAAAGGCTGCCTACGTTAACAAGATAAAAAGAAAAGGTATGGCAATTTTCAAATTGATCACATTTAAAAGATATAGCATACTAATGCCAAAATATCCATTTTAGAAGAACATTTTCTATAGTGATTTGGATTATGGAAAAATTTAATAGAAACATGAAATCAATAATGAAAAATATGAAGGTGAAATTACTTAACAACAGAATGAAACCAAAAGAGAAATTATATAGCTAATAAAATATCTTGAAGACCAAAGTCACATCATTAAAGAACTAATAATCAAATTAGGAAAGGCAAAGTAAGCAGAGATCAAATTGCCAACATCTGCTGGATCATCAAAAAAGCAAGAGAGTTCCAGAAAAACATCTATTTCTGCTTTATTGACTATGCCAAAGCCTTTGACTGTGTGGATCACAATAAACTGTGGAAAATTCTGAAAGAGATGGGAATACCAGACCACCTGATCTACCTCTTGAGAAACCTATATGCAGGTCAGGAAGCAACAGTTAGAACTGGACATGGAACAACAGACTGGTTCCAAATAGGAAAAGGAGTACGTCAAGGCTGTATATTGTCACCTTGCTTATTTAATTTCTATGCAGAGTACATCATGAGAAATGCTGGGCTGGAAGAAGCACAAGCTGGAATCAAGATTGCCGGGAGAAATATCAATAACCTCAGATATGCAGATGACACCACCCTTACGGCAGAAAGTGAAGAGGAACTAAAAAGCCTCTTGATGAAAGTGAAAGAGGAGAGTGAAAAAGTTGGCTTAAAGCTCAACATTCAGAAAATGAAGATCATGGCATCTGATCCCATCACTTCATGGCAAATAGATGGGAAAACAGTGGAAGCAGTGTCAGACTTTATTTTTCTGGGCTCCAAAATCACTGCAGATGGTGATTGCAGCCATGAAATTAAAAGACGCTTACTCCTTGGAAGGAAAGTTATGACCAACCTAGATAGCATATTAAAAAGCTGAGACATTACTTTATCAACAAAGGTCCATCTAGTCAAGGCTATGGTTTTTCCTGTGGTCATGTATGGATGTGAGAGCTGGACTGTGAAGAAAGCTGAGAGCCGAGGAATTGATGCTTTTGAACTGTGGTGTTGGAGAAGACTCTTGAGAGTCCCTTGGACTGCAAGGAGATCCAACCAGTCCATCCTAAAGGAGATCAGTCCTGGGTGTTCATTGGAAGGACTTACGCTAAAGCTGAAACTCCAGTACTTTGGCCACCTCATGCAAAGAGTTGACTCTGGAAAAGACCCTTATGCTGGGAGGGATTGGGGGCAGGAGGAGAAGGGGACGACAGAGGATGAGATGGCTGGATGGCATCACCGACTTGATGCACATGAGTCTGAGTGAACTCCCGGAGTTGGTGATGGACAGGGAGGCCTGGTGTGCTGTGATTCATGGGGTCGCAAAGAGTCAGACACGACTGAGTGACTGAACTGAATCAAATTAGAAACATCAGTGAACAGTCCAAGTTTCACTGATTGAGGAATAATATTAGACAGTCAAAAATAAATTTTGGGAAAAACAGATAAGGAGTTTTAAGGCACTTATAAATAATTGATATAAAAGACAAAGGCCATCCAACATACAGATTGTTCCTGAAGGAGAGCCCAAAACCAGAATATACATGTAGTTTAGAAACATAACACAAGAAAATTCCCTGCTATAAAGGAAGAACTAATACCACGTGCCAGAAAATTACAATATGGAATTATCAACAAGCCATCACCATCCTGTATTATTGAAATTCAAAGACTGTGAAAGAATTATTTAAGCATTCAGCACCCTTGAAAAACATATAGAATCACCTATAAAGAGGTAAATATCAGACACACAAAGGTGACAGGCAAATATTAATATGAAAGAACTTGGAGAATAAAGCATTCTTCTTGTAAAACCTAATTAAGAATGAATCAAGGAGCAGTGATAAATGGAACAGTGTGAAATTCAGTATCTAAAGGCAGTGGAACAATACCTACAGTCTTATGGGAAAGAGATTGGGACACCAAAACTTTATACCCATCCAGGTCAATGTGGAGGAAACCAACAAAATTTTCAAGAGAGCAAATGCTGGGAACTCATCTTGAAAAATGCTTGACAAGGAAATGTGGCAAACTAAAATTAAATCTCAATTTTTAAAAATAAATAATTCAGAATAGCAGAAACTGTAGCACAAGGTCAGGCAGTAGGCAGCAAATTCATTTAATTATAGATGTAAGACTAAACCATGATAATTATTGAATTATAGAATTATAGATATATAATATAAATTATTTGTACTCCAACATTTTTAAAAATAATGTTAGTAAAAACTCATAAGATGAGGGGAGTGGGAAATGAGGTGAGAGGAAGATTAAAAGTTTTAATTTCCTTATCTTTCATAGCAGAGAGTCAATCAATATGTCTAAAATTAAACATGGATCTTTTTTAAAAAAAAATCTAGCTTTTCTAATTTTTTAATAATCTGTCTTTACAACCTTAGGGAGCACTTTTGGGATCTAATATCTCTGTGGTTAAAAAACAAATGATCTGAAGCTCCATAATTCCTTTGGTTTTTCTTTGGTTTCTTTTTCAATTGTTAAATTCAAGAAAAATTCAATTTAATGCTTTTTATTTTTCTGAAAATGTATAGTAAGACCCAATTTTTACAAAATTATTCTGCATTTTCATTCCATTTATACACTTAAAGAGCTACCTGAAATGATATTCACCTGAAGTTATTAGGTTACTTCTTGACAGAATTTGAGGCAGTATTTTTGTTCTCCTCTTTTACTTTTTGCTTATTTTATGCTGAACAAATATCGCTTACATGAGGACAATAAAGTCATTTGATCTTTAGTACATAAATACCAGATTGCAAAGACTGATCACAAAATCTTCCCATTTCTTTACATCTCCTTTGCAGTATGACTTTGCAGCTGCACCATCAAAGGGTAGATTCAGTTCCCCCATCCCTTGTATCTGAAGTGGCCTGTGACTTGATTCGTTCTATCCAATAGAATGTGGCAGAAATAACACATGGCTTCAAAACAGAGGCTTTAAAAGAACTTTGCAGCAGCTTCTCCTACCTTACTGAAACATTTCCCTGAAACTGCCATGTGATGAAATCCTGGCTGACTTTGTGAAGGAGGCAAGTCTGCATAGCAGAGTCGAGCAGTCAAAGCCCTACAGACTCACCAACTGACCATCAGCACCAAATACCACATGTGTGAATGAGGACACCTTAGACCACATAGCTTCAGTACAGCTGCCAAATGACCATGGCCCTTAAGTGACCCCAGATGAGACTAGTGGAAAAGCTGTCCAGATGAGCTCAACTCAAATTGCTGCCTCACCAAACTGTGAGCAAATAAAACAGCACAAATTGTTTCAAGGTGCTAATTTTGAGATGGCTTGTTTCATGGCAATAGATGGATAGATAGATAAGATAGATACATGTTAATATAGGCTGAATCCGTTAAACCATAATCAGGCATTTAATTTAAATGAAAGACTGAACATATGAATTTGTCTCCCCAAGCCCACTGAGTTGACACTAAAGAAATACAAAGGGAATAAAGTTATAAGAACAAATTCCAAAGGCCAAAACTACCATATGTTCATGTCTAAACCACTCCCTGGCAAAACAATGAGGCTACAGTGACCAACTTCACCCTCTGGGTCTGAAAGGAGACAACTTCTCTAAGCATAGGGTCTAGCAGATGCCAGGAGGTCTCCTGGAAAGGAGAAATGAGGGTCACTCATATCTACCAACTAATATTATGAAAAACATATTCCAGCAAAACTTTTTCTAAGAAAGAGATAAACCTTCTCAGTGAGATAAATACCTCACATAGAATCAAATATCAAATCCATATTTATAGGAGAAAGAAAAGGAAATGGAGCCGAGAGGAGACAGATATGGAAAAATCCTGGAAACAGAAGATACTAGCAGAGACTTCCCTGGTAGTGAAAAATCCACCTACCAATGCAGGAGACACAGGTCCCATTCCTGGTCCAGGAAGATCCCATGTGCGAGGAAACTAAATCCATGAGCCACAACTACTGAAGCTCACACAGCCTAGAACTTGTGTCCCACAACAAGAGAAGCCACCACAACAAGAAGCCCACACACCACAACTAGAGAGTGCCACCACTCGCCACATCTAGAGAAAGCCACATGCAGCAATGAAGGCCCTGCACAACCACAAATAAAGATATATATAAATAAATAAGAAGACACCAGCAGTGTATTCATTCAGCTACAAATATTTTTTGAGTATCTACTATACCCTGAACAGTATACCTACACTAGAAACCAAAGGAAAACTCTGCAAGAAACAGGGGGTAGGGGTTGTCAAATGCTATAAAGAAGTCAAAGGGAATGAGTCTGACAAAGGGCCAGTGGTTGCAAGGAAGGAAGAGTGTCCTTGACTGCTCTGGAGAGTGTAATTTTAGTAGAGAGCCGGAAGTGGATGCAGACAGTGAACTTTATAGGTGGAGCAATGGGGAGAAAGTGAGTACAGGGGTTAGAAGGCCGCTTAGCTAAAAAGTTTGGATGTCATAAGTAGGAAAGGAATAGGCCAGCAAACACAGGAAGCAGCTGAATCAAGGAAAGGCTTTATTAAGGTAGCAGGTTTGTTGAAGAGAGAGAACTTGAGTTTGAATAGAAGGAAGACAAGCAGTTGTATATAAAGACTGATGTCCTGGGGTGAAATGGAGAGAAAACAGTGCCATTCCATCACCGGTCCAGATCTTCTCTCAGCAAAGGGGGAATGAGCTTATTTCAGAAAATAAATTCCTCTACGTGAATGATTCAGAGACTCTAAAGCCTAGAGGGTGGCTCTGGGATGGTTTTCAATCTTCCTCATCCAAGAAGATGGAAATTCTGCCCCAAGAGAACCAGGCTGTAGCCACGTATGTGCTATGCAGTCAGAAGTACCACTTACCCCCAAAATCCCAGAATAGGAGACAACATCAAAATGATTCCAGTGTTCTTCACCTTCTGGTATGCATGTCCTTGCCTAATGCCCTCCTCTTGAGTGTAGGCTAACCTACAAACTCACTTGTCATGAATAAAACATGTCCCTTCCAAGATTAGGTCCCAAAAGTGATGGGTTGTCACTTCCAAGATTAGGTCCCAAAAGGATTTTGGCTTCCTATTGTGTTTGTCCTCTTGCTTGCTCTGATGAAGCCAGATGCCACACTGTGATCTGCCCTGGGGAGGCCCACATGACAAGAAACTAAGGGAAGATTCCAGTCAATAGCAAGCAATGAACTGGGATCCCACAGTCCAACAGCCCATGAGGATCTTAATCCTCTTAAAAGCCTTGTGTAGGGTTTAGGAAGTGAACCTTCCCTAGTGGAGCCTTGAGATTACTGCAGTCCTAGTCAGTGCCTTAATGTAAGAGACCCTGATCCCAGGAAAAACATACCTGGATGACCCACATAAACTGTAAGAAAATAAATGTTTGTTGTTTTAAGTTTCTGTTTTGGGGGGTCACTTGTAACATAGCCATAGGCAGCAAATACTTCTAAAATCACAGTTCTAACAGGATCTATCAAAGTGTCTGGACAAAGGGTTCACCATACTCTCTAATGACAGCCTCTACTACTACAAATAATAGAGATAATCTCCAAAATGTTATTTGTTCCCTCTTAAGAACATATAATAGAGATACTTACCAAAAATAGAAATATATTTTGTTTAGGCTCTGTCTCTGTCATTCTCTATGCTTCTGAAATCTCATAACCATTACTTACCTTCCAAAGATTAGCTTCTTCTACAGGGAAATTGCCTCTCATGTGAGATCGCCTCTTTTGCCCATCTCCCTGGTCCTACCCCACTGATTACCCTAGTCCTCAAAGCCCCCTTTTGTCTTTAGAATTCTTCAGTATTAATCTTCTATGACTATGCAACAAACCATCCCAGAACTTAACAGCTTAAAGCACCATGGGTATATTATATTTGATAATTTGGGAGATTTGTTGAGCAGTTATTTGTTGGTCTCATATGGGCTAATGTCTATATTAGCAGAAAATTTGTTGCAGCCAGGGCAGTGAGGACAGCCAGGATTTCTGGACCTTTCTTTTCATATATTCTTTTATCCCTCGAGGGGACCATGCTAAGCAGGACTTGCACAACAAGGTGGAAGCTGTATTCTAAGAGGGCAAGCTCTAATGCACATAACAAACTTCTGCTTATTTTATGGATGTTGACACCCCATTGGCCAAAGCAAGTCACATGACCAAGTCTAGCATGAATGTGGGCAGGAACAACACAAGAGTCTGGATAGTGGGAGGCTGATTCACTAAGAGTGAATTAGGAGGAGTAATCTACATCACCTCCTAATTCAGTTCTAACTACTAGTCCCAGATTAATCTTCCCCAAACACCTGTTCAATTATCCTAGATCCTTGCTCACTCATCTCTCAGATTCAATGAGGCACTGAACAACTTCTTTCATGTCCACAATGTGGATGAAATGTGGGATAAATGTTATATTTAGGGAGGAAGCAGTCCTGCTATGCTACATGCTGACTGATCACATTTGAGAATTACAACCAACCAGGCAACCAGAGAACAGTTAGGATGAGGCAAGATCTTGAAACCATCTCTTGTCTGAGTACACAAACTTTCATGTCTTTATCCCTAGTCCCAGCTTATATGTGTTTAGCCTATGATTATTAAATGTATGAATGAATGGACGGATGAATGAATGACTGAATTGAAATGAGAGAGTCTAGTGAACAACTCAGCCTACAGCTGCTGCTGCTACTGCTGCTAAGCCGCTTCAGTCGTGTCTGGCTCTGTGCGACCCTGTAGACGGCAGCCCACCAGGCTCCTCCGTCTCTGGGATTCTCCAGGCAAGAACACTGGAGTGGGTTGCCATTTCCTTCTCAAATGCATGAAAGTGACAAGTGAAAGTGAAGTCACTCAGTCATGTCTGACTCTTCACGACCCCTTGGATTGCAGCCTACCAGGCTCCTCCGTCCATGGGATTTTCCAGGCAAGAGGACTGGAGTGGGGTGCCACTGCCTTCTCTGCAGCCTACAGCAGTGGTTCTCAAATTTGAGCCTGCATCAGAATCACCTGGAGAATTTTTGAAGCACAGATCACTGGGACCTATGCCCTAGGAGGGGGAGGGGAGCTGAGAATTTGCATTTCTAACAAGTTTCCCGATGATGCTGATGTCACAGATTGAGGACCACACTTTAAGAACCCCTGGCCCAGAAAAGAGATCAAGGGAAGAAATGCTATCACCCAAATATCTAAAGAATTAATGTAACCAGAGAAAGCTGATTTGTTCTTCATGGCTCCAGATTACAGGATATGAGAAGTTACCTGGTGATATACTTTGATTCAACATTAAAACACATTTTCTGATAACTAGAGGTGTTTTCCAGGTGGCACTAGTGGCAAAGACTCTGCCTGCCAGTGCAGGAGACCTAAGAGATGTGGGTTCCATCCCTGGGTCAGGAAGATCCCCTGGAGGAAGGCATGGTAACCCACTCCAGTACTCTTGCCTGGAGAATCCCATGGACAGAGGAGTGTGGCAGGCTACAGTTCATAGGATCACAAAAAATCAGACACAGCTGAAGCCACTTAGCACATATAACAAAGGAATGGGCTGATTGTCTCCCACTTCATCATTCCTCTTTTCCTGACTTTCTTTAACTTCTTTCCTACCCCCATGCTCCTGTTCCGATAACAATTTTACAACCCTGGCTGAAAAGTATAGATGTTGTATTTCCATGATCAGAAATGTCCCTCTCCTAGGAACCAAATGTCAGCAATTTTCTGAATATAATCTTAGAAGAGAAAGAATCAGGCCCTCAAATGCCCATTTGTCTCATTTTGTGCTATAATATTATGATGAGTTTTGGCTCAAGTAAGCAAAGCAATCTACATTTGGCCATTTCTGTACGTTTATCCCAGACTGCTAATTTCTAATAAAAAAATCAAATCCCATTTTAACATGACACCATCTTGTTTCCCTGTGGAATTATGTGAACATTCATAACAATTTTGCTTTTGAATGTCGTGCCACACAGGAAATGCTGATAACACAATTTCTTAACACACACCAAGTACACAGGTTACACAAAAGCAGATTCTATTTTAGCTTTTTTGAGAGGCTGTTTAAAAGTTAAGTTCCCCTTAATGAAACAGCAAGAAAAGGGGCTTTGCTTTTCTTCTCAGCATCCCGGCTATCCCCTCTTTGTAGGCTTATGATGTTTTCCTTCTTCCCTGTGTTATCTGCGTTTCCTGCTCATCTCAACTTGATGGCATGTTGCTGAGACAACTAAGTCGCTAACCTTCTTAACTTGGCTTTTGTTATGTGCTCGTGTGTGTTTAGGCAGGATATTTTCATTTCTCTTAGAACACTCTGTGTCTGCTCTGTGGAGGGCTATTAGACCTGAAGGTGGAGAACAAGGGAGTCTTTTTAAGTACTTGCCATTCAAATCGCCTTTTTACTTCCTTTAAGCCTATCGTTTGTATGTGGGAGGGAGCTGGTGGAAGCTTCCCCTGCCGCCTATGGTCCGGATTAATTTACTCAAGGATGTCGTGTTTGTTCCAACCCAGACTCCTCTAGGGGAAGGAAAGTCCAAGCAAAGAAGCACACAAACTGTCCATCACTCCTGTTCATTTATTTTCTCTTTCATCCACTTGCCAAAAGTGGGGACCCAGCTTGACTGTAAAATAATTACTCTGTGCAGTCCCTTCATCTATTTGGCTATGCAATAGAGTAAGATTCGGACATAAAGACGACAGTGGCCTAGCTCCGCACTTGGAGCTGTCCAGGTACTGAAACAGTCCTTTGTCTGCCTCTGCACCTCCCTCCCCTCGCTACCCAGTGCTGTGCTCCCCTTGAGCTCTAACCTCAATCTATCTTAGCCCACCTCACAGAGTGACAGCAGCAGAACTCCTCCTGCGGCAGGAGTAATGGATACAAACAGTAGATCCTAGAAAGTCATTTCTTAAGGCATAACTAATTAGGGACTTCCCTGGTGGTCCAATGCCTAGGATTCCATGCTCCCAATGCAAGGGGCCCAGGGCTCGATCCCAGGTCAGGGGACCAGTTCCATGTGCCACAACTCAGTGTTCTCATGCCACAACTAAAGATCTCACGTGCTGCAACTAAGACCCAATGCAGCTAAGGAAATAAATTAGTATTTTTAAAGACACAATTAATCAAAAGTAGCTTCTAAAGCTAAAGTTTAACTCTGTTGATAGATACAAACTAACCTAAGTGAAAATTGAGATGGAGAAAAAATATTGATTGAATTTAGAAACAACTTTTAACCCATCTTTGAAATATGTGCCTAAATTTTCCACTTTTTGAGCAGATCGTTCCTTTTTTATTCATCTGTTTTTCTTACAATTTTAATTCAGGTGTCATTTCCATAGGTGTCCTCAAACATCCAACCTTCTGGGGTTGCCTTTCCCAAATCAGGAGGATGTCCAGCAGTGTCATCTAGATTCACTCCCATTAATTCCTAAAGACCTTGTTCTCATGGCCACTTCTGACTCAGTTTCCTCCCCCAACCAACTCTCAATGTCTCCCTCTCTCATCTCCTGTGGTGCATTTCTTATCTAAGCTTCTGATTATTTAAAGGTGGAACACAGATTATCTTTACCTCCCTAAGTCAAGCACTAACCAAATCTGGCATATACAGGAGATTTACGAAAGTTTGGGCTTGGGGTCTGTTAGGTCACAACATGTACAGCAAATAGTTTTCACTCCTTTGCTTCTCAGGATCAATTACTTGCCCCACCACTGAGCACTAAGGCAGCTCCAGCTGTCCTTGGACACCCATGAAAGGGCTGAAGAGAGACACAGATTTCTTTTGAACAACTAAAGAAGATCTCGAAGTTCCTAGCAAGAGCTGAACTTTCTGGGAAGGAAAAAGAATTATGATTTTCAAGAGCCAGAGCCTGAAGTACTTGAACACTATTTGTAAAATAAATTCACATGGGGTAAAATGCAGTCATGATATAGCCATTTTCCTGCTTGACAATGAGATTTAAAAAAAAAAAAAAAAATTTAAACACCTCCCTGGTCCCAAGAGAAAGAGCCTAAAGAAAGAAGAAATCCAGAAAGGAAAAAGAACCAGTGCCTAACTTTCCCGAGCAGGGCCTGAGAGAGAATTCCAGACTCCAAGAGAGGTCCTGCATCTTAAAGGCCTTCACAGCACCAGGGGAGCCAAGTTAGAAGGTGGAAACATGGCTTCAGGAATCCCCTGAGGAGGAGGAGTTCAATCTCAGTGAAAGGAGAGCTTGACCTATGCAGGCACTCTGGAACACGTCTACTTTAGTTACAAACATATTATGTTGCTGTTGTTTAGTTGCTAAGTCATGTCTGACTCTGTGAGCCCATGTATTATAGCCTGCCAGCCTCCTCTGTCCATGGGATTTCCCAGGCAAGAATACTGGAGTGAATTTCCATTTCCTTCTCCAGGGGATCTTCCCCACCCAGGGATCAAACCCGAATCTCCTGCTGGGCAGGTGGATTCTTTATCACTGAGTCACCTGGGAAGCCCATATTACTATTATATTAATATACATGTCAGAGAAGGCAATGGCACCCCCTCCAGTACTATTGCCTGGAAAATCCCATGGATGGAGGAGCCTGGAAGGCTGCAGTCCATGGGGTCGCTAAGAGTCAGACACAACCGAGCGACTTCACTTTCACTTTTCACTTTCATGCATTGGAGAAGGAAATGGCAACCCACTCCAGTGTTCTTGCCTGGAGAATCCCAGGGACGGGGGAGCCTGGTGGACTGCCGTCTATGGGGTTGCACAGAGTTGGACATGACTGACGCAACTTAGCAGCAGCAATATACATGTATATATATAATTTTTTGCATATATACACATAAAATAAAATTATACATAACTATATATTTTTTATTAAGATAAAATTCACACAACATAAAATTCATCATTTTATCATTTTTTTTTTCAGATATTAGTGGCTACTTCCCTTCCAGACCCTTCTATGGTCCCAAAGAAATTGAGATTCTTGGAGACTGAGCATGAAAATGCCATAAGTAATTTTACTTATAAATGCTCATTTACCATACTGAAAGCTAATGTACTTTTCAAACACCCCTCTCCAAATATCCAGGATAATAAAGCTTTAGCTTCTTCTATGTCAACATCATACCAGAACACACATCCCTGGCCTGATTCAGTCAATCACTCATCTATTCACTGTATTAGTCAGCACCCCTACATTGTGCTGCGGTAGCAAGCATCCTCTAAATTGAGCAGTCTCCACCAACAAAGTTTACTTTCAACATGTGAGAAATTTCAGTTGATGGTTGTGATAACTGGAACTTAATCAGAAAATATGTGAAAAATATACTGTGCTCTATCTAGTCCCTTTATTCTTCCATGTAGGAGAGTCTAGATTTCAATACTAGATTTTAAGTTCTTTGAAGACAGGGAATCAAATGTACTTAATATTCGTGTTTCTCTCACTTCACCTGATGTGTGCTTAATTAAATATTTGTTGAATGAACCACTGAATATACGTATCTATTGAAGAACTAAACAGGTATGTGAGTTAATGGCATGAGACTTTACATTAAGCTTTCCTGTTAAATCGTAATTAAATGTATTGACATTCATTATAGGCTGAATATATTGAGAATCTAATTGCTCACATGTTGCTCATGCAATTTTCAGTTATTTCAGTGACAACTTGATGTCTTTCTGACATACTTATTGTACCTGGATCAATGGCTATTTAACTGCTAATTGATGTTTTATTAACATATAATAATTCTTATTAAATCTAAATTGTAATCTTAATTGAGACACTTTATCTGCAGTGTTTCAACATACAATCCTCATAACATAATGGATAATTGGCAGAAATGCTAGTAACATATTATCTGTCACCTTTCTCATTGACCTGAGAACAGATTTTCAGCTGGGAGATTTTTTTCTCTTCATTAAGAAACCTGGGTGTCAACTACACTCACCCCTCAACTGACACCATGTGACCACCAATAGCAAAGGATGAGCACTATTACTTTAAGCATAAACATGGCAGCATAGCTACCAAGGAGGTTGCAATAAGTAGTAACTATACCCTCCCCTTGGAGAAAGAAGGCAATGGCACTCCACTCCAGTACTCTTGCCTGGAAAATCCCATGGACGGAGGAGCCTGGTAGGCTGTAGTCCATGGGGTCGCTAAGAGTCGGACACGACTGAGCAACTTCACTTTCACTTTTCTCTTTCATGCACTGGAGAAGGAAATGGCAACCCACTCCAGTATTCTTGCCTGGAGAATCCCAGGGACAACGGAGCCTGGTGGGCTGCCGTCTATGGGGTCGCACAGAGTCAGACACGACTGAAGCGACTTAGCATAGCATAGCATACCCTCCCCTGGAGAAGGCACTGGCAACCCACTCCAGTACTCTTGCCTGGAAATCCCATGGACAGAGGAGCCTGGTAGGCTGCAGTCCCTGGGGTCACTAAGAGTCGGACACGACTGAGCGACTTCACTTTCACTTTTCACTTCCATGCATTGAAGAAGGAGATGGCAACCCACTCCAGTGTTCTTGCCTGGAGAATCCCAGGGACGGGGGAGCCTGGTTGGCTGACGTCTATGGGGTTGCACAGAGTTGGACACAACTGATGCGACTTAGCAGCAGCAGCATACCCTCCCCTGCCCCGAGTGGCTTTGTCTTGACTCCCTGCCCTCTGGCACTTAACTACCCTTTCCTTCATCCCACCCATCCCTCCCTCTTCACCTGGCCTTTCTTCTTACTGTGTAATTCTACCCCAGTCAAGGGGAAGGTCCTGCCCCACCTTGGTCTGCCATTTGGGCGACAGCTCCCCTTCCTGGATCAGCCTGATTTCCTCCTCTTATTTACTCTTACCTAATCCATGCACCTGGGTTCAATCCCTAGGTTGGGAAGATCTCCTGGAGGAGGGCACAGCAACCCACTCCAGTATTCTTTCCTGGAGAATCCCCATGGACAGAGGAGCCTGGAAGGCTATAGTCCATGGGGTCACAGATAGTCAGACATGACTGAGTGACTAAGCACAGCACAATCCATGCACTGTTGTTCCTGAATTCTACTGGCCTACTCATGCCAATCCTGACCTCAGCCACTAGCTCACACGGCTGCTGATCTAGACCCAGTCTTGAGTTCCAGTTCTCCCATCTGGATTTTTGGCTGGGTTTCCATAGACCATGGTTTGGTATCTTAGCCTCATTCCTGTTCCTGTAATAATACCAACCCTCATCTGGGGCCTAGCTGCTCTCAATCTACCCTGATGCTGATAACATCTAAATTTCTGATATGTTGTTTCTGGACTCCTTGTTGTTGTGGCTATCAGATAGTCTACTCTGCATGCATTCACCACCTCATCCTCCACAAAGTACTCTCTCCTACAGTGGCCATCTGCCTCAGGAGAAGCTGACAGCTACTTCAACTCCAGCAATAGGCCAGATGAAGTCAAAGGAAATCTATCATCTTCCTTGATGGTGACTGGTTCAAGTATGAGCCAATGTGGATTATAGGGGTTTCCAGAGGGACACTCTCACTTTTCTTCTGGACGTGATCACATCCACACATGGTGCATGGGAGTGGTTAGTCACCTCATCATCTATCTCAGGATGATGCAAGAGAAGCAGAATGAAAAAATAGAAAGGCAGTCCAAACCATTGGATAAAATCAACCCTGAAGCCAATCTTGCCTCTGGAATTCCGGTTACATGACCAAATGAGCTTCTTTTTGGCATACACCTATTGTGTTGGTGTTTTCTACTATTGTAGCTGAAAGCATCCTGGTTGGTGCACATGCCTCTCAGAACTCAGAATCCTTTAGCTGGACACATCACTTACCCCTCCCCTGCTTAATACTGGCTGTATTCTAATCAAGCCAGTATCCCACTGTGTTTGATGTTCTCTGCTGTTCTCTTAGCCAGTGCAGATGGGTCTATACTCAAGTACTCTCCCTCAGGGGACAGGTCTCACTCTAAGTTCCAATGCTTCTCAGTTGTCTGAGCCCTGGTACATGATGTTCACATTTCAAGACAGAAGAAAATGAAAAGAACTCATGTAAAAGTACATAGTCCAATTCTTAGGAATTCCAAACCAGTATGAGAAAATAGGCAAATGCTTTTAGAAAATATGGAACTATAAACAGTGACAATTTTTTAAAAACCAAAGTCTTACAAATAATACATAAAATGAGAATAGTAGGCACATCAAAACATAAATGAAAAATCTCCCTAACAAGTAAGTGTACCATCAAATATATATTTGGTGAGATGACCTCAGATATTACCAAAGAAAAAGTCTACCTTGAAAGCAGCTATCAGAATGTAATAGCATTGAGATTATGAGTATTTGCTTGGCTCTTTTATAAACATTTTATTTAATAATATTCATTGACCATTTTTCTCAGAATGATCAAAACGTATCTTATGTTTTGAAACACTATGTTGAAAATGCTACTTTTACTGACATTTTCCAGCTTTCATAAATAGAGTTAAGGATCTCAAAGAATACTTAACCAGTGAGAAAATGTTTGTGACTCATTGGCTGGGGTTCTGGCAGAAGCCATACCACTCTCCCTGGCTTTCTGTCCTCAGAGCTGTCTTGCTCTGCTGAGTACTAATGGATCGCCCCTACCCTGGTCCAACCATGAACTACTTCAAAGAGTGGGGTGGGTTTTCACAGTAAAATGAAGTTTGTTTTACAAATTAAAAATATGCAGCACAACAGTCATCAAGACAGTATGGTACTGGCACAAAGACAGAAATATAGATCAATGGAACAAAATAGAGAGCC
The DNA here is from genome assembly GCF_019923935.1 of Bubalus bubalis. Lineage (NCBI taxonomy): Eukaryota > Metazoa > Chordata > Mammalia > Artiodactyla > Bovidae > Bubalus > Bubalus bubalis. The sequence continues at coordinate 176,921,979 of NC_059157.1, forward strand.
CAGAAATAAATCCAGGCACCTATGGACACCTTATCTTTGACAAAGGAGGCAAGAATATACAATGGAGAAAAGACAATCTCTTTAACAAGTGATGCTGGGGAAACTGGTCAACCACCTGTAAAAGAATGACATTAGAACACTTACTAACACTATATACATAAATAAACTCAAAATGGATTAAAGATCTAAATGTAAGACCAGAAACTATAAAACTCTTGGAGGAAAACATAGGCAGAACACTCTCTGACATAAATCACAGCAAGATCCTCTATGACCCACCTCCTAGAGTAATGGAAATAAAAACAAAAATAAACAAATGGAATCTAATTAAACTTAAAAGCTTTTTTGCACAAAGAATAAAACTATAAGCAAGGTGAAAAGGCAGCCTTCAGAATGGGAGAAAATAATAGCAAATGAAGCAACTGACAAAGAACTAATCTCAAAAATATACAAGCAGCTCAATACCAGAAAAATAAATGACTCAACCAAAAAATGGGCCAAAGAATTAAACAGATGGTTCTCCAAAGAAGACATACAGATGGCTAACAAATACATGAAAAGATGCTCAGCATCATTCATTGTCAGAGAAATGCAAATCAAAACCACAATGAGGTACCATCTCATGCGAGTCAGAATGGCTGCCATCAAAAGTCAGCAAACAATAAATGCTGGAGAGGGTGTGGAGAAAAGGGAACCCTCTTTCACTGTTGGTGGGGATGCAAACTAGTACAGCCACTATGGAGAACAGTGTGGAGATTCCTTAAAAAACTGGAAATAGAACTACCATACGACCCAGCAACCCCACTGCTGGGCATACACTCCAAGGAAATCAGAACTGAAAGAGACACATGTACCCCAACGTTCATTACAGCACTGTTTACAATAGCCAGGACATGGAAGCAACCTAGATGTCTATCAGCAGACAAATGGATAAGGAAGTTCTGGTACATATACACAATGGAATATTACTCAGCTATAAAAAAGAACACATTTGAGTCAGTTCTAATGAGGTGGATGAAACTGGAACCTATTATACAGAGAGAAGTAAGCCAGAAAGAGAAATACCAATACAGTATATTAACACATATACATGGAATTTAGAAAGATGGTAATGACATCCCTATGTGCAAGATAGCAAAAGAGACACAGATGTAAAGAACAGACTTTTAGACTATGTAGGAGAAGGCAATGGCACCCCACTCTAGTACTCTTGCCTGGAAAATCCCATAGACAGAGGAGCCTAGTGGGCTGTGGTCCATGGGGTCGCTAGGAGTCGGACATGACTGAGCAACTTCACTTTCACTTTTCACTTTCATGCATTGGAGAAGGCAACGGCAACCCACTCCAGTGTTCTAACCTGGAGAATCCCAGGGACAGGGGAGCCTGTTGGGCTGCCATCTATGGGGTCGCACAGTCGGACACGACTGAAGTGACTTAGCAGCAGCAGCAGGAGAAGGCGAGGGTGGGACAATGTGGGAGAATGGCATTGAAATATGTATATATTACCATATGTAAAAATAGATGATCAGTGCAGGTTCGATGGATGAAGCAGGCACTCAAAGCTGATGCTCTGGGACAACCCAGTGGGATGGGGTGGGGAGCGAGGTGGGAGGGGGGTGTGGGATTGTGGGACACATGTATACCCATGGCTGATTCATGTTGATGTGTGGCCAAAACCACCACAATATTGTAGAGTAATTAGCCTCCATTAAATAGATTAATTAATTTTTTTAAAATATATGCAGCACAATTTTCTGGGGGAAAAATTTTTATAATATCCAAAACCCAGGTAAGTAACTATAGAGATAAGCTTTTTACCTATCTTCCTTTGAACAAAACTAACTCACAAGCTCTTTGACATGAAACAGTGATTAAAAAACAAAAAACTCAGCCTTTGGAATGACTTGGTTTCAAATCCAGACTCCACATTTACTAGCTGAATGATCCCAGGTCAAGGACTTAAGTTCCTAATCTCAGTATTACTGTAATCATGGGTGGTACTTTATGCCAAGCCAGCTCTCACCGATCTCGAATGTAAATAGTTCACAAGCTCTTTGACAACTCTTTCCCAATCTAACCTCTCTAAGTTGGGCTGGATGGCTCACTTTGGCTTACACAATGCCCTACATTTACCTGCCTCACAACTCCTACTACACTGTGTTGTTATGTTCATGTTCATGTCTATCTCTTCTCACAGTCCTGAGCTCCTCATGAACAAGGGCCATGGATTGCTTGTTCTGTGTGCCCAGAGGCCCCCATGGTATCTAGCAGGTAATAGCTCTTAAATAAATCCATATTGAATGAATGAATGAGTAGATGTACTTCTATAGAAAGGAGACATGTTGGAGTGAAGACACACATTTCCTAATTCACTAATTATTATCTTTGTTTGGCAAGCATAACCTAGATATGGAAAAAGATTTTTTATTATTACATCATTTGTGGTTGAGGTATAATTATCACAAATGATAACACACAGATCTTAAGTTTAAGTCCAAATGAAATTGGCCTACATCAGTTCTGTTCAGTTCAGTTGCTCAGTCATGTCCGACTCTTTGCAACCCATGAATTGCAGCACACCAGGCCTCCCTGTCCATCACCAACTCCTGGTGTTTACTCAAACTCGTGTTCATCAAGTCGGTGATGCCATCCAGCCATCTCATCCTCTGTTGTTCCCTTCTCCTCCTGCCCCCAATCCCTCCCAGCATCAGGGTCTTTTCCAATGAGTCAAGTCTTTGCATGAGGTGGCCAAAGTATTGGAGTTTCAGCTTCAGCATCAGTCCTTCCAATGAACACCCAGGACTGATCTCCTTTAGGAGGGACTGGTTGAATCTCCTTGCAGTCCATGGGACTCTCAAGAGTCTTCTCCAACACCACAATTCAAAAGCATCAATTCTTCGGCACTCAGCTTTCTTCACAGTCCAATTCTCACATCCATACATGACCACTGGAAAAGCCATAGCCTTGACTAGACAGACCTTTGTTGGCATATGGCAGAAATTGAAGAGGGACTAGAAAGCCTCTTGATGAAAGTGAAAGAGGAGAGTGAAAAAGTTGGCTTAAAGCTCAACATTCAGATAACGAAGATCATGGCATCTGGTCCCATCGCTTCATGGCAAATAGATGGGGAAACAGTGTCAGACCTTATTTTGGGGGGCTCCAAAATCACTGCAGATGGTGATTGCAGCCATGAAATTAAAAGATGCTTACTCCTTGGAAGGAAAGTTATGACCAACCTAGATTGGCCTACATAAATATGATCAATTAATTCTTGACAAAGATGCCAAAGTAATTCAACAGGAAAAGAAAATCTTTTCAACAAATAATACTGAAAAATTGAATGTATAGGGGGAAAAAATTCCTACCTCACACCTTACATAAAAATTAGAGATGGATAATAGCTCTAAAAGTAAAAATTTAAACTATATAAGTTTTTTAAAAAATTGGAAAAAATCTTCAAAACCTTGGACAAGATACAAAAACATTAATCATAAATGAAAAAAATTGATAAATTATACCTCATCAAAAATTTTAACTTACTTATCAAATACATTAGTAAGAGAATCAAAAAGGAGAGATTATTTTTAAAACTTGAAGAATGAAGTTTACATCACAGGTACTTTTTCTCCGTGAATCTCAAATTTTACTCTCAGATCCAATAACCTTCATTCTACCTCCCTCTGCAAGTCAGAAATCCAAGCCCCATGTATTTTGGGCTCACTCAAGACCATTTTGGCTAATGGGAAATCATTTTTTCCCTTTCTTTGACTTTGGAGACCTGAAGATGAAAGCAGAGCAGAAGGATAATCTCTGCCATTCTCCCCAACTTCTTAAAACTCGTATGTGTCTCTCTTCCAGCTAAGTAACACTTGGCAACTATATTTTTACACTGCTACCTCCTCTAACTCATTTGACTATTTCACCTCCTTTGAAAATTTCGGTAAGAAAACAAAATGTATGAAAACATAAGCAGCTCAAAATCATTTTTAACTATGTTCCACAAAAATCTCTATGTCTCAAGGAATATGTATACTTATACTTGAATACTTAGGTAAAAGCATTTGAGCATGAAAAAGCTGTTTCTACAACCAGAATTTTCCCACATGTATCTTTAAATTGAGTTAAAAATTTAGATGAAATTGAATATTTTTATTTTAAAAGTTGTGAGGATCAAATAGACATCATATATGAAAATTCATTATAAACTGCAATGCATGAGAGATGCATAAAGTTTTTCAGTTGTCAACTTCCAGAAATATGGTAGAGTAAATATTCAGAAAGTCTCTCATTCTAAAATACAGCTCAATCCTGGATAAACTTCAGCAAATACAATTTTTAGTGATTAGATTCTGCAGAAACCTAGAAAAGTCTCAAAGAAAAGGAAAAAGAGACAGCAAATTGAACCCAGTGTTGGGAATTTGGGCAATAATTAAATTCAAAAGATTTTCCCTGATTGAAAATGTTAAATTACTAACATCAAGTCTGCTATAGGAAAACTGATCCTTGGCCCTCATTAAAGTGCTGACGCTGAAATTTCAGAATTATTCCAGGATGTTCAAAGGAAATTAAAGCGTTTCTAGTTCAATCATTTCTCCCTGGTTCCAGATACAAATAAAACTTCCCTGTGGAAAAACACTTTCCATATAATGGGCCCTCAGAAGTCCCACAGATTAAAGACAACATATGCGTTCACATAAAAAACTTACAAAACTCACGCAAGGAAACAAGTAAGTCTGAATAAGAATCAGCATAAACAGAGTTGACACCCAAGAATCTTAAATATTCTCAAAAGAAGAATTTAAAATAGCTATTATGCATTATTTAAAGAAATAAAAGGTAGAACTTTGACAGTGATGAGTAACTAGAAGGTATTAAAGATAACCTAATAGTCTTTTTTAAAGGGCAAAAAAAGCTTTTAGAAGTAAAAATATAATAGTTGAAATTAAAATCTAATGGATGAGTTGAACAGCAGGTTAGTCACTGCTGAAAAAACGATGAACTGAAACATGGAGGTGAATAAATTATCTCAGTTACAGCACAGAAAAATGAAAAGATGGAAACATAACAGCTTAAGAGATGTGGGCAAGACAGTAGCAAGCCTTCAGAGTACCAGAGAAAAGAACAGAGAATGGAGGAAAGAAATATTGAATAGAAAATGGCTTAGAATTTTCTAAACCTGATGAAAAACATAGTCTTTAGAAATAGGAAGCACAACATGTACTAAACTGGACAAATAAAATTAAATCCACAGACACATTATGATGAAATTCGAACCACCAAAGACAATGAGAAGATCTGCAAGTCATTCAAAGAACAGAAAAACAGATCACCCACAAAAGAACAGCAAATAAGCAAAGCTGATTTTCCAACAGCATCTTGGAACCCTAGAGTCAGGGAAAGGATATCCTTAAGCTGCTGAGACAAAATGACTGTCAACCTAGACTAGGCAAAATTATCTTTCATCTAAACAAACTTTGATAGTGTTCTGCCAGGAGAATGTCAGTAAAGAACTTCAAAAACTGAACTTCAGTTCTCAAATGGTCTTTTAAATGAGATTCACATCCTTAATGAGAAGACATCATCTCCTAAAGAGAGAAAATTCATTCTTGCTAGGCAAAAAAAAAAAAAAAAAAGTTGCTCTTTTTGTGAATCTTTCTAAGAAAGTTCCAAGTCTTCTTCAGTATATGAGCTACCAAAGTGAGCACAAACACTCCAAATCTTAACAATACCAGTTACCTCCAAAGTGATCTATGGATTCACTTGCAAATTCCAATCAAAATTTTCAAAGGAAACTGGCTAGTCAATTCCAAAATTTATATGTAAAAGCAAAAGTGTCCCAAGATACTCCTAAACACTGGGTTTGAGGAAATTGTCCAAATATTATGACATTTCATAAACTATAGTAATGACAACAGAGCAGTATCAGCTCAGGGATCAAGAAACCAATTGATGGAATAGAGTAGCAAGACCAGGAACAGCTGTTGCATGTGTGTAGACAGAGAACACTCTGCTCCAACATTGCCAGCAAGAGTGCCATGCTTCTCTTTGGTTCTCCTGAACCAATCACTGGTCTTCAGTATTTGGGGATATGATGATTAAGTTCATGACCCCACCCATAGAGCCAGAGAAGGGAGAGCCCTTATAAAATCACAAGGACAGAGAATGGGAAAGGAGTGATCCTCGCCAAAGGAAATCAGTTCAGTGACTCAGTCGCGTCCGACTCTTTGAGACCCCATGAACCGCAGCACGCCAGGCCTCCCTGTCCATCACCAACTCCCGAAGTTCACCCAGATCCATGTCCATTGAGTCGGTGATGCCATCCAACCATCTTATCCTCTGTCATCCCCTTCTCCTCCTGCCCTCAATCTTTCCCAGCATCAGGGTCTTTTCAAATGAGTCAGCTCTTCGAATCAGGTGGCCAAAGTATTGGAGTTTCAGCTTCAATCCTTCCAATGAACACCCAGGACTGATCTCCTTTAGGATGGACTGGTTGGATCTCCTTGCAGTCCAAGGGACTCTCAAGAGTCTTCTCCAACACCACAGTTTAAAAGCATCAATTCTTCGGTGCTCAGCTTTCTTTATAGTCCACCTCTCACATCCATACATGACTACTGGAAAAACCATAGCCTTGACTAGATGGACCTTCATTGACAAAGTAATGTCTCTGCTTTTTAATATGCTGTCTGTGTTGGTCATAACTTTCCTTCCAAGGAGTAAGCGTCTTTTAATGCCAAAGGAAATAGAGGCACCAAAAAACAGGAGAGGAAAACAGATGCCAAGAGGAAAAAAGTATCTAACACACATGCTATAGGCCAGTTTTCATAAAAGTGATGTCTTTAGTGATGAAAGGAACAAGGATGTTGGTACAAAGTATTTACAAACATGGCCATGCAGACCCACAGACACACACACGAGTAAGGGGTGTTCATTTCACTCATATGCCCCTGCTTGATCACCATGTCTTTTGTTTTCCGGTGAATTCTTAGTCCCATTCTTTCTAAGTCAGTATCTTAGAAAGAATCTTTTTTTTTAACCCAGGCCTCTGTTTCATTGTCTCTGAACATTTTTCTCAGAACAACATATTTTCTTGCCATTCTGTGAAGCATTTCCCAAAGCACATTGTACAGGATCCAAATGTTTGGGATGTTGCTGCATAATTTATATATATATATATATATTTAAGATATTTTTTTCACATGTACACACTGCTATATTTTGGGCTTCCCAAATGGCGCTAGTGGTAAAGAACCCACCTCCCAATGCAGGTGACATAAGAGACTCAGGTTCAATCCCCAGACCAGGAAGATCCCCTGGAGGAGGGCATGGCAACTCAATTAAGCATTCTTGCCTGGAGAATCCCATGGACAGAGGAGACTTGCAGATTATAGTCCACAGGGTCATAAAGAGTCAGACATGGCTGAAGAAACAGCACTGCTGTATTTATCTATTTATTTTTATTTATTTTTGGCTGTGCTGGGTCTTCATTGCTGCACACAGGCTTTCTCCAGTTGCAGAGAGTGGGAGGTACTCTCTAGTTGCAGTGAGCAGGCTTCTCATTGCAGGGCACAGGCTGTAGGCACACGTGTTTCAGCAGTTGCAGCACAAGGGCTCAGTAGCTGCAACTTGCTGGCCGTAGTGTGTGTACGTATCAGTAGTTGTGGCCCACAGGCTTAATTACTCCGCAACTTGTGGAATCTTACCAGACCGGGGATCGAACCCATGTCCCCTGTCAGCAGGCGGATTCTTATCCACTGTGTCACCAGGTAAGTATGATAATTATATATTTTTCATCCATTACAAAATAAGTCAGAACAGTTCATCGAAGCACCACATCTTATGTGCCATACTACTTGCCTCTGGAGCCTTCACCATGACCTTGAGCACTGGGAAGCTTCCACAATGGAATCCAATGCCTAAAATGCTACCTCTCATACTCCTTACACCAGTGACCCAGGACATCCTCTCTTCTCCAGGTAGTGACAACCACCAAATGCAGACCTCCTTTAAAGACACTGGGGAGCAGTTTCCCCTGGGAACTCCCCCACACTGGAGGCATTCCCAAACATGGGCAAGTTAGAATGTAACCAGTGGCAGGTCATAGGTTCTGACCCATCCCATTTTCTGCCCCTCCTGCTACTATTGCTCAGAGCTTATCTCATCTACCTAGAGCAACAGACCTGTTGAAGTACAATGAGATGGATAGTTTTTCTTCTTCTAAATTTTCTCTTATAAGGTTATATTAGTTTTATGATAAAATTATCATAAAGTTTTATAAGTATTTTCTAAACAATCTTAACTTAGTATTGAGTTAAGGGGTATTACCCATATAGACCGCCACATAAAATTTCACTAGTAGCCCTCTTAGAAAGCACGAGTCAGACATGACTGAAGAAACTTAGCACTGCTGTATATATCTTGCTGAATAGAAAGAACACAGTATTAAATTGAAGAATCTGGGTTTCAGTCCTGGCTTCTCCACTCCCATCAGTGTGAATTTGCAAAGGCTCATGAATTGCCAAGCCTTGGCTTTCTCTTCTATAAATGGGGAACTTGTGATGTGCCTCAGAGACTGTTGTGATTACTTATTTGTATGAACACAGTCAATCCTCATGCCAACCCTAGGAAGCTGATATCATCTCCATGTAATCATTATTTCCTTTTTATGGAAGAGGAGACTGAGGCACAGAGAGGGTACATAACTTACTCAAGGACACAGAACTAAGAAGTGACCAGCCTGGATTTGAACACAGAGAGCTATTTGGAGCCTATACTCTTGATTAGCATGCTGTACTGCTTCCTAACTCGGATTATATGAAAATTAAATAAGACAATGTATGTCAAGGATTTATATTCCCCTGACCAACTCCCAGACTACAGGTGTCAGGTAGAAAGGGACTGGGCTTCCCTGGTGGCTCAGATGGTAAAGAATCTGCCTGCAATGCAGGAGACCTGGGTTCAATCCCTGGTTTGGGAAGATCCCCTGGAGGAGGGCATGGCAACCCACTCCAGGTTTCTTGCCTGGAGAATCCACATGGACAGAGGAGTGGGCTACAGTCCATGAAGTTGCAAAGAGTTGGACATGACTGAGTGACTAAGCACAGCACAGAAAGGGACTACATGTCATCATCTTGCATCCTCTTCACTGGATTTGGTCTCTGACAATACCCAGTTAAAATATTACCCTCCTAAAATACTTCTGCACAGTTGGTAACAGGCCACTGCCTCAAGTCTCTTCTTCAAGAATTCCCCAGGTCTCCTCAGATCCAGGAACTGAAGAGTTAACCCCTGGCACAGCAAGGTGTCCTCCAGGGACACAGGAAATACCAGTAAACATTTGTTAACTGAGTAGTGCTCCAGTCTGGAACCAAACCCAGAGTCATGTCCTTGGTAAATAATGCAAATGGAATTGGGACCGAGGTCTGCCTATCTCCAATGACCATGATCTGTGCTCCACAGAACACAAGCGTCAGTGTCTGAGGCACTTGAAGCCTGAGAGACAGAAGAGAGTTGCTTTCCACCACAGACTCTAGAGCCTAGATGAAAATTCCCACTGCTTTCCAGACTTGCAAGGTCCACCCAAGACCGGCTGGGATCTGGGACCTGGACCCTTTACTGCAGTGCTTGCACCTGTGTTAGGAGAACCATTGACCAAAACTGCCCTCCACTTTTGGAGAAGGCAATAGCAACCCACTCCAGTACTCTTGCCTGGAAAATCCCATGGATGGAGGAGCCTGGTAGGCTGCAGTCCATGGGGTCGCTAAGAGTCAGACATGACTGAGCGACTTCACTTTCACTTTTCACTTTCATGCATTGGAGAAGGAAATGGCAACCCACTCCAGTGTTCTTGACTGGAGAATCCCAGGGACGGGGGAGCCTGGTGGCCTGCCGTCTATGGGGTCACACAGAGTTGGACACGACTGAAGCGACTTAGCAGCAGCAGCAGCAGCAGCCCTCCACTCTGGCCAGGCATGATAGTAACCACTTGCATGAGTTATCTTAAACAGGAGGTCCTGGTAAGGAATCTGGAACTAATAAGCTACCACCAACCATAAGAATTTAGGGAAGGTCAAAAGGAGAGAAGTGATGCCAGTCCGTATATAGACCAACCTCCCAGAATCCTTCTCCTGAAATCCACTTTGGCTGAGTGTGTGTAATACCATGAAGGACCCTGAGTCAAAATTATTGGCCAGAGACAACTCAGAAGCTAACCCCATTACTGTAAAACCTGAGACGGCAAGCCACGTGTCAGAGCTGTTCTCCTGAGTTCTCTCACCCTGCTGCTTCCACCCAGGCACCCCTTTCCAATAAAGTCTTTTGCTTTGTCAGCATATGTGTCTCCTCAGAGAATTGACTTCCGAGTATTAGGCAAGAATCCACTCTAGGGCCCTGAAAAGTGTCCCCTTTCCTGCCACATCTGGACAAACGTCTCCTCCAACAACAAAATACAAAGAAACTATAAGGGGCTAAAAATAACTGCATGCGTGTGCAGTTGGGGAAAATTATGGACAATGAGATATTAATACAAAAAGACCAAAAACCCAACTGCCATTTCTGAAGAACTGGGAAAAAACAGGGTATCGGGAGCAAAATCAGGGTACTGTGCATGCCCCCCTGCACTCAATACCATCCAAAGGGGTGGGCAAATCACCTAAGCCACCTCTCTGGTCAGATCCCTGGACCCACCTCTACCCTCACCCTTTATAAAGAACCAGCCCCAACCCCACCTAAGAGAGAGAGCAAGGGAAATTGTTACTTGTCCTTGCTCCCTCCTGTTGCAGCAGGGGCCCCAAGAAAGCCCTGTCAGAATTTCTTATCTGGTCTCTTACCAATTTCTATTTACTGGGGAAGACCAAGAACCCTAGATGGTAACACCCCCATCATCCTGTCTCCCTGAGCTCATCGCTACTTCTCTGCCACACTCCAGCTACAATGGCTTCCTTCTGCTCCTTGGCTGTACTTGGTTTCTGTGACTTGGAAAACTCTTCCAGCAGATTCTCACCTTGTGGCTCCTTATCATTCAGATCACATCTCAGATGTTCCCTTCACCCCCACAGAAGACTTCCCAGGCCACCAAATGTCAGGTTACTCCTCTCCCAAGCACCAAAACATTGTCACAATCACCTGAACTATTGCCTTTTGCTTTATGTTCTTTTTTTTTTTTTTTTTGCTTTGCTGTCCCTAGCATGCAAATACCATGAAGCCATTCTCTGTTTTACTCCTGTATTCGCATCTCTCAGTACATTTCTGAATAAATGAATGAGGAGCAAGTGTAGATATTCAGGAAGTGATATCCAACTGGTTAAAGCAGGCCAAGGCCCAGCAGCTTTGAAATACAGCAGGAAATATCAAAGGAAGCCTGCTTCTAGCAAAGATTCATCCTCCTGCCAATAATAAGTGAGCATCTGCTATATACCAGGCACCATCCTAGGTACTGGGGGTACACAGGGGAACAGGGGAAAATCCCTGCCTTCATGAGGTTTTTCTAGTAGGAGAATTCAGGCAATACATATCATATATATTACATGAGTAAACATATCACATGGCCAATGGTGGTAAATGCTAAGGACAAAAATGAAATACGAAACAGCATTAGGCGGTATAAGGAAGCTATAGGGGCGTGTGCAGTTCTAAGGAGTCATTTAAAGACCTGGAGGCTGTGAAGCAGGGAGTCACCAGGGTTATCTGAGGGGAGAGCATTCCACAAAGGCCCTTGTGCAAACATGCCTGGGAAAGGGCATCTTTCTGAGAAAAACAAGGTGGCTCCAGTGGAAGCGTAGTAGAAGATTAGGACACAAGGGCCTGAGCCAGATGGGAGCCACTGGAGAGATGTGAGGAGAGGACAGACGTGCTCTGCTATGTTAGCACAAGCTGGAGGGTGCAGCCTAGGGGAGGGAGGCAGAATAGCTCAGAGGCTGTTTCATGGCAGTCCTACAAGCAAGAGATCCTGGTGGCTTGGACCACAGTGAGAGGAGTGGAAGGGGAAAGAGACAGCAGGATTCTGAGTATCTGAAGTCAGATTCTGAAATCACAGCAACAGTTGTGGAGAGAAAGAGAAAGGAGCTAACAATTGTCAGAGACACCTTGAATATTTTTGCCAGTGATGACACAACCTGGGAGCAAGAAGAGGTTGGGAGAAAGGAGCGAGTAAGCAGGGAGATGACGTGGAGTTTGGGGCAGAAATGCCAGAGATCAGTGGGAGAAACAGCCTCACCAGACAAGAGAAGAAAAGAAAAAGAAGGCATGGAGGAAGTCTTTCTGGTTGTGGCTGCCTCTTCTTCTGAAATGCTGTGTCTCTAGATAAAGCATCCTTTCAAGAAGACAAACTCCTGGTAACCAAGGCCAGATTCATGGGCATGTTGGTGATCTGTGTAGTTGCTCAGAAGAGGTTTGCTCTTGGTTTAATGCTCTGCTGTCCCTGTCTTAAAATCCTAGCTTAAACCAGGGTCCCCTGGTTTCCATTTTGCACTGGGCGTAGCTCAGTCAGTAAAGAATCTGCCTGCAATGCAGGAGACCTAGGTTCTATCCCTGGGTCAGGAAGATATCCTGGAGAAGGAAATGGCAACCCACTCCAGTATTCTTGCCTGGAAAATCTCATGGACAGAGGAGCCTGGCAGGCTAGAATCCATGAGGTTGCAAGGGTCGGACACGACTTAGAGACTAAAACCCATCCACCCCCGTGTATCATGCAGCTAATGCTGCTGACAATGCTTTCCACTCACCCGCTACGTCACAAAGGACGTCTCCGGGTGGGATGTTTTTTGAGGAAGGCTGAGATGATGACATTGGAAGAGCCCTTGGACCCTTCAGAGAAGGAGGTGCCATGTCCGTCTGCGCTCTGAGCAGCGCGGCAGTAACTCTGGGAGCATTAGCACATGGCCCTGCAGCAAAGGGCCTCCCTGACCTCTTTAAAAAAGAGAAGGACAAGAACAACACAAACAATTGTCTCTGGTGGAAAAATACAGCATTCCATCTTTCCATAGTTTATCTCTGCCCTCCAAAAACAAATGCATCAAGGAATGGTCCCAGAAACCAAGGTTGTCATTGTGATTGGTGCCAAAAACTGGGACCCAGCCACAGTCTTATGATTGATTCTGAGACACAGAATGGAAAACATTAATATTGATTTATCTGTTCATTCTCTTTATTCACTGTTCATCCATTTGCCCAGGCTAGCCATAACAACTAGACACTACAAAATTAAATTTAAAACAACTCTTCTATCTGTGGTAGACTCATTCTCCTCCTCTTGCTCCTAGGGCTGCAGTTCCAGTGAGCTAAAGCATCCATTAATTCTATTTTTTAAATATCATGCAATCCACTCAGCAGGAACTGGAGAACTCACGAAAATAATATTGGAATAATGTAAACCTAAAAATTCTAAACCAGATTGACAGAATTTGTTCCCTTATGGCTGTTTTGGTGCCATTGTAGAGCATCTCAGAAAATTATAAAAAGGAGCAATAGCAGCTTAATAAGCAGGTATTCACAGCTTAGCTTATGGCATCTGAATAATAAGCATGTTTTTGTCCTCACACAGCATCCTTCAGGGCAGCCCAGACACTCCACAGCCCAAAACATGAGCAGAGCTTTAGCCAGTGGCCTAGAGTGTTTATATTTCTATTGAGGTGTCTTTAATATGGAGTCAATCAACTAAAAGCCAAATATGTCTTAATCATTTACTAGGTACCAGCACAATACTCATATTACTGATAAAGGAAGATTAGAGTTTGCTTTCAAAGAGCATGGCACCAAACTGAATTCTGTAGAACTGCTCTGGCTTAGCTCCCATGATGGATAAGCCATAGCACCATCCAGCAATTACTGTCTTGTTACCTCAATGCCCCAGCCATCCATCTTCAAAGCTCCAAATATGAGATCCTTTATCACATCACACCTCTAAACTCCTACCATAAAATAATGTTAAAGCCTCCTTTTCTCTATCTGTCTCTCTGTCTCTCTGTGGAATCCACAATTGAAAAGTAGAAAAGTGAAAAAAAAAAAAAAAGTCAAACATCAAAAAGAGACATAAGTGACTGGCAGACCATCAAGACAACTGAGAACTAAACAGTCATCTCTAATGGGAAGGTTGCAGAATTATGTGCCTAGAGAACAAGAAAGCACATGGACAGAGATTCCACCAACATGAGCTGGAAAAGCTCTGTCCAGAGGAGAACATGAGAAGCTCTTACAATGAACTGTTTGAATATCTCCTTACTCTGCTTCACTCTGTATGAGATTTATAGTCACCTCTGAATAAGTGCATCAAGATGGAAACATCCATTTAACTGAACAGAAGGACATCCATATCATTCTGGGGGAAAGCGCTTTGTTTTGAGGTCACTTAGGCCTACCTCATATGCACTAATGCAGTTCCCCCACCAGATCAGCCCCATGTCCTGGGAATCCATTCTAGGGTTTGAGGGAAAAGCCCAACTAATAGCAAAGGGTCGTTTTTCCTGCTTTGCTGAGATTCTCACACAAGGTCAGGTTCTTCCATTACTCCTGAAACAAAAGGCAAGAAACCCAATCATATCATTTTAAGATTCTTTTTAAAGACTGAGAATTAATTTATTTGCTTGTAAAAAATGAGTTCCCCATGGGTTAAAATGACAAACTAAGCAAAATCCAGCTTTACTTGGCAATTAACTAATGGGCCTTAACAGGATGCCCTTCCTCCAGCAGGTGTTTTTGGCATACTGAATTAACAACAAGAGATAAACTTTGTGTTCTTCTGACCCAATTTCCAATGCATACCCTTGTTTTAAGATAAGACAATTGATATACTCAGAAAGACTTTCCTTCAGTCAGATCTGTACCTATGTTTTTAAAATAAGAGGTTATATAAAGGAAATTTATTTCCCATTGCCACTCATTTCTAACATATTAAGTATCAATACTTCAAAAGTCATTACTTGTTTCTCTTCAAAAGAGAACTGAATTTAAGAAGGAAGCTTATCTAAGTTCTTTAAGATTTGGAAAGTAATTCCCAAGATAGGCATGTAGTCATTTCAAGGGAAAGTTTTACTTAAACAGAGGGAGCCATATGATTAAAAATGAATGTTCTTTGAAATGTTTTAAGCTTTACTTTGAAAAAAAAAATCTCAGAAAAATGTGGCTTCTCCTAAGATAATTTCCAAAAGCAACCCTTCGCCCAATACGAGTTTCACATAATTGCAGCTCTGGAATCAATTCTGTTTGTAGAACAACAGAGTAATCTTCTCCCAAGACTACAAGGACATTGGAGAATGTTCCATTTGTTTAGCCTAAAAACAATGTTACTTTTATAAAATAATGCGCACTTACATTAGAGAGCAAGCCAAGCATCACTGGGGACCATTGTAAGTCATTGATATTTATTAGTATCTTTTTCCTTTCCTTTTTTATGGTAATACGTACTTTTTAGCACACTTGAAAAAGAAGGTATACATGACAACCTCCAGGAATGCCTGGGGAAGAGCATCTTCCTTTTAGTACCTAAATACAGACTTGTTTCTAGTTAGTTTACTCAATGGTAAACCAGCTTTGGTAAATCACAAAGCAATGCTTTCAGAGTCTTGCCATAAACTGGAAATAAAAAATGGAATTAGGGATCAAATTCTTGACCTACCGAGCCAAAATGTTAAGGAAGGGATACTCCATCCTATGGAAATTGTTTCAAAGATGAAAGAAAGGAAGGTCATTAACTAATTTTATGAAGTTACAAATTTAATAACAAAACTAGAGAAGTACAAGATAGACAATTATAGACATCAATTATTAACATAGAAGGAAGAGTCCTAAAATATTAACAAATCAAGCCCAATAGTATACATTTTAAATTACATCATAATAATTTGGGATTTAGTACAAGATGCAAAGAAAATTCAACATCAGAATCTACTAAAGCATAAATTCACGTTAATGAAATAAAGACAGAAAAACCTCAGTAGGTACTGACAAATCATTAGTTAAAATTAAGTACTCATGTGTCTCTTTTAAAATGCTTTTAGTGAGCTATGAGTAGGAGAGAATTTTCTTAATACAATTTAAAAATTCACCAAAAACCTAGACCAAACATAACACATAATGATGACAATTTAGAAACATCACCATTAAAATCAGAAATAAAGACGGCTGCTCTCCCTGCATGAACATCGTTGTAAAAGTGCTACATAACAGTAAGAAAAGGGAAAGAATAGCAAGAAGCTTGGAAAGAAATACATGCTGCTGCTGCTAAGTCACTTCAGTCGTGTCCGACTCTGTGTGACCCCATAGACAGCAGCCCACCAGGCTCCCCCATCCCTGGGATTCTCCAGGCAAGAACACTGGAATGGGTTGCCATTTCCTTCTCCAATGCATGAAAGTGAAAAGTGAAACTGAAGTCACTCAGTTGTGTACAACCCTCAGCAACCCCATGGACTGCAGCCTTCCAGGCTCCTCCGTCCATGGGATTTTCCAGGCAGGAGTACTGGAGTGGAATGCCATTGCCTTCTCCAAGAAATACATGAAGTTGCTACTATTTTTTATTATTATTTCCCACTTATAAATGGAAGATACTCCTCAGACCCAACTATTCAAAGCAACAAAAGAGGTTTGCTAGTTACAAAATCAACATACTAAAACACTAACATCCCTGTACACCAGCAATAACTATTTTAAAACGCAATAGAGGGATTCCCTGCTGGTCCAGTGGTCAAGACTTCGCCTTCCAATGCAGGGGAGTGCAGGTTCGATCCCCGGTCAGGGAGCTAAGATCCTGTATGCCTCAGGTCCAAAAACAAAGCATAAAACAGAAGCAATATTGTAACAAATCCAATAAAAAGACTTTTTAAAAATGGCCCACATCAAAAAAATTCAAAAAAAAATGCAATAGGGTATGTATGCACGTGCATGCTGTGTTCTAAGTCATTTCAGTTGTGTCCAACTCTTTGTGACCCCATAGATCATAGCCCACCAGGCTCCTCTGTCCATGTGATTCTCCAGGCAGGAATACTGGAGTGGGTTGCCATGCCCTTTTCCAGGAGATCTTCCTGACCCAGGGATCGCACCCACGTTTCTTATGTCTCCTGCACTGGCAGGCAGGTCTTTACCATTAGCGCCACCTGGAAAGTCCAACATGTTTATATACTGATAGTTTTTGCATTAAAACTGCATAATTAAATTGAAGGTTGACTTTCAGTAGAAAAGTTTTCTTCATCCATTACCTTCACAGGATTTGTTTTTCCTGTGTAAATTTCTAATACCCACTGAGTAAGTCTGGCTAAAAGACTGTTCATAAGTGATTAATTTCAAAGATTTACCTCCTGTGTGAGTCCTCTAATATCCAATGAGGACTGAAATACTATGCGTATACAATAAACCTCAGAGATTTCTCTGTGAGTTTTGATTATTGGCTGATTTCTTATACAGAAAATTTCCATGCTTATTATATTCATTGGGCTTCCCTTGAGTTCCTGAATGTTTCACTTCTAGTCAAATAAAGAGAATTATATGTATGCACATATAATTTACAATAGCAGCAAAACTTTTTAAAAAAAACTAGAAATAAATCTAAGAAAAAGTTTTAAGAGAGAATTCTTAATATTATGAAAGAACATAAAAGAACCCTTGGATAAATAAGATGTACCTTGTTCATGGATGGGACACTGAATAAAGATGTAATTTTTTTCACAATAAGATTAATGTGATTCTAATCTCAGTTGCCATGATCTTCATCTTCTGAATGTTGAGCTTTAAGCCAACTTTTTCACTCTCCTCTTTCACTTTCATCAAGAGGCTTTTTAGTTCCTCTTCAATTTCTGCCATAAGGATGGTGTCATCTGCATATCTGAGGTGACTGATATTTCTCCCGGCAATCTTGATTCCAGCTTGTGCTTCTTCCAGTCCAGCGTTTCTCATGATGTACTCTGCATAGAAGTTAAATAAGCAGGATGACAATATACAGCCTTGATGTACTCCTTTTCCTATTTGGAACCAGTCTGTTGTTCCATGTCCAGTTCTAACTGTTGCTTCCTGACCTGCATACAGGTTTCTCAAGAGGGAGGTCAGGTGGTCTGGTATGCCCATCTCTTTCAGAATTTCCCACAGTTTATTGTGATCCACACAGTCAAAGGCTTTGGCATAGTCAATAAAGCAGAAATAGATGTTTTTCTGGAACTCTCTTGCTTTTTCCATGATCCTGTGGATGTTGGCAATTTGATCTCTGGTTCCTCTGCCTTTTCTAAAACCAGCTTGAACATCAGGAAGTTCACAGTTCACATATTGCTGAAGCCTGGCTTGGAGAATTTTGAACATTACTTTACTAGCATGTGAGATGAGTGCAATTGTGCGGTAGTTTGAGCATTCTTTGGCATTGCCTTTCTTTGGGATTGGAATGAAAACTGACCTTTTCCGGTCCTGTGGCCACTGCTGAGTTTTCCAAATTTGCTGGCATATTGACTGCAGCTAGAAAGCCTCTTGATGAAAGTGAAAGAGGAGAGTCAAAAAGTTGGCTTAAAGCTCAACATTCAGAAAACGAAGATCATGGCATCTGGTCCCATCACTTCATGGCAAATAGATGGGAAAACAGTGGAAACAGTGTCAGACTTTATTTTTGGGGGCTCCAAAATCACTGCAGATGGTGACTGCAGCCAAGAAATTAAAAGAAATTAAAATTCCTTACTCCTTGGAAGGAAAGTTATGACCAACCTAGATAGCATATTCAAAAGCAAAGACATTACTTTACCAACAAAGGTCCAGCTAGTCAAGGCTATGGTTTTTCCTGTGGTCATGTATGGATGTGAGAGTTGGCCTGTGAAGAAGGCTGAGCACCGAAGAATTGATGCTTTTGAACTGTGGTGTTGGAGAAGACTCTTGAGAGTCCCTTGGACTGCAAGGAGATCCAACCAGTCCATTCTGAAGGAGATCAGCCCTGGGATTTCTTTGGAAGGAATGATGCTAAAGCTGAAACTCCAGTACTTTGGCCGCCTCATGCGAAGAGTTGACTCATTGGAGAAGACTCTGATGCTGGGAGGGATTGGGGGCAGGAGGAGAAGGGGACGACAGAGGATGAGATGTCTGGATGGCATCACTGACTCGATGGACATGAGTCTGAGTGAACTCCGGGAGTTGGTGATGGACAGGGAGGCCTGGCATGCTGCGATTCACGGGGTCACAAAGAGTCGGACGCGACTGAGCGACTGAACTGAACTGAACTGAACTGAATCTCAGTTGAAAAAGTGGAATTTAGCAAAATGATTCTGCAGTTCATATGAAAGAGTAGAGTTCCAAGAAGAGTCAATGTAATTTTAAAAAGAACAAAGATAGTAGTTCTGGTAGATATCAAAATATCACAACCTTTACAGTAATTAAAACAGTATGGTATTAGTAAAAAGACAGATAAAGAGATTAATGAAACAGAATAGAAAGGCTGAAAATATAAAATATGATAGAGATTAACTAAATACTGTATCCTTTTCTACAAGGAAAAGGATACAGTATTTAGTTAATAATGTTGGAAAATTTGGCTAGGGCTTCCCTGGTAGCTCAAAATCTTCCCTGATGGCTCACTGGGTAAAGAATCTCCCTGAAATGCAGGAGACACAGGAGACACGGGTTCAATCCCTAGGTTGGGAATATCCCCTGGAGGAAGAAATGGTAACCCACTCCAGTATTCTTGCCTGGGAAATAGGACAGAGGAGCCTGGTGGGCTACAGACCCAGGGCTGTAGTCCATGGGTCGCAAAGGGTTGGACATGATTGAGTGACTAACCACAGCATACCTAGAAAATAAACAGTACTACATATAAAAATACATTCTAAGTGAATTAAATGTATAAATACAGAGACTTCGCTGGTGGTCCAGCGCTTAAGACTTTGCCTTCCAATGCAGGGGGTAAAGATTCAATCCCTGGTTGGGGAGCTGGGATCCCTCTCAGCCAAAAACCAAAACATAAAACAGAAACAATATTGTAATGAATTCAATAAAAACTTTTTAATGGTCTACATCCAAAAAAAAAAAAATCTCAAAAAAAGGTACAATTGTAAAAATCAAAACTTTAAACTAGAGGAGAAAAATAATTGGCCTCCATTTAAAGACAGAAATTCAAAGGCATGTGTTAGTCTTTACTTGCTCCTTAAATTTCAGTAAAATGACAGTCAATGGATTTCTAAGACATTAAAACCGCAGAAACGAAAGGAATAGAAGAACAAACAGCAGCAGCAAAATCTGCAACCCGACAAGCAGATGGATGAGCAGTAACTTAGTTAACAGACACCCAGAAAGTCAAATTCTAAACTGTCAGTGTAGAAATCAAGAAGCAACTTGATATACTGAACAGAACTGCCAAAAGGTTTATCAATCGGTTTTCCAGTACCACTGGACATGAGGGTAAAAAAGTGAGCTATAAATAAGATCAGTTAAAGTATGTTTAAGAAGCATTTAGACCCCCTAATCTCCACCCTTACTTTGTCTAATGAGGAAACACCCTTTCTTGACCCCACAGTTTATTCTCTGGAGAGGTCTGTGGGTTGGGGGACACCAGCCTAGTTGACAGCAAGGGTACCTTAGGAAAATAGAGAGACTAAAGTAAAAGGTTTAATTCTGAAGTTTGACACTCCCAGCATTTTTTTCTCTACTTGGTTCCTAAAATTCTGACAGGCAGATATGTACATTCCAATCAAGAACATGAAAAGCCTTTTCTAGAGGAAAATCTTGAGAAAAAGATCTAAAGGTCTAAAGAAAATTACATGGGAAGTTTCTGAACCAAACGGCACCCCTGGAACTGCCTACATGAAGCCGCCAGTTAGCTTCATGTCCCAGGCGGGCTTAGTGTCCTGCTCAAATACAAGGGGACAAACAAGGATCCCAGGTATTTGAAGAAGTCCTCTGATCCTCTGATTGAAAGATAGGAGCTAACAAGACAATTTGAAGGAACAGTCTTCAGGTGAGAAGAATGAAAACTTTAAAAATGGTAGCATCATTTCAGACCTAAAATATTGTATATCCATGAACTAATAACAAGATACCATTTTAAGCAGAAAGAAAAGGAAGATTTTTTTAAGATACTTGGAAGTTAAAAGATAGCAAAAATGAAAAACTTCACTTTGAAGGTTAAAAATAAAATTAAAAGACTATCCCTTAAAGAAGGACAAAATACTAAACATATAAAAAACTTTGAAAAAAAGAAACTATAAAAGTGTAGGATGAAATTATTAGAGAAATAATTCAAGAAATTTCCCAGAACTAAAGAGCCTGTATTTTCAGATTGAATGGGTCCAGTTACTGCCCAGAACATGGTGGGGGTGGTGGGCAATTAACCCCTATCAGGATGTGCCATCTTGAAACTTCAAAACACCGGAAGACCCTTCAAACTCCCAAAGAGGAAAAGCAATAACCAGAGGTGTCAAACAGACAATAATTACAAGGATAACCTTTTGAAAGGTAAAAGACAGTGGAGCAACACCTCTAAAATTTTTCTTAAGGACAATTATTTCAACCTAAAATTATACATTCAACAAAAGTATTAAGTGAAGGCAAAATAAGGCATTTTAAGATATTCAAGTTCTCAAAAAGTTTTCTCCTATGTATTAGTTTTCAGGGAGCTACTATAACAGGGTCACTGCAAAAACAAAGGTGTAAACCAAGAAAGAGGAAGATAGAAAAGTACAAACCAAATACAAGAAAGGCAAAAGGAAGTCTTAGGATAACTGTCAGTGCAGGAGACAACAGTTCTTCTTGGAGGAGGATAGACATCTTTTCAAGATGACTGACATCATATCTGTTGTATTTGACCATACCAAGGGGAGAGTTTTATATATTCATTAAATTAAATACTTGCAGATATTTTAATGAGTCAATACACACACACACACATCTCAACATAGAAAGATTTGGAAAATGAAACACTGAGTGAAAAAGCCATGAATGTACTATGAACATGGAGATACCATCAGAATTGTTTTAAACAAATGGTACTAGCAACACTGTAGGCTTTTAATGGGGATGTGGAGGGAACTAAGGTCATAAGCTTTCCTTTTCTGAGGAAAGAAGAACACCAATGGTACTGAGGAGGGGAAACCAAGGGTACTTCATTTTTATCTGTAAGGTTGTGTTTCTTTTAAATGATTTTAAAAGCCTAAGGTGAAAATGACTAAGCATGGATATAAGTTAATTCTGCATAGTAAGTATACAAGTATTGATCTTACATTGATATTTCTATTTTTCTGTATTTTTATTTTCCAGGAAGGAAAGAAAGAAGGGGGGAAAGAAAGACAAATTCATCAATCACAGCCTTTCCCAGGGCCTAGACTCAGGGCCAGGAAAACAGGGGCCAGGACAAGCAGGGGCCTGCTCCAGTCACTCCCTCCCAAACTAAGGCTTCTTTCCGCCTTGTTCAGTCCATTGCTCACAACAGAACACAACCATTCTGCAAGGTGCATGTTCCATTTTTTAAATAAAATCCCTTTTGAAATCTTAGCTCTTCTGCTTTCTCAACATAGTCCTCTGAATTTGTGCTTCAAGAGTCCAAAGTCTCAGCAACCTGAGACTGAAAGGGGTTTGGGAGAGGGCTTAGTAATTAAAACATTGTTGACCGTTTGTATTATTGCTTAGTATAGCTATTACTTTAATAGAAAACATAGAAGTAACAATTCACTCTCACTCACTCTCAATTACATCTGGCAAAGTGCCATCAAACCTAAAGTCCTCACCTGGTGGCGGCTACCTCCAGGACAGGTGAGCTCCCAGGAGGAAATCGACAGGACTTGGGGTTGCTCTGTCAATATCACCGAAGACGTGGTAGCAAGCCTCATAATGATGCAGGGGCTTGGGAGTGGGTGATGCTGAGAAGGCATTTGTTCTGTTTACCTAGAGATTTGCCCTTGGCCATCAAAAGCCTGCTAAATACTCAGCTTCAAGTGCATAGTCACAGCTTCTGCAGAAAAGCCAAAAAGCTGAGCCTACAGATACCCACGCATATGGTCTCCGATAGACTTGAAATAGTTCATCATCAGACTCTTTCATTTGATTTGGGACTGGAAGAATTGCAAAGAAGACAAAAATGAAAGGTACCGGACAGTTATCCTTTCTCTATTTTAAAAAAAAATGACTGAAGTTTGGTGAGAATGTTGTGTGCTTGGGTTCAGGTCAGGGCTTATACTCTGACGCTTGATGGATTTCTGGCTTCAAATGTTTTATCAAGACAATCCACCTTGTAGCCATCTCCAAAGAAGACTGTGTGGCTCTATTAAGTCCGCAATTTGCTTTTTAAAAGTGGCTAAATATGCTTTTTCACAACAACGACAAGTCATCTCCCTCCTGGAGCCAACAGAGTTTGTCACCCAGCTTCACCGGCTTTTCAAAGCCAGCCATCAAAAAGCAAAGGAAATGTCATGACTTTGGAGCGGTCAGAAAGCTCTTAAGTCGCAGTGCAGGCTATTTCTCCTTTTGTGGCACAGAAAAGAGTGGACAGACACAATGAATAAATAATCCCATTGTACTTACACACGAGTAACAATCCTTCAAAATGAGGTGAGGAACAAAGATAGGAGATAGCGGTGCAGCCCCGGTCTTAACAGAACAGCTTGCAATTCCAGGGCGTAAACTGCTTTTGCAAACAAACACACATGTGGTGACCCTGAGGAAATAAAATTTAAAAATGGCATCCGATTCAGAATGCCAATAGGCTCAGCCTAAATGGCCTTCTGCATAATTCACTTTGGACATCTTCAGGATCCGTGGCTAAAAGGCAGTTGGTCTGGGCCAAGGTTAACGCCTTAAACCATTCAAAATAACTGACTTTGAAATAAGCATCAGGGTCACCAGTTGTTGCTAAAAACACCTCTTCATCATTTTTACTTCGCCACGTCCTTTCCTTTCCCTTTAGTGAAGTCTCGTTGTTTTATGTTGCAGCATTTGTCCAAGGCTTCCGTTTTTCATCTCTGGTGCCTGCAGCCACCCCTTTCCCACCTTGAACTGCAGAATCCAGGGGTAAACAGCAAACATGTGATGACTGGAAGGCCCAGAAGAGAAGGTCTGATGGTGGATGGAGCAAAGGGGGACCCAAGACACAGCTAGATAAAGCTCAAGCTATATACCCGAGGGTTCACAGAAACAGACAACTCCAGGAACTCAGAACTTCTAATGGCCTTAGAGAATTCACAACTGCAAACTTTCAGTTTTAATTTCCAAACAAGTAAAACAAAGCCTCTTCATTAAGATAGAGAGTAGATTTTGCATATATAAAAGAGAGTTTTATTTTCTCTTCACAAGATCAGGGTTTTCTTATTCTGTAGGCAAAGGAAAAGTAAAATTTGAAAACTAGGATTGTTAGATGTGGGACCACCATGGCCAGTATTTATCTCCATAATAGACAGGTATATTGGCTGGCCTCATTCCCTCCCTGCAGAGCTTGCTGCTGCTACTGCTACGTCGCTTCAGTCGTGTCCAACTCTGTGCGACCCCATACACGGCAGCCCAACAGGCTCCCCCGTCCCTGGGATTCTCCAGGCAAGAATACTGGAGTGGGTTGCCATTTCCTTCTCCAATGCATGAAAGTGAAAAGTGAAAGTGAAGTCGCTCAGTCATGCCCGACTCTTAGCAACCCCATGGACTGCAGCCTACCAGGCTCCTCCATCCATGGGATTTTCCAGGCAAGAGTACTGGAGTGGGGTGCCATTGCCTTCTCCGCCCTGCAGAACTTAGCACTCTTCTTAAACCAGACCTGCACACCAGGTTTGATACCCATGTTGATGTAGATAAGCATCTGTCCTAAGAAAACATACCACTATGTTTAATCACTTTTCTTCAATAAAGTACAAAGAATTAAATTTAGTACTAGATATAATATGTTTTTCTTTTTTCCATTGATTAATTTATTATTTGTAGATCAATAAATATTTATTAGGTACCTTCTCAAGTCCAGGCACTGCATTGGGCATGATATAAAATTATACATAATTTTTGGTGCCCTATGTAATTGTGAAAAAGGCACAGTCTTTGCTTTCTCAGACTACATTAGAAGAAAAATATTACATGTGACAAAGTTAAAATCCTTAGCAGCCAGTCAGGCTAACAGGCCTCTCAATATTAGATACACACATGTGTGCACAAACACATGCGTGTACACACATAAAGGCAAAATTAAACACACAAATGGCTATTTGTCCCAGAGAAACTCTCTTTTCAAGTCCCAGGTCTCCCTTGGACTATTTTTGGCCTCTTCTTTGTCCAGTTTCATGACCTTTTCATCCTGAGCTGATGCCAGAGTCCTAACCACCTCACAGAAAACAGAGAGCCTGAACTTCATTAAATCAGTAGACAAGATCATAAATACATCCTATAGTTGTGATTCCCAAACTGTGTGCTGGGATACCCCAGGGTGCTACAACAAACGCATGTGGATATTTTAAATTTTCCAAGGAAATACAGGGACATGTGTCAGACACTGTGAAAAATACTATCAGTACATTGTGTATATACAGAGGGAGATGGTTTTTCTATACCCATACAGTTGTGTGTTAACATTTTTTCTTCTGAGCTACATTATCATTACAATTATTATTACACAGTTATTTGAACAAGCTAGTGGAGGTGATGGAATTCCAGTTGAGCTATTTCAAATCCTGAAAGATGATGCTGTGAAAGTGCTGCACTCAATATGCCAGCAAATTTGGCAAACTCAGCAGTGGCCACAGGACTGGAAAAGGTCAGTTTTCATTCCAATCCCAAAGAAAGACAATGCCAAAGAATGCTCAAACTACCACACAGTTGTACTCATCTCACACGCTAGTAAAGTAATGCTCAAAATTTTCCAAGCCAGGCTTCAGCAATACATGAACCATGAACTTCCAGATGTTCAAGCTGGTTTTAGAAAAGGCAGAGGAACCAGAGATCAAATTGCCAACATCCACTGGATCAGGGAAAAAGCAAGAGAGTTCCAGAAAAACATCTATTTCTGCTTTATTGACTATGTCAAAGCCTTTGACTGTGTGGATCACAATAAACTGTGGGAAATTCTGAAAGAGATGGGAATACCAGACCACCCAACCTGCCTCTTGAGAAACCTGTATGCAGGTCAGGAAGCAACAGTTAGAACTGGACATGGAACAATAGACTGGTTGCAAATAGGAAAAGGAGTACATCAAGGCTGTATATTGTCACCCTGAGTATTTAACTTCTATGCAGAGTACATCATGAGAAACGCTGGGCTGGAAGAAGCACAAGCTGGAATCAAGATTGCCGGGAGAAATATCAATAACCTCAGATATGCAGATGACACCACCCTTATGGCAGAAAGCGAAAAGGATCTAAAGAGACTCTTGATGAAAGTGCAAGAGGAGAGTGAAAAAGTTGGCTTAAAGCTCAACATTCAGAAAATGAAGATCATGGCATCTAGTCCCATCACTTCATGGCAAATAGACGGGGAAACAGTGTCAGACTTTATTTTTGGGGGCTCCAAAATCACTGCAAATGGTGATTGCAGCCGTGAAATTAAAAGACGCTTACTCCTTGGAAGGAAAATTATGACCAACCTAGACACCATATTGAAAAGCAGAGACATTACTTTGCCAACAAAGGTCCGTCTAGTCTAGGCTATGGTTTTTCCAGTGGTCATGTATGGATGTGAAAGTGAAAGTGAAGTCGCTCAGTTGTGTCCGACTCTTTGCGACCCCATGGACTGTAGCCTATCAGGCTCCTCCATCCATTGGATTTTCCAGGAAAGAGTGCTGGAGTGGATTGCCATTTCCTTCTCCAGGGGATCTTCCCAACTCAGGGATCGAACCTGGGTCTCCTGCATTGCAGGCAGACGCTTTACCGTCTGAGCCACCAGGGAAGCCTCTGCCTGTGTATGTATGTGAGAGTTGGACTATAAAGAAAACTGAGCACCAAAGAATTGATGCTTTTGAACTATGGTGTTGGAGAAGACTCTTGAGAGTCCCTTGGACTGCAAGGAGATCCAACCAGTCCATCCTAATGGAGATCAGTACTGGGTTTTCATTGGTAGGACTGATGTTGAAGCTGAAACTCCAATACTTTAGTCACCTGATGCGAAGAGTTGACTCATTTGAAAAGACCCTGATGCTGGGAAAGATTGAGGGCAGAAGAAGAAGGGGACGACAGAGGATGAGATGGTTGGATGGCATCACCAACTCAATGGACATGGGTTTGGGTGGAGTCCGTGAGTTGGTGATATGGACAGGGAGGCCTGGTGTGCTGCAGTTCACGGGGTCACAAAGAGTCAGACATGACTGAGTGACTGAACTGAACTGAACTGAAATATATTACACATTATTATATATAATCATTAAACATACTGTATCTCTGACTCTAATACATTATTGATTTTAAGATACATTCTTTTACTTACCTAGAGGGGGGAAATATCCTGTGAATTAAACCATGATGCAAAACTTTCTTATCACAATGGATTAATTTTTAGATTTATTGAAGACCTTTTATAGACTTTAGACATAGATTGTAATTATACACCATGCTTAAGCATTCATAAAAAGGGTAATATAAATGAAATAAGTTGGCTATGGTACTACTACATCTTCACATTTTGAGTCCCAGCTCTTATGAATCAATTTTCAACTGAGATGTAATGACCACAATTTTCTACCCAGAATCGTCTTATGCCATCAAGAACATTGAAGAAGAAACATTTCTTATGATGTTCCACTATTGTCTTTGGGAGTTTCTTCCAAGACACGGTCACCATTCTCTAAGTCTTCTCTCTGGAGCTTTCTTACTTGAAAATGTCGGGCAATAAAACCACTTCATGACAGAAACCTAACTGAAGGCATTACAAGAAGCCATTGACAATGAGCCACACCTTGATTTCCGACACCATTAATGCTCTCCTAGACATAATAGTTATGCTACCCTGGTAATAAAGGAGGCGCAAGTCAAGGACAAGGGGACATACATCAATTCTGATGAAAGTGAAGAGTCAGAAACCAGCCAAGTAATGAGAGGATTTTCCACCCGTCATCAGAGCCAGCCACTTTCTCAAGGCTGTGCCTTTTGTTTGTTGCACCCGGATGTTTATCCATCATGAGGCAAAGCACCATGGTCAAGAGGGAGGGGTCAGGAGCGAGGAGTGCAGATGTTTTCTAAAGTGAGAGCAGGAGGGGAGATGAGAAAGGAGAATCTGCAGACCACAGGCACACACCCAGACATACATATTAGGAAAGAAGACCTGTGCAGTCTGAGCATCTAAGCTATCCCGTGCCCTTGTGCCATGTGAAAGGTCTCTGCGTATCCCCAGGGCTACGCATTCACCAGCCTGAAGCCTGCAACACCAGACTGACTTGATATCTCATGTGCAGGGCAGTGAAATATTGTAGAAGGCTGGTTCAGAATGGACAGACTGCCTCGCTGCTCCTACATGCCTAGAACTCCCTCCAGAAGCCATGGTGTCTCAAGAGAGGCCTCAATCCCCAGAGACACTGTGATCCACCAAGCTGGATTGATGCCAGCCTCTTCCTCCATTCCATGGGCCAAGCAACCAAAATTGAGACAAGAGAAGAACCCCTCCTGGTTCTTTAGCAAGACAAATATTGATGTTTCCCCGCCACGTAGACTCCCCTTGCTTCTGTCACGGGTTCTGTCCCAAAGACCCATCATATAAACAGCTAGCCAGACAGCATGCCTAGATGCTTATGAAAATGCATGATGTTTTAAAAATGTTCTTCTGTGCTTTAATCCTCCTTTAAAATTAATGTTCCTAATTCCTGGGGCTGCCGCGATAGGATCTCGGCCATCTGCCCCTGCTGGTGCCTACCACATCCCCTGATTAAACAAAGGGGAACAGCTGAAGGCACCAGAGTTTTCTTTCAGAGGGGCCCACATATTCTTCATTCACCTCATTTAGGAATATGATTTTCTTCTCAAACTGATTTTTTTTAACTAAACAAATTGTCTTCCTCGTCGCTTCTTAATTTGACAACTGGGGAAAAGTTCTGTTACTTTCCTATCCTCACAATTTCAGACGTGACTTCTCCCTAGCAGTGCCCTGCCTCCATCAAAATGGTGCTTCTGTGTTTGCACAATCCTGTCTACTGCCTCGTCATCTTTCTGATCCATTCTATTATTATAACAATATATACACAGTGGTGCCCCTGACTTCTCCACTTCTCTGAGAATTGAAACAATGACACTGAAAAAGATGAAATAAAATAAAGAGCACCCCATCAGATTCAGAAAGTGAATAACTCACGTCCAGGGACACTTCCGATACTTTACTATTTTAACAGATTTAAGTTACCAAGAGAAGCACAACTTCCTTTTCTACATCTCCACTCAGCCTGAAATGTCAATTTCCATTTGACACAGCAGCAAACAATTTAGTCACATTGCTGATCATTCAGACATTTTAAGCTTAGTTCAATCAAATGATGTGTGTTCCTTGTTCTCCATTCCGCCTCCCCTTCTGTATTCCCTTTCCATTCAGGGTTGCAGCCAAGTTCCAGAGACAGCACAAGAGCCCAGGATGGGTGGGGTTGGGGAGGCATGGAAGAGGCCTCTGGGCCACAGCCATCCTCACCCATCTGCTTATATCCATCAGCATGAGCTCTTCTTTGATCAGTCATTTCTGTACTTTGAGGGATATGGGGACTTTCTGAGGCTCTCCCAGTGGAAAGCTACTCCCTGCCTTTGTGGCCTGTGGAATATTAGCAAGGGTATCACTTCCAAAGTCCCAGAGGATAACAGATTACATCTCATGATTCTTGGAAGCCTACATTTAAAGACATCTCTAGGTATCCCCTCTGCACCCACCCCAAGGCAGTGCATGGGAAAGAACCTCACTCCCATTTCTAATCCTGTTTTTCTTCCCCATCTATATCACCATACATCTGGATCTTTCACTTAGGGTACTAGTTCTCAATAGGCACTGCCCTCATGGAAATTTTGAAAATTTGTGAGGGCAGCTGCCCCAAAACATCTTCTTTTCAAAGTTTTCAAATCTCTGGAAGAATTCTAAGAATAAAACAATAATTATCTAGATGATTGAGAAATTTATCATTAATACTATTATCTATTACAATAGTTAGTATTATATATAATAATTTGTTATTATATATAATGTATATTATATATAATAGTTATTATATAACTATTATAATCATTTGTTAGTCAAGAGTCCCCAGATATCACAATAATATTCTTTATAATTAGTTTTTAGTTCCACCCAGGATTCAATTAAGGAACGTAAATTGAATTGAGCTGTGTTGAATCTCCTTTCATCTAAATAGCTATAGAAGTCAGAGAAGAGGAGGCAAGAATAACAATCATCTCACAAATGCAGGGGAGGCTATGAGGTACCATTTCACACCAGTCAGAATGGCTGCTATCCAAAAGTCTACAAATAATAAATGCTGGAGAGGGTGTGGAGAAAAGGGAACCCTCTTACACTGTTGGTGGGAATGCAAACTAGTACAGCCACTATGGAGAACAGTGTGGAGATTCCTTAAAAAACTGGAAATAGAACTGCCTTATGATCCAGCAATCCCACTGCTGGGCATACACACTGAGGAAACCAGAAGGGAAAGAGACACATGTACCCCAATGTTCATCGCAGCACTGTTTATAATAGCCAGGACATGGAAGCAACCTAGATGTCCATCAGCAGATGAATGGCTAAGAAAGCAGTGGTACATATACACAATGGAGTATGACTCAGCCATTAAAAAGAATACATTTGAATCAGTTCTAATGAGGTGGATGAAACTGGAGCCTATTATACAGAGTGAAGTAAGCCAGAAAGAAAAACACCAATACAGTATACTAACGCATATATATGGAATTTAGAAAGATGGTAACAATAACCCTGTGTACGAGACAGCAAAAGAGACACTGATATATAGAACAGTCTTATGGACACTGTGGGAGAGGGAGAGGGTGGGAAGATTTGGGAGAATGGCATTGAAACATGTAAAATATCATGTATGAAACGAGTTGCCAGTCCAGGTTCGATGCACGATACTGGATGCTTGGGACTGGTGCACTGGGACAACCCAGAGGGATGGTATGGGGAGGGAGGAGGGAGGAGGGTTCAGGATGGGGAACACATGTATACCTGTGGCGGATTCATTTTGATATTTGGCAAAACTAATACAATTATGTAAAGTTTAAAAATAAAATAAAATTTAAAAAAAAATGCATGGGAGGTTCCCACCAATAAAAAATTGTTCTATGTCCCATGTGACTTTTGACTGTTTCTCCAGGCATTCATATCTATTTCATAAATTGTTTATATGATAGGAAGAAACTTTTAGGGGTGGTAGATATGTTTATGGCACAGATTGCAGTGATGATTTTAGAGGAATCCACTTATGTCCAAACTCACCAGTTGTATATACATTAAATATATTCAACTTTTTATATGTCAATCATACCTCAATAATGTGTTTTTAAGTAAATAATAACGTTAATAAAATATAAATGAAATTTTTAATAAATAAAATAAAAATAGTTTATAATTATCTATCTAATTATCTGAAAGTATTACCTATAAGTATCTGAAAGCCTTAGTCACTCATTCATGTCCAACTCTTTGTGACCCCATGGACTGTAGCCTATCAGGCTCCTCTGTCCATGGAATTCTCCAGGCAAGAATACTGGAGTGAGTAGCCATTCTCTTCTCCAGGAGATCTTCCTGACCCAGAATTTGAACCTATGTCTCTTGAACTGCAAGAAGATTCTTTACCATAGTCTGAGCCACCAGGAATACATAATTATCTATCAGATCAGATCAGATCAGTCGCTCAGTCGTGTCCGACTATTCGCGACCCCATGAATCGCAGCACGCCAGGCCTCCCTGTCCATCACCAACTCCGGGAGTTATACCTAGAGCCTAATTTCATTTTACTTATAAATAAGGTGACTTTTGCACACTTTGATTATATGCTGAATTTTTAGGTATAGCAACAATGCTATAAATTAAGGGAAGGCTGTAACCTGTTTTGTCAGAAATTTTTTTGAGAGTTCATTTCAAAAAAGTATGTCACTAATGGCAGCACTATTTACACTAATTGTCAACACATGACACCCAATATCAGTCTGTATTCAAAACTGTCACTTTCACAGTTCAAGTTCAAGCATAAAACCGCATGATATCCTCTAGTGTAGTAGTGTCCAAGTATTTAAACACTGAAATATATGTTTTATGGAACAAAATAGAAAGCCCAGAGATAAACCCACGCACCTATGGACACCTTATCTTTGACAAAGGAGGCAAGAATATACAATGGAAAAAAGACAATCTCTTCAAACAAGTGGTGCTGGGAAAACTGGTCAACCACTTGTAAAAGAATGAAACTAGAACACTTTCTAACACCATACACAAAAATAAACTCAAAATGGATTAAAGATCTAAACGTAAGACCAGAAACTATAAAACTCCTAGAGGAGAACACAGGCAAAACACTCCCCGACACAAATCACAGCAGGATCCTCTATGACCCAGCTCCCAAAACATTGGAAATAAAAGTAAAAATAAACAAATGGGACCTAATTAAAATTAAAAGCTTCTGCACAACAAAGGAAACTATAAGCAAGGTGAAAATACAGCCTTCAGAATGGGAGAAAATAATAGCAAATGAAGCAACTGACAAAGAACTAATCTCAAAAATATACAAGCAACTCCAGCAGCTCAATTCCAGAAAAATAAATGACCCAACCAAAAATGGCCCAAAGAACTAAACAGACATTTCTCCAAAGAAGATATACAGATGGCTAACAAACACATGAAAAGATGCTCAACATCACTCATTATCAGAAAAATGCAAATCAAAACCACAATGAGGTACCATTTCACACCAGTCAGAATGGCTGCGATCCAAAAGTCTACAAGCAATAAATGCTGGAGAGGCTGTGGAGAAAAGGGAGCCCTCTTAACACTGTTGGTGGGAATGCAAACTAGTACAGCCACTATGGAGAACAGTGTGGAGATTCCTTAAAAAAATGGAAATAGAACTGCCATACAACCCAGCAATTCCACTGCTGGGCATACACACTGAGGAAACCAGAATTGAAAGAGACACGTGTACCCCAATGTTCATCGCAGCACTGTTTATAATAGCCAGGACATGGAAGCAACCTAGATGTCCATCAACAGATGAATGGATAAGAAAGCAGTGGTACATATACACAATGGAGTATTAGCCATTAAAAAGAATATATTTGAATCAGTTCTAATGAGGTGGATGAAACTGGAGCCGATTATACAGAGTGAAGTAAGCCAGAAAGAAAAACACCAATACAGTATACTAACACTTATATATGGAATTTAGAAAGATGGTAATGATAACCCTGTATGCGAGATAGCAAAAGAGACACAAATGTATAGACAGTCTTTTGGACTCTGTGGGAGAGGGAGAGGGTGGGATGATTTGGGAGAATGGCATTGAAACATGTATATTATCATATGTGAAACAGATCACCAGTCCAGGTTCGATGCATGATATAGGGTGCTTAGGGCTAGTGCACTGGGATGACCCAGAGGGATGGGATGGGGAGGGAGGTTGGCGGGGTGGAGGGGGGGCGGTGGGGTTGGTTCAGGATGGGGAACACATATACACCCATGGCAGATTCAAGTCAATGTATGGCAAAACCAACACAATATTGTAAAGTCCTTAGCCTCCAATCAAAATAAATAAATTTATATTTTAAAAAAGAAATATATGTTTTATTTTAAGTGGGTTGCATTTTATTTCTCCTTTATATTCAGAAAGGGTATATCAGGTTTGTTTTTTGTTTGGTTGGTTTTGTGTTTATGTAGGTAGGTTATGTGTGTCTTTTTTCGTTTCAGGAAAATAAGGGGGACTTTGCAAAGTAGCAGTGATTAAAGGGACTTCCAATTGTTAGAAATGTGTAAGTTCATCAGGGAAATATGAACACAGTGATTAGGGAATTAACATTAATTATCTTTAGATGTAATAATTGTATTGGGGTTATGTTTTCTAACAAGGCTCTTTTATTCTAGAAGATTGTATACAGAAGTATTTGCAGATAAAATGCTATGGTTTGTTTTGAAATAATCAGGATGGTGGAATGAATCAGGTAGGGATGAAACAAGACACATGATGGATCAATAATTGTTGAAGCTAATGACAGGTTCATCAGGCTCATTTTACTATTCTCTCAATTGTTGAAAATGTTTGAAATTTTTGGCAATAGAAAGGTTGAATTAAAGAAAAAGGGAGCCTACTGGATCCAATGCAGTTGAAAACCACCAGTTTATGGTGAAGTGTATATTCAGTTTTCTTTAGGGCTTCGCTTTTTGAAGTTTAAAAAAAAAGAATTGACTCTTTTGTCTATATTTTTGTGTCTTCCTTCAGTGTAAGTGGCAAACTGTGCTGGATGGGGAGAAAGCTCACTTGGAGAAAAGTGGGGCAAATGGGAATGAAGGAGACTGGGAACAGCATGGGGGTGGGGGTGCGGCGCAGAAAACCTTGGAAAACATCCCTTGTCCCACTATGCCACCTCTCAGCATCTCAAATGAACCTGCCTGCTGACTGCAGTGACCTCACTGACTGTGAAGTGTTTCAGACCCACAGCTCTATGGACAGATGTATAGAGTCAGCCCCCTGTTCCCTCCCAGCCAGACCCCCTTCTGGCCCCCAGATTTCTCTTCCCCTCTATTTGTTCTAATTCCAATTCTTAAAGATGGAACCTATGCTGGGCGCAGGATTCATTAATGAGCATGTCCTAGGTTCTGGGCTGCAAGTTGCAGAGGATAGGGAACAAGCCAGATGACACTTGGGAACCCCAGTCTGGTAGAGGTAACATGTGTGCAAAGGAGTTGCTCATGATTCAGACACAAAGCCAAGTCACTGTCTCCTCAGGTGCTGAGGCTTCGTGAACTCGTAAACATGATGCAAAATTTATGCACAGAACAGCCCTTGCCTGGAGCTCCCCCAAGGGCCCAACCACCTCCAGGAGTCAAACTGAATTCCATTTAAGTCAATGATTATTTATCAAATACCCACCCTGGAGGTAGGCACTACCTTTTGGAAATATTCTTTCCAAGACACACCGGTTTTAACCTCTCCCAGCTCTCATTGCTCTGATCCTTCTCACTGGTGTTATTCGTATTTCAGCCATTTCCTACCCCAAACAGATCAGCATTTAGAGCTCTTTCTAGCCTAACAGAGCTGCCTTCCAGACAATTTCTGGTTCATTTCAAAGAAACGTTTAAAAAACACTTTCATCAAAACCAGGTTTGCAAAAAAAGAGAAAGCAATGTACACCGCAGGGAGGAGAAGGCATGTCCATCACATCCTCTCCACTCCCCTTCTTTGCCCAGAGACTCACCCTTCCAGGGTCCAGAATCTCCACTCCTGGAGGGAAAAGTCCTAGCAGACATACCGCCAGATACCCTGGTTTGCTCTGGACACTGTATGGTGATGTACAAGTTTTTGTCAAAGCTGGATATTCATACTTTGGAACCGGCACAGGTAAGGGGTCACTACAAGCTTTAGGAACCCCCTTAACCTGATCAATTCATCTAAGAGACTCTGGGGGAAAAGAATCCCCATCTGTACTCAGGTGACATTTCAGACAGCTTGAACCCCACCTGCACATGTGCCTTCACCAAGGGTGTGCATGTGTGTTGAGGAATGCTTTGCTAAGACCACATATGAAAGCACATCAGAGACCTGTCAGTTCCCTCTGCTTGTACCTCAACAGTGCCGCTGAGAGTTGACAACCACGTGCTCTACTTCCTCCATGATATATGCCTCCACCACCATTAGGAGTGAAGGCAGGTGGTAGAAACCATCCATCAAGGATGGAGCCATCTCCCCTTCCTCTCTGAAGGCTCTCAGCAACTTGCTTATTAGCCCCTTTCTCAGAAGAGATATTCAATAAATAAAATGAAATTTGAAACCAAAATTATGAACATTTACACCTCATTTTTTTTCTAGCAGCTGGAACTTTCAGGAAATAAAATTATATATCTTCTGATTAGTGATTAAGAAAAGACAAGTCACAATTCTTTCCTGCATTAAAAATTGTACTTTAAAATGCAAAATCAGTCAACTCTCTCACTTAGGGAGCAGAGGGGCTTTCTGGAATCTGACCAAGTCTGCCTTCCACAGTACATTTCCCTGCTAGCAATGCTCTTAGGAATCAAATGTGGTTTATTTCATTTTAAGTCGCTTTTTTTTTTCAATTCAGGAAAATGAATGTTGCAGCCAGATAAGAAACTATAGTCTGCTTTCAAGAAGGTTACAAGAAAACTGCATCTTGCATTACTAATCCTTTATCTTCATGTTAACAAAAAGATTACTGACATATTTTTGAATGAAAGAAAATAAAATAGCAAATGAATCTTAGGAAATGTGTAACTTTCATGCGACACACAAATCGGTTGTTAAATATTTTTTAAATGAAGGAAAATGCATAATAAATTCTTCCTTTAGAAATAAAAAAGCAACTTTTGAGGCTAGAAGAAAAAAAAAGAAAAGAATGATTGGGAATCACTCTTTCACAGGATGTAGAATATGAATTAAATGATTGTACCTATAACTTCTTAATAGATAACATATTTTCCAAAAATGATTTCATTGGCCCAAATAAGTGTTGTTTTGTGAGGGGAAACATCTCAAAGGCTGTCTCTGTGCTCCTTTCCTGCAAGCCAGACTCCATTTCCCAGAGTTCCTGAGGAAGATTCTGGAAGACTGAAGCCAGCCAGACATACTCAACTCAAAACCCTCAAAAAGAATATCCAGGACAGAGAAGCAACTCAAGCCAATTGGCAGTGCTGACCAAACCCACCCCACAGCATGGGGTCAGGTAAGGACAACCACTCTCGGCAGCAGAGACCCTGCCCTCACTTTCAGCCATGTCACACAAACTGGGCACCTTCAGCAAGTTTCCTAAACTCTCTGGGCTCAGTCTGCTCATTTTTTGCATGGGCAGGGAGGAGGGCCATGCTGCAGCATGTGGGATCTTAGTTCCTGGACCAGGGATAGAACCTGTGTCCCCTGCAGTGGAATCTCAGAGTCTCAACCACTCAACTGCCAGGGAAGTCTTAGAGCTCCTTTCATTCAACAGCTCGCTCAGTGGTGTCTGACTCTTTTGCGACCCCATGGACTATAGCCTGCCAGGATCCTCTGTCCATGGGATTTCCCAGGCAAGAATACTGGAGTGGGTTGCCATTTCCACTTCCAGGGGATCTTCCCAACCCAGAGATCAAACCCAGGTCTCCTGCCTTGGCAGGTGGATTCTTTACCACTGCACTACCTGGGAAGCCCAGGGAAGTTCTATCCTCATCTACAATATAGGGATAGCAATATATCTGCCTCAGAGAACTAATGGTATTTGATAGAACAAATAAATAAATACTGAGGAAATATAACTGCATGCAACAGAAGATAGTTGCTATTTTTGAGCAAGGAAAAGGGAGCCTGAGAGCTTCAGATTACAAAATGGAGGGAGGACGGAGGAAATGGAATTAGCTTCCCCCAAAAGATAACATGTGCCACTGAAAGAATTCAGAAAATCTGGAGCAACCTTCGGTTGAGTGTTTTGTTTTTCTTTGAAAGTGGTAAAAGAGGTCTAATTCCATCTTAAATGTTAGTTTTTCAATGAGGGCATGATAATACCCTGGTGATAAGAAGAAAAACTCATTGATATCAGAGTTGTTCTAAGTACTTCATACATTATCTCATTGGATCACAAAATTAACCTATAATCACTCTATGAACTAGCTGTTAATATGATCCCCAACTAGAGGGTGATAAGAATCTCAAAATTTTTGTTTTTGTTAGAGATGTAGAACTTATTAGGTCTCAACCTCATGCAATAATACCCATCCTTTTCTAGAGAACTCTGCATGGAAATACCAGTTGCTTATTTGTAGTTCAGTTGGTAAAGAATCTGCCTGCAGTGCAGGAGACCCGGGTTCAATCCCTGGGTTGGGAAGATCCCCTGGAGAAGGAAATGGCAACCCACTCCAGTATCCTTGCCTGGAAAATCTCATGGACACAGGAGCCTGGTGGGCTGCAGTCCATGGGATCGCAAAGAGTTGGGCACGACTGAGCGATTAACACTTACACACTTATGCTGTTCTGAGGGATGAAGTGGGGTTGTTGGAGGGGAGTGGGGTGCACAGAGTAAGTAACTACTCAAGGTTCTCCAGAGAAACAGAACCAGCAGGCTAACTCAAGCAGGCAGACAAGAAGCATAAAAAGGGGCTAATTCTTCCTTCCTCTGCCCTTTTTTTCTATTTAGGTCCTCCATGGATTAGTTGGTATCCACCCACATTGGGGAGAGCAATCTGCTTTACTGAATCCACTAGTTCAAATGTTCATCCGAAAATACCCTCACATGTACACCCAGAAATAATGTTTACTCTGGGCATCTTTTGCCCTAATCAAATAGGTACACAAAACTAACCATCACCAGGGATAACTGGCAGGGCAGTATTGGGCATATCTAGTCACATTGTCAACACATACCAAGCGAGTGGCTGAGTGAGAAAGAATCCCCCTGCCAACACAGGAGACACGGGTTTGATCCCTGGTCCAGTAAGATCTCACATGCTGCAGAGCAACCAAGCCTGTGCACCGTGACTACTGAGCCTGTGCTCCAGAACCCAGGAACCAAAACTACTGAGCCCATGCACCACAACTTCTGGGGCCTGGGTGCCCTAGAGCCCATGATCCACAACAAGAGAAGCCACCACAATGAGAAGCCAGTGCACCACAGCTAGAGAGTAGTCCCCACTCACCACAACTAGAGAAAAACCTAGGCAGCAAGGAAGACCTGAAAGAGCCAAAAACAAGTAAATAAACAAAATTATTTTAAAAACAATTTTAAAAGGGGGCAACAAAGGATGAGATGGTTGGATAGCATCACCGACTCAATGGACATGAATTTGAGCAAGCTCTGGGAGATGGTA
The DNA here is from genome assembly GCF_019923935.1 of Bubalus bubalis. Taxonomy (NCBI): domain Eukaryota; kingdom Metazoa; phylum Chordata; class Mammalia; order Artiodactyla; family Bovidae; genus Bubalus; species Bubalus bubalis. The sequence continues at coordinate 176,960,848 of NC_059157.1, forward strand.
AATGAAAGGGAAGCCTAGCATGCTGCAATCCACTGGGTCACAGAGTCGGACATGACTTAGCAACTGATTAATTTTTTTAAATATACCAAAAAATCTGACCCATAACACAAATATTATTGGAGTTTCACCAGGTTTACTTTATAGATGGGAGAAATACATTATTGGTCCTCCTACTAGGTTTCCAAGACACAAGCCCACATTCTTAAAATCATGGCACCTGCCACAAGCTCCCCAGGAGTAGCAATGCTTGGCTCCCTCACTACCTGTATAAAGGCTGAAGCTTTTCCCAAAATACTTTTTCAACCCTGGAGAAAATGCTTAAGAAATGAGCAACTAATCATCCTAACAGTTCAGACGATATTATCATATTCAATTATTTCCTTTCAGAGACATTCCCAAGGAATCCCTTAAGTGTTCACCATTTGAACTTACATATTGGAGAAAGGTTAAGAGGTCCTTTCATTCTAATTAAGTAATTGGTAAACTCCAAGCAGAAAACAACAGTGGAAAAAAATGTATCACATGTGAAGAAGACACTTAATGAAAAGAGTCCTCTAGAGGAAAAAAAAAAAAAGAATAATAAAACAGGGCAAAGGGAAACTTATTTATTGGCCTGGTATCTCTTCCTCTGGAGATACCCTTTCATAGTCTAAGTGGACATGGGAGGCTGTCAATCACAAGACATTCCTTCCTCGTCCCTCAATCACGTGAGCATGGGCTTGAAATGCAGTCTCATCAGTCAGAATTTCCTTCCATCCCCCATCTCTAACAATAATTAGGCATGCAACACAGGTCAGACAATTAGATTCTTACCAAGACTTCTCTGGTTGAGCCAGTAAGAGAGCCTGTCCCTTGCCTTGGTGGTCACACTGATGGGAAGAAGTCAGACGGGAGCCTCTAGCACCCATCTTTCTGACCTGTAAAGAGTAAAGGGAAAAACACATCAATTATGAGAAAGAAAAGAATTCAGTCAAGAGAAAAAAAGAAGTAAAGCTAATAAATTGCATCAGAGAAAGTTCTGTTGACAGCTATTGGTTACCTGGATCCAACTGAACCTGAATCCCAGATCTATCTCTAGGCTTGCAAGTTAAATGGGCCAATAATTTCCCTTGTCCTTTAAACTAATTTGATTATGGTTTCCCTTGCTTATAACTGAAAGACTGCTAGCTAATCAAGGACCTTTCTGCTACTGTTCAAAGATGAACTTATCAGGATAAGAAAGATCCTACACCCAGAAATTTTCTGGATGAAATATTCTGTTGAAATAGCAATAAATCACCTTTTATAGGTGTTCAGTGCTATCCATCTAAGCATCTTCTTTTTTTTTTTCAGAAAATTTCTTGTCTGCCTTGAGCTGGAAAGGGTATGTATTTGATGTTCTCTTATTTTTTATATAACTTTATTTATTTAATTTTGGCTGACATGAACATGGCATACTCTCTAGTTGTGATGTGCAGGCTTCTCATTGCGGTGGTTTCTCTTGTCGCAGCACATATGCTTAGTTGCTCTGTGGCATGTGAGATCTCCCCAAATCAGGAATCGAACCTGTGTCTCCTGCATCGGCAGGCGGATTCTTTACCACTGAGCCACCAGGTAAGCCCTAAGTAACTTCTTTATAGAGATATAATTGATACATATATAGCATTGTATTAATTTTAGGTACACAACATACTGATACATGTATGTATGTGTGTGTGTGTGTATATGTGTGTGTGTGCATATATATATATATATATATATATATAGAGAGAGAGAGAGAGAGAGTGATCACCACAATAAATTAACAGGGCTTCCCACATGACCCAGTGGTAAAGAATCTGCCTGCCAATGCAGGAGACCAAGAGATGTAGGTTCAGTCCCTGGGTCGGGAAGATCCCCTGGAGTAGGAAATGGCAACCCACTCCAGTATTCTTGCCTGGAAAATTCCATGGACAGAGGATCCTGGTGGGCTACAGTCCATGGGATCAGAGAGTCAGACACATCTGAGCACACACACACACACACACACCATGGTTAGAATTTTTTCTTGTGATGAGAACTTTTAAGATCTACTCTCTTGGCAACTTTAATATAAACAATATGGCATTATTAATTATAGTCATGATGCTGTACATTACATCCCAGGACTTTTACCTTATAACTGGAGGTTCACCCAAGACTTCTTATTTCTTGTTTTGTTTTTTTTTTATAATATCCATGTTAAACAAGAGTTAAGGTGATGACTCACTCATGGTTTTGATCTGCATTTCCCTATGAGTGATGTTGAGCACTGTTCATGTGCCTGTTGGCCACTTGTATGTCTTTTGTGGAAAATGTCTATTCAGCTCCTCTGCCCATTTTTTAACCAGATCCCACCAAAATATTTTATTGTCATACATTACTCCTCACTAATCGGCTCAAGTGTGAGGTTTATGGCTACCTAAAAAGGCTCTTGATGAAAGTGAAAGAGGAGAGTGAAAAGGTTGGCTTAAAGCTCAACATTCAGAAAACAAAGATCATGGCATCCGGTCCCATCACTTCATGGGAAATAGATGGGGAAACAGTGGAAACAGCGTCAGACTTTATTTTTCTGGGCTCCAAAATCACTGTAGATGGTGACTGCAGCCATGCAATTAAAAGACGCTTCCTCCTTGGAAGGAAAGTTATGACCAACCTAGATAGCATATTCAAAAGCTGAGACATTACGTTGCCAACAAAGGTCCATCTAGTCAAGGCTATGGTTTTTCCAGTGGTCATGTATGGATATGAGAGTTGGACTGTGAAGAAAGCTGAGCGCCGAAGAATTGATGCTTTTGAACAGTGGTGTTGGAGAAGACTCTTGAGAGTCCCTTGGACTGCAAGGAGATCCAACCAGTCCATTCTGAAGGAGATCAGCCCTGGGATTTCTTTGGAGGAAATGATTCAGAAGCTGAAACTCCAGTACTTTGGCCACCTCATGCGAAGAGTTGACTCATTGGAAAAGACTCTGATGCTGGGAGGGATTGGGGGCAGGAGGTGAAGGGGACGACAGAGGATGAGATGGCTGGATGGCATCACTGAATCTGAGTGAACTCCGGGAGTTGGTGATGGACAGGGAGGCCTGGCGTGCTGAGATTCATGGGGTCGCAAAGAGTCGGACATGACTGAGTGACCGAACTGAACTGAACTGAACTGAAATTTAGAGAAAAAGTGAAAAAAAGATTCTATGTGATCCCTAAATGTCCTTCTAGAGTGAAACTGCAAAAGCCAGGTGTTCTAGACTATCTCCTCCACAGCCTGTCAGAGACCTTCACTCACCATCCAATCCTGCTTTCCCAAGTGAATGAATTAAAAAAGAAAAAGAGCTGGCACTAACTGACACCTGTTACATTCTAGACACTCCTTGGTGTTTGACACACATCATCTAATCATAGCAAATCTGTAACATAAGATTTACCCCTCATTTTAAAAATGGGAAACCAAGACTTAGAAAGGCTTAATAACCTGCCCGAGGCTATATAGCTAGTGCATGACACAGCCAAAAATTAAAACCTACGTCTGTATGAATCCAAATCCCATGTTCTTTCCAGTTCAGGAGCTGAAATACCTACCACATTCACCATTTCTTAGAGGAAACAGTATGCCTGGTGATGGGTGTGGAGGAAAAGCTTAACCATCATTTATGAGCTTTGCCAGTTGCTGTGAGGAAAGACATGCATTGGAATCACTACCCTCATTGTCGGAGGGGAAACAGACTATGACACAAACTACTACCCTTCAAGCCTGGATGAGGTTACAGTATAAAGTCATGTAGGATCCTAAAGAGGGAAGGATAGATCCCAAGTGGTAATGGCAGAGGAAGGCTTTATGGAGGAGGAATTAATTTATCCTGAGCTTAAGAGTGACTGGGATTTCAACAAGCTGAAAGGGTGAAATAGCAAGGCCTTTTTCTTTGACTGAAACATCATATGTAGCTGGCTAAATGTGCCCATGCACTGTCTGGACTGCACCAAGATCTAAAGGGGTTGAGACAATGTATCCATCAGAATGGGCTGATTTGTGTGCTTAATTGCTCAGTCATGTCTGACTCTTTGCAACCCTGTGGACTGTAGCCACCTCAGTCATGTCCAACTCTTTGCGACCCCATAGGCTGTAGCCACCCCAGCCCACCCCACCTGGCTCCTCTGTCCATGGAATTTCCCAAGCAAGAATACTGGAGTGCGTTGCCGTTTCCTCCTCTAGAGGATCTTCCCAACCCAGGGATCGAATCCGTGTCTCCTGGGTCTCCTGCATTTGCAGGCAGATTCTTTAACACTGAGCCACCTGGTTTATGTTATAGTAACAAACAACCCCCAAATATAGTAGATTTTACAAATAACACTTATCTCATTTAACTGCCTGTTCACCATGCTTGACTGAGGAGTCCACTTCATGTCTCTTTCACTCTAAGATGCAGGGTGATGAAGCAGCCTCTATTAGGAACATCGCCAACATGAGAGAAAACAAAAGATGGCTACAGGGTCTTACGTCATCACTTAAATGCTCTATCTTAGAAGTGACTCCCATCACTTCCACTCACGACTCTTCATTCAGTACTAATCCAAAGCCCCATCCAATCACACGGAGCCCAAGAAATGCAGTTCTTACAAGTGTCCAGTAAGTAGACAGTGAGTGATATTTAGAAAGAGCAGCCAAGATTACCACACTTGGTATAGACACTTGTTAGGACAGTTCCATATGAGTCAAGGACATGAGGAGAAGGTAGTTATATGGAGATAAAACTGTTAGAAATCAGACCGGCATACATGAAAACATTGATAAAACATCTCCTATGTGTTAGATTTTGTGCTAAGTCCTGGGGATTCAAAATGAATTATATATCTTTGGTTTCATGGAGCTCATAGTCTGACGGTAGTAAATGATACATGTTCTAGATTGAATCATGTTCCTCCAAAATTCATATGTTGAAGCCCTAACCCCAGGGTGAATGTACTTGGAGACAAGGCCTTTAAGGAAGGAATTACGGAATTAAGGCTAAATTTAGGTCATATTGGTGGGGTCCCAATCCAAATACCTGCTGTCTTTAGAAGAAGATGCTAAAGAATCTGCCTGCAATATGGGAGACCTGGGTTCAATCCCTGGGTTGAGAAGATCCCCTGGAGAAGGGAAAGGCTACCCACTCCAGTATTCTGACCTAGAGAATTCTGTGGACTCTATAGTCGATGGGGTCACAAAGAGTCGGACACGACTGAGCGACTTTCACTTTCACTTTTCACTAAGAAGAAGAAGAGATACTGGAACTTTCTTGCTGTCAGTGCATGCACACAGAGGAAAAGACATGAGGACACAGCAAGGTGCCACCAACTGCAGACCAAGGGGAGACGTCTTACCAAAAACTGAACCTGGAACCTTGGTCTTGGATGTCCAGCCTCCAGAACTGTGAGAAAATTCATTTTATTTTGTGTTAGTCACCTAGTCTCTGGTATTCTGTTATGGCAGTCAAGTAGTCAATATAGTGCATAAACAGATAATCACGATGCGATGAAGTAAGTACAATGATGAGTGTATACACATGGGTACACAGGAGAAGAGGCTCCTACAGTGAATACAAAATAATGGTGTTTCATCATAGTCACAAGTCATCCCAATTCTGTGTCCTGGTGCAGAACCCAGGGGCAGGGCTCTGCCTCTACTTGGAGGAAAAGATTCAGGGGCATTGGGTAGCTTTAAGAATCAGTCATGGTCTAGTAACCTCTCTCGTGTGGCCCAGGGCAGGCTCCATGCAGGAAGAGTATTAGAAAGATGCCCAAAAGTCCACCCCCTTAAGGATGAGCATGAAAGAGAGTGTGCTTAAGCTGATACTATTACCTGCTTCCCATTATCTTCTCTGGTCATCAGCCTCCTCACACCAAAGCCTTAAGAAGAAATAATTTTCTGAAATACCTAAGAATTCCACTCTATGTTGGATAAAAGCTATACCTGAATAATCACAATTCATGGAATGTGATCAAAAAGCTTTATATTTGTCTTTCTATATCCCTTTAACATTTATTCAATAGAGTATGTACTTTTTCCCATGTGTAAAACTCGGACTTTCCTATGATTCTTCTAATGACTTATAGGAAAAAAAAATCCTACAGACACAGTTTCAAAGAGGCAATTAGAATGTCCAGTCCCACATAATATTTAAATCTTCTAACTTCATTCAAAGTTCAGCTGATCTTTCTCACCCCAAGAATGACTTGCTACCTGGTAAAAAGAAGTCACTGACTTCCAACTTTCTTACTCCATTTCTCTCTCTTTTCTCAGCTGCCATTTCTGACATTCCAAGATTGAGGGCTCACAGAGGGAAGAGTGAAGGGAGCAGGAAAGCTGCTACTTGACTGGCACTTGACTGGCTCCATGGATACGACTTGATAGCACCTGAGTCTCTGATCCTACTCTGATCCTCTTGTGAAGCACTTTCACTATTTATTCAGAGATTCCCATTGATTTCTCACCTACAATCTCCTTGACACAGGCAAATTAATTTCTAGTACAACTAATCACTTCCTGCAGTCTCCCTAGTACAATAGTACTTCCAGGACTGTCTCTGGGCAGTCCACTTCCATTTTTTTGTCAGGAGAGTCCTATTGACCCTCCAGAAGCCCCTACTGGAAGCGACTCTACTCTTTTACACACACGCAGTCATCTAGCCCTTAGGAACACTCATGCCCCTTTGCCCCAACACAGGGTGACCTCAAAATCATCCACCAGCAGATAGCTGGCCCACCTCTCATACTTCTAAGATGTACTCAGTGGGAGTCAGACACCAAGCTACTATGCCCTCCATTCTGCAGGGGTCATGGAAACTCTCTGGGTTTTCCTGTTAAAGTGCCCCTCTTAAGGCAAAGTGGGGTATAACTCACCCCTCCCATCATGAGGACAGGGGCTACTCATGATAAAGCTCTCTACAAAAAACTTCTCTTCAAAAATTCTCTCTAACCTCCAAAACCCAACTGTTTCCACTTCTGATGTGAATGTATGCTTAAGAGAGAGAAAACTTGTTTTCCAAATATTTTCTCTGCAAACTGGTGTCATAAAGTAACATATGGTATCTGTCACTCATTGTCTTTGAGTTTCAGCTAAAATGTACATTTTAATATTCAGTTACTCATACCATATGACCCAGCAATCCCACTACTGGGCATATATCCTGAGAAAACCAAAATTCAAAAAGAACATGTGCCCCAATGTTCATAGCAGCGTAATTTTCAATAGCCAGGATATGGAAACAATCCAGATGTCCATCAACAGATGAATGGATAAAGATGTGGTACATAGATACAGTGAAATAGTATTCAGCCATAAAAAGGGATGAATTTGAGTCATTTGTGATATGGATGGACCTAGAGCCTGTCATGGGAGAAGGCAATGGCACCCCACTTCAGTACTGTTGCCTGGAAAATCCCATGGATGGAGGAGCCTGGTAGGCTGCAGTCCATGGGATCACTAAGAGTCAGACATGACTGAGTGACTTCACTTTCACTTTCCACTTTCATGCATTGGAGAAGGAAATGGCAACCCACTCCAGTGTTCTTGCCTGGAGAATCCCATGGACGGAGAAGCCTGGTAGGCTGCAGTCCATGGGGTCGCACAGAGTCGGACATGACTGAAGCGACTTGGCAGCAGAGCCTGTCATACATAGTAAAGTAAGTCAGAAAGAGAAAAACAAATATTATATAGTAATACATACATATGGAATCTAGAAAGGTGGTATTGATGAACCTATTTAGAGAATGGACTAAATTCTCTAGTCCAGGGGAAGGAGAGGGTGGGATGAATTGAGAGAGCAGCATTGACGAATACACACTACCATGTGTTAATCAAAGAAGTTAATTCTGTCTGGTCTCTTCATTCTCTTTGGTCTTGTTCTTCCTGATTTCAAAGTGTTTGGATCTAAGAATGAAAGGCTGATGCCTGTATCATTCAAACCAACCAACTCAGATCATGTGTTCTGACTGTAATATAATAAGATTGGGACTCATAAGAAAAGGATAGTGTTAGTTGCTCAGTTGAGTCCAGCTCTTCGCGATCCATGGACTGTAGGCTCCTTTGTCCATGGAATGCTCCAGGCAAGAATACTGGAGTGGGTAGCCATTCCCTTCTCCAGGGGATCTTCCAGACCCAGGGATCAAACCTGTGTCTCCTGCACTGCAGGCAGATTCTTTATCATCTGAGCCACCAGGGAAGCCCTAACAAAAAGATAGCCCCATCCAAAAAGACCCATGTATTTGGAAATTTATAAGACATTTCTGAATAATTCATAGAACAAAGAGGTCATGCCAAAGTATGGAACATTTAGAATGGAATGATGAAAAAGCTCCACATCAAAATTTGTGAGATATGCCTGAAGAGGTACTTAGAAGAAATTTTGTAGTCTTGAATGTATATTTTTATAAAGAAAAGAATGTAAAGGCAACAAAGTGAGCATCTATCACAAGTTAGGAGAAGAAACAAGAAAATCAAAGAGTAGAAAGACAGAAATAATAAATAATAAAATTAATAGTAATAAATAAAATAAATAGTAGAAAGAGCAATAAAACAGACACCTCTAGCAAGATTGATCAAGGAAGAAAATAAAAAGAGAACCCCCTACCAAAAAAAGATAAAAATAAATTTTTAAAGGACCCAATTACAGAGTCAGTAGATATTTAAACATCATAAGAAAATGTTACAGAAAACTTTATGCCAGTCAATCTGAAAATCGAGAGGAAATGAAAAAGATAAATTGCCAAAACTGTCTAAAGATGAAACAGAATACTGGGTTAGAGCCATAATCAGTGAAAAGCATTAGACCCTGACAGCTCTATCATTGTTTTATCAAACCCTCAAGCTGTAGATAACTCTTACATTATCAAAATGTCCCCCAAAATAAAGAATGAGTAAAAGTGCCCCAATTCATTTTATGAATAGGACAAACAGATTATGAGAAGGAAAAATTACAGGCCAATCTCATTTATAAGCAAATATGAAAATACTAAAAAAAATATTAGCAAAGTAAACAAAGTATGAAAAAATTGATCATGACTAAGTAAAGTTTCAGTTCAGTTCAGTTCAGTCGCTCAGTCGTGTCCAACTCTTTGTGACTCCATGAATTGCAGCACGCCAGGCCTCCCTGTCCATCACCAACTCCTGGAGTTCACTCAAACTCATGTCCATCGAGTCAGTGATGCCATCCAGCCATCTCATCCTCTGTCGTCCCCTTCTCCTCCTGCCCCCAATCACTCCCAGCATCAGAGTCTGATACTCCAGTTCAAAAGATTGTCCTAACAGTTAAAAATCTATTAACTGCTTCCCAAACTAAGTTATCCAAATGGCCAATAAGCATATAAAAAGTGCTTATTATCATTAGTCATCAGAGAAATGAAACAGAAATTAAAATCATGATGAGATACCACTTTATACTCTTTGGAAAGGCTAAAATTAAAGGCAAGCAATACTAAGTGTTGACAAGGATATGGAGCAACTGGAATCCTCATACATTGCTCACTAAGTAAAAACTGTTAAAACTACTTTGAAAGGTCATTTGATAATTTCTTATAAAATTATATTTTTAAATATTTAAAATGCTTATAAACCTATTATTTCATTGACCAGAATTATGCCCCACACCACAATTGCATAATGAATACAATGAATTATTATTATAAAACAATTAATCTTAATATTAATTTGCTAACTCCTACTGTATATGAAAGAACATGTGAAGTATATATAACCAACAAATGAGTATCATCAAAATATGTAAAGAAAAATACAAGAATAATCCAATGAGAGTCAATTCTTAAAGAGGAAACTCAAATGGCCAACAAACATATGAAATGAAGCCCATGTTCATGTTTGCTACTAAGTCGCTTCAGTCGTGTCCAACTCTGTGCGACCCCATAGACGGCAGCCCGCCAGGCCCCGCTGTCCCTGGGATTCTCCAGGCAAGAACACTGGAGTGGGTTGCCATTTCCTCCTCCAATGCATGAAAGTGAAAAGTGAAAGTGAAGTCTCTCAGTCGTGTTTGATTCTTAGCAACCCCATGGACTGCAACCTACCAGGCTCCTCCGTCCATGGCAGGAGGAGCATTTTCATTTCCTCCGTCCATTTTCTAGGCAGGAGTACTGGAGTGGGTTGCCACTGCCTTCTCCATGTTCATGTTTCAGATCAGATCAGTCGCTCAGTCGTGTCCGACTCTTTGTGACCCCATGAATCGCAGCATGCCTGGCCTCCCTGTCCATCACCAACTCCCGGAGTTCACTCAGACTCATGTCCATCTAGTCAGTGATGCCATCCAGCCATCTCACCCTCTGTTGTCCCCTTCTCCTCTTGCCCCCAATCCCTCCCAGCATCAGAGTCTTTTCCAATGAGTCAACTCTTCGCATGAGGTGGCCAAAGTACTGGAGTTTCAGCTTTAGCATCAGTCCTTCCAAAGAAATCCCAGGGCTGATCTCCTTCAGAATGGACTGGTTGGATCTCCTTGCAGTCCAAGGGACTCTCAAGAGTCTTCTCCAACATGTTTAGGAAAGTGTAAATTAAAACACAAAAACTCACCAAATTATCAAGCTGTCAAACAAGTAGGGATGAAGCCATTCCAGGTAGAAGAAACAGCATGTGCAGGCACATCAAATACTATGAGAATATTTATACCCCCTTCTGTGTATCTATCTGAAGACAGCAGCAAAAATTTTACATGCGTGAACAAATCTGGACACTGAGATGACTTTCCTCTGCACCCGTTGCCACAAACCCACATGAGAGTCCAGTGACTCAGCAAATAAAGGTTCTCCAGTCCCAGGCACTCCCAGGATTCTGGTGGCTCTTTCCCCTGGGGTATGATTATCTCCTCCAACAAAATCAAGTGAGTCCCAACCTTCTCATCCATTTGTCCTGTGGGATGACAAGACTCCCTTAGACATGCTGAATCAGACAAAACCAGCAGTTAGGATTACTTCCTGCCTTTCTCTTGCAAAGGTCCCCACTACCTAGACTAGTTTCAGGAGCATCTGACCTTTGGAGGATCCTGTGCCAAGTCCTGTGTGCTGACATTTTCTGACATTGTAGTAGATTGTAACTGAGACTACATTACCTCAGAAATCCAAAGCAAAGTCAAAAAATAACTTGTATTAAGAAAAAGTAGAGAGCAGCAAAGAGAAAATAAAGTCATTATACAGTTCAGTGTGTTCTCAAAGAGCAAAATATTCTTCCATTGTCTATCTTTTATCATTATATTATATTACTGTCTCAATCTATTTGATAAATATAGCATTTCTAAAATTCAGTGAAATTTTCCTAGTTAAAAAAAAAGAAATGCAGGTAATCATGGAAATGAAAATGTTTCACTCAAAATGTTTCTGAGTTTCTCCACTCAGAAAGTGGAGATGGGAGTGTATGATGTATGATTCGGGGCATCACTTAACATATAGTGTAACATACAGTGCTGCTGCTGCTCCTGCTAAGTCACTTTAGTCGTATCCGACTCTGTGTGACCCCATAGACGGCAGCCCACCAGGCTCCCTGTCCCTGGGATTCTCCAGGCAAGAACACTGGAGTGGGTTGCCATTTCCTTCTCCAATGCATGAAAGTGAAAAGTGAAAGTGAAGACGCTCAGTCGTATCCGACTCTTGGTGACCCCATGGACTGCAGTGAGATAAGAACAAAAACATTAGAAGCCTAAATAAAATCCTCAGGTGGAAGAAAGAACAGGAGGATTGGCTCAGCCTGGCTGTGGGGAGCCAAAGAAAAGCCAGCCCCAACCCCTAGAGGAGGAGAAGGCCTCCTTGGCCTGCAGAGCCCAATCTTGCGTGGAGTTGGTTATAAGAATGGAAAAAACAGCCCACAATGGGGATTAACACAGTAACTCACCCACTGAACTAATTATATCTTGTTTGAATGTTAAGGGTCATGGGGTCAGGGGCAAAACTAAGATGTACCCATCAGTGGGACTCTCTCAAGCTCTTCTTTTAGGAGTAAATAGCAACAGCAGAAAAAATACAAAAGGGACAGGTTTTGAAGGCCAAGCTGAAGAGCAGGAAGAAAATGAGGTAAGGTAGCTATTGTAAGCAAGTGCATTAAGGTAATGTGTGTATAGGAGCATAAAAGCTGCTGGAGGGTTTTCACTCCATGCCCCTCTAAGCAGAAGGCCTGGGGGTGGTGGGTGGCGGTGAGCACATTCTGGGGGCTCCATACCCCTGGGGGAGCTGAGAGTGACTGTTGGGGCCTCACTGGTCCATCGCTTCCCCCCAAATCAGAATAAGCCCAGATGAGCCGGGTGAAGCCAGGTGGTGTTTCTCGCCCTCTTTCTGTTACCATCCCCCTAAGGTGTCATTTTAGGTATTTTTCCCTAATTATCCCTGGCTGGATTTCAGTGCCACAGATATGCTGTATATCTGTTTGTATAATGCATGTATCTCTGGGCTGCCTACGTTAAAAGAGTCAGCATTTTTGTTGCCTCCCAAGAACATTTTTCAGTTCCTTAGGAGTGATGTGCTCATCAAGGATGCTCAGCCTAGGCCCATTAACACTTTTCCCCCAGCTTGCCTCGGATGGCTTCTTGTAACTACAATCCATAGTCTAAATTAAATTCTATTTTTATAAAACAAGGACAACAGGTAAATTAGCCAGGAATAGATTTATTATCCTGATCTAATGATGACAGTCTATAACGGCATTCACGTACATCTAGTGGCAAGTAACAGAACTGCAGGAACACAAGTAAAATTATTTAGAAGCAGCCCTAAAGCAGTTTTGTGTTTATCACAAAAATATCACACATGCAAGTCTCTCACCTTTTTGTTTGTGTGTTTGCACCGGGTTAGTTGCAGCACACTGGTTCTTCTACAATCCCTGTTGTGGCATGCGGGATTTTTTTTAGTTGCAGCAGGCAAACTCTTAGTTGCAGTATGTAGGATCTAGTTCCCTGACCAGGGACTGAACCCCAGCTGCCTGCCTTGGGATCGTGGAGTCTTATCCACTTCCCCACCACGAAAGTCCTTCTCCCCACCTTGAAGATCATTCCTAGAATCTATATTCCATGTAGCCTTATCAGCCAAGAAGGCTGTGTCATATTTTCTGAGCCACAGTCATGTGGAATAAAAAATAAGTTTTTGGAGAAGGAAATGGGAACCCACTACAGTATTCTTGTCTGGAAAAGCCATGGACAGAGGAGGGTGGGCTGTAGTCCATGGGGTTACATGACTGAGCATGTGTGCATGAGGGTGGAGGGAGATGGGCTGGTAGCAATAAACTGGTAGAAAAAATAAAGAAGTTTTTGTTTTTATAAACTTCTCCAAATTCAAACTGTAATATAAAATTTAATGTATATATTTTAGGGGAGCCATATTGTCTCAATATTCTGATCTAGTGTCCTAGAGATGGGGGCAGAGTGTCCATTGGAAAGTCACTCTCCTGGAAAAATTGACTTAACAATCATGAGGTAAACATTTCAGAGTAAGCTTGAAAACAATTGATTAAAGTCAACCACACAGCCCATTGATTCCAAAGCATCCATCCACTTGCTTGATTCAATCAAACTTTCCAGACTGGTTTACAGTATAATAACTCTTGTCATCATAGTTACCATCATTCCAGTAACTGAGAAGTGAGTGTTGCTTCTTGTTCCCATTATCCAGCTGTGGAAAATGACGCTTGTGGAAAATGAGACCCATTCCTTGCCCAAGCTCACAAGACCAATGAAAGTGGTGGAGCTGCAATTCAAACGTAGCGCTGCCTGACCCCAAAGCCCACATTTTAACTCCAGCACAGGCCCTCCATTTGTGTAGACAAAGCCTTGGTAGAGAGGAGTGTTAAGTTCGGCTAAAATAGAAGCTGTGTCGCTCAACTTTGTGGGGTTTTGAAGAATTTAGACCAGAGTGCCATTCTTCTAAAACCAAGCAGCTTGGAAAAGCCACTGTGAAGATTTGTTTTCGAATTTGAGACCCACTCCGAGAGGGTGTGCTCAGAGCTCAGCAGACAATGAAAAATCATCCGTCGCTCTTCCCTCTGACAATCGGTGCGCGGAACTCCCGCTCTCCATCAACCTCCCGGCTTCAGCCGGCTCACAGGGCTCTCTGCTTTGCATGCGACTGCACAGAGGCAATTTATTTTCTCATTGGAAATGGTGATGCCGAGAGAGCAGAGCCGTGTCACACATGGGGGAGCCACCACTATAGGGAACAGAAGCGCCTTCCAGCTTGACTTAGCTGCCATCTTTTAGGCTGCTGTGAGAGCAGCAAGAATGGTGCATACAGGATCCCTGTCTCAAGCAGGATTGAGAGTGTCTCAAATCCCTGCCTTCTTAGCGAGAATAATGGCCAGGGTTCGTGGGGGAGAAAGGGAGGGGAACCTCTCTCTTGAAACTCTGACTACTGGGCTCCTTAAAGATGGATTAGCATTTCAGAGATTTATTCAGTTTCTTGGGTAGAGAAGCTGACTCACAGATACTATAAGTTTGGGCATGATAGCTTAGAGCTAAATCTGTGTCCTTAAGCAGAATTTCAAACCAATAATTTTGAGAAGGCGTAATGGAGTGCTGTGATAACCCAAAACTCCATAAATAATGAGTCACACGTTCCCCTTATCCGAGAGTCAAGCATCAAACACCTTCAGCCATCCAGAGCATCTGAACGCACACAAGTATCCGGAGCAGTTACCCTGCACAGGCAGAAATTAAACAGCCAGGGAGAGCCTAAGAGGGCCGATTACAAGATTGACATGATTGCTGGGTTTGCAGTGAAAGGAGCTCCTTCATAGGTAAGCACTGGCTCTAAAAATCAAATGCCATTAAAGAAGATAAAGAAGGAGTGAAGAGAAAATGAGAAAAACACACAAAACCCAAACCTAGAGAATCATACTAATACTAGCACTGTCCGATAGAAATACGTGAGCCACAAATGTAAGCCACGTGTGTAATTTTAAATTTCCTAGGAGCCACACTACAAATAAAAAGGATCAGGCTAAACTAATATCAGTGAATCATTTTACTTAACATAGCTAAGATACCATTTCAAATTATAACCCATATGTTTTCAATTACTGAGATTTTTACAATCTACTTTTTGTACTAAGTCTTTAAAATCCAGTATGTTTTTTTACACTTACAACACAGCCCAGTTTGGACTAGCCACACTTCAAGTGCTCAACAGCCAAATGTGACTAGTGGCCAATGAATGAATAGAAAATTCTTAGTTGTATAAGCTCAAGGGAATCACAAAGAGTGTTACAAGGACATTGGTTATAAGTGGTGAAAAATTGTAAACAACTAAATGTTCATCCAAAGGTGACTCGATTATTTAATTTTACTATATTAAATAATGAAATACAAAACAGCAATGAAAATGAATAAATTGAATCTCAATATACCACCAGGATATCGCTCCAAGACAGTACGGAATGACCAAAGCGATCAGCAAAATCACACCTACCCTGTACCATATAAGTAAAGTTTTAGCAATACCCCCTCAAAAAAAAAACCATATATGGCTTTTTTGAAACAAACATGTGGAATACAGCAAAAATTTAATGTCAGACGAAATATGCATCAGTTTTGAAAAAAGTAATTAATTCTGGGAAAGGAGAAAAGAAAGGAAGGAGAGAGAGAAGAGGATTTTGAGAAAGGTACAAGGAGTCCTCCACTGAATGTGTAATGTTTTATGTATTCAAAAAAAAAAACAATCTAGCACAAATGAAATGTTAATATTGTGCAATGTCAGAGGTGGGTACGAATGCTTTCATTTAATTATTCTCAGTTCTTTTCTGTATGTTTGATATATTTCATGAAAGAAGAGAGGGAGGGAGGCAAAAAGAAGACACATCATCACAAGAGAAACAAAAAGAGATAAGATAGTTGGAGCAAGGCAGCACAGGCCTGGGAGTCCTGCTCTCCCTGCCTCTGTAGACAGCAGGACCTATTTGACATTCAGTAGTAACACAAGGGTTTGTTGCATCCCTTCCAAGTACAAATGCTGCAGGGCATTGAGAGATGCTCACAGCTGTAAACCTAGTGGGGAAAAAATGTTTTTATATACACACACAACTATATATTCTTTTGTTCTTCATACAGCCTATGAAGGCAGAAGAGCATTTGGTTTGATTTCAAAAAATCTACTTTACAAGGTTTACTCAGAACTTTGAGCACACAAAAGCCCTCTGGAGCCCAGGCTGAGCAGATCCTCTACTTGGCAGTAATGGCTACCTGAGGAGCTCTCACACAGCCCACAGAGCCACACCCTGGCTTTATAACGTCAGGCAACACCTCCTCATTCATAACTTTGAACTTAGCATATCCAGTCCTGGTCCACCATCTCCCAACCTGCCATATATGCACCTGCCTATATACACATGCCTACACACATGTGCATACACACACACTACACTACACTTGTTTCTGCCTCCTCTCCTCCCTTCTAAGTGTGTTTGACTTTCAGCCCAGCAGTGATTCTGTGCATCTTATGTCCTCCACAAACCTGAAGAGTTTTTGTCCTTCGTCTCTTTCTGGTCATTTATTACAGATGCATCAAAACACTAATCCCAAGAGGTCCCCACTTTTAGCACTTCTCTATCCACGAGGCGCCCATTTATCCCTAACCTTGATTGCTTCTGCCCCCGGTTCTTCTCTTGGATAAAAACGGCCTCCTCAGTTCCATGGAAACAGCTTTCAATGTTAAATGCTTTCAGAGATCTATTGTTTCATGGGGTTTTTTTAAGCTTGAGCAGTTACCTGCATCACAACCATACAACTTCTTATTGATACCCTCACCAAAAAGGAAAAAGAAAGAGAAAATATGTATGTTTATATGATAAGCAAGGCACAAGCTCTCTTTCTAGAAACCAGTCTCCCTATCTAACATATTCTTTTATACACTCTGGTGAATCTATTTCAAGTTTTCTAGGTATTCAAGGACCACAGGCCAGCCCAAGATTTTCAGGACCTTTGAACTTTCTGATGCATAATTTTTTATAAGCTGAATTCCTCTGTTTTCATTGGGAAATTTGGCACCACAGAGAAAGAATCCCATTTCCTTCGAGGAACAATTCTTACTTTATTCTTCTGGGTTAACAGAAATTTTCAGTATAAATTTATGTGCTATTTAATAAAAATCCCAAATAGTCTGTCATGGATCACAGAATTCTTTGAAATCCATTTATTTTAGTTAAGGTTAGCATTTTAGCTGTTCATAAATATAAACTATTGAGGAGGGAGATGCAAAAAGATTTAATTTTTCACCATCCAAACAAGCATTTTTAAGCAATTCAAACGAGTCTTGAAATTCCATGACTCTATTAAAGCTCTTTCAACTCATGAATATTATTTATACAAGTGGATATGTTAGCATCGCAGAAATAAAATCAGAGAAGCTAAACATGCTTCAATCATCTGAAAAACAAAAACTACGAACTACTGTTTAAATGGCTCTTGAACAATTTAAGCATGTTGAAATAAAATTTCATCTTTTCCCTAGAAGTACCCAAGGATGAGACAGCAGAAAGAAATGTTCAGTCCTTCATGACCTGTGCTCTGAGGAGTAGAAACTGTAGGGATTATATTCATTTAGAGCCTGCAGAAAGACAGACATTGTCTTCAAAGAGAAAGGCCTATTCACCCACAGAGTTTTAGGGGTCTGGAGCAAAACACGAAACTGTCCTTTAGGGTAAAAATTTTAAGTCCCTTTTGAAAATCTTATAACACGGGCTCTAGTTGAACACTGGCTAGATTTTGTTTTGTTCTGTCTGTAACTTTCATTCTTTGCTACTAGAACTATAAATGAATCTGTAACCCTCCGTGGGTGAGTTCAGTCTTTCTCCAGTTCTTGAAACTTTGCCCTTTTCAGATCTCTCTCCTTCCCTTTTATGCCCTGTTTTCAGAGTATTCTGCTGAATTCTTGCCTTAGGAAAATAACAGCATGCTTTTGTCTTTGGCGCCCTCTTATGGTCACTTCATTTTTATAACAGCACCTGCGGTATTTGTAAAGAACTTTGTAGTTTTGAGACTGAAAGGCCATGAGCGAATCCCCTGTTAATTGTTTTGTATCGGATGCTAATAATCCATTCATCTATCCAGAAAGGACAACACCTCAAACCCAAGCAGGCCTAAGTGATACCCCTTCTACCTTAGGTGATGCTCCTTCTCCCCCTGCTGTGCGCAGGATGAGAAATGTCCACGTTTCTAGCTGTTACCAACTAATCCTAGCTTCTTCATCTTTCTGTATTTCTCACTCAGTCCTGTTTCAGAAATCTTCTACTACAAGGGCCCAAAGATTCAGCATTCACAGCAGTGATTCTTTTGCTGGTGAAACACATAAATCCTATGTAATGAGTAAGTGTGCTGGTCGCACTGCGTCTAGCGCCATCCTTGGAGCCCTCTTCTCCCTGTCTCACCCTGGCCCACCCAGCAGACCCCGCCCACCCTTCAAGCTGCATCTGAAATGCTGTCTCTTCTCACCTCCTGGAATGGGCGTGGCTGCCCCTTACCTCACGGTCCCTCCATAATTCATACACATCTCCATAATAGTAATTAACGAGTTGTACATTTTCCAAAGTGAGTTCTAGAGAATTCACTTCCTATTCCATAGGATGCTCCATGGAAAACAGGGTTCTGTGAACAAATGCCTCTGAACAATGGAACATACTGTATTCCCTTGATGAATAGCATGCACAGAACTTTTTTGGGGAAACACTGCTTTTCTGTCACATTGGCAGAACTGAGTCACCTTTGAGGAGCCGTATCTCTGTCTATTGAGGGCAGGATTAGCAGAGCTGATGAGAATCTTTATTTTCCTGAGGTCATCTTTCCTTTCTGGGAGGCCAACCCTCTGTGGGACACTCTGACCCTCATCGAGAGCTCTGAGAACCCCACTAAGTCAGACTCACCAAGGCCACCTCACATCTCTTGGTGGCCAGGAGCTGACTTTCTTGCCAACCACTTCTTCCTAAGGCTCTGTCCCCAACCCCTTGCTGTCTACGCAGATGTCAGAAACTTGTTCAGCCCTGGGTCTTCGCCACGGGATTTCCTGATTCTTCTGTCTGTCTGAATAGAGGCTCCCATGGGTCTCAACAGATTCCTTCTGCCTTGCCACAATCTCACCACCCCTGTCCTACCCTCATCCACATGCCACAAACACTCAGCCCTGTGGCAGAAAACACCTCTCTCTTCGAGGAGAATAAACTATTTTTTAGTCAATTCTATCTCCCAGTATCTCCAGAATCTCCCCGACTTCTTTTGACCCCACAACACAAATTCAGGCTACCTCATTGCAACTCTTGATGGCAATACTGATCCCCTGCCTCCATCCTTTCCCATATCCATTCAAAGTGTTCTTTTTAAAAAGTGAACCTGATCATGTCACTCCCCTTTACAAAAGCTTGTAATCCCTGCTTGTTTTTTGGATCAACACCAAACCCCTCCACAGCTGAGCTCTGCTGAGCCCTCCATCCTTGTCTCCCCAACTCTAATCCAGCATGGTACAGCCACATGGATGCTTCCTAGGTTCCTAAAATATACCACTTTTCTCCCTGCCCAGCAGACACTATGCCCCCTGGCTGGAGCTCTCTTCCTGATGTCCTTCACATGTCTCACCACACCCATTCTTTACACTCAGATAAAGCTCACCTCCTCCAGAGGCCTGACTCACATGAGCCCCTGGACTAGGGTCTGACTGCCCCCCAACCAGAGGCTCCCTTTACTGCCTGCACACTCTCTGCTATAAAACTCAACTCAATTTAATTAAGTAACTGCTTCGTGTATTCTAATTTGTTAATGTCCACTTCCTCCACTCAGGGCAGACATTAGAGCTGCAGAGGCCAGGTCTATCTGGCTCACTTCTCCATCCCCGACACCTGGCACCAGCACAGGCACATGGCAGTGTTCAGTGAACGTTTGCTGAACGATGGGATTCCCTGGAGGGCCAGTGGTTAGGCCTCTCAGATTCCACTGCAGGCGGCATGGGTTTGATCCTTGGTCGGGGAACTAAGATCCTACAAGCCACATGGCATGGCCAAAAAATAATAATAATTAAATAAAACTTTGTTAAAATTTTTGTTGTTGTTGAATGAATTTGGATCAGGCAATTTCCTTGTACTCACAGAATATTCACTTTTCTCCCAACAATAATTTTATGGCCTGTTCCAGCATGAAGCCTCCTAAGATATCATACCAAATAAACCATTTTTCTATGCTTCCTGAAAATAACTGATTTCTCTGTGTCAAATTTGAATCAAGCCTAAAATGAACTGAATTGTACATCACTGGAGGAGTCTTTCTCTTCCACATTATCAAACACCCCTCCAACCAGGGTCAAAATTATGGTAAGAATCTTTTTCATGTCCTCAGAGTTCCTAAATGCTTTTACATGTATCATTGCTCAGTGTAAAATCATGTTATTCTTGCATTATATTCTATATATAATTGCAAAGTACTGTTTGTAAGTGAGCTTTCCTTAGGATTTCAAAATTGTTCCTTGTGTACCAATACAGGTAATCAGATCATTAGAAATACCCTGGTCACCTGCCACTTCTTTTCCCCTCTGCCTACTTCCTTGTGCAAAAGCTATCACTTTTAATAAAAAGCTTGGCTTGGGACTTCCATGGTGGGCCTGTAGCTAAGACTCCATGCTCCCAATGCAGGGGGCCCAGGTTCAATCTCTGCTCAGGGAACTAGATCCCATAGGCCACAACTGAAGATCCCACGTACCGAAACTAAGATCTGGCATGCATGCATGCTCCGTTGCTAAGTCGTGTCCAGCTCTGTGACCCTGTGAACTATAGCCTGCCAGGCTCCTCTGTCGGTGGGATTTTCCAGGTAAGTATGCTGGGGTAGGTGGCCATTTCCTCTCCCAGGGGATCTTCCTGACCCAAGGATCAAACCTGTGTCTCCTGAGAATCCTGTCATTTATAGGTGGATTCTTTACCACTGAGTCACCTGGGAAGCCCAAGACCCAGCACAACCAAGTAAATAAATATTAAAAAAAAAAAAAAACTTTGCTTGCTTAGGGAAAAAAGAAAGAAACAAATATAATGGGAATTTTCAACACTGGCTGACAAAATACGGTAGACCAGTAACTTCAAAGTTCTGAGGGAAATTTTATTCTCAGCCTTGAATTATTATACCCTCACACTTAACCAAACTATTGATTAAGAGTTAGGGTATAATAAAAAAATTTTCAGATATTTAAGGATTTAAGGTGTGGCTTCCCATATATCATTTCTAGAAAATCACTGGGAAGCTTGCTTTGTCAAAAGGAGGGAGTAAACCAAAAAGAGAATAACACAGGATTCAGGAAACAAGTGAAGCAGACAAGGAGAGTGGGAAAGAGGAGGATGTCATTCATCCAGAGCCTGGAGAATAAGTGCGGATGATAGCAGGGGAACTGCAGGTAGGGCACTAAGTGTGGTCATCCAGGCTGTGTCCTACCCACAGACACGCCATCCAAAAGTTCCAGGGGACTGAAACCCAGCCCACACATGGCTCACCAAGTCTGATGGAGGGCCATGTACCCCAAAGTTCCATATTAGCTTGTAGCATCCCTGAAAGAAGGCTGTGGGATAGGAAGGTAGGAGGAGTGGGCAGAATGTTTGGAACTCTTTAGGGTTTGGGAAAATTATTGATATAATTGTTGGACCATTTGGGGGAAAAAAATTAGTCAATTGCATTAGTTTGCTAGGGCTACCATAACAAATACCACCAACTAAGGGGCTTAAAAACAGAAATATATTTTTTCACAGTTCTAGAGGCTAGATGTCCAAGACCCAGGTGTCAGCAGGGTTGGTTTTTTCTGAAGCTTCTCTCCTTGGCTTGTAGATGACCACCTTCCCACTGTGTCTTCATGTGGTCTTTCCTCTGTATGTATCTGTGTCCTCATTTCTTAATTTCCTTTTTATGGGCACCAGTCATACTGGATTAGGGCCCACTATAATGGCCTCATTTTCACTTAATCACCTCTTTAAATATAGTCTGTCTCCAAATATAGTCACATTCTGAGGTACTGAGGGCCAAGATTTTAACATACATACTTGGGGAGGACATAATTTAGCCTATAACGATCACATAGTAAACTAAGTGAATGAAATAAATACACAAAGCAATTATCAACTCAAGGAAAAATAAAGGTTGTAGCAGAAATGATCATAGTAAACTATCTGGTCAGCAGCAAACAATATTTACATTGTCATTATAATGTAAACACTAAGTTGAACCAAGCTTTGTACCATTGAGAGAATAGGGATGGAAATAATGTAGAAGATAAGAGGGGTGAGGATTAATAGGGTAAAACCCTCAGTCACCGTAAAAGTAATTACATAGCAGATAATTAAAACAGGTGACTCAAGGAACAGTAGAACAAGATTATTTAGAGATGTAGAGGTTAACACTCAGAAAACCAGATTAAAGTGGTTGAAAGTACTTGTATTTGGTGAGAAGGAATTGGGAAGGAAGAGCTAGAGGAAGGAACTACTTAACTGTAGTATAAGTTTTCTGTAATTTAATGTTTTAACTATGAAGATAATATGGTTAAAAACTAATTTTTTTTTTAGTTTAACTTTTAAGTAACTCAAATTCTAACACATTTGGGAGGTGGCAGACACAGACTCCTACTACTAATTTCTTTGTGTGCAAAATTCAGAATAATCTTCTCTCACCTCCATTTAATTAAAACATATTCCAAGTTGTAAAAACAGCTATTTAAAATCTTTTACCTTTTACAACTACTTATTCATATGGATTGAAATTTTCACAATATTTGCAACCCAAAGAAAACACAGAAATGAACTGGAATTCTGAGGTTGTAAAGCCACAGTAAGGGTCTGTACCCTAATCTCAAATGTATGGATTTACGAAAACCAATTCACTGTTCTCATTAACTTTATAATAAATAAATGTTGTATGTTTTTCCTCATATAAACATATTCTAGTAAAATGTTGCTTTTTCGCTTCCATTAAATTTTTTTTCAGATAATGGCAGAGAAGATGTTTGGGAAAGCTGGTCTTACCTGGGAACCCCTTTCCCTCTGTCCTTAGCCAAGGGCACCTTGTAATTGTTCATCTCTCCTCCTAGTTTTGGTAAGTCATGCAGCTTTGGAATTCCAAGGTTTTATATTAATTTTTACATAAGCAATACAATGAATGATCTTTTCAGCTCCTTTATGATATTCACATGCAAATGTAAAGACAGGATTCTGACCCAGTGTCAGCTGGATAAAAAGTCTTGTTCTTTCTAGAACTATGCTCAAACAGTTCTTATAATCTTAGTAGCAAAACCAGGTAATAACTTTATACTGATGTGAAGAAAAGCATCTTTGAAGATTTCCTAATCAAAGCTCCTGTCCAAAGGCAAGTTAATTTTTGAAGTTTCCTTGAGTTCAAGATGGTCACCAAGCTATTTGCTAAGTGTTGCTGTAGTTACTTGCTTACTGAGGAAATAGCAGAGAGGATTACACATGTCTGTGACCCCTCTCTTCCCTGTAAGATGTGCAGGGACTTTGGCACTAAGTACCTAGAGGGGACCCACATTTTTTAGAAACAAACAAGCTCCACTAGGGCTTCCCTGATAGCTCAGTTGATAAAGTATCCACCTGCAATGCAGGAGACCCCGGTTCAATTCCTCGGTCGGAAAGATCCACTGGAGAAGGAATAGTCTATCGACTCCAGTATGCTTGGGCTTCCCTTGTGGCTCAGCTGCTAAAGAAGCCGCCTGCAATGCGAGAGACCTGGGTTTGATCCCTCTGTTGAAAAGATCCCTTGGAGAAGGGAAAGGTTATCCACTCCAGTATTCTGGCCTAAAGGCTACCTGCTCAAGTATTCTGGCCTGGAGAATTCCATGGAGAAGTCCATGGAAAAGTCTGTGGAGTCACAAATAGTTGGACACAACTGAGCAACTTTCACTTTCAAGATTTCATTTTCAATGTGACATTTGTTTACATTAAAGAGTGAGTTTTCAGGGCTAGAGAGGATTTGTAACATCTTCCAAGAGAGCAATATTCACCACTAGAAGTTTCTACCTGATATTTAGGAGGGCCTTCAATCACCAGCATCATCATCACTAATATTCCTTCTCACTACGGTGCACAAACTGAGGTAAATTGCTTCAGGCACAGACAAACCTCTTCTCTCACATTTTTTATAAGCTAAAACTTTATTTTTTTGTAAATAAAAAATGCAATGGTGTATTAAGACTGGCAGTGGTAAACTTGAATGCCCACAGAGACCTGGCACATAGTACATGTGAGGAAGGCACGTATGAAGAACATACTGTCTAAGTCTGTCAGAGAATGAACAATGGCTTCTGCCTTCTTCTTGATATTGAGTCTCTCTCAACACTTCTCATTGGCTGAACATGACTCGAATTCAGCTGGGAAGTGAGTGTTGGAATTGTAGTTAGCAGGTGTCTAGCCCACTGTGATACTTACAGAGCAGAACATAGATGGAGGGCATGGAGCTGAGCGTCAGCAGGCAAATAACCAGCCAAGTGTCCAGTCAGAAGAGGGTCATGACCTGAGGCCATCTATAGGTGGGAAGGGAAAAAAAAGTCACATACCAAACAAGGACTGATAAGAGATTAGGTTTGTAAAAGTTGGGGCAGCCACTATCTTCTTTCAGCTGATTGTTGCCATGTTGAAATGAGATTCAAATTTTGCTAAATATTCTAACTTCTCAAGATAAATTGAAATTCTTGTTGTTTATGGAAATGTCATAATTTGCATTCAGCAACCAATTCAAACTTGTTTTTATGTGTAAGTTTTGCAAAATAAGATTGTGGTCTTGACTCACCCCAGGGGTGTTAGTTTCAACCTCTAGTATCAACCAATGGCAATAGATGCTTTTTTCATTCATTAAGTCATAAACCATATCAGACACTGTTCACCAACACTTGAAAGTAAAATGGACACAGTGTTCACCAACCTAAACTCTCTAAGCTCCATGCCCTCTGTCTATGTTCTGCTCTGTAAGTATCACAGTGGGAAGACACCCTCAAACTATAATTCCCACACTCATTCCCAGCAGAATTCCAGTCTTGTTCAGCCAATGAGAAACACTAAAAGAGACTCAAGAGCAGGAAGAAGGCAGAAGCCATTGTCCATTCTCTCTCTGTCTCTCTAACTTGGGTCTCTCCGTCTCTGCTCCTTTCACTCTCCCACCCCACCCCTTTGAGTAGTCCACCCCAACAGTGGCTAAGCCTCAGTCTCCTCCCAGTTCCAGATCACTCTATTCCCCCTTTATTCCCTCCAAGCCCTGGAAGGCTAGTGGTTTCCTGAAGTTACTACTATTTGGATAACCTCACTTTCCTCTATTTTGTTTTTCCAGCACCCTTATTACTAATTCCTAGATAAATTTTCTCATTTGAACTGCCTAAGTGTCAAACCTGACTATCTGAGTACTCACACATGTCTGCATATATGCAGTTGTATAAATAACATTTGGTCATGAACGTTGCTTTTATGAGCAAGGTGTACCTTGCATCCATGCCATTCTTCCTAAATTCCAGAGACCTTCCTTTCCAAACTCATTAGCTGACACTCCATCAAAAGCTCTGCAGTAGAGAGTAAGGCAGTGTTTCCCAGTTTTGTCTTATGATACAAACTGCTTGGGACACTTGTTTGAGAACAGTTTCCCAACCCTTCCCTAAATCTAGTGACTCAGATCTCCTGGGGAGTAGCTTAGAAATCTGTACTTCTGACAAATACCCTACGTGATTGTAACTCTCAAGGAGCTTGGAAAATATTTGTGAGCATCACCCACTCTGTGGGTGACTCCTGTGCCCATTAACAATTGAGGTCCAATGTTAACTAAACTTATTGATGGAGTCATTTCACAATAAATGTCATATGCTATACATCTTAAATTTATATAGTTCTTTATGTCAATTATATCTCAAAACTGGGGGAAAAAGAGGCAATAGTTTCATTGAATGTGAGAGTGAATGGTAGATCAATAAAATAATTATCAGAAAGAAACATTTTAAACAAATGAATAAATAAAAGTTAATAATTGAGATCTTCTGCTTCAGAGGGTTATCTTGGCTTAAATGGGCAACCCGAGCCGAGTCTCCTTTTGGTATAGATGAAAAGCTAACAGTCACTAACAGCTTTTCTTTACTAAGACAAAATTCAGTTCAGTTCAGTTGCTCAGTCGTGTCCAACTCTTTGTGACACCATAGACTGCAGCATGCCAGGCTTCCCTGTCCATCACCAACTCCTGGAGTTTGCTCAAACTCAGGTCTATTGTGTCGGTGATACCACCCAACCATCTCATCCTCTGTCATCCCCTTCTCCTCCTGCCTTCAATCTTTCCCAGCATCAGGGTCTTTTCCAGTGAGTCAGTTCTTTGCATCAGGCGGCCAAAGTATTGGAGCTTCAGCTTCAGCATCAGTTCTTCCAAAGAATATTCAGGACTGATTTCCAAAATGGTATAAATAGCAATGCAATTATCTCATCATTTTAAGCCTGGGACTGTTTCATTGAAATGAATGAGTTTGGGAATTGGAAAGACTTAGATTTAAATACCAATGATATCACCTAGTAACTATATGACATGCAACAAGCAATGCAATCTCTTAGAGATTCCATCTTTAATAAAATTAGAATAATACCATCTACTTCACAGAGCTGTTCTGAGGATTAAATAAGAATATGTGTCAATCATCTAGCATGGTCCCTGGCCCATAAAAGGTATCCAATAAATATTGGCTCCTTTCCTAAACCATAAGAAGAATGCTGAATCTGTGGTAGATTTGTCTTGTGTCATCCTAACTTCGCTAGAACTACATTTCCCAAAATTCCTTTTCCTGCATAATCCTGAGTTAGCAGAGATTTCAAAAGACATTTTGCTGGAGATTCACAAGATGGTAGCTCAGCTGGTAAAGAATCCGCCTGCAATGCAGGAGACCCCAGTTCGATTCCTAGGTCAGGAAGATCCACTGGAGAAGGGAACAGCTACCCCTTCCAGGATTCTGGCCTGGACAATTCCATGGACTGTGTAGTCCATGGGATTGCAAAGAGTCAGACACAACCGAGTGACTTTCACTTTTCACTTTCACAGATGGGAGGATCAGCTATATTGCCTATGCATGATAAACAAGTAAATATAAATAAACAAGCTGTAGTAAGTAAAAAGGGATAATCTGATAGGAAATAAATGGTGGGGGGAGCACTGATTTGCCATCTTACACAAGATGGTCTAGGAAGGCCCCTCTGAGGAAGTATTTGTCCCCTGATCCTGATGCCTCAAAGATAGCTGACAGTAAAGCTAAGAGCTGGGAACAGAACAACCCAGGCAGATAGAACAGCAAATATAAAGGCTACAAGACAGGTCTGAGCTTGGCTGTCTTGAGACACAGAAACAGGCCCAGCATGTCCCTGGTATTTGAAGTAAAACAGACAATGAATGCCACAAGGAGATGGTGGAGACCTGGGCAGAGGGCTTTGTGAAGCTACATATTTTTTTTAAGTGTGGATTTTTTTCTAAATGCAAGGACCCCACTGAAGAGTTGGGTAACATAATGTGACATCTCTTTTTTATGTTTGTTTTAAAGATCACTTCTTTCATGTTTTGTATATTGCCAAATATTTTCTAAGTCAGAGAGTATCAAAGGTTGGAGAATATAGAGAAACAAGAACATTCAGAGTGCTGGTGAGAACGTACTGTCATGTTGAAGAGCAGTTTGACAGTTTCAGGTAAAATTTAAAATGCATTACTGTAGGATCTGGCACTTCCATTCATTCCTGGTGTCTGCCAGAGAAATTCTTAGACAGTCTGTCTTTAGTACCTGCCACTCCCATTCTTCCCCCAACTACCCATCACAGCAGCTAAAGAGACCTTGAGGCATATTAAATTTTTCAGAGATAGACACAATAATACTTCTCATCTCACATACTCTTTTGCAATGTGACCATGCCAGTCCTCCACAAGAAGTGAAATCTCTTATGAATCTGGTCTGACCTCAAACGCTTGCTTGAACAGTGAGGCAGAAGTTACATTCTGGATTTCCATGACTAGTTTGTAAGGAGCCTTGCTGCTTTGGTCTCTTGGAAGTATTTCCCTTTAGAATGCTCACCCTATGAACCTTCCTTCCATGCTTGAGAGGCTCAAGCCACATGTGGGTGTTTCAGTCAATAACCAAGCTGAGGACCCAACCAACAGTGAAAATCAAATGCCATCTGACTGTGGGAACTCAAGGAAGAGCTCCCAACTGAGCCCATTGTCAATTCACAGAACCATGAAAGATAATAATAAATTGTTTTAAGTCACTAAAAAAGAAAGAAAATATACAAATATATACAATGGAATATTTTTCAGTCATTAAAAAAAAAAAAAAGAAATCTCACCATTTGTGACATGGATGGACCTTGAGGGCATTATGCTAAATTAAGTTAATCAGATAAAGAATGATATTTAAGCATGTGCTTGTAGACTTGCAAGAATGACACACTTGTAAGGGAGAGGCTGAAGAGATGCGGAGGAGGAAAAGAGATTGCAGGAACAGAGTTCTGAGTAAGGTGAGAGGAGGAAGGGATTCAAGTACACACTGAAGAATCTTCTTCCACTGTAACAAAAGACAGAGAATGTAAGTATAGGGGCAAAAGGTTTTGAACATTTGATTGTGGAGAAACAAAAATGTACCTGAAAGATACAATAAGGTCACTAACCAAAAGAGGAGGAAGGAAGATGTTGCAGGAAATTTGGTAAGAAAAGAGAGTAAACCCACTATGAAAGAGGCTAGGATTTCAGACCTAGCACCCAAGTGCTTTTTTAAGTCTGTGATCACAAATTTAAGTGAGAATGTATTTTTTATGTTTAATGTTCTGCTTCTCTTGTGTAAGCAGATAATTGAGTTTAGCCAGGCTTGGAGTAGACAAACAAGGGGAAAGAAGGGAGATAAAGGCAAGGGTGTTGAAAATTTTTGCAACCTGGAAAAAAACAAATCCTGGGGGACATATGGGACATAACAAAGATCCAACATTCACATCATCGGTGGTACTGGAAGGAAAGAAGGAAGAGGGGAGGGTTGATAAAGTCCTCAAAGAAAGTATGACTGGAAATTCTGAACTTTGGCAGAAGACAGAAAATTACAGATTTAAGAAGATATCCTAAACAGTATAAAGTGAAGTCGCTCAGTCATGTCTGACTCTTTGTGACCCCACGGACTGTAGCCTATCAGGCTCCTCCATCCATGGGATTTTCCAGGCAAGAGTGCTGGAGTGGATTGCCATTTCCTTCTCCAGGGGATCTTCCTGACCCAGGAATCGAACCTGGGTCTCCCACATTGCAGGCAGATGCTTTACCGTCTGAGCCACCAAATAAATCCACGTCAAGTCACATCATAATTAAAATTCTGAAAACTAAAAACAAAATTGAAATATTGAAAGCAGTCAGAAAAAAAACAACACCTTACCTATAGGGGAAAATAATTCAAATAGCAATAAACTGCTCATCAGAAACCATGGAAACCACAAGAAAGTCGCAGAATATTTTTAAGTGTTAAAAAAAGAAACATCAACCTAGAATTCTACACTCAGCAAAAATATCTTTCAGGAATGAAGGGGAAATCAAAACATTCTCAGATTAAGGAAAACTAAGAATTTGTTACCAGAAGACCTATCTTCTTTAAAAAAAAAAAAAAAAAAAGCTAAACAAAATTCTCCTAAGAGAAATGATAAAAGTGGAAAGTTTGGAAAATCATAAAAGAAAAAAGGACATGATGGGTGAAAATGTGGGCAAGTAAAATAGATTTCTTCTCCTCTGGAGTTTTCTAAATTTGATTGATGGTTGAAGGAAAAATTATAGAACCATATGGTTCTAAATGTACATAGAGGAAATATTTAAGATAATATATTATAAATGGTAAATAGGAAAAGGAAAAAATATAGGTGTTTTCTGTACTCCACTTAAATTGGTAAAATAACAATACCAATAGACTGGTAAGTTATGTATATATAATGTGATACCTGGTGCAGTACTCTTGCCTGGAAAATCCCATGGGTGGAGGAGCCTGGTGGGCTGCAGTCCATGGGGTTGCTAAGAGTCAGACACAACTGAGCGACTTCACTTTCACTTTTCACTTTCATGCATTGGAGAAGGAAATGGCAACCCACTCCAGTGTTCTTATCTGGAGAATCCCAGGGATGGGAGAGCCTGATGGGTTGCCCTCTATGGGGTCACACAGAGTCGAACATAACTGAAGTGACTTAGCAGAGCACCCACTAAAAAGAAAGCTATAAAAATGTACTCTCAAAAGCACTATACAAAAAATCAAAATAGAATTTTAAAGAATCTTCAAGCAACCCAAAGGAAAAAGAAAACAGAGGGAACAAAGAGAAAACACAAAATAAAATGGCAGACATAAGCATAAATACATCAGTGATTAGATTAATGAAGTAAGTCAGAAAGAGAAAAACAAATACAGTATATTAACACATATATATGGAATTTAGAAAGATGGTACCAGTGATCCTACACAGGGCAACAAAGGAGACACAGATGTAAAGGACAGACTTTTGGACTCAGTGGGAGACAGTGAGGGTGGGATGATTTGAGAGAATATAATTGAAACATGCCCATTACCATATGTAAAATAGATGACCAGTGCAAGTTCGATGCATGAAGCAGGGCACCCAAAGCCAGTGCTCTGGGGCAACCCAGAAGGATAGGCTAGAGAGGGAGGTGGCTGGGGGGGTCAGGACGGGGGAAACATATGTATACCTGTGGCTGATTCAAGTTGATATATGGCAAAAAACCATCACAGTGTTGTAAAGTAATTATACCCTAATTAAAATAAATTAATTAATTTAAAAGAAAAAATATATATCAAATATTAGATTAGATGTAAATTATTTAAATACACCAATTAAAAGACCAAAATTGGTAGAACAGGTTTAAAAATCTGACCCAATTAAAAAAAAAAAAATCTGACCCAATTATATGCCTTCTATAAGAAATTGCTTTAAAGGTAATGATAAAAGCATGCTGAAAGTAAAAAAATACAAACCTATATATCATGCAAACATAATCAAGGAAAACAGGAGTAGGCCTCAGAGAAAGAAAATTACCAGAGATGGGGAAGGATGTTCTGTAATGATGAAAGGGTCAGTCCACCAAGAAGACATAGCGATCTTAAATCTGTATGTACTAAACAATAGAACTGAATGATTTGTGAAGCAAAAACTGAAAGGAGAAATAGACAAATCCACAGTTATGGCTGGAGACTTTGAACACCCCTTATTCAACAATTTATAGTACTAGACATACAATAAGCTAGACAAAGAACTCAGCAACACATTCAACCAGCAGGATCTAACCAATTTATAGAACTGCTACTTCTGCTGTTCAGTCGTTAAGTCATGTCCGACTCTGTGACTCCATGGACTGTAGCACACCAGGTTCCTCCATCCATGGGATTTCCCAGGTAAGAATACTGGAGTGGGTTGCCATTTCCTTCTCCAGGGAATTTCCCCAATCTAAGGTTTGAACCCACATCTCCTGCACTGACAGATTATTGAGCCATCAAAGAAGCCCTTTATAGAACACTCCACCCAATAACAGCAAAATACACATGCTTTTTAAGTGTTCATGGAACATATAACAAGATAGATTATATCTTGGGCTACAAAACAAGTCTCAACAAACTTAGAAGAACTGATATTTTAAGAGTGTATTCTGCAACCACAATGGAATCAAGCTAAAATTCAGTAACAGAAAGATAAAGGGGAAGACTTTCCTGGTGGTCCAGTGGTTAAGAATCCACCTGCCAATGCAAGGAACACAGGTTCAGTTCCTGGTCTGAAAAGATCCCACATGCCATGGGGCAACTAAGCTCCTGCACCACAACTACTGGGCCTGCACTCTGGAGCCCACGTGCCACACATACTGAGCCCATAGGCTGCAACTGCTGAAGCTGGAGTGTTCTAGAGCCTATGCTCGGCAGTAAGAGAAGCGACTTCAATGAGAAGCCCATGCAGCACAACTAAAGAGCAGCCCTTGCTCACTCCAGTTAGAGAAAGCCTGTGTGTGGCGACAAAGACCCAGAGCAACCAATAATAAAATAAATAAAATAAAGTTTTAAAACTATTAAAGTAACCACATGAAATTATTTTTAAAAAGAAAGAAAAAGGAAGATAATGGGGAAATCTCCAAACACTTGGAAACTAAACACACTAATAAATACAGCAAAGCGAAAGCCGTTCAGTCATGTCCAACTCTTTGCAACCCCATGGACTGCAGCCCACCAGGCTTCTCTGTCTATGGGGTTCTCCAGGAAAGAATACTGAAGGAATTGCCATTCCCTTCTCCAGGAGATTTTCCTGACCCAGGGATCGAACCCAGGTCTCCCACATTGCAGGCAGACTCTTTACTATCTGAGCTACCAGGGCATACATACAAATGAGTTCTGTTCTAAGAGTGTGTTTGTAAGTCCAATTTGTTCATAAGGCCAACAAAGTCAGCCTAGGTACCCAACTAACACAGTCAGATATGTAATACTGTATTTTAATAGGTTTATAATATTTTTCACATAAATAATGCATATAAAACAAAAAGAAAATATTTTTAATCTTCCAATACATAACCTTGAAAAGTACAGTACAATGCTGGCATACAGGGACTGGCATCGAGTGAACAGATAAGAAGTGTTTCTATCTGGAGGAGGTGGAGGAGGTAGAGGAGGTGGGGGATAATAGAGATGAAAGAGCATCTGCTATAGGAAGTGGACGGCAAGCTGCAATTTAACTCACAGTCTGACATTGTTGACACAGGTTCTGGTTCCTTGCTAGGTTCAATTCCATCCACCTTTTTGCAAGAACAATCTAGTGATATCTGGTAGTAGTTTCTGTTTTCTCATCATAGATGACATGATAGCACTGGATTGCATTCTGAGTGGCTGCTGCACCCTTCATGTGCCATTCTACATTCGGGTCCTATGCCTTAAAAACTAACAGTGCCTCCTCAAATACAGATAATCCCCTTTCCATTTCCTACATCATGAATTTCTTTGGTTCTCTTCTTCCTCTTGTCTGTCTTCATCCTTTCTCTCCAGGAGGAGAGAAAGGATGGAGGTCTGAATGGACCTCCAACTCCATTCAGTTCAGTTCAGTTCAGTCGCTCAGTCGTGTCCGACTCTTTGCGACCCCATGAATTGCAGCACGCCAGGCCTCCCTGTCCATCACCAACTCCCAGAGTTCACTCAAACTCACCTCCATCGAGTTGGTCATGCCATCCAGCCATCTTATCCTCTGTTGTCCCCTTCTCCTCCTGCCCCCAATCCCTCCCAGCATCAGAGTCTTTTCCAATTAGGTCTTCATTAAAAAGCTCCTTGTGTTGCACAGCAAGGAGTTCAGTGAAGTTGTCCTCTTGCAGATCTAGCTTGAAATGAAGATACTGTACTGCTGTTTACTCTATACAGCACAATACAGTAAAGTACACAAAAGCACAACCACTCGTAGACATGTGACAATGTATGCCAGGCATGTGAACTAACTTAGGTGATTGGACATGCAAATGCATGTTAGCATCTTTGAAAGTTTGCAACTTGAAGCTTCTTATGTAGGAGACTTACTGTAATCCATGGGTCAAATTAGGAGTCTCAAGGGAAGTCAAAATATAAATTGAACTGGATGGAAATGAGAGCACAACCTATCAAAATGTGTGGGACACAGCTAGGGCAGTGCTTAGAGGAAATTTTATAGCACTAAATGTACACACTGGAAAAGAACTGTCTAAAATCACTTATCTAAGCTCTCCACTCAAGAACAAAAAAAGAAACCCAAAGCAAGCAGAAGGAAAGACTTAATAAAGAGCAGAAAACAATAACACTGAAAACAGAAGAACAATAGAGAAGTCAATGAAACAAACAACTGGTTCTTTAAAAGGTCAATAAAATTGACAAATCTCTAGGAAGACTGAGAAGGAAAAAAGAATACACAAGTTACCAGTATCCAAAGTTAAATAGAGAATATCACTAAAAATCCTTATACATCAAAAGAAAAATAAAGGAATACCACGAACAACTCTGTACATGTAGAGATAAAATGACCCACTTTCTCAAGAGACAAAAACTACCACAACTCACTCAATCTGAAAAAAGTAATTTGAATGGCTTTATAGCTATTAAGACAACTTAATTCACAATTTTGAAAGTGAAAGTGTGAAAGTGAAAGTCGCTCAGTCGTGCCCAACTCTTTGCAACCCCACAGACTATACAGTCCATGGAATTCTCCAGGCCAGAATACTGGAGTGGGTGGGTAGCCTTTCCCTTCTCCAGGGGATCATCCCAACCCAGGGATCGAACCCAGGTCCCCCTCATTGCAGGCAGGTTGTTCACCAGCTGAACCACAAGGGAAGCCCAAGAGTACTGGAGTGGGTAGACTCTCCCTTCTCCAGCAATCTTCCCGACCCAGGAATCGAACCAGGATCTCCTGCATTGCAGGCGGATTCTTTACCAACTGAGCTATCAGGGAACTACCAAAAAAATAACCTCTAGGCCCAAGTAGTTTCACTGGAGATTTTTACCAAATGTTTAAGGAAGAATTAACACCAACTGTACACAATCTCTTCTAGAAAAAAGAAGAGAAGGAACAGATACCAATTCATTTTATGAAGTTAATATTACCTTGATGCTAAATCCAGACAAAAATAATACAAAAAATAAAATTATCAACCTATATTCCTCATGAGTACATAAAAGTCCTTAACATAATTTTAGCAAATAGAACTCAGCAGTATATAAAACGTAATTATAAGTGAGTGAATTCTGAGTAACTAAGATTTTTCCCTAGTGATGCAAGGCTAGTCCAATATTCAAAAATCAATCAATGCTATCCACCACATTAGCAGGCTAAAAGATCGGTCAATGCAGAAAAAGCATTAGATAAAATCCAATATTCATTCATTATTTTTTTTAACTCTCAGAAAAATAGGAATAGAGAAAAACTTCCTCAACTCAATAAAGATGATATACCAAAATACTTACAGCTAATTCATCATACTTAATAGTGAGATGCTAAATGCTTTTCCTCTGAGATCAGTAACAAAGAAAGGATGTCCACCCTCACCACTTTTATTCAGCATAATGCCGTACATTCTATCTAGTGCAATAAGGCAAGAAAGGCATACAGAGCAAAAAGAAAGAAAGAAAACTGTCCCTATTTGCAGATGACATGATCATCCACATAGAAAATCCCAAGGATTCTAAAAAATATTAAAAAACCCTCCAAGTACTAATAAGTAAATTCCAAAATGTCATAGTATTCAACATAAACATGCAAATTTCTCTTGTATTTTATATACTAGCAATAAACACATGGACATCTAATTTAAAAATACAATACCATTCACAATCTCTCAAAAAAATGAAATACTTAGATATAAATCTTATAAACATGTACAGGACTTGCTTACTGAAAACTATACAATGCTGATGAAAGTAATCAGAGATCTAAATAAATGGAGAGACATACCATATTCATGAATTGAAAGACTCAACATGGTAAAGATGTCACGGTAAATATTGTCCATTTCCCCAAACTGATATACAGTTTATCATAATTCCTACCAGAATCTCAGCAAAAATTTTTGCAGATAAAGACAAGAATATTCTAAAACTTATATAGAAAGGCAAAGGCACTAAAATAATTAAAACTATTTTGAAATAAGAATAAATTAGAAATAATTAGTCTACCCAATTTCAAGACAATATATAGCTATGACAAAGCTGTGCTTTTATACACAGATGGTGTAAGTGGCACTGCCTTAGACAGGGTAGACCAAAAAAGACAGATGCATACAATATTCTACTTGACCTAGACCAAAAGTTTGAAATGCTCTAAATGAAGAATCCTCAAAAATGTTTCAACTGCGGATTGTATATTGGGTGAGTCTATATAAATGATACACCTGAATAAAAACCAAGTCTCTCAATTGTCTTCAAAACTGAAAGACAATTATTTGGATTTGTCATGTTACTGTTACTAAACTTTTTCATTAAGTTTACTTTAAGAAAAAAATAGAAAACATGAAATTCCATAGAAAGGGAAAAACTAGTTGTTCTGCAAAATCCAGGTGAATAAGTATACTGATAGAGAAGACAAATATAAAGATATATTATGGGAAATTAGAAATTTTATTAGATTCAGTGGATGTAAATTAAATTTCTACCTCAAATAAGATAGTAAGGCACATATTAAGGAAGAAACTGAGAAGAAATTATCTAGTCATATTTTTAGGGGCTTTTTCCCTGGCAATAATAACAAAGATTTGAAGTTGAAGGAAATGCAAAGATGCACTCATGCTAGATCACTGTAAGTCTGCAAGTGAAAAAAAACTGATAGAATGTGCCTCTCAAATACAGCCATCGACTTCCTAAAAACAAGTGAAGGTTGAAAAGAGCCGTTGACAGACAGCTCTCGTCTC
The DNA here is from genome assembly GCF_019923935.1 of Bubalus bubalis. Classification (NCBI taxonomy): domain Eukaryota; kingdom Metazoa; phylum Chordata; class Mammalia; order Artiodactyla; family Bovidae; genus Bubalus; species Bubalus bubalis. The sequence continues at coordinate 176,997,218 of NC_059157.1, forward strand.
TCTATTCCAATGTTATACACAAACCATAGGCATGAGGAGGGCCAAGAAATAGTCTGTATTTGCAGATTGCTGAGGGCAAGCTAAACAAGCAGGCAGGTATCAACGTAGCCAGGAGCACCTGGCCCCTCTTTTAAACACGACATTTAAAACAGTGGTTCTTAAATTTCTCTGCATCCATCAGAAACACTTCATGGGCTTGTTAAAGCTCAGACTGTTTGGCCTCATCCCTCAGAATATCTGACTTGTAGGTATGGTATGGCGGAGAAGGCAATGGCACCCTACTCCAGTACTCTTGCCTGGAAAATCCCATGGATGGAGGAGCCTGGTAGGCTGCAATCCATGGGGTCACTGAGGGTCGGACACGACTGAGCGACTTCATTTCCACTTTTCACTTTCCTGCGTTGGAGAAGGAAATGGCAACTCACTCCAGTGTTCTTGCCTGGAGAATCCCAGAGTTGGACACGAATGAAGCGACTTAGCAGCAGCAGCAGCAGCAGCAGGTATGGTATGGAGCCTGAGAATCTGCCTAACAAGTTCCATATGGTGGCCCAGGGTCTGTTGCCAAAATCTTTGGTTCTCTGTGCACTAATGCTGAATAAAAATACGGAAACAGAGTTTTGGAGGAAAGAGAAAGAGTAGGTTTATTATTTTGCCAGGCAAAGAGGGAACAGAGTAGGCTACCACCTCAAGAACTGTGCCCCCTACTGGAAAGGGTAATGAGGAGTTTTATAATGTTCAAGGAGCTGGGCATCATACGCTCATGGACAGTTTTCAGATTGGTTGGCATCAAGGTGAAGTTTCAAACACCATCAACTATCTGGTTTCAACCAATCCAGGGGTCTATGTTTTTGTGGTCAGCAGATCTCATCTGATGGGAGTCTGCTTCCTGTATAAACAATTTTGGAATGTGTGTCATATCAGGCCTTTATATCTTTCAGGGAACTGGGAGTTCTGTGATTCTGCTGTGTGGCAGATTTATAGTCTAAATTGTTACCAGTTCTCCAGCCCAATAGCTATTCTTTGTTTCTACATCTTCACATTTCCCAACTGTTAACTCATGAGTCAGCATTTTACTTCAAAAGACACAGGGCTTTGCATATGATTTCAGGACCACACTCAGACAGCCACTAATTTAGAGGAACTTACACACTTGTTTGGTGCTTACCTAGGGAAATTATCACAAGAAAAAATTTTTCTCCAGATGTGCTGGCATGCCTCCCTTTACCAGATGCAGTGTGTTTCCCTTTCTTCTAGAAAGCTCAAAACTCTTATTTTTATCATCAATTATATTAAAATGTCAACTGAAGTTGGAGGTGCTTCTATAGACCTGTTCCTCAGTGGCTTCTCCTTTAACTAAAAAATGCTTCTGTTTAAGAAGAAGATAGGGTGAAATGAACAAATGAATGAATGAACGACTAAACTCTCATTGCACTTCATTTCTAGCCTAGAAATGTCAGACTTGGAAGCTAGCAGCCCTAACTATAAGCCCTATACTTTGATATTTTAACCTTTATAAAACTCTAGCTCCCACAACCATTCCCCTCTGATAAACTGAAGAAAGGGTCAGTGAAAGATGATGTCCATGTGGGCTTTGACTGGGAGCTGGTTCACTGCGTCAGTACCACACCTGGCTTGCAAGCACGAGGCAGTAGGTGCCTGGCTGCTTAGATGGCACAGTACTTAGCTCATGAGCCACAGAGCCAGCTTCCCTCTGTCTCTTACAACGCTGGCTGCTGCAAGTTCTATTCAAAACCAGATTATGGATTCTCCCTCTAGATGTTTTCTCTGGGTCTTCTCTCTACAGCCTCAAGTGGGACCCAAGCCCCTCAGCCATTTCCAGGTACTCTTGCCTGGAAAATCCCATGGATGGAGGAGCCTGGTAGGCTGCAGTCCATGGGGTCGCTAAGAGTAGGACACAACTAAGCGACTTCACTTTCACTTATCACTTTCATGCATTGGAGAAGGAAATGGCAACCCACTCCAGTGTTCTTGCCAGGGACGGGGGAGCCTGGTGGATGCTGTCTATGGGGTCACACAGAGTCGGACACGACTGAAGTGACTTGGCATAGCATAGCATAGTCACAGGTTTGGCAAGGGTCCTATCACCTGCCAGGGGCCTCGTTGGCCTCTATTCCCAAACCAATGGCCCCTTCAACAATGCCACTATTCCTCTTACTCACACAAAACACATGTGCACACAAATATATACACACAACATTCATGAACACCCTTTGGGGGACTGCTTTACCAATTCCTGGGTATAAGGTTTTAGGATATCATTTATAATAGGAATCTTTCCTGGACAAACTAGTTTGGGAAATAAAAAGATTGAATTCTATTTGACATACATTTTCTCTACTCATTATCAGGCTCTTCTGGAACCAGCTAGTTATTAACTTGCTATCAGCTGCATTCCACCTATAGTTTTCAAAGTGCTCATTGCCAACTGATTTCTACCAGAGTTTTTCTTTACAGGGGGTCAACTGAGTCCTGACCCTAGTGGCTCAGACAGTAAAGAATCTGCCTGCAATGTGGGAGACCCAGGTCCAATCCCTGGGTCAGGAAGATCCCCTGGATAAGGGAATGGCAATCCACTCCAGTATTCTTGCCTGGAGAGTTCCATGAACAGAGCGGCCTGGTGGGCTACAGTTTGTGGGGTTGCAAAAAATCAGACACGACTGAGCCACTAACACACACGCATATACACAGCTGAGTGTCGGCTCAGGTAGAGCAGCCCGACAGGAAGTCTGAAATGATGTTTGTTGTTGTGTGTTGCCTGAAGACGGAAGGATCTTACAGGCTTATCTATGTAGCCATGAAACAAGGTCCTGATAACAATAGCTAACATTAGTCAGCACCTCCCATGTGCCAGAATCTTATCTTGCATTTAAGCCTCAACAACAACATAAGATGTCTATCACCATCTCCAATTACAAATTGTGATGCCTAAAGGGTTGAATAACTCAAGCCAGTAGGTGACAGAATCAGATTCCACCCTTTCAACTCCAGCACCTACCTTTCTGCTATACATCCTGGTTTGCTTCTAGGGTCATAGAGAACCTCATTTTCTGATGGTCCTATGACCCTCTAATCATGGTTTGCCACCAACTATATGAAATTCCAAGTTATTTGGGAAGATGAAAAAATAGTAATGAAAACAGATTAAATGTGTATTGGCTTTTGAATTAATTTTTATTTAAATAATTATGCATTTGTGTCCAGATAATGGCTATGCCTTGTTTTTTCCTTCTTGTCTAAGCTCCTCATTTCCTGGTGGCTGGAACTAATGAATACATTTAAAGATACATACACACACACACACACGCACACCCTGGTAGATGGCCAAATCTATTTGTCTAGCATTTGCCATTAATTTAATTCATGAAGTTGAGCAGGACTGGTCCCACGAATCCACCAAGTTCTGACAGCCATGGAGATTTGTTCAGACACAGGTATCTAACTCAAGTTAGTCCAGTCCTCATTCCCAGGATTTTTGCCAGCTCAGCCAGGAAGAAGACCCTCCATGCCCATAGGATGTACACCTAGAGAGAGCCTGCCTGAAGGCAACACAGAAAGAATGGAGCAAAGACGTATGGAAAGAGTCCTGAGGACAGTGTCTGAAGCCCCCAACCCAGCACACTTGAGCTAACTACTGGGCTTTTCAGTTATGTGAGACAATGCAATGCTGCTGCTGCTAAGTCACGTCAGTCGTGTCCGACTCTGTGCGATCCCATAGACGGCAGCCCACCAGGCTCCCCCGTCCCTGGGATTCTCCAGGCAAGAACACTGGAGTGGGTTGCCATTTCCTTCTCCAATGCATGAAAGTGAAAAGTGAAAGTGAAGTCGTTCAGTTGTGTCTGACTCTTCGCGACCCCGTGGACTGCAGCCCACCAGGCTCCTCCGTCCATGGGAGTTTCCAGGCAAGAGGACTGGAGTGGGTCACCAGTGCCTTCTCCAGTGCAATACTATTTGGTCTGAAACCAAACTGAGCTGGGTTTTCTATCACACACAATAGAATAAGCTCTGATGGAGCATCTATAAACTGACACCTGGGTCTATAAGATAGACAACCTGGTCTAGTCCCTGCTTCCCTCAACTACTTCTTTTAGTTGCAAAAAACTCAAATAAGTTGCAAGAGGGAGTGAAGATTTTTAAGGATGTATGTGAAGCAATGAGGGAGAGGAAAGAACCTAAATTCCAGGAACAGGGGACTTCCTGGTCACATTAGCCCCTACCAGCAGAAAAAGGAGACCCTTGGGATAAGCAGACTTCCACTCTCCCTCACTGATAGGATTCAGCTGTCATCAGGTAGATTGTCTCCCTGGGGCTTGTCTGCTGCAGTCTCCTCACTGCTCATCCTTTGAAACTGCCGCTTCTCTGCCTTCCTCATAATTTGGACTCTCCAGCATCTTCTTGGCCCCCACTCTTCCTCAAAACTCCTCTTCACACAACCCCTAAGCTTCAACTCTGGCTCCTCACAGCCTCTTTTTCTTGGCATCTTCCAGTTCGTGGTCCTGAAAGAGAGAAAATCTGATTGGCCCAACTCTTCTTCATGTGCAAGGCAACTTCTAGGATTGCTACCCAGCCTGCAAAATGGCTGCCCCTTGGGTCCATAAGCACTTCTGATCCCATCAGCTGTAGACAGGGGTGGAATCTCTTGCTTTTATTTAGAAGGGACTCTGAGCAAAGCAAGCACCATGACTGACTACTCTAAGTGCACATCCACTCTCCCCCAGCTCAGCCAATGAGTGCTTTTCCTTCTGCCTACGGTTCTCTTTTCTTCCCTCTCCCTGTTTTGGTGGAAAAGGCATCTCAAAGGTCACTTCTTCCAGGAAGAGGCTGTGTTAGATTTTCCCCTTCGGGGGCTCCCTCCATCTTGTAATGCCATTGTGCAGATAATAAAATGATGTTTTAACAGTTTTAATATTGTAATTGATGTCATTTTCTCCAAGATTTCCTGATGTCTGGAAGTTCTCTCTTTGAGAAACTAGACTTTGGAAACCTAGGATGTATATAAGTGATGTATTCTTGGCTTGATGCTTTTGAACTGTGGTGTTGGAGAAGACTCTTGAGAGTCCCTTGGACTGCAAGGAGATCCAACCAGTCTATCCTGGGGAGATCAGTCCTGGGTGTTCATTGGAAGGACTGATGTTGAAGCTGAAACTCCAATACTTTGGCCACCTGATGCAAAGAGCTGACTCATTTGAAAAGACCCTGATGCTGGGAAAGATTGAGGGCAGGAGGAGAAGGGGACAACAGAGGATAAGATGGTTGGATGGCATCACTGACTCAGTAGAAATGGGTTTGGGTGGTCTCCGGGAGTTGGTGATGGACAGGGAGACCTGATGTGCTGTGGCTCATGGGGTCGCAAAGAGTCGGACACAACTGAGCAACTGAACTGAACTGAACTGATTCTTGGCTTATAGTGCTTCAAAAACCATTTAGGGAACATAAACCTTGAGTTTATTCTGAGAAAGAATAAAGTCAGTCTGGCCTTGGTTTTGCTAGGAACTGGTCTGGCCTCTTAAGATAGGCCTGGGCTAAGGCAAAGAGAGGAGAACACACACACACACACACACACACACACACACTGGCATTAGCCACTGAAAAATAAGTACATTCTGGGAATAATGGGACATCAAAAAACAGTATTGCAATCACTACATGGGAAGGAAGAAACCTGGATCCAGGTGAGTTCCTGAGAGGGGTACCCAAGCCATTTACTCTCCCTCCTCTTCCCACCTACCCCCACCAATCCACACTCACCAAGCCAAGCCTTTTGGAGGCAGTGTACAAAACAGAATTCCCAGATTTGGGAATCCAAGAATAAGGAGGATCTGTGCTTCCCAGGTGGAGCTCAGTTTAGTCAGTTCAGCTGCTCAGTCATGTCCGACTCTTTGCGACCCCATGAATCTCAGCACGCCAGGCCTCCCTGTCCATTACCAACTCCCAGAGTTCACTCAGTCATGTCCATCAAGTCAGTGATACCATCCAGCCATCTCATCCTCTGTTGTCCCCTTTTCCTCCTGCCCCCAATCCCTCCCAGCATCAGAGTCTTTTCCAATGAGTCAACTCCTCGCATGAGGTGGCCAAAGTATTGGAATTTCAGCTTTAGCATCAGTCCTTCCAATGAACACTCAGGACTGATCTCCTTTAGAATGGACTGGCTGGATCTCCTTGCAGTCCAAGGGACTCTCAAGAGTCTTCTCCAACACCACAGTTCAAAAGCATCAGTTCTTCGGTGCTCAGCTTTCTTTATAGTCCAACTCTCACATCCATACATGACCACAGGAAAAACCATAGCCTTGACTAGACAGACCTTTGTTGGCAAAGTAATGTCTCTGCTTTTCAATATGCTATCTAGGTTGGTCGTAACTTTCCTTCCAAGGAGTAAGCGTCTTTTAATTTCATGGCTGCAGTCACCATCTGCAGTGATCTTGGAGCCCAAAAAATGGAGCTCAGTACTTGCTAAAAGTCATGGGACTTCCCAAAACCCAGCATCAGGACTCTCTGAATCCAGCCATTTAGGAATTTTTATGAAGGTTTACCCACATAGGTAAGATTGTCTGAATCATTAGCCTTGGTGATTGAAATCAATCTCCAGCCTGGAGACTAGGATAAAAGGTGGGCCCAAAAATTCTAAGAAAATCAAGACTTGGTCTTTCTGGTGACCAGTCCCATTTTAAATCTATCCATGAGCCCACCAAGAGTCACTTCATTATCTTAAACTAAAGTATGGTTGAGATGGTTTGCTATTATTAACAAAAGATGTTCCTATCATCTTTATCACTCAGGAAATTCCAAAGATCTTTGGAGTTCTGTGCCAGGAACCAGGGACAAAGACTAAGTATTTATGTTTTAGTTTAGTGCATGAAACAGCCAACTCTCTAGGAACAAGCAGAGGGTTTTGGAGCAGCTAAGACCCAAACCTGAAAAAGCCTTGTAGCTGTAATCTTCAGGGACCAGCCCTTATGGACCAGATGGAAATAAGATGTTCAGGAGATGCCAGTGTGGAAGGTGATACTGGCATCCCCCATGCCCCAAAGTCTTAGCATTCTGATACACTCAGAACTCCTTTCAACCCCATGGAAGAGGCAGAAAATCCTGAGCTGACCAAGATACTTACATCAGTGGAACTTAAGTGTCCATTTGTTGGAATTCCCTGTCGGTCCAGTGGTTAGGACTTTGCGCTTCCACTGCAGGAGGTCTGGGTTCCATCCCTGGTCAGGAACTAAGTTCCTGCAAGCCTTGAGGTGTGGCCCAAAAAAAGTGTCCATTTGTTGTCAGAATAAAAGCTAAAAGTGGAAATTAAGTACTGTTGTGGGGAAAAAAAAACAGTTTTATATTGGGGGCACTTGAGTTTGTTTAATGAGATCAAGACACTACTTTTGTTGTCCTGACCCAGAGTGCGGGTGTTCTGACTGTGGAAATAATGTTCCAAGACCTGTCCATCCATCTCACTAATCTCTAAATTCCTAAAACACTGGAAACTCGTATTATTTGTCAGTAACCCACCAGTGCCTAACTTACTGCAGGTTTTGTATTGTCCTAGATTAGCTATTAACCAGGTATATATCCTTAGGGAAATTGCTTAATTGCTTTGAGATTCCATTTTCTCACCTTAAAATTAGGTAATCTACAGGCAAAAATAAACCATGTGGTTTCACCGATTGTAGCAAAGACTAGTATTACATTGGTAATAAGTATGAATTGCAAAATATATTAAGAAAATGTGTTCTCCTATTTTATAGCTATATACTAATCAGAACTAGGTTAACTATATTCAACCACTCCTTTAATCCAAGGTGGGGGTGGGGCGGGGGGGGGCGGGGAATTCAGAATAGTCCTTAGGGAACCTAATTTAATGACTAGATAAGGCAAGTTTGTAATTAGCCTATCAACAGCTTGTATGGAATTAAGTCTTTCCAAAGTGCTTGAAGGTACTTAAAACAGTTTATCTTAAGTAGACCAACTGTTCCCAAACCTGACTCATCATCAGAATCATATGTGGAACTTTTTAATCACAGAGATCCCTGGGCCTGCCACGGAGATTCCAAGTCCATGGGTCCTAGTGAGCTCTGAAATCCACATGTTTAAAAAGCTTCCCAGAAAATTTCAGTGATCAATCAGGTAGGAGAATCACTGCTCTAGAAAAAATTAACTAGACAATGGAAACTCTAACCTTGTTTAAATAATTATAGATACCAAATTAATTTCTCGTTTATATTTTATATTACAACATGCTTTTTAAAGTCAATACATTATAGTAAAAGCTATGCTGTCTTGGATTTGCTTCAAAATAAGCTGGGGAGTTGAGGAATGTGCTGGGGAAGTGGGATAAAATGAAACAAGATTGGCCATGAGTTGATAATTGTTGAACCTGGGCAGAGTAAAGTATTCTATTTTGTTTTACTATTTTATTCTCTCTACTTTCATATATGTTTGAAACTTCCCACGACAAAAAGTTTTTAAAAATAAAACTGAGGTATGTGAATAATGAGTAAAGCCTCCCGCTTCTCCCTTCTCATAATCTCATTCCCCAGAAGTGCTGTTACCTGAATTTGATTCTATATTCTCTCAGATATTTTTCTGTGTATTTTAAATGAATGTCCATTTTTTATCCCACTTATATGCCAACCTTGTGCCAAATCCTGTAATGAAATTGATTTCAGAGATGTGCCTAAAAATTTTCCATGGAAAACCTTTGTAATCCCCTCCTCAACCTTTCTCCTGCTTCCTCACTCCCAGCATCTCGCATGTCACTCCCATGGCAAACAGAAGGGGGCGCCTTAGTTCCTAGTTGACCGGCCTGTGAGACGTTACTACATTTTCCTCACAGCCCAATTCTCCCTTCCTTGGGCACATCAGAGGCTTTTAAAGCAACCTTGAAAGGTAAGTCTGAGTTCAGATCACAGCTGCATCACTTTCTGGCTGGATACTTAATCTCCCTGTGCCTCAGTGTTGCCATCGGTTCATGACACTAACAGCAAAACTAACTGCTCAGGGTTATTGTTAAACTTTACACCTGTGAAGCTCGATTTCTGCTCCCCTCACCCTCAATCCTCTACTTACCATATCTTCTTGCCTCACTGTGAGTTCTTGCCAAACTCATGGCCAAACCTCAACTCGAACCTTACACACACACACATACACACACCACATACATGTTAATGTTTCAGAGTTCACTGCATTAAAATGTAAGACAGTCAAACAAATCAAAGCATTAGTTGTTTTCTTCAGCCCCTCTCAACAAAAAGATGTCTTTCCATTAGAGGAATAACATGGGTTGACATGTGTTATATATATATATATACATGTGTTTTATATATATGTGTGTGTGTGTGTGTGTGTGTCCCAAACATTATCTCTAAAATCCCAAGTACCTAGCTGGTCACCTTTCGGGTTTTGTCTTGGTTTGGTTTTAAATCTCATTTCATCTCTTTCTTTTCCAACTCTTTCATGTATGATGATCCAGTATCTCCAACCGTAGGTTTCCAAGATGGTCTTAACCCATCAAAACTCTTGCAAATAAAACCTGTTTGGGTTGGTGTTTCCTGACACTAAATTCCATTTTATCTGCAGAGAGAAAGAGGGAGAGAGAGAGAGAGTGCTTCCAAATACCTGGGTCATCTCCTGAATTTCATATCTATAATGCAAGTATATTCAGGTCCATGTATTCACAGGCAGAAATATACTTCTTGTGCACATCCTAGCATGAGTGCACACACACACACACACACATGTATATAAATCTCTTTGACCCTATCATGTACGTACTTTGAAAAGTTTGTTAGAAGAACCAGACTGGTAATAATTCACTGCACCTCATGTATAATAAGCAGCAATGCACCGGCCTTATGATGAATTGCCAGGGTAACACAGGGACATCTTGTTTGCATTTCAATGCACCAAGTGTCAGATTCTTATTTCATTACTCGCCGGCACATTAGTGGACGGTTTTTAATTTCTTTTTTTTTCCCTTTAGCAAAGCTCCACGGAGACCTCTCGCTTTTGCCACTTGCATCAAGAGCAAGGTTGCATTATTTTTAAATGCTATAGTGTCTGGGTCTCCCTCCAAACGTTGCTGAATTCACAAAATAAATGATAGCATATTACCAGCAATTCTACGGGGCTTTAAAAATTTCCCTTGCTTTTATTGAACTCATTCTCTAAAAAGTGATTTGGAGGGTTTGTGCTATCTTCTTTGTATTTTATATGGTAAGGTGTTCTTTGTTTGGGGTTATGTTTGGGGTTTTTTAAAATCCAGATTCATATTGTTCCTTATGCACAATGACATGAGAAGCTACAAGAAGCTGTTCTCAAGGAAAATGTAGTTCTGAATTACCTTGTAATCTGCTGGGAGCTGCAGGATGCTCGGACCTACCATGAAGCCCCCTGGCCTGCCCCACACTTGAGGGTGGTGGACTAAATGTGTATGCCATGTGGACTAAGAGCAGGTTTTTTCCCCAAAGTTCTCCAGAAATTTGAGATGAACTTGCTTCCTAATGTTTCCCAGGAATATAATTAAATATAATAGAACATTCTTTAGAGCAGTCATTCTCAAACTTAGCAGGTATCAGATCAACTAGGGGGCTTGTTAAAATATTATGTCTAGGTCCCACTCACCCCCAGAGTTTCTGATGTAGTAGATCTTGGATGAGGCCTGAAAATTTGCATTTCTAACAAGATCCCAGGTGATGCTGATGCCACTGATTAGGATGCACTTTGAGAACCACTCCAGAGTGGATTATAAGCCTGGCTCTGTCATGTACCTTCCAAGTGACCTTGGGAAAGTTATTTCACCTCTCTGAGTTTTAGAGCCCTTATCAAAAAAATGGAGATAATAATAGCACTTTCCCACTAAAGTGATTGTTAGGGAAAATAAGCTAATAATATAAGGCATCAACCACAACACAGGATACATAATCAGTGCTCAACAAATATTGTTTTTTTTTCCCTTTCTCGTCTCCTTCTCACAGAATAGAGATAAGAGATCCAATACTCCACACAGTGCAGGGGTCCCTCCTCCATCTTCCTGCTTTGGTCATTCAGCTCCTGTCTGGTCACTTCCAGATGTGGGAAGCTCACGTCCTCTGGGAATCCATTGCTCTGTGGCCAGCTCTCACTGGTAGACAGTCGTGTTGGGCTGAAACCCATCTCCCTGAAATTATGTGCTACTGCCCTCCTGAGTCACAGAGACTAAACTTAGCCTCTGATTTTGAAACTTTTGACTCAGGACGTCCTATAGGCTTATCAGCATGATAAGTGGGCTTCCTCAGGGGCAGATCTTGAGCTGTTTGGTACACCTTGTTTATTAGTGACTTCAATGATGGATCCATTCACTTATTCATCCTTTTACAAAGCAATAAGGTGAGGCATGGGAAGGGCAGACTGACAGGTCTAGGCTTTATTCCTGGATGGTGGGAAGCCTTTGATTTAAGCCAGAGAGTGAAGTGGTAAAACTTGTATTTCATAAAGATCACACTGACAAGAATTTGAAGAACACTTTTTGTATGATGAGACTGGAGCCAAGGAGACTAATTATAAGATTAGGGAATGAGGAGGAAATTAACAAGAGAGATGTCAACAGGGTAGAAAGAACAGGACTTGATCCTTAGTTTCATGTGAAGGATGAAGGTGGAGGCATGTCTAGGATGATACCCAAGGCCCTGACTTCTGAATAAAAGGTTACATTTACTGATAAAGGTAATAGGTGAACAATATCAGGTTTTTTAGGAAATAATCAGTCCAATTTGGGGCATGTTAAATGTGAAATACTTCTGGGATAATCCTGGAAGCAGTTGAATACATAGATCTGAGATCTCAGGAGTAAGAGCTGAACCATAGATGAAGATGTGGGGGGGTCAGTGACCTACATATATTATGGAATATTATTCCATAATTATAGGAAGGAAAAATTACACAGTGAGATAGGAAAGAGAGGGAACAGGACACAACTCTGTAGAACAGCAACCTCTGAGGAGCAAATGAACCAGAAGGAATGAGCCAGGGATAGCCAGAGAGATGGGAGAAGACAATGAAATAATAACAAAGAAATAATAACACAGAAGCCCAAGGAGAATGCCAATGCTCATAGCAGCACTATTTACAATAACCAAGATGCGGAAGCAACCTAAGTTCTCATCAACAGATGAATGGATAAAGAAAATGTGATTTGTAGATAGATAGGTAGAGAATAGAATACTATTCAGCCACAAACAGAACAGAATTTTCCCATTTGCAAACACATGGATGGACTTGGAGGACATTATGCTAAGTAAAATAGGTCAGACAAAGAAAGACAAATATGGTATGATGTGGAATCTAAAAAATGCAACAAACTAGTGAATATAACAAAAAAGCAGACTGACATATATAGAGAACAAACTTAGTGGTTACCAGTGGAGATGAGGAAGAGGGATAATAAAAGGGTGGTTAAGTGGAAGGTGCAAATTAATGGGTGTAAGGTAGGCTAAAGGATGTACAACATGAGGAATATAGCCAACATTTTGTAATAACTGTCAATGGAAAGTAACCTTTAAAATTGTAGAAAAAAATGAGGTGACTTCCCTAGAGGTCCAGTGGTTAAGAATCCACCTTGCAATGCAGGAGACACAGATTTGATCCCTGGTCAGAGAACTAAGATCCCATATGCTGCCGAGTAACTAAGCCTGGGACCACAACTAGAACCCACATACCACAGTGAAAGATCCCACGTGACAGGGCAAAGATCCCAAGTGCCACAGCAAGACCCAATGCAGCCAAATAATTTATACAATTGATAATATATTTTAATTTATACAATTAAAAAATAAACAAATGTTTAATTGTATAAAAATTTCAAATAAAAGAGACTTAAGAAAAAGAAGCCCATGAAGAAAATCAAGAAGAGGGATGTGGTCCAAAGTAGCTGCCATAGAGTGAGGATTTCAGGTAAACACTAAAAGAGTCCCATTGGCTGTGGCAATCCAGGGGGATCTTAGTGAGAAAGTATCCATGGGGTGAATGCGGTGAAAACTAGGTGGTTGAGCTCATGTGAAGAAAAGCAGGACATGAGAAAGTAGAGGTGAAGTATACTAGCTTCACAGGAATGAAGACATGTGGACAGAATGGGTCAAAGAAGAGTATTTTTAATATCCAAGAAAAATAGATACAACTTATTGTGGGGTGGGGACCTTTCGTGGTGGCTCAGCAATAAAGAATCCACCTGCAATGCAAGAGGCACAGGTTCTATCCCTGGGTCGAGAAGGTCCCCTGCAGAAGGGCATAGCAACCCACGCCAGTATTCTTGCCTAGAGAATCCTGTGGACAGAGGAGCCTGGTGGGCTACAGTCCATGGTGATCACAAAGAGTCGGACATGACTGAGTGACTGAGCACGGATGCATGCATTGTGGGGTGGGAACCAGCAGCCCCGGCCAGTATTTCTCCTAAGTGAGCTCATATACGTGCTTATTGCTGACCCTCTGTGACTGACAGAGCTCAGTGACAGCAAAGTCAAGAATAATAAGATGATTTGTGGCAATGGGGACAGAGACTTAAAGCTCAGACTAGGCTGACCTGTCAGAGAAGGCGATGGCACCCCACTCCAGTACTCTTGCCTGGAAAATCCCACGGACGGAGGAGCCTGGTAGGACAGTCCATGGGGTCGCAAAGAGTCGGACACGACTGAGCAACTTCACTTTCACTTTCATGCATTGGAGAAGGAAATGGCAACCCACTCCAGTGTTCTTGCCTGGAGAATCCCAGAGACGGGGGAGCCTGGTGGGCTGCCGTCTATGGGGTCACACAGAATCAGACACAACTGAAGCGACTCAACAGCAGCAGCAGTAGCAGCAGGCTGACCCGTAAGAAAATGAAAACACTTGAATTTTCAAGATACTGTCTCTAAACTCAGGGTTTCTCTTTCTCCAGAAAATGTAGTCCCGCCTCATCAAGAACACTCAAACCTGGAGAAGAAGCAGGAAGATGACTCCCATGTTGGGTGAGAGGCGTCTGCCACATTGCTTTGCCAGGAGCCATGCCATGAAGCTAAAGCCAGCTCCAGATAACAGCTTCTTTCCCAAGTATTCAACCACAATTCTATTTATTCTCTTGATCCATCTCCCTCCCTCAACCACCACAATCTCGCTCCCTGTCTCCAGTATCCACCTCTCACCTTCCTCGCTTTTGTTGACCCATTCAGATCCCATTCTTTAGTTCACCTCTCCACTCCTACATCCACTGTACCTCCAGTTTTGAAAACATCCATAAGTTCAGCAGCCAAACTATCTCCAGGTAAGTGACAAACTCCTTGGCCTGCCACCTGCACAGAACACACCACCAGCCAGACCAGGCCCAGCCCCTATCAGGAGAGGGGGTGACAGAGAGCTTGTTGTTGTTTAGTTGCTAAGTCATGCCCGACTTTTTGCCACGCTATGGACTATAGCCTGCTAGGCTCCTCTGTCCATGGACTTTTCCAGGCAAGAATACTGGATTGGGTTGCCATGCCCTCCTCCAGGGGATCTTCCCAACTCAGGGATCAAACCCGTGTCTCCTGTATTGCAGGCAGATTCTTTACCACTGAGCCACCAAGTAAGCAAAAATTTGTCTTAAAGTCAGCTGATTAACAATGTTAAGTTCTATCTGCAACTTAATTCCTTCTTGCTATGTAAAAACATACCCACAGATTCCTGGGATTTAGGACATAGACATCTTTGGAGGGGCTTCCCAGGTGGCACTAGTGGTAAAGAACCCACCTGCCAATGCGGGAGACATAAGAGATGCAGGTTCAATCCCTGGGTCGAAAAGATCCCCTAGAGGAGGAAATGGCAAAGCCACTCCAGTATCCTTGCCTGGAGAATCCCTACGGACAGAGGAACCTGGGGGGCTATAGTCCATGGGGTTGCAAAGAGTTCGACATGACTGAAGAGACTTAGCACGCACACACGCTATATAATTCTGAAATTTGCTCTTGTGAACTACAAGGCCTGCAGGGAAATGTTCCTCTATTTATTCCATTCCCATATAGGTGGAATCAAGGTGGTAAATTCCTTAGAGAAAGCAATATCAAAGATAGACATTTGCTTCATGACATCACAGAAGCCATGAGGCCAGATGAAAACAAAACCATATTAAGGGAGAGAAACTCTGGGTTCTGGGTTGGGCTCAGGGATAAACTGCTGCCTTGGATAAGCTGTGAAACCTTCTTAGGAAAAGCCTCCTTGCTCAGAGAGTGGGTAGAGCAGGTCAAGCGTGTCCTAGATCAGTGTTTTAGGATGGGTGAAATGAATTCTGCAGCCCAAGGCTTCCTGAATTTCTGCAGCCACATTCTAATCAGCAAAAGGAAATGAATGATGAATTGTAGTGTTTGGAACAGAACCATGCGGGCCACACCACAGTAAGAAATTATTTTGAAACCCATCTTCATGTTTTAACATTTTAGGCTGATTTTTAATTTTTCTCCATAGTAATTCTGTTTCTTTAATATAATAGTTATATTTTTATCATGTTTTATGTTGTTTGTGCTTTGCTGCAGAATTTCAGGGTGGGAAGAAATGTGGAGTTATTACCCTATATAGAAATGGGGAAGCAAACTTGAAAGCAGCTAGCACAATCCCACAGGCAACCAAACAGAAACTTACATCCATGTCGTTCTCTTAAACCTACGCGGATTCTGAACATCTCGCGTCACGTTGATACAGTCAGACTAAAGTTTGAGTCCTACCACCTTTCACACATACCCAAGGCCATCTACCCTTGTGTACATACATCCAAGGTGTATCCACCCACCTGCCTCTCCCCACCCACAGTCACTGGAACCATCACGGGCCCAACATTCCCAAGTCACACAGACCCCCAACCTCACCTCTGTCACACACAGGCTGCCCCACACCTCATATCTGGAGAGCATCAGGGTGTATGTTACCCTAATTGCACCTCCATCCTTATGTCCCCACCAGCTCAGCACAGTGTCTTATATATACAGGTCCTTGATTATTATGTTAAATTGAAATTCACTTGGTGGTCCTCTCCTTTGCTATATTTTCCTCCAGTTTCCCAAGACAGAAGTGATTCTCACTTTCCTAGGATTCCCAGGGCACCTACCTTCTGAGTAAGGTCCATCACTAGACTCCAGTGAAGCAGATTCCTCTCCCAACAAACTGGCATGCTTTGCCCACCACTCTCCAACAGATGGATTCTCATGTAGGTGTTCCAGCCCATCTGATACCAAAGCCTGTCCTATTTAAGACCTAAGGGCTGTCAGAAAGAATAGGACAAATACCATATGATATCACTTATATGTGGAGTCTAAAATATGACACAAATGAACATATCTACAAAAGAGAAACAGACTCACACCAAAAGAGAACAGGCTTATTGTTGCCAAAGGGGAGGGGATGAGGGAGGAATGGATTGGGAGTTTGGGGTTAACAGGTACAAACTATTTTATATAGAATGGATAAACAACAAAGCCCTGCCATATAGCGCAGAGAACTATATTCAATATCCCATGAAACCATAATGGAAAAGAATTTTTTTGAAAAGTATATATGTGTGGGGTGGGGGGTGGCTTCCCTGGCAGCTCAGCTGGTAAAGAATCCGCCTGCAATGCAGGAGACCCCATTTTGATCCCTGGGTAAGGAAGATCCCCTGGAGATGGGAACAACTACCCACTCCAGTATTCCTGACTGGAGAATTCCATGGACAGAGGAGCCTGGCAGCCTACAGTCCATGGGGTCACAAAGAGTCAGACACGACTGAGCGGCTTTCATTTTCAATTTTTCTGTGAGTGTGTGTGTGTGTATATATAACTGAATTACTTTTCTGTACAACAAAATTAACACAACATTGTAAATCAACCATACATCAAATTTAAAAATAAATAAATAAAAAGACTTAAGAGACTGTGCCATCTTCACTTATCCAAAGCTGTGGTACAAAGAGGGGAATATTCTGCCCCTAAAGGCTTTCCCTATTCAGCAGGCATTATGTCTTGTTCCTAGACAAGCTTTCAGACTTTAGTCATCAAGCGACCCTACCGATTTTCCTAGGCCTGGGACTAGGGTAAGGCAAGAGGCTGACCTTGCATGTACATGACCCTAAGAGTGAAGATCTCCTTAAATTTTGTACCATAGGAGTCTCATTCATCTCAAGCTAGTCCTAGACATAGATTCTCTTAGGGATTTTCTTTGATATCCTAAACAAATATACTATTTGAAGATGTATAAAATTATCTCATTTTGGGAGTGATGTCACCAGCATGACCAAGACACTCCTCATTCATCCTTACATATGCTTCAATGACAATTTGACATCCATCCACAGACAAAGGGTCTGTGGGGTCCAGCACTATTCATCAAGGGACCCTGAGGGTCATGGCCATCATGTGGCAGATAATAGGCATAGAGACCTCTGTCCCAGCTCTGTCCCTGCAATGATGGCCCATGAACCTTCTCCAGCCCCTTTCAGCCATGGTCTGGGAGTCCCTGGAAAATTCTGTCTTAGACAATTGCCCATGGACAAAGAGCTTTTTTGGAAGTTCAGGTTTCCAGTGGAGAAGTCCCAGCATGCCACTGAAGGAAAAAAATGCAAATCTGAATGCATTGGAGGGAGAGATAAGAGGAACAATTTGATTTTACCTGCATCACCCCTTCCCAAAGCAGCCCAGCTCAGGGTCAAGAGACACTGTCTCTTCGTGACCTGTGATTTGTCCCACAGGAGAAAGAGAGTGTTTGGGTAGACACCTGACTTCCCTACATGCAGGATGCTACCAAGAAGGCCCATTTCTCTCTTACTCCATCCAGAGTCATTGATTCAAGAACTATGTGACTAGAAGGCAGGAAGAGAGTGGAAGAGCAGCATATAAGAATCTTGGAGAACATTAAAAGCATGTAGACCAATTGCTATATCAAGAACTCCATCCAGCCCACCCACACCTGCTAGGGACACCTGGCCCACAGATCCCCCTAACTGGTCCACAGGCAATGTTCTGTGCACCTCACCCACACATAACCCCACCCAGCAGTCAGCTCTCAAGGTGAACTACCAATAACAGGTCAAGAAGCAACAGTTAGAATCGGACATGGAAAAACGGACTGGTTCAAAATTGGGAAAGGAGTACATCGAGGCTGCATATCGTCACCCTGCTTATTTAACTTGTATGCAGAATACATCATGCGAAATGCCAGGCTAGATGAAGCACAAGCTGGAATCAAGACGGCTGGGAGAAATATCAATAACTTCAGATATGCAGATGATACCACCCTTATGTCAGAAAGTGAAGAGGAACTAAAGAGCCTCTTGATGAAAGTGAAAAAGCTGGCTTAAAACTCAATATTCAAAAAACTAAGATCGTGGCATCCAGTCCCGTTCACTTCATGGCAAATAGATGGGGAAACAATGGAAATAGTGACAGACGATTTTCCTTGGCTCAAAAATCACTGCAAGTGGTGACCGCAGCTATGAAATAAAAGACACTTGCTCCTTAGAAGAAAAGCTATGACAAACCTAAACAGCATATTAAAAGCAGAGACATTACTTCGCCAACAAAGATCCGTCTAGTCAAAGCTATGGTTTTTCCAGTAGTCATGTATGGATGTGAGAGTTGGACCATAAAGAAGGCTGAGCGCCAAAAAACTGATGTTTTTGAACTGTGGTGTTGGAGAAGACTCTCGAGAGTCCCAAGGACTGCAAAGAGATCCAACCAGTCAATTCAAAAGTAAATCAGTCTTGAATATTCAATGGAAAGACTGATGCTGAAGCTGAAGCTCCAATACTTTGGCCATCTGAGGCAAAGAGCTGACTCATTAGAAAAGACCCTGATGCAAGGAAAGAAAAAAGGCAGGAGGCGAGGGGGACAACAGAGGACGAGATGGTTGTGTGGCATTACCAACTTGATGGACATGAGTTTGAGCAAGCTCCAGGAGATGGTGAAGGACCATCTCCAGGATGGTAAAGGGAAGCCTGGTGTGCTGCAGTCCATGGAATCACAAAGAGTCGAACACAACTGAGCAGCTGAACAACAACAACAAATGTATTAATACATTTGTAATTCATGAATATTATTTGACCATGAGAAAGAAGGATATCCTGCCATTTATTACAACATGGATGGACTTTGAGGACATTACACTAAGTGCAATAAGTCAGAGAGACAATGACAAATACCACATGACATCACTTATATGTAGAATCTGAAAAAGCCAAACTCACAGAAACAGAATAGAATGGTGGTTACCAGGGACTGGAGGGTGGGGAAAATAGTGAGACTGGTCAAAGGGCACGAATTTCCAGTTATAAGATAAATAAGTTCTGAGGATCTAGTGTGCAGCATGGTGACCATAGTTAACAGTACTGTATTATATACTTGAAATCTGCTAATAGAGTAGATTTGAAATATTCTCACCACAAAAATAAACGGTAATTATGTGAAGCAGTGGAGGTGTTAACTAACCCTACTGTAGTCATAACTTCACAATGCACAAGTTCATGAAATCATCGTGTTATACATCTTAAACTCATGTTATATGTCAACTATACCTCAGTAAACCTGGAAACCATTATCTTATTTCTATAAACTTGTTTTTACTTTCTGACAGTCTTATATACACAGAGATATTCTAGAATGGATTTACATCGAGAATGACTATGCCAGGGTTGAGTGTTTAGAGGTATATCTTAGCCTAAATTCCCAGAGAAAAGATGAGCAGATGGTTTATTTGGGAAGTGATTTCTAGCAACCAAGGACAGTGAAGCAGACAAGGAGGAATTGCTAATATACGGATGCTGTCAAATTGAGCAGCACCATGGGCAACTGATGATCCATCTGGCCAGATTCTCTTGAGGAAATATACAAAAGGTGTCTTAGAATTGTGGCCTCCAAAGATCAACATGGAGGAGTATTTATCTACTGGTTTCCATCCCCATCAATTGAGGGTTGTCACACTTCAAGGCTGTGCATGGCTGAGTGTCCAGCACTGATATCCCCTGCCATGGTGTCACAGAAGCCCCAGAGTAAGTGCAAGAGACACTCATGCAGGAGTCAAAGCGCTATCAAAGGAAGGAAGGAATTAAGCCCACATGAAACCATTGCCATAGCTGATCCTGCAATAAAGGACTGAGACTAGAAGAAGATGAAGCATAACAACAACAAAAGATGAGGTGATGTTTTCTCGTTTTCCTTCATCATAGCTTTTAATGGTAGTTATACCTGTTATCTTCACGACCAAGATAATCACGATGGTGTGATCACTCACCTAGAGCCAGACATCCTGGAATGTGAAGTCAAGTGGGCCTTAGAAAGCATCACTACGAACAAAGCTAGTGGAGGTGATGGAATTCCAGTTGAGCTATTTCAAATCCTGAAAGATGATGCTGTGAAAGTGCTGCACTCAATACGCCAGCACATTTGGAAAACTCAGCAGTAGCCACAGGACTGGAAAAGGTCAGTTTTCATTCCAATCCCAAAGAAAGGCAATGCCAAAGAATGCTCCAACTACCGCACAATTGCACTCATCTCACACGCTAGTGAAGTAATGCTCAAAATTCTCCAAGCCAGGCTTCAGCAGTACGTGAACCGTGAACTTCCTGATGTTCAAGCTGGTTTTAGAAAAGGCAGAGGAACCAGAGATCAAATTGCCAACACCTGCTGGATCATCAAAAACACAAGAGAGTTCCAGAAAAACATCTATTTCTGCTTTATTGACTATGCCAAAGCCTTTGACTTTGTGGATCACAATAAACTGTAGAAAATTCTGAAAGAGATGGGAATACCAGACCACCTGACCTGCCTCTTGAGAAACCTATATGCAGGTCAGGAAGCAACAGTTAGAACTGGACATGGAACAACAGACTGGTTCCAAATAGGAAAAGGAGTTCGTCAAGGCTGTATATTGTCACCCTGCTTATTTAACTTATATGCAGAGTACATCATGAGAAATGCTGGGCTGGAAGAAGCACAAGCTGGAATCAAGATAGCCGGGAGAACTATCCATAACCTCAGATATGCAGATGATACCACCCTTATGGCAGAAAGTGAAGAGGAACTAAAAAGCCTCTTGATGAAAGTGAAAGAGGAGAGTGAAAAAGTTGGCTTAAAGCTCAACATTCAGAAAACGAAGATCATGGCATCCGGTCCCACCACTTCATGGGAAATAGATAGGGAAACAGTGGAAACAGTGTCAGACTTTATTTTTTGGGGCTCCAAAATCACTGCAGATGGTGATTGCAGCCATAAAATTAAAAGACACTTACTCCTTGGAAGGAAAGTTATGACCAACCTAGATAGCATATTCAAAAGCAGAGTCATTACTTTGCCAACAAATGTCCATCTAGTCAAGGCTATGGTTTTTCCTGTAGTCATGTATGGATGTGAGAGTTGGACTGTGAAGAAAGCTGAGCGCTGAATAATTGATGCTTTTGAACTGTGGTGTTGGAGAAGACTCTTGAGAGTCCCTTGGACTGCAAGGAGATCCAACCAGTCCATTCTGAAGGAGATCAGCCCTGGGATTTCTTTGGAAGGACTGAAGCTAAAGCTGAAACTCCAGTACTTTGGCCACCTCATGTGAAGAGTTGACTCATTGGAAAAGACTCTGATGCTAGGAGGGATTGGGGGCAGGAGGAGAAGGGGACAACAGAGGATGAGATGGCTGGATGGCATCACCGACTCGATGGATGTGAGTTTGAGTGAATCCGGGAGCTGGTGATGGACAGGGAGGCCTGGTGTGCTGCAATTAATGGGGTCACAAAGAGTTGGACACGACTGAGCGACTGTACTGAACTGAACTGATACCTGTTATCTCCATTTTATAAATGAGGAGGATGGGACTTCCCTGTTGGTCCAGCTAAGACTCTGGGCTCCCAATGGAGGGCAAGAGGTGGGTTTTATCCCTGGTCAGGGAACTAGATCCCACATGCCACAGCTAAAGATCCTGTGTACCACAACTAAGACCTGGTACAGCCAACATAAATAAATATTTTGAAAAATAAACATGTGTTATCTTTATAGTGATGATATAATTAGGATTCTTTTTTAAAATTAGTCTCTATTTGCAATGGAGAAGTCCCAGGTACTCCAAAGTACTCCACATTTCTTTCAAGCTAGTTTCTACATTGAACTTGGCCTGATGGCTCAACTGGTAAAGAATCCGCCTGCAATGTGGGAGACCTGGGTTTGATCCCTGGGTTGGGAAGATCCCCTCGAGAAGGAAATGGCTACCCACTCCAGTATTCTGGCCTGGAGAATTCTATGGACTGTATAGTCCATGGGGTCGCAAGAGTCGGACACGACTGAGAGTGTTTCACTTTCACTTTTCACTTTCTACATTGAACTTGGCCTTGAGAACTGACCTGTGGCATGCCTGAAGTCATGGGCCATAGCCTTATAGGAGGGAAGAACTTCTGTGAATCCATGGGATTCAACTCGGACTCTGTTCCTTGTATGTCACAGAACATACAAGTGCCCTTGCTCCCTACACACAGAGCCACTTCCCAATGCTTTCAATAAAATTTAGATTTGCCAATAATTCCTAAATTTGTATCTTCGGCTCAGACCTCACCTCAGAGCCCCAGATCCTATGTATACAACTGCTTTCCTGATATTTTCACTTGTATTTATGATAGACCTCTCAAAATTAATACATTCAATAGTAAATTATTTAAATTCTTCAGAAAACTGTTCCTCCCCATTGTTATGGACTGAACTATGCCCCCCTCAAAATTCTAAGCCCCTGAACTATGCCCCCCACACACAAAATCCTAACTCCTTGTACTTCCACAAATGACTATATTTGGGAGTAAAGGGCCTTTAAAGAGATAACTAAGTTAAAGTGAGGTTATTGGAGTAGGTACTAATCCAATATGACTGGTATCATTTAGACACCAACACATATGTAGGAAAAACAATGTGAAGATATAGGAATAATACCACCATCTATCAATATAAAGCAAAGAAAGGCTTAGAACAAATTCATCCCTCAGTAGAGACCAACCAGGCCGACACCTTGATCTTGGACATGCTGACTCTAGACCTGTGAGAAAATAACCTTCTATTGTGTAAGCCATCCAGTCTGCGGTATTTGGTCACAGCAGCCCTAGCAACTGAACACACCACAGAAACAGCCGTTACCACTAACCTCTAGTAGCTAAAAGCCAGAAATCTGGGAGTCAGTCCTGAAATGCCTCTTCCTCACCCCTAAATCCAACCTATAACCAAGTCCTCTGTGTCAACCTACAAAATATGTCTCAATCAGCCCATTTCTCTCTACCTCCAGGGCCACCACAGCTACTGAAAGGTACCCCATCAGCAGCCTGATGACTAGGTCTGGTTCTGATCTGTCACCTCCAGCACTGAAAGAGACTCTTGGGTGGAAATTTGTGATCACCTAAAGCTAACTCAGCAGGGTTGGGGTGGGGAAGAAATGGGGATCACAACTCCTGACCCGTCCTATGTCAGCAGCTGGGTGAGCCTCCAGCATCTGCAGGAGGCCTAGTTTGGTCTGTTCAGACTTATTCTGACCCTCAGTATTAACCTCACAGTGCAGACTTCAGATCCCAGCCTTCAAGGCCAGTGCACCCATCAATTCTTCCTTGCCTGTCTACGCACCTGGCTGTCTCCAACTGTCCCGGTCCCACTCAGACTCTCAGCACTTGAAGGCGTCCAGCACTGCTGCTGCCAGCCCTTCAGTTTTCACTCTACCACCAGATTCTCCCCAGGGCTTCTGGGCCTGAGCCTCACCCCTGCGCTGCTCCTCAGACTCAGCCCCCCATCCATGCAAGACACACCCTTATTTTGATGGCTCCCCAGCCCCTACAGGACAAGGCCACTCCCCTCCCCCACAACAAGGTACACAACTGCCCAGGCCCTGCTTACCTTTCCAGCCCTGTTTTATATATTCCCTCTCTTCTCTTGAACACTCTAGCCATCTATTTATCTCCCAAATGGGTCTCTCAGTTTCATGCTTCCATATTTTGTTCATGCTGTTCCCTCTGCCTCAAATGCTTTTCCCTCAATTTACTCCTGACTGCTCCTGTTCATTCTTGGAGTATCAGAACAGAAGAACACCTCCTTCCACATTCCACCCCTCACCCTTCCCCATCTACCAGTTCTCAGTGCCGGCTCCTGAATTTCGTTCCCGTTCTGCACTTTACCTGCTATATATTAATTATTTGTTTGTTTTTCCATCACCATCACTGAACTGTGAGTTCTTAAGGCATGTGCTGTCCTGTGCTGCACTCAGTCACTCAGTTGTGCCCAACTGTTTGCAATGCCATGGACAGATGAGGCTCCTCTGTTGGTGGGATTCTCTAGGCAAGAATACTGGAGCGGGTTGCCATTTCCTCCTCCAGCAGATCGTTCCGACCCAGGGATTCAACCTGCATCTCTTGAGTCTTCTGCAATGGTAGGCAGATGCTTTACCACCACACAACCTCGGAAGCCCCTCCAAAGGCATAGACCACCCCCTACTCACCTGTGTCCCCCCGACTTAGCACAGTGCTTAGACACAAATAAGTGCTTGTTGAGCCAAACCGGCCTGACTCCGAGACCCCCTGTGCCCTGTGTCCCAGGCGCCAGCCCCCCGTGGGGTGACATGTTTTGCTTTCTCCACAGCAGGGACTCTGCTGCTGCCTTTGCTGAACCAAGTCACGCGACAGTTGCTTTAAATGAAGTGCACAGGTAGTGAGGCCTAGATGGCTTTTTAAAGTTTCTCAAGGAAAAGGAAATTGTGAAATGCCCCACTGGGGCGGCGAAGCAATCTCTCCTAGTCCAGACTTGTGCCCAAAGCCAGCTGCTTGGGCCAGGAGATAAGGGGGCCCCATGCTGAGCCGCCACCAGCGGACTCAGAAAAGTAACAAATTGACAACATTCAGGAAGAAGATTCCTCATTTCCAATAGTATCATCTATACCCTGTGGCATAAAGCACCTCCTGCCTTATTAACGTCTTTTACATTTTTTAGTGCTGAATCCAAGGTGAAAGGGAGGAGGGGGAGAGGATACTTCTGTACCAGAGTCCTTTAGGAACCAGGAAAATGCCGTGGCAGAGATGAATTGTAGACCCAGAAATAGCATTTTTTGGATGAAATGTATAACGTTCACTCTTTTAATACAGCCCAAATGACATCATATCAGGTCAGACAGAGCAGAAGGAAGGAAGAAAAACACTGAGCATGAGAAGAAATTAATCCAGACAGGCGCTTTCTACACTGAATTCCACGCTGCACATACTGAAGACCAGGGAGAACATCTTCATCAGAAAGGGTGTCTCCCCTTACTCACCACAACTGGACTCATTTAGGCTTTAAACTATCCACTGCACTTCAAAGACTAACACCACAACTTGAAGGAAAATAATATTTAGCTAGTCTAGTCGGGTGCTCTCTGAGGTATGCCTGCGAAGCGGGGAGTTTCTTACCCTATTCACTAAGCGCAGTAAATTTCACCCACACAGAACCCCTCCCAGTCCCCATCCTCAATTCCCCTCAATTTGCCCAGGACCCACATTCCAGTTGTCTCCATCCTCAAAAACATAAGCGGTCCTGTGTATCACTGAATTACAGAGTTCTCGAAATTAACATGTCACCACTAGTATGGTGGCAGATCACTGAATCACACACAATCTAATTTCAACAAAGAAAGGGGGGAGACTTTTGTTTAAGACCATTAAGCTGTCTTACAGAATCTGAGAAGAATGCAGGCTTTCTCAGGAAAGAACTAGAACTAGCAGTCATCCTGATTTCTATTCCGCCTCTCATTTCTGATTCTCTCTGAGCATGTGCTTCACTGCCCTGTGTCTGCAGCCTGGCATTTCCTGATCCTCAGCTCATGGGACAAACTGCATAATCCACGCCTCCTGAGAGACCCACAGCTTCTGCCACTCCACAAAGAAACAAAATATCTGGGTGTCTCTCCAGTTCAAGTCCAAATTCTTGGAGCAGGGAATCTAATCAGGTAAATTATCATCTCTGTCCCATTCAGCTCTAAGGAGATATCCTACAGTGCATATGTTACTGATCAGTGTTTTTGACCTCCTTCATCAATAGAAATTGATCAGAGACCAGACAAGAAACTCAAGCAAGGCCTTAGTGGGACCCCTGCTGCCACAGGAGGAAGCAAAAACAAGTAACAGCTTCCCTTGCTTACGCCCTGAGGAGGGCAAACTGGTTCTTTACCTGGGGTGAGGGTCCCTGAGGGATGGCCTCAGTAATCCGACCACCTCCAGGTGGGATTGTGTGCAGAAGGCAGACACATTACCCTGCTTTTGCTCCAGGCTCTTCAGAACTGGCAGTTGGGCTTTTTGGTCTTTTTATATCTTTTGTTCAGAATTTGCCCTAACTGCCCATGTATGTTGTTATTTTTAGTCCCAAATAGTTTCTTTGTATTTTGTAGCTTGAGGAGAGCTGTGTCCAGTGCGAGCACTGCAGCAAAAGCCCCAGGTCCCAGGCCCGCCTCACATACAGAGCTCCTGGGGGCAGTCCCAGGGTAGAGGTGTTGTGTTCTCTCCAGGGTCCAGAACCAGCACTGGACAGTGGGCCACAGCGTCTCTCCTGACCCGAGACAGTCTGAGGTCTGTCCGGTCTCTGCCAGGAAATCTGAACCAAGTCAGGAAAGAGAAAGCTTTTGGAGAAAGGGATTAAATAGAGTTACAGATACAGAAAAAGAGATAGATACTTAGTATAGGCATCAAGAAAGGCAATGCCAAAGAATGCTCAAACTACTGCACAATTGCACTCATCTCACATGCTAGTAAAGTAATGCTCAAAATTCTCCAAGCCAGGCTTCAGCAATATGTGAACCGTGAACTTCCTGATGTTCAGGCTGGTTTTAGAAAAGGCAGAGGAACCAGAGATCAAATTGCCAACATCTGCTGGATCATGGAAAAAGCAAGAGAGTTCCAGAAAAGCATCTATTTCTGCTTTATTGACTATGCCAAAGCCTTTGACTGTGTGGATCACAATAAACTGTGGGAAATTCTGAAAGAGATGGGAATACCAGACCACCTGACCTGCCTCTTGAGAAACCTGTATGTAGGTCAGGAAGCAACAGTTAGAACTGGACATGGAACAACAGACTGGTTCCAAATAGGAAAAGGAGTTCGTCAAGGCTGTATATTGTCACCCTGCTTATTTAACTTATATGCAGAGTACATCATGAGAAACGCTGGACTGGAAGAAACACAAGCTGGAATCAAGATTGCCGGGAGAAATACCAATAACCTCAGATATGCAGATGACACTACCCTTATGGCAGAAAGTGAAGAGGAACTCAAAAGCCTCTTGATGAAAGTGAAAGTGGAGAGTGAAAAAGTTGGCTTAAAGCTCAACATTCAGAAAACGAAGATCATGGCATCTGGTCCCATCACGTCATGGGAAATAGATGGGGAAACAGTGGAAACAGTGTCAGACTTTATTTTTTTGGGCTCCAAAATCACTGCAGATGGTGACTGCAGCCACGAAATTAAAAGATGCTTACTCCTTGGAAGGAAAGTTATGACCAACCTAGATAGCATATTCAAAAGCAGAGACATTACTTTGCCAACAAAGGTCCATCTAGTCAAGGCTATGGTTTTTCCTGTGGTCGTATATGGATGTGAGAGTTGGACTGTGAAGAAGGCTGAGCGCCGAAGAATTGATGCTTTTGAACTGTGGTGTTGGAGAAGACTCTTGAGAGTCCCTTGGACTGCAAGGAGATCCAACCAGTCCATTCTGAAGAAGATCAGCCCTGGGTGTTCTTTGGAAGGAAGGATGCTAAAGCTGAAACTCCAGTACTTTGGCCACCTCATGCGAAGTGTTGACTCATTGGAAAAGACTCTGATGCTGGGAGGGATTGGGGGAAAGAGGAGAAGGGGACGACAGAGGATGAGATGGCTGGATGGCATCACTGACTCGATGGACATGAGTCTCAGTGAACTCTGGGAGTTGGTGATGGACAGGGAGGCCTGGCGTGCTGTGATTCATGGGGTCGCAAAGAGTCGGACACGACTAAGCGACTGATCTGATCTGATAGGCATCAAGAGAAGCCAAGAGATGAACAAGAGATACAAATATTTTGCCATGTTCTTCAAATAATCATTTATCAAGATAGAAACCAGATAGATGTAACATTGTCATGAAAACATAATTCATACACAGACATGAAGAATACTAGAAGGTCAGAGATGACATAACCAAAGTGTTATCTCATCCACTGAGTTATGCCAAAGTGCTCATAATTTGTTTTCCATTTTCTATCTTGATGAAAAATTATTTTTATAATACTATGGAACTAATACATCTTGATGTGTATAACACTGTTTTAATGATTCACACTTATGCTATAATTTCATTTTTATTAAGTAGGACCATGGAAACTACCAATTTTATAGGTCAAAAATGACAAATATCACCAATTTCAAAGTAATATATATATGCATCCTTTTAAACAAAACTACAGACTTACATGAAAACATTATTCCTCAGGATAACTCCCACTACATCCCTGATTCCTGCTACCCAGAGGCAACCATTTTTACCTTTTTAAACTATTATTCTTGATTGCTTATTTCTAAATAATATTAATACATCTTTATCTCATAATCTTTTTATTTTATATTGTATATGTCACTTCATCTTGTGGAAGATATGGACAATCTCAATGCCATCCCATCAGATAAGCTACCAATTCCAGGGGATTTTTTAAAATATGTATTTATTTGTCAGGTCTTCGTTACACACAGGCTCTTCATTGCAGTCCATGGCTTCTCTCCAGTTGTGCATGGGCTCTAGAGTGTGGGCTCAGTAGGTGCAGGAGTGTAGGCTTAGTTGTTCCGCATTGCATGGGTTCTAGTTACCCAACCAGGGATTAAACCTTGTTCCCTGTATTGGAAGGCAGATTCCTAATCACTGGACCAGGGAAGTCCCCCAGGGAATTTCTCGAGGCCATTCCTTCTGGAGATTTCCATCCTTCTCAAATCTCAACGGGTGCTCTTTGGACCTAGACTAGCTGCAATACTGGAAATTATCCTCCCATCTTCCCGAGGATTCCCTTTGCTGTTGTCCTGTGTTGGCTCTTCCCACATTAAGTTGACGTTCTCCTCTTTTTTGGTTTGCTGTTTCATTCTGTGGAACACACACCCAGTAGTTTTCTGAACATCTGAACAAAGGAGATGCGTTTGTAAAAACTTGTATATCTGCAAATATTCTGCCTTCAGTCTTGATTGATGGTTTGGCAGAATATGGAATTCTAGACTGAAATATATCTTTCCTAGAATTTTGAAAGCATGACTCACTGTCTTCCATCTTCTGGAGTTTCCATGATAAATCCCATACCATTCCAATTCCTGATATGTGAAGCATAGACTGCTTTTTCTCCTTAGAAGATTTTAGACTTGTCTCTGTATCCCAGGTGTTCTGAAATTACATGAAGATGTACCTTGTAGTCAAACTCTGGTCATTCATTTTGCTGAAAGTTTAAATCCAGAAGTTCTTGTCTTAGAAATTATATTATTTCTATAAATTTCTCTTGCATTATTTCTTGGATAGTTTCTTCTCATCCACTTCCCTCATTCTTTCTTTAGGGCTCTTTTTCATCAAATATTGACATCTTGACCTGATTCTCCAGCTTTATCTTTTCTTTTCTAGTTTCCATCTCTTTTATTTTGTTATTCTGTTTCTGAGGGATTACCTTCCACACTATCTTATTCAATTTATCTTCCAACTCAGTTAGTAAATATATCACTTTTATCACATTTTAAATTCCCATGAACTCTTCCACATTACCTCACCTCATGTCTCTAAAGATACTTAATATTATATTACCTCTTATCACTCTGAGGATATTCAATTATAGGGAGCTTTTTTAAAGATTTTTCTTTCTTTCTCATTTGGGTTTCTTCAGTTACCTTTTCCTGTTTGCCTTTTTGGTCACATACGAGGCTTGTTACAAATGTCTGATGGTCGATGGGTGCTCATCTAAAAGTGAAGTCCTGAAAGGTTGACCAGAAGCTCTGTGTGCTTTGGCAGAGCTTGTTGGCTTTTAGACTTTGCGACAGGAGATCACGTGGTAACCCAGCCATTTGTGTCAGGGTTCCCAAATATCAGTGTCTGGAGATCCATTCTCTGTTGTATTCTTTGTTCTTGTGGGTTTATTCCTTTTTTTATTCCTCTGTCTTTTCAGTGAGATTTGAGCAGGGAGAAGAAATCATTGAGCTGAGAGTACTCTATTACATTTGTGACAGTCAGTGTTTCTTTCTGGGGAACTGGGAGTTCACATACCTCCTGTGTGTCCTGAATCCTGTGTTCCTACCAGCTAGTGAACCAGCTCTCAGAAATCAAGTGCATCCCCTTATCTTTTCCTCCTTTGTTTCTTCAGTCATCTCACTGGATAGAACCCACTTGGAGGTTTTCACTGGTTTCTCCAACCTCTTGAACACAGAGAACAGTCTTCATACATGGGAATTTACTCACCCTCTCTTCCTTTTTCCTGCTTTAGCTGAAGCAACAGGGACTGTTTGCCAGCATCTGTCTGTTCCCTTAGCATGGTTCTTACAACCCCACCTAGCACAGCCAGTCTTCCCATGAGGACTCGGGCTTCTGTTGTACCTTAAGACCAACAACTCCTGCTTTGAAAGGGTTTCCTTTGTACCCACTCAGCAACTGGCAAGGAGCATGGGCTTCCTCTGCAAAGTAGCATGATTGGTGCAAGAGCTGGGTAGAGGGAACATCTTTTTTAAGACAGCTCTGGGGTTTGTACCAGCTTGGTCATATGCTCAACCTCTTTGAGACAATTTCCTCATTGTGAAATGGAGAGAACGTTAGTATGCATGCTAAGTCACTTCAGTCATGTCCAACTCTTTGCTACCCTATGGACTATAGCCTACCAGGCTCCTCTGTCCATGGGATTCTCCAGGAAAAAATACTGGAATAGGTTTCCATTTCCTACTCCAGGGGATCTTCTGGACCCAGGGATCGAACCTGTGTCTCTTATGTCTCGTACATTGGCAGGCGGGTTCTTTACTACTAGCGCCACCTGGGAAGCCCTTCACTAATTTAGTGAAATTGTGTTTCAAAGCATTAGTTATGCTAGTGTATTGTCACTGTCCTACTCATACTCTGTAATTAAAGGGAAGGAAGGACATCCATCGAGCCAGCAACAGTCACCATTGGGAACAAATGGCTGCATGCTTTATCTTTTGAGATCAAAAGAGGTCACTTTTTGGATGAGAAACATGAAGATGTTTAAATAGGGATGCCCATAGAGAAAGTACACTTGTCTTGTACTCCAAAGCAAATGGAAGAGCTCCAAGATGCAAGAGAAGGAAGAAAGTTTTGAGAGAAAGAGGAAGGAGATACCTTGTAAGAACCCAGATCCCTGCCTCTCATCCCAGGGCAGGCTCAGGCTGGGCAGAGGGCATCTGAGAGTGGACAGAGCTGTACTCTGCCCCTCTGAGAGCTCTGAGACTCAGCCAGCAGCCTTGCAGAGCTGACAGTGAGAGGTGATGGGCTGGCTGCAGGAGCCCTAGGGGTGTCCATGAGCACGAATGGAAACAGAAATTAATTGAGAATGAACACCATGAATCAGTCTAGAAGTAAGCACAGCACAAGGCAAGTGGACCCCATCGCTGATCCTCCACACGGATCAGAGGAAGCTCTTTGCAGCTGAGCTCAGGGTGACAGCAACAGCGCAAGGGTAGCAGCGGGGCCAGAGGAAGATACCCCGCTCCTGGCCTGAGCACAGACTGAGGCGGAAAGAAGCAAGCAGGGGCATCTGCAGCAGATACCTCCTCAATGAGCCAACACAGACCTGAAGCCCACCGAGAAAATGCCACTGGGTCCCGAAGGCTCCCTTAAATAGGACGTATGAAATGTGAGTGGAGTTGGGGGAGGTGGGGCCACAGACCTTGAAATGGATATCTTTTCAACCAGAAGGGACAAATAAATTAATATTTTGTGTTGAAAAGGCTTGAAATATTGTTAGTTTACAGATCTTCTATCAGTAAGATTTGCCTCTAAGTTCAATGTTAGAGACATTTTTAAAATTTCATTTCTTCTCATCTGAGTCTTTGAGGCTATTGTGAGTATAAAAGTCATGGTCATTGTACTCGCTTCATAGACTTTTTATTGTGATTAAATAAGGCCCTATCCGTAAAGGCCTTAACACTGGGCTCAGCACATAAGACACAGAACATTAGTAACATCCGTCTGCCTTCACCCCTCCAGAGTTAGCACCATTGGGCCTAAAGAAACAACACAAGGAGCAAACACTCTCCACCCTGGAGCAGTGCCTAACCCTGCTCGCTGTATCCCGTAGGCGGGAACTACCTCCAAGACACTGACTGGTTCCCTGTCCCTGTGTCTCTTTTCTGCCGAGCAGGCTAAGCTAGGCTTCGGGCTCTGACGCCTATGGATTAATGCTTTCCCTTTGCCAACTTCTGAGTTCTCCGCCCAAAACACCACCATTAGGATGATTAACTCACCCTCTCTTTACTCCATGTCAATGTGAAGCCAGAGGTATACCCACCGTCACCCTAATAAGAATGTTAGATAAATAATGCGGTTTGCCTATATACTGCATGTTCGATTCAACTGGCTTTATTTTTTTCTTATCTTTATTTATTTATTTATTTACTTTTGACTGCACTGGGTCTTCGTTGCTGCACTCAGGCTTTCTCTAGTTGTGGCAAGCAGGGTCTACTCTTCATTGTGGTGTGTGACTTTCTTGTTGCCATGGCTTCTCTTGCTGCAGAGCATGGGCTCAGGCGCTTGGACTTCAGCAGCTGCAGTACACAGGCTTGGTAGTTGTGATGCATGGGGCTAGTTGCTCCGTGGCGTGTAGGATCTTCCCAGACCAGGGATGAACCTGTGTCCCCTGCACTGGCAGGCAGATTCTTAACCACTGGAGCAGCAAGGAGGTCCCTTTAAAGAGAAATGTTGTGGAAAGCCCCAACTAGAGTAGAGATCTCCAGATCAACTACAGAAAGACAAATGCAAAACATCTGTGGACAGAATGAGACAGCCCTGTGAAGTTCCTTCTGCCATCAGGAGGGCCCTCATTTCATACCCAGGTAACAGGTTGCTTTTCTCATTTTATGGACCTCCAGCTGGGTCTGCAGTTTGATGTATCAATTTCTTTCTTCTAGTAAAAGATGAGCTATGAGGCAGCAGAAGATGAGATTTTCGCGAGAAAGTTAAAGGAATTTTATGGCCTGTTTGTGTCGTCCATACCATCCGATGGCAGCCAGCCTCCATAAATACTTATTAAAATTAATATTGTTTGAGCAAGTCCAAAAAGGAGAAAGCACTTCTGCAAGTCTTTGCATAACATAACTCTGCCCTCACACAGCCTGGGACCATAGCAACCTCGTAACACAATGAGTCATAACACCGCTGTGATGGAAAGAATGCTGTGCAAGGAATGAATAAACTCTGTCTGAATGGCATTTTGGTTTTTTGGTTTTGTTTTTTTGTGTTGCATTTGTTTGGTTGGTTGTTTTTTTAAAGATTTTTTGATAGGAATCATTTTAAAGTCTTTATTAAATTTGTTACAATATTGCTTCTGCTTTATGTTTTGGTTTTTTGGCCACAAGGCATGTGAGATCTTAGCTCCCCAGCCAAGGATCAAACCCACGCCCTCTGCATTGAAAGATGAAATCTTAACCACTGGACCACCAGGGAAGTCCCTCAAGTGGAACTTTAGAATCGCACTTCCAGCTTAGGAATCTGACTGTTGAGTCATTCCACATCTGTCATTTATCAGGAACATCCACATACCTAATATTAGGCTCTGGTTATTGGACACTGCTTTGGTCAAACCTCAAGACAAAGCAGGCCTTGCCCGAGACACAGCTATAAGCTTGCAGCCAGCACCTGCTCTTACACATCTAATCAAAGGCTGCGATTCTATCCCCAGAACAACAAAGAAACCGTATCACACCTGGGTGTTGCCTACAATCAGAGGAGCCTCTTGTGCACTTGTGTGACTATAATGAGAATGCACACATATATGGTACTTTATAGTTTACAAAGGACTTTTGGCCAGATTTATTCCAATTAATCCTCACAGCATAAGGATTAGCCCTATGATCTTATAGGGGAGGAAGCTGAGGCTCATAGAAAATAAGTGACTTGCCCAAGGCCACAAATCAAGTAGGTGGCAGAGCCAGAGTTTGCACCCAGGGCCCTGACACTGTGTGGTTTTCACTCCTGTAGCTCCCACATGTGGGAGCAGGGCACAGGGACAGGACTCCCTACCATTCACTCTTGCCCATCATTTTTCTGTACTTTTGAGGCAGCAGTTTGGGTAGTTTGGGTTTGTTACATTGAAAAGGAAGGGCAAAAAAAAACAAAACAAAAAAAAAGACATAAGTTTTCAGCTTTTGAGGGGGGTTGGGGGAGTTTTTTTAATTTTTTTTATTGTGGTAAAAGTCACATGATATAAAATGTACTATTTTAACCATATTTAACTGGACAGTTCAGTGACTCTAAGTACACTCACATTGTTGTGCAAATCTCACCATCACCCGTCTCCTGAATTTTTCACCTTCCTAAACTGAAGCTCTGTCCCCATGAAACACTAACTCCTCAGTCCACCACCCCCCATCCCCAACCCCTGCCACCTACCAATGTACTTTCTGACTCTATGAATTCAACTACTTTAGGTATCTCATATAAGTGGAATCAAGCAGTATCTGGCTGCACCTAATGTATGTTAGAATTTGGCTTTTTAGTTTAAAATAGAATTTCGGAATTTCTGACTGCAAACTGCTTGAGATATCAAAATCCAGGCTTCTGAGCACGCAAAGGCAGCATACTGCAAAAGTAGAATTAAGAAGACATGCTTGAGTTGGGTCAGTTCCCCCACCCAAGACTCCACAGACCAGGAGGAGACAGAGAGGTACCGGGGGAATCAGAGATTAATGCAGGAGTGGGGGCCCTGCACCCCTAGTTGGATGTTAGAGACCCGGGAGCCAGACCCTTCAGGGAGCAGACTCTGAGCTGGCCCTCAGTGACGGATCTGCCTCTACCTCTGGTTACTCATGCCCCTGCTAATCCCCTCCCCTGCCCACAGTGTGGGCAGAACCTGTGACTTGCTTCCAACCATCAGACGTGGCACAGGCGACAGCATGTCCATGATTATAGGTACACGATCACACTACACACAGTTTCTGTGTCTGCCGTATGCGGAGACACCCTCCTTTGCTGACTCTAAGAAGCCAGCTGCCATGCTGGGAGCACCCCTGTGAGGACCACATGACAAGGATCTGAGAGCGCTCTCCAACCAACACCAGTGAGAAACCGAGGCCCGAGGCTAACGGCTGAGAAATGGAATGCTGCTGACCACCATGTGAACCTGGAGAAGATCTTTCCCCAGTTGACCCTCAGGGAAGAACTCAGCCCTGGCAGACCCTTGACTGCAAAGTCACCGCTAAGCCATGACCAGACTCCTAACCCACAGAAACCATGAGATGACATGTGTGTCTTGTTTTAAATCTCAGCATTAGTGGTATTGTTAATCTCAGCATTAGTGGTAATATTGTTAATCTCAGCATTAGTGGTAATATTGTTTTGCAGCAACAGAAAACTAGTCTAAGTTAGTTCAGGGATCGGTGGGAGAAGGGATGCGTGTCACTCCGAGGAAAGGGCCAGCTGGGTAAGTGAGGTCCTGCGGGGACCCATGAGTTTCACAACCCTGTCTCAGTAAAAATGCGGTGGGGTAAAACGGTGGCAGGCGGGCCACATCTGAGCAAACAGGACATGCAGAGCCTTCCCTGAGCCTCCGTCATACTGTAGAAGCTCCAGAGTTTCATTCAAGGGACTCAAGGATATGATTGAGGACGGACAGCAGACAAGAAGGGGTGCTGTGGGCAAGACCAGGAAGACCATTGATACCTCAGGAGGTGTCCGTGGTTCAGGATGCCACAAACCAAACCAGAGGGGTAAGTGACACATCCCAGGTGCCAACATGGACTCTTGCCAAAACCAGATACCAGGAGCCCTCCATGAAGCCAAGGCCTCTCCAGGTCCCCAGACTGGATGTCCCTCCAGGGAGAGGATGGGAGCTGGGGTGGGAATCCTGAACAATCGTGTTCGAAGTAGAAATGAATGAGTTCACTTGGAAATGATTAAGGCTTCGTGTTCTGCCATCAGTGGAGGAGGGAGGGAGGGAAGCAGCATGATGCTACAGGCTGATGAGTACTGGGGTATCAGGACAAGGCAGGGATCTTGGGGGTATGGGAAAAGGATCGATCTGTACAGGCTTCCTGGAGGAGATGACCGCTGAGTTGCATTTTAGAGAATGAATTAAAAAGAGATTCTATGAATATAAGATTCCAAACGTTGGGACTTCCCTGGTGGTCCAGTAGTTAAAAGACTCCACACTCCCAATGCAGGGGCCTGGGTTCGATCCCTGATCAGGGAACTAAGATCCCTCATGCCACAACTAAGTGTTCTTGTGCCCTAACCATAAGAGCCCACATGCCCTAATGAAGATCGAAGACCCTGCATGCCCCAACTAAGAGCCAGTGCAGCCAATAAATAAATAAATAAAATATTAATTTTTTAAGAAGATTACAAACTTTCATGGTTCCATGCACTTAAGTTTTCAAGGTTCTAAGATGCCTTTTTTCCTCACGTCTACAGATCAGAGGCTCCCTACCAGCACTGCTTTATACTGGGCCCCTACTTGGGGGCGGGGAGAGCACAAACCCTCTGAAATGTATCTGAATCAGAATCCTATTCCTCATCATTTCCCACATCTCTGTCATCTCTGCCTGGAGGCATTTTCTCTTTTTTCAATTTACTCTTTTACTTCTAGTAAAAATTTCTTGTGCCCACAGTTTCAAGAGTCAAATTGTTTTATAAGCCTTGTATGAAAAATGGCAATTGCATACACTGCTCCATTCCACCACCACTCAGAGGAAACCCCTCTCAACTTTTTAGATGATTATTCTAAATGTTTTCCTCCCTATCTCTAAGAAACATGCTGATACTGATACTTGTTGATTTTTCAGTTGCACTATTCACTGGCTTCCCAGAACAGAAGATGAGACTTTGTGTCTCTGTCGCCAACCCCACCACATACCTTCTTCTTATCCTCATTCTCCCAATGGAATTTCTTTATAATTTTAGTTAAACTCAATACCCTCACTGTTTACATTATTATGATCATGTAAATGCTATTCACAACTGAGTCATGAAGCTTACGAACTGGTGTTAATTTCTACTACATTTTGTTTTCCCTGGAGTTTATCATTACTTTGTCATTTCCTTTGCTAAGTTTTCTATATTCTTATCATTAATCTAGCTGTGAACTCTTCCTCATACATGTAAGGCTCTTCTCAATATATTCAAACTCACTAGGAATTTTATCATTTTTATTTTTTGAATAGTTTTCTCCCAGTCTTCTGATCCACTCCAGCAATCTGAAGAGTTTGCATGTCTGTCTTCTTGGGGTTTCCCTTCACCATTATCCTGGAGATTTCTTTTCTTCTCTCCTGAGTTGGCGTCTCTGTTTCCTCTGTCCCTATTTCACCATGTTTCATGTTCACACACACACACACACACACTTCCTGGCTTCAGTATGCTTTTGTTTCCAACAGCCAGTACTTTCAGTTCATCTTCGGAGGACTGTCCTTGGACAACTGAGGGCATTCAGCCTCAACCTGGAGACCCAAGGATCTTGAAATTTTCACCCTTCATCCGCTACCCCCCAGAGCATCTCTCGATGGACCAGAGGGAAGTATGCAAGCAAGTTCCTTTGTTTCAGGTCGGGACAACTGTAAAGTAACTTGCCCTCCAGCATATTCCTGGAGGATTAGACTGAACTCTGCCTAGAATCACCCCTTGTTGAGCTTTCTCTATTTCCTAGACCTACTTCCTCAACTCCCTTACAGATCTCCTCAATAAATCACTTGCACAAGAATCCCTGTCTCAGTATTCAAGGGAGCCCACCATGAGACCCAAGACTCCCTTTTGCTTGGTTTAATCCTTCAGTTTTGTTGGAGCACATTCTTGAGTAGCTTCCTAAGATTGTATGGAATATAAACATTTTAAGGCGTTCTATGCCTGAAAATGTCTTATTCTCCTGGCATCCTTAATTGATAGTTTGGTGGTGTGATGGTTATCTTTATGCATCAACTTGGCTAGGCCATACCCAATTACTTAACTAAACATTAATCTAGATGTTGCTGTGCCAGGATTTTATAGATATGGTTAACATCTACAATCAGTTGATTTTAAGTAAAAGGAGTTACCCTCAATAATGTAGGTGACTCTCAACCAATCAGTTGAAAGAAATTAAGAGCAAAAACTGAGGCTTCCGGAAAAAGCAATTCTGCCTCCAGACAGCAACATTAGTTCCTGCCTGCATCTCCAGCCTGCTCTACAGATTTCAGACTCACTAGTTTCCCCAATTACATGAGCCAATTCCTTGAAATATTCCTTATATATATTTACACAAATATATTCCGTTAAACATTTATATAACCAATAGGATATATGTGACCTATTGGTTCTGTTTCTCTGGAGAATTCTGACTAATACCGCTGAGCATCAGAGTCACTCCATCTCATATTTTGATGGTGTTACTTTATCACCCTAGCCTAGTTCCCAGTGTTTAGAAGTCCAAAACGACTTGATTCATGATCATCACTATATAGCCTGACTTTTCCTTCTGAAGGTTTTCAAAATCTACTTCAGCCCCAGTGTTCTGCAATTTCTTGATATATCTTAGAGTCAGTTGATCTTCTCTCATTATGTTTGACACTCAGGGACACCTGTTAATGTGAATACTTACATTTTTAATTTTTCAAAATCCTTTTGAGCTGCTTCTTTGATGATGTATTCTTTTTTGCTCTCTCTATTCTCTCTTTCAGGGACTTCCATTATTTGGATGTTGGTGAACATCATGGTCCTCTAACTTTCTCACCTTGTCCCTCCTATTTTCTTTTTTTTTAATTAATTTATTTTAATTGTGTCCCTCCTATTTTCTATCACTAGACTTTTTCTTCTACCTTTTGAGAGATGTCATACAATTTTTTTAGCTCTTCTATTAAGTTTATAATTTCACCCTTTCATATTTTTAATTTCTAATAGTTCTTGGTCCAATAGTAGTTTTTCTTACTTTTCTTGTGAATATCTTCTTTAAGCTCTCTTAGAATATTAATGATAGCTGTTTTTCACTTTTTCCTATGGCAACTATTTACTTGAAAATGCTTATAACTATTTGTTTTTGTCTCTCTCTTACATGTAAGATTTCTTATAGTATCCTATTTCTTCTTCATGGCTATCCTATCTGCTCCTAAGAATATGACTTTTAAAAGGTGACTAGAGACTTTCCTCAGAGAAGGCAATGGTAACCCACTCCAGTGTTCTTGCCTGGAGAATCCCAGGGACGGGGGAGCCTGGTGGGCTGCTGTCTCTGGGGTTGTACAGAGTTGGACACGACTGAAGCAACGCAGCAGCAGCAGCAGCAGCAGAGACTTTCCTGGCAGTGCAGTGGTTAAGACTTCGCCTTCCAGTGCAGGATGTGTGCGTTCAATCCCTAGTCAGGAAGCTAAGATCCCACATGCCTCTCAGCCAAAAATCCAGAACATAAAACAGAAACAATATTGTAACAAATTCAATAAGGACTTTAAAAAATGAAAAGTGACCAGAAGCCCCTAGTATATGGTAGAGTTCATGAACCATCATCTTCCCAACCAGGTAATCTGACTGAGCTGTTTGTCCAGGGACTCCCATGTCAGTGTCTTTAAGTCTCTTCTCTTAGTCTGCCAAGCTTATATTGTGAGGTTTGTGTATCCCTAACATGGACTGTACTATAGATCCCCTATTTCAGCCAGCTCTAATTGAAGGCAGAGGGCTGGAAATAATGATCTGTGATGTTCTCTCCCTCCTATGTCTCTGTAAGAATGTGTCATCCAATCAATGAAAAGTGAAAGTGTTAGTCACTCAGTCATGTCCAACTCTTTGCGACCCCGTGGACTGTAGCCCTCCAGGCTCCTCTGTCCATGGAATTCTCCAGGCAAGAATACTGGAGTGGGTTGCCTTTTCCTACTCCAAAGGATCTTCCCAACCCTGGGATCAAACCCACATCTCCTGGGTCTCCTGTCTTGCAGGTGACTTCTTTACCACTAGGCAAGATTGCTAGACAAAGGCAAAAAGATTGCTAGACCATGGACAAGGGTCAGACCTCACCTGCCCAATGCTGCTCTTACTCTGTTTAGATCCCTGGGGCAGAGCATTACTTAATTCCTCCTCAAGGTTCAGAGGATGTACTGTTTTCTAATCTATGATTTAATTTATAGAAATATAGAGAAAAGGCAAAGTTTATAGAGACAGAGAGCAGATTAGTGATTGCCAGGATGAAGAGGAACATGGGGAGGGAAGAAGAACTGGGAGACTTCCCTGGTGGTCCATTGGCCAAAACTCAGAGGATGTATTAACTTCAGAGACAAATAAGAAGATGGTATCTGGAACGAGGAGGGAAAAGGGACTCCACCGCCTCCAGGCCCTCCACAGCAATCTTGTGATGGCTTTCTGCAGGCAGAAGGCTCAGGTGATCCACCAACTACAGTAGGAATAATAGTACAGAAATAGTGAGGTCAGTCCTCCAAAGGAAACTTAGAAATACCTACACATTAGAAAACAATTGTCTGCATGGATTACACATCTAATGAAGTTTTAACTACTATCTCATTGCTTTGTCAAATAGTAAATCTTTGACAAATACTTAAATAAATACTTTTATAAGGAAATTAAGGAGGAATTGAACACTCCTAGTTATTTACATCTACCTACATTTTTTTCCCAAACTCATCAGAGCACAAACACCATTTATGTGAAGTCGTAAGAGTGGCTAGTCTATTCTGCATTCTGCTTTGCTTGCACTTAGCTTTGTGATGTGTGCACATTTTCACAGCTCACATACTTCTCAGTTTTCATGGTCACAGGGAATTCTGATTCACCATAGTTCTCTTAGTTATTCCCACTCACTGAGCATTTAGGTCACTTTCTATTTTCCCCCATTATGAACATGCTGCCATAAATATCTTCATATAAATGGCTTTTTTTTTTCATTTGGATTGTTACCTTAGGGTATTTTCCCAAAAGTAGGATTACCAAGTCAAAAGATATGAATGCTCCATAGTTTTTATTATAAATTTCCAGATTGCACTTGAGAAAAATAGGAACAAATTACAGAGTGGCCAACAACAGTGTGGGTTTTCCATGCAGAACCTAATTTAACTGGTTTTCTTGATCTTATTTATTTTTATTAATTTCCTGTTGGCATTCCTTGGCTGTTCAAACTCGTATTTCTTTAATTATTATTCACATTGAATATCTTTTCATGTTAGTTTATTATCTGTAAGAAACAAAAACAAGACA
Source organism: Bubalus bubalis (assembly GCF_019923935.1). Lineage (NCBI taxonomy): Eukaryota > Metazoa > Chordata > Mammalia > Artiodactyla > Bovidae > Bubalus > Bubalus bubalis. The sequence goes on from NC_059157.1 coordinate 177,038,554, forward strand.
TTTTTGCTAGAGAAAATCTATTCCCTGCAATGATGTTGCAACATTATAAATGGTAAAGGTGATATGAATGAAAGATGTTACCTGTCATTCTTTATATGTAAACAATATCTTCATATCTTTTGATAAATCCTCAAGTAGAATACAGGTCTTCACCGTAAATTTGCATAACTCTGTATCTATTTTGGACCTTAAGCCTTATTTTAATAATTTAAATAATTTAAATAATTTTCTAATTTTTCACTTCATTTAGTGTTTTTTGTCTACCAAAAGTTGAAATTATTTTATAATTGATTCAACTAACCTTGTTTCTGATGATATCTTCTATTACTTTAAATATCACACATTTATCTTCCATTGTATAAATACATATGCTATTTCATTCTCTTTTGATTTTTCTATGGCTTGTTTCATGGTGATTTGCAAGGTGCAAACCTGAGGTACATTTCATTATCACCTGGACTTCTGACATATGTAGCTAAATTCTTCCCTTGTAACATTAATAGAGGATAAAAATGCACAGTCTTTTAGTTGGGTGGTAGGTTGGTGCAGATTAACTCAGAGTTCAAGCTATGCCTGAACTCAGAGTTCATATGCCTCACCCTCCTGCAGGATTCCTTCATCACCAGACAGAGCAAGTAGAAGGATGTCCATAAGCATCATAGTGAATAGTGAAGTCGCTCAGTCGTGTCCTGCTCTTTGTGACCCCATGGACTGTAGCCTACCAGGCTCCTCTGTCTATGGGATTTTCCAAGCAATAGTCCTGGAGTGGATTGCCATTTCCTTCTCCAGTGGATCTTCCCAGCCCAGGGATCAAACCCGGGTCTCCCGCATTATAAACAGACGCTTTACCATCTGAGCCACCAGGGAAGTTATAAGCATCATGAGATGAAGGAAATGCACGCACACACACACATCTTTTAATTTTTATTGGAGTATAGTTGCTTTATAATGTTGTGTTAGTTTCTGCTGTACAGCAAAGTGAAACAGCTATATGTTTACATATATCCCCTCCTTTTTGGATTTCCTTTCTATTTAGGTCACCACAGAGCATTGAGTAGAGTTCCCTGTGCTATACAGTAGGTTCTCATTAGTTATCTATTTTATTCATAGTAGTGTGTATATTGGAGAAGGCAATGGCACCCCACTCCAGTACTCTTGCCTGGAAAATCCCATGTATGGAGGAGCCTGGTAGGCTGCAGTCCATGGGGTTGCGAAGAGTCGGACACGACTGAGCGACTTCACTTTCACTTTTCACTTTCATGCATTGGAGAAGGAAATGGCAACCCACTCCAGTGTTCTTGCCTGGAGAATCCCAGGGAAGGGGAGCCTGGTGCGCTGCCGTCTATGGGGTCACATAGAGTCGGACACGACTGAAGCGACTTAGCAGTAGCAGCAGTAGCAGTGTGTATATACACATTAATACCAGTTTCCCACATCATCCCACCCCTCCTTTTCCCTTGGTGTCCATACTTATGTTCTGTACATCTGTGTCTGTATTTGTGCCTTGTATATGTATATGTATATGTGCCTTGCTATTTGCAAAACATATATTTTAATGCCTGTTTCTCTGTATTATTACTTACAACTGCATGCGCATCTATAACTATCTCAAAACAAAACAAAAAATCTATTAATAATTGGAAAAAATATTTTTAAAGTGCATGGAAATTTAGTAAGATATTTTCTTTGAAGTATACAAATATCCATATTTACACCCTCTCAACAGAAGTCCAGAAGCTCAAAGCATGGCTATTCTTCAGAATCAGCAGGCTGCTAAGAGATGACATCTTCATCCTCAACCTCCCATTATTTGAGGAATCAGTTTTCAAACACTGCTACATTAAGGCCAAAGGCAGGTTTAGAAATACTGGTTTTTAACCAAATTACCAAATATTTATTAAGAGCCATAAGCAATCTTGCTTGAAAGTGGGGTACCAGCTGCCAAGTAAACAACCTGTAGCAGAGAAAATTAATATTTTTAAACTGCCAACATTTTCTTCCCATTGCTTCAGGTGAGGCTGAATTTTTGAAGGTGGGAAACTCACTTTGGTACTCAACTAAATTTTACATCCTAGAGATTAAGCTGGAATTTGTCCTCAGATTGGCCTTCCTTCTCCTTTGGAAGGGCCTCTATGGTGACCTTTTTAGTCATACAGACAAAGATAAAGCAATTTCTTACCCCCCTTTTTTTTTCATACAGCCCTGAACCAGTCAGGGCTTTGGATGTTAAGTATTCTGTTCAATAATGAAAATTTGGTTTATATTTTAGCAGGACTGTGCCTTGCAAATAAATTATTTTAAAATATGAATTTAAACTGTTCAGTCTCTGAAAATCATTGCTTGCTTATGAGAGATATGTCTATTTTCTCTACCTCTTAGTGTTTATTCCCAGTAAATTGCCAGACTAGCCCATGCCAGGAGCAACCTCAGGCCTGGTGGAGGAAAGAGGGCTTGCACTGGGCTTGGCAGGTGCTCCCTGGCCTGGCCAGCTGGGACCCTGCACTTGAGCTTCTGGCCATGCTGCCATCACTGCCTTAGCCCGGTGGCCCCAATCTAGTTGCTAGGAGCATAAGTGTCCATTTGAACCCCAATTTGACCACTATATCCTTGTATGACCTTAAGCAACTCACTTTACGTCTTCTGATTCATTTTCCTTATTTGCAAAATGGGGAGAGATTAACTTACCAGGGGGATGCCAAGAAAAGGTTAGTTTTGCCCCCAGCCCCCACCCTAGGGTGGCGGAGGGGTGGGCTTTGCCATCCTGTATATAGAAATTGACATCCAATCGGCCAAAGGAGCCGGTAAGCAAGAGAGACAACCGCTTACCCACCTCCTTCAGCCCATTGTATAGACCAGCAGAACCAGATCTCTGCAGCAGCCCCCTGAAAGCTGTTAAGTATATGGAGGGCATAGGAATTCCCCCAGGATCTCGGGTTATCTATCTTCTCACAGACAATGTGGTAGATTTTCCCTACGATCTGCCTCTGCCCCACGTACACAGAATTGCAACTGGCACCAAGGCTGACCTTGGTCTTTTTCATATCCTGGCCAAGAACACACAAAGACCCCTAGAGAGACAAATAGCCTCTGCCTGTGGGCCACCTCACCAAGCTACCTGATCCAGCCTCTGCTCAGGGGGCCTTCCTGGGTCAGGACCAATATCCACAGGCCTCACCCCTCCGTAGGCCCCCGGATCATCCTTCTGCTCCTTGAAAGAACACCCAGAGCCCCTGGAACTCCCCTCAGTATACACAGACACACACACATGCATACACTGTACCCTGCCCAGAGACACTGAGACCCCGTGTACCAGTGCCAGGCGCCCCTAGCTTCCTTCCCCCTGTGCTTTGCTTCCAAGAGCTCTCAATCTGCAGTCTTCAGGAGATGACCCCTGAGTGGCTAGAACTTTCACCCAGACACAGCGACAGACACAAGTGGCTGGGAGTTTACTGCCACTAGCCCCCACTAAGTTGTCTGAAGCCAGTGCATGGCTGACGGGTGCAAGAGGACAGCCAGATTCCTTGCCTTCTGAGAGACACCATGAGGGATGACTGGTGCTCGAGAGCACCACCAAGGATCAGGGCAACTTCTAACTTCACAAACGATCACTTCATCCATCCCTATCCTGCCTGCCTGACTCCCTTGTTGAACTCCCCCAGAGCACTTCCCTAATTAGTCTCTTGCACACTCCCTCTGATCTCAGGATCTGCTTCTAAGTAACATGACCTAAGATGAACACTAGCTTGTCACACACTCTGATGATTCACAGGGCTACTTGTCTGAGCCTGCTTCACCATCTATGTCCTCAGGTGTGTGTGTGTGCATGCACACATCCATGTGGAAGGGAGCGTGAGGACAGGCATGTTTGTGCATAACAGTGTAAGCATACAGGAGAATGAGCACATGTGTATTCAGGGGGATGAGTGTGTTTGCCTGTACATGTGTTCAGATATGTGTCTGTGTGTTTCTATTTGTAAATACGGATATAAGTGAAGAATGTGTGCAAGTTAATATATGTGTATACAAGAAGTGATGGGTGTGTGTACATGGGCACACATGCTTGTGTCTAGATCTCCTACTGGGAGGGTCAAAGGCAGAAGTAACTCAAAGCACTTGAACATCTCTATAGCCAGCAGAGCCCACCTCTTTCTGAAGTCCAGCAAATAGCTATATCCCCGGCTCTTGTGAAGTGTTCATGAACATAGCTTCGTTTCTCTGTTAAGCAAACATCAGATCCACTTTCACACAAAGTCCACTGACTATAAATGAAAGACTTGGGGAAGAGGGAAGTCCTGTTCAAAATGATACCCGGGCCACCAAGACTGAAGACACCCACTGCACTTGACCACTTTCAACACATTTGGGTCCCTGCGAAGCTAGAACCACCCCTACTTCCTCTTAAATGAACTTAGCGAAGTTCCCAACATTTCTCTGCCTCAGCTTCCTCTTCTGAAAATGAAGATAATAGACAACAATAGACAATGAAGATATTAGACAATAATAGAATACTTACTAGAGTGGACTCTCCATATCCACTGGTTCTGCATCCAAAAGCATCCAAAAGTTTACACAGGGACGTGAGCATCCAGCAGATTTTGGTGTTTTCTGGGGGCGCAGTGCAGATCCTGGACTCAGGACAATGCACCTCAAATTAGGTGGCTTAAACAACAGAAACTTACTAGCTCAGAGTTCTGAAGACTGGAAGTCTGAAATCAAGGTGCTGGCAATTCTAGTTCCTTTTGAGGCTTCTCTCCTTGGCTTGTAGATGGCCCTGTGTCTCACATAGTCTTCTGTATGTGATGCATGTCTGTGTGTCCAAATTTTCCTGTTTTATCAGGACGCTAGTCATAGTGGATTAGTGCTCACCCTAATGACCTCAACTGGGCTTCCCAAACAGTGCAGTGGTATAGAATCCATCTGCAGGAGATGCAAGATGGGTTCAATTCCTGGGTTGGGAAGATCCCCTGGAGAAAGAAATGGCAACCCACTCTAGTCCTCTCGCCTGGACAGGGGAGGCTGGCAGGCTACAGTCCATGGAGTCACAAAGAATTGGGAACTACTGAGCCCACACACACAGTGACCTCAATTAACTTGATTATCTTCTGTGAAGACACTGTCTCCAAATAAGGGCACATTCTAGGCACTGGGATTGAACTGAGGACACAATATGACCCTGAACACTTACCTTATAGAGTTGTCATGAGGATTAAAATGAGTCACTGCCTGACATAGAGGAAGCCCTATATACTGATACATGATGCTATAATGATGCGTGTATGAGTGCTTAGTCGCTTCAGTCATGTCTAACTCTCTACAACCCTATGGACCATGGCCTGCCAGGCTTCTCTGTCTATGGGATTATCCAGGCAAGAATGATGATGATGAATTAAATCAACTTCAGAATTTCTGTACCGTGTAATACTAAGACATAAAAGTGGTTGCAAAGTGGTTCTAACACAAAATAGAAAAAGCTTTATAACTCCCAAAAGATGAAAGAAAAGGCAAATCCATCCAAAAATGTTTACTCTCTGGTTGTTCAGAGACCAATTTCTACCAGCGTGTGGAGTAGTTGAGCCTGGCTTGTGTGCCACGAAACTGAGCTCACCAGTTGGGCAAAATTAACACACTGGTAGACAATTTTTAAGACAAATGTTTGTACTCTCCCAGTTACAACGTACACTTGACCACTGCCGCTCCCAATAAACAAGCAGAACTGACCTCACACTGAAAATCAACAGTAAAGGAACAGAAAAGGAAGCCTTGCCTCAAGCAATTTTTTTTCATTAACTCACTGCCCTGAGATCAGAGTACCCAGGAGAAAGAAGAGGAGATCTTTGCATGCACTGTTGAGTACCAGGCTCAGGGGAGCTTCCAGGATAAATACTATAATTGTGCGTTTATATTATGTGGGGCAATCAGGAAGCCCTGAGTCTTCACTGGCCAGAAGGAAGTGGAAAACACTTCTTCCAGGACTCCTAGCAGGCACACAGGTGGCTGGGTGTGTTGAATGAATCACATATGGCGGTGTCCGGTGGGAGACCCTGGAACTGAATCCCAGCATGCTTCAACCCAGGCTCCGCTTCCATCACTGATCGGCACCCACAGTTTGCCACTGCGGGGCGTAGAGGGGCACTGCACCCACAGGCCTGGGTTCACTGTGGCCTCAACCAGCCAGCTGTTGCTTCAAAGGGTGATAAAATGTAACACACTTGTTAACATAAGTCCACATTGGAAGACTATTACATCAGACATGTTTAGCTATAAGTAACAGAAAATCTAACAGATTCAAACAAATATAGGCCTTTATTATTTGCTAATGAAGAGGAAAATTTAAAAACTTGCACCCAACTAGAAATAACCTCATGCTCCTTCTGCTTCTGCAACTCAGCCAGCTCCTTGCAAAATCACGTAAGTTACATAGTTTTGGGAAAAAAGAAACTTGCAACAATTCTAGGAGCTGAAATTCTCTTCACTCACCCTTGTCAATTACCCAGCTCCTGTAATCCTGCTTAACCATGTTTGTTTGTGTGAAGGTCAGGCACCCCCAGCCCCCTGCTGCTGCATCCTAACCACTGTTCTGGAGTATATGAGACCCCTACTTTGAACTAGCCTATTCAGTCCCCACTGCGCACTAAAGTCTGGTGTCATGCATTGTCTATAAAAACTCTGTAATTCCTTTGTTCAGGGCTCATAGCTGGAAGTGTTAATTCCTCTGGGCCTGCTGGCGTAAAAACCTGAATTCTCCAACTCTGAGTCTGGAGTGCGATGCTTGGTTTCTCGACAGACTGACTTCTGCAACACTAACAAGAAAATGAAAAAGGGTGATCCAAGCCTGGTAGGCTGCAGTCTGTGGGGTCGCTAAGAGTCGGACACGACTGAAAGGGACTTTCACTTTTCACTTTCATGCATTGGAGAAGGAAATGGCAACCCACTCCAGTGTTCTTGCCTGGAGAATCCCAGGGACAGGGGAGCCTGATGGACTGCCATCTATGGGGTCGCACAGAGTCGGACACGACTGAAGCAACTTAGCAGCAGCAGCAGCAGCAGGGATGGTTTGGCAGCTTAATTATGCCACTGAGAAACCAAGAGTGTGTATCTGTCCGTGCTCCCATCTTTGGCTTGTGGGCTTTTGAGCCTTATGCGTGCAGCCTCACTTGTAAACTGGCTGCCCCAGTAACACCATCACCTCGCTTTCCTCCTAGGGTGGGAGCAGCTCCCCGCTAGTGCTAATTTCTAGGTTGTTTTATCCATCCACTGTTTGTCTTCTCAGCAACTCTACCACCTGCTTAAACAATTTCCTGCATTAAAATCCTCCTGTTGTAATAACTAAAGTGACTTTGTTTTCTCAATTACAACCCAAATGGCCACATGGCTAACACAGTAACAAACTCATATCCTCAGGGAGCAATGCTTCAAAAGTGGATACATGCTTAAGGAGAACAGGAAGATAATTTTTGGTAGAAATCAACAAAATTCACAGCCGGCAATAAGAAAATGATGCTGAATATGAAGAGTGTGGTCACATGACAATGGTAGCAGCCTTGACAAGTGGAAAAGCAGGAGAGGCCAGACCCCTTGCAGTTTGTACAGGGCGCCTGGACAAGGAGGTGAGTGGGGGCTCAAATTCAGCCTGTGATTCAGTCATCACACTCTGCACCCTGCATGAGGCTAGTCTACCGAGGAAAGGACACTTTTTTATAACTAGTGCAAAGTTTACACAGAGGTTTCTCCAATTCTCATTGGCTGGCCTTGGTCCTGTCCAGAGTTGCCAAAACCCATGGCAGGCAAGAGAATGGGGAAGCAGGAAGAAATATCAACAGAGCATAAAATGAGGCCCACCTGAGTGCTCAAGAGCTTTGTGTAAGGTTTTTAACATTCCAAGAACACAAGGGGAAGGGACTTTTAAGAAGGAGGCTCCCAGTCCTGAGGCAAGGCTGGGGTGTCAGTAGCCCTGCTGGAAGACCTTGTTAGAAGGGGGCCCATAATTTGACAAGTGACCTGCTCCCCATAGCAGCAGCCTTTTCTTTTCTCTATCATTTGGGAAGGTGGCCCAAATTATAAAGTTAGGACTTAGAAAGTCAACTATGACCTCAGATGGGCTTAATAACTCCCCGTACAGAACAGTAGGCCTCCAGAGCCCCCAGATAAACCTAGAGCACACCCAGCTATTCTGGAAGTCTTCAAAGGGGAGCCTGCCATGGACTTACCACTGGCCTATGAGCTGCATTCAGGCAGCAGCCCTCCCTTCCCCAGGACCCCACATTTTATTTGTCTGTATCCCCTGAGCCTCAGCTCCAGCAGCCCATGGGGAAATGCCTCCAGCTGTGCAGTGGGTGCTGTGACTGACACTCCCAAAGCCGGCGTCCTCAGGTGCCCTCACGGTGCTGGTCCCCATGCAGAAGGGGAAGATGGCTCCCCAGATCTGTGCCTCTCCTCATCACCTGGGTGCCAAATCACCACTGCCAGCACCCAGAGTCTCAGCAAAGGGCCCTGTCAACTCCTAGAACACCCCAAGCTCACCCCGGGCCTGGGCAACCTGGTGAAACCTGGGAGCCAGCAGGGACCCCCGTATCCTCCAGGGATTCAGCCCACAGGTCTGGTGCCCCAACCACCAAGCTGAATCAGGAACAGTTACCATACCACTGACTCCCTCCTCTTCCTTTTTACCCTCTTCTGCCACCAAAAAAATCCTCTGTGAAGCAAAAACTCAGAGATACTGATGTGTTTGAGAGAAATAGTACCACCTACATCAGCAGCCAGTAAAAGACCCTCTGGCACACTTGGCAAAAGGGAGGGAGATCTTTCCTCCACAGCAGAGGGCATTAAGTAGGGGCTTCACAGAGTACAATGGAATGTTGGCAGAGACATCGCCTGCCTCTGTTCAACCTCCAGGCCTATAGGTGGCACAGCAGCACTGTCCTGGAACAATGGAAGCTCCCTGGCAGGACCAAGAGAGGAGGCAGGCAGCCTCTGTCCTCAGATTGGGGTTTAGGAGGTGCCCGGAGAAATATCAATAACCTCAGACATGCAGATGACACCACCCTTATGGCAGAAAGTGAAGAGGAACTAAAGAGCCTCTTGATGAAAGTGAAAGAGAGTGAAAAAGTTGGATTAAATCTCAACATTCAGAAAACTAAGATCATGGCATCCAGTCCCATCACTTCATGGGAAATAGATGGGGAAACAGTGGAAACAGTGTCAGACTTTTTTTTTCTGGGCTCCAAAATCACCGCAGATGGTGATTGCAGCCATGAAATTAAGAGACGCTTACTCCTTGGAAGGAAAGTTATGACCAACCTAGATAGCATATTCAAAAGCAGAGACATTACTTTGCCAACAAAGGTTCATCTAGTCAAGGCTATGGTTTTTCCAGTAGTCATGTATGGATGTGAGAGCTGGACCATAAAGAAAGCTGAGCGCAGAAGAACTGTGGTGTTGGAGAAGACTCTTGAGAGTCCCTTGGACTGCAAGAAGATCCAACCAGTCCATCCTAAAGGAGATCAGTCCTGGGTGTTCATTGGAAAGACTGATGTTGAAGCTGAAACACCAATACTTTGGCCACCTGATACGAAGAGCTGACTGATTGGAAAAGACCCTGATGCTGAGAAAGATTGAGGGCAGGAGGAGAAGGGGATGACAGAGGATGAGATGGTTGGATGGCATCACCGACTCAATGGACATGGGTTTGGGTGGACTCTGGGAGTTGGTGATGGACAGGGAGGCCTGGCGTGCTGCAGTTCATGGAGTCACAAAGAGTCGGACACGACTGAGTAACTGAACTGAACTGAACTGAACCTCCAACTCATCCTCTGTTCTCGTCTCTGGTCTCCCTCTTCTGTCCCTTTCTCTTTATCCTCATTCTCACTTCCCTCCCTCCTACTCCTTAGCCGCTTGTCCTTGTTCTTCCTCTGTCTTCTTCCTCATTCTACTTTCCCTCCAGTACCACTTTTCTAGAGGCCCTTGGCCCCACTCTTAGAGGTTAGTGAGTTAAAAAGGTAAAATCATAGTCCTACCCAAAAGTATAGGACTACAATTGGACCCTTTAAATGTTCTGCATTCACCTGTTATGGCAGCCTTGGGGAAAGACATAGCCAGAAAAAAATAACCCAATGGGACCCTTCTGGATCAGTTCAGAAGCCAAAGGGCTTCAGAACTCGTGCTGACATCTGCTCAGTGACACAACTGAATTTCTCTAATGAAAAATAAAGCAAAGAATTTTCTATGAGGGATTCATCTATTTCTTTTTTAAAATATAATAATATTCTGTTTTAGTGTGTAGCACAGGAAACTCTACTTAATGCACTGTGAGGGACTGAATGGGAGGGAAGTCAAAAGGGAGGGGATAAATGTATGTATGGCTGCTTCATTTTGCAGTACAGTAGAAACTAACACAACATTATATAGCACCTATACTCTAGAGGTAACAGGAGATGGTACAACTCCTACCTAAACGAGGCATGGGGTGAGGGTCCAGGAAACAGCTACCTAATGGCACCAGTGACTTAGACAAAGAAAAGGGGCAGTGGATAAGAGTATATACATTCCTGTAGATGCCCCACAGCCCCTTCCACCCACACCTTTGGATTAAGCATGATGGACGGGAGAACTACCTTCTGCCAATTAATTCCAGAGTATAATTTGTAGCCTGGGCCCATCCTGAAAGATCCTGGGCTGCTAACAAACCATGACACTGCTTTAATTTCTCCTTTGCCCCCACACTTTATTAAAACCTGGACTGGGTTCTATCAAATATCCCTTTAAGGGAAAAACAGAGAAAGGGAGAGAAATGGAGCAACATTTGTCTCAATGCAATATGAAAGATTAGAGTTTGCTGGATCAAGAGGGAGATGGGGGGGTGGAATTCTTGTGAAACACACGCACGCACAGGGACACACACACACACACAATTTCTCTTTTGCAATGACCTCCTTATGCCCCATCCATCAGCCTGGGGTTGGCTTATTCTAACTAGCAGATTCCTTTATTCTGTATAACAGGCCCATCAGACACAATCTGCATGCCAATTACTGGCACAGACCCCTTGATACCAAAAAATGGAAATTAGCTGTCAAGGAAAGGCTTCAACCGGCCAGGTCTCTTTCTTGCTCTCCATTTCCAGCTCATATACACACTTACTCTGCTCAGCGCCTGGCTCTCACCAGGGAGTCCCCAGTGGAAAAAGTCATCTAAAAAATACAAACATATTTTATTGTTACTAGTATTAGTTGCTGACTTTCTCAGTACAATGCGAAATTCACCAGTGGGCAAAAGCTGCTTAGGGCAGAAATGGGTGAGAGAGGTTGATTTCTGATAATTGCATTTCTTTGGGAGCAGATCAAGGCGTCCCATGAAAGGACATTCAAAGAAGTGTGAGGATAAGGGCAAAAGAAAACAGACAAGGAATGGGATTCTGTAACCAAGATAACAATCAGAACTTTCACACCTAGGAATGGGCCGAGGCAGAGTTGAGGGGACAGAGGTGAGACACGCTCCAGGAACAAGACTGCAAGATTGCTTTGCATCCTAATCAGTTCTCACAAAGCCGGGCTGCATCCAACCTAGAGGGCTGCCTATGGACACAGAAACACTCCAGTTGTTTTCAACCCAACCTAAGCATGCTACCCACAAGGTTTCTGTCCTGCTGCTCTCAGAATCTTCAAAAGAGCACATTTGATTATACAATTTCCCTTTTCTGTTTTCCAAAATGAGCCACAGAGGTAGGGAGTTTATTTTCTACTGTCAAAGGTCCAGGGTCTGCATTGAATTTCCTTTGATGGGGCAAAGTACTCCATATGGATCATTATGACTTCAGAGTGGTAACCTGGCACATTCAGGGTATCCCCTTCATTCGGGGCAAGTCCAACCCAATGTTGGGGAGGCCCTTATCCTTAACTTTTTCAGCGAGGATTATCTCTGTATGAACAGTTTTAGTTGCATGGATCCATCCATACAAACAACAAATTTTTTTCATTAAATATTTTCTTTAGCACACAATTCAATACTTGCTCAAAATCTGGATTCCTTCCTTGACAAGTGGAAAATATCTTTAGTTCTAAACAAACTATCTCTTCTTCCCATGCATTCTGGTGGCTAAAAGTGTCAGCCAGGGAAGTCTGGAGTTTTTCAAATGAACAATTTTCAGAACATGATGTAAAAAGAGCTTAATTTGTCCAATTGAATGCCTACTATGTTCTTGATACCTAAATATGTGACAGAGATTGTGGCAAGAATGAATGAATGCCAGGAGCTAAGCCAGGTATTGCAAGTAGGTGGGTGAATAAGACACAAGCTTTGACCTTGAGGAGCTCAAAGTCAGATCTAGTTGCAATCCTCATCATTCATTTCTCATTTCTGTATGTATTTTGCAGCTGGCACTAATAAACAACTTGCCTTGGCTTTCACTGGAGAATGGCTTATGTATTCCCTCACCCAAATGCTCTTCCCCCAGCTCCCAGTTTTAAGATACTGGGTTTCCAAAAAGTTGTTTCCTTTTTCATCACCCATCGAAACAAAAATCAGTTGATTTGGGATCTGATGACATTCAGTGCTTCTAAGCACTCGCTTCCTTCACTTCAGAGATGCTTCAGGAAGCATTCCTAGCTTTCATCCCATTTCTCCTTCTCTTCTCCTTTTGAAGATTCTTCTTCTGCTCCTCAAATTGTTGGCTTTTCTCAGGGTCTGACCCATGTTCTCCTCCTTCTTATGTATTCAGGCTCTGGGACAACAGAGAAGATAAGAAGAGTCAAAGGTGACATCCCAGGTTTCTGGCTTGAGCAACTGGACAAACACAGATCATTCCAGTCTGAGAATCTTTGAGCTTAAGGAACAGAAATCCAACCAAGTCAAAGAGGAGTGTCTCAAAGAAACATGGAAAACTCACAGGCCTCGGCAAAGGTGAAACCAAAGTTGCTGCAAGACACAGAGGCTGTTGCCTCCTCCGCCTTAGCGGTTCCACAAGATCTCTACCTTCACCCCCTTCTCATCCTCCAATTAGTCACCTCTGAGTTTCTCCACTCTCTGAATTTCATCTAGTCCTTTATTGCCATACCAGATATAAATATACCAGTCTTTCTGATCCAGTGCCTATCATGAACAAAAACTTGGTATTAGACAGATTTCCCAGAGTGGGCATCTGATTGGCCCAACTCCCCTTTTCTGCACCAAGCCAGCTGACCAATGAGGTCCCCTTAGATGAGACGCACACCCCTGAGTCAATCAGCTATTTTGGGGGTGGGTCATGGATCTGAGGTCTACCCATTAAGGGCTGTGGGTGGAGGAAGATTCTCTAAGAAGGGAGGTATCCCCACATGTCCTAAATACAGTGGTATCATTTTAAACAGACTACTTCTGCAAATATTCATTGTGAAAATGCTAAATGCATTTTTCCATTTTGGAGGAAACAGGTTGAAAAAGACCAGAAGATGAAGCAGAAGTTTCCATCACTTTAGACGGGACAATCTAGAGAGAAGAGAGTTTTGAGACGTGTATTCGTTTCTTATTGTTGCTGTAACAACTTACCACAAACTCAGTGTCTTAAAGCAATGCAAATTTATTCTCTTACAGTCCTCGAGGGAAGAAATCAGAAATGGGTCTTATGGGGCTAAAATTAAGTATTGGCAGAGCTGTGTCACTTTTGAAGGCTCTATGGGATAATCCATTCCTTGCTTTTTCTAGCTATTAGAGGCTGCCAGCATTCCTTGGCTCCTGGCCCAGTATCAATCTGTTCTCTGCTTGGGTCATCACAGCTCCTCCCCAAAGTAGACTCTCCTATATCCCTCTTTTCCTTATAAGGACTCCCGTGATTACGTTGGGCCCACCCAGATAAGCTAGGATAATCTCCCCAACTCAAGATCCTTAATTTAGTCACATCTGCCAAGTTATTTTTGCCATATAAGGTAACATAATCACAGATCCCAGGGATTAGAACGTGAATATCCTTGAAGGGTCATTATTTTGTCTACTAAAAGAGGGATATGGTCGTCATACAAGACAAGCCCTGACACTAGCTTAAGGAACAGTCACTGAGTCTCACACAGCCTCATCTGTGTCCTTCAAAAATATCATTTTCACAAAATGGAAGGAGTGGAAATTAAATAACAAAAGATTACATGGAACTTCCCTGGTGGTTTGGGGCTTAAGACTCCAAGCTTCCAATGCAGGGGGCAGGGGTTTGATCACTGGTCAGAAAACTATGTTCCCTCATGATATGTGACCCCAAAAAAAAAAAAGCGATTAGAGGCATGCAGGTGGTAAAAGCAAGGAAGCAGAAATGCTGACCACTCCCAGGAAAAGTCCAGCAAAGGATGATGAGGAGAAAACTACAGAGAGAGAATCAGACAGACCAAAGGAGCATAAGGAGCGACAGAGTCATTGAGGTACGAAAGTTGGAGAGGAAGACCCCACTGCCCTGAGACAGGATGAGGCAGAAGTAGTCCATGCCTTGAGGTCCCATGCTTGAAGCTCCCTCCGGGGAAACGCCAAGAAGGAGTCCCAAGAGGAAGAGAAGTTCAACACGACTCAGAGTCTCCAGATGATGTTAGATGTTGACTCCACCTTCATGACTTTCCCAAGAGCTCTGAGGCCTGGATAAAGAGCAAAAGGCAAAGGTTGGATGGTTTCACGGAGGCTCTGGATAATAAGCAATACTGGTCTGCTAGAGAGACCAACAGTAGAACAGCTGGGAAGGCAGAGAAGCCAGGGAAGGCTGGCAGTGGAGAACTGAAGTGGGAGAGGGAGACAGACAGCAGCCTGGGGAAAGGCTCCAACTGCACCAGGGAGTGATGGCATGCAGATCAGAATAAAGAGCCAATCTGCGGCCACATGGGTGTGAGTTGGGACCTGGGGCTGAAGGGTAGAGGTTGTGATTGGATGGGGGCGGAGCTACAGATGAATAGCATCACATCCCTAACCAAGCCACACACCCAAAGCTCACAGAGCTGCACAGATGAGGGTGCCGGCTTACTTGGATGATCCATTTGGACACCACAGTCTAAGGAGCCCCTGGCCACCCAGAAGCAAGGAATCAAGGTTATTCCATCAGCTTCCACCAAGAAGTTATTTAGCCCTATATCTTTTGCAGAGCTGCTGCTGCTGCTGCTAAGTCACTTCAGTCGTGTCCGACTCTGCGACCCCATACACGGCAGCCCACCAGGCTCCCCCATCCCTGGGATTCTCCAGGCAAGAGCACTGGAGTGGGTGGGGGACAGTTTTATACACGGTCTCCACCTGCCATGCAAATCTTTACCCAGGCTTGTCAGATGGACCCTGGCTGAAAGCACATTTCTCCCCAAGAGAAAAGAAAGATGTCACTGAAATTATCTTGGGTTCCATAGATGACATTAGTACAGCCAGACTGCAAAGCATCAAGTGCCATTTACATGGCAGCTTCTGTTGCACTAAATGGAAATCCTACCCTTGTTGTGTCAATTCTGTGGCTGAGAAAACTCCCCAGCCGCAGCCCTGGCACTGGGCTGCATGTGGGCCCAGGGGCCACTTATCTGCCATGTAGGTGGATTCTGCGCTGCTTGGCTCTAGAGGAAAATGCATCTTACATAAGGTGCTGCTCCACAGATAAGTCTGTTGTTAATATGCTTCAGACTGCCTTGGCTGCGGCTATTATCACGGATACATGCAACGTACATCTTTTTTATCGGTATGCATTGTACTTAAGGTAAAAAATAAAATAAAAATAAAAAAGGAAGAGAGACCACAGGATGTAATTTGTTATTTTTTTAAAATGTTTCCTACAGATTCCACCCATACCACATAGTACCCCCAATGAATAAACTGAAACACAATGCTGGCTTCATACACCCAAATTGGAACAGTACAGAGACCATTAGCCTGGCCCCCATGCAAGGATGACGTGAAAACTCATGACATGTGCCATGTTTTTTTTTAATAAAAATTTAAAAATTAACTTTTTTAAAAAGAGGGGGGACTTCCCTGGCAGTCCAGTGGTTAAGATTCTGTTTCCAGTGCAGGGCATGCAGGTTCGATCCCTGGTTGGGGAACTAAGATCTCACATGCCATATGGTGTGGCCAAAAAGTTAAAAACACATAAATAATTTTTTAAAAAAATTTGGAGCATCAAACATACATTATTTAAATGTGTGGGTGTTTCAGAATGGACTTTTCCACAGTTTACTGTGATTCAGTGGTCAGTGAGTGAGTGAGAGTTGCTCAGTCGTGTCCGACTCTTTGCGACCTCATGGACTATAGCCTGCCAGGCTCCTCTGTCCATGGAATTCTCCAGGCAAGAATACTGGAGTGGGTTGCCATTTCCTTCTCCAGTGATTCAGTGGTATGTGTAGGCAACACATTCAGCACGTTGGCAGGCTCAGCGCTCCTGCCATGACTCTGTCCCATCTTTCAGATGTATGGAGTACTTTTTCCAAAAAGTGAAAGAAGAGGATTTGGTGATGAATTCTTTTAGCTGAAGGAATGGAGGAGAAGTGGGTGTCCAGGGTGAATCTGAGCCATGTCTGCTTTAATATCTGGAACTGATTGACCCAGGGAATCTGAGGCAGCTCAACCTAACACTTGTTCCAACAAAAGCCGGCATGCAGCAGACAGAGCCCCAGCTGCACTGCTCAGGGAACGCCTGCCCCACCTTGGAAGATCCTCTCCTGCATGGGGTCTTCAAACAGGGCTGTTTGGGGGTATTCAGGTGATGAGAGCACAGTAATCTATTTCCCCATTTCCTGGACTCAGAAGGCAGAAACCTGAATGATGACCAGTGATGAAACCAACAGCCAGGCCAGGCCAGGCCCTGGAGCCCAGGGGCCAAAGAAGTCCCAGCGAGTTGACTGTATCCACACCTCTGGCCTAATGTCCGCATGTGTGAGACGCCTGGAGGGGACTAAATGACAATGACATCCCCCGTGCTGTGTGTACAATGCCTCCTCCAGCTTGTCCTCTCCACAGATTTCTGGGCTTGCTGTTCATCAGGGGGCAGCTGGGGGTCTGGCTGGGGGTCCCACTTGAGCTCTGGCAGCACTCCATCCCCAAGTTCAGACCCCAGGCTAGAATTGGTACTGAAAGGAAGGGATTCCAAAAATAAGTGGATCTGAGCACATGGATGGAGACTGGAGGGTCGGCGCCAGCAAAGTACAGGGATCCTCTGACCAGGCTGTCCAAGAGCTTTGCGCATCACCTGCCACAAGAGGGTGTGCTGACGGCTCCAGTCCCAATGTGCACAAAGGCTGGAGGGGACTCCCTGCTCCACCCAGACCCCCTGGGGTCCCTTTCCCTCTTCACTTCATTATGCTTTTCTCTAATGGCCAGTATCCCGCTTCAGGGATTCAGACCGTTTAAACAAAGATCTGTTCACCAGTCCTGGACAGAACTGAAATCTAGAAAAGAGTCTTAGATGTCTTCCAGAGCTTGATCCAGACCACCAGTTCTCTCCAGCCCACAACTCACCTAGTCATAGCACTCTCCAGCCCCCCTCACCTCTTGTCTGATCCCATGTCCCAACTGCCTGCCTGCCAACCACTGAACCATTTCTATGGTTGTCAGCTATGTGACACTGAGCACAAAATAGCTAAATTAGGAACCCCAGTACTCTTCTTCCTTACCCTCAGCTGCAAGAGCCTGGAAGCATATTTAACAGTGTCACAAAGAAAGCCCCACAGTGCCTGCCCGCCCTTGGTCCCAGATCCAAGACTCTGCCACCCAGTGTGGTTTAAAATGGCCCTCCCACTGTAGATGGAAGCAGCAAAGGACACTGAGCAGGACAGAAACCCAACATCCAGACCCCAGAAACAGGCTGAGTGCCCAGGGTTTAGGGAGGAGAGGCCAAGGAATGAGGGACAGCAAGAGAGTAAGAGGAAAACAACAGTCACTCAGCACACGTGGCCCCCGCCTCCACTCCACCCCATCAGGCTGGCAAACAGTCACTCCTCCCAGGTTTGAAGCCGGAGCCCAGCGTTCACTCATTTGAAAACAGACAGTAATTGCCTATATGCCCGTCCACAGATCAGTGAATAGTCAATGACAGATTTACTTCGCATATCGTATCATATCATACAAAGCTGAGGAGTTTTCTGTCAACAGCAAAAGTAACTCTGTCCAGAGTAAATCCAGAATTGAACAAATTACACTGTTTGTCTGTTGGGTAAGGATGGTAAGTCACCTTGGGGCCATTGGGGGACCCTTCTTAGTTACGCACATTAAGGCCTTACATATATTAGGGGAGAGGATGCTAAGGCCCCAAGGGGATGCAGGTATATAAGTCCCTACTGCTGATGCCCTGTAGAAGTGTAGCAGGATTATGAGGTGCTGTGAAGCCCCTGCCTGACACTCCATGATTTGCAGAGCTCAGGGGAAAGGCAGACGTCTGCAGCAGGAGCCAGGATCTTCTGAGAAACAAAGGGTCTAAGATCCAGACTTGCAGCTAAGAAAGCTGTTGGGGACTTCCCTGGGGGTCCAGTGGCTAAGACCCCAAGCTCTCAATGCAGGGAGCCCGGTTCAATCCCTGGTCAGGGAACCAGACCCCACATGCTGCAAATAAAAAGAAAAAAAAAAAAAATCCAACATGCCCCAACTAAAAGATCCTGTGTGCCGCAGCGAAGCCTAAGATCCCACACGCCGCACCTAGGGTCAGTGTAGCCACATAAATAGTAAACAGAAAACTAAAAAGAGAAAGAAAGCTCTCAGGGTGGACAGGTCTATGGGAAATCTGAAGTGGGGACTCAGGCTCTAACCTGAGCCTGAGGCCTGGGGTCAGGGCTTGTGGGAGAGACGAGACCTGGCTGGGGCCTGCGCTGAACCCTGGGGGTAACAGCCGAACCGATGAGCAAAAATTGAGTAAAAACTTGGATGACAGGGTGAGAATTCACTCTGCAGAGGACAAGCATCCATTCATCTATGGCCAGATGCCCAGTGGCAGTGATCACAGTTGGGTCCCAAGGGGTAAAACATCTGTGGTCCTGGAACAGCGCGGGGTGGGATATGGAGGCCTTAAGAGGAGGTTCTCATCACCCTTAGAGCCTGCAGGGACTCCTCCCCAGGGGAGGTAAAAACATCAAAACAAGAGGATAAAATAATTGTTTCAAGTTGGTGGTATGGCTCAAACATAAGAATCTCAAAGCAAAACAGAAAACAAGACTCCAGTCTAAATGGGTGGGCCATGGAAAAGGTTTGCACGGCTGAAAGAAGAGAAGAAAGACTATTTTATTGGCAACCCTATCTAGGGGTCTACCAGCCCTGCCACCATTGTCCCTGGAGGTCAGCTGGGGACGAACCCCTGCTGGGACCTCATTCCAGAGTGACAGCCCACTCCTCTTTTACTCCTGTCACGTTCATAAAGGCCTGAATTGAAGAGCTCCCTGCACTAATTTAATACTGATTCAGTCAACATTTTAGATTCCAGAGTAGCAACCTCTTGGCAGCCCCTCTGGCCATCTCCCCAAGGAAATATGCTCTGTTCTCCACCGCAGGCCCTGGGAGAGACACTCACCAGGTCTGGCCGCCCTCACATCCCACAGAAGAGGCCTTGTCCTTTGCTGCTGAGAACAGGGAGGGAGCCTGGCCCTCCATGGTGGTCCCCATTGCACCCCTCTCCCTCCACCCTGTGAAGTGACCATCTTGGCAGCGCCAGGATTCCCTATTCACACAGGAACCCACCTGCACAGCCCACCATATAGCATTCGTCCTGCATTTACCTCTCCATAATAATCTCATACATCAAACCTGGGAGAGACCCCGGTTCTGCCTGTAAGCGACTCCGTTAGACATTGAATATCATTATCAGAAGCCCCTCGCTTTCTTGGCTTCGTATGCAACTCCTGAAGTCCCTGGAGTCCCTCCCGAAGAAAGTGCCCTGCATCACGGACATTTGTTATTTTGCAGGAGAGGACACAGAGGCTCCAAATCAAATTAACAGCAGCCGGGAGTAGGCACCAACCAAGACCTACATTGACACCTAGTGGCATCTCTCGGAACTGAGCTGGCTCTGGAGAGTTCCTTTAGAAAAGAAAGTGAAGTCGCTCAGTCATGTCCGACTCTTTGCAACCCCATGGACTGTAACCTACCAGGCTCCTCTGTCCGTGGGATTTTCCAGGCAAGAATACTGGGGTGGGTTGCCATTGCCTTCTCCAGGAGATCTTCCCGACCCAGGGCTGGAACCCAGGTCCTCCACAGTGTAGGCAGAGGCTTACATCTGTGCCACCAGGGAAGAATAAGTGAAGTGAAGTAAAAGCCACTGATCCAGGTATTTACAAATACCTGAGAGGAAGACAGAATGGGAAACAAAAAATTCACTTTCCAGAACCTCTTTGGGGATAGACAAACCCACACTTCATGTTAAATATCTTAAATTGGAAAGAAAGGAAGAATTGAAACCATTACTTTTTCATCCCATAGGATAGTCTATTGAGAAAGAAATGGAGGAATAGAGTCGAAAGCATAAGTGGAATTCAACTTCACACTGCACAGTCTTCTGATCTAAGAATCCGACCTACATATAGTCACAAAAGTGCACAGAGATAGTCGCTGCAGCTGTGTTGGGAATTTTTTTAAAAAAAATGGAAACTCGGGACTTCCAGTGGTTAGGATTCGACGCTCCCAAAGCAGGAGGAGCTTTGGGATCCCTGGTCAGGAAAATAGATCCCACATGCTATAACTAAGACCCCAGTAAAGCCAAATAAATTTTTTTTTAATGGAAACAATTTTAGAAGGCCAAATATTATATAGACAGACTATATATTTTACATAAATATTGATATATTACATCTATATACTACATATTAAAATTGTATAGATACATGACAAAAGCCATATATGTATCAGCTGGGTGCACTTGTCATGACTTTTGTTGTTACATAATTCAATTTTACCTTTATTTAGAGTCTCCATCCCTCCTGACTAACCATGGTCAGTCCTGGGTAAAGTCAGGTATTTTATATTTAGACTTAGTCAGTGCAGAAGTTTTCTTTCCTTACCTTGGCCCTTAGGTTTAGGGGCCTACTTAGTATCCCATTTTAAGAGGAGAGGTGTCTGCTTCCCAAAGCTCCAAATGGAAGCTTTATCACTGACCCCTCAGCCCCTGAGTCCGCACACTCTGCCCCTAGTGTTCCATAACACCCTCATGGTTATATCTAACCCCAATGGGAGGGCACAGGAGCCCCTGTTTTTCTGTCGCTTCCTCCTCATCTTCCTCATCCTCAGCTCTGTCTAGTCTGGGTTTGGGAAGAGGGGAAAACTGGCAAGGCAGTCTTTCCTATTTCATATCCGGGAATAGAACTTCTCAGACTAAAACTTAAGAATTGGCATATTTCATCTCTGATTCCATGGTGGCAGCTTCCCTGAGGGGAAGAGGATTTACCTTCCCAAATCAGGAGTAGAGGAGGGCTCCTCTAGAGAAGAAGGTGAGAAGGGTGGGAGAACCAGAGCTGGTGGCACTTCACATATCATCCCACCTCTCAGGGAGAAGGATCTGGAAGGACGCACACCTGGAAGTCCCCCTGCGAGTATTTGGTGGCTCGGTGGTAAAGAATCTGCCTTCCAATGCAGGAGACTCAGGAATTTCGGGTTCAGTCCCTGGACTGGGGAAGCTCCCACATGCAGCGAAGCACCTAAGCCCATGCACCACAACTGCTGAGCCCGCGTGCTGCAAGTACTGAAGCCCACGCGCCCTGGAGCCCGTGCTCCGCAACAAGGGAAGCCACTGCAGTGAGAGGCCTGAACACCTTCACTAGAGAGTAGCCCCTGCTCGCCACGACTAGAGAAAGCCCACAGGCTGCCATGAAGACCCAATGAAGCCAAAAATAAACAAATAAAAATTCTCTCTCTCTCTCTTTAGTCGCTAAGTTGTGTCCAACTCCTGCGACCCCATGGACCGTAGCCCACCAGGCTCCTCTGTCCATGGGATTCTCCAGGCAAGAATACTGGAGTGGGTTGCCATTTCCTTCTATATATAAAATAATCACAGGGCTCACACCCTGGGTGAAGGAGGAAGGGGAGGAAGGGAGAAGCTTTTTGATTTGTGTCCTTCCTTATCATTCAGATTTTTTACAATAAGCAGATATTGCTTTTGGAGATCGATTTAATTGGCCTAATGGTTAAAAATCAAAAGACTAGACAAATCTTGTTAGTTCCCTTCCTATTCTGTTCATCCTGTGAAACCATCGCCTACAACAGCTCTGCAATAGGAGAGCAATCAGAATACGTCCTAAGAGATGGGTCCTGCTGCTTCCTCGCTTACCAACCCAGTCCCCATCACTGAATCAGCCAGGCCCTATTAGCGAGTAGAGTGTTAACAATGAGAAAAAGGAGATTCCTTCATAGTCCAGTGACTAAGGCTCCGAGCTACCATTGCAGGGGGTGTGGGTTTGACTCCTGGTAGGAAAACTAAGATTCCACATGCCACAACTGGCAGAGCCAAATAAATATGTCTCAAACGGTAAAGAATCTGCCTGCAATGCAGGAGACCTGGGTTCAGTCCCTGGGTCGGGAAGATCCCCTGGAGAAGGGTATGGCTACCCACTCCAGTATTCTTGCCTGGAGAATTACATGGACAGAGGAGCCTGGCAGCAAGTCCATGGGGTCACAAAGATCGTGCATGGTTGATCAACTAACACTTTTACTTTTTATCCCCTTAAAAAAAATAAACACTGAGAAAAAAAGCCCTGGAATAAGCTCCTACTGTGTTCCATGTGTCTGAGCCCTAAACAAGTGCCTTGAGCTCATCACAAGAAGCAGCAGAAAAGTCGTTTATCTTTAATAGATTTTAAAAAAGAGAAAAAACCTGTTTGATCAGTTTGTGGAGAGAGAAGGAAGTAGTAGAAAGTTGTGGAGACGCCAGTCACATGCTCTCTATTCTCCCATCCTGGACCGAGGAGGCAGGATACACTCCTGACCCCGATGTCCTCTGTGACGGGAATGTGGTCGGTGTGACGGGGGCCCCTCCCTGTCTGCTCCCAGTGAGGCATGGTGGCCATGGAGCTCAGGAGGGATTTTTTGGTTTTTATTACTTTACTCTCACCACAATCAGTAAAGTATCTAAGCTGGAATTTTTTCAGTTGGGAAGTTTTTCATCCATTCCCTCACCTATGATCTCATCAGTTTTTTCATTCAGAACTCCTCTTGGATTAGAATTTCTCAGTCTTCCATGACTCTCAACTTCACATTTTCATTTTTCTATATTTTGGTGCTTTTTATATGTAATTTCTTTCTCTCCTTGGATCAACTCATCTATCAACTATTCTAGCCTCTTGTTTAGCCTACATATTGAAGTCTTTTATTACCAAGAGCAATATTTTTCATAACTGCCTGTTCACATTTAATCATCTCCTGATCTCCTTGCAGAGGTCCTCTTCTATCCTTACCTCTTCAGTACATAACATGACGTTAAACTCGAAAGTAATATCCAGGGACTTCCCTGATGGTCCAGTGGTTAAGAATCTGCGATCCCTTTGGGAACATTTGGCTGTGCTGGGTCTTCACTGCAGTGTGTGGGCTTCTAGTTGTGATGTGTGGGCTCAGTAGTTCCAGTGTGGGGGCTCCTCTCATGGTGCACAGGCTTAGTTTCCCTGTGGCATGCAGATCTTACGCAGACAGCTTGGCATGCATGCGTGCTAAGTTACTTCAGTTGTGTCTGACTCTGCGACCCCATGGACCATAGCCCGCCAGGCTCCTCTGTCCATGGGAATCTCCAGGCAAGAGTAATGGAGTGGGTTGCTGTGCCCTCCTCCACGGGATCTTCCTCACCCAGGGATTAAACCTGAGTCTCCTGCATTGGCAGGTGGGTTCTTTACCACTAGCACCACCTGGGAAGCCCTATATCAACATGGCTCAGTGATGGGCAGCTTCCAGTCTTCCTGTATGCCACAGGGAAACTAAGCCTGTGCACCATGAGAGAAGCCCCCACGCTGGAACTGCTGAGCCTACACATTACAATTAGAACCTCACATGCTGCAATGAAGACCCAGCACAACCAAAAGAAAGCAATATCCAAATATTGTACCCAACACCTATTGAGAGGATATAAAAAGGATTGAGTTGTTGGACATTTCAAGGATGTGTGAAGAGGGTACCTTTGGAGAGAGTGCTGGAGTGCTCTGAGCATCACTGAACCCCGGCAAAGGGTGGATTGAAGGGCAGTTTATCTTTTAACCCCAACTTGGGGGTCCCATGCACAGAGCCCAATATGTATTCCCTGCTGTTGGAGACAAAAAGAGGCTGGGTGCCTGGCTCACTGGGAGGAGGCCAAGGGCCTGTGCATACAGAGGAGGCAGCGGTGTCTGGGGAAACCAGAGGCTAAGGAGGAAAGCTGAGTTGTGGACTAGTCTGGGTTCTCCAGAGAAACCCTAGGGGCCCAATTTGTGCTTCACCCACAGGGGCCACCAAATGTTTTAAGCAGCATCTGTGTCTGCCAGGACAGTCTAAGCCCCCTTGGACCTCCAGGGTCCTATGGCCCAAATGGCAGAGTGCCAGGGTCCAGCCCCGGTGGATCCAGGGAATTCGAAACAGGGACGGCATCGGTGAGGATCAGGAAACAACTGCTTAATTAAACATTAATTAAGGATATAAAGAGTGGTTAAATAAGGATAGCTCAGTGACGAAATTCAGTGGAGAAAAGAGGCTGAAATAAGGATAGCTCAGTGAGGAAATTCAGTGGAGAAAAGAGGCTGAATAATTCAGCCAGAAGGTGAGAGAAAGAACGACAGGGGCAGACCAAGTTTCGGTGAACTAGACCCGCACTTTATTTTCCAAAGTAGTTTTTATACCTTAAGTTATTCATAGAGGATAATGGGGGAAGGGGTAGAGTCATGCACTAAGCCAGGCTTTCTTCCTGCGAACTTATCCTATGCAAAAGTTTAGGTGATTTGCATCATCTTCTGGCCCGGAGGCCTGTTAACATTTTAAGACCCTTTCTTTAGAAAACTTATTTTTCTCTAAAGGTGATTAGTCAGGCGCCACCCTCCAAAAGCATTAAAGTTGCATTCCTATAGAGCAAAGGTGTGGTGGGCTACAACAAGAAAAATAATTAACTCAAGGGTCCAAGGTTACAAACATTAAAACTACTACTTACACCAATCATATTAATCAATATACTGCCAGGGACACAGCAGGTAAGGGATATGGAAACTTAGCAGCAAACATTGGCCCAAAAAGTGAAAAACCCTTCACCAATACAATTTCTAATCAATCTTTTAACTGCTCAAAGGAATCTGTATGTAGACAGTTTAGAACATCTCATGCCTCTCACAGTTGGGAGGCTCTGAGCAATCACATGTGGCCAGAAAAACCTATTCAGGCAGGCTAGAGGACTTCCAAAGGAATTTGTAGATTGAAACACTATCACACCCAGGAACTTTATTAACTGGAGCTGTAAGTTAACTCTTTTTTCAGAGAGAGGTAGTGGGGGACAGCCCCCTGTAAAGTCAGAGGTGTAGGTGAGAGCACAAAGCAGAAAGTAGGCAGACTCTGGTTTTGGGGGTAGATGCTCAAGAATTTCCAGGGGGACTCCTGAGGCTCGATCCCGCCTTTGCGTATGCCAAGCCTCCTTCCTCATGACCTTTGCTACGGGTGGAGCTCGCTCCCAGCAGCAGAGCAGCTTGCAGGGCAGCCTGGACCAATGTAGAGCCTTCTCTTATTCTGAAACTGAAGTTGCTCAGTCGTGTCAGACTCTTTGTGACCCCATGGACTGTAGCCTGCCAGGCTCCTTCATCCATGGAATTTTCCAGGCAAGGATACTGGAATGGGTTGCCATTTCCTTCTCAAGGGGATCTTCCCTACCCAGGGATAGAACCCGCGTCTCCCGCACTGCAGACAGACTCTTTACTGTCTGAGCCACCAGTGAAGTCCTCTCTTGTTCTGAGCCACACTCAAAGCTAGCACCTTTTCAGATCGCTCAGTAAATGGGCAGGAGAAACACATCACAGGAGGAATATGTTATCCCCAAAATGCAGATAGACCCACTGGGCGTTGTGCCACAATTTTGGTTGTTAGAGGGGCCTGAGCAACAACTTATTCTTTGCCTTAGATGCAATATTTTGGCATGCCCATACCACTTGAGCCCTAGAATTTTCACTAAGGTAGAAGGTCCCTGCATTTTTGTTAGATTTATTTCCCGTCCTTTAACATTCAAATACCGATAATTTGCTACTTCTTGCTCAGTAGGTCTAATCAGCATAATGTCATCAGTGTCATGGGCCAGTGTGACATCTTATGGAAGGGAAAGGTGATCAAGATCCCTGTGAACTAAATTATAACATAGAGGCTGGAGAGCTGATATACCTCTGAGGCAGGACAGGGAGGGTGTATTGCTGATCTTGTTAACTGAAAGAACACTATTTCTGGTGACCTTTACCAACAGGTAATGAGCAAAAAGCAATTTCCAGGTCAATAACTGCATACCAGGGGGTGTGTTGAGTTGCTTAAGCAATGAAATCATGTCTGGTACAGCAGCTGCAATTAAAAACACCACCTGGGCACTTCCCAAGTGGTCCAGTGGTTGAGTCCACCTGCCAGTGCAGGAGACATAGGTTTGATCCTAGTCCAGGAGGATCCCACGTGCCATGGGGCAACTGAGCCCATGCACCACAGCTACTAAGCTGACATGCTTTAGAGCCTGTGCTTAGCAACAAGAGAAGCCAACGCAGTGAGAAGCCTGTGCACCGCAACTAGACTGCAGCCCCTACTCGCCACAACCAGAGTAACCCCGTGCACAGCAATGAAGACCCAGTGCAGCCAAAAATAAATAATTTTTTTAATCTTAAAAAGAACACCGCCTGGTTAAGCTTATAATGTTCCATGATGCACTGTCATTCTCCAGGATCCACCTTCTTCAGCAGAGGCCAAATAGGTGAGGTGGAGTGGGTGAGGTAGAAATCTACTCCTGTATCTTTCAAGTCCTTGATAGCGGCACTAATTTCTGCAGTCCCCCCGGGAATGTAGTACTGCCTTTGAGTTAATAGTTTCCTAGGCAGCAGCAGCTTTAGCAGCTTCCACTCGGCCTTTCTCATCATGATAGCTCTCACGCCACAGGTCAGAGAGCCAGTGTGGGAATTCTGCCAGCCAGCAGGTGTATCTCTTCCACTTGTGCTCTCCAGAACCAGGGAAATAGCCACAGAATGTGCTCAGGGACCCACTGGTCCACTCTGACACAGACCTGAATTAAGCCCATTGATCGTCTGACCTCCAAAAGTCCCTGACTCCACCAAAGTCACTTTTGGTGGACCACAGTGACATGTCCAGTCATCCCAGAATGCCCAATTATTTCCTTTTCCCCAATGCAGTTACCCTGAAAAAAGGCTGTAAGTCAGTCCCTTCAGGAAATATGAGAGGAAGAGTAACAGTACCATGTTTAAATGTGCCAGCCTCCTTCCTAAGGGCACCAGCCACCACCCTCCTTCATTCTGGGTCTATAAACTGGCTCAGGTCTGGGGATTGACTGGGAGGCCATAGTCTTCTAGTATTTTCTCCTTCTTCCTCTTCCTCTTTTTAATTTTATTGGGGTATAGTTGATTTACAATGTTGCATGAGTTTCAGGTTTACAGCAAAGTGATTCAGGTATACATATATTCATTCTTTTTCGGATTCTTTTCCCTTATCAGTCAGTCAGTCAGTGCAGTCGCTCATTTGTGTCCGACTCTTTGCGACCCCATGAATCGCAGCACGCCAGGCCTCCCTGTCCATCACCAACTCCCGGAGTTCACTCAGACTCACGTCCATCGAGTCAGTGATGCCACCCAGCCATCTCATCCTCTGTCGTCCCCTTCTCCTCCTGCCCCCAATCCCTCCCAGCATCAGGGTCTTTTCCAATGAGTCAACTCTTCGCATGAGGTGGCCAAAGTACAAAATACTGAGTAGAGTCCCCTATGCTATACAGTAGGTCCTTTTTGGTTATCTATTTTATATATATGTATATGTTAATCCCAAGCTCCTAATTTATCCCTCTCACCCATGTTTCCCCTTTGGTAACCATAAGTTTGTTTTTGAAATCTGTGAGTCTGTTACAATTTTGTAAATAAGTTCATTTATATCATTTTAAATTAGATTACACACATAAGTGATATGATATTTGTCTTTCTCTGACTTACTTCACTTATGTGATCATTTCTAGTTCCATCCATATTGCTGCAAATGGCATTATCTCATTCTTTTTTTATGGCTAATATTCCACTTATATATATGTGCCACATCTTCTTTATCCATTCATCTGTTGAAGGACATTTAGGTTGCTTCCATGTCTTGGCTAAATGGTGCTGCAACACAGAGTTCTCTGTTTTTAATGATTTAGGTTAGACTTTTTTCCCCTTGATCTAGAATTTTTCTGTTTCCACAGATTGAGTAGGAGGCTTCCTATCTATTTCACTTCTAGGAGCATTGTGATCAACTAGCCAATGCCCTAGGTCTCTGTGAGTCAGACTATCCTGATCGCTGCCCTTATTCTGCCGTCCATTACACTAACCACATCCACCTTGCTTTGGTGGCTGCTTGCCACCATTTGGCTCCTGCCACCCCTGGATGCGATTACTCCCATTGCATTTAGGTCTCAATTAGTGCAGCTCCCACTGTGAGATCTGACCTGCAGAGAAGGGTGATCATATTGCTCTTCAAGGATGCCAGGGCTCCCCTCTCACACTTATTTCTCACAGTGGTGGGGAAAGATCTTTGCAGAGAAAAATACTGTATGTTTTCACTTAAATGTGAAATCCAAAAACTCAAAAAAAAAAAAAAAAAAAGAGTATAACAAAACAGAAACGGACTCACAGATACAGAGAACAAACTAGCGGTTCCAGTGGGGAGAGGGGTAGGAGGAGGGGCAAGATAGGCAAAGGAGATTAAGAGATACAAACTAGTAGGTATAAAATAAATAACACACAATCTAAAATGGATAACCAACAAGGACCTACTGTGTAGCACATGGAACTCTGCTCTGTATTATGTGGCAGCCTGGATAGGAGAGGAGTTTGGGGGAGAATGGATACATGTACACTGCCAGGAGCCAGCATGAGGAACTCCGCCTGTGGCAAAGGTCATGAGGAAGGAGGCTCAGCATATGCAAAGGTGGGATCGAGCCTCAGGAGTTCCCCTGGAAATTCTCGAGCACCTACCCCCAAAACCAGAGTCCGCCTACTTTACTGCTTTGTGCTCTCACCTACACCTCTGACTTTACAGGGGGCTGTCCCCCACCACCTCTCTCTGAAAAAGAGTTAACTTACAGCTCCAGTTAATAAAGTTCCTGGGCGTGACAAGAGTGTTTCAACCTACAAACTCCTTTGGAAGTTCTCTAGCCTGCCTGAATAGGTTCTTCTGGCCACATGTGATTGTTCACAGCCTCCTAACCATAAGAGGCATGAGATGTTCTAAACTGTCTAAATACAGATTCTTTTGAGCAGTTAAAAGATTGATTAGAAATTGTATTGGTGAAGGGTTCTTCACTTGTTGGGTCAGTGTTTGCTGCTAAGTTTCCATATCCCTTACCTACTGTGTCCCTGGGAGTGTATTGATTAATATAATTGGTGTATAGGAATGTAAGTAGTAGCTTTAATGTTTGTAACCTTGGACCCTTGAGTTAATTCTTTTCTTGTTATAGCCCATCACACCTTTGCCCTATAGGAATGCAACTTTATCTAATGCTTTCAGAGGGTGGTGCCTGACTTTAGAATAATCACCTTTAGAGAAAAATAAGTTTTCTGAAGAAAGGGTCATAAAATGTTAACAGGCCTCCTGGCCAGAAGATGATGTAAATCATCTAAACTTTTGCATATGATAAGTTTGCATGAAGAAAGCCTGGCTTCAGTTAGGATCAAGAACTGCTGTCCTTGCATGACTCTACCCCTTCTCCCATTATCCTCTATGTGCAACTTAAGGTATAAAAACTACTTTGGAAAATAAAGTGCGGGCCTTGTTCACCGAAACTTGGTTTCCCCATGTCGTTCTTTCTCTCACCTTCTGGCTGAATTCCCATCTGGAGCGTGGAGGCTCATCAAGCCTACTAATTTTGCCTGGGCTTCTAAGATCCGACCGGGGAGGCCTTAGTGTCTCCCCTCCTTCGGGAGAACGGGAGGATGCCTGCGGCCTACGTAGGTGATGCAAATTCCTTATTTTGGAATTTTATTAGCTTTCCACATAAACCAAGTTATTCAGCCTCTTTTCTCCACTGAATTTTCTCACTGAGATATCCTTATTTGATCACTCTTTATATCTTTAATTCTATCGTATCCTGATCGCTGAAGCCGTCTGCCCTTCAAATTCCCTGGATCCACCGGGGCTGGACCCCGGCAGTATACCTATGGTTGAGTCCCTCTGCTGTTCACTTGAAATGATCATAACATTGTTAACTGGCTATCCCCCAATACAAAATTATCAGTTTAAATAATAAATAAATGATTTACATGAAAACAAACATAAATAAATAACATACAAGGATACAATGTGCAGTACAGGGAGTATAGCCAATATTTTATAACTTTAAATGGAGTATAATCTATAAAAATACTGAATTGCAAAATATTGTATCATACACCTGAAACTAATGTAGTCAACTATAATTCAATTTTAAAAATAAAATAGAATAAAATAAAATAAAAATTAAGGTATGTCTTCTGTACCCTCCCAGTGGGAGATAGACAGAGATTTACTATGTTGGCTCATGTGATTTGGCTGACAAGTCCCAAAACCTCAGTTGGCCCAGTAGAGACCCAGGGGCACCAATGGTATAGTTCCTGTCGAGCCTGGAGGCCTGAGGACCACAAAAACCAATGGTATAAATTCCAGTCCAAGTTTGAGTCTGAAGACAGAAATCTGACGTCCCAGCTTGAAAACAGTTGGACAGAGAAGAGAGAATTCTTTTTTTTTTTAAGTAGTTTTATTTATTTACTTATTTATTTGAAGTATGGTTGCTTTACATTGCTGGATCAGTTTCTGCATTCGGTAAAGTGAATCAGGCATGTGTGTGCATGCTCAGTTGCTCAGTCATCTACGATGCTTTGTGAATCCATGGACTGTAGCCTGCCAGACTCCTCTGTCAATGGAATTTTCCAAGTGATAATACTGGAGTGAGTTTCCATTTCCTACTCCAGGGAGTCTTCCCAATCCAGGGATTAAACCCACATCTCCTGCGTTGCAGGAAGAGTCTTTACCACTGAGCCACCTACATACACATATATCCCTTCTTTTTGGGTTTCCTTCCCATTTAGGTCACCACAGAGCACCGAGTTAAGTTTTTTGTGCTAGTCAGTTCTCATTAGTTGTCTATACATAGTATCAATAGTGTATATATCCATCTCAATCTCCAATTCATCCCACCACCTTCCTTTCCCCCTTGGTATCTATACATTTGTTCTCTATATCTGTGTCTCTATTTCTGCTATGCAAATAAGATCATCTATATCATTTTTATAAATTCCACATATATGCATTAACATACAATATTTGGTTTTCTCTTTCTGACTTACTTCTCTCAGTATCAGTATCTAGGTCCTTCCATGTCTCTGCAAATGACACAATTTTGTTCGTTTCTTACTCTGCCTTTTTATTCTACTCAGGCTGTCATTAGATTGGAGGAGGCCCACCCATCATGGGAGGGGCAGTGTGCTTTACCCAGTCTACCAACTCAAACATTAATCTCATCCAGAAACACTCCCACAGACACACCCAGAATCATGTTTATCCAAATATCTGGGCACTTCATGGCCCAGCCAAGTTGACACATAAAGTTAACCATCACAAGCTGGAAAAACAAAATTCATTGCCGTCCATTGGGTCGCACAGAGTCGGACACGACTGAAGTGACTTAGCAGCAGCATCTGGGGCTCAAAGTTTGAGAGTTTCAGCAGGAAAACCTTATAAAGAACTCACAAAACTACTCACAGGAGAATCAGCTTTAAATCTCAGCCAGTCTCAGGGATCCCAAATCTAGATTTTAACTGTTACAATGAAGTAAGACCCTTCCTGCTCCCCCTTTACCATCCCCGCTTCTTGAACTCCAATCTCAGATGTGCACAATGGCAGCAGGTGAAGGAGAAGGAGGTTTAACAGATAGAAACTGACCGCACCCTTCCCTGAAGTAAGGAAGCCACCTCCCAAAGACAAAAGAAGCTTTATAGCTCCCGAGAGAGTTCAGAGTTTTTATTACTATCTGGGAAGAGGCAATTTTAATTATGAATGCAAACTCCTAGTTAAAATGACTGTAGCGCTTTCGGTTGTCCAGAATTAAGCAAAATAGTCTCAACGGGCAGGGGGAAAAAATGCCACCACTAAATTTAAGGAAGGGTGGGAGAGATTCCATGAGTTTTAGATTTTCAAGCTATCTATTATTTCCATCCCTTCTGTTATGAATTCTTATTCGTTGAGTCTGTAAAGTATGCCTCCCAATGTTCTTTGTCACTTTTGTTCCTCAGCTCATTCTGCCAGGTTTTTTCCATGAACAAGTCCTTGCTTGGTAAGCACCTCTGCAGCTGACTTAGACCATTCTTCCTGGTTTGCACACTCAGGACTGGGTCTTCAGTTACGGACTTTCATACGTTTGCTCTCAGCCAACACGATTCCAGGTGCTGCATCCCTTGTTCAACTAGCCCAGTTCCTCAATTTAACAAAGATCCCTCTTTTTCTTCCAGCAGCATGGGCAAGCAGCACATCTCTGGAGCTTTTTCAGCCCCCATCCACTGGATAGGCAAGACAACCAGCCACTACCTCAGTTTCATGCAGCGAGCACAGGTCCACTCTCCTGCCAAGCATGGGGTGCACTCATCTCTGTTCTCACATGAGTCTTGAGGCCCACCCTGTGGACAGTATACCCGGTACCTCTACCCTTGGGCTACATTTCACCAGCCCACACAGTAGGCTTATTCTTCATTATTAGTCACAAAGATTGATTGATTCACTGATTTATTGTGTGTGTGTATGTGTGTGTGTATAAATTTCATCAATTACTCCTCTGTGAGGTTACAGAGAGGATTTGATGTGTGCTCTCTCCACCATTTTGATCAAGGTCTTCCAGGCACGTCTCAGACGCTACTGAGCTAGACAAGCAAGAAGCATGCCCCAGGGACTCCCCTGGTGGTCCAGTGGTTAAGAGTCTGCCTTCCACTGCACGGGACTCAGGTTTGATCCCTGGTCAGGGAACTGGGATCCCACTTGCAACAGGGCAATCAGGCCAGTGTGCAGCATCTGCTGAGCCCGTGCTCTAGAGCCTGTGTACCACAACTAGAGAACCTGCATGCTGCAACTAAGACCTGACACATTCACATAAATAAATAAATTTTTAAAAAAAGAAGACACATATCCCAGACCCAGTCATTGATGCCAAGCAGGGCCTTGTGGGACTCCTGGGCATGGAGGCCTTTTTGTTCCCCATTCCTTGTAGCCAAGACTCCAGACTCCATGACCTTCTCTGAGTTCCAAAGGGCAGAACAGTTGCTAATCAAAGGAGAAGCAGCAATGAAACCACCTGAGGCAGAAACTCATCAATATTAGGAGAGGACTACCAGGACCCTGCTGCTGCTGCTGCTGCTAAATCGCTTTAGTCGTGTCCGACTCTGTGCGACCCCATAGACGGCAGCCCACCAGGCTCCCCTTCCCTGGGATTCTCCAGGCAAGAACACTGGAGTGGGGTGCCATTTCCTTCTCCAGTGCATGAAAGTGAAAAGTGAAAGTGAAGTCGCTCAGTCGTGTCCGACTCTCAGCAACCCCATGGACTGCAGCCTACCAGGCTCCTCCGACCATGGGATTTTCCAGGCAAGAGTACTGGAGTGGGGTGCCATTGCCTTCTCCTAGAACCCTGCACATACCCTAATCTTGTTAACAACCCACCCTTTTGAAACTGCAGAAGAAAGAAGAATATGCATGCTAAGTCACTTCAGTCGTGCCCAACTCTTGGCAACCCCGTGGACTATAGCCTGCTAGGCTCCTCTGTCCATGGGATTATCCAAGCAAGAATACTGGAGTGAGTTGCCATGCCCTCTCCAGAGGATCTGCCCAACCCAGGGATTGAACCCACGTCTCTTAGGTCTCCTGCGCTGGCAGGCGGGTGCTTCACCACTAATGCCGCCTGGTACCGTCTTGATCCTTATCACAATCTCCTGCCTGACTGTATAACCTTTCCCTACTCACCAGGGCAGGAGGCACAGTTCTTGAAGCACTAGCTTTCTGTTTTTCCCCTTTACCTGGCCAAGTAATAAAGGCACTCTTTCTTTCTCTTCCATAACTCTGTCTCCATATTCTGTTCGGCATTAGTGCACAGAGAGCCAAGGTTTTGGCAACAATCTCAGTCTTCACAGAGTGGTCAAGCCCATTTCCAAAGTGGGAACACTTTCCCTGTGATAGGAGGAGTTTTCTTATTAGTGACTAAAGCAGAAATCTTATCCTCTCCTGTCCTGTCATACCGAGAAGAGTGGTCACTTCCTCACAGGAGCTGACACAGGGCAGGCCGGAGCAATGTCCTGGAGAGCCACAGTTCCAGAGGCCTCCCCAAGCCCTCCTCCTCATGTAAGAAACTTGAGGGGGGGCCTCAGGACGTTCAGATAAAATCTCAGGTGCAAACGCTGATAACACGGAGGTCAGACTGCTCCTCCTTCAGACTCAATGAGCTCTCGGCCTCCAGCGTGCTGCTCACTGGGCTTCTGCTCCCTCCAGGGACTGCACCTTCAGCCCAGCTTGGCCTTGGCTGATCCCCCCAAGTCTTGAAGCTCTAACAACCAAGTAGGGTAAGAGCGGAAAGGAGAGGGGTGTGAGCGCTGCCCACTGGGGTATGTGGGAAGTCCAGACCCACGCCCTGCATGTTCGCAGCCACATCCAACACCATACCCTTCTCTAGGGCCTGGGCTTTTGGCTTTTAGGCAACACATTTAGAACCACACCTCAGACCCAAACTTCTTATCAGTTCTTCAACCTAAAGGTTGTCTTTGCCAACCCCAAGTTAAAATTCTCCTTCAGAGTTTAAAACTTTGTTAGAAAAGGAAACAAAGAGAAAAAGGAAGGAAAGAGGGAGGGGAAGGAAAGGAGAGAGAGAGAGAGGAAGTAGGTATAAAGGAAGGAAAGGCAGGAGGGAAAAAGAAAGCGAGGAAAGGAGAGAGAAAGGAGACAAATCCTTTTCTCAGGCAAAGAGATTATCTCATAAATTAAAACTGAGCTGCTTACAGTTACCCATATTAAAATTTTAGCATCTACTTGTTGCCATCTGCTAAATTAAAACTCCTCATTTAAAATACAGTAATTCTTCCACCCCACTGGCCCTCCATAACCTAGGCTTAAGTGTGTTAGTCACTCAGTCATGACTGACTCTTTGCAACCTCATGGATTGTAGCCCTCTGGACTCCTCTGTCCATGGACTTCTCCAGGTAAGAATACTGGAATAGGTAGCCATTCCCTTCTCCAGGGATCTTCCCAACCCAGAGAGTGTACCCCGGTCTCCCACATTGCAGGCAGATTCTTTACCACCTGAGCTACCAGAGCAGCCCAACCTAGGCTTAACCTGAGGGCTATTTCATTTTGACCTGTTTCTAAGTGCAAGATTCCAAAGTCTTCAGTGAAATGGGCATCACCTGGGAAAGCCCTTCAGTGTGGGTAATGTAGGTGGGATGGCATCAGGGGGCCCCCCGCTCTGGGGTGTGATCTCCTAAGGCTAGAAATCTGTAGTAACATCAGTAGACAGTTTGGCAGAAGACTTGCTGGCATCCCCAGGAAATTTGGAGATATGTGGCCACCTTGTAGATGGGTGATTTGAAAGCATAGGAGCAAATATAGAAGTTACTTCGGTTTACACAGGCCCTTATTTTTTTCAACAGTCAGATTTTTTTAAGGTTGCTTTTTAAAATTTCCCCAGTGGGCTCCAATGGAGGGACCGGGGACACGAACCTCCTCCCATAGGAGAGTTTGTCCTTTGGCTCTGGGGGCTTTCTGCAGGTGCCTGGCAAGGTGTCTCAGTTTTTCCTCCAGGGTCCTTCACGGGGTTTTACTGCCGCTCCTGCGCTGGTGGCCCCTCGCTGAAGGAGGCAGAAGGGGCTGTGTCTTCCCTCCTGCTCCCACCTGCGTGTGCTCCCACCTACAGGAAAGATAGATTTTTCCGGGCTTTTTTGTTTGATCCTTGAGGACCTGACAGCCAGCAAGAGAAAACTGTAATTTGGGTTCACCTCTTGTGTGCCGGTTCCAAATATCACAGTCTGGGTGCCAAAATGGTTTAATACGACTCCCCTGTCATGGACACAAACCCCACCACCACCCAAAAAAGTCACTTAAACCCTGAGATAGGCTATAGAATACAGGAGAAAATATCAAAAACTGTTTTTTAAAGAGGTATGGAAGGGCAGCACAGAGGAAAGACTGGTAGACAGAGGCCTGAGGCAGAGGCCAGGGTCCAGCCAGGAGGGAGAGCCACGGGAGCACTGAGCAGAGCACTTCATGGAGTGCAAGGGGCAGACTGAGCACGAGTGAGGATATGGTGTCTGCTAAATTCTAAATTCCCTGACGATGGTGGAGGTTTGCCAGGGACCAAGCCCACGGAAGTTCTGCAGTTCTCATTCTAGGAAATTTGCCTGAGTTTTCCTTTTCTCTCTCCAGGAAGCCCAGGGCACTTCCAGGCAAATGGGAACAAAAGAAGGAATTTCCAGCACCCAACACTAGGTGGCGCCAGACACCCGTGGACGTGATGAGGTCCCCACTCCAGGTGGGCTCAGAAGCTGGTCCCTAAAGGGACCCTGTCAGGCCAGATTCCAAGGAAACTGAGAACTCTGAGCGCCCACAGGAATTTAGCCAAAGGTAAAAAACAGGGCACACAGAAAAATTAGAAAAATTAAGAGATGGGGAAGGGTAGCACAGAAGCTAGTCTATAATAGGAAATTTTAAAAGAGTTTTGCCAGGGAATCCCTGGAAAGACAGGAGATGGGCAAGTGCAGAGACTGGAAGGGGAGGCTGTTGCAGGCATTCAGCAGGTCATGGCCTGGGCCAGGGAAGGGTGGTGGAGAAGAACGCCTTCTGACCGATGTAGCTACATTTACCAGTTTGCATTTACAGGTATGCTTCTTAGATACAGTGAGTCAACAAGCCCAACAGGATTCAATAACAAGACTCAGTAGAAATACATTTTATTCATCTTCTTTGAGAATTCATTGTATTAACATTTGCTCTTTTCGTGTACAGTTATGGACCCGTGACTTTGCAAATGCGTTATGCCCATTGATATCAGCCAGTATTCTCCTTTTGATGTTCACATTGTCCCAACTTTGGCTGAGGCAAATTTACCTCTTTTAGATTGATTCCTTGCATAATTTTGAATGACCCAATTATTTAAAGCTTTTTGCTTCTGGCCTAACAAGGTGTAAGTGTCCTGGCATTATTATCTTGCTCATTTCTACCCCAGACCAGGTATGGAATCAGACATTGCTCCAAGAAACCCTGGCTCCTTTTGAGAGAAAAATAACAACAAAAAAAAGGCAAAATATGGAGTACATTGCAACTAGGCCACTTCCGTGGCAAAAAGCCCAAAAGGAAATCTACTTCTAATGTCATGTTTTATAAAGGCATGACTTCATATGGATAGACTCAATTCGGTTCCAGTAGTACACTGCTCCAACTCAAATAACTGAGTGTACCATTGACCTTCCCTTTCACTAATCCTGAAATCTAGCTTCCTATCTAAATAAACATAATTATTTACTTGCTGTGACAGCTTAAGAGAATAGCTCAAAAAAAAAAAAAATACACTGTCAGTACAAACAGTAGAAATACTGAGTGAAGTTTCTGTTTTAGGCTGCACACTCCTTAGGACTTGTTGCCAAACCATTTGCTCTAGAGTCATACTTAATCTGAGCTTCCCCAGTGGCTCAGCAGTAAAGATTCCACCCACAATGTGGGAAATGTGGGTTCTAATTCCTGGGTCAGAAAGATCCCCTGGAGGAGGACATGGCAACCCACTCCAGTATTCTTGCCTGGAGAATCCCATGGACAGAAGAGCCTGGAGGGCTACAGTCCATAGTGTCCTGCACTTCAGGACACGACTGACGTGAGTTAGCACACACACGCTTAGTCCCCCACACTGTGGAAGGACTTAACTAGCATTGTGGTTCTCCTGTTTCCATTTATTTTCATTCAGAGGAAGCTGCAATCTGCCCTCACCCCACCCCTCCATTTTCTGCTCCATCTTATCATCTTCCCATAGGACTTACACACTCCCAATATTCTAGATAATTCACCTAATAATAACAAATACTGTTATTATTTTATTATTATTCCTCCCCCCGGCCCCACCATCCAAAGGTAAGCCTCACAGAACCAGGATTTTGTTCCCTGGACCCTGGCAGCATCTGAAGGCAGGACTAAGAAAAATGTGCTTGACTCTGGGATCAGGAGCATCTGCTCGTTGAGCATCATCAAGGACTGTGAGAGATGGTCAGTATTCTTGTTGTAGTTACTAATCACACCCCTTTCACTCATTGAAGAATCCGGGTGATAGGGGTAAATCAATCGGAGGAGAGGCCAAGGAGTCAAAATACCAGTATTCCAGGGAAAATGGAATGGCCAGCTATGGAGGAGGGCGCCCCTCTACTCTCAAGGACCAGCTAAATGTTTGGTGCATGGTCAGACTTCCATAAATGATTCTGGGGACATGGAAGGACAATACGATAATTGAGGGAAATGTCTGGATACCTGTATAAACCTGCAAGGTGGATGGGCAAGGGAACTAGCTGTGAGAGGGATGCAAGCAGAGGGAAGTCAGCGGTCATTTCTGAGTTCTGGGTCTGGACAGGTGACAGGGCAACTGTGGCCCGAGGGTGGAGGACAGGGGATAAGAAGGAGAGGGTCATGACTGGTGGAGTAGTAGAGTCCTTATTCCTGCATACTGAAAATATGATTCCAGTTTAGAAAGAAAGAAAGTGAAAGTGAAGTCGCTCAGTCGTGTCCAACTCTTTGCGACCCCATGGACTGTAGCCTAGCTGGCTCCTCCATCCATCCATGGGATTTTCCAGGCAAGAGTACTGGAGTGGGTTGCCATTTGCCACTCCAAACTGGAGTGGGATTCCAGTTTGGCCAAAGGTAAAATGAACATATACTCTTCATAAAAGAATTGAACAACGCAGAAGCATACAAAATGGTACAAAAGAGAAGATCTCCAGTGATCTCATCTTAAGAGAGAGCCCCTCCTCTGGCCCCTGGAAACCCCTGCCCAGGTGGAGAAAGGGCTGGGGGCCTCTGCCTTATAGGGGAAACACCTGGCTGAAGCAGTTAGATTGTCTCCACCTCAAGGCTGGCTGGAAAGGGCCCAGGAAGTGGGGGTGGAAACAAACCAGCTCAGAGGCTCCAGAGCTGGGAAGGGTGGGGTCTATGAAGGGAGACCCAGGCTTTGCCCAACAATTGCTTCAGCCTTCAAGAGACTCCCCCTCCATCCCTTCTCTGACCCTGACTCTTCCTCACCTGGTGGGCGAGAGGGTCAGGAAGAGGTTTCAGTCATGGGTCCAGGACGAACATGCCGGGAAAATTAAGGACACCCTGAGGGGCTATCTTAAAAGAGTTCCCCAAGGGATTTCCTGTAGTGTGAGGCCCCCAGGAATAGCCAGGAGCACCTTGCCTCAGTCAGAGCCCCCATGCAGCCAGACGCTGTCCCCCACTCTACCCCTGCTCCATCCCCTACCTGGGCTTACCCCCAACATCCTAACCAAAGGTGGCCTTCATGCAGCCTGGACTCAAGGTTGATGATGTAACTCGAACCCTAAAGACCACTGTTTTGGAAGAAACCAAAATGATTCCCCAAGGTGACCTCTTTTTATTTTTCATGCTGTACTATAACAACTCCACAGGAAAAAGGAGCACAGAAAACATTACATTTACGATCGACAGCTTTTTGCAGTCTCATCTCATCATACACACTCATTTCAGCTGCTGTCCTCAGCGTGAACACCCTATTCACCCTGCACAGGCCCATTTTCAGTGGGGCTGTAGTCTCCCTCTAGGCCACAGATCTTATTGCTGGCTGAGCCATTCAGTCACCTCCGCACAGGCGGGCTACAGTCCATAGAGTCACAAAGAGTCAGACAAGACTGAAGTGACTTAGCCCACATGCAAGCACAGGCATTTGGCTTGAAGTGAAATCAACCTCGTTGCACCCACCCTTCCTTTCGTCTTCAAAGTTTCCTCCAGGAAAGTGGCCATTGCTCATGTAGTCTCTGATCATCCCTGTTACACATGGACCTGCTGCTCGTCAGAAAAGCAGAACTAATCACAGTGTACAATGTTGCCAATTTCCCGACAGCTCTGCAAGTGGCAGAGAGATAATATGGATATATATACACATACGGTTTAATGGTCAAGTAGTTAACCATTGCACAGAGGAGCAGAGAGACTAAGTCATTTTCCCCCAGAGTCATCCTGCTAGTAGATGGCAGAGATCCAGCGTTGGAGGTCACATCCTCTGACCCCCTCTTAGCACTCCATCAGCCATACCACCCTGCCTCTGACAGCTGCTTCTAGACGTGGACGTGGCAGGCTCTTCTCTTGTCTTTTGTCCTTGAAGGAAAAGAAGTGCCGCCTTTCCCCTCGTGGTTTCTGCGTCCTGCAGCCCAGATTTCTCGGCTTCATCTGCTAGATCCAGGCCTTGAGGAGCTCCTCAGAAGAGAGCCCTGAGGTCACACAGGCTTCTACCTCTTCTTTTCTGCAGCTGATTAACTTCTGGGGTGAATTTGTTATTTTCTGAAAGACAATTTTCATTCATATTCATTAGGTTAATAGTCATAGTCAGAGTTGAAGAGAATATCATCAAAAATCCCAACTATTTGACTCATTAACTTTCTAGCAGCAAAAAAGCCCAAAGGACTTCCCTAGTGGTCCAGTAGTTAAGAATCTGCCTTCCAATGCAGGGGACACAGGTTCAGTCCCTGATCAGGGAAGTAAGATTTCATGTGCCTCAGAGCCACTAAGCCCATGCCTCACGACTACTGAACCCACACACTCTGGAATGAGCCACAGTTAGTGAGTCTCTGAGCCACAACAAAGATCCCACGTACTGCAACCAAGACCCAATGCAGTCAAATAAATAAACTTAAAAAAAAAAAAAAAAAAAAAAGACAATTCTAACCCCTAGAGCATGGGCTTGCCATTTTACTGAGATCATCTCCCAGGTCACTGACCAGCGGATCTCTTGGGGCCCTGTCTCCTCAGGGACCCTGCCCCACAAAAGTCCAGCATGTAATGCTGGTTCCAAAAATCTAGCCTTCTTCCACCAGAGAGCTCTGAGAATAGTGACCTCGTCCAAGGCGCTCTACAAACAGCACCAGCAGGGTGTCCGCTCCAAGGATGGTGCTCCATAAACAGAAGTCCCTTCCTACTTGTATTTCACTTTCTTGCCATCTTCTCCCAGTGACCCCAATGCATCATCATGCTGTTGCTGTTGCTAAGTCGCTTCAGTTGTGCCTGACTCTGTGTGACCCCATAGACGGCAGCCCACCAGGCTCCCCCGTCCCTGGGATTCTCCAGACAGGAACACTGGAGTGGGTTGCCATTTCCTTCTCCAATGCATGAAAGTGAAAAGTGAAAGTGAAGTCGCTCAGTCGTGTCCCACTCTTCGAGACCCCATGGATTGCAGCCTACAAGGTTCCCCTATCCATGGAATTTTCCAGGCAAAAGTACTGGAGTGGGGTGCCATTTCCTACATCATCATAACTGATGGTAAAAATGCAGGTATCTTCCTTTCAGGGTAACTCTCTCCACTGTTGCTAACTCAGTCACTTCCAACAGACTCACTTGACTCTTAAACAGCTTCTCCCGAAGCTCTGCTCATCATTACTCTGAAGAGTGGCACATGGGCACAGACAGGTGGGCACCAATGATTTCCTCCACCCCAGTGCTCAGGAGACAACAGCTTCATCAAGTCAGTTGCTCTGGATCTTGTTTGCAAAGAAGTGGCTTCAGGGCTCGGCAAATAATGGGCAAGGACAGTGTACAAGCAGGGCTCACCAAACAGGATGTCAGTGTGGAGCCCGCTATCAGTCCACACTGATGGTCCACTCATTCTCAGGATGCCGGCTACCTACATCTACAGTGCTTATACCTGATTGTTTCTTAAACTCTACAGCAGCGCTGTCCAATGGAAATGTGCTGGGAGCTACCTGTGCAATTAAAAATTCTCTAGTAGCACATTTTATAAACTAAGAAGAAATAGGTAAAATTAATTTTAATAATATACTTTATTTTTTAATGCTATTTCAATATATAATCAATATAAAATATTAATAAACTATTTTACACTCTCCTTGTACTGCCTTCAAAACCTATTGTGTATTTTATCAGTCAGTTCAGTCGCTCAGTCGTGTCCGACTCTTTGCAACCCCATGAATCACAGCACGCCAGGCCTCCCTGTCCATCACCAACTCCCGGAGTTCACTCATACTCACGTCCATCGAGTCAGTGATGCCATCCAGACATCTCATCCTCTGTCGTCCCCTTCTCCTCCTGCCCCCAATCCCTCCCAGCATCAGAGTCTTTTCCAATGAGTCAAGACTTCGCATGAGGTGGCCAAAGTACTGGAGTTTCAGCTTCAGCATCATTCCTTCCAAAGAAATCCCAAGGCTAATCTCCTTCAGAATGGACTGGTTGGATCTCCTTGCAGTCCAAGGGACTCTCAAGAGTCTTCTCCAACACCACAATTCAAAAGCATCAATTCTTCAGCACTCAGCCTTCTTCACAGGCCAACTCTCACATCCATACATGACCATTGGAAAACCATAGCCTTAACTACACGAACCTTTGCTGGCAAAGTAATGTCTCTGCTTTTGAATATGCTATCTAGGTCGGTCATAACTTTCCTTCCAAGGAGTAAGCGCCTTTTAATTTCATGGCTGCAGTCACCATCTGCAATGATTTTGGAGCCCAGAAAAATAAAGTCTGACACTGTTTCCACTGTTTCCCCATCTATTTCCCATGAAGTGATGGGACTGAATGCCATGATCTTCGTTTTCTGAATGTTGAGCTTTAAGCCAACTTTTTCACTCTCCTCTTTCACCTTCACCAAGAGGCTTTTTAGTTCCTCTTCACTTTCTGCCATAAGGGTGGTGTCATCTGCATATCTGAGGTTATTGATATTTCTCCCGGCAATCTTGATTCCAGCTTGTGTTTCTTCCAGTCCAGCGTTTCTCATGATGTACTCTGCATAGAAGTTAAATAAACAGGATGACAATATACAGCCTTGACGTACTCCTTTTCCTATTTGGAACCAGTCTGTTGTTCCATGTCCAGTTCTAACTTTTGCTTCCTGACCTGCATACAAATTTCTCAAGAGGCAGGTCAGGTGGTCTGGTATTCCCATCTCTTTCAGAATTTTCCACAGTTTATTGTGATCCACACAGTCAAAGGCTTTGGCATAGTCAATAAAGCAGAAATAGATGTTTTTCTGGAACTCTCTTGCTTTTTCCATGATCCAGCGGATGTTGGCAATTAGATCTCTGGTTCCTCTGCCTTTTCTAAAAGCAGCTTGAACATCAGGAAGTTCACGGTTCACATATTGCTGAAGCCTGGCTTGGAGAATTTTGAGCATTACTTTACTAGCGTGTGAGATGAGTGCAGTTGTGCAGTAGTTTGAGCATTCTTTGGCATTGCCTTTGGGATTGGAAAGAAAACTGACCTTTTCCAGTCCTGTGGCCACTGCTGAGTTTTCCAAATGTGCTGGCATATTGAGTGCAGCACTTTCACAGCATCATCTTTCAGGATTTGGAATAGCTCAACTGGAATTCCATAACCTCCACTAGCTTTGTTCCTAGTGATGCTTTCTAAGGCCCACTTGACTTCACATTCCAGGATGTCTGGCTCTAGGTCAGTGATCACACCATCGTGATTATCTGGGTTGTGAAGATCTTTCTTGTACAGTTCTTCTGTGTATTCTTGCCATCTCTTCTTAATATCTTCTGCTTCTGTTAGGTCCATACCATTTCTGTCCTTTATCGAGCCCAGCTTTGCATGAAATGTTCCTTTGGTATCTCTGATTTTCTTGAAGAGATCTCTAGTCTTTCCCATTCTGTTGTCTTCCTCTATTTCTTTGCATTGATCGCTGAAGAAGGCTTTCTTATCTCTTCTTGCTATTCTTTGGAACTCTGCATTCAGATGTTTATATCTTTCCTTTTCTCCTTTGCTTTTCGCTTCTCTTCTTTTCACAGCTATTTGTAAGGCCTCCCCAGACAGCCATTTTGCTTTTTTGCATTTCTTTTCTATGGGAATGGTCTTGATCCCTGTCTCCTGTACAATGTCACGAACCTCATTCCATTGTTCATCAGGCACTCTATCTAAGAGATCTAGTCCCTTAAATCTATTTCTCACTTCCACTGTATAATCATAAGGGATTTGATTTAGGTCATATCTGAATGGTCTAGTGGTTTTCCCTACTTTCTTCAATTTAAGTCTGAATTTGGCAATAAGGAGTTCATGGTCTGAGCCACAGTCAGCTACTGGTCTTGTTTTTGCTGACTGTATAGAGCTTCT
This sequence comes from Bubalus bubalis, assembly GCF_019923935.1. Taxonomy (NCBI): domain Eukaryota; kingdom Metazoa; phylum Chordata; class Mammalia; order Artiodactyla; family Bovidae; genus Bubalus; species Bubalus bubalis. The sequence continues at coordinate 177,082,966 of NC_059157.1, forward strand.
CCATCTTTGGCTGCAAAGAATATAATCAATCTGATTTCGGTGTTGACCATCTGGTGATGTCCATGTATAGAGTCTTCTCTTGTGTTGTTGGAAGAGGGTGTTTGTTATGACCAGTGCATTTTCTTGGCAAAACTCTATCAGTCTTTGCCCTGCTTCATTCCATATTCCAAGGCTAAATTTGCCTGTTACTCCTGGTATTTCTTGACTTCCTACTTTTGCATTCCAGTCCCCTATAATGAAAAGGACATCTTTTTTTGCATATTAGTTCTAAAAGGTCTTGTAGGTCTTCATAGAACCGTTCGATTATTATTTATGCCTGGAGAATCTCATGGACACAGGAGCCTGGCGGGCTATAGGGTCACAAAGAGTCAGACATGACTGAAGTGACTTAGCACAGCACATAGCCAATTAACAATGTTGTGATAGCTCCTGGTGGACAGCAAAGGAACTCAGCCATACATATACATTTGTCCATTCTCCCCCAAACTCCCCTCTTACTCAGGCTGCCACATAACATTCAGTGGAGTTCCATGTGCTACACAGTAAGTCCTTGGCAGTTATCCATTTTAAATATAGCAGTGAGTACCTGTCCATCCCAAACTCCCTAAGTATCACATCCTCCTGGAAACCATAAGTTCATTCTTTAAGTCTCTGAGTCTGTTTCTGTTCACAGACTCCACTTTCTATGAAGCACACAAAGTCAGACTTGGGATAGTCCATTGAAGCATATCTCAATTTGGAGATGACTAACTAAAAAGCCTCTTGATGAAAGTGAAAGAGGAGAGTGAAAAAGTTGGCTTAAAGCTCAACATTCAGAAAACTAAGATCATGGCATCCGGTCCCATCACTTTATGGCAAATAGATGGGGAAACAGTGGAAACAGTGTCAGACTTAATTTTTCTGGGCTCCATAATCACTGCAGATCATGATTGCAGCCATGAAATTAAAAGACGCTTACTCCTTGGAAGGAAAGTTATGACCAACCTAGATAGTATATTCAAAAGCAGAGACATTACTTTGCCAACAAAGGTCTGTCTAGTTAAAGCTATGGTTTTTCCAATGGTCATGTATGGATGTGAGAGTTGGAATGTGAAGAAGGCTGAGTGCTGAAGAATTGATGCTTTTGAACTGTGGTGTTGGAGAAGACTCTTGAGCATCCCTTGGACTGCAAAGAGATCCAACCAGTCCATTCTAAAGGAGATCAGCCCTGGGATTTCTTTGGAAGGAATGATGCTAAAGCTGAAACTCCAGTACTTTGGCCACCTCATGCAAAGACTTGACTCATTGGAAAAGACTCTGATGCTGGGAGGGATTGGGGGCAGGAGGAGAAGGGGACGACAGAGGATGAGATGGCTGGATGACATCACCAACTCGATGGATGTGAGTTTGAGTGAACTCCGGGAGTTGGTGATGGACAGGGAGGCCTGGCATGCTACAATTCACGGGTTCGCAGAGTTGGACACAACTGAGTGACTGAACTGAACTGAACTGAACTTGGGGCCGTCTTGATGTTTGCTCCCCACATTTACAGTGGAATGTGACAGCAAGAAGAGAAAGAATAAAGTAAGTCACAGAAGAAAACTAAGACCTTTAGCACCAAAGCCTCCATCTCCATGAAGCAATTATGGATAAAAGACAAGGAAAACACATTATATTTTAAAATAGGGAACACACACCGAGCAGTCTTAATATAATTCTCCTTGCATATATATTTTTGCTTTAGACTGTTCCTTGGTGATATAAAGTTGAATGAAAAGACATTCTTAATGGTATATTTCAAAGTGCAACCACCACCAACTGTAAAATTACAGATGTAGACATGAAATGTTTAATCCAAACAGATAAAACACTTACAAGCTCAGTAGGACTTGTTGAAGACTCTCAAGGATTTCCACTTGGTAATTTTCCATGGTTTAATTGGAAAGATGCATGGATTTTGCAAGGTTGGCTGGAAGCTGCCTTTTAATAGTTTGGAGGATTATCTATGACTAAGGCCAATGCTGAAATGCAGCTTCTGCTGCTGCTGCTACTAAGTCGCTTCAGTCATGTCCAACTCTGTGCGACCCCATAGATGGCAGCCCACCAGGCTCACCTATCCCTGGGATTCTCCAGGCAAGAATACTGGAGTGGGTTGCCATTTCCTTCTCCAATGCAGGAAAGTGGAAAGTGAAAAGTGAAAGTGAAGTCTCTCAGTCGTGTACAACTCCTAGCGACCCCATGGACTGCAGCCCACCAGGCTGCTCCGTCCATGGGATTTTCCAGGCAAGAGTACTGGAGTGGGTTGCCATTGGCTTCTCCCGAAGTGCAGCTAGCCTGTACTAAAGTCAAGGCTGAGGATGAGGAGAGATGTTAGTGAAGGTGTGCAGCTCCAGAACTTTTTGGGGTTTGATGGATACTAGCGATCTATTTCTCACACAGCACTGCAGGAAATGCATATACTCAGAGAAATTGTCCACGTTAAAATCTGGGGGAAAACAGAATAGAAATTAAAAGCCTTATGGAAAGGAATGCATGTAGGAAGACACTGGAATGATGTAGGAAGGATGGTAAGGAGAACAGAGGAGCAAAAGGGGGTTAAGGATCATGGCATTTATCTTCCATGGACCAAAGTGGACATTCTCTCACAGACTCTCTTGTCTCTGGTCTCATCTCAGTTGTTTGGATTTTCCCAGAAGGTTGAGAGTCCCCTGGACTGAAAGGAGATCAAATCAGTCAATCCTAAAGGAAATCAACCCTGAATATTCATTGGAAAGACTGATGTAGAAGCTGAAACTCCAATACTTTGGCCACCTGATGTGAAGAGCCGACTCATTGGAAAAGACCCTGATGCTGGGAAAGATTGAAGGCAGAAGGCGAAGGCGGCAGAGGATGAAACACAACTCCTGCAGCTCAATTCCAGAAAAATAAACGACCCAATCAAAAAATGGGCCAAAGAACTAAATACACATTTCTCCAAAGAAGACATACAGATGGCTAACAAACACATGAAAAGATGCTCAACATCACTCATTATCAGAGAAATGCAAATCAAAACCACAATGAGGTACCATTTCACACCAGTCAGAATGGCTGCGATCCAAAAGTCTACAAGTAATAAATGCTGGAGAAGGTGTGGAGAAAAGGGAACCCTCTTACACTGTTGGTGGGAATGCAAACTAGTACAGCCACTATGGAGAACAGTGTGGAGATTCCTTAAAAAACTGGAAATAGACCTGCCTTATGATCCAGCAATCCCACTGCTGGGCATACACACTGAGGAAACCAGAAGGGAAAGAGACACGAGTACCCCAATGTTCATCGCAGCACTGTTTATAATAGCCAGGACATGGAAGCAACCTAGATGTCCATCAGCAGATGAATGGATAAGCAAGCTGTGGTACATATACACAATGGAGTATTATTCAGCCATGAAAAAGAATACATTTGAATCAGTTCTAATGAGGTGGATGAAACTGGAGCCTATTATACAGAGTGAAGTAAGCCAGAAAGAAAAACACCAATACAGTATACTAATGCATATATATGGAATTTAGAAAGATGGTAACAATAACCCTGTGTACGAGACAGCAAAAGAGACACTGATGTATAGAACAGTCTTATGGACTCTGTGAGAGAGGGAGAGGGTGGGAAGATTTGGGAGAATGGCATTGAAACATGTAAAATATCATGTATGAAATGAGTTGCCAGTCCAGGTTCGATGCACGATACTGGATGCTTGGGGCTGGTGCACTGGGACGACCCAGAGGGATGGAATGGGGAGGGAGGAGGGAGGAAGGTTCAGGATGGGGAACACATGTATACCTGTGGCGGATTCATTTTGATATTTGGCAAAACTAATACAGTTATGTAAAGTTTAAAAATAAAATTAAATTAAATTAAAAAAAAAAAAAAGAGGATGAAACGATTAGATAGCATTACTGATTCAATGGGCATGAATTTGAGCAAACTCCAGGAGATAGCGGAGGACAGAGGAGCCTGGCATGCTGCAATCCATGGGGTGCCAAAGAGTTGGAAATGACTTAGAGACTGAACAGCAACAAGAACAGAATGCATTAGGATTCCTAGGAGCGCTTGTCATTTGATGGCTTTCCTTGTACTCCTAAAGTTCTGTACAGATGCAGCACGGAGAGAGCTCTGGAGGCCTGCTTTGCATTTCCCCAACCCCTGCAAAGCACACGGGGCCTGCCCCCACTGGGAGACTCAGATCGATGGCCCAGGGTCCTCCTGGCTTGTGAGCTGTGGGGACCCCTTACCTTGGGTAGTCAGTCACTGGGCAGGTGCGGATAGTTCCCCTGCCCCAGCCAAAGGCAAAACACTGTCCACATGCCCCACACTCACACACGTGCACCTCACCCCAAGAACCCAGGATACTCTTGGTGTATGAATTGACTCTGTTGTGTTGGAACATGTTTCTGGATGTAGCTGCTGTTATAATGATGGGAGGGGGCCAAGAAGGCCTGGCATGCCAGTCCTCAGGGTAAGACTGTGCATGATTCCTGGAACGCCGAGCTCCTGGGCTGGGCTACACACCTGCTGCCTTGGCTGTGCCAGGCCCTAGGGGAGAGCAGCAGAGGCCTGATGGGAGCCTGGGGGAGGCCAACCCCCACCCAGAAGAGTGGTCTCCCAGCTCCTCTGATTAGAAGGGAGGTCCTTCTCCCTTCTTGGTGCAAATGATTGTAAACCCACGAAGCGGAGGTCCATGCCCCACTCAGGCCCAGACGACATCTGGACAGCGCGTCACACTGAAAGGAAGAAGAGCAGTTACCAAGGTGTCGGGGAGCATCACCACGGGGCAGCAGGAGTACTGGAGCAGCCGGCCCATCTTCCAGACGGAGAGCAGCGCCACCACCAGGATCAGCACGAAGCCCACGAAGGCAAACAGGGCCAGCGCCAGAGGCAGGGCCTCTCCTGAAAACAGAAATACAGGAACCGGCTTAGGAGACAGCTCTGAAGACCAACTCGCTCACCAGTCCTGGGCCTCCCTGGCCTTCCCGGGATTGGCTCTGCAGACGGATCAAGAGAGCAGACTCCGGCACCCTGAGACCTGACATATGCCCCAGGGACAAGAGTGACCACCATTCAATCGTTTTTCTAGAATCCAGATTGGTTTCCAGAAAGCCAAGGAAGATTACAGTCTTTTTCTTGAGAAGGAAAAGGGAGGAGCCTCGTGCATTAAACACTAGCTGTGTTTGCACACACCTTGGCATCACTGCCAGAAGGAAGGCAGAGAGCCAGGCCCCCAGGCAGGATGAGGGGGCGGCGCCCAAGAGCACAGCCCAGAAGGGAGCTGGGCGGTAACTGAAAACAAAGTGTGTTTCACAATTTTCTCTTGGCGTTGATCTGTATTATGGAGGAAAATACTGAATTCAGAACACAGTCACATAATAACTCTGATGTATCAAGTCCTGGCAATGGTTAAGTGACTTACCCCAGGTCGCACAGGGAGGGCCGTGCTCCAAATGCTACTAAGTGATGTATCAGAGAGTGCCAAGTCTGAGCATCTGGAGATGTGGAAGTGGGGGATGGGTTATTTTCCCATCTCTCCGTCCTGTTTGTGTAGCCCCTCTGAGCTGGGCTGCTCACCCACAGTGTGAAGGGTGGCACAGCTGATGCAGCTGCAGAGAAGCTGGGAGGGTCTCCTCAGTGCTTTTGGAAACTATTTTGGCAGTACACATCAAGAGACAGGGCTTCCCAGGAGGCTCCGTGGTAAAGATTCTGCCTGCCAATGCAGGGGACATGGGTTCAATCTGTGGGTCAGGAAGACTCCCTGGAGAAGGAAATGGCAGCCCACTCCAGTATTCTTGCCTAGAAAACCCCATGAAAAGAGGAGCCTGGTGGGGTACAGTTCACAGGGTTGCAAAAGAGTCACTGAGTTACTGAGTTACTGAGCACACAGCATGCATCAGGAGATACACAAATGTTCAGACTCATTCATCCGCTCCTGTGAGTAGATTCCAAAGAATAATTCCAAAGAGGACAAAGCATACATATAAAGCAATTCACAGCAACGTCTAGATTAGAGCCACAGCTTCATAACCAGCTGTCCGCGGAGCCCACAGCAGCACACCTGCACCTCCCTCCACCCCAGCATGCTCTGGTGTGTTCCCTCGTAGCATGAGCCACCACGGGAAACCATCGCATTTGCTAACTTGTCCGTCTACTCAACTAGAAGGTAAGCTCAGTGAGGGCAGGGACTTGTCTGCTATATCCCAGTGACAGTGCTCAGTAATTATTCACTGAATGAATGAATGAATCAGTGAAAATGAACATCATCTTCAAAAGCAGATGGAAATGGGCACTTCCGGGAGTAGGCCAGTGGTTAGGAACCCACCTGCCAGTGCAGGGGACATGGGTTTGATCCCCGGTCTGGGAAGATCCTATATGACACTGAACCATTAAGCCCATGTGCCACAGCTACTGAGCCTGTGCTCTAGAGCCCACGAGCTGCAAATTCTGAAGCCCCCGTGCTCTGCAACAAGAGAGGCCACTGCAACAAGAAGCCTGAGCACCGCACGTAGAGCATAGCCCCCGCTTGGCGCAACTGGAGAAATCCCACATGCAGCAAGGAAGACCCAGCACAGACAAAAACTAAATAATTTTCTTTAAAAAGCAGATGGAAATGACCTAAATATCCCCAAGTAGAGGATGATTTACTTCATCATCAAATATCAGCATGGCAGGTCAGGAGGTCCACTAATACAATGAGAATTAGCATACATAATATACACAAGCTTGTTCACTGCAGCTTGGGTGGCAGTCACAAAACACTGGAAAGCACAGAATATACCTAGTTACGGGGTTCCGTTACACATATTTTGACACATCCACACAGTGGCTTGTTATGCAGCTTTAAAAACGAGGTAGATCCATAGGTACTGACGTGAACAGGCGTTCACAATAGCAATACCAAGTGACGGCGAGGGTGGTGCGGAGCAGAAAGCACAGTACAGTCCCAGCTGTGCTGGTGAGTTCTGGCCTCACACGATGATTGCAAAATTAAACACCACACTTGCCAAAGGAAACCTCCTCAATGGTGTGGGGAGAATGGAAAACTTGGATCAGGAGGATCCCCTGGAGGAGGAAATGGCAACCCACTCCGGGATTCTTGCCTGGAAAATTCCATGGACAGAGGAGCCTGGCTGGCTATAGTCCATGGGCTCATAGAAGAGTCAGACACGACTGAGCAACTGAGCTCATACACACATATGCACACTTCTTACTCTACATACTTCTCTGTTGTTTGAATTTTTTTTTAACAAGCTTGACCTACATGGTTCTAAAAAATAGTATAAAATGGTAATCAGAAAGTCTTCATGAAAAATGTTTTAATATGATATTTGTGAAAAAGCAGACACAAAACATATGTATAATACAACTGGAACATATGTCTACATGAAGGATAACACCCCTTTAGAGGATAATTTGGAAACAGCAGTCAAAATTCAAATGTGTATCCCTTCAACCCAGCAACTCTGCTGCCAGGAATTTATCCTTCACATACACCAGCAAGTGATCTATGTACAAGGTAACTAATGAGAGCATTGGCTATAATAGCAAAATATCAGGAAAAATCCTAAATAGTTCTCAATACCGTGCACGCGAGCTCAGTTGCTTCAGTCATCTCCAACTCTTTGCGACTGTATGGACTATAGTCTGACAGGCTCCTCTGTCCATGGGATTCTCCAGGCAAGAATCCTGGAGTGGGTTGCCACGCCCTCCTCCAGGGGATCTTCCCAACCCAGGGATCAAACCCCCGACTCTTGTGTCTTCTGCCTTACAGGCAGATTCTTTGCTGCTGAGCCACCAGGGAAGCCCACCCCTCAATAGAGGGGTAGTTAAATTAGTTATAGGTATACAACACACAATGGAAAACTAGGTAGCTAGTAAAAGAAGGTTAAAGAAATTCTTTTTTAGATATGAAAAAATCTATAATATTTATAAGTGAAAAAGACTTTATAGATCCAGAAGATCTATAAAAAGATCCAGAATAGTGCACAGAGTATGCTACCATTTGTGCTAAAAAGAAGAAAAATATATAATAATTTATTCCCATTTACTTGTAAATGCATTGGGAAGTTTTCAGAAAGATATACAAAGAGCTAACCCCTATGGGGGAGTGGATAGGAATGACATGGATGAGGAAGAGGAGGAGGAAGCCAATTCCAAATTCTTATCATATTTTTTGAAATATATATGTACCAAATATTCAAAATTATATTTTAAAAACTAAAAAGCTATACACAAATATCACTAGCAGTGTCTGTATGGCAGAATCATGGGATGTAGGGTTTCATTTTGTTTCTTTTCATTGTAGGTTTGTAGACCATAAAAAATTTAAGGGAAAAAAAGAAGAGGATTCTACAGACTTTCCATCAGGCCCCTCCCAGCTGAGAGCTGTGCTACACAGTGGGCACCCCTCACAAGGTCTGACCTTCAGGGGCCCCAGCCGCCTCACCTGCATTGGCCCCTGCTTCGCAGGCAGCGGCCACCTGGTCAACCAGCTTTTCACAGTCTGTCCTCAGGCCTCAGAAGCTTTCAGGGGGAAAGTGTGCCAGACAGCTGCCAAGGGACCCCCCCTTGGTGAGGTGAGGGTGGACTTTCACTTCAGGGTTGGGGTGGGGATTAGAACACAGCACAATTTCACCACCGGAACCCATGCAGCCTGGGGGAGCAGATCAGGGAAACCAAGGGGAGACTCAGAGCCAGAGGAAGCAGCAGGCATGTGCACCCCCAGGAGGGGCAGGCAGGCTGCCTTACCTTGCACCTTGACACATTCTGTCCGGCTGAAGGCACTGTGCCGCCCGATGGCCTTCACGAACGTCCGGGCCTTCACACAGTATGCCGCTCCGGGCTCCACCGTCTCCAGGTACACGGGAAGGACCCCGGGCTTCACCACTTTGACGTGTTCCTTTAGGAAACCAGAGAACAGTCACACCCTGAGTGAAGCAGGCCAGGAAAGGGGGAGGAGGAGGGAAGGAAAGCTGTCAATACTTCCTTTCCAGCATGCTTACATAATGTTCCTCTCATTCTTTCATTTATTCATTCACTCATTTTTTAACAATTACTCATTTATTTAGCACCTACTGTGTGCCAGGCACAGTCGTAGGCACTGAACAAAACAGGGGCACCCAGCACTGAACAGAACAAAAAGTTCCTGCCCTCGCAGAGCTTATGTCATATATGAGGTAGCCGGACCATTGATAACACACATCAGGTGGTGATGAGGGTTATGAGGAATCCTGGAGCAGGACCAGCAGGTAGAGAGTGACGAGGAGGCACCAGCAGAAAGGCTCGGGGAGGCCTCTCTGATAGGCTCATACTTGGACAGAAAGCTGACTGGGTGCTTGGCCCGGCCACGACTTCCAGAGGGTCAGTGAAGAGGAGCACTGCAGCCAGTGGGCAGTGCCTCCTCACGCATCCACCCATCCACTGTCTGTCCGTCCATCTGCACAGCCCGCCACCTCTGCCACCCCCTGAGACATGTGGAGGCTTGTCTGGGCCAAGTCCAGGTGACTCAGGGCAGGCAGTCCTCTCCCAAAGAACCTGAGGGACCTGCCTGTTCCCTGCAGCCCAGGCCCCGATCTGCTCCCACACGACTGCATCTGCCCGACTCGCAGTGCCAGGCCTTACCACTGGGCCCTGACCCAGCAGGAGTAAATGCTAGGAACCACGGCTACTCCCCTTCCAGGGGAGTGTGTTGGGGAACATGTCCTGGCATTAGCTCAGGGGTACTCTTGGCCGGAGAAGGGTCTATCAAAGGCCAGCCAGCATCTGGCAACCCCTACGCTTGGCCTGATAAAATCAGCAGGACCAGTCAGATTTCTTGTCCTGGGAACTGGTATTGAGGAACTGAAACCTGCAGCCAGAAGCAGGGACCAAGGGGAGAGGACACGGTGAGGGGAGTCAGTCGCGACCACAGGCACTCACAGGAAGGAGTGATGAGGGGTCAGGGCAAGCTGGGGTGAGGGCCACAGACAGAGCGCATAGAGAGGACCCCCAGGGGGAAGCAAGGGCTCCCCAGGCAGATGGGGGCCTCTGGGTGAGTGAGGCTGTGCAGCAGCCTGGCTCTGGGCCTGCTCCAGTCGTGGATTCTGTGAGAGCCCTCGACAGCACCGTGTTAATCCTTGTGGCAGGGCTTCTCTGGTGACTCAGTGGTGATTTCCTGCCAATGCAGGAAATGCAAGTTTGATCCCTGGTCAGAAAGATCCCCTGGAGAAGGAAATGACAACCCACTCCAGTGTTCTTGCCTGGGAAATCGCATGGACAGAGGAGCCTGACCTGATGGGCTATATTCCATGGGGCGCAAAGAATCAGACACAACTGAGTGACTAAACAACAGCAATCCTTGTGACAGAGCCTACTTTTCCCTGCGCTGATTCGAGTGGGTTTTATCACCATTTCAGCTTGGACAGGGCTCCACAGGTGCACCCACGCTTCACGCCTTCTGCTGCTGCAGCTCAGCCACTCCCTCTGAGAGAGCTGACCTCCCACCCAGCCTGGCTTGCAGCACCCACCCCACAGGGAGGGGCCGTCCCCCATCTAGGCATTCCAGGTGGCCCATTGGCTCATAATTAGGGTTGTTTATTAGCTAGCTCCTGGCTCTCTGCCCCGAATTCTGCACCCAGCCCAGATGCACACCCTCAAGAAGCTGGGACCAGCCTCGTATACTTATGAAATCATCCAATTGATCTGCAACAGCCCTGTCTGCTGCCCCTAAACAGCAGGAAGAATGGCTGAGAAGACATGCTGATGGGAGAGAAGAAATGCATTGCACAGGTATTGTGGATCCAACTATGACAGAGTTTAAGGCCAGGAGGTGGTCCCTCTACTTCAGCGAATATGTCCTAAGACGGCTCCCAGCTAAAGTCTGGGTGGGACGAAGGCAGTCCTTTGAGTTTGATGCTGCCAGCATTGTCAGCCTACACCCATCCCTGTGTTCCCTCATTTCACCCAGGCCTGCTCATCCTCCGGCCACCCCAGACAGCAGGCACTGCAGGGGCCAGCCTTCCTCATCCAGCTCTCAGAGCTTCTCCAAAGTCTAACTCAAAGGCCCAGGCTGCAAGTCTCACCTTGGCACCGGGCTCCCTTCTCCAGTAGGACACGATGAACTCAAAATGGGGCCCCAGATCTTCCAGCTTAATAAGCAGGTGGAAGCCGTCCATGGTGATCTCCATCCCAGGCGGGGTGAGGATGGCTGTTGGCAAGACAAGGGGAGAGTCAAAGCCAGTCCCAGACAGGACTGATTTCTGTCCAGGGAGACCATGACCAAACCATCAGTGGAAACACGCCAGGCTCATGGGAGGGGAGGGGTTTTGATGCGGCTTCACAGCATGCAGAAGCAAGCACTATACTCAGCAGGTGCTCAGCAAACTCTTTGTGAATGACGAGCAAATGAAAAAAACAAACAACAGCCATATAGTACAATTCACATAGATCAGTGACATATACCATCTGCTGCTAACTTTCAAACATCAGCAGATCAGCAGCCTGTGGATGGGTTGGCCTTTCTAGTCCCAGTCCAAGGAGTCTTCATCTCATAGCCTTATGGAAAGTCAGAGGGTTTTACAAATTCCAAGAATCAGCTCTAGTAATTACAGCCTAAGCACAAACACCATCTTTCATGTTATTGGATCCAAAACAGAGAGACCCCTCAGGCCCCATGGATACTTTCCACTTAGTAGACCAGGAACCAAAGAGCCCACACAGACAGTCTTCAGTCCCTGCCTACTGATGATGGATCCAGACCTTCCTCTCAGATCCAGACACTGCAAGACCGGAAGGGCCACCCTAATTGTGGGCTGTGGCTTGGGAGTGTGTTCTGGCTAAATCCTCCTGCACCGGGGTCAGTGGACACTCAACAGAAAGGCAGTTCCTGCAGGGAGTTTTCAGAGAACAAAGTATTTCCTGGCATCTAAAGAGCTGCTTGGAAAGAGGACAGGAGGACTTGGGAAGTCAGGGGCTAACTGTGCAAAACATACCCAGATCAGAGGTTTCATATGAGCACACAGCACCACTAGAATTGCCTCTGAAACACCTCCAGTAAGAAAGGAGATGTTTGACTCCTCCACTTTTAAGTTAAACATGATTAGAATTGGATCTCCTGATCTCCATCTATGTAGAGAATAGAATTAGACCAAATGACCACATGTCATTTCAGTTCAGATGATTTTCTGACAATGTTGGGGCAGGAACTTCTCTCCTATGTACTCTACATACTCATCTCATTTAATCCAACCAGCAAGCTTCAGAAAGTAAATATTACTCCTACTTACAGATGACATAGCAGAGCCTCAGAGAGGTTACGTGACATTCTCAGAGTCACCCAGTGAATGGCCAGACTTGAAGCTCATGTCTTTCCACGTTTCTAGACTCTGTTGTGTGGGGTGATTTTTAACTCCCAAGGAACAGGATGCACTTAGATCACTTAAATCAGACTCTAGGGATGGGTCCCGGAGATCAGGGGTTCTAAGCTCTCCTGTGACTTGAATTTGCACTGAGGTTAAGAACCTCTGCTCTCAACAGGCTTCCCTTTAAGAACTGGGGATCCTTTCCAAGACAACCTTAAAACCAGATTTTTCATGTCTGAGGAGAAGTTGGGGTGGGGTTTTACAAAGGCCAAAAAGCAGACATCATGCCCTGAGGAGTCTCAGTTTCCTCCCAGCTCTGCAGCTGGGTCCACCTGCGTGAGGACCCTCATCCTCTGCTTCTGGGGCAGGTATGGAGACACCTTTCCTCAGCTCCTCAGCAGCGAGCCCTTTTCCTGTTTATACTTACCTTTTCAAGCACAAGTTGCTTCTGCACACACCCACCCTCAGAGCTGTGTGGACACTTCCTTATCTCCAAACGCCCCATGCCTGCCTTTCCAAAAACAGCTGCCAGCCTCCAGCAATGATCTTGGCTGGAACCCTGTGCTTCCAGGAGCCAGAGGGAGGTGGTGCTGGTGCTGCCCAGGCACTGTGGGTGGAGGCAGAGCTACAGCAGCCTCCAGTGCCCCTCCAGCTACCCCAGGGCCTGGCACTGGGATCCCACTGCTTCCACCATGTCCTGCCAGTGCCATGGGAGAGACGGCAAGCAGAGGAGCCCACATCCTGCACCAAAATTCCTACTGGTATCCATTCCAAAAGGACTTCCCTGTAGCTCAAACGGTAAAGAATCTGCCTGTGATACAGGAGACCAGGGTTCGATTCCTGAGTTAGGAAGATCCTCTGGAAAAGGGAATGGCAATCCACTCCAGTATTCTTGCCGGGAGAATTCCATGGACAGAGAAGCCTGGTGGACTACAGTTCGTGGGGTCACAAAGAGTCGGACACGACTGAGCGACTAACACAGACACACATCCATTCCAATGGTCCCACTCCTGCCCCCTAGTTCTTCCCTTCTTCTTCTGCTTGCTGGCTCTCAACTCTGGGCATATCCCTGGGGTAATAATAATAATATGAATAGCTGAGTGCTATTACAAGGCAGCACTGCCCTGAGCATTTACACTTTTCATCTCACCCCCAACCACCCACTGAGGCAAGCCATTGCCCCTCTCACTCAAGTGGCTGAGCCGGGATTTGAACCCCATCTGTCTGTCTCTGGAGGACCAAGTTCTCTCTCAGCTCTACCTTCACCTCCTCCAGCAGGGGCTCCCTCACCTTCTAACCCTCCTGGTTTCTCCCAATCCCCATGCTCCTCAGGAAGCTCTGACTCACTCCATTAATTTCGAGGCTGCCCCAACCTCCCCGTGTCCTCACTCCCAGCAGAGGGTCACCTGTCACCCAGAGAATACAGGTCCCCGAAGACCTTTCATTTGCCTTTCCTGTGTGTCCCAGGGGGTCACATCATTGCCCACAGCTGTCTTTGCACCTCCACTCAATCCCCCAGTTGGCAGCCTGCCCAACATCCCCGCTCCTCCTGCTCCATGAGACCACTTTCAAGAGGACCTATTTGGGGGCCTCCCTCAGGCGCAGCAGCAGCTCGTCTGTTCTTCCTTCTCTGACTCTCTCCCTGTCCTCCATTCTCTTCAAACCCTAGGTTTCCCAGAATCCTAGCCTGGTTCTATTTGTCCTCATATCTCGTCCCTGGACACCCTCACCTGCTCTCAAGCCATTAGCTATTAATTTCATTTTGTGTGTCTGTGACCTGTCTGAGTCCCAGGGCCTGATTCCCAACTGCCAATCAGACATCCATGGGATGATGTCTGATAGGAATCTCAACCTCAAAGAGCCCAAAGCCAGCAGCATCTCTTATTCCTCAGATCAGCCGCTCCTCCTGGGTCCTCTTCCTTGGATGGCACTCCTCCTAACCCCATCTGGAAGCTGGGTGCCATCACCATCTCCCCCACCTCTGTCTCACGGAAACTGGTCACCGAGCTCTGTCCCTTCTAACTCAACCATGTCTCTAGAATTTGTCCTCTCCTTCCTATGCCTCCCCCTTTTCTAGGATCACGATCCACCCTGGTTCAGCTGGAATGTTACAGCCCTCTCTTCACTCTTCCCATGGCCTGCAGGTCTGTCCTACTCCAGCTCACTTTCCACACCACAGCCAGCGCGATTGTTCTGTAGACAGACCTGGACCAGATCCCCTCCTCTTCCATGACGCTCCTCTACTGATCTGATGAGACTTCATGTCGAAGCCCTTCACTGTGTGACCAGCTGCTTCCTCGGCCCCAGCCATCCAGACCCTGCTCCTGCTCTTTCCCCTCACACCCTGCTACACACTGGGCATTGTTTGCACTCTGGATTTGGTCACCAATCCAGATTCTTCCCTAACTTCTTTCTCAATACGTTTGCCAGGTTCCATTGCTATAGAAAAGTTATTTATTTCCAAAGGGCTGTTTTTGGTCACTGTGATCATGTATAGACCCTATTGCCAAAGAAGATGCTTACACAGGCAACAAAGATGGGGCCAGTGAGGCCTCAGATGGGGGGCAGTGTTAAGAGTTAATGATGTGTGATCATGGTAGGGAGAGGCCGTCCTAGCGCCTCTACCCACTTCCAGAGCACTTTTCCTTCCAGAGACAGTCAGGAATAACTTCCAAAGTCTCATTTCAAAATGAGAGAGAGGAAGCAGCTGGCAATGTTTTCAACAGACCAGTTAGGGTTGTCTATGTTTGCAGCATTCTGACTTTGTAAGACTCATTTGATGCTGAAGAGAATCCCAACAGTCTCAGTGAGCACAGCTGCTGCAGGAGAGGCTGCTGGGGACAGGGGAGTAAGAAGAGAAGGGCCTTACTTGAGTTCTGGTTAAAGCGGTGCTTCAGAGTGCTCCAGGCCGAGGTCAGCGAGCCCAGGGTGGCCCTGACCCGGAGGCTGTATGACACAGTGGCGGTGATGTCCTCCGTGATGTCACACTCAGGCCTTTGAGTGGATGAGCACCAGCTGCTGGGGATCCAGATGTGGCTCGTGTACAGGCTCTCATACTCCCTGGCCAAAGAGAGGAGGGGACAGCGTCACACCAGGCCCTTCCACCCTGGCTCAATGAAGGTTTCAAGTAACCGCCTCCTCCACTAACTTTTTATGGGCCAGGAAAAGAAGTATTTGCTCCACATTCCTTTCCTTCCCTCTCCTCCGTCACCAACCATCCCTTCTTCCTGACTCCTTCTCCAAAGACAGGGAGCCTCAGGCATCAACCCCGCTCTGTCCTGGTCTCTCCATCTGCACGGTCACCACCCTAGTCTCAGCGACTGTCACTCCTTGCCTTGCTGTGTCTCCGGACAGATTTTCCTACTTCCCTTCCTGCCAGTCTTCAAACCATTTGTCACTCAGCAGAGCAGAGCATTTCTCTCCTTAGTGACTTCCAAAAAGCCTAGAATGGAATGCATACTCTCCCCCTGCCAACAAGAATCTATGGCCTTCTTGCTCCGCCCCTAAAGGTGATGCTCCCTCCACACAGGCCTCCTCATGATTCCTCCAACTTGGCAACATGCTGCTGTGTCTCAGTGCCCTGCCCTCAGTGTGAGTGCCCAGCATTCACACTGGTTGCCCGCTCCTGTCCTTCAGATATTGGCTTAAATATCACATCCTCAGACAGACCTTCCCTAACCATCAGATAAAAAGCTGCCACAGAGCCAACTCACTGTGCAATGGATTTTAGCTCCCTCCTAGAACTGATTTCTATCTGAACTTAGGCACAGCAGTGCTGCCTGATAGAACTTCCTGTGATGGTGAAAACCTTCTGTATTCATGTTGTTTTACAATGGCACCCCACTCCAGTACTCTTGCCTGGAAAATCCCATGGATGGAGGAGCCTGGTAGGCTGCAGTCCATGGGGTCGCTAAGAGTCGGACACGACTGAGCGACTTCACTTTCACTTTTCACTTTCATACATTGGAGAAGGAAATGGCAACCACTCCAGTGTTCTTGCCTGGAGAATCCCAGGGACGGGGGAGCCTGGTGGGCTGCCATCTATGGGGTCGCACAGAGTCGGACATGACTGAAGTGACTTAGCATAGCATAGCATACAGTAGCTGGTAGCCACAGATGGCTATTAAGAACTTGAAATGTGGCTCATATGACTAGGAAACAGACTTTTGAATTTAATTCTGATTAATTTAAGTATAAATAGCTGTCCGTGTCTAGTGCTACCACGTTGGACAGTGCAGACCTAGTGCACTTATTTCTTCAAGTTTTTACCATCTCCTCCTCTAAATGTAATCTTCTTCTGCCTGGAAACTTTGTGGTCTGTACCCCTGAGCCTAGGAGAATGTCTACGCCTGTAGCTGCTTGGTTTGTATGAATTGTTAGTGAGTTTTACTGAGTATCTTCTGCATCCCTGTCACTCCTTGACAGCTCTGAGGGCCTGGACACCTGGAGAAGGACCAGCTGACCTATAGGGTCACAATTTGTTTTGGCTCCTGGGGGCAAGTGTACTGTCAGGAAAACTGAGGTCTCCCCGACCCATAAAATATCTGAGTCTCCAAATAATTTCTCTTCCTCAAGTCAGAGCCAAACTCATTTCATCTTAAGATTTTCTTCAGCTTTAGACAACTGACTCACTGTTGGAAAGAAACTTCACGAAAATGTGTTTATATACTTTTGTGTTCCCAGAGAGTTCACTGCCAAATCCATGGGACAACTTCCCTTGTTGCTTCAATTCTCTTAGGGCCCGTGAAGACAGAGGAGGCAGATCGTAGGAAATCATCTTTCTCTGGGTTCACAAAGCCTTCTTGAGCTCTGGAATGAGGGCTGTGCCTCTAGGCATCAACTACTGCCTAAAGGAGAGAAACTAAAAAACAAAACAACAGCAACAACAACAAACGCTCACCCCTGGTACTCGACAGAATAGTGTACTATTTCTTCAGGCACAATCACTGGGCTCCATGTCAAGACGTGCTTCATGTTGGTTGATTGTACAGAGAGGTTCTGAGGGGCAGGTAGAACAGCCACTCCATCTGGGACCAAGGAGACAGACAAGCTGACAAGGCGAGTTCACCTCAGGGAATGCCACAGCTTCAGGTTAGTTTCTAACGAAAAGTCAAACATGCTTAAGAACTAGTCAGTCAGTCAGTTCTCAGTCATGTCGGACTCTTTGTGACCCCATGAACCACAGCACGCCAGGCCTCCCTGTCCATCAACAACTCCCGGAATTTACCCGAACTCATGCCCATTGAGTCAATGATGCCATCCAACCATCTCATCCTCTGTCGTCCCCTTCTCCTCCTGCCCTCAATCTTTCCCAGCATCAGGGTCTTTGCAAATGAGTCAGCTCTTTGCATCAGGTGGCCAAAGTATTGGAGTTTCAGCTTCAACATCAGTCCTTCCAATGAACACTCAGGACTGATCTCCTTTAGGATGGACTGGTTGGAACTAGAAGAAACTCTAATTTTACCATATTTGTGTTCATGCTAAATATTGCTATCATCATTGTAATTCTCCCTTTGGTGATTAGCATATTAACATTAATATTAATATGTATGTGTATGGGTGCTTAGTCGTGACCAGCTCTTTGTGACCCTATGGAATATAACCTGCCAGCATCCTCTGTCCATGAGATTTTCCAGGCAAAAACACTGGAGTGGGTTGCCATGCCCTTCTCCATGGGGATCTTCCTGACCTAAGGATCAAACCCACATCCCCTGCATCTCCTGGATTGCAGGCTGAATCTTTACCACTGAGCCATCTGGAAAACCCAGTTACTATTAATAATAATAGCTAACATTATTGACATTAATAATGGTTAGTATTTTTGGTCACCTGATGCAAACAGTCAGCTCATTGGAAAAGTCCCTGATGCTGGGAAAGATTGAAGGCAGAAGGAGAAGAGGGCATCAGAAGATGAGATGGCTGGATGGCATCACTGATGCAATGGACATGAACTTGGGCAAACTTCGGGAGATGGTGAGGGACAGGGAGGCCTGGTGTGCAGCAGTCCATGGGGTCGCAAAGAATCAGACATGAATGGGCGACTGAACAACAATATTACTGAGCACTTACCAAACTCTATCTATGCTGTGAGCTCGATTATCACATGATTTTCTCATTTAATTCTCATGACCATACTGGGACACAAGGACCATCAGTTTCTCTGTTGTACAAGTGAGAAAACTGAAGCACATTATATACAACCCTTGTGTCACACTGGTCACGATGCAGGCCTGGACTTTGTTTGGACTTTGCCACTGACTTTGTGACCGTAAACACATTGCGTAAACCTGAGCCCCCCACCTCTACATGACAAACCCATATCGGCTCCTGCCGGCTTCTCATCACCACCCTCTCTTGCTACTGCCATCCTCAGCTATCAGAGCAATTCCTTTGTGTCCCCAAAATGGCCAAACGGGGCACAGCTGCTGTTTGGGAAGTGCAGGCTCAGGTCTGCCATGGAAGGAGTCCAGTACAGAAGGGCACCAAGCCAGTTTGGAGACTCCACCCCAGACAGCCTGCAGGCCTCTGAGCCAGATGAGACTCAAGCATCTGCTTACGCAGCTGTGTGCCCAGAGTGTGCACACAGTGGGTCTACAGCTTGCACACAGAATCAAAGCTGATTTGTGATTCTTGTGATTCTTCACAGAATCATCTGTGAAGCTGATCCCTTATAAGGACTTCGCAGCCCCACTCCGGATCTCCTACTGTGGTCTTCCCCTCTTTTAATGCCCAACACCTGCCTCCTTTTGCTGTTACAGTTGCAGTGATAACATCAACAGCACAGTGTGTATGAGGCTGGGACCCTCGCCTGGGACTTTTCATCCTTGTGTCTGTCTCCAAATTGGCACCTGCTGTTCGTTATCAAGTCCTGTAACCATGAGGGGTTGGGGGCTGCCAGGAACATCCCACTTAGTGCCCTTGTGGGCACTAATGAAGGATCCTGGTGATGTAGCCCAATCTCACTCTCAGCATCCAGGGCTTGGCCTGTGAGGAAACACCTGGGGTGCCCTCAAGGGAGGCTTCCTGCCCTCCCCACCCTTATACTTGTCGTCACCCAAGGGAAGAAAGGGAAAAGAGCCAGCTGCAATAAGATAGCACAGGAGGGCAGGGCGTAGTCCCCTCTGACATGCTGCCTCTGGTGCAGTAGACAAAACATTTCTCTAGTCAGATATGTGGGGATTTTAAAACTATAAACATAAAGCTTGAATTCATAATTCTAAAACTCTCAAAAATGAAATCTCCTGGCCCAGATAATTACACTGGAGAATACGAATGTGAGATGTGAGACTTGGACCATAAAGAAAGCTGAGCACTGAAGAATTGATGGTTTTGAACTGTGGTGCTGGAGAAGACTCTTGAAAATCCCTTGGACTTCAAGGAGATCCAACCAGTCCATTCAGGAAATCAGTCCCAAATATTCATTGGAAGGACTGATGCTGAAGTTGAAGCTCCAGTACTTTGGCCACCTGATGTGAGGAGCTGACTCATTGGAAAAGTGTCTGATGCTGGGAAAGACTGAGGGCATGAGGAGAAGGGGGAATAGAAGATAAGATGGTTGGATGGCATCATCAGCTCAATGGACGTGAGTTTGAGCAAACTCTGGGAGATGGTGAAGGACAGGGAAGCCTGGCATGCTGCGATCCATGTGGTCACAAAGAGTCGGATACTACTTATCAATTGAACAACACCACAAACTATGAAATAATTAAAGAGAAAGTAGTACCAATTTTATACAATATCTTCCAGAAATCAAAGAGGAAAAAATTTATTTATGGGGTCAGTATTACCCTGATACCAAAATCAGACAAAGATTGTATACATATTTTTAAAAGCAAAAGACTACAGATCAATATGTCTCAGGCACTTAGATGCAAAAATCTTTGACAAATACAATCCAAATTTGGTGTTGTATAAACTATATACCCTGATCAAATGGGATTTATTCCAGGTATGCAAGGCTGCTTCAGTATTTGAAAATCAATTAATGTAATCCACCACATCAACAAGATCAAGAAGAAAAATCATATAATTGTTTCAACTGACACCAAGAAAGCATTTACAAAATTCAACACCCATTCATAATTTTAAAACAAAACAAAAAGAAAAAAAGAAACCGTTTCTTTGAATTATGAACAACAGGAATTATCTCAATTTGATAATGACCATCTATAAAAAACCTACAGCTGGATTTTCCTGGTGGCACAGTGGATAAAAATCTGTCTGCCGATGCAGGAGACACAGGTTTGATCCCTGATCCGGGAAGATCCCACATGCCGTGGAACAGCTAAGCCCATACAGCACAACTACTGAGCCCAAATTCTCAAGCCTGCCAGCCGCAACTACTGAAATCTGTGCACCTAGAACCTGTGCCCACAGCAAGAGAAGCCACATAGTGAGAGGCACTGCAATGAAGAGCAGCCCCTGCTCACCGCACCTAAAGAAAGCCCACGCAAATCAGTGAAGATCCAGCATAGCCGGAAAAAAAAAAAACCTACAGCTAGCATCTTGTTCACTGGTAAAAGGCTGGATGCTTTTCCCTATATCAAGAATGAGGCAAGGATGCCCACACTTATCGCTTTTATTCGACATTGTACTAGAAGTTCTAGCAACTGTAATAAGGCAAACAAAGGAAGTGAAAGACATTACAGCTTGGAAAATAAGTGATAAATCTCCCTCTATTTCCAGGTGACATGTTAGGCTATGTAGGAAATCCCACAGAATCTACCAAAAAAACCTCTGAAAACTAATAGAGTTTGGCAAGTTCATGGGATACAAGATAAACATTAAAAAATTAGTTGTATCTCTAAATACTAGCAATGAACACCTATATGCAGAAACTTAAAATATTATTTGCAATCATTGCCCCTCTCCAAAAGAAAAACTCATGTGTAAATCTAATGAAACGTATCTTTCTATGGGGAAAACACCACAATGCCAGTGAAAATAATTCAAAGAAAATCTAAATAGATGGAGAGGTATACTGTGCTCATGGATTGGACAACTCAACATAGTTAAAACGGTAATTCTCCCCAAATTGATATATACGTTTAACAGGGTTCCTATCAAAAACCCAGAAAGGTTTTTTGGTGGAGATAGGTAAGCTTTTCCTAAAATTTATGAGAAAAGGCAAAGGAACAAGAATAAAACAATTTTGAAAAAGCAAAAGGTAAGAGAACTCAATCTACCCAATTTTAAAACTTACAATAATTAAGACTGTGTGGTATTGACAAAGCAATAGACACATAGATTGATGAAACAATATAGACATCCCAGAAATAGACCCACACAAATATGCTCAGATGATTTTTGGCAAAGGTGCAAAAGCAATTCACTGAAGGAAGGATAGCCTTTTCAACAAACAATATTAGAGCAATTGGATATTTGCAGGCAAACAAAAAACCTCAATCTACATCTCACATGTTAGCAAAAATTAACTCAAAGTAGGCCATGGACTTGATGTAAAATGTGAAAGTCTAAAACTTTTAGGAAAAAACATAGGAGAAAATCTTCAGGGCCAGACAAAGATTTCCTACACTTGACACTCAAAGCATGATCCATAAAAGGAAAAATTTATAAACAGGCATCATCAAAATTAAAATCTCTTGCACCACGAAGACCCTGTTAAGAGGATAAAAAGACAAGATACAGACTAGAAGAAAACATTTGCAAACAATATATCTCACAAAGGATTTATATCTAGAACATATATATACAGAATACTCAAAACCCAACAGTAAAAAAAGCAAGCAATTCAATTAGAAAATGAGTAAAAGATGTGAAGAGTCATTTCACCAAAAAACCACACACAGATGGCAAATAAGCACATGAAAATATGTTCAATATCATTAGCTATTAGGGAAATGCAAATTAAAACTTCCATGAGAGAGTGCCACACAGCTATCAGAATGACTAAAAATTCTTACAGTGACAAAACCAAACCCTGGTGAGGACGCAGAGAAAGTGGATCCCTCATCCATCGCTGGGTGGGAACGAAGTGGCACTACCACACTGGAAGATCGTTCAGCAGTTTCTTGCAGAACTAAACTTGTAAATTACTACACAACCCAGCAAGTGCACTCTTGGGCATTTATCCCAAGGTAATGAAAATTTATATCACACAAAGTCTGCACAACAAATGTCCATAAACAAAATGGATCAGCCCAGATGCCCACAGGTGAATGGTTAAACAAATATGGTATATCCAAGAAAAAGGAACAAACTACACAAAACAATCTGGATGCATCTCCAGGGAATGACACCAACTGAAAGAAGCCAAACCCCCAAAGTTACATACTGTATATTTCTATTTTTATAACATTTTCAAATGACAAAATTTTAGATTTTGAGAGATTAATGGTTGCCAGGAGTTAGGAAGAGTGGGGAAAGGCACAGTAGTGAGAGTGGGTGAGGTTATAAAAAGGCAACAAGACATATCATTGTGATATTGAAAATGTTCAGTATCTTGACTGTGGTGATAAATATACAAACCTTCACACACACACATACACATTCTCAAACAAATGCAAGTAAAGCTGGGGAAATCTGAAAAAGATGTGCGGATTTTGTCAATACTAAGGATTTCAATATTCTAGTTGTAGTATTATACTATTGTTTTGCAAAATACCATTCTGGAAACTGGGTTTTCTGTATTATTTCCTTTTTTTTTTTAATTTATTTGGCTACACCAAGTCTTTGGAGAAGGAAATGGCACCCCACTCCAGTACTGTTGCCTGGAAACTCCCATAGACGGAGGAGCCTGGTAGGCTGCCGTCTATGGGGTCGTACAGACTCAGACATGACTGAAGTGACTTAGCAGTAGCACACCAAGTCTTAGTTGGGCACGAGGGATCTTTTTTAGTTGCAGCATGCAGGATTTTTTTTTTTAAGTTTTGGCATGCAAACTCTTAGTTGTGGCATGTGAGATCAAGTTCCCTGACCAGGGATCAAACCCAGGGCCCCCTGCATTGTGGGGGTGGAGTCAGCCACTGGACCACCAAGGAAGTCCCTCTGTGTTATCTCTTATGAAAAGTGTGAAAGTGTTAGTTGCTCAATCATGTCCAATTCTTTGCGACCCCATGGCCTGTAGCCTGCCAGGCTCCTCCGTCCATGGGATTCTCCAGGCAAGAATACTGGATTGGGTTGCCATGTCCTACTCCAGGGGATCTTCCTGACCCAAGGATTGAACCAGGGTCTCCTGCATTGCAGGCAGATTCTTCACCATCTGAGCCACCAGGAAAGCCCACTTATTTCTTATAACTGCATAAAAATCTAGAATTACAGCAAAATTTCAGTTAAAAAATACAGTGTCATCACACCTAAAAAAATAACATTAATTCTGATTATCTGAATGACAGGATACATTTTAAAAGACCATGATAGGATAAACTCAAACAGAATGAAATGCATCCAGGAAAAAAGTTGTATAATTGAGTGCAGTCAATTAAATCAGCCAGGGAGACCTGTTTACAGAGGGAGACCTAATGATTAGCCGTCCCAATGATTAGGGCACTTACCAAGGCTTTAAGGAAGACACTCTGAGGTTGAATTTCTGGATATGTCTTTCTTCATGAAGGGCACACAGGCAGGACAACGGCAAGAGATGTCCCAGCTTGTAGGTCACTCCATTATGCTATGCAACAGTTTGCACTCGTGTAACTGTCTTCACCTAGCTGTGAAATTCCAAATCTAACTCCACTATGGGCAAAATACTGTCTCATTCCTATATTAAAATGAAAATTACTGCTTCTTTCTGAGCCCTATGAGCAACATCTTCAATATCTTTATTCCACTTGTATAGTATATTCCAAATTCTATCTTTGTTTCACTGTAGTTTATGTAGCACACACACACATTGGGAATGAGATGGAAAATCAGTAATGCCAGTGAACTACTGATGCCAGGGTATGTTTAATTGGGTTACACAGAAAGTATGGAAGAGGACTTCCCTGATGGTCCAGTGGTTAAGAATCTACCTTCCAAGGCAGAGGGCACAGGTTCAGTCCCTGGTCTGGGCACTAAGATCCCACATGCCGTGCAGCCAAAATTTTAAATTAAAAAAAAAAAAAACCACAACTAAGGTGGTACTACATGAGGAAGGATCCGTTTTATGCTAGGACACTAAATAGGGAACTCTAGTTTCAGCTCAACTCTAAGCGAGAGTGACTCCTTTCACCTATGAAAGGTTTTAAAATCCCCTCCAGTTGTTTGAGAAGGCACACCGTGGTCCTTAGAAGGCAATTCAATGGAGAAAAACAAAACTTTATCATCCACCCAGCAATCTCATTAACAAGAAATGTCATCTAACAGCCAGGAGTAATATGTATTGAAGTCAAGTCCCTGAAGAAACCAGTTAATAGACACTCTCCCTGATGTAAATAAGCAAATACAAAAACAAAGAATACAGTTAAGGGACTTCCCTGGTGGTCCAGTGGTTAAGACTTCACTGTCCAAGGCAAGGGGTGCAGGTTCCATCCCTGGTCTGGGAGCTAACATCCCACAGCTCTCACAGCCAAAAAATACAAAATGTAAGACAAAAGTAACATTATAACGAATTCAAAAAAGACTTTTAAAAAGTACTTAAAAAAATATATATATAGTCAAGGGGGAAGGGGAGAGTAAGCTTGTAGTGTGAATGGGAAAGACACATTAGCCACAGGGAGGAGGGTACAAAATGGGGAAGAGTTTTTTGCTCAGCCCCACTGGATGAGAATTCTCCCCGGAGCTGGAGTGAGATGTTGGAATATCCTCTGGTCATTTGGTTCCTCTGAATAGGTATGCTCTTGTCACTATAGAGAATTATTCTCCTTTAACCGTCTGACTCAGTATCTCAAGAAGGCCCATGGGGTGGAGCCTCTTGGATGGTGTTTCCAACAAAAACTTGAGCTGGGTGACTGTGACCTGACTATTAAGATTTTGGTGCTCAGTGTGGCAAAACTAGCTGAGCAACATTTTTTGCACAGAGCTGCATTCACAAAGCTGATCCCTTTTTCTTGTGGCCTGTTCATTTTCTATTGCACTGTAATAAATTTCCACAAAGGCAGTATCTTAAAACAACACAGATTTATTATTTTCCAGTTCCACAGGTCAGGAATCTGAATCAGGTCTAACTGAGCTAAAATCAAGGCGTTGGCTTGAAGAGCAGGCTCCAGAGAAGACTGTTTTCTTGCCATTTCCATTTGCTGGGACAAAGGCCCCACCTTCTTGCGCACAGCCCCTCTTTCCTCCATTTTCAAAGCCAACAATGGCTGGTTAAGTCCCTTTCATGTTTCAAATTTTTCCTGCCTCTTTTTCTGTCCTCCCATCCCTCTCTCCCTGGATCCAGGAAAGCTTCTCAGCTTTGAAGGACTCATATGATTAGATTGGGCCCGTCCAATAATCCAGGATAATCTCCTAATCTCAAAATCCCATAACATTAATCACATCTTAATGTGGGAAAAAAAAAAATCCCTTTTTCCACAGGAGGTAACATATCCACTAGTTTCCAGGAATTAGAGTATGGACATCTTGAATTCCCCTGGTGGTCCAGTGGTTAAGACTCTGTGCTCCCAATGCAGGGGGTAGGGGTTCAATCCCTGGTCAGGGAACTAAGAACCCATAAGCCACACAGTCAAATAAATGTTTTTTGAAAAAGAATGTGGATATCACTGGGGGACCATCATTTTGACTACCACCACAGGGGCTTGCACTTTAGGGGATACTGGTACTGCAAACTGACATGACATGTCTCTCAATTACAGTAGATTATTTCAAGAGAATCCCCTTGTATGTGATCTGAACAAAAGAGCAAGGCAGAGCCAGGACATGGCTGCTAAACAAGTTGCTGGCATCACTTGCTGCCTAGTAACTAGTGCCCCATCCCAGCTTCAAAAGGTATGCAAACCAGTTCATGCCTCAGGAAAGTGGTCTATTGTTTCAGGATCTTGAAGTATGGTCTGGATCAGCAGCAGCACAAAACCCTGCAACCTATGCCCTACTGAACCAGAATCTGCATTTTAACAAGACACACCACCCCAAACCCCAGGTAATTCATAAACATTAAAGTTTGAGAAGCACTGGTATATAGAGGTTAAACTAACCGTTCTCAATCTTGGCCGCCCATTAGAATCACTGGGGAAGAGGCTTTTAAGTTTTATTTTGAAATAATTTCAGACTTAACAGAAGAGTTGCAAAATAGTACAGAGAGCTCCCATATACCCTTCAGTCAGTTTTCCACATGTACACAACCAGGAAACAAATATGAAAAGGAAGATATTAACATTGGCCCAATATCCATAATGAAGCCTCAGTCTTTATCTGAATTTCACCAAATTTTCCCCTAGATCTCTTTCTTTCTCTCTTCCTCCCTTCCTTCCTCTCTCCCCTCCTTCCTTCCTTTTTCCTTTTTTCAGGAACCAGTCCAGGTCCTACATTTAGTTGTCATATCTACTTAGTCTTCTCCAGTCTGTCCTCAGTCTTTCCTTGACATTTTTGACAGGTACAGGTCAGTTGTTTTGTACGATATTCCTCAGTTTGGGTTTGTCTAACATTTTTTCATGATTTGATTAAGGTCGTACATTTTTGCCATGTACTAATATATCTTATGACTGGTGGAGTTACCCTTGACCACTTGGTTAAGGCGGTGTCTTCACTATAAAATTACCATTTTCCCTTTATAATTAATAAATGATTTAGGGGAAATACTGTGATACTGAGCAGTGATTGTTTCTCCTCAAATTTTCATCCATTAAGTTTTGTATTTATTGGTGGATGATACTTGCAACAATCATTGCTATGATGTTCTAGCCGTGGTTTTGTTGTCTTAATTGGAATTTTGTAAGGAAGAGTTCTTCCCGCTCTACCATTTGTGGAGATTTGTAATAATCCGTGTGGACTCATAGAAATTTATTTTATTCTATCAATGTTGATTATGTTACTCAAATTGTTCCATCTTCGGTTATTGGGAGCTATTTTGGATTTTGTGTGCTTTTGACTTACTTTCATCTCTCCTCTTTTTTCATGTTATTTTTATTAATAGACTTTTAATTTTTAGAATAATTTTAGATTTATAGGAAAAAGTACAGACAGTAAGTACAGGGTTCTTGTAAACCCTTCTCAGCTTCCCCTGATGCTAACATCTAATATAGTCATGATATACTTGTCAAAACTAAGAAACTAACATTGGTATGTTACTTTTAATTAAACTCCAAACTTTACTTGGATTTTGCCAAATTTTCCACTGATACTTTTTTCCATCCCAGGTTCCAATCCAGGATACTTGTGGCATCTTGGCCCCCATCCTTCTTTGAGCACTTCCTTCATTACCACAAAATGCTCCAAACTTGTATTTTCTCTTCCCAGTTATGGAATAAACCCTTCTCTAAGGAGTCTGACCCAGGAAGTTTTTAAAAATCCCAGAGCCAAGGCGGCACCCTAGATTAATTAAGTCAGATTTCTGGCTTTGAAATCCTGGCTGCTGCTGCTGCTGCTAAGTCGCTTCAGTTGTGTCCGACTCTGTGCAGCCCTATAGACGGCAGCCCACCAGGCTCCCCCGTCCCTGGGATTCTCCAGGCAAGAACACTGGAGTGGGTTGCCATTTCCTTCTCCAATGCATGAAAGTGAGAAGTGAAAGTGTTTGTATTTTTAAAAGCGCTCCAGGTGATTCCAATGTGCATTTGAGATTGAGAACCACTGACCTAGACCTTACTTCTGGGGCCTGAAAGATAGTTAAAACTATGAATGATATATGGTATCACTTTTATATGGAATCTAAAATACGACAGTAAAGAACCTGTCTATGAAACAGAAACAGAATCATGGACATAGAACAGAATGGTGGTTGCCTAGGGGGAGGGGATGGGGAAAGGGGTGGAGTAGGAGTCTGGGGTTAGTAATGTAAGGTTTTATAAATAGAATGGATAAGCAACAAGGCCCTACTGTATAGCACTGCTACTGCTAAGTCACTTCAGTCGTGTCCGACTCTGTGCGACCCCATAGACGGCAGCCCACCAGGCTCCCCCGTCCCTAGGATTCTCCAGGCAAGAACATTGGAGTGGGTTGCCATTTCCTTCTCCCATGCATGAAAGTGAGAAGGGAAAGTGAAGTCGCTCAGTCATGTCCGACTCTTAGCGACCCCATGGACTGCAGCCTACCAGGCTCCTCCATCCATGGGATTTTCCAGGCAAGAGTACTGGAGTGGGGTGCCATCACCTTCTCCAGTATAGCACAGTGAACTATATTTAATATACTGTGATAAACCATAATGGAAAAGATATAGATGTATAACTGAATCACTGTGTTATACAGGAGTAATTAACACAAAATTATAAATCAACTATATTTCAATTTTAAAAAACTATGAATGATAAATCCCTAGACTTGAGTGTATTTCCCAGTAGGGTCTTATGTTCCCTGAAGACAGGACACTTTGTTTTGTTCATCTTTAATCAGCACCTAATCCAGAAACTGGCACATAGTGGGTGCTCAGAAATTTAAAATGAATGAAAACAAAATACATGAACCAAATCTTGGCTCAGTGAAATTGGCCTCAGCCTGAATTTTTTTTCCCCTCTGATTCCTATCTAATTCAGATGACCATTATATCTACTACTGTGGGCAAGAATCCCTTAGAAGAAATGGAGTAGCCATCATAGTCAACAAAAGAGTCCAAAATGCAGTACTTGGGTGCAATCTCAAAAATGACAGAATGATCTCAGTTCATTTCCAAGGCAAACCATTCAATATCACAGTAATCTAAGTCTATGCCCCAACCACTAAGGCCGAAGAAGCTGAAGTAGAACGGTACCATGATGACTTACAAGACCTTCTAGAACTAACACCAAAAAAAGATGTCCTTTTCATCATAGGGGACTGGAATGCAAAAGCAAGAAGTCAAGAGATATCTGGAGTAACAGGCAAATCTGGTCTTGGAGTACAAAATGAGGCAGGGCAAAGGCTAACAGTTTTACCAAGAGGATGCACTGGTCATGGCAAATACCCTCCTCCAACAACACAAGAGATGACACTACACAGGAACATCACCAGATGGTCAGTACTGAAATCAGATTGATTATATTATTCACAGCCAAAGATGGAGAAGCTCTGTACAGTAAGTGAAAACAAGAGTGGGCAATAACTGTGGTTCAGACCATGAACTCCTTATTGCAAAATTTAGACTTCAATTGAAGAAAGTAGGGAAAACCACTAGACCATTCAGGTAGGACTTGAATCAAATCCCTTACTATTATAGAGCAGAAGTGACAAATAGATTCAAGGGATTAGATCTGATAGACAGACTGCCTGAAGAACTATGTACAGAGGTTCGTAACATTGTATAGGAGGCGGTGATCAAAATCATCCCCCAAAAAAAGAAATGCAAAAAGGCAAAATGGTTGTCTGAGGAGGCCTTATGAATAGCTGAGAAAAGAAGAGAAGCGAAAAGCATAGGAGAAAAGGAAAGATATACCCATCTGAATGTAGAGTTCCAAAGAATAGCAAGGAGAGATAAGAAAGCCTTTTTAAAGCAAACAATGAAAAGAGACAGAGAAAACAATAGAATGGGAAAGACTAGAGACCTCATCAAGAAACTTAGAGATAACAAGGGAATTTTTCATGCATAGATGGGCACAATAAAGGACAGAAATGGTATGGACATAACAAAAGCAGAAAATATTAAGAAGAGGTGGCAAGAATACACAGAAGAACTAACCACAAAGTTCTTAATGACCCAGATAACCACAATGGTGTGATCACTCATTTGGAGCCAGACATCCTGGAGTATGAAGTCAAAGGGGTCTGAGGAAGCATCACTATGAACAAATCTAGTGGAGGTGATGGAATTCCAGCTGAGCTATTTCAAATCCTAAAAGATGAAGCTGTGAAAGTGCTGCACTCAATATGCCAGCAAATTTGTAAAACTCAGCAATGGCCACAGGACTGGAAAAGGTCAGTTTTCATTCCAATCCCAAAGAAAGGCAATGCCAAACGACGTTCAAACTACTACACAACTGCCGGGGTCCAGCCCCGGCTGATCCAGGGTATTCGAAGGAGAGACGGCGTAGGCGAGGGTCAGGAAACAACTGCTTAATTACACGTTAATTAAGGATGCAAAGAGTAATAGAATGAGGATAGCTCAGTAGGAAAATTCAGTGGAGAAAAGAGGCTGAGAAGCTTGGTTTACGCGGGAGACCAATAAAACTTCAAGACAAGAAGTTTGCACCACTTAGGTAGGCCGCAGGCGTCCTTCCGTTCTCCCGAAGGAGAGGAGACACTGAGGCCTCCCCGGTCGGATCTTACAAGCCCAGGCATAATTAGCAAGCATGGTGGGTTCCGCGCTCCAGATGGAGACTCAGCTAGAATTTGGGAGAGAGAGTGACATGGGGAGACCAAGTTTCGGTGAACAAGGCCCGCACTTTATTTTCCAAAGTAGTTTTTATACCTTAAGTTATGCATAGAGGATAATGGGGGAAGGGGTGGAGTCATGCAAGGACAGCAGTTCCTGGTTCTAATCTAAGCCAGGCTTTCAAACTTATCATATGCAAAAGTTCAGGTGATTGACATCATCTTCTGGCCAGGAGGCCTGTTAACATTTTAAGAAACTTATTTTTCTCTAAAGGTGATTATTCCAAAGTCAGGCACCAGCCTTCCAAAAAGCATTGGACAAAGCTGCATTTTACATTTCTATACACCCATTATATCAATCAATACACTGCCAAGGACACAGTAGGTAAGGAGTATGGAGACTTAGCAGCAAACATTGGCCCAACAAGTGAAAAACCCTTCACCAATACAATTTCTAATCAATCTTTTAACTACTCAAAGGAATCTGTGTTTAGGCAGTTTAGAACATCTCCTGCCTCTCACAGTTGGGAGGCTCTGAACAATCACATGTGGCCGGAAAAACCCATTCAGGCAGACTAGAGGATTTCCAAAGGAGTTTGTAGGTTGAAACACTGTCACACCCAGGAATTATTAACTGGAGCTGTAAGCTAACTCTTTTTTTCAGAGAGAGGTAGTGGGGGACAGCCCCCCGTAAAGTCAGAGGTGTAGGTGAAAGCACAAAGCAGAAAGTAGGCAGACTCAGGTTTGGGGGGTAGATGCTCGAGAATTTCCAGGGGGACTCCTGAGGCTCGATCCCGCCTTTGCGTATGCCGAGCCTCCTTCCTCATGACCTTTGTCATGGGCGGAGTTCCTCACGCTGGCTCCTGGCAGTGATAGAATTCCAGTTGAGCTATTCCAGATCCTGAAAGATGATGCTGTGGAAAGTGCTGCACTCAATATGCAATATGCACTCAATATGCAATATGCACTCAATATGCAATATGCCGGCTCCCGGCATCTCCCCCTTTTTTATTTCTTAAAACAGCCAGATGCAGCTCAGTCGCGAGCTTCTGAATGTTCTGCCGAAGAATCCTGACAATACAAGGAAGAATGATTATGAGAAGATTAGACAGAATGTTTTTTCCAGAAATAAAGTTATAGAAGGTGTGAAAAAAGTCATTAGCTGCTCCAGCGGCAGTAAAATCCAGTCAAGAGTGTTCCAGGGTCTGTATTTGATTATGAAGTTTCCCTAAGTCCAGGCCAATGTCAGAGCTGTTCCAAACACCTGAGATATGATTTTTGATTTTTTCCCATTCATAATCTGTCTCGTTTACCTTTAAAGATGTCACGCATATCCACCGGTAATCAGCGTGGCAAGACAGAGCCATTTTCACTTTTAAAGCCTTTAAATCAGTCCCAATATGCATTATTGCCTCTTCTAAGGTGTCTACTCTCATCTCTAATTTCCTATCTATAGCTTCCTGTGTTGCTAGAGTTAGTGAAACATTTTTAGACATGGTATCAACATATTGGGCAGTATGCACTTGTTGAGTCAATGATATTGCTGCCACAGTAACAGAAGTAATTGCGGTTATTAAAGCTGATATTCCTAAAATAAGTAAGCCCACAAATCGTCACAATCGCATTAAATCCTGAAGTTGTTGTAATACAGCAAGACTATAGTTATTGGACGTTGTAACACTACAAAGGAGCAAACATTATATTGAGGGTTTAAACAAGATGAGAGCATACATTGTTCACAGGTCACTACATTGGGTCCACCAGTTTAAAGTCACATGTACATTAAGTTTTCCAGAATCGTTGGTAAAGAGAAAAACATAAGGAGAGGGTAGACAAGCCAAATCAGAATAAGTAGAATTATTTTCTGGTTGGAGTTCACGCTGCAGCAGCCCGTCGGTCCTGCCGGGATCTCGATGTTTATCTTGCCTCCCCTTCTGGCGGGCTCCTCTTTTGTGATCGAAGCAATGGGTGAACTGGATGTCTGGGGGCCTGCAACATGGCGAATCAGCCTGTCTAAATTGGAGAATCTGTATCCTGTGGAAAAATACACACACATCCTCGACCGCTAGTTAATAATGGGTCAGGACCCTTCCATTGTCCTGAGAGGAGGTCCTTCCATTTGACTAATGGTTTTGCATTTAATTGCTCCAGGCACCAATGAGGAAGCATTGCAGTAGTTCGGCTGAAATCAGTATTTAGAATATTTATTACGAAAAGAGCATGTTGCAAGATTTGATGGGGAGAACTATACTTAAACTCCCCTTCTTTTAGTTTTTTGAATTTGGATTTTTAATGTTTGATGCGCTCTTTCAACAATGACTTGTCCCTGTGGGTAATAAGGGATGCCTGTATTATGTTTAATTTGAAACTTTATACAAAATTTCTGAAAAGACTTAGAAGTGTAAGCAGGAGCATTGTCAGTTTTCAAAACTTTTGGCAGGCCCAAATATGAAAAACAAGTAAAGAGATGTTGTATTACATCTTTACCTGCCTCTCCGGTACGAGCAGTTGTAATAATAACGTGAGAAAAGGTATCTACAGTTACATGAACAAAGGACAGTTTTCCAAATGAAGAGACATGAGTTACATCCGTCTGCCAGAGTACGTTAGGTTTGAGACCGCGAGGATTAACTCCCATAGGTAGATTACTACAAATAGTGGGGCAGTGTAGGCAAGAACGCACAATCTCTCTAGCAGTCTCTCTGGGAATTTGGAATTGCTATCTTAAGGCAGTAGCATATTGATGATGAAGTGAGTGAGAGGCTCTGGCCTCTTCAATCACAGTAGCCACTGTATTTCTGGTTAACAAGTCAGCCAAATCATTAAAGGCATTTAAAGGGCCGGGCAATCCGGAATGAGCCCGAATGTGTCCAATGAAAAATATTTTATTTCTTTTCCAAATTGTTGCTGTAATTTAGTTAACAAATGAAATATGGTAGTTTTATTTTCAGGCAAAACCGCAGTTTCAATGTGTGGAATCAGCCTGACCACATACTGAGAATCAGAGTAAAGATTAAATTCCTCATCTGCAAACATAGCAAAAGCCTCTATGACTGCTGTTATTTCAGCTCTTTGAGCTGAAGTTTTTTGTATTTTTAAAACTTTTTGGTGATTTTTAGTAACTATGGAGGCTTTACCGTTTGCTGCCCATCAGTAAAGGCTATCTGAGCATTTGGAATAGGAGACTGTTTACATCTGACAGGAAAAATAACTGGATGTCTGGATATAAAATTCAGCAAAACATGTGAAGGTAAACGATGTAAAAATTTTGACCAAAATAGTTTCTTATAGCAATCTGCCAATTTTCAAACATTAGAAGAGCATCAAATTGTTCCTTATTATATGGAATTACAATTTCTGATGACTCTTTACCAAATAATTCAATGTTCCGTTTTTTTTCCTTTAATATCAAAGTAGCTATCAATCCTGGATAAGAAGCCGCTACTTTTTTAGTTTGAGCGGGAAGATGGACCCACTCTAGGGGGCCGTTTTGCTATAAAACCAATTTTTTGTCTGGTTACCCCAGTTACACCTATGGGGGTTTTATGGCAAAGGAATTGTCAAGCAGTTGTCAAATTAATTTAAAAAAAAATTTTTTTTTTAACATTTTAACAACATAAATTTAGAGATATATTAATTTAGGTCTAATGTTTAGTTTAGGTCTCTGTATAAATTTAAATAATAAATGTATAACCTCCTTATCTCATTTTAGTATACAGATATACCTAAATGCAAAATGTATTTATATATGTATTTATATATGGCAACAAGTATAAACTTATTGACATATATATAAATCAATATACTTGAATTAATCTTTATAATATATTAATATATATTACAGCAATACAACACGTACACAGCTAATACCAACCAACACAAACCAATGTACTGCAATAATACATGCCACACATACACAAAATAATTATACAGTATGTAGAACATATATCATCACAGCACATCAATCCACACCAATTAATATCAGCCACACACACATTATATTACTGCAATATATATTTAATTATACAGTATATATATAATATGCATATATAGTATACATATTAATTTATATACAAATTAATTAAGTATAGATCTATAAATAGAATTAGGTATACCTTTATTATATTTTATTTATACCCATACCTAATTAGGCAAACTGTAATTAGGCAAATATATTTATATTATGTATTTATAACAATATATAAAGTATTGTTAATTGTACCTCCTGTTGATAACTAAGAAATTGAGAAAACTCCTTCTCTGAGTATCTCCTATTTGAGACAGCACCTCCCTCCCCC
Organism: Bubalus bubalis; assembly: GCF_019923935.1. Classification (NCBI taxonomy): domain Eukaryota; kingdom Metazoa; phylum Chordata; class Mammalia; order Artiodactyla; family Bovidae; genus Bubalus; species Bubalus bubalis. The sequence goes on from NC_059157.1 coordinate 177,117,926, forward strand.
ATAGGGTAAAGAAGAGCATAGGAACTACATAGGGTTGGAAAGTTCCACAGGTATCCTCAAACTGCCAATCTAACATTTTTGAACTTTTAACTACCTTGGGGGCTCGAGGGCAAATTAAACAAAATTTGACCCCTGAAATCTATCAGGGCAAAGTGCCAATTATCACTATTTTGTAAAAGACTTGCAGTTGATCCTTATTGAATGGAATTACTATATTTGCTACTTCTTTTCTAAAAAGTTCCACACTTCTTTTTTCCTCCTTTTATAATTAATTGTGTCACCAAGCTGGGAAAAGATAAAACTATTTTTCTTGGGGTCACTGATAGATGGAACCAATGGGCCTTTTTGTCACAAGCACCCTGTAGGTGTGTTTTGTGGCAAGAATAATTTAATCTCATCTTTTGGTAATATTAATCCTAATTAACTGATCATTTAAAGTCTCATCTACTTTAACAAGAGCCGTCTGTAGTCTTAGTCAACTTTCGCTTAGAACTGGAATTAGGATCGCTTTTTAAGTAATCAAACAAAGGCTTTAAATCTGCAGTAGTCAGTTTTAAATGTGGGCGTATCCAATTAATGTCCCCTAATAATTTTTGGAAATCATTTAAAGTTAGTAAACAATCTTCAAATGGGCATTATCAATTTTCAAAACTTTTGGCACCTAAATATGAGAAGCAAGTAAAGAGGTGTTGCACAACATCTTTATAAGCTTCTCCAATTATTGTTTTGTAAACTAAATCTCGTCTATAGCTTTTTATATGACAAGTAACCATCTAATCTTTGCTTGAATACTTCCAGCAAGAGGGAACTCACTACTCTTCAAGGTTTTAAACTCTCCCTCACCTTTTGCTCTACAGCATTCCCACCCCGCATACCACTTTCTCTAATCCCACCAACTCATTTTCAGTAGTATGTGTTGGCCAGGAGCTGGGTCAGACTTTCCCAGCAATGTTAAGAGATGTCTGTTCCTGCTTCTAATAGCCCTGAGATTTTACTTTCTTAAATTAAAAGACCTTTTAAAGGCCTTGGAGCTGTAATTTCCTGCACCCAAAAGGCTAGATCACTAGATCTAAACGCTCTGTGGCTCTTAGCTTGAGAAGTCAAGTTTTTTCCTGTCTGATAAGGTAAAAGCAAAAACTGTGTTATTCTTTGACCTTTATTAATTTGCACAGTTTTGGTAGGCGGCGAGATCAAAACTTTAATTTCTCCAATATAATCAGAATCTACCACACCATACACCACCGAAATTTCTTGACAAGAAAGCGAGCTACGCCCTAGCACAAGTCCTACAATGCCCTCAGGCAGGGGGCCAGCCACTCCCATTGGAATCAGAGCTTGTCAGGGGTTAATATTGTTGTTAAATCCCTTTAGCCTGGGTGAGACCCCCCTGAGGGGGTTTTCTCCAAGGAGCACGCTCCGCATATTGTGCAGACTGTTTTAAAAGCTCCACTGTTCAAAAACTTTTTATCTTCCTCAGGCTTAGGCAACACTTTGAGAGGCTTTGGGGGCAAAGCGGGGAACTCTTGGGCCCTGGAAGGCGCAAACGGAGGCGGCGGCGATGGCCTTAAATCAGAAAGTGGTGGATAAGTTTTTTGTTTTTTAAAGGTTTGCGCAGAGTGGGAGGGAGCTCGCCAGGGCACCTGGTCACAGCGTCTCTTACTGTCTCTCTATCTCTTCCTCTCTTCCTGCCTTTCTCACTTTTCTCTCACCCTTCCTTTTTCGCTACCCTTCTCTTTCCTTCGTTTCTTTCCCTTTACCCTCTTCTCTTCCCTAATCTTTTTTGTTTTTTTCTCCCTATCTTTTTCTCTGTATCTCCTTTTTTAACTTCTTTTCTCTATCTTGCTGCGTTCCTTGATTCCTTCCTTCTCCGTTCCTCTCCTTTTCAGTCTTTAGCTCTTTCTCTATCTTTACATCTTTCTCTACTTTCTTTCCTTTTTCACTTTTTTTTTTCTCTTTTTTTTGTTTTTATTTTTGCTTGGGTGAGGCCCCCCCGAGGGGTTTTTCTGCAATGAGCAGGCTCTGTATATTGTGTATTCTTTAAAAGCTCCTTTGTTTTAAAGAATTTTTTTTTTTTATCTTTTTCAGCCTTAGGCAATGTTCTGGGAGGCTTTGGATGTAAACTGGGGAACTCCTAGGCCCTGGGAGGTGCAAGCAGAGGTGGGGTAGTTGTCTTAAATCAGAAATTGTTGGATAAATTTTTAAAGGTTTGTGTACCTTCGAATAGCCTGTCTCGGGCGCCACCTGCTGGGGTCCAGCCCCAGCTGATCCAGGGTATTCGAAGGAGAGACGGCGTAGGCGAGGGTCAGGAAACAACTGCTTAATTACACGTTAATTAAGGATGCAAAGAGTAATAGAATGAGGATAGCTCAGTAGGAAAATTCAGTGGAGAAAAGAGGCTGAGTAGCTTGGTTTACGCGGGAGACCAATAAAACTTCAAGACAAGAAGTTTGCACCACTTAGGTAGGCCGCAGGCGTCCTTCCGTTCTCCCGAAGGAGAGGAGACACTGAGGCCTCCCCGGTCGGATCTTACAAGCCCAGGCATAATTAGCAAGCATGGTGGGTTCCGCGCTCCAGATGGAGACTCAGCTAGAATTTGGGAGAGAGAGTGACATGGGGAGACCAAGTTTCGGTGAACAAGGCCCGCACTTTATTTTCCAAAGTAGTTTTTATACCTTAAGTTATGCATAGAGGATAATGGGGGAAGGGGTGGAGTCATGCAAGGACAGCAGTTCCTGGTTCTAATCTAAGCCAGGCTTTCAAACTTATCATATGCAAAAGTTCAGGTGATTGACATCATCTTCTGGCCAGGAGGCCTGTTAACATTTTAAGAAACTTATTTTTCTCTAAAGGTGATTATTCCAAAGTCAGGCACCAGCCTTCCAAAAAGCATTGGACAAAGCTGCATTTTACATTTCTATACACCCATTATATCAATCAATACACTGCCAAGGACACAGTAGGTAAGGAGTATGGAGACTTAGCAGCAAACATTGGCCCAACAAGTGAAAAACCCTTCACCAATACAATTTCTAATCAATCTTTTAACTACTCAAAGGAATCTGTGTTTAGGCAGTTTAGAACATCTCCTGCCTCTCACAGTTGGGAGGCTCTGAACAATCACATGTGGCCGGAAAAACCCATTCAGGCAGACTAGAGGATTTCCAAAGGAGTTTGTAGGTTGAAACACTGTCACACCCAGGAATTATTAACTGGAGCTGTAAGCTAACTCTTTTTTTCAGAGAGAGGTAGTGGGGGACAGCCCCCGTAAAGTCAGAGGTGTAGGTGAAAGCACAAAGCAGAAAGTAGGCAGACTCAGGTTTGGGGGGTAGATGCTCGAGAATTTCCAGGGGGACTCCTGAGGCTCGATCCCGCCTTTGCGTATGCCGAGCCTCCTTCCTCATGACCTTTGTCATGGGCGGAGTTCCTCACGCTGGCTCCTGGCAGTGATAGAATTCCAGTTGAGCTATTCCAGATCCTGAAAGATGATGCTGTGGAAAGTGCTGCTGCACTCAATATGCAATATGCACTCAATATGCAATATGCCGGCTCCCGACACACAACTGTATTCATTTCACCCACTAGCAAGGTAATGCTTAAATCATTCAAGCTAGGCTTAAACAGTATGTGAAACGAGAACTTCCAGATGTACAAGCTGGATTTAGAAAAGGCAGAGGTACCAGAGATCAAATTGCCAACATCTGTTGGATCACAGAAAAAGCAAGAGAATTCCACAAAAACATCTACTTCTGCTTCATTGACTACACCAAAGCCTTTGACTGTGTGGATCACAACAAACTGTGGAAAATTCTTAAAGAGATAGTAATACCAGACCACCTTATCTGCCTCCTGTGCAACCTGTACGCAGGTCAAGAAGCAGCAGTTAGAACTGGACATGGAACAATGGACTAGTTCCAAATTGGGAAAGGAGTATGTCAAGCCTGTATATTGTCACCCTGCTTATTTAACTTATATGCCGAATACATCATGCAAAATGCTGGACTGGATGAAGTAGAAGCTGGAATCAAAATTGCTGGGAGAAATATCAATAACCTCAGATATGTAGATGATACCTCCGTTATTGCAGAAAGTGGAAAGGAACTAAAGAGCCTCTTGATGAAGGTTGAAGGGGAGAGTGGAAAAGCTGGCTTAAAACTCAACATTTAAAAAACAAAGATCCTGGCATCCAGTCCAATCACCTCATGGCAGATAGATGGGAAACAATGGAAACAGTAACAGAATTTACTTTGGGGGGCTCCAAAATCACTGCAGATGGTGACTGCAGCCATAAAATTAAAAGATGCTTGCTCCTCAGAAGAAGAGCTATGACAAACCTAGACAGGATATTAAAAAGCAGAGATGTTACTTTGTGGATAAAGGTCCATATAGTCAAAGCTATGGTTTTTCCAGTAGTCATGAATGGATGTGAGAGCTGGACCATAAGGAAGGCTGAGTGCTGAAGAACTGATACTGTTGAATTGTGGTGCTAGAGAAGACTCTTGAGGATCCCTTGGACAGCAGAGAGATCAAACTAGTCAAATCTAAAGGATTTCAAGTCTGATTTGAATTCAACACTGAATATTCACTGGAAGGACTGATGCTGAAGCTCCAATACTTTGGCCATGTGATGCAAAGAGCCAACTCACTGGAAAAGACCCTGATACTAGGAAAGATTGAAGGCAAGAGGAGAAGGGTACAACAGAGGATGAGATGGTTGGATGGCATCACCGACTCAATGGACATGAGTTTGAGAAAACTCTGGGAAGTAGTGAAGGACACGGAAGCCTGATGTTCTGCAGTCCATGGGATTGTGAAGAGTCAGACATGACTGATCAACTGAACAACAACAAGAGTTCCTATCTCACATTAGACCTTTGTGCCCTTCTGAGGTTTATGCTCACCACAAAGTCCTCGGGCAAATTTCCCCAGCAGAAAACCTTGCATCTTCTTCCTTGCATGACTCCACACTGGCTTTCTCCTCAGGGGGTCTGCTGTCAATTCCCCTCATTTGGATCCGCTTCTGTCACTTTTACCTCAATAGCCCTTCTGGCCAATGTGTCAGAAAATGTAGACGCATCTTCTTTATTACTTTCACTTTGTGCCTCCAACCCTTTCCTGTCCTGCTTATGTGCCAGCTTTTTCTGCAGAGAACTAAAAGGTAACAGGCTCTGTGGGCACCCAAACCAGGATCAAATCCCAGTTCTCCAACTTACAAGATGTATACACTTGTGTAACTAACTGAATCTCTCTAAGTCTGTTCCCTAGTGTATAAATGGGGATTATATCATCTCCTTTGCAGGACTGATGTGAGATGTCAAGAGAATGTTTTTACTAATCTAGCACACAGTGTGTGTGCATAAATGGCAGTCGTGATGGTCATTGTTGTTGCTATTTTTATTATTATTATTGGTAGTGGGAATCAGTTTCTTGAATCACACAAATTACTTGAAAGGGACAGGGCAAGGCAAAATAATTCTATAAAAGAGAGCAAGAACTCTACCCATCTCTCCCAAGGATCTAGAGTAAGTAATAGTTCATTTAGATGTTGCTGAAATCATTTCAGGCTTCAACACAATTCAGAGGAAATGATCAAAATCGCATAAAGGTAACCTCAGCTAAAGCAAATATTTGCTGACACCACCACCAGTTTGCACAACCAACAGATGGTAACATGGGGTGGGCACCCTGACATCCTCAGAGTGCCTTTGTTTGCATAACGTCGTTTGACACCTCCCAACCACAAGGTAGCTATTTTGACCATTTTACAGACAAGGAAATTGAAGTGATGTGATACATTCACTGAACTAGCAAGTGATAAAAATCAAGACTCACCCATAGGTCCTTCTCACTCTGACATCCTTGTGGCTTCTACCACGTTTTTGTTTTTTGTTTTTTTTTGGAGGGGGAGCAGGGAGAGACAAGGATAGTGGTGGCTATTTTTGTTTGTTTTTCTGTGCAAGTTTACAGGTATCAGAAGAGTACTCATCTCTAGGTCTGTTTAAAATAGTTTTCCTTAAAAGGCTGGACTGCTTCATTGAAGAAAATGTCAAATTAGTAAATGGGTCAAGGGGATCAAAAAAACATAAATTTCCTGTTAAAAAACAATTAGGAAAAATATGCTGGCTTTTCCCCTTCTCATTCAGCCTCCCCATCTTCTCCCTTTGGCTTAGTGGAGGAGTAGTTTCCTGGCAACTTGTTTGTCCCGCCAACTAATCAATCGATCAACTAACTAACCAACCAACCAACACGCTTAGCCTATGCTAGGGGCCATGGGGACACCAGGAAAGATGCCTCGGCCCTGCCTTCAGGCCAGTGTAGGAAACAGAAATAACCCGCTGAAATAGAATACATGGGGTCAAGGGTCAAAGGAGAGAGGTCTGGTAAGGATCTGCAGGAGCAGGGTCCCCCTGGAATGATGATGGGACGATGGGTTTGGGGTGGGGTAAGAACTAGAGATCGAGCTTCTGGTGGAGAAGAACAATAATAAAGTCCAGGAGGAGGAAATGAGGGGGTTACATGCCAACTGTGAAGACAACAGCTGCCTGTGGCCTATACTTGTTTACAAGGAGCTGTGAGAAAGAGGATTGGGGCCTAAATACAGTGGGTCACGAAACAAAGAGCAAATTTACATATCACATGCTGAGACACAGAGCTGTGAAGGGCTGTGAGCTACACAGGCATAAATTTGATGTTTAAGTCAGCTCCAAACATCTGCTAATCACCTTGGCACTGATTTGTTGCCTGATTTAAACTCACTGGATGATTAGTTCTCAATGTTACCCCAAAAAAAGAAAAGAAAGTATGAAAAAGAAAGTATTCAATACATCCATCAACAATGCAAAGTGTCTAGTACCTTGATGTATTCAAATTAGAAATTTCTCTTAAATGCTGACAGGAAGAAACATCAAAAGCAAAAAAGCTGAGATTTCATAACAATAAAACATGTAGGTGCAAGCAGCCAGAAATGGAGCAGAGAAAATTATGTAATCTTAACTGGCAGGCAAAATGCTCCAAACCAAATACTTTTAAAAATGTTACAGAGTACCTGACCAGGAGAGGAATCCAATTTTCATAAGTCTTAGACCCAATATTAAGGTTGCAAAGCATGTCTTCTTATTCGCCTGTGTTTTGTTAGAATCTTTATTTTACTTAAGCCTCTCCTTACAGAGAACATCTCTGAGGCACAAACAGAGAGACTGAAATAATACTGTTTTGTGGCTTTTAAAAATGAAATGAATAATAAAATGCATGTGGATCTCTGCTCACCTTCAAACTATTTGTTCTGATGCTTTATCTTTCTAGATTGCTCTGAGGAATTTAAGAGAAGTTTCTTAATAGAATGCAGGCCTTTTCTTTGTGGGGATGGAGGATTAGGGAGTGAAAAACCTTTTTAAAAACAGACATAAGGTGATCTATACATATATTACAACCCCCCCGGGAAAGCATTTTTCAGTTTCTTAACCTATAGTTGAATCCCAGCCTATTGGCAGTATTCTAATTAATACTTACCCACAAACAAACAAGGAATCAAGGCGTAGGAAAACCACATGATAAGACTTGTCTTGATTTCTTCTAGAACCATTTTGAGGGTCGGTGTTTGGCAGACTCAGCTTGACCTGGAATGCTGTTTCCTTCCAGAATGAAGTATGCTTTCCATCTCAGCCATCCTTGCTTCGGGAAACAGATGTTGGAGCTGAGTCTGAGTTGCTGTAAAGCCTGAATTGTTCTGGAAAGAGGAACCAGCCCGGACAGCTCCGAAGAGGCGGGCTGTGCAGCACCCTCCTTTCTGCCTAAACCTAGATATTGCGTCAAGTGGGAGTGGCCTAGGAGAGTTCCAGAGAAAAGGTACCTGGGAAGCTTAAGCGTGGTGGGGGGAATTCCCTGGTGTCCAGTGGTTAGGACTCTGTGCTTCCACTGCAGGGGGCACAGATTCGATCCCTAGTCGGGGAACTAAGATCCTGCGTGTAAATAAAGTTATTATTACTGTTATCTTTTTAAAAAAAATAAAAAATCTGCCTGGATCACAGGCTCTAACCTGGGGGACCCTGGATAGACCTCTAGAGGTCTCCTAGGCAGTAGCAGGCAAGATTATCTGACCCTCTCATCAAATAGCTGTTCTCTTTCACAAGGCTCCCTCTTGTGAGTTCATTGGAGGTGGGTACTTTTTTGCTACATCTCCACTTCAGAAGCAGAGATGTTTAAAAAAAATTTTTTTAGTATCTTTTTGAAAGTCAGGAGATGAATATATAGCTTCATATTTGTTTGCATTTGCAAAAAGAAAACCTGGAAGGAGATAGAGAAACTACCAAGGCTGTTTATCTGGGGGCAAAGGGAGTAGGAATTGGGAAGATGGAGGAGAAAAATGGGAACCAGACTCTTTCCAGTAACTTGTTTGGGGAATTTTAAAAACTGTTTTTATTGTGGTAAAATACACATAAAATTTACCATCTTAACCATTTTTCCATATACAGTCAGTGGTATTAAATACATCCAAATTGTTATACAACCATTACCACCATCTGTCCCCATAATTCTTTTCATCTTGTAAAACTGAAACTCTATACTTATTTAACAGTAACTCCCCTTTCCCCCCCTCCCCCTGGAAATCACCATTATATTTCCTGTCTTCACGATTTTGACTACTCCAAGTACCTTGTGTAAGTGGAATCCCGCAATACTTGTCTGTGACTTGCTTATTTCAAACAACAGTATAACATCTTCAAGATTCACCCATTTTGTAGCTTATTATAGAATCTCTTCCTTTTTAAGGCTGAATTATGTTCCATATACCACATTACGCTTATCCATTCATTGACACTTGAGTTGCTTCCACATCTTAGTTACTGTGAATATAATGCCGCTCTGAACAGACGTACAAATATCTTGAGACTCTGCTTTCAACTCTTGTGGGTGCTATGTATCTTTTTATATTGTTTGATTACTGAACCATGTGAATGTATTATTGAATTTTTTTTTTTAATTGGAAGGAAATCTTATAAGGTTTGGCCCCTTAAAACGTCAGCTTTTAAAGTCTCTAAACACTCTACATGTGCAAATGCATTAGTAAAAAGAACGTGAATTTTAGAGTGCAACATTTTAGTTACAATGTCAGAAATTATTTGCAATATAACCTTAGGAAAGTTATTTATTCATTCAACTGCCATTCACTAAGGGCTTATATATGCTAGATACTGGAAATTAATAGTTCCTGACCTCAACCACAAACTTCCCAACTAGTGGATAAAATGGACATGAGAATAATCACAAATCAATATTGGAAATGAAGTGACAGAAATGTCACCAAAGGAATATAGGAGCATTAAACAGAAACACCTAACCCAGCCTAGGGGATCAGAGAAGACTTCCTGGAGGAGGTGACTTTAGGGCTGAGTATTAAATGCTAAAAAAAAATCAGCCAGCTACAGTGTGTTTAGGAAACCACAAGAAGCCTGGTGCAACTAGAGAACCAGGTTGGAGTAGCAAGAAATGGGGCTCAAAGGCAGACAAAAACAGAATTTGAGAGAGCTTTGAATGCCTTGTCGAGGAGCAGAGTTTATCCTGAGGCAATGAGAGTTAAAGGGGCTCCAATCTGATCACATCATCCTCTGTATTTGAGTTTGAGAAAGTTTATGACTAGGGTGGAAAAAACAGTGGAAGCGGCCAGACTGGAGGCTGGTAGGTGAGGAGGGAGATACTTTGGTCAGTCAGGTGAGAGATGCTGGCTTCCTCTAGGTTTTCCCATGTCTCGAGAGAGAAGCGAACAGATTCAAAACTTGGAGGTAGAATTGACAGCTCCTAGACATGGAGTGGATTGGAGGCGGTGGCGGCAAACATGATTTTCAGGTCCTAGGCTTGGGTAACTAGGTGGTGACAGCAGCTTAACCTAAACGTTAAGGAGGGTGGGGTGGCAGCAAGGTAGTCAGTGTTGGGGATGGTACAGAAAAAGTGTGCATGTGTTCAGTTTGATACACTTGAACTTGAGGTGCTCCTAAGGACTGGGGGATGTCAACGATCCAAATGTAAACGATCTTTGTCTCAGTTTATGAGTGTCAGAGTATGGCACCATTTCCCCTACCTTCAGCATTTCAGGGGTAGCTGAGACTAGAAGTGGTGAGAACATTCAGGGAGGGTATGCAGATTAAGGAGGTGGGTGGATATGCTCTTGATCAGCATTTAAGAATGAACTGACCAACGAAAAATGGCATAGAAAGATACGGGGAAATAAACAGGTCAGAAAGGTGGTTCTGGAACAGACTATGGTCCTGGAAACAATGAGGGAAGGGGTGCTCACCAAGTGGGAGTGCAGAAGAAAGTCACTTGATCATCGAAAAATGTCTCCAAGATTTATGTCACTTAGAAGGTCATTTGTAATCCCAGTAAGAGGAGTTCCAGTGGAGAACTTGGATCAGAAGTTAGATCGTTGTAGGCTGAGGAGTGCGTTGGAAAAAGTAGTGATCTCTTGATGTGAAGGGGAAGATAGCAACTCCATGAGCCTCATTTTTATAAAACAACGATGTCTTGCATAATAGTTGTGGGAATTAAAGAACGCAGACAAAGCACATTAGCACACTGGCAGGAACACAATAGGTCTTCACAAATGGTTTATTAACCATTTGTTGTATTAACAATAAATACATTAGGGATTATTTGCTCTTACTGGCTGGACCTTTGTAGGCTGCCCATCTTTCAGTTTGGACCCTGGATCAGCAAAAAAGGCTTCCAGTTGGCGACACCTATTAAGAGGGTCATCAAAAGCATGGGTTCTGGAGCCAGACTGTCTGGTTTGGTGTTTGGGCTTCGCCATTTACTAGTTGTGTTTTTTTAGCTAGCTCTTTTAAGCAATCTGTTTTAATGTCCTCCTCTGCAAACTGGAAAAAAATTGTAATAGTACCTAATTCATAGGGCTGTTGTGAGGATTATATGAGACAGCACATTCAGGACAGGATCTGGCAAAGTTAAGTACGCAATAAGCATTAGCTGTGTTTTTTAAAAACATAATGGTCAAGAACACTTGCTGCACCGTCTCCTTGATCCCCACATTATAGATATAGTATATATACGATTTAAGTCTTTCAAGTTAAGATTTGATTCCCTACTTTTCAGATGAGGACACCCCTGAAAATTTACTGGAGACCCCCAGAGCTAGACAGAGACGGGAATTTTGACAGAGATCTGCCTAACTCCAAGTTCTTTTCACTCACCTTACTGCCTCCCAATTAGCACCAAAAGAGGGCTCGAAATGTGTACGAGGGACATAAAACAGTGAATGATCTAGATTAGCAAGGGCTTGAGAGAACAGACAGTCCTTAATATGGCATTTCAAGGATGTACCCACTTAAGATTTGGATAGGAGATACACATTTGCAGTTAAGCATTCCAACTGAGAGGATGGCATGGCCAAGGCTCAAGGATGGAAAAATCAAAGGAAAACAGACTGAGGATGAAAAGGTAAGTAAACAGAAAATGGGAGAAAGAACAAGCCTCATTTAGTTATGCTGTACGGTAAGGAGAGTTGTCCACCAGACTTTGAGATCTTAAGATATTTAGCTCAGTCTGGACATGAGTCCCTGTCAAGATCCCCTGCCCACCACTGCTGTTGACAAGGCAGTACTGCCTGCCAGTCCTTCACAGTCCACTGCAAGGACTCTGAACTCTGCTCAGCAGACTTCTGGGGCATGCTGAAGGGTAATGCTACCTTTTTGAATGCTACCAATGCTTTTGAATGACAGTTCATCTCAGGACTGGCCCTTGAATCAACGAGGAGCTCAGACCATCAACCTCTGCATGGGCCATGCCACTGGTTGAGAATTTCTGGAGGGCTGCGCCTCACCTGCTGGCCGCTACCCTTGCCTGGACATGCCTGACTCTGACCATGCCTTTTTCTTCTTTGAGGAACTTCCCTCTCTATACCTTCGCATCAGTTGGTTGTGATCTATTAGTTGGTTGGTTGGTCTATACAACCTGCCAAAACCAAACTATCCTCTAACCTGCTGCCAGGACTTCTCAGATTAATTCCCACAGCATTCCAGAGCTGAAGATGATCAGTCATCTATGTCTGAAGATGAAGCACTGCAAGAACAAAGCTATTTCCCAAGTACAGTCTACAAATAGGAATTCGTTTTCCTATTACACTATTTGCCACTTGAATGATTATTGAAGGAAAAGCAAGGAGATAGTTTTTTTTATGGAAAGGCAAGAGTTGGGAGGGAAAAGGGAATTGATGCTCAAGGAAGAAACTCCTAAGCCCTCTGAGCCCCATAAGTGCTGGGATTAAACTGAAGCAAGGGAGGCACCAGGGCACAAAATTTGAGGCAATAACTCTTAAGGTTGTGCAAACTCAGGGTAGGTCCTGGTGCTCTGGCACAGACCATGAGGTCAATTAACTGCAGTAATGCTTCCCTGCTCTACTTAGCACAAAATAGTCCTCTTCCCTTTAACCAAAGGAATATGTCTATGTCCTGTGTTTCAGCACATCTGACATTTCATTGTAACCCCATCTCAATTATTTTTCTTCTGCAAGTAACACAGTGGGTATTTAAACAGTAGAATTTGCCTTGTCTTAGATTTTTTTACTCCTGCTTCCACTGAGTCTGCTCCAGATGTAACTTTGACACACTTTCCAGCTCTCGTTTTCAGGATTCTTACAGTCCCTTTTCAACCTCCTGTGAACATACTTTACTTTTTCAATTTCCTGCCTGATTTATTGTCTGGCCACAGTGCAGAACATCAGGAATGTTAACCTCAATTCTTTCCTTCGGGTATGAATTAAAACCTTCAGGTCTGTCAACAAACTGTCCTCCTTCCTGTAGTTATAACTGATTCTTTTCTATGTGACACTCCCCAACAACTAAAGATGGAGAATCAGGCCTTATTCAAAACAGAACTTTGCAGTTAGAAGTTCCATGTCTAAATGACACAAATATTTTTATTCCAATTTTACAATTTGAAAACCAGAAACAATGCTCTGTAACAGTGCAAGATCGTAACATAATTTTTCAAATGATTTTGACTGCTGTATTTTCACTCATTCACTGGTTTAAAGCTAGTCACCAGAGATTAAGTGAAGCACACAGTACACTCAAGGTCAATCTTACGAGATCTCCTTTGACCATCCTGCATAAATTAACACCCCACTCTCTTCTTGCTCTGTTTTTCTTCATAGAACTTCTCCATTAGGCTTTACATTATGAGAAATGTACAGCTTTGGACAAATGTGTCCCTTCTCTTCACACTCATATTGCTAGGTTAGAATGGTCTGGTACCTACGCAAAATTATTTAAGGTGAGGTGGCTGGATGGTTGGTTGATGGATAAGTACCTCCAAAACCTAAGCAGACACAAAACTATACAGATAGATATTAACTGCCCAAAAAGTATTTTTCTCATCTTGACACCAAGTGATTAGCATATGCCCTGATGAAATTGTCTTCTACACCATCCCCCTTACCTATAGTCTAAAACGTATCAAAACAAGTGAAAGTATGTTTGCATTACTTGTTCCAAGAAAAGACATTTATTCAGGGATCACTCATTTCTTCTACAGATGCTCAAAAAACATCAATTATAACCATTCCAGTATTTAACAGACTCTGTAGTCTCATTCTGGAATATACCTGTCTCCATAATTTCCCAAAAGCTATCTTCAAATGTTCTACAGAGTTTAATATATTTTCTGAGTCCAGAGATCTATTTAAAGCAGTATCTAAACTACTTTAGATGTCTATTCTTGTCTACTTGTAAGTTTGTTTTCCTGTTCAAAAGTCACAGTAATACATGGGAGAGGGGAAATTGAGTCCTTTTTGTCTTCTGTAACTACAAATAAAATTTGCAACATTATTTCAAAATACTGAGACCAGCTTTCCCTGGAGATTTAAAAGCAGCTTAAAAAGTAACTTGAGAGGAAATGTTTAAAAAATCTGCTAGGTAAACTAAATGTTTGTGTGAATCCTTTGTAGGCATTAGGCCAATTCTGAAGTATCTGAGATAATATAAGTGCTCAAACCAACATACATACTCTAAAAGACATGCGGGTTTATCTCTGTGAACATGGCCAGTGATAACGAAATCTTGCTCTTGCTCTTCAAAACCTCACTAAGCCCAATTTATGTTCTCGTTAAAGTCTCAGCAAACTATATTTATTAGTACTTCCAAATCAAAAGAACCCCTCACAGTAAACAATAAAAAGGTATTTCAGTTCTTTGGTCATTGGTTTTAGGTCATTTAATAGCAAGAAACTAGGGTGTGGAGTATGCAGTGTGTGCTGGTCTGTTAAGAGTTTAGAAGATGAGAATTAAGTCATATAAACTTGTTAAAAGCCAACAGAACCAGTTTTTCAGAAGGAGCTTTCCTACCTTGCCTTGCAATAGAAAAAAACACTGATTTTCCCAAGCAGCAGTAATATGGCATTTTCAACAAGTCCATTGGATGCTGTTCAAAACATAAAATGAGGATGTCATTTGTGCTGTATCAAATTTGCTTTATGTTAGAAGTGACTTCAATTGTGAAACCATTCAAAAACACTTAAAGAATCTAGATAAGACTACAAAGGATCTCCTTTTCTTCTAGCAAAATACTAAAGTGGAAAAGTTAAAGCATGCTGTAATATTTATTTCTAATTTATTAATTTGGACATCGCAACTGAAATGTTTCTGCAAAATGTTAAGTTTCCAGATTCCAAACCAAAAACTCCAAGTTACAGGAAAAACAGGGAGTAACTGCATTTTGAGATTTGAACTAGCAGGATAAAGGTTGGGAAACACTGTTTTACGCTGTTAATCTTTAATGTATTGGTAAAAATATGGGGTGCATCCATACTATCCAATGCCTTGTGAGAATTCAAGTCCAGTGTTACCAGCTTCTCATTTTTCAGGGGAAACCAAAACTCTGTTTATGTAAACCCCTCCCCACCCCATTAAAAAATGTTAACAATTATTTTTTTAAGCATTGCAGGTTGAACTGTATTCCTGTTTGGTTGTATCCTGAAATGGGTTATCTTGCAAGATGGGGGAAGGGTGGTGATGGTGAGTTTTGGACTTATTAACAGCAAAAAAAGTGTCTGTCTTGCTAGGGGAAGACGTGCCTTTTTGCAATTCTCACAAATGTATCTACACAGATGGTAGTGGCCCTGCTTTCTTGCAATCTCTAGATTAGATGACAAAATTAAAGCATTAAAGCTGGAGACAACTTATGGTTCATTACTCTATCCACATATCCATGAAGACATCATTGCACCAACCAAAGCTAGGCATTCTATTCTTACAGCAATTACAATGGATTGCACTAAAGCCTTCTGATTTTGTTAAGTGCTTTATCTGTGACACACCATCTTTAAAAGTGCCAGGTGTTACTGTGTATAGTCAAAGGCGTGTAATATGTGTGAATATGTATTCAGCTGAACTTAAGGACTTCTGACTAAATAACAGATACAGCAGCAATAGCTTTCTGTCACTGAGCTTATGTAAAGTTCAAAATCCTTCTTCCAAGAATTTGAAGTTATTTGTAGAAGTGGGCTGTGGGGCAGTTACGTGTGTTATGAATATTTAAATTGAAAGCTAAGCATCTCCTCACAGATGAAAGAAAATTTCTGTAATATTGCTCTTTCCAGGACTTTCCTCCTAGTCTAAAAACAGGCACAATGAGGCCAATGTGTCACAAGGCAAGTGTACAGGCTAGGAATGAGGAAAAGCAGTTTCTAATACAAGTCCTGCTACTAGCTAGCTATGTAGATGTTTTTAAAAATGGTTCCAGTTCTTAAGAAAATTCATAATTAAAAAAAAAAGTCATTGATGTAAACATTGGTTTTAAGACTTTAAAAAAATTGATAAAATGTTGAACTACAAAGTTAAGTAGTTCCCAGTGAGGTTTCCATCATATAGTAAGAGCACACAATAGCTATTATTGGCACACATGATCTCCTACGAATTCTCTAGTTATTATAAATCTAATTATAGCACAGAAATATGCATTCTGTTTCCAGTGCTGCTCCATTCCTACTTTCTCAAAATGCTTGACATCAGCTCAGCAGGGTTTGCTATAAATAGCTCACGTCTGTGATACAAAGTAGTAATTGAACCCATCTACGTCCTTTCTTTTTTTAAATAAACATCCATTTTTTAAGTAAGGAAGACTGGATGGAGGGGAATCCACAAAGAGGTAGAGAATAAAAAGCAAGCATCATCAAATGTTTGTTTAAAATTAAAAAGTCATTTTACAACTACTTTAAAACTATTTTCCTCAATTTATATTCAAGTGATTTTACAGCCAAAAAAGGTAAGCATGTGACTTTTGTTTCCATTAAACTTGCCTACTCATAATTATCTTAATAAATAAAGTGGGGCTGAGAAAGATAATGAAATACAAACTAAAAGGCTTTAAAAGCAGATGTAATAAAGATTTTAAAAACTGTAATAAAATGTTTGTATTTGCTAACTCCTGTTGCGTAGAGGGAGAAGTCAGGGCTGCCACCCAGTGGCAATGTAAGTCTTTAAATGATTTGAAGATTTAGAGAATTAAAAAACAAAATAAATCTAAAACCACCAAAATCAAGAAATTCATGAATTAGACAACTTCGATTTTAGAATCAGTAATTTTGTGTCTTAAATTTTCTCAAAGCATTAGCACATCACATCTTTTTCTCAAATACATATCGATTTTAGTGTCCTGGTCAATAAAATTCAAAGCTGAATGAAGAAAATAAAAATACTACAACTACTTTGCCTGATTATTACTGATTTTTTTGGGGGGAGGGGTGGTAGGGAGAGAACCAAGTATCTCATTGTCACCTACTTCTTCAAAATTTGGCCACAGCTTTTTTTCACAGTGACAAGATATAACATACTCAAAAACTAGACGCTTTGGTAAAGTAACACTAAGGGAAAAAAGTAACACTGGAGCATCCATTTACTGTTAAAAGCTAAACATCTTGAGAATGCTTTTTTCTCTTGAATAACCAGATGAGAGAGAAGTGGGGGGAAAAAATTCATAGGAATTTGGAGATTTTTGCTTCCAACAGCTGTAAATTTAAATTGTACAAGATATATATTTTCTAACCTATGTCCCATATGGTTTGCTTTAAACTGAAAACAAATGAATTCTGAAAAATGACAGACACAACATATTTGGTATTTACAATGGTTTGTGACAAATATAATAGCTGAAAATAATGTCTAATTTTCCATTTATTATTGCTATTTAGTCACAGAAAAGATTAACTCTCCAAGAAATTTATTTTAGCATATGGTATATGTTGATATAATAGATATAATAATTTTACATGAATAGAAACCACTGCAGAAGTAACTAAGGTGGTGCCCTTACAAGAAAACAAAGGAAAGACGATAAAGACATTCTTTCATATAAAGACTTTTGATTTGCATCATTTTTTCAAAATATAAAACCTTAATATTAGAAGCAAGAGAAGAGCAAAGAAAACAATAAACCAGACCAAGGATAAGGAACTGCTCTATGCAGATACTTGCTGTATGTAGTATATATATATATGGGCTGAATTATAATAAAAATATTTTATGTATTATAGTCAATTCTCGTATAGAGTTAGAAACAGCAATTTCCAGTCAAGCATAACTGGACTGACGTTTTCTCAGTCTTCAATTACATGACGAATTACAACTGTACAGCAGTTCACTTCGGTCAGCAGTATCATGATAAATGCTTGATAAGATATAATTTTTCTCCTTGTTCACTTGTAAAAATTGGTGCCTTTTTGTAATGTTCTACAAGTTCTTCCATGGTACTGAATTTACGCTGCCCAATGCAGTAGACAGTCTCTTTTAGTTGTACTTTAAAATGCTTGTTTTTCCCTTGCGCTTTTAGTGATACTGAGAAATCATTTGGCTAGAAGAGAAAAAAACATTTTGAAAGACATCTATTAGCATTTTTATAGAAACTAATAACAGCTAAAATGTGAGCACTTTAAACACCAGGCACAAGGCTAAATTATTTACATGAATTATCTCCTTTATGCCTCAAAACAAACCCATTTTACAGATGAAAAAATAAAGGCTGAAGAGAAGCTGAGTTGTCCAAGATCATCTATCTAGTTAAAAGAGCCAGGATTCAATATTGAACCAGTTAAGACACCAAAATCTCCCTAACACCATAGCAAATCCTTTAGTTTAACATTTGATTCGTGATCTTCTCTTCATTCAAACTACTGGAGAAACACAGCAGAAAATCCAAGACATCCACCCCTTTTCAATTAGTACCAAACAGTAGCTGTCTTATTACAGAATAGCTGATATATACTCTGAATTCTCAAAGATGAAGGACACAAAAATGAGAACTAATGTAAACTCTAAGAGGTCATAAAATCAAAATGCCTGTACCGGGGAAGAAAGAAATACAAACAAGGGCCGGGGGCTATATGGGGGACAGCTGCGCAGGGCCGCCGGGCTGCAGCTGTCGCCCTGTAGGAACACAGCTCAACACCGACAGGCCTTCCAATTTTAAAAGGGAAGGCTGTCTCAATTTTCATTCGAAACCTCCCAATATTTAAATACTGACAATGAAGTCAAATGATTAAGAACACTGCGCAAGTCAAACAAAATATGCTTATTTGAGATCTCTACTTTAAAATTTCTACTACTAAAAATAATGGTGTATTTTGGCTAATATCTATGCTCAATTACCTATAAGAAAATACAAGGTATTCTGCAATCAAGCTACTTTCTTAGGTTTTTTCTTTTTTTAATTCTAACACTTCTTTGAACAGTTTATATCACCCTCTTATGCAGTTACTGTCAAAGTTTCAAACAGTGGGTTTCCTGGAAACATCTTATGGTTATTTACCACCCACTCCAGGGTCACTCCCTTCCTAGCCCTTCTGCCCACTGCTTGTCCTGGAAACCAGGGCCAGGTCAGGCACCTAACAGAAAACAAATCCCATTACTCTTCCCTATCATCAACCACCTGCTCTTCCGGTGGGGTTACATACAGACCCCCATTTCCTGAACTTCAGAGCAGGAGGTTCAATTAATTTCAATCTTGCTCCCTCTTCCCCCACCCCTTACACACATGCACGCGCGCACGCACACACACACACACACACACACACACACATGATATATACACACAAAGCTAATACTAATCATGGAAAAGTAGTGATATCCTTTATCAAGGAAAAATAAAGGTCATTTTTAAGGGAAATGAGTATTATCAAATTCTAAAATCCTATACAGTATGCAAAAGAGCCCACATAACTATTTTCTTATTCAATTTTCATGGTTTTACAATTTTATTGTTTCACTACTATGGGAACAGAATTTATCATTATTGTAAATGCCCTCCCAAATATGGTGCATGTTCAAATGGGTTTTTGAGGTGCCTAAAAGTGTATTCCAACTTCCAAACAAGTATTTATATAGAAACAAATATAGATTTTTTTCTAAATTCAGGGATTTCATTTATTATAAGGATGACAGTGTACCGATTGTGCAATTTAAGAAATGTTTTTCCAGTTTAATCTACTGCGTTGTTCTCAGTGAAAAAGTCAGTGTTTAATTTTCTCCATTTTTCAGTTTAATGCAACAGATTCAGGAAGGCAAAACCAACAGAACTAGACAAGGCCAAATAATCCTGTTTAAGGCTATATTTTACTAAAAATAAATATACTTGGAAAGAACATTGACTTTACTCAGAAACTTCACATGTTAACAAATATACTACCTGGTTAATTTTACGGAAGCCACTAAACCTCTCTGGTCTTCCATTTATTTTTTTTAATATCCAGGGCTCTATTTCCATTTACCTTTGAAAACCAACTTACCGAAGATTCACTATCACGAATGAGGAAATCACCTTCATGCCCTCTTTCATTTAATGCCATTTCTGCTTGGTGCCTGGTGACTTTCCCATAATACCACGGATTGCCAGCAAACTTTCCAGTAAGTGAAGGCCTAATGTAATCACACTGTGGAGGCGATGGTTCCAAACCTGATGTTAATGGGTTATTCTGCATAATGGTAACATAGTTTTTTGGCACCAGACCAACCATTCCATTGATCTTCCTGCATTTCCACCACTCGGGGTCATTTTCAGGTTTTTCAATAACATCCATTATATCTCCTTTCTCAAAATTAAGTTCTTCATCATTGGACGAGCTGAATGGGTAAAGAGCCTGAACCACATGTAACACTTGCCCAGTATTTAGGTTATTGACGACTGCTGCTAACTTCTCTGACAAAGAACCCACATGATCACCCAAAGGACTGTCGCCTTCCTCAGTCACATAGTTTGAAGGGAACCATCCAACTTGTCCATTGTAGCTACCCCGCCACCACCCATCACTGCATTTCTCCATAACGATCACCTTCGTCCCTTTTATCAATGATAATTCATCCTCTCTCTCTGCCATATAGTTAAATTTTACATAAGCAGGCATGTTGAGGTCATAGAGACGTTCCCCGGGGTCAACAAAGCTATCATCAGCAGGAGATGCAGAATCCGGCACACTAGGTTTTCTTTTCACTTTTCCAATGCCTGTTTAAATAAAAAAGGGTAATAAGAATATGAAACAATGAAAAACAAAAAACACCAATTCATTCATTACAAAAGGATCTTCAACTCAGTAACTAAATTTTTTACCCTCCCTCCTCCTCTCCATGTCACTCTTCTTTCTTTGCATTTGCATTCTCATGACTTATTTATTTTATATAACTCAAGTTTGTTACTTTTGACCCCCCTCATAAATTCTCTTTTCTCATGTTAAAGACCCTGAAGTAATTGTATAGCATCATTCTAAAGTTGCCCTAAAATTAATAAACTGTCTCTTAAATGTAAGTATTAAATTATTTCCTACATATCTACAATCTAAATACATAAAGGCTCCAGCAAACCCAAGTTCTTCTTTATTAACTAAGAGTCTATAACTAGCTGTATAGAAATTAAATAGTAACTTAAATAACAATTTAATATGCAAAATAAAACTCTAGTTATGTCTGGATAATCCTCCCATTTGCTTTCTTAGTTTCCAAGACTCAGGTTGCTCTATTTACTTCATGCTCATTTTATAATAATATACAATTTACTTGCTTATCTGTCTTCACCCAATTCACATATAAATAAGCTTCAAAACAGCAGAGATTTTTGCTGACTTTGTTCACGGATATAATCCCAAGGATCTCACACAATGCCTTAGCAAACAGGAGATGCCTAATATATATTTGTTAAAAGAATGAAAAAAATAACCAAATGGTACTATCATCGTAAATGTATGCTACAGCAACTTTAGCATATGAGTTTGTGTTCTCCTTTTACTGAAAAAACTAAGGCATCCTTAGGTAAAATTTCTCAAATACTTTCTATTTCAAAATGCTTTCTCATAATCAGAGAAATGCAAATCAAAACCACTATGAGGTACCATTTCACACCAGTCAGAATGGCTGCAATCCAAAAGTCTACAAGTAATAAATGCTGGAGAAGGTGTGGAGAAAAGGGAACCCTCTTACACTGTTGGTGGGAATGCAAACTAGGACAGCCACTATGGAGAACAGTGTGGAGATTCCTTAAAAAACCGGAAATAGAACTGCCTTATGATCCAGCAATCCCACTGCTGGGCATACACACTGAGGAAACCAGAAGGGAAAGAGACACGTGTACCCCAATGTTCATCGCAGCACTGTTTATAATAGCCAGGACATGGAAGCAACCTAGATGTCCATCAGCAGATGAATGGATAAGAAAGCAGTGGTACATATACACAATGGAGTATTACTCAGCCATTAAAAAGAATACATTTGAATCAGTTCTAATGAGGTGGATGAAACTGGAGCCTATTATACAGAGTGAAGTAAGCCAGAAAGAAAAACACCAATACAGTATACTAACGCATATATATGGAATTTAGAAAGATGATAACAATAACCCTGTGTATGAGACAGCAAAAGAGACACTGATGTATAAAACAGTCTTATGGACTCTGTGGGAGAGGGAGAGGGTGGGAAGATTTGGGAGAATGGCATTGAAACATGTAAAATATCATGTATGAAATGAGTTGCCAGTCCAGGTTCGATGCACGATACTGGATGCTTGGGGCTGGTGCACTGGGACGACCCAGAGGGATGGTATGGGGAGGGAGGAGGGTTCAGGGTGGGGCACACATGTATACCTGTGGAGGATTCATTTTGATATTTGGCAAAACTAATACAATTATGTAAAGTTTAAAAAAAAAAAAAATTATTTCTCATTACCCTTACTCTTTTTTTTCTGCCAAGTTCCCAACCTCTAATCCTTCTGGACTCTTAATACCATCTTTCCTGCCTCTTTTTGGGACTCTTGGCCATCCAGATCTGTTTTCCTCCCACTCACTCCCAAAGTCTAGAAAAACACTTAGATCACTTCTATTCCAGAACAGAGTTACACAACTCTGCTATTGTTTTTTAACTACATCATTCTTAAAAGGTTGTCTTCCCTTTTTCTTTCAACTCTTTTGCCACTCACTCACTCCTAACTCCTTATAATCTGGTCCTTCATCTCCACCAAAACTACTTAATTACTTACAGCTGTCATCTTTTCACAGCAAATTAGACCATTTTAGAGTCCTCAGTCTTTTCAAGCTCTCTATACACAACCAAGATCACAGATTACTCTCTACAACAATTTCTCCTTCTTTAATTTCCCCGAGAGTATGTTGTTTTCCCCACTGATCTGTTTAAATATTCTTGTGTTCCTCTGTCTGGGCTCCTATAAACCTTGTTATAAAAACTGCATTTTTACTTGCTTACTTGTCCCATCTTAATAAAACAGTGAGTTTCCTGGGGCAGTAAACTGGATTTTACTACCTTGTCTCTCCAGCACTTAGCAGTAACTATACTAGTAGCAGGAGCAAACGGAATGTCTGCTAAAAGAGTAAGTGAATGATTCCTTAGTTCAAAGTATTTCCCAAGATGCCATGCTTGGACTTAGCCTCTACTTCAAGGAAATCACTTTCATTTTCTGTAACTTCCAAAGAGAAGATTCCAAGGTCTCTTTGCAGCTCCAAGCTGGAATTTACACATTACAATTCCAACTGTCACTAGTCATCTACAGAAGGCACCATGAGCAACTCAAATACAACCACCATGTCCAAATGAAAATAATCTCTCTAATATCCATAAATCAACTAACTCCCCCCGCCCCTAATTTCCTTCCTTCTGGCTAATGATATATCATGATTATGAAAAATCTGTACATCAGGGATTTCTGGCACTGTAGGGAACTCTAGGGTTCCATCCTTCCAAAAGAGTAATTAATGAGCTCATGAATACAGTCAAAATCAACTTTTGTGGAACTCTAGAATCCAGTAAGGAACTTAAAATAACTAGGGCAAGGCTTAATGAAGAAAGAAGCTGCTGCTGTGTAGTAAGAGAGCATGGTAGCATTTTAAGTTGTCTGCTGCTGCTGCTAAGTCACTTCAGTCATGGCCGACTCTGCGCGACCCCATAGACGGCAGCCCACCAGGCTCCCCCGTCCCTGGGATTCTCCAGGCAAGAACACTGGAGTGGGTTGCCATTTCCTTCTCCAATGCGTGAGAGTGAAGTCACTCAGTCGTGTCTGACTCTTGGCGACCCGATGGACTGCAGCCTACCAGGCTCCTCTGTCCAAGGGATTTTCTAGGCAAGAGTACTGGAGTGGGTTGCCATTGCCTTCTCCGAAGTTGTCTGCCTAAGTTATCTCCTGTCAGAGAGAGTAATACAAATCTTTCTCATAAAGAATTGTAATTATGGGTTTCAATCTCTCAGGCAGCCACCTGAAGGACTGGCACAGTGGCTTGCCTTGCTTTCAACTGACTTGGAGCATTCTCAGGATTAGGGTGTTTTCTGCTGAAATTATTTAATTGATGCAGCAGCCTGAGGTAAAAAACATAAAAATCTTAAAAAAAAAAAACTGAGAAAAAAATTTTAGAAAGTTCCAAAAAGGAAAACTTGCACATGCCATCATCAGCAACTATTTACATAGAATTTACGTTGTATTAGGTATTGCAAGTAACCTAGAGATGATTTAACATATATGGGAGAGTATGTGCAGAGTATATGCAAATACTACGCTGCTTGTACAAGGATTATCCTTAAGTTTTGGTATTTGCAGGGGATACTGGAACCAAAACCTAGCAGATACGAAGGGATGACTATACTATCCAAAGTGATGCACAGATTCAGTGAAATCCTTATCAAAGTACCCCCCTTTTTTTTCAGAAATGGAAAAAGCTGACTCTAAAATTCATATGGAATTGTAAAAGACCCCAAATAGCCAAAAGAAAATCTTAAAAATGGAAAACAAAGTTGGAAGATTCATATTTCCCAATTTCAAAATTTACTACAAAGGCACAGTAATCAAAAAAGTGTAGTACTGGCACAAAAGGAATGAAAAATAGACCAATGGAATAGAATTGAGAGTAGTGAAATAAAACCATACATCTTTGGTCAATTGATTTTTAACTCTGACCACGAGAAGGGTGCCAAGACCATTTTAATACAGGAAAGAATAGTCTCTTTAACAAATGATGCTGAGACAACTGGATATCCACATGCAAAAGAATGAAACTGGATTCCTACTTCATACCACATATAAGAATCAACTCAAAATAGATATGATGCAAATAAGAGTTAAAACTTAAAAACTCTCAGAAGAAAATTTAGGGAAAAGTCTTTCTGACCTTGGATTTAGCAACAGATTCTCAGATTTGACACCAAATAATAATAATAAACTATACTTCATTTAAAAAAAAAAAAACCATTTGTGCAAAGGACACTATCAAGAAAATGAAAAGACAACCTACATAATTAGAAAAGAATACTTGCAAATATAATTCTGATAAGAATCTATATCCAGAACATCTAATGCACTTGCAAAACCCAACAACAAAAAGAAATACTTATCTCAAAAATGGACAACGGACTTGAATTCAAGTAATTCTCCAAAGGTATACAAATACCTCAAAAGCACTTGAAAAGAAGCTCAATATCATTAGTCATTACAGAAATGCCAATCAAAATAACAATGAAATACCATTTCACATCTTACTAGGATGGCTATCAGTTCAGTTCAGTCACTCAGTCGTGTCCGACTCTTTGCAACCCCATGAATCACAGCACGCCAGGCCTCCCTGTCCATCACCAACTCCCGGAGTTCACTCAGACTCACGTCCATCGAATCAGTGACGCCATCCAGCCACCTCATCCTCTGCCGTCCCCTTCTCCTCCTGCCCCCAATCCCTCCCAGCATCAGAGTCTTTTCCAATGAGTCAACTCTTCGCATGAGGTGGCCAAAGTACTGGAGTTTCAGCTTTAGCATCATTCCTTCCAAAGAAATCCCAGGGCTGATCTCCTTCAGAATGGACTGGTTGGATCTCCTTGCAGTCCAAGGGACTCTCAAGAGTCTTCTCCAACACCACACTTCAAAAGCATCAATTCTTCGGCGCTCAGCCTTCTTCACAGTCCAACTCTCACATCCATACATGACCACAGGAAAAACCCTAGCCTTGACTTAACGGACCTTTGTTGGCAAAGTAATGTCTCTGCTTTTCAATATGCTATCTAGGTTGGTCATAACTTTCCTTCCAAGGAGTAAGCGTCTTTTAATTTCATGGCTGCAGTCACCATCTGCAGTGATTTTGGAGCCCAGAAAAATAAAGTCTGACACTGTTTCCACTGTTTCCCCATCTATTTGCCATGAAGTGATGGGACCAGATGCCATGATCTTTGTCTTCTGAATGTTGAGCTTTAAGCCAACTTTTTCACTCTCTACTTTCACTTTCATCAAGAGGCTTTTTAGTTCCTCTTCTCTTTCTGCCATAAGGGTGGTGTCATCTGCATATCTGAGGTTATTAATATTTCTCCCAGCAATCTTGATTCCAGCTTGTGCTTCTTCCAGCCCAGCGTTTCTCATGATGTACTCTGCATAGAAGTTAAATAAGCAGGGTAACAATATACAGCCTTGACATACTCCTTTTCCTATTAGGAACCAGTCTGTTGTTCCATGTCCAGTTCTGTTGCTTCCTGACCGGCATACAGGTTTCTCAAGAGGCAGGTCAGGTGGTCTGGTATTCCCATCTCTTTCAGAATTTTCCACAGTTTATTGTGATCCACACAGTCAAAGGCTTTGGCATAGTCAATAAAGCAGAAATACATGTTTTTCTGGAACTCTCTTGCTTTTTTGATGATCCAGCGAATGTTGGCAATTTGATCTCTGGTTCCTCTGCCTTTTCTAAAACCAGCTTGAACATCTGGAAGTTCATGGTTCACGTACTGCTGAAGCCTGGCTTGGAGAATTTTGAGTGTTACTTTACTAGCGTGTGAGATAAGTGCAATTGTGCGGTAGTTTGAGCATTCTTTGGCACTGCCTTTCTTTGGGATTGGAATAATAAAACCAAATTAAACCAAACCAAAAAAAAAAAGGAAAATAAGTATTGATGAGGATATGTAGAAACTGGAACCCCTTTTTATACTACTGGTCAAAATGCAGAATGGTACAAATGCCAAGGGAAACAGGTGATGGTTCCTCAAATGTTAAACAGAGAAGTACCATAATTCCACTCATAGGTATATACTCAAAAGAACCGAAAACAGGAATTAAAACAAATACTTGTGTACAAATGTTCACATCTTCCTAGTCACAATAATCAAAACATAGAAACCACCCAAATGTACATCAACAGATGGATGGATACACAAAAATGTGGTATATACCCATATAAGGCAATATTCAGTTCAGTTCAGTCGGTTAGTCATGTCCGACTCTTTGCGACCCCGTGAATCGCAGCACGCCACGCCTCCCTGTCCATCACCAACTCCTGGAGTTCACTCAGACTCACGTCCATCGAGTCAGTGACGCCATCCAGCCATCTCATCCTCTGTCATCCCCTTCTCCTCCTGCCCTCAATCCCTCCCAGCATCAGGGTCTTTTCCAATGAGACAACTCTTTGCATGAGATGGCCAAAGTATTGGAGTTTCAGCATCAGTCCTTCCAATGAACACCCAGGACTGATGTCCTTTAGGATGGTCTTGATGAAAGTGAAAGAGGAGACTGAAAAAGTTGGCTTAAAGCTCAACATTCAGAAAACTAAGATCATGGCATCTGGTCCCATCACTTCACGGCAAATAGATGGGGAAACAGTGGAAACAGTGTCAGACTTTATTTATTTGGGCTCCAAAATCACTGCAGATGGTGACTGAAGCCATGAAATTAAAAGACACTTACTCCTTGGAAGGAAAGTTATGACCAACCTAGATAGCATATTCAAAAGCAGAGACATTACTTTGCCAACAAAGGTCCGTCTAGTCAAGGCTATGGTTTTTCCAGTGGTCATGTATGGATGTGAGATTTGGACTGTGAAGAAAGCTGAGTGCCGAAGAATTGATGCTTCTGAACTGTGGTGTTAGAGAAGACTCTTGAGAGTCCCTTGGACTGCAAGGAGATCCAACCAGTCCATCCTAAAGGCAATATTCTTCAGCGATAAAAGGGATGAAGCAGTGATACATGCTACAACATATTACACTTTAAAATGGTTAATTAACTTCATGAACTTTACATCATAAAAATTACTCAAAAACAGTGTGCTGAGTGAAAGAAACTAGACACAAAAGGTTAATATTGTATGATTCCATATTATCTACTCTGGTTATGTCATATAATGATTACATATTATACAACATAGCCAGAGTAGGTAACTCTGTATAGACAGAAAGCTGATTGGTGGTTGCCAGGGGCTGAAGAGAAGGAGTAATGGGAGCAACTGTTGAATGGGAATAGGGTTTCCTTTTGGAGTGATGAAAATAGTCTGGAATTAGATGCGATGGTTGCACAACACTGTTAATGAACTAGATAACACTGAATTATACACTTAAAAATGGTTGATTACCTTCATGAACTATACATCATAAAAATTACTTTCTTAAAAGATTCCCACGTCAATTTCTTAAAGTCATCATATGTCCTTTCTGCCAAAATTTTCCATTTCTACTATTCATGTTCTAGTTCAGGCCCATGTTGTGCTTGAGCCGTCACTACCCTCTAATTTTCTTTTCCTTTTTCTTTTACTAATCCAGTCTATCTGACTTCAACCCATCACCAATATCATCCAGTCTAACTTTATATTACAGCTACAATTACATGACCTATTGTAGCACAAGCTGGAATCAATATTGCAGGGAGAAATATCAATAACCTCAGATATGCAGATGACAACACCTTTATGGCAAAAAGCGAAGAGGAACTAAAGAACCTCTTGAAAGTGAAACATAAGAGTGAAAAAGCTGGCTTAAAACTCAACATTCAAAAAACAAAGATCATGGCATCCAGTCCCATCACTTCATGGCAAACAGATGGGGAAACAATGGAAACAGTGACAGACTTTATTTTCTTGGCTCCAAAATCACTATGAATGGTGACTGCAGCCATGAAATTAAAAGATGCCTGCTCCCCGGAAGAAAAGCTATGACCCACCTAGACAGCATATTAAAAAGCAGAGACATTACTTTACCAACAAAGGTCCGTCTTGTCAAAGCTATGGTTTTTTCAGTAGTAATGTACGGATGTGAGAGTTGGACTATAAAGAAGGCTAAGCACTGAAGAACTGATGCCTTCAAACTGTGGTGCTAGCGAAGACTCTTGAGAGTCCTCTGGACTGCAAGGAGATCAAACCAGTCAATCCTAAAAGAAATCAGTCCTGAATATTCATTGGAAAGACTGATGCTGAAGCTGAAGCTCCAATACTTGGCCACCTGATGCGAAAAACTGACTCACTGGAAAAGATCCTGATGCTGGGCAAGACTGAAGGCAGGAGGAGGAGGGAATGAGGATGAGATGGATGGGGGCTGGACAGCATTGCCGAATTGATGGACATGAGTTTAAACAAGCTCCAGGAGTAGGTGATAGACAGGGAAGCCTGGCGTGCTGCAGTCCATGGGGTCTCAAAGAGTTAGACACAACTGAGCGACTAAACTGAACTGATTACGCAAAAGCCAATAATGGCTCTTTTGCCTAATAAATTACAAGAAATACTGTGCCTAGAGCTTCCCTCATAGCTCAGTCGGCAAATCATCTGCCTGTAATGCAGGAGAACCCGGGTTCAATTCCTGGGTCGGGAAGATCCCCTGGAGAAGGAAATGGCAACCCATTCCAGTATTCTTGCCTGGAGAATCCCATGGACAGAAGAGCCTGACAGGCTACAGTCCATGGGATCACAAGAGTCGGACACGACTTAGTGACTTAACAACAACAACTGTGCCTAGAGTCTACAGTCCTCTACAGATTGTCCTCAAACCTTCCTTTCCAGGCTTATATTATAGACTATAGCAAACAGTAGAGGCCTTGAAACATTATAGGCCTTTGGGTTCACATCCCAGGTATGTGTCTTATTAACCATGCCATCTTGAGGAAGCTATTTCACTTTTTGGAGCTTGTAAACAGCACTTATCATGAGTGTTATGAGAACTGAATACAACAATGTAATAGCACAGTATACAGGAGTAAATGTTAAATAAAAGCATCTTTCTGTAACGCCCTGCATTGAAACTAAAGTTTAATAAAAATGTGGAAATATCTAATTCATGACTTAGTTTACCTCGTTTGCTAGTTTTTTTCCCAAAACCTTATTAAAAATTCTGCCTTTTAAAGAATCTACCCATTCAAGAAGTGTCATTTCAAATAACAACTTTATTATTTTATCTTCCTGCTTTGTGTTTTTCAATATCCTTCATTCTCCATCCTCAATTCCCATGATATATAAGCTCTCCTTTTTTAAAAAATATTTTTATTTTAGTATTCTGTATTTCTGAGGTACTTGTATGCTAGCATTTTCTGTGTTTATCTTTTAACCCTATCTACAAGAATATAAGCTTTCAGAGAGGATCATTTTACTATCTCACTGATCTTTTGCATTTCCTATATACTGTTTATAACTGTACAGATGGAAGATGATCAATGGGTTTATCAAATTGATTAAATTGAATATTGATATAAGCAAATGCAAAATTTAAATCTGAAAATGAAGACTAGTTCTAAAATATTTTTTTGATTCTGAAAAAGATAATGGTCTAAGACTAATTATACCTTGTCCAAAAAAAGAATGAAGAATTTCTAGACAGACCCAACAATTAAATCCCAAGTAGGAAACAATCAAAACAACTTATTTTAATCTTAGAGGCCAGAAACAGTTCACAGAAAATACAAACTTAGAATATCTGTTTTCTGTGCAACACAAAGTCCTGTTTATCATGTGGATGATACAAATGCATGCAAAATCGATGGTTCGCTTTTTCCCCTGCTTACAAATCTTTAGGAAGGGCTTGTTTCTTTTGTTTCCACTGCTTAAAAACAGTCTTTCTAATCTCATGTTTTATCAATAAGAGAGTAGATGCAAATGCACTTTACAAAATTATACAAATGTAAAGTATTAGTATCTCAATTTCTCAAGTATGTTATAATCAACAATTAGATCATTCCAACAACACAGGGCTTCCTGGATAGTTCAGTTGGTAAACAATCCGTCTGCAATGCAGGAGACCCTGGTTTGATTCCTGGGTCAAGTAGATCTGCTAAAGAGAAGGGATAGGCTACCCACTCCAGTATTCTTGGGCTTCCTTGTGGCTCAGCTGGTAAATAATCTGCTTGCAATGTGGGAGACCTGGGTTGGGAAGATCCCCTGGAGAAGGGAAAGGCTACCCACTCCAGTATTTTGGCCTGGAGAATTCCATGGGCTGTATAGTCCATGGGGTTGCAAAGAGTCAGACACGACTGAGTGACTTTCACATTACATCACAGCAACAAGCAGGCTCCTTCAGATCTTTTCTAAATTGTTCTCAACTTCAGCTGGTTCACCACAATCCTAATTTTAATCAGACCCTTTTGCAGCAAATCCTGCCAATCCATTACTTATCTGACTCTAACGCTATAGTCATAAATGTAATGTGTACACTAGGAAAACTCTTTAACAAGAGACCCTAAGTTTAAATTTCAATGGTGCTACTTACAGATTAATCAGAGCTTGGTCAAGTTATTTAATCTTCTTTAAACTCTAGTTTCCTTGTTTGTGAAATGTGGTGCATAGTAACTACCTACCTCAGAAAAATTTTGTAACGAATTTTTACAAGTTTATATGGAAAGCACTCAGCACAGTGTATACACAGCACACAGCAGGCACTCAATCGATGGTGACTACTATCGATATTTTCCTACCTCCTAGTGCTTCCGGAATTTATTTTTTCAAAAATAAGCATTTTTTTTACTATACTTTTTTTTTCACTATTTTTATTATTTTATTTATTTATTTTTTTACTATTTTTATTATTTTATTTTTTTACTATAGCATGAAATAGCTGGACGTGGCCAGGGTTGGGAGGGAAATACTCAGGTCTATGAACTCAGGACGTGCATAACTCTGAGGTAGTCATTATTATCATTAGCTTTGTTTAAAAAAACCAAAAGCATTAGTATAGCTTTCAATCTTCCCCTCACTCACACTCTTCCCCTTCCACTCCAATCCACTAGTCTTACTTCTTTCTTCCTATAGCACCGTTTCTTGACCAAAACAGTGTACTACTAACTCCTCAAAAGTTTTTAAGAATCTAGTGAAGCACTGTGAATATTCCATCTTTATA
The DNA here is from genome assembly GCF_019923935.1 of Bubalus bubalis. Lineage (NCBI taxonomy): Eukaryota > Metazoa > Chordata > Mammalia > Artiodactyla > Bovidae > Bubalus > Bubalus bubalis. Next base: position 177,149,514 of record NC_059157.1, read on the forward strand.
AAATGGTTGTCCTCTCCTATAGGATAGTTAAGGCAAATCTTTGTACCGATTAACTATTCGTTATGTAACCTGGTTTCCAAATCCTTTGATAAACCTTATGCCAGTATTTGGAAGCACCTGAGTTTCTCAAAACCACTGTTAAAGTATAGCTAGCCAAAATGAATAGACTATGTCACACACTGCAGCCCTTCACCTGAGCACCTCATAAATTTGAATCAATACCATCATATAACATGTTGAGAGTTTTTTTAGCACATACATTATCACAGCAGCTCCTGCTAAGTCTTTTACTCATGTAAACCACTGCCAGGACAGATTCTCAGCAATTTTTCAATCCCTTTTAAAAAGCTAATTAGACTTTTACATTAATGTCTGTCTCTATTAATCTGTTTCTCAGTTTTTAGCTTTCAAATGTATTTCTGAACTCAATGTACTAGTTACACTTTCATCATTAGGTCTTTACTTTAAGGATGTCATTTCCCCTCCATCTAAATCACACAGTAAATAAATGTTCGACAGAATGAGTCTGAAGAGGGGCACTTCCGTGGTGGTCCAGTAAGAATGCAGGAGAGGCGGGTCTAATCCCTGGTCAGTGAATGAAAATCCCATATGCTGTGTGCAGTTAAGCCCACATGCCTCAACTACTGAGCCCCAGGTGATCTGCAACAAGAGAAGCCTGTGTGCCACAATGAAGACCCAGCACAGCAAAAATAAAAGAATAATACTGATCCTTGCTAATTCTTTAGGGAACTATAATTCTGTTATGTTCCTATTTCTTAAAAACCAGTTTCTCCCTTATGGATTTCCCCCTTATTTCTATGACACACATAAGGCTGATCAGCTGTGTACCAGGACTATAAGACTTTCAAAGTCAGTAGGGAATTTCCAAGATCATCTGGTCTTGCCCAACTCTCTCCTTTACAAATAAGAAACAGGAAATCAGCAAAGTTATACACCCTTGGCCACATGGCTAATAACTGATATATCTGGGAGGAGAATGAAGGAATTCTAAATATTATAAATGATGTTCTTTCCAACAGAGGTTTTTATTTAATATTTTTTTGTATTTTTATCAGTTTACCTGATTTATATGAAATAAGATAAATTACTGCTTTTTATTATTCTCTGCTTTATCTGAAACAATGCCCTTTCTGTTCTCAAGGGTTCTAGTTGCCTACCACACAAGGAGCACAAATATTGTTTCCTCTATGTTTCAAGTCCGTTCAGGGAAAACAGTAGGTGAATAGCCTATTTCTATTCTAACAAGCTATAAAACTAAATTAGTAAAATTTCGGCTTACTGTAAGCAGTGAGGAACGAATACTTTGGTTATCAATCTCAAATCCTGACTCTAAGTCTACAAATGTATTTAAGAATAACTATCAACTTTCTAAGATTCAATAGAATGATAATTTTATATTATATTGATGGTAAATATTAAATCACTGTATCAGTGATACAGTATATCCTTTTTATATCACTTCTAGTTGGTTTATGGTCAGTATCACTTAAAATCAAACTTAAGAAATATTAACAATAAATAATAACCATCACCTACCTCCCCATCAGAATCTAAGTTCTGTGACAATTAGTTTTTATCTGGCCTGCAGTAGGTAGGTTCTCAATAAAAATGTTGATAAATGAATGAATGAAGAAACTCTTTAAAAGGAAAACTAACTCCCAAAATGGATCTAAAATTTTAACAACTCCCCAAAAACCAACCAAGAAAGACATATTCCAGAAGGATTCATTTGGCCACCAAAGTTACCGAAAAAAAATGAATGAGTCTTAATATTATAATTATAGCTTTTTTGCCAATGAAGTGCCTGATCCCTTTCCATTTTGCTCTTTGCCACAGAATCTCCTGACAGGTTACTCTGTTTCCTTAGACTCCTTACACATAAGAGAGTTCTACAACAATTTCTCTGTTCATTTTTCTAGAACCACTGAGCAACTGTTCAAAGAGACCAAATCAAGTTCACTATCATAGGAGTATACAAAGGCTATCAGCAGATCCACAATTTAGGTTCTTTGTCAGTATCAGAATCACTTTAAAACCTCGACTCAAAGCAATCCAAGTTCACTATTTTCTGTCAATGTTTTCAAATTCTTTGTATGCAGCTGCTCTCACAATTCATTTCAAACTATCAAATCTCACATTAACCAAAACAGCAATTTCTAGCAATCTGACACTGATTAAATTAAAATACCCTCTATACCGGTGCTTTCATTAAGCATTATCTTCTACATCAGTCCTCTAAAGTCTAAGTAAAAAGCAGTAACAGTATCATGTTACTTCAAATGCTGAGGATGATCTTGCTCACTTAAATCCTTTTTCTCCTCCTAATATGTTTACAATTTATTTAGTTAATTTCAAATGTCTATGCTAAGTTCAGAGAACTAACTACATCAAAGTCAAATCATTTATACTTTTTCTATTTGTTATTTAAATACTGATATTAAAATTTTGAAATTATTTTACTTATCAAGTCAAAGCTATTAATATCTGATGTACTGCCACTTAGCTTATGATTGACAAACATAAAGCACCAGCCTATATAAACCCACCATGTTCTCTCCTTACAGTTTTCCTTTAAATTCACAAACTGAAAATTCTAATTCAAAAACAAGAAAGCTATAGATATAATAAACAGATTCACTTACTGAAAAAATCTTTAAACACCTTTAGCCAATTCATTTGGAAAAAAAATCCCGTGTTCTCTTTCGTTAGTTTGTTAACACAGCAGGATAATTTTCAGTGAACTTCCTGGTTCTGCAACACTGAAACTCCCCACACCCCATCCATGTGACTTGGCCCACACCCAGGCAATAGAAAGTTTTCCTAAGGCTTTCCTCTTGCCAAAACATTTTTTCCCTGAATGCTAACAGAACTTACAAAACAAGGATATCATGATGGCCACAAATATGACCTTACTATTCAGATTTATTTTGGAAGAAGTTTTAAAGCACATATTTAAAGCATATTTTTTTCAGTAGTTGAAAATATATTCATGTATTCATTCTTTTTTAATTGGAGTAGAATTACTTTACAATGTTGCATGAGTTTCTGCTGTACAACAAAGTGAATCAGCAATATGTATATCTATATCCCCTCCCTCTTGGAGCTCCCTTGATCCTACACCCCCAACCCACCCATCGAGGTCATCACAGAGCACCAAGCTGAGCTCCCTGTGCTGCTCTGCGGGTTCCCACTAGCTATCTGTTTCACACGTGTTAGTGTATTTCTGTCAAACCTAATCTCCCAGTTCATCCCACCCTCCCCTTTCCTAACCTCTTCTCCCAGAGTTCTATATGTCTGAATCTCTATTCCCGCCCTGGACCTATGTTCATCTGTACTATTTTTCTATTTTTCATCATGTATTCATTCTTTCCTTTGTTTTCTCCTTTTTTTTTCTTAACCTTCGAACAATATCTCCATCAGCACAATCATTGTGAAACAAATCCATTATTTAAATGGAACATTTAAGTTACCAAAACAGGATTCAGAAACCTGGAGAAAGGGGAGAAGGCTGTCCACCAAAGGCAAAAACTGGATTTACATCATTATACAGGCTAACTGTAGGTCACTACCTTAAAACAGAATGTTTCCAAGTACTTTGGAATAGACAGCAATAACTGTAATATAATACAATGATAGCCTAGAACTTAGATAACAGTCTCAATAATACAGTCTCAAGACAGTTAAAAAGATACAGTCTTGAGACAGCTAAAATTGTCTCAATAATATCAGAAAATAGTATGGAAGGTTTCCCAGGAGTATTAATAACAAAAACTGTATCTACTAAAGCTTTTGCAATTAATATGAAGTTGTATCTAAAACTGGGATTTTCCTCTTGCTCTATATTAGTTTTTTCACTGTCTTTTGTTAATTACTGTCACATCTGCTATAGTCTCAGGATACCACTACCCTTTTTTAAGGATGTAAGTTTATCTAGGTGTGTCCTTAGTCCTTTCTGTGCCTTCATCACTATAAAGCATATTTTGACAGAAGTCACCTTAATTTTCTCGAACACCCTTAATCAATATACTTTAAATAAATATCTAATTATTTACAAAATCATAAGTATTCCTGGTTTTAACTTTGATCTCTTCAACCATTCAAGGACAATCTCTTTCCGACTATCTTCCATTTAAAAACTAATAGTAAATAATTAACTAATAACAATGACCTCAAAAATCTCAAAAAAAAAAAAAGGTAAGCCTAGATAAAGCATTTAAATGTATGGTTAATAACTTCACTTATTAAATTACCTTTAGAATAGAATAACAACAATGATGAGTAAGAAATAAAAATTAATATAAAGCAGTCAATAATACTCCATGTTCAGTCATGTCACATTATTCTCAAAAGCCACATTATTGTCAAACTATCTTTTTCAAGGAGAAATTATACTTTTTCTTCTACATATACACCAAGAACTATTAAGTAACAGCATGCTTGCCTAAATACCTGAGGGAAACTATGTCCCTCCCAGTTCCTTCCTGTTAGCTAAGGAGAATTTTTTAAAAAGAGAGAGACAGACTGGTTCTCATCTGCGCATATTTCCTTCCTATCACAGCTTGGCCAAGCCCAACATGAAGTAGATTCCCCTATTTATGGCCCTAAGGGAAGGTCAGTAGAAACAAAATTTACAGTTACAGGAAGAAAGAGAAACAAAATAAGAAAGATAAGCTTTGTAGATGCTAATATATGGCAATGATCGACAACTTAAAACTCTTATATCAAACATAAGAACAAAATGCATTTGTTTTTAAAAGCAAATATCAAAACGTAAGCCATTATCAGCCTGCTTATTTAACTTATATGCAGAGTACATCATGAGATACGCTGGGCTGGAAGATGCACAAGCTGGAATCAAGATTGCCGGGAGAAATATCAATAACCTCAGACATGCAGATGACACCACCCTTATGGCAGAAAGAGAAGAGGAACTAAAAAGCCTCTTGATGAAAGTGAAGAGGAGAGTGAAAAAGTTGGCTTAAAGCTCAACATTCAGAAAACGAAGATCATGGCATCTGGTCCCATCACTTCACGGGAAATAGATGGGCAAACACTGGAAACAGTGTCAGACTTTTATTTTTCTGGGCTCCAAAATCACTGCAGATGGTGATTACAGCCATGAAATTAAAAGACGCTTACTCCTTGGAAGGAAAGTTATGACCAACCTAGATAGCATATTAAAAGCAGAGACATTACTTTGCCAACAAAGGTCCGTCTGGTCAAGGCTATGGTTTTTCCTGTGGTCATATACGGATGTGAGAGTTGGACTGCAAAGAAAGCTGAGCACTGAAGAATTGATGCTTCTGAACTGTGGTGCTGGAGAAGACTCTTGAGAGTCCCTTGGACTGCAAGGAGATCCAACCAGTCCATTCTGAAGGAGATCAGCCCTGGGATTTCTTTGGAAGGACTGAAGCTAAAGCTGAAACTCCAGTACTTTGGCCACCTCATGAGAAGAGTTGACTCATTGGAAAAGACTCTGATGCTGGGAGGGATTGGGGGCAGGAGGAGAAGGGGACAACAGAGGATGAGATGGCTGGATGGCATCACTGACTCGATGGACATGAGTTTGAGTGAACTCCGGGAGTTGGTGATGGACAGGGAGGCCTGGCGTGCTATAATTCATGGGGTTGCAAAGAGTCGGACATGACTGAGCGACTGAACTGAACTGAACTAAAGCCATTAGATGTAAAATCCATCAATGTATCCTGTAAAATAAGTGACCTTAATGACAAGGAGGATATTCTGCATCTCAATCATTTATCCCCATCTCAATTATATGGAGAATCTGTCTAAACTCCAATAGGTACCTATGGTTCAAGAAGCCCCTGACAGAAAATCAGAGTGCGTTCCACTAGCTAGATTTACAGAAAATGACCTTCACTGGTCTTTTTGAACACAACTGACTTGAATACACTTGCTATGAGCCAAACTTACCTTGCCTAGCTGAAATCCCAGTTTGGGATGTTCTAGTCAGTTCTGCCCACTGATGCCAAAATTCTGTACAAAGAACGAATTTCTAGCATTCGTCAGAAAGAAAGTATAACTGTTCTTGTTTTAAAACAAAAATAACTTACCTAAGGTATCTTTTAGGTTTTTTACGATAGATGCTTTCCGAGCACTGTTTTTCCTTTCCACATAGTTAGAAGGTACAAAACCCGTTTTATTCATGGAATTTCGAACTCGCCACCAGGACTTCGAGTCATCCAGAAGCCACAGTCTCTCGTTCTTCTTGATGTTCAGCTCTTGCTCTTGCTGGGCCACATAATCAAACTTGGCTACCACTACCACCTCTTCTGCCATTTTTCAGCACCTTCTGCGCTGCAACCACACAGAAAATATTTTATGTAAGGTTGAGAAGTTGTCCACATGCTTGTCAAGAGAAACACACCGAAGAACCTAAAGTAGTGAATGGTTAAAAAATAAAAATAGGGAAAAAAATTAAAATACCAGGCAAATACTAATTAATACAGAACTGGTATAGATATATTAATAACACACAAAAAGACTTTAAGGCAAAGCTATCCTAGTGATAAGGAAAGTCACTATATCCTGATAAAAGGTTTTATTCAATATACATAACAGCTAAGCTTATGTGTACCTATTAATATAGGTCCAAAATAGATTGACAAAACAAGAAAAAACTGACAAATCCATTGTCATAAAGGTTTAACTTTTAACATATTTATCTCAGTAGTAAATTAAGAAGACAAAACATTAGAAAGTTAAAGAAGAACTGACATCATAACTATTAAGTTTGATGCAATAAACATATGCAAATATAACTTCCAAACAGAAGAACACAAACAAGAGTATGTACAAAATCCAATCAAATGCCATAAAAATCTCTACACATTTTTTGTGTACTTGGTATCCTAAATCATATTCTCTGACAATCATAACAAAAAGACAGCTTTAAAAAAATCTTATAAGTCTAGAAACTTCTAAAAACTGATGTGGAGAAGGAAATGGCAACCCACTCCAGTATTCTTGCCTGGAGAATCCCACGGACAGAGGAACCTGGTGGGCTATAGTCCATGGGGTCGCCAAGTCAGACACGACTGAGCAAAACAATAACAACAAACACTGATGAGCCAGAGAAGAAATCTTAACAGAATTTTAAAAATACTTATAAGTAAAATTAAAGACTATACAAATAACTTTGTGTGATGCAGCAAAGGAGTATATAAAAAAGAAATCTGTAGTTATACATAATTACATCAGAAAAGAAAAGTTAAAAATAAATTAATGAACATATCATCTGTCTTCAGTTATAAAAGAACATAAAGAAAAACAGATAAAAGGAAATAATACAAATAAAAGTGGAATTTAATGAAACAGAAAGCAAAGACATAGAAGAAAGGCTCAAAACCAAGTTAGATGTCATGACTAAAAAATGGACTTAGTTCTGACAAGACTAAAAAATGAAAAAAGGAAGAGAGAGCCCAGAAATAAACCCACACATCTATGGTCAATTAATCTTCAACAAAGGAGGGAAGAATATGCAATGGAGAAAAGACAGTCTCATCAGCAAGTGGTGTTGGGAAAGCTGGACAGCTACCTGTAAAGCAATGAAGTTAGAACACACTCTCATAATGCCATACATAAAAATAAACTCAAAATAGCTTAAAGACTTAAATATAAGATATGACACCATAAAACTCTTAGAATATAAGCAAGATATTCTCTGACATAGATCATACCAATATTTTCTTAGGTCAGTCTCCCAAGGCAATGGAAATAAAAGCAAATAGGACCTAATCAAACTTACAAGCTTTTATACAGCAAAGGATACCACAAGCACAATGAAAAGATAACCTATGGACTGGCAGAAAACATCTGCAAGTGATGCGACTGGCAAGGGCTTAATTTCCAAAATATACAAACAGCTCATACAACTCAGTAAAAAGAGAAAAAAAAAAAATAAAAAATAAAAAAATGGGCAGAAGACCTACATGCATTTCTCCAAAGAAGACATATAGATGGCCAACGTGCACATGAAAAGATGCTCAACACTGCTAAACATCACTAATTATTAGAAAATGCAAATCAAAACCATAAGGAAGCACTATCTCACCTTGGTCAGAATGGCAATCATTGAAAGGTCTACAAATAACAAATGCCAGAGAGGTGTGGAGAAAAATCCTATACTGTTGGTGGCAATGAAATTGGTGCAGCCACCATGAAAAACAAGGTAAAGTTTCCTCAAAAAAAAAAAAAAAAAAAAAAGGGAAAAAACTAATAATAGAGCTGTTATATGAGGCTGCAATCCCACTCCTAAGCATATATCCAGACAAAATTATAAACAAAAAATATACACATACCTAATGTTCACTGCAGCATTACTTACAATAGCCAAGACATGGAAATAGCCTAAATGTCCATGGAAACAGGAATGGATAAAGAAGATGTGGTATATATATACACAGTGGAATACTACTCAGCCATAAAAAGAGTGAAATAAGGTCATGTACAGCAACATGATTAGATCTATAGGCTATTACACTAAGTGAAGTAAATCAGAAAGAGAAAGACAAATACCATATGACATCACTTATTAAATATGACACATTGAGACTTCCCTGGTGATCCAGTGGTTGGGAGTCCACTTGCCAGCACAGGGAACAAGGGTTTGAACCCTGGACTGGGAAATAAGATCCAACAGGTTGCAGAGCAACTGAGCCCGTGTGCCAGAACTACTGAAGCCCGTGTGCCCATGCCGCAACAAGAGAAACCACAGCATCGAGAAACCCGCACATCACAACTAGAGAACAGCCCCCACTCACTGTAACTAGAGAAAGCCCATGTGCTACAACGAAAAGCCTCATGCACTGCAATGAAGATCCAGCACAGCCAAAATAAAATTATTTAAAAATAAAATGACATAAATGAAATTATCTATAAAATAGACTGACAGACCCAGAGGAAAAACTGTCGAGGCTGTTGAGGGCAGGGGCACATGCATGAGGGAGCTTGGGATTAGCTAACTATTATGTATTGAATAGATAAACAAGGACCTACTGTATGACACAGGGATCTATATTCAATATCCTGTGATAAACCATAATGGTAAAGAATATGAAAAAGAACATATATAAAACTGAACCACTTGGCTGTACAGCAGAAATTAACACAACCTTGTAAATCAACTATACTTCAATAAATTTTTTTAAAAATGAAAAAAAGAAAAAAGTACACCCAAATATAAATAAAAAAGGAGTCATAATTATAGATGCTAGACATTCAGAAGCCACAGCAATATTAAAATCTTTATCAATATATATAAGAAAGTAAATGTACAAATTTATAGAAAAATTAAAGTAACAAAGGTAGTAAAATTGAATTAGTCATTAAGAAATCTTCCCATAAATGAAAACACCAGGGTCAGATAGTTTCACAGGCAAATTCTATTAAAATTCAAAGAACAACAACAAAAAAAGGAACAAATAATTCCAACTTACACAAACTCTTTTAGAATAAAGAGAGGAAATGTTGCAACTTAAGTCACTCCTGAACCTAGATTAGCTCTCTACTTTCTTCAGAGAGATTATTACACATAAATAGCTACCCCTGGTTTAGCAAGCAAATAAATTCTGCTTCCGCTTATTGAACAGCATTCTGTTTTCTCAACAAAGAAGTTAAGTTCTTCAGTATATTCAGAAAAATCCATTTTAATTTAGAATTCAACAACCCCTAGCATTCAACTGTATCTACAAGGAAGATATCTTTGGGGGGTTATTGCAAAGGACTCAAAACCTACCAGTCTTCTAAAATAATGACTCAAGTATGGTCAGTTCAGTTCAGTTGCTCAGTCGTGTCCAATTCTTTTCGACCCCATGGACTGCAGCACGCCAGGCCTCCCTGTCCAACGCCAACTCCTGGAGTTTACTCAAACTCATGTCCATTGAGTCAGTGATGCCATCCAACCATCATCCTCTGTCGTCCTCTCCTCTTCCTACCTTCAATCTTTCCCAGCATTGGGGTCTTTTCAAATGAGTCAGTTCTTCTCATCAGGTGGCCAAAGTATTGGAGTTTCAGCTTCGGCATCAGTCCTTCCAGTGAATATTCAGGACTGATTTCCTTCAGGATGGATTGGTTGGATCTCTTTGCAGTCCAAGGGACTCTCAAGAGTCCTCTCCAACACTCTTCGGTGTTTGGCTTTCTTTATAGTCCAACTCTCACATCCATACATGACTAGTGGAAAAACCATAGCCTTTGACTAGATGAACCTTTGCTGACAAAGTAATGTCTGCTTTTTAATATGCTTTCTAGGTTGGTCATAGCTTTTCTTCCAAGGAGTAAGCATCTTTTAATTTCATGGCTGCAGTCACGATCTCCAGTGATTTTGGAGCCCCTCAAAATAAAGTTGCTCACTGTTTCCCCATCTATTTACCAGGACATCTTAGTTTGTTTTTCAAATTCACTTCCAATCTCATTCCCAAACTGGATCTTCACACACTCACTAATCTGGTTACCACAAGGACAGAACCAAGTTGGAATTAAAGAACTCAATCATTTCAATATGTCACTAAAGACAATATGAAATTTACTGTTCTAGGAATCTTCATAAATTATACCCTTCATTCTGACTGGAAAGGGATCAACGAACTGAGTTAGAGAACACCTACTGGCTTAAAATGAAAGGTTTCTACACCCTCACAAAGGCTGAGAGTTGTTAAAAATATCTAACTCTATACACCAAGGAACATTTACTGAAGGTCTATGATTCAGGCATATCCTAGCATTTCCCTCACAACAATCATTTAAAGTATTATCCTCACTTTATAGTATAGATATTAAGAAATTAAATGGCTTTTCAACCTGTGAAAATAAGCAGTGGAAACTGGGAGTCAAATGGGAGTCAAATACATGTTCTTTTCACTCCCCGCCCTGAGTTCATGTACTTTTGATTACTGCTGACTCTTAAGGAATAGAAGAGGAATATACAAGTTATAAATACATGGAAACCAATTACCTACTAAATCAACAATTCTCAAACTATTTGGTTTCAAAACCCTTTCACATACTTAAAATCTGAAGACTCAAAGAGCTTTTTTATGTTGGTTCTATCAATATTTACCATGAAGATTAAAGGTAAGAAATTGTTAGGGCATTTTAAATTCAATTAAATATAATCACATTTAATTCAATATGTTTTTAACATTTTAAATGAAAATTATATTTTCTAAAACAAAACATTAATGAAAAGAGTAGAATTATTTTACATTTTTTGCATATCTTTTAAAAAATGTCTGACTATTTAATAGAAGGTGGATTCTCATATCTGTTTCTACATTTACTGTATTACAACATTGTTTTGGGCTTCCCTCATAGTTCAGTCAGTAAAGAATCTGCCTGCAATGTGGGAGACCTGGGTTCAATTCCTGGGTCGGGAAGATCCCCGGAAGTAGGAAATGGCAATCCACTCCAGTATTCTTGCCTGGAAAATCCCATGGACAGAGGAGCCTGGCGGGCTACAGTCCATGAGGTTCCAAGAGTCGGACACGACTTAGCAACTAAACCACCATTAATATTATTTTGGCTGAAAAGAAAACCTGGTTTCACATAAATGCATAGCTTGAAAAAGGGAAAGAGTATTTTAAAAGTGTTTTCAGATAACTGTGGATTCTTTTTTGGTACTATACCAAAACATGACAAGCAGTAGAGTTTCTTAAAGACTAGTTTCTAATGTGGAATTTAAAACTTAATCAGTGAACTTTTCCATACTGTTTTAAATATTAAAAATCATTGGCCCAAGTATTTTTAATTTCAGGAATGATGAGTATAAATAAGCCTGCTGCAAACCCTCTCTCCAACTGATTACAACCAAAATCTCCATGAAAAAAATGCAAAGAATCAGCTACCTAAGGACTCTGGGAAGTATACAACAGGTAGCTTGAAGAGGAAAATCAACTTGAAAAAAAGATCAATACATAGATTTCTCTTTGAATACATAAATTTCCTTTGAAATTTGACTGAACAATAAATTTCCTTTTGGTCACCCCACCACACACACACACACACACACACACTTTATTTCTTAGCTTTGACCTAAAACTAAGTGGAACAGGAAACTGTGCGGCAGGTACAATAAGGAAAAACCTCATATGGAAGAGCAGCTCACCTGGCCAAAGCACTGGGGAAAAAGGCTCTGGAAAGCCAGAGTGGGTAAGTTCAGTCCCTGAGGTTGTTTTCTTCTTTTCCTCCTCTCCCAGCCTTGTCCCAAGGCCGCCAACGGTGCATCTGCATTACTGCCACAATGGTGGAGATAGCATATATATTAAGACCGGGAGAGGGGACTTCCCTGGCAGCCCAGAGGTTAAGCCTCTGTGCTCCCAATGCAGGGAATGTGGGTTTGAGTCTTGGTCATGGAACTAGCTTCCCACATGCTGTGTGGCACAACCAAAAGAGAAATCATTTTTCTTAAAAAAGAATCCAAAGAGACACCTATGCTTTCTCTAACCACTTCACCCTGAAGGCAGGCATAGTTGTGCCCAAAACTGAGCAACAACATGGGAGACTGAAACTGTACATGTTGTTGTTCCATCACTAAGTCATGTCCAACTCTTTGAGACCCCATGGATTGCACCACACGAGGCTTCCCTGTCCCCTTCTCTATCTCCCTGAGTTTGTTAAAATTCATGTCCACTGAGTCGGTGATGCCAACCATCTTATCCTCTGTCATTCCTGTCTCCTCTTGCCTTCAATCTTTCACAGCATCAGGGTGTTTTCCAATGAGTCAGCTCTTCACATCTGGCGGCCAAAGTGTTAGAGCTTCAGCATCACTCCTTCCAATGAACATTCAGGGTTGATTTCCTTGAGGATTGAATGGTTTGATCTCCTTGCTGTCCAAAGGACTCTCAAGAGTCTTCTCCAGCATCACAATTCGAAAGCATCAATTCTTCAGTGCTCAGATGTCTAATAAGAGAACCCAACTTTTCTGGCTATAGGAACTGGAGGATATGGGGAAAATGCCCATGAAAGAAGAGCAGAAGAATGTAATCTATGACAAAGACTTCTTCTTGACCAAATTCTAGTTAGGCTCCTCTGAACCCTCTTCTTGACTAGGCCTCAAATTTGATCTATAAAAACTGCAGACTCTCAGCATAAATGCTTTGTCATAAATGACTTCTCACACTAACAGACTTGAACAAACACTAGCATAGTTTTTATGGTTCCATCCCTAAGATGACTCCTCCAGCCCCCTTAATTTTCCTGCCTGAGAAAGTTCAATGTTGCCAGAAGAATTTACTGTTTGTTCCAGCTAAACCTTGATGACAGGCCCCTGAAATCTGTCTTAGAGCAGTTACTTTAGAAAGCTTGCGATTATAAATACTTCCTCTGCCCCCTTGAGATAATAATTGTCTACCACCTAAAACTGCCTTTTCAAGAACTGTAGAGCAATCTATTTAAAATACAAACATTCAAGAAGATGATTCTCATTCTTGTTCCCAGACTCTGTAGGAGGATAGGGACTGAACTTTGGTGGGTGCCTTGCTCTAACTTGGGCTTCCCTGGTGGCCCACTCCAGTATTCTGGCCTGGAGAATTCCATGGACAGAGGAGGCTGGTGGGCTACAGTCCAAAGGGTCGCAAAGAGTCGAACACAACTGCGACTTTCACTTAGCTCTAAAACCTGCACCACTGCCTCTGTTATAAAGAGAAGTTTATTTCTCCTCTGGATAAGTAACAATTACAAACCCAGGTTCCCCTAGGCATATGGACCAACCCCACTTCAACACCACTGGATGCCTTTCCCTTAGCACACTCCAGTTTCTAAAAAGCCTCCTGCCTTTTGTTTTGACAAAGTTGAATTCTCTCTTCCCTATTGTAATATTTATTGAATAAAAGTTATCCTTAACACTTCAACTAGTATTGAGCTTGTGAATCTTTAATATCTATAATTCTAATTATGAACCAACGTAAGTACTAAACCTCCACCAAGTTGGACATTCATGGAATTTCCAAAGAAGTATCACAAAAGCACTGAGAACTGAAATACAAAATAAATGCTGCCCAAGCCCAGTCCATCCGTGACCGGTGCATACAGCAAACAGATGCAATCAATACAGCAAAGGTTTAGAAACTGAAACTGATATTGGAACTATTGTCCATCAAAACCAAGTAAAAACTGCTCTGAACCTAACCAGATTGACACCTGCTTAAACAACAGCAAATTCTCCAAAGCATTTTAACAGGATCCAAATTCTCACAACATAATACTCTAAATGTCCAGTATATAACCCCAAATTACCAAATATACCAAGAAGCAGGAAAATTTGGCAGAAAATTGGAAGAAAAGGACAACCAACAGATGCCAACCAAATAACCCAGATGTTGGACTTAAAAAATCTTAAAGTAGCCAATATAATCGCATTCCATTAGTAAAGGTAAACACTCAAATGGAAAAATAAATCTGAGAAGCTGCTATTAAATAGAATCAAATGTAAATGTCAGAATTAAAAAATCACAATATTTGAAATAAAAACTTCACTGGATAGAACGCAGAATCAAGATGGCAGATGTATTCATTTCCTATGACTGCTATAACAAACTGGGTGGTTTAAAAACACCAGAAGTTTATTCTGCCACAGATCTCAAAGTCTCAATCAAAGATACAATCAAGAAGTCTGAAATCAAGGTGCTGACAGAGCTGTACTAGCTCTGAAGGCTCTAGGGAACAACCTGTACTTGCCTCTTTCAGCTTTTAGCGGCTACAACATTCCTTGTGGCTGCATCACTCTGCCCCTGCGGTTATAATGCCTCCTCCCCTTCTGTCTAGCAAATCTCCCCCTCCCTCACTCTTGTAAGCACACTTGTCATGGGATTTACAGTTTACCAGATAATCCAGGAATTTATCCTCCTCTCCAAATTCTCAAATTAATTAATCACACTAGTTTATCACATAAGGTAATATTCACAAATTCCAGAGATTGGGAAATGAACATATCTTTTTAAAGGGTCCCATTCAGCAAAATACCACAAAGGGAAAACTATGTAAACCTGAAGACAGATCAATAAAAATTATCCAATCTGAAGAACGGAGAAGGGAAAATATTTTTGAAAAAGAAAAAAACAGGGCTTCAGGGACCAATGGGACAATATCAAAAAAGCTATTCATGTCTTTGGAAACCCTAAAGAAAAGCTATTGATGCAGAAAAAAATACTTGGAAGAAACAGTAGTTGAAACTTTCCAAAAGTTAGCAAAAGTCAAGAACTTATAGATTCAAGAAAATAAACAAACCCAAACAGGATAAATTCAAATCATGTCCAAGCCCATCATAATCTAACTGCTAAAAACAGTAAATAAAAGAAAAATCTTGAAAGCAGCCAAAGAAAAACAACATATTACATACAAGTTGATGGTTCTCAGCTGGGGGTTATTTTACATCCCTGGGGATATGTTATAGTGTCCAGAGTCATTTTTTTTATCATCACTGCGTGGGGTGGGGGGGGCGGTGGGCCGGGGTGGGAGTGCTAATGGGTATAGGCTAGAGATACTTATGATAAATGGGATAGGACTCCACAACAAGAAATTATCCTGTCCAAAGTACTCAAGTTGAAAAATCCTGACATAGGGAGCAATTTGAATGAAATGACTTTTCATCAGAAACCATGAACCATACCTAAAAATGCTGGAAGAAAACAACTGAAAATTCAGAATTCTATATTAAGGGAAAATATCCTTCAGGAATGAAATGAAATAAAAGATATTCTCAGATGAAGCAAAATAATATCAGTTTGTTGCCAACACTCTAGCTCTAAAAGAAATGTAAAAGAAGTTTCAAGGCTTAAACTAGTTAAAAAAAAAAATTGTATCAGAGGGAAATGAAACTTCAGGAATGATGGAGGAGTAATAAAAATGGGAACTATCTGGGTGAATAGAAGAAGATTAATTTTCATCTCTTAAGATCTTCAAAACATACACATTTTATTATAACATTTACATGGGGGAGCTTTCAACCTATATATGTACAATTCATATGACAATCATCACGTAAGTGGATAGGACAATGGAACCTAAACAGCTGTTAAGGCTTTATGTTCGAGCTTAAGTTGTAAAATATAAACTTAAAAGATATACGAGGTGGGAGGGTGGGGGTGGGGGGAAGAAGGGGTAAAAGTGTTAGTCACTCAGTTGCATTCAAGTCAGCAACCCCATGAACTGTAATAGCCCACCAGGCTCCTCTGTCCATGGAATTCTCCAGGTAAAAATACTGGAGCGGGTAGCCATTTCCTTCTCCAGAGGATCTTCCTGACCCACATGGGTTTCTTGCATTGCAGGTAGATTCCTTACCAACTGAGCCACCAGGGAAGTATAATGTTTAATTTAATATACTATATTTATATTTAATAATATGGGGGAAATTAAATATTAAATATATGGTATATTATTTAGAGCATACTACTAAAAAGTCTTAAGAGCAACTACTAAAAAGAGGGACAAAGAGATATAGCCAAAAACTGATATATTAAAACAGATATTTAAAAAATACTCAATCCAAAAGAAGGAAAAGGAAAAATGGGAACAAAAAACACAAGAAACAGACAAATATTAAAACTCAAACATACCAATAATTATATAAATGACCTACAAGATTAAAGTAACAAATAAGACCCAACTGTTACCAAAAATCCAGGTTAAATATGATGCTATATAGATTAAAAGTAAAAGGATCAAGCATGTATTATTTCAAAAGAAAGCTGTAGTGGCTATATTAATATCTAACCACATAGATTTCAGAATGAAAATTAGCAGGGGCTTCCCAGGTAGCTCAGAGGCAAAGAATCCACCTGCCAATGCAGGAGATATGGGTTCAATCCCTGGGTCTGGAAGACACCCTGGAGAAAGTAATGGGAACCCACTCTAATATTCTGTAGATCTGGTAGACAGAGTGCCTGAAGAACTATGGACAGAGATTCCTAACACTGTATAGGACTCAGTGACCAAAACCATCCCAAAGAAAAAGAAATGAAAAAGGCAAAATGGTTGTGTGAGTAGGCGTTACACAGCTGAGGAAAGAAGAGAAACAAAAAGCAAGGGAGACAGGGAAAGATACCCAACTGAATGCAGACTTCCAGAGAACAGCAAAGAGATGTTAGAAAGCCTTCTTAAATGAACAGTACAAAGAAGTAGAGGGAAACAACAGAATGGGGAAAACTAGAGATCTCTTCAAGAAAATTGGAAATATCAAGGGAAGGGAACATCTCATGCAAGGATGCGCATGATAAAGGACAGAAATGGTAAGGATCTAACAGAAGTAGAAGTGATTAAAAAGATGTGGCAAGAATACACAGAACTACATAAAACAGGTCTTAATGACCCAGATAACCACAATGATATGGTCACTCACCTAAAGCCTGACATCCTGGTATCTGAAGTCAAGTGGAGCTTAGGAAGCTGTATGACAAACCACGCTAGTGCAGGTGATAGAATTCCAGCTGAGTCATTTCAAACCCTAAAAGATGATGATGTTAAAGTGTTTCACTCAATACGTCGGCAAATTTGGAAAACCCAGCAGTGACTGGAAAAGGTCAGTTTTCATTTCAATCCCAAAGAAAGGCAGTACCAAAGAATGTACAAACTACCATACAACTGTGCTTATTTCACATGCTAGTAAGGTTATGCTCAAAATCCTTCAAGCTAGGCTTCAACTGTACATGAACTGAGAAATTCCAGATGTAAAAGCTAGATTTCAAAGAGACAGAGGAACCAGAGATCAAACTGCCAACATTCACTGGCTCACAGAGAAAGCAAAGGAATTCCAGAAAAACATCTACTTCTGCTTCACTGACTATGCTAAAGCCTTTGACTGTGTGGATCTCAACAAACTACGGAAAATTCTTAAAGACATAGGAATACCAAACCATCTTACCTGTCTCCCGAGAAACCCATATGCAGGTCAAGAAGCAACAGTTACAACCAGACACGGAACAAGAGACTGGTTCAAAATTGGGATAAGAGTAAGACATGGCTGTATACTGACACCCTACTTATTTAACTTACATGCAGAGTACATCAAGTAAAATGCTGCGCTGGATGAATCACAAGCTGGAATCAAGATTGCTGGGAGAAGTATCAATAACCTCAGATATGTAGATAATACCACTCTAATGGCAAACAGCAAAAAGGAACTAAAGAGCCTCTTGATCAGAGTGAAAGAAAAGAGTTAAAAAAGCTGGCTTAAAACACAACATTCAAAAAACGAAGATCATGGCATCCAGTCCCATCACTGCATGACAAAATAGATGGGGAAACAATGGAAACAGTGACACAGTTTATTTTCTTGGGCTCCAAACAAAATCACTATCAATGGTGACTGCAGCCATGAAATTAAGATGCTTGCTCCTTGGAAAAAAAGCTAGGACAAAGTTACACAGCATAGTAAAAAGCAAAGACGTCACTCTGCCTGTACAAAGGTCTGTACAGGCAAAGCTATGGTTTTTCCAGTCATGTGTGGATGTGAGAGTTGGACCATAAAGAAGGCTGAGTGCCGAAGAACTGATTCCTTCCAACTGTGGTGTTGGGGAAGACTCTTGAGAGTCCCTTGGACTGACTGCAAGATTAAACCAGTCAATTCTAAAAGAAATCAACCCTGAATATTCATTGGAAGAACTGATGATGAAGCTGAAGCTCCAATAGTTTGGCCACTTGATGTGAAGAGCTGGAAAAGTCCCCCATGCTGGGAAAAGACTGAAGGCAAAAGGAGAAGAGGGTGGCAGAGGATGAGTTGGTTAGATAGCATCACTGACTCAATGGATATAAATCTGAGCAAACTTCAGGAGATGGTGAAGGACGGGAAAGCCGGGCATGCTACAGTCCATGGGGTCGCAAAGACTTGGACACCACTCAGCAACTGAACAACAGCAAAACAAAGGTTTCAAAGTACATGAAGCTAAAAGTACTGAAACTGAAAGAAGTAAAGAAATTCACCCTTTTTCTTGGGGACTGTAACACTACTCTTGATAATACATAAAACAAGTAGACAGAAAAGCAGCAAAGATACAGAAGATCTAAACATCAGCTCTCTGAATCTAACTGAAAATTATACTCAACACAACATATGCACAAATCTTTCAAGTGCACCAAAACAGACCATACTCTGGACCATAAAGCAAACCTTAATAAGTGTAAAATAACTGAAATCACATAGCATATGTTCTCTGACCATGAAGGAATTAAACTAGAAATCAGGAACAGAAAGGAAGTGGAAAATCTCTAAATATTTGGAAATTAAACAACAATTCTAAATAATTCATGCACCAAAGGGTCTTCTCAAAAGAAACTAGAAAATATTTTGAACTGAATGAATATGAAAACACAACAAATGAAAATTTGCTGGATGAAGCTAAAGCACTGCTTGGAAGGAAATTTACAGCATTAAAATGCTATTACAAGATGTATGAAAAGAAGATCTCAAATCAGTAATGTACGCTTCCCTGGTGGCTCAGACGGTAAAGCGTCTGCCTGCAGTGCGGGAGACCCGGGTTCAATCCCTGGGTTGGGAAGATCCCCTGGAGAAGGAAATGGCAACCCACTCTAGTACTCTTGCCTGGAAAATTCCGTGGACTGAGGAGCCTGGTAGACTACAGTCCATGGGGTCGCAAAGAGTCAGACACGACTGAGCGACTTCACTTCACGCTTCCACCCTAAGAAACTAGAAAAAGAAGAACACACTAAACCCAAAGGAAACAGAACTTAATAATGATCAGAAATCAATGAAACTGAAACAAAACATAAATGAATGTGGGAGACTTGAGTTCAATCCCTGTGTCGGGAAGATCCCCCTGGAGGAGGAAATGGAAACCGACTCTAGTATTCTTGTCTAGAGAATCCCATGGACAGAGGAGTCTGGCAGGCTCCAGTCCATGAGGTCGCAAAGAATTAGATACGACTGAGCGACTAACACTTACTTAAGTACTCTGAAACCAAAAGGATGTTCTTTGAAATGATCAATAAAATCGCCCTCTCTCTAGCAAGAATGACCAAGAAGACAACTTGTTCGTGTCTTATTGTTCAGTGGAAGGTAGAACTTTTGCGGATAAAATTAAACTATTTGGCTGATGCTATTTCCAAACAATGTGCAGAAGCAGCAGTATAGCTTCCCTTGAATGCTAATACTAAAATATGCAAGTAGAGAAATAAAGATAGAATTGTTCTCTTGTCAAGTGGTAAACAGAAATTTAAATGTTAAGTTGAAAAACTCTCTGCCTATATATACTGGAAAAAATGAGAAAGCACTATGTTCAGAACAGAACACTAAGGTTGTGGCCAAGGACCCCTTGATAAAGAGATTAGTACGGTTGTGAAATTAGACTTAGACACCCAAGCAGGAAACAGCCAATCTGAACTGGAAGAAGAAGAAAGATTGTCAGTTTTCTTAGAAGACTTTTACATGGTGGGACCACAAACCTATTCAGTTGGGAACTTGGGATATTCTTCAAGACATGAGAACAAAGACCCTAAAGGCGACTCTGAAATCATGAAGGCTGCCTCCCCAGTTTCCAAAGAGGAGGCTATTACCTGGGTTTCAACAGGCCTGACAAAGACTCCCAGCCCAAAGCCATGGGGGCCAAGCCAGTAGAACCACTAGTATGTGAGGTTTCATACACTAAATTATCCTTGAATAATAAATGCTTTGCCACTGATTATTAAATTAATATATTTTATTAAATGTTAAATATTTAATATTTAAATGGGCAATTTTTAAAAATATTCTTTTTTCTTTCTGTCCACATTGTACAGTATGTGGGATCTTAGTTCCCAACCAGGGATTGAACCCGTGCCCCCAGCATTGGAAGCATGGAATCTTAACCACTGGACCACCAGGAAGTTACAGAATAGACAAAATATTTGAACAGATACTTCACCAAAGAAGACATATAAAGAGCATATAAGCATATGAAAAGATCTTCAATATCATTAGTTATTATAGAAATGCAAATTAAACCCACAAAACGCTATCACTACACAGCTATTAAATGGCTTAAAAAGAGAAAGGAGGTAAGGAAGGAAGGAAAGAAAGGGAAAAAGGGAGCAAGGAAAGCAAGTGAAACAGAGGAGAACGAAGGAAACACAAAAACTGACAATAATCGGTGTGAATGAGGCTGCAGAACAGCTTGAATCCATACACTGCTTGTTGGAATGCAAAACAGCACAGCCACTATGGAAAACGGTCTGGCAGCTTCTTACAGAATTAAACATAACTTACGTAGGACACAGCTATCTCACTGAGTCAGACTCAAAAGGCTACATATGACCTTCTGGAAAAGGCAAAACTAATGTGAACAGAGACTAGATCAGTGGCTTTCACAAGTTAATGGTGGGAAGAAAGTATGACTACAAAGCAAGAAGGAAATTTTTTTTTCTTGAGCAGGTGAAGGAACTGTTCTGTACCAACACCGTGGTGTTACATCACTGTGATTACATCACTCCAGGTGTCAAATCTCATTTATATCCCCAAGTGTGAATCCTACTGTACATAAACTAAAATATACAGCAGAAAACATTCATTGGTTGACCTTAAATGTAACTATTTTTACTCATATATGGTATTGTATCATCACTCAATATACATTCACCAAGTTTTGCAGATCTTCCAAATGCTGACATCTTTATAACACTGCATTTCAAGCAGTCTCTAGTAATTTCAGAGTGGAAACAGAAACTGAACATCTCAGTCTAATGAAAACAGTTTGGGCCTTATGAACTCCCTAAAAGGTCCACTTTAGGAATGTTGTTGTTGTTGTTACTGTTGTTCAGTTGCTAAGTCATGTCTGACTCTTTGCGACCCCACAGACTGTAGCCCACTAAGCTGCTCTGGGTTCTTGGCCACTGAGCCACCAGGGAAGCCCCTTTAGAGAACTGCTTATCTAAATGTGGGAATAACATCAAGCCAAACACCTAAAAATAAGTTCTTCCCAACCTACTTTTATAAATTCATTCAGTTCAGTTCAGTCACTCAGTTGCGTCTGACTCTTTGCAACCCCATGAATTGCAGCACGCCAGGCCTCCCTGTCCATCACCAACTCCCGAAGTCCACCCAAACTCATGTCCATCGAGTCGGTGATGCCATCCAACCATCTCACCCTCTGTCGTCCCCTTTTCCTCCTGCCCCCAATCCCTTCCAGCATCAGGGTCTTTTCCAATGAGTCAACTCTTCGCATGAGGTGGCCAAAGTACTGGAGTTTCAGCTTTAGCATCAGTCCTTCCAATCAACACCCAGGATTGATCTCCTTTAGGATAGACTGGTTGGATCTCCTTGCAGTCCAAGGGACTCTCAAGAGTCTTCTCCAACACCACAGTTCAAAAGCATCAATTCTTCGGTGCTCAGCTTTCTTTATAGTCCAACTCTCACATCCATACATATTAATGACACTAAGTCATGTTAACAATCATCTTCATATTGTGCAGGATATGTACACAATGAGAAAGGATAATGTTTGCTACATATGTCTGAGTGCTCAGTCACTTCAGTAGTATCCGATCTTTGCAACCCCATGGACTGTGGCCCGCCAGGCTCCTCTGTCCATGAGATTCTACAGGCAAGAATACTGGAGTGGGTTGCCATGCCCTCCTCCAGGGGGTCTTCTGGACCCAGGGACTGAACCCGTGTCTCTTTCGTCTCCAGCACAGGCAGGCGGATTCTTTACCACTAGCGCCACCTTGGAAGCATCTTGCTATGTATATAGACCATTTGGGGGAAGCCAGTTATTATATTCCAAGGAAAAAGTAAAGAACCAGCTAGCGACTGAAGTGACTTAGCAGCAGCAGTGCTTCTAAAGGGAAATCTCCCATGCTAATACAAATGCAATTTTAGAAATCTACTGTACTTTAGTACATAACTTGACAACTTCCTGTTTCTGATAAAAATCAGCAGAGTGACAATACCCAAGTGACTAGCTCCGGAAGTTAGGTTGGGCTACAGATCTCAGTAAACAATGAAGAAGGGGAAATCCCCAAATAACTACCTTCAATGTGCTCATCCTGAAAGACTCCCAGTATGTCTAGGGGGGTTACTGGGATGATACCCTTTTCCAAACAGACTAAAACCTGAGAACATGTATACTCAGAGTAACCATCACCACGTGGAACCTGGCAATGAAGCTGAGAGGCAAATAAAGATTAGATCCCATTTTTTTAGCCTCTAAACTTAATCATCCTTTATCTAGAATCTATCTCTGAATTTTTCATTTCACAAGCAAAAAAGTACCTTTCTGTTACAAACAAACTAAAAGGGTCACATACAAGAATGACAGGCATCCGAAATGACTGGGAAAAAAAATGTTAAATTTAAAAGAGAGAAGAATAGTATAAGAAGACTTCAGATGGAAGAAAAATGAAAAAACAAGAATATAAAAAGCTAGACGAGGATTAAGGAAACTCTAACATTAGCAAGTATAGATAATTTCAGATTTAACAATTTTGTGTATATGTGTGCCTGTACATATAAACACTTTGCAATGGGTTAATGAAAGCTAACACTGAACACTATGTGGTGCTTATAAACAACCAAGTCACTGATTTTACCAAGCTTTCACTTGTAAATGTTTACCAGGTGTTTTTTTTTGAGGTCCTACTGTGTGTCGAGCACAGTGTCAGTGAACCAGCTTACAAAACTAAGGCTGTCCTGGAAGAGCTTACAGACTAGTGGGCAAAGTTTTACTTCTTGTTACTACTATTTTACCTATAATGCTGACTTATCTTAAACACATTTCACTTCCAATCAGCTTCACAAACTATGCCAACTGCATGCATAAATTAGGTCCAGTGTGTTGCTACTGTTTATACATTTATCTGGGCTTCCATGGTGACTTAGCCTCGCTTTTCACTTTAAAAACTCTCAGCTGCCAGAACACACCTATTTTAAAATGTAATATAAAAACATATGGTCTGCCTTGAATTTCAAAGGCCTAAAAAACAAAATGGGAAATAGATGGGGAAACAGTGGAAACAGTGTCAGACTTTATTTTTTGGGGCTCCAAAGTCACTGCAGATGATGACGGTATCCATGAAATTAAAAGACGCTTACTCCTTGGAAGGAAAGTTATGACCAACCTAGATAGCATTATTCAAAAGCAAAGACATTACTTTGCCAACAAAGGTCCGTCTAGTCAAGGCTATGGTTTTTCCAGTGGTCATGTATGGATGTGAGAGTTGGACTGTGAAGAAAGCTGAGCGCCGAAGAACTGATGCTTTTGAACTGTGGTGTTGGAAAAGAGTCTTGAGAGTCCCTTGGACTGCAAGGAGATCCAACCAGTCCATCCTAAAGGAGATCAATCCTGGGTGCTCATTGGAAGGACTGATGCTAAAGCTGAAACTCCAATACTCTGGCTACCTCATGCGAAGAGTTGACTCATTGGAAAAGACTATGATGCTGGGAGGGATCGGGGGCAGGAGGAAAAGGGGACGACAGAGGATGAGATGGTTGGATGGCATCACCGACTCGATGGACCTGAGTTTGAGTGAACTCCCGGAGATGGTGATGGACAGGGAGGCCTGGTGTGCTGCGACTCATGGGGTCACAAAGAGTCAGACGCAACTGAGCGACTGAACTGAACTGAACTGAAAAAAACAAAAAATATAATAGTCCTAAGAAGCCAAGCTTGGTATCAGGTTAAAACAGGACAGATCCAGAAGAGCAGCATAACAAGTTTATTCTTACAAGTTCTAAGACAGAGGCTGTACATTCTGGCTTCATTCTCCTCACACAGGGTAATGTGAAAAAGGAAAACTACTAAAAGTTGGAGGAGAGCTTTTCTACTTCATGAGTCATCCATCCTGGAGGTGCAGGTAAATACAAACATGGAAGGAGGCATTTTACTCAGCCTTGTCTGCCTCTAACCCCTAACTGCTGGGGGAAAGGACTCTCAAAAAGAAACATGTTCTTTTTCCAAGAAGAATGGAGCTGAACTAGGTAACTGCTGCTGCTAAGTTGCTTCAGTCATGTCCGACCGACTCCGTGCGACGCCATAGATGGCAGCCCACCAGGCTCCTCAGTCCCTGGGATTCTCCAGGCCAAAACACTGGAGTGGGTTGCCATTTCCTTCTCCAATGCATGAAAGTGTAAAGTGAAAGTGAAGTCGCTCAGTCGTGTCTGACTCTTTACGACCCCATGGACTGCAGCCTACCAGGTGACTCCATCCTCAAAAAACAAAAAAGGATTCAGAAAGAGACCAATTTTACTTGACTATGACAGTAAAACACCTGATTTTTTACAATTATCTCTAAACTTCCTCCACATTGGTATGTGCGTTGTAACGTAGAAGAAATGAGGATTGTCTTTAGATTCTCTAACTCTGCAGCCAAGCTTGAGAGAATCCCAGGTGGTTGTGTAGGTGAACACAACTTTAGAAGCACAAAGGAAAACCTCTCTGATTCAAGGGAAAAAGAATAAAACAGTCCAGGCCTGACAACAGTACACCCTACACTGCTCTCAGAGAGTGAAGCAATGTTTCACAAGTGCTCACAAACTGTTAGATAACTGCACACAGAGGGCTAGGTCTTAAGGGACAATTCTCTTCTATCATCACGCCACCTAGCTTCCTCAGGCTTCCCTAATGTGTTGGGCTGGGAGGTACCTCTTAGTCTTATTTGACATTTTAAATCACATTCATATATTACACTGACAAATAAGGATCTTGCAAGTGCAAGGTCTGCACCTAAGAATGAGTACTTCTTTCAATTCTGTATCCTAGGCAACTTAGTTGCTTGTCTCACCGTAGTTCCAGTCCTGCTTGACTGCCCTGTGAATAAAACATGCTTATGATGCATTCAATTTCCTTTTTAACCACACACTTGGGTTCTAAACATTGCTCAATCACTAGCTATGACTCAGGGAATGTCATATCAACCTCCAGGAAACTCCATTTCCTTATCTGTAAAACAAGGGGATTGAATAAGATAAAATCAAAAAGTCTTTTTCTGAGTATCAAAATTACGATCTAAGTTTCCCCTTAAATTGTATGGCCTAAACAAGATCATATTTATCTTGTTTTTTTTTTTATTTATTTTTTCATTATATTAACCACCTCACTATTCCACTCCTTACTCTTTAGTATACTCTAATTATTGTACATCTTAAAAGTGTCACTTGAAGTTGTACATATTTCCAAAAGAATACAGAACACACAGCACAGGGGAATGTACAGTATAAATAAGGTTTAGATTGCATCATCACTTTTACCATATTTATGGTAAAATTTACCAACGATATTCTCCTGACATACACCAAACTTGTGGTCACCTGAAATTCCAACCTATTTAACATGCAATTAATCATAACATTTGGGCATCTTTCACATTAACTGCTGTACTTAATTCTACTTTCCCCTCAAGGGCTCCATGTGTAATTTTCATTCAAAAATAGATTTAGGACTTCACTCAGAGGTCATCTCACATTTGCCAGAATGGCTATTATCAAAAGGACAAATAAGTACTGGTGAAGATGGAAGCCTTATGCACTTGTTGGTGGAAATGTAAATTGGTACAGCCACTACAGATAACAGTATCAAGGTTCCTCAAAAACCTACAAATAGAACTACTATATGACCCAGCATTTTGACTACTGGGTATTTACCTAAAGTAAATCAAAACACTGACTTAGAAAGATATATGCATCTCTATGTTGACTGAAGCATTATTCACAATCCTGAAAGATGATGCTGTGAAAGTGCTGCACTCAATATGCCAGCACATTTGGAAAACTCAGCAGTGGCCACAGGACTGGAAAAGGTCAGTTTTCATTCCAATCCCAAAGAAAGGCAATGCCAAAGAATGCTCAAACTACTGCACAACTGCACTCATCTCACACGCTAGTAAAGTAATGCTCAAAATTCTCCAAGCTGGGCTTCAGCAATACGTGAACTTCCTGATGCTTAAGCTGGTTTTAGAAAAGGCAGAGGAACCAGAGATCAAATTGCCAACATCGCTGGATCATGGAAAAAGCAAGAGAGTTCCAGAAAAGCATCTATTTCTGCTTTATTGACTATGCCAAAGCCTTTGACTCTGTGGATCACAATAAACTGTGGAAAATTCTCAAATAGATGGGAATAACAGACCACCTGACCTGCCCCTTGAGAAATCTGTATGCAGGTCAGGAAGCAACAGTTAGAACTGGACATGGAACAAGACAAGGCTGCCCACTTTCACCATTACTATTCAACATAGTTTTGGAAGTTTTGGCCACAGCAATCAGAGCAGAAAAAGAAATAAAAGGACTCCAAATCGGAAAAGAAGAAGTAAAGCTCTCACTGTTTGCAGATGACATGATCCTCTACATAGAAAACCCTAAAGACTCCACCAGAAAATTACTAGAACTAATCAATGACTATAGTAAAGTTGCAGGATATAAAATCAACACACAGAAATCCCTTGCATTCCTATACACTAATAATGAGAAAACAGAAAGAGAAATTAAGGAAACAATTCCATTCACCATTGCAACGGAAAGAATAAAATACTTAGGAATATATCTACCTAAAGAAACTAAAGACCTATATATAGAAAACTATAAAACACTGGTGAAAGAAACCAAAGAGGACACTAACAGATGGAGAAATATACCATGTTCATGGATTGGAAGAATCAATATAGTGAAAATGAGTATACTACCCAAAGCAATCTATAGATTCAATGCAATCCCTATCAAGCTACCAACGGTATTCTTCACAAAGCTAGAACAAATAATTTCACAATTTGTATGGAAATACAAAAAGCCTCGAATAGCCAAAGCGATCTTGAGAAAGAAGAATGGAACTGGAGGAATCAACCTACCTGACTTCAGGCTCTACTACAAAGCCACAGTTATCAAGACAGGATGGTACTGGCACAAAGACAGAAATATAGATCAATGGAACAAAATAGAAAGCCCAGAGATAAATCCACGCACATATGGACACCTTATCTTTGACAAAGGAGGCAAGAATATACAATGGATTAAAGACAATCTCTTTAACAAGTGGTGCTGGGAAATCTGGTCAACCACTTGTAAAAGAATGAAACTAGAACACTTTCTAACACCATACACAAAAATAAACACAAAATGGATTAAAGATCTCAACGTAAGACCAGAAACTATAAAACTCCTAGAGGAGAACATAGGCAAAACACTCTCTGACATACATCACAGCAGGATCCTCTATGACCCACCTCCCAGCATATTGGAAATAAAAGCAAAAATAAACATATGGGACCTAATTAACCTTAAAAGCTTCTGCACATCAAAGGAAACTATTAGCAAGGTGAAAAGACAGCCTTCAGAATGGGAGAAGATAATAGCACATGAAGCAACTGACAAACAACTAATCTCGAAAATATACAAGCAACTCCTACAGCTCAACTCCAGAAAAATAAATGACCCAATCAAAAAATGGGCCAAAGAACTAAATAGACATTTCTCCAAAGAAGACATACAGATGGCTAACAAACACATGAAAAGATGCTCAACATCACTCATTATCAGAGAAATGCAAATCAAAACCACTATGAGGTACCATTTCACACCAGTCAGAATGGCTGCGATCCAAAAGTCTACAAGTAATAAATGCTGGAGAAGGTGTGGAGAAAAGGGAACCCTCTTACACTGTTGGTGGGAATGCAAACTAGTACAGCCACTATGGAGAACAGTGTGGAGATTCCTTAAAAAACTGGAAATAGACCTGCCTTATGATCCAGCAATCCCACTGCTGGGCATACACACTGAGGAAACCAGAAGGGAAAGAGACACGTGTACCCCAATGTTCATCGCAGCACTGTTTATAATAGCCAGGACATGGAAGCAACCTAGATGTCCATCAGCAGATGAATGGATAAGAAAGCTAGTGGTACATATACACAATGGAGTATTACTCAGCCATTAAAAAGAATACATTTGAATCAGTTCTAATGAGGTGGATGAAACTGGAGCCTATTATACAGAGTGAAGTAAGCCAGACAGAAAAACACCAATACAGTATACTAACGCATATATATGGAATTTAGAAAGATGGTAACAATAACCCTGTGTACGAGACAGCAAAAGAGACACTGATGTATAGAACAGTCTTATGGACTCTGAGAGAGAGGGAGAGGGTGGGAAGATTTGGGAGAATGCATTGATACATGTAAAATATCATGTATGAAACGAGTTGCCAGTCCAGGTTCGATGCACGATACTGGATGCTTGGGGCTGGTGCACTGGGACGACCCAGAGGGATGGAATGGGGAGGGAGGACGGAGGAGGGTTCAGGATGGGGAACACATGTATACCTGTGGCGGATTTATTTTGATATTTGGCAAAACTAATACAATTATGTAAAGTTTAAAAATAAAATAAAATTAAAAAAAAAAAAAAAAAGAACTAGACATGGGAAAAAAAAAAAAAAAGAACTGGACATGGAACAACAGACTGGTTCCAAATAGGAAAAGGAGTACGTCAAGGCTGTATACTGTCACCCTGTTTATTTAACTTATATGCAGAGTACATCATGAGAAACGCTGGACTGGAAGAAACACAAGCTGGAATCAAGATTGCCCGGAGAAATATCAATAACCTCAGATATGCAGATGACACCATCCTTATGGCAGACAGTGAAGAGGAACTAAAAAGCCTCTTGATGAAAGTGAAAGAGGAGAGTGAAAAAGTTGGCTTAAAGCTCAACATTCAGAAAATGAAGATTATGGCATCTGGTCCCATCACTTCATGGGAAATAGATGGGGAAACAGTGGAAACAGTGTCAGACTTTATTTTTCTGGGCTCCAAAATCACTGCAGATGGTGACTGCAGCCATGAAATTAAAAGACGCTTACTCCTTGGAAGAAAAGTTATGACCAACCTAGATAGCATTTTCAAAACCAGAGACATTACTTTGCCAACAAAGGTCCATCTGGTCAAGGCTATGGTCTTTCCAGGGGTCATGTACGGATGTGACAGTTGGACTGTGAAGAAGGCTGAGCGCCAAAGAATTGAAGCTTTTGAACTGTGGTGTTGGAGAAGACTCTTGAGAGTCCCTTGGACTGCAAGGAGATCCAACCAGTCCATTCTGAAGGAGATCAGCCCGGGATTTCTTTGGAAGGAATGATGCTAAAGCTGAAACTCCAGTCCTTTGGCCACCTCATGTGAAGAGCTGACTCATTGGAAAAGACTGATGCTGGGAGGGATTGGGGGCAGGAGGAGAAGGGGACGACAGAGGATGAGATGGCGTCACTGACTCAATGGACTGAGTCTGAGTGAACTCTGGGAGTTGGTGATGGACAGGGAGGCCTGGCGTGCTGCGATTCATGGGGTCGCAAAGATTCAGACACGACTGAGCGACTGAACTGAACTGAAGATACGGAAACAAACTAAGCGACCAACAGGTGAGTGGATAAAGAAGATGTGGTATATATGTATGTGTACACACACACACACACAACAGTATTACTCAGCCATATAAAAGATGAAATCTTGCATTTGCAACAACATGGATGGACCTAAGAGGGTACAATGCTAAGGGAAGTAAGTCAGACAGAGAAAGACAAATACTGAATAATTTCACTTATATGCAGACTCTAGAAAACAAAGGAACCAACATAACAACAGAAAGATACAGAAAGCAAACAGGTGGTTGCCAGAGGGGAGGTGTGGGGGGAACAGAAGTAAGCGGGGGAGATTAACAGGTATAAACTCTCAGTTACAAAATAAATGAGTCACAGATATGAAATATACAGTATAGGAAATATGTCAATAATTAATGTAATACCTTGGTATGGTGGCAGATGACAATGACTTATCATGATCATTTTGAAATATACAAAAATATGAATCACTATGCTGTATATCAGAGACATACAGTGTTGCAGGTCAATTATACTTCAAAAACAAACAAACTCATAGAAAAAGAGACCAGTTTTGTGGCTACCAGAGGGGTTTGGGGAGAGGGAATTGGATGAAGGCAATCAAAAGGTACAAACTCAGTTACAAGACAAATAAATACTAGGGATATAATGTAAAACATGATAAAGATAATTAACACTGCTGCAAGTTACAGATGAACATTGTTAAGACAATAAATCTAAGAGCTCTCATCACAAGGAAAATCTTTTTTCTATTTTTTAATGTTGTATCTATATGAGATGATGGATATTCACTAAACCTACTCTGCTAATCATCTCATGATACATGTAAGTCAAATCACTATGTTGTATACCTTAAATTTACATAGCACTCGATTTCAATTATATCTCAATAAAACTGGGAGGAGAGTTTAGGATGGTAAATTTTGTATTATATGTATTTTACTACAATATTAAAAATTTGAGGGGAAAGGTATATATTGGGTTGGCCAGAAAGTTCATTCAGGTTTTTCTATAAAATGTTGTGGAAAAACCAAACAAACTTTTTGGTCAGCCCAATAGATTTATACTTCCTAGGTCCATGTTTCCCTTTTTAATCATTTTCTGTTTAATTATTAATTCGTAAATGACCTAGTATCCATGCTACAGCCACAGTAATCTGAGCTTTAAAGTCCCCTACTCAAAATCCTTCAATGGTTCCTCCTAGCCCTCAGAATAAAACCACCTTCATATAAACCTATCTTTCCATATTTTCACCTATGCTCCATCATAAAGGTCCATGTTCTGCTCCCCCAATTTGGCATCCTTTAAAGATGTTTGTCCCTGCATTGCTCCTTCTTTGGAACCTAAATTCAAGAGTCATTTCTCTTATCAGATAAGGCTGATTTAGGTGCCTCTCCACTGTGCTCCCAGGTGGCACAGTGGGAATCTGCCTGCCAATGCAGGACACAGGTTCAATCCTTGGGTTGGGAAGATTCCCTGGAGCAGGAAATGGCAACCCGCTCCAGTATTCTTGTCTGGAAAATTCCATGGACAGAGAGGCCTAGTGGGCTACAGTCTGATACCTTACGGTGAACAGTGTTAGATTCATGATCTCCGAAGAAGATTTAACTTCGGGACCAGGGATCAGGCTTGATCACTCTGCTTTTGTATAGCAGAGTTTTATTCAAGTATAAAAAGGGACAGAGAAAGCTTCTGACATAAGACATCAGAAGGGGGATGGAAAGTGCCACCTCTTGCTAGTTTTAGCAAGCTGTTTCATGTCTGTTAGAAAGCTATTAATCAGATGAGAGAGACATCTCAAGGCTGATGGAGTTTCACCAGGCCACTCTCCCACAATGTGCATTTTTGAGATAGGATGGCATGAGGTGTATCATCCCCCAGCCATAAAACAACTGATATGAATACTGGTTTGTTGAGCTATTATTAGCCCAAGGCTTGAGAAAAGAAAGTTAGTCTTAGGTGGAACCATTTTGAAGAAAGGCAAATTCCAAAGCAAATACATAGTTTCATTAACATAGCTTAAGAAAAACATTTCCATAGAGAACCTCCTTTTAATTTTGTATGGAGAAGGAAAAAAAAAATCTGACACTTGGAGTTTGTTTCCTCCTGCCAATTAAGGGAGAGATAAAAAATGTCTTGACGCTTGCAGCCTATTTCCTCCATTTGGAGACCCCTGGGCCTTCCTGCCTGTTACCCTCTGAAGTCCCTGGGGGCTGCAAAAAAGTTGGACCCGACTGAGCATGCACACCAGGCAGGCCACTGTGCTCTTGCACCACTTTTTATTTATTAAGGCACTAAGTGTCCTGTCACTGAAACAGGCTGCTTAAAGAGCATCTCCCCACCCAGCAAGTTCTTAGATGAACTACACAAAGTCTCATTTCACTTTGTATTCTTGGCACCTGAACAGAATACCATGTGTGTGATAATTAAATTTACAGAATCAATATCATAACTTTAAGCTTCCTTCATATGGTATTCCATTCCTCAATACAAGTGCCCTTCCTCAGTCAGCAAATCCTGAATATCCTTTATGATCTCATTTATTTTTTGTTTCATTATTTCCCCATACATGTCTGAGCAGAGTTAGTCAATCCCTTCACCATGCATCTACCTGATGTCTTCTCTTTATATACTTCTCCCACTGAATCAGAAATCCTCTTGTACACAGTTCTTAGAATTTCTGTACCTCCATATGGCAGGAACCATTAGTTGTCTGCCTTTTTGTTTTCTTCTTCCTAAATAACAGAACTCCCGAACTGAGCTCAGCACATGGCAACCACAATAAAAAATATAATGTAAATCTGGAGTTAGCTGTGCCCATGTAAGTTTTACCCTCAAGTAGCAGGCAGTTGTAGTGTGCCTTCCATAACAAGTAAGGCAACCCATCCCTATGTCTGGTTTTACTCAGTATCCTTAGCTCTGGTCTCCAGTATCAAGTGTGACTCTCAGCCTCTAGGACCTTACAGGACATGAATTCAGGACCACCTCAACTATTTCCGTATCTAAATCCTGGCACAGCCAAGGCTTCAACTCCACTTTGCAAGTCTTACTTCTAATCTACTACTTACTCCCACATATAAATTTATCTCATTTTTTCAAACAAGGCTTTACCTTTTAAAATTCTATTTTATCTATCATTGGTTTTATAGACCAGGCATATATTACCCATTCTAAAAACTTAATCCAACCAATTATTAAAACTATATATGGGTCCCTGCAGATACTGGTGAAGAAATGTTAGGTATGGTAAAGCTATATAGGATATGCATGTACTTATTTTGTTATTAAAAAGAAACACATGCTAAATACAAAAATCTTATCAACTGTTTTTCTTTCCTCCCTTATTCCCTCCCTTCCCTTCTTTTGCAGTTTTGAAGGACAAAAGCTTCCAAATCTACTTTCAGAAATATCATCACTACTGAGATAAAAACAGTATTTATCACTGTATCACCCAGTTCCCTAGCATATTAGGTACACAAGGACCTAGTGGCTGAGGCTGATGCCACATAAGGATCTGAGGCAATGATGTCAATAGATAACTCTATATTCCCACTTTGTTATAAACTGAGTTGTAAGTAGTATTCAATTATCAACTCATCAAAAGACAGAAAAAGAGAAGTAAAAGTGGTAAACAAATCAATGAAAAAAATCAGTCTACTAGATGTAAATGTGTTTAGTTCATTTGTAAGAAGTTAACAAATTTGATATAAAAATAAAATACAAAATTCAACTAAAAGTTGTTTATAGGAAAAACAGGCTGAAAATAAATTTTAAAATATTTTGGCAAACACCAACACAGAAAAAAGATGATGCAGAAATCTTAATATCTGACAAAACAATATTATGACAACATTAATAGGTATGGAAAGGTATGATATACAGTAAAAGGAGTATAAATAAACAGGAATTCCCTGGCTGTCCAGTGGTTAGGATTCAGCACTTTCAGCACTATCAGGGCCTGGGTTCAATCCCTGGTCAAGGAACTAAGATTCACAAGCTGTGTAGGGTGGCAAAAAAAAAAAAAAAAATCCATAAATAAACTAATAAAATGTATCAAAACTTTATTCATACCTTACTCTTAAGTAAGGCAAAACTAATATAAGAAAAAAATCAATCTTCAACCACTATATGAACTGCTAATTTACTTGTACTAAAAACTGATAAATCAGAATAAGTATGTAGAATAGATCCACAAAATTAATAAGTTTAATTTAACGGTTATATAGAGAACTTTTCACTAAACAAAAATATATGAATATAATTATTTTCAAATACACATGGAACTAAAAAACTAATTACAGAGTCACAAAATTTCAAAGAACTTATGTCTAAGATTACCTTCTCCTACCACAATATAATATTGAAATCAATAAAACATCTTTTAAATGTTTTAAAACTTAAAAAATGGGACTCCAAGGGGCTTCCCTAGTGGTCCAGTGGCTAAGACTCTGTGCCCCCAATGCAGGGGACCCAGGTTCAATACCTGGTCAAGGAACTAGATCCCACATGCTACAACCAAGAGTTCAATGCCATGACTAAAGACTCCGTATGACACAACAAAGATCAAACATCCTTTGTGTCCCAACTAAGACCAGGTGCAGACAAAGAAGTATTTTTTAAGAATGGATTCCTACACAAAAAATTTACAAGAAAATCAAAATAGAAATGAAACAATAAGAATCAGGCAACAATAAAAGTATTATGCTATCCAAAGGTAGATCTCAGCTTATAGTTTTAATGCCTTTATTACCCTAGTAAGACAAAATATGCTTAATTAATACATTTTCATTCAAAAACTGTAAAAGAGAATGTAAGCCTAAAGAAAGCATAAATGCATTAATCATGTTTTAAAATTTTCTGTATCTTTTAATGGGCTTCCCTGGTGGCTCAGTGGTAAAGAATCCCCTTCCAAAGCAGGAGATGCAAGTTTGATCCATGTCGTTGGAAAGATCCCCCAGAGAAAGAAATGGCAACCCAATCCAGCATTCCTGCCTGGGAAAACCCATGGACAGAGGAGTCGGGCAGGCTACAGTCTGTGGGGTTGCAGAAGAGCTGGACACAACTCAGTGACTAAACAACAACATATCTTAATGCTCTGATATGGCAGAGCCTTTAGGACCCAGCCTTTTGGACTTCCCTGGTGGCTCAGATGGTAAAAGCATCTGCCTACAATGGGGGAGGACCCAGGTTCGATCCCTGGGTAGGGAAGATCCTCTGGAGAAGGCAATGGCAACCCACTCCAGTACTCTTGCCTGGAAAATCCCATGGATGGAGGAGCCTGGTAGGCTACAGTCTATGGGGTCGCAAAGAGTCGGACACGACTGAGTGACTTTGCTTTCGCTTTTTCACTTTAGGACCCAGGGAAGGGCTGGCCATCCAAGGATTACCTGCCTAATCCCTAGAGATAGCAAATAAACCCAGAAGCACTGATGTACAACACTGAACCCAGGGTCCATATCCCCAACCATTTCCATCAAAAAAATCCTCTCATATATACCAAGCCAGTATTCTCCCTGCCCTAAATCACTCCAGGGCCACTGCGAGAAACAACTGAAGACCACCCCTATCACCTGGAGTTATAGATTATTCAAACTATCCGGTGCCAAACTTGCTCAAGTGTGCCTGCCTGCTTCATCTATGCTTTCTCACAGAAACCACAGTAAAGGCTTCATACAGCACTACCATCCAATGGCTTAACAATGTTTGCTTTACCAAAATGCGATCCCTCTTAACATCACCTCAAACCAAAAGACCTGCTTAATGGTGAAGAAAAAATAGTATTAATAATAAGCATCCACTGCTCTTAGCACATACCGCATCATCAGGAAATTACCAGATTAACAAAACAATGGAATGGCACGTTACTCAGCTGAACAGGCACCCTGCTAGTCTTCCAGGTTGCAGTATATGCACTGAACCAGTGCCTATGGTGTCATATCTCTGTTATCCAGAATATGGATGTGTGCTCAGTCACTCATTCATGTTCCCAGTCTCCTTTGCCCATGGAATTTCCTAGGCAGGAATACTGGAGCAGGTTGCCATTTCCTACCCCAGGGGATCTTCCCAAGCCAGGGATTGAACCCACATCTCTGGCATCTACTGCACCGGCAGGCAGATTCTTAAAGAATGCACAAGTCCAGAAACCAAAAAGTAAAAGCGGGACTCCTTTTCACCATCAATCCCAGTAACTCATTTGTAGAATCTGGATTTCCCATACCCACAATTTAAAAGCTCTCTGTACTAGAGTTTCTGAGGGTAATACTTTTACAAGAAGATACAATAAGGGTTCCACTGAGCCTAAAAGCTACAACCATGGAAATCAAAGAAAGAGAAGCTTCCAAAGGAGAAAGGCAAGAAGCACCTTCTTGATGCAGGGCTTTTGCACGTGTTATCGGCTGGAATGTTCTTATCCACCTTACTTAATTTCAACTTATCCATCCGATTTCCAAGTAAGTGGAATTCCCTTAGAGAGACCATCCCCAACTCCTGAATAGTTAGGCCTAGTATCTCTCTCCTTTCATAGGCGCTCATGGTCCTGAAAATTTTCTACATAACTGTTATCCCAATCGTGTTGGCTGAAATGTGACTAATGCAAATATAACTGTACTAACTGAAATGTAATTAGATGAACTGGCATTTTAAAAAAAAGCTACAACCACTACTTGGGCACTGTGGGCTCCTCATGTTGATAGAATAGCAGACAAAGAAAGGAATAAAATATACTAGATGTGACAACGGACTCTGAGTATCATTAGGAGTTGTACACAATAGAGGTAGGAAGCAGTCAGTCTGAAACCTTTTTCCATGCTTGGTACGAACAAAGGAAACAGGAAATCGAAGCAACCAGGGCCCAAAAATGGTAAGACCATTAAGGGCTCAAGTCCCTCAGGTTTGGAAGGGAAGGGACTTGAGATCACAAGCCACCTACATCAGCTGAACGGCTGGCCAGCATAAGGAAAATCTAGAATGGGTGGTGGAAGAGGAAAATGACTGAATATTAATCCTTGCTTCAAGACCAGCTGCAGCAGCCAGTACCAACATCATGCATCAACAACCCTTTGTAAATTTCTGTTGAGAGTGCAGTGACTCGGTAAAGGATTAGAATCAGTGCATGGTCCAAATAGATCTGCAGCCCTTCCTGGTAGCTCAGTGGTGTGAAGAATCCATCTGCCAGGAGACATGGGTTCGATACCTGGGGTCAGGAAGATCCCGAAGAAGGAAATGGCAACCCACTCCAGTACTCTTGGCCTGGGAATCCCATGGACAGAGGAGCCTGGCGGGCTGCAGTCTATCAGGTGGCAAAGAGATGGACACAACTTAGCAAATGAACAACAACAATCAGATCTGAGCAGAGCAAGAGGGACATTTATGGTAATTTGTTACATAGCGAGAGCCTAAAACAGCTAGAATTGAAGGTAAGGCTGGAAGCAAGGTGTAGAGTCTATCAGAAAAATTTTCATCTTCATATGGTCCAATTCTCCTTTGATTCTAACTGTATTAATTTTCCTAATGCCATGTTAACAAACTGCCATACATTTAGTGGCTTAAAACAATACCAATTTATCTTAAAGTTCTAGAGATAAGTCCAAAATAAGTTTTACAGAGCTGAAATCAAAGTCTACATTTCTTCAAAAGGTTAAAGGGGAAAATCCATTCCTGTCCATTCCAACTTCTAGAAGCTTCCCATATTCCTTGGCTCCTAGCCAGATCATTGTGATGACCTCTGTCTCCACTATCATACTTTTTTTAAATGAAACAGTCAAGTTTATTGAAATTCTTCAAAATGTATTCTCAATATGTTATTTCTAAAATGTTTCACCTTTATATAATTTTTATTTCACCTTTCTTTTATATTTTATAGTTTTTTCCATTTTTTTCTTTCTAAAACTGACACCCCTACTTCCTCTTATAAGGTTCCTTGTGATTACATTGGGTTCACCCAGATAATCCAGAAAACTCAACCCATCTCCAGAGTTCCGTCTGCCATGCAATGTAACATATTCACAGGTTTAGAAGATTAGGATGTATATATCTTTGGGAGATCATTATTCTGCCTACCACACTAGGCATAAGCCAAGGCTAATAGTTACAGGTAGGTTCTAACTTACTTCCCCAACAATATTCAATGTGATTCATTTTCTTTGTGCCCCGAGGCTTCTTTAAAGCCATGAAGTGAGACACCACTTAGCAGGCTCCTGTGTGCAACCCTAAAATAGGGCTCCCCACTGAGGCAACTGTCTTCTGGTGGAGAACAAGGACAGATGGTGTGATACAATTCACTCCTGACCATCCCTGAATCGACAAATTGAGATGCATCAAGATCCTCAGAAGTTCCCACTGGGATTGAGTCTAATTGTCACAGCGCTTAATAATTCAATAACACACTCTTATATCACCTTTTCTTTTATTTCATTCACCTGGTCCTTCGCTCTTGTTCCCTAAGATCATCTGCCAAATATATTACCTACATGCAACTCTGCTTTTAGATTGTTCTAGGGGAGAGGACATGGAGAAGGCAATGGCACCCCACTCGAGTACTCCTGCCTGGAAAATCCCATGGATGGAGGAGCCTGGTGGGCTGCAGTCCACGGGGTCGCTAAGAGTTGGACAAGACTGAGCGACTTCACTTTCACTTTTCACTTTCATGCATCGGAGAAGGAAATGGCAACCCACTCCAGTGTTCTTGCCTGGAGAATCCCAGGGACGGCTGAGCCTGATGGGCTGCCGTGTACGGGGTGGCACAGAGTCAGACACGACTGAAGGGACTTAGCAGCAGCAGGGGAGAGGATGAGGAAGAGACCCAGTAAAGGCTCAGTCAGGTATAGGGTTTTAGATACAGAAAAGGGAAACAAAAACTATGCATAAAGGAGGGTGTCAAGTGTTGATATTACCGCTGTATAACTTGGGACTCAAATTTCTTAATTTCTCTGTTTTATCACCTGTAAATGAATGATTTGACTTCCATGATTCTCTATAATTCCTTTCAGCTCAAAACTTTTATGATACAACAAACAATGCTGTGGACTGGTGAAAGGGAACAGTAGACAGGCAGAACTGAGAAATGATACCAAAGAGGCAAGCCTAGAAAATACTGAAACAAGCCAGTCAGAAGGTAATATAGTGTGAATTCAAGAAGCCATGGAGAAATTAGAACATAGCCACTTTGAAAAACAGTTTTGACAGCTCCCTGAAAAGCTAAACATAGTTAGCATATAACCCAAGAATTCCATTCCTAGTTACAAACCCCAATCTATATTCACATACAATTTATACAATGAAGTTGAAGCCTTACCTTACACTATATACACAAAACAAAAGAACCCCAAATGGGTCAAAGACTTAAATGGAAGAACTAGAACCATAAAACCCTTAAAATAAAACAGGACGAAAGCTTCACAATATTAGACATGGCAACAATTTCTTGGATCTAATACCTAAAGCACAGGCAACACAAGAAAAAGTCGATAAACTGGACTTTAACAAAACTAAAATCTTTTGAGCATCAAAGTAATCCATCTTGGCATGGGAGTTAATATTTGCAAGTCACATATCTGATAAGGAATTGATATCTAGAATATATAAAGAACTCTTACAACTGAATAACAAAAAAAAAAAACCAACCCAATTTAAAAATGTGCAAAGAATCTGAATAGACACTTCTCTAAAGAATATACAAATGCCAACAAGCACAAGAAAAGAAGCTCAACATCACTAATCATTAGGAAAATGCAAATCAAATAAAATCTGCCACTGGCTTAAAACTCAACATTCAAAAAATTAACATCATAGCTCAGGTCCCATCACTTGATGGCAAATAAATGGAATAAAAAATATAAACAGTGGCAGATACTATTTTCTTCGGTTCTAAAACCACTGCAGACAGTGACAGCAGCCATGAAACTAAAAGACGCTTGCTCCTTGAGAGAAAAGCTACGACAAACCTAGATAGCCTAATAAAAAGCAGAGACATCACCTTGCCAACAAAGGTCCATATAGTCAAAGCTATAGTTTTTCCTTGGAAGGAAAGTTATGACCAACCTAGATAGCATATTCAGAGACATTACTTTACCAACAAAGGTTCGTCTAGTCAAGGCTATGGTTTTTCCTGTGGTCATGTATGTATGTGAGAGTTGGACTGTGAAGAAGGCTGAGCGCCGAAGAATTGATGCTTTTGAACTGTGGTGTTGGAGAAGACTCTGGAGAGTCCCTTGGACTGCAAGGAGATCCAACCAGTCCATTCTGAAGGAGATCAGTCCTGGGATTTCTTCAGAAGGAATGATGCTAAAGCTGAAACTCCAGTCCTTTGGCCACCTCATGCAAAGAGTTGACTCATTGGAAAAGACTTTGATGCTGGGAGGGATTGGGGGCAGGAGGAGAAGGGGACGACAGAGGATGAGATGGCTGGATGGCATCACTGACTCGATGGACATGAGTCTGAGTGAACTCCGGGAGTTGGTGGTGGACAGGGAGGCCAGGCGTGCTGCGATTCATGGGGTTGCAA
Source organism: Bubalus bubalis (assembly GCF_019923935.1). NCBI lineage: Eukaryota > Metazoa > Chordata > Mammalia > Artiodactyla > Bovidae > Bubalus > Bubalus bubalis. The sequence continues at coordinate 177,190,348 of NC_059157.1, forward strand.
AGAGTTGGACACAACTGAGTGACTGAACTGAACTGATGGTTTTTCCAAGAGTCATGTACAGATGGGAGAGCTGTACCATAAAGAACGCTGAGTGCCGCAGAACTGATGCTTTTGAACTGTGGTGCTAGAGAAGACTCTTGAGAATCACGTGGACAGCAAGGAGATCAAACCAATCAATCCTAAAGGAAATCAACCCTGAATATTCATTGAAAAGTCTGATGCTGAAGCTGAAGCTCCAATACTTTGGCCACCTGATGCGAAGAGCTGACTCTCTGGAAAAGCCCTTGATGCTGGGAAAGGCTAAGGGCAGGAGGAGAAGGGGCAACAGACTCTGGGACATAGTGAAGGACAGGGAAGCCCAGTGTGCTTTGTGTCCTTTGGGTCACAAAGAGTCATACATAACTTAGTGACCAAACGAGATACCACTACCTCACACTCGTTAGGATGCTAATCCTATCAAAAAACAGAAAATAACAAGTATTGGTGAAGACATGGAGAATTTAGAACCCTTGTGCCTTACTGGTAGGAAAGTGAAATGGTACAGCCACTGCAGAAAAATTTGGGGTCCCTTAACAATTGAAAATATAATCAAACAATTCTACTTCTCAGGATACACTCAAAAGAAATAATAGCACAATCCTGAATAGATATTTGTACACACATATTCACATAGCACTATTCACAATAACCAAAAAGTGGAAGCTACCAGAGTCCATCAACAGGTGAATGGGTAAATAAAATATGATATATACAATCAATGGAATATTACCAGCCTTAAAAATGATGTGCTACAATGTGAAGACATTATGCTAAGTGAAATAAGCCAAACACAAAAGGAAACTGTAAATAAGGTTCCTAGGTCAAATACATAGAGACAAAGTATGGTGGTTATCAGGGGCAGGGGGAATGGGAGAATGAGAAGTTCAGTGTTTAATGGATACCAAGTTTCAGTTGAGGAAGATGAAAAAGTTCTGGAACTAACTGGGGTGGTGATGGTTGCACAACACTGTGAATATACTTAAAGCCAAAGAACAATGGCTTAAAATGGTAAATACTATGTTATGAATATTTTAACCACAATTTAAAAATTCATACATGAATGTTCCTAACAGTATTATCTAATAGTCAAAAGGGAGAAACAATCCAAATGTCCATCAACTGATGAAAAAGGATAAATCTGGTATATCCATACAATGGAATATTATTCAGTAATAAAAATAATAAAGTACTAATGAATTAACAAAGTACTAAATACATGTTACAAGATGGATGAACCTTAAAAACATTATGCTAAGGGAAGAAGCCAGCCACAAAGGACCACATGTGGTATGATTGCATTTCTATGAAATGCCCAGAATGAACCAATCTAGAGACAGGAAGTGGAGTAATGGAGGGCTGGGGGTAGGGCTGGTCAGACAGTGGCAACAGGAGTGGGGTCTCCTTTCAGGGGTGGCGTAAACGTTCTATGTGTAACGGCTGCAAAACTGCGAAAGTACTAAAAGCTACTGAATTGGACACTTTATCTCAAGGTATTTTTTTGATTTCCTCTTTGATTTCACTGGTGATCCACTGGTTTTTTAGTAGCATGTTGTTAAGTCTCCATGTAATCATTTTTTCCTCATTTCTCTTTCTGGTATACTTTAAATAGGTGAACTGTATGTATGGGAACTATATCTCAGTAAGCTTCTTTTTTTTTTTAATGTCAACAGGGCCCAGGGACTGACTGGGACTGTAAAATGAAGCAAAGGGATGAATAAAAGATTAACTACAAGAAAACAGAGACATCACAGCTTGAATTCTTGCTCTGACACTTATTAAGTGTGTGACCATGTGCAAGTTACTTAAACTCTCTGTGCTTTGATAACATCTACTTACAGAGCCGTTGTGAAGATTAAACAAATATGTAAAACAGTACAGTGCCTGCTACATAAGCATCCTTTCCTGCCCTATCCTCCCAGCTAACTTAATGATAGTTATATCTGAATTTTATAAAGAAATTATGTCCATTCCAGGTAGCAAATGACCTAAAAGTCATCAATTATATGCTACTGGCAACACGATTTTCAACTGCTAATTCACTGCAAGTTGAAACCTGAGGCAAAGCAAAAGATAACCTTTAGAAGCTCCATTCACCAATTATCTCTCAGCTTCCTTTTCTCTTCCCCTCCTTCACTTTATACAGGTCTTTCCTTGCCTCCCTGACCTTTTACCTTACCCTTTATTCCAAACTACTACTCTTACTTACAGATTGCTATTGATTATGAAAAAGCAACAATAATTTATTTTTTTCATAATAATACATGTGAAGATAAGAAAAAAAGAGAAACTGGTCAGGCAAACTATGGAACAATCAAACTTTTTTTTGGCAGGTTAGCTGCCAAAAAAACCCTAAACAAAAAGACAATGATGAAAATGAACGCAGGAAAGCTCCCACACTTTTCCTGGTAGGGCTCTCTTACTTGATTATCTGGAGACAGAATCTTGTGGTAGCTACATAAATGGAACTGGAATTTCGTCACACTACTTCTAACTAAGTTCCACTACCAAAAGTCAAGTGCTCTTTGAGGTTAATACAATTTGACATATTAATCTACGCTTCCATTTTAAATATACCTTCATTTAATTTCAATGTTAAATAAGAATTTAATCTCAACCCAGTTTAAAGGACAATGCCGTTCAAAGAAACACCTGCATTATAAATGCATCTGGAGTAAGATTCAGTAAAAGGATGTGGTTAAGAAGCATGAACAGATGAACTGTCATTGTACTGCTATGATTCTGCACACTTTCAGGTCAGAAAATTCCTACTAAAAACACTTCAAAATAAATTCATAAATGTTATCTACAACATTTAAAAAGAATGTGTATCTAAAGAAAAGATGCTACAGCAAACCAAGAAGTCTTTTCTTCCTCTACAAACTACTTAATGTCTCCTTGATGCTTAATTGTATTGTCTTATTGAATTTCATTTCAAAACGTTTATTGGGCACTTAAGGAAAAGAGCAAGTACACTAAGTGCTTTTAATATAATATGTTAATAATCCCCACAGTGACCTTATGAAGCAGACATTAATACTGCCATCACAAGGAATAGCCACACTGCTGCTAAGTCGCTTCAGTCATGTCTGACTCTAAGAGACTCTAAGCGACCCCAGAGACGGCAGCCCACCAGGCTCCCCCGTCCCTGGGATTCTCCAGGCAAGAACACTGGAGTGGGTTGCCATTTCCTTCTCCAATGCATGAAAGTGAAAAGTGAAAGAGAAGTCGCTGAGTTGTGTCCGACTCTTGGCGACCCCATGGACTGCAGCCCACCACGCTCCTCCATCCATGATTTTCCAGGCAAGAGTACTGGAGTGGGGTGCCATTGCCTTCTCCAGCAATGGCACACTAGCAGCAGTCAAGTTAAACTTCTTTCCTGAAATGCCTTGGCTTCCTTAACCCTGTATTAAGTTGGCTCTCCTCCTCCCTCTCTACCTACTCCGGATTTCCATATCTGGCTTCTCTTTTTTTTCTTCTCCCTTTGCTCTTATCAGTATATACACTCTCAGTAGATCATCCATTTTCGTGGCTTCATCTTTCCACCTTAGTCAACTGATTCCCAGATCTAAAATTTCAATGGTGTCCTCTAATCCAAGCCACTGTTCCTCAATATTTCTACATGAGTCTCGCTATCACGTCAAACTCAACAGTATCAATCCCAACTCATCATTAACTCCAAAATGCCAACTCTTCTATCCTCATTGTGCTGAGTCATGTCCAACTCTTTGCCACCCCATGGAATGTAGCCCACCAGGTTCATCTATCCTCTGTACTCATCTGTAAATTACAAACCATTATCATTCCCTTTACCCAGACTCCCCACTTTAGTCACACAGCAATTTGCATTCATTTTTTCCTTTGTCTATCCTTTTCTATTCCATTGGCACTGCCACAACTAAAACCCAAGCCCTCAGCAATTCACCTAAACTACCATTAGAAGTGTTCGTTATCATTAATTCACTCCAACCTCTCCATTTCAGTCTGTTCAGTATAATGGTCATTCATTCATACAACACATTTACGGAATGACTAGAGTGTGCTAAGCATTGGCTGGGTATTGCAGGGGTAAGTGAGAAAGACATCTCTTGCTTACCTAAAGCAAACAAATTTTTTTTTAAGTAAAATTAAGGATTGTGGTAAATGCTGTGCAGATATAAACATAGTGCTGTCCTAAAAGAGATTAGGAGAGCTATTTTTGTTTGGGATTTTAGTTATAAATGGATTTTAAGCTGATAACGAAGATGAAAATGAGGAAGTTATCTAAATATTTAGAGTGCTTCAAGCAAAGGAAACTGCAAAACACACAGGCTCCAGCAGGAAAAATGTTTGGTGTGTTATGGAAAATAACCTATTCTGATATAACTTGAGAATATTAAGGAGGAAGTGGTACAAAATAAGGTTGGAACAGATATAGGCTAATTTTATTCTACGGGTAATAAAGTTATTAAAGGGTTTTAATCAGGGGCTGGGCTGTGCTGTACTCAGTTATGTCTGACTCTGCAATTCCATGGACTGCAGCCCGCCAGGCTCCTCTGTCCATGGGATTTTCCAGGCAAGAATACTGGAGTAGGTTGCTAATTCCTATTCTAGAGGATCTTCCAGACTCAGGGATTGAACCTGCATTTCCTATACTGGCAGGCCGATCCTTTACCATTGAGCCACCTGCTGCTGCTACTGCTGCTAAGTCGCTTCAGTCATGTCTGACTCTGTGCGACCCCATAGACGGCAGCCCACCAGGCTCCTCTGTCCATGGGATTCTCCAGGCAAGAACACTGGAGTGGGTTGCCATTTCCTACTCCAATGCATTAAAGTGAAAAGTGAAAGTGAAGTCGCTCAGTCGTGTCCGACTCTTAGCGACCCCATGGACTGCAGCCTACCAGGCTCCTCCGTCCATGGGATTTTCCAGGCAAGAGTACTGGAGTGGGGTGCCATTGCCGGGAAGCCCTTAATCAGGGGAGTTCTAATCTAATACACACTGTGACCGAGACTGCTAGAGCTATTGCTCATGAATATCTATGTTTTCTCATTAGTACAACTGCTATACAACATTTCTCAGCAGCCTCTGTAGTTAGGCGGAGTCATGGGACTCAGTTCTAACCAATGAAATGTGGGTGAAAGTGATATATGCCACTGAGCAGACCCCAGAATCTTCCTCCATACTTGCTTCCCTTTTCAAGACCATCTCAAAAGCTACATTGTTATGTGACAGTGATAACTTAAAAAGATAGAGGAGCCTACGCCTCTGAATTACCACATAGAGTAGAGGCAGCCCCACTCCTACTCTATTCACACAGGGCCTTCCCTAGTGGCTCAGTGGTACAGAATTCACCTGCCAATGCAGGAAATACGGGTTTGAGTCTTTGGTCGGGAAGATCCCTTGGAAAAGGAAATGGCAACCAATTCCAGAATTCTTGCCTGAGAAATCCCATGGACAGAAGAGCCTGGCAGGGTCCATGGGGCCACAAAAGAGTCAGACATGATTTAATAACAACTCCTCCAAAACACATATACAGGAGACTGATGTGAGAAAGTAATATAAACTTCCATTATGTTAAGCCACTTAAGATTTGTTGCTTAATAGAGCTGTTAGCATACCACGATTAATACAAAAATCTTAAAAACCATTCTTTGACTACTGGTGAAGAATTAGTTAAAGGAAAAAATAAAACAGTAGAAATATAAACTGGTCCATTAGACTACTTAAGACTCAACAATAAAAATTTTAAATACAGTACTTATACAGACATTTCTCTAAAGATAAAAGAAGGGAGAGACAGAGGATGAGATGGTTAATTAGCATCACTGACTCAATGGACGTGAATGTGAACAAACTCAGGAAGACAGTGAAGGACAGAGGAGCCTGGCGTGCTGCAGTGCATGGCATGGGGTGGCAAAGAGTCAGACAGGACTTAGCGACTTAATGGCAACAACTAAATATATACAAATGACCAACAAGCACATGAAAAGGTGCTCAACATCATGAATCATTAGGAAAACAACACTCAAACCACAGTGAGATATCACCTTGTATCCATTAGGAGAGCTGCTATCAAGAAAGGAGCGAAGGAAGGGAGGGAGGAATCATAGTTCCTCAAAAGAAAGTATTGCAGTTCCTCAAAAAAAATCAGAGAACTATCATGTGGTCCAGCAATTTCTGAAAAGAGACTTGAACAGGCATTTGTATATTCATGTTCATAGCAGCATTATTCGTAACAGCCAAAAGTGGAAGCAAACTAAGTGTCCATCAACAGATGGATAAACAGTATGTGGTATATATATTCAACAGAATATTATCAGCCTTAAAAAGGAAGAAAATTTTGCACATGAAGACTATGCTAAGTGAAATAATGCAGCCATAAAAAAACAAATGCCAGTGATTCCACTTACACGAAGTAACCAGAGCAAACAAACAGAAACAAAAAGAACGAGAAAGAGAATGGTGGGTGCCAGACATTGTGGGAATGGAGAATGGCAAGTTGTTTAGTGAGTGCAGCGTTTGTTTTTGCAAGGCAGAAAAGTTCTGGAGATTGGTTGTACAACAATGTGAATTTACTTAACAATACTGAACTATATACACTTAAAACTGGTTAGAAAGGTCAATTTTATGTTATGCGCATTTTACCACAAATTTTTAAAAAGACATGAATCATTACATGGCATACCTGAAACTAATAAAATGTTAATCACATCTCAAATAAATACTGACAAGAGTGCAAGTGAAATGATGGTGGTGGCTTGGTAGCCTGGACATGAATGTTATGGTGATTGTGTAGATAGAGAACAGAAGAATTCAAGATGTATTTGGAGTTCAAAGAGACAGGATGGACTAGAAGTATGGGAAGTAAAGAAAGCAAGCTACTAGGTGAATGGCAATACCATTTAATGAAATGGAGTGGACTAGTGGAGGAAAGAAGGGAAAGGGTGCAGTTTAAGAGTAAGAAATTAAGAATTTATTTTGATTGTTTTAAGTTCAAAATCTCTAAAATATACAAGTGGCAATATAAAGGAAAAAGTTTGATATATGTGGCATACTGTATTTTCCAAAAATGATTCAAACAGTATCTTCAATACTGCATGATTCTGTATGATTTAGACACCGCCTCTGAATGGGGGGAAGTGAGGAGGAGACAGTCAATTTCCCTAGCCTTGAACACTGGTATGCTTATTACTATGCAGAAGTGAAGCTACCCGACTTCCAAGGCTGTCATAATAAAAACTGTCACAGCTTCTGCTGGACACTCTAAAAGCCTGTTCTTGGAGCCCAGACATCATGTTATGATGAAGCCCAAGCAGCCCTAGGTAAATATCCATAGGAGAGGAAACAAGGTCCCCAACCCACAGCCAGCCACAGAACCCTCAATGAACTATTAACAACTTGTCAGCAACATGAGTAAGCCACCTATAGATGATACCTCATGGAACAGATACAAGCCATGTCTACCCAAGTCCTGCATAAATGTGGACCTATGAACAAAATAAAATGATCATTGTTTTAAACCACTCAGTTTTGGAGTGGCTTTTACAAAGTAATAGATAATAGATATAATCTATGACTCTGGACCTTGGAGCAGAGGTCTTGCATAGAGACATAAATTTGTGAATCAACCACATACCAATACTATGTATAATCACATGATACGATTAAACTAAGGGACAGTACAAGAGAAAAGTAATTTCAGAATGAAGCTCTAAACTCCAGCTCTTAAAATGAAGCTCTTAGGCTTCAACTAAGTAAGCAAAAGACATCACTAAATCAAACTCTTTGCCAATTGCCTAAATTAAGAGATACAGACACAAGGTATTCTAATAGTTTCATTGTCATAAAACTACAAGGGCCTTTTCACCTATTCAAATCCAGACTCACTGCTCTTTCACTTAGCAATCAGTTAGCATCAAGGGAGGAGAAGGCAATGGCACCCCACTGCAGTACTGCTGCCTGGAAAATCCCATGGACGGAGGAGCCTGGTGGGCTGCAGTCCATGGGGTCGCTAAGAGTCAGACACAGCTGAGCAACTTCACATTCACTTTTCACTTTCATGCACCGGAAAAGGAAATGGCAACCCACTCCAGGGTTCTTGCCTGGAGAATCCCAGGGATGGGAGAACCTGTGGGCTGCCGTCTATGGGGTCGCACAGAGTCGGACAAGACTGAAGCGACCTAGCAGCAGCAGCATTAAGGGAATCCTCCCTCTTTATTACCTTAAGGATCCCACTTGTCCCTTTAGAATTCTTTTTCCTGCTTCTATATTGCTCACCTTCTCTCACTGATGTTTACTCCTTCTTTTTGGTGGGTGGAGCCAATTACACAATAGCATTAGTGAGGAAGAAAATATTTGGAAACCTTGCATGACTTAAAATGTCTACATTCTATACTTGTGTGTAATAATTTGGCTGGGTAAAGAATTTTAGCTTGGAAATCATTTTCCTCCAGAATTTGAGGGCATTGCTGTCTTCCGGCTTGAGAGGTTGCAGTTGAGAATACTCAATCTCTGAAGTTGAAAGACCCATTTCTCCCCCTCTGGAAGTTTATAGATACTCTCTGGCCCATGTATTCCAAACTTTTACAACAACATGTTTCAGTGTCTGTTGGTTAGTAGGCTATTGCCCCAGAGTTCAAACCTACTCTTCACTGCTCTGTATGGGCTGGAACCCTGCAAACCACGTTTCTTTGCTAGCTGGTTTCCTGTTAGACTCTGCCCAAGGGGACACTAGCAAGACACTGGAAGACTGAAGGAAGAAACAGAGAGATACTCCTTCAGCTCAGTATCAACGGTCAACCTTCACTCTGGCAATAGCAATTATTCTAGTATCAGCAACTGGTTTTCAGTTAACAACTTTTGTGTTTCTCCTGCCATTCCCAGACCAGCCTCATCAAGTCTCCTAAAATACTTTTACTTCCTGAGCACAACAGCAACTTCTTAGAAGTTTGAGTCCCAGTGCCTCAGGGACACTCTTCAGTATTTCTTTTAATTCCAATCTCTTCTCTTTGTTCTCCTAAACCTAAGGGCGGGCTAGAAACTACTTCCTACAGTTAATTATCTTTGTGATACCTGAAAGTTCCCTTATTGCCTTTTCAATCCTCTAATTGCCTAGTCTATAAGTTTCTGAGGGCTGCTGTAGCAAAGTAACACAAACTAGACTGGATTCTAATAGAAATCCTTCTCACAGTTGTACAGGCCACAAATCTAAATTCAAAGTATTGGCCAACAACACTTTGAAAGTACTTCCGTACTTTCTGAAAGTACTAATAAGAATCTGTTTCAGGACTCTCTCCTAGCTTCTACAAGGCAGGCATTCCTTGGCTTGTAGATGGCCATCTTCCCTCTATGCATACCTGTGTCCAGATTTATGTCTAAATTTCCCAGGTATTTTTAAAGAACACCAGTTGGGACTTCTTGGTAGTCCAGCGGTTAAGACTTTGCCTTCTAGTGTAGGGGTGCTGGTTCAATCCATGGTCAGGGAACTAAGATTCCACAGGCTTTGCAGCCAAAAAACCAAAACATAAAACATAAGCAACATTGTAACAAGTTCAATACTGACTTTAAAAATAGTCCAAATCCAAAAAAAAAAAAAAAATCTTAACACTAGTCATACTGGGTTAAAGGATACTCTATGACCTTACCTTCTTACTTTAACTTGATTACCTCTGAAAACAATCTTTTCAAGTAAGGACACATTCTGAGGTACTACAGGTTGGACTTCAAATATCATTTTGCAGGGATACAACTTAACCCATTACATATGGCTAAATAATTATTTGTATTATAAAAATTCTGTTATTAGTAGCACGGTCTTCATTTTCCTGACCAGACACTGATTCTGAGTACATTTATCTTTTTTCATTCATTTTCCTTGAGTACTCAGAAGACCTCTCAATATGTAAAATGATGTTCCTGAACTCTCTGGGTTTTCTTTTTTAATATTTCATGAATATTTCTTCTCTACACTGTTTTCTTACCAGCATTTTTGTTACTTGGAAGTTGATCTCCTGGACTGACTTTTGAATTGCTTTGCTGTTTTCTTTTAACCTGTTTTCCATCTTTTCCTCTACTTTATTCAAGGTCTGCTCTAGGGCTTCCCTGGTGGCTCAGACAGTAAAGAATCCGCCTGCAATGAGGGAAAGTTGGGTTCAATCCCTATGTCAGGAAGACACCCTGGAAGAGGGCATACAACCCACTCCAGTATTCTTGCCTGGAGAATCCCCATGTACAGCGGAGCTGGACAGTCCATGGGGTCGCAAAAAGTCAGACACATCTAACACTTACTTCAACTTCTATTCTTCTAGAGTGTTTTCTTCTTGCTACTACCCTCTAATTTTCAAGAGCTTTTTTTTTTTTTGCTCTGATTGCCCCAAATTCTTTTTTTCTATTTGTTTTGGTCTCCTGTATTAAAAAAGCTTTTCTCATTAACCTGGTGATCCTTGATTTGCTCATATTTAAAAGCTGGCCCCTAAAAACTGACTGTGTATAACTTGAAAGAGTTTTTTCTTCTTGGTTCTACCGATACCGAGAATCATCCTCTAAGTCAGCGGTCCCCAGCCTTTTTAGCACCAGGGGCTGGTTTCATGGAAGACTACTTTTCCATGGATCAGGTATAGTTTCAGGATTATTTAAGTGCAGTACATTTATTGTGCACTTTATTCCTATTATTACATCAGCTTCACCTCAAATCATCAAGCATTAGATCCTGGAGGCTTGGGAACCCTGCTCTAAGTTCCTACTTGACTGTCAAGATTCTAGGCCCCAAGAGAAGAGACTTAAATAAGGTTCTAACATTGAGCACATTTATGTAATCCAAGTGTTCTCTGTAGGATACCTGGTTGTCAATTATATCTAGTATCTATCCCTCTCTCAGAGACACTGCATTTTATCCACTGTAGAGGATAAACCTTCAGTCTTCTGCTGAGGTAGTAAAGAGGGGAGTCACTTAGCTATACAAATTGACAAAAATATCTAGGCTTATGCTGCTTTTTTTTTTTTTTAAATAAGAGCTTACTGAGATATAACTCAAATACTATATAAGTGATCAATTTAGAGCATACATTTCAATGATTTTAGTACATTCAGTTGTGTTACCATCACAATTTTAGAATATCTTCATTACACCAAAAAGAAATCTGTACCCTTGAGCAGTCATTTCCCATCTCCCTCTTATCTCCCCAATTCCCAGACCTAGGCCACCACTAATTTACTCCCTATCTCTATAGATTTGTATTTTCAAGACATTTCATAGAAAATAGAATCACATAATATGTGGTCTTTTGTGACTGGCTTCTCTCACATAAACATATTGTTAAGGTTCATTCATGCTACAACATGAATGAGTCCCTCACTATTTTTATTCTAATATGCATTTTATTTACCATTTATCAGGTAATGGACACTTGGGCTGTTTCTAATTTTTTGGCTATTACAATTGACTGAGCTGGCTCCTTAAACAAGCTTTCAAACAATCCTATTTTTAGCACCACTCTAGGGTGCTTCTTCCACAACAATACCTGATGCTGCAAATTCCTGAGCCTGAGGATTCTTTTCCATTTTTCCCACTTCAGAACTGAACATTTTAAGTCTACTAAGATGTTTCTTAGACCAACCTAGACAGCATATTAAAAAGCAGAGACGTTACTTTGTCAACAAAGGTCCGTCTATGTTTTTTCCAGTAGTCACGTATGGATGTGAGGGTTGGACTATAAAAAGAAACCCAAGCGCCGAAGAATTGATGCTTTTGAACTGTGGTGTTGGAGAAGACTCTTGACAGTCCCTTGGACTGCAAGGAGATCCAACCAGTCCATTCTGAAGGAGATCAGTCCTGGGTGTTCACTGGAAGGACTGATGTTGAAGCTGAAACTCCAATACTTTGGCCACCTAATGCAAAGAGATGACTCATTTGAAAAGACCCTGATGCTGGGAAAGATTGAAGGCAGGAGGAGAAGCAAACGACAGAAGATGAGATGGTTGGATGGCATCACTGACTCAATGGACATGGGTTTGGGTGGACTCCAGGAGTTGGTGATGGACAGTGAGGCCTGGTGTGCTGCAGTTCATGGGGTCACAAAGAGTTAGACACAACTGAGTGACTGAACTGAAGATGTTTCTATCAGTCTGTTGCTTTCCAGCTTCCAAATTTCACTGCTTCTTCCATTTTCTTTACCTGTACAGTTCAAATCTATAAAAAAAAAATTCTATATGATAATCTTGGTAGGCTTTGGAGGGGAATAAAAATTAATGTATCTTTCACTCATTCATCTTTACACAGAAGTCTTTTGTATAATAATCTAAGAGTATGTAGTTGTTCTATTAATAATAATTATTAATAGTTTCTACTATTAATAATTACTCAAAGTTACACTCAGTTCAGTTCAGTTGCTCAGTCACTCAGTCATGTCCAACTCTTTGTGACCCATGGACTATACAGTCCATGGAATTCTCCAGGCCAGAATACTGGAGTGGGTAGCTTTTCCCTTCTCCAGGGCATCTTCCCAACACACGTAAAGTTACGCTTAAATATCCCAAATTATATTTGTAGATTTGTCTCCTTTTTAGTTCTGCCAGTTTTTTATCTGCCAGATTGGCAAAAATTAGAATAACAATGCAAAGACAAGGAACACTTTGTTGGTAAACAGATAAATAGGTATTTTTTTCTGAATAGTACTTTGGCAACCATTATCAACACTCAAAACATCTATATCTTTGAACCTTGGTATTTTACACCTAGAAACTGATTCTAAAGCTCTTACTGTGCGCCAAACATTGCTTAGCAGTTAAGAGGATGCATGAATTATCAAGTAAGTTCAGTTCAGTTCAGTCGCTCAGTCGTGTCCAACTCTTTGTGACCCCATGAATTGCAGCATGCCAGGCCTCCCTGATCATCACCAACTCCCGGAGTTTACTCAAACTTCTGTCCATTGAGTCAGTGATGCCATCCAACCATCTCATCCTCTGTTGTCTCCCTCTCCTCCTGCCTTCAACCTTTCCCAGCATCAGGGTCTTTTCCAGTGAGTCAGTTCTTCACATCAGGTGGCCCAAGTATTGGAGTTTCAGCTTCAGCGTCAGTCCTTCCAATGAATAATCAGGACTGATCTCCTTCAGAATGGACTGGTTGGATCTCCTTGCAGTCCAAGGGACTCTCAAGAGTCTTCTCCAACACCACAGTTCAAAAGCATCAATTCTTCAGGACTCGGCTTTCTTTATAGTCCAACTCTCACATCTATACGTGACCGCTAGAAAAACCATAGCTTTGACTATAAAGATCTTTGTTGGCAAAGTAATGTTTCTGCTTTTTAACATGCTGTCTATGTTGGTCATAACTGTTCTTCCAAGGAGTAAACGCCTTTTAACTTCACGGCTGCAGTCATGATCTGCAGTGATTTTGGAGCCCAAAAAAATGAAGTCTGCCACTGTTTCCCCATCTATTTGCCATGAAGTGATGGGACCAGATGCCATGATCTTAGCTTTCTGAATGTTGAGTTTTAAGCCAACTTTATCATGTAAACTTTGTAATAAACTTCTGAAGAATAAGCTTAAAAAAAGGCTTAAGCCCAAACAAATAGTGATGAAGTCTACCTATACTGGAATTTAAGTTGCCTGACTTTAGAATCTTTAAACTTATATATACTGACTCAGGGCCTCCCTGATAGTTCAGTTGGTAAAGAATCTGCCTGCAAGGCAGGAGACCCTGGTTCAATTCTTGGGTCGGGAAGATCTGCTAGAGAAGGGATAGGCTACCCACTCCAGTATTCTGGGGCTTCCCTTGTGGCTCAGCTGGTAAAGAATCTGCCTGAAATGCAGGAGACCTGGGTTTGATCCGTGGGTTGGGAAGATCCCCTGGAGAAGGGAAAGGCTACCCAGTCCAGTATTCTGGCCTGGAGAATTTCATGGACTATATAGTCCATGGGGTCGCAAAGAGTCAGACACAAACAACCGAGTGACTTTCACTTTCATACTGACTTAAAAGGATGTTTATAAAAGACAAGTTAGAAAACAAGATGTAGCATGTGATCCTATTTTTAAGTTAGCATGAGTTTATACATTCATAGAAACAACTCTGGAATATACATATCAACAAATAACAGAGACTTCCCGAGCAGTCCGGTGGTTAAGATTCCATGCTCCCAGAGCAGGGGACATGGGTTTGATCCCTGATCAGGGAACCAAGACCCCACATGCCACATGGTGCAGCCAAAACAAGAAAAACACATAAACACTAAAGACAGTTATCATTTAGAGGAAATAAAAGATCATTATACAGAAACCTGTGATGAGACTACTCACACAATTAAGACTAAACATAACTTAGTTTTTCAGCAGCTAGGACTTAAAGGATAAGACATTTATTTCCTATAACAATGTAATTCCTGTTTTTCCCATTCTGCCACATGGCTTACATTAATTCTCTCATTTCTGACTGATATCAGGTGGAAAAATACAAGCGCGCACACACACATATAGACATATACTACTGCTGGAACAGCTTCCTGTCTAGAGCCGATTTATTCTGCCAATTATGATTTACTGACTACAGAGAGAGCAGTTGAAAGTGGCTCATTTAAAATATGACTTGGGCCTGTTCTTAATACAACTGTCACTCTGCCATTTTCCAAAGTATATGCACTCATGTTCTGCACTTAGGTGACAAGACAAAGAACAATGCAGGCGTACACGCGTTATGTGTTGTGATTTATTTCTTCAATATTTTGTGTCTTTTTGAGATTTTCAATTAAAAATATCTCGTATCTCTGAACAGAGTATATCCTACCAATTCTTAGTCATAATTTCCATGTTATGCACTAGACTAAATTAAAACAAAGAGCTTCAGGAAGTTCCAAGATTGTAAACTTAAACCTGAGTAGGACTAAAAGTAGTTATAGTCCAGAAGCTTTATTAAAGGAAATCAAAACCGTTAGAACAAGAACAAGGTACACACTTTTTCTGTAAATGGCCAAATAGCAAACGTTTTCGTCTTTATGGGCCACACATAGTCTCTATTACATATTCTTCTTTTTACAACCCTTTAAAAATGTAGTATCATTCAGACTGCCTGGCTTCCCCACTCTCACCAGAATTAAAGACTGGTATGTACTCTTGCCTAGAAAATCCCATGGATGGAGGAGGCTGGTGGGCTGCAGTCCATGGGGTCGCTATGAGTTGGACACGACTGGACTGAGCGCCTTCACTTACACTTTTCACTTTCATGCATTGGAGAAGGCAATAGCAACCCACTCCAGCGTTCTTGCCTGGAGAATCCCAGGGACGGGGCATCCTGGTGGGTTGCCGTCTATGGGGTTGCACCGAGCAGGACACGACTGAAGAGACTTAGTAGTAGCAGCATACCCTACCAAAAGTAGAGGATTGAGAAATCCAGCCCCTCACACCAAAAAAAACTGGCAGCCAAATTTTCAGCACTCGAGCAGATTTGCATTTTCCTTCATGAACCTGACCCAAGAGGAAAACACCTCCTGGACATCAATCAGGGTTTTCTTTAAAAATGGCTCACTTAGGCCACCATCAAGTCTTTAAGTCCCCGTCAATTCAGACTTTCACTCTCTAGATAACATCCAAGGATTACTGACACTTAAATAAGCCTCCAACTGAAAAGCTGGAAACCAATTTAGAAGGAAAGAGGCTGTAAAAAGAAAAAAAAGTTGTGTTATTTTTTTAAATTATACTCAGAAATTAAAGACAAGGCATCCATGACACAAACACAAGATGTACTCTATAAAAGAGAAATTTTAAGAGAAAAACAACTCTTGGAAAATCAAAATCTTCACAACAAAAAAAGGAAAATTCAACACCAGGCTTAGGAAATAAACTTAACAAAGAGTCCCAGATAAAATACAGCAAAAAGACTACGAGGTGAAAAGCAAAAGAAAAAGAAAGTATTAGAGGACTAGTCTAAGAGATCCAAACAAATAACAGAAGTTTCAGAGAGAGAGGAGATACAAACAGGAGAAGAGGAAACCACTGTTATGAACTGAATTGTGTCCTGTCAAAATTAGTACATTGAAGCCCTAGCCCCCAACGTGACTGCATCTGGAAATACGACCTTTGGTTAAAAGAGGTCATAGGGTGGGGCCCTAATCCAACAGGATTGGTATCCTCCTAAGAGGAGGAAAGATACAGTTCTTTCCACAGAAGGCCCTGTAAGGACACAGTGAAAAGGCAGCTGTCTACAAAACAAGAAGCAAACTCATCAGAAACCAATCCCAGTGGCCCCTTGATCTCGGACTTCCAGCCTCCAGAACTGTGAGAAAATTAGTACCGTTATTTAAAACAAATAGTCTGTAGTATTTTGTTATGGCAGTCCTAGGCAATTAATCTAACCATCAATTAAGAAATTAAAGAAAAATTACCAGAACTGATGAACATAATTTGGTAGATTTGGAGGGCACAATGAATAACATCTAGGGAAATACACAAAACTAGATGTATTTCATGAAATTATGCCAAGTCACAGTCTCATGAAATTAAAAAAATTCCAAAATGGCCAAAAGCATTAGGATCAGAAATCAGAATGTCTTCAGAATTCCTAAAACTGTTATAAACTAGAAAACAACAGAGAGATGCCTTCAGAATTTCTAAGGGAAATTATTTCCAACCTACAATACATTACTCAACCAACCAAATCAGTGGGAAGACCTACATAAATAAAGGAGGGGTTATTAATACAGATCTCAACTTTTCACAGGACTCTACTGTGCAATATAACCCATCAAAATGAGTGGGGTCAAACCAATAAAAAATATTATGATTCACAGAAAATAAGAAATTTAAGGCAAAGGGAATAGTTTTATGGTAATGGGGAAAATCCCAGGAAACTACTATAGACCAGCTAAAGAACTAATTTGATCAAGTCCAAAAACTGGTAGACAAAAATAGAGCAATTCTACTCCCACATATATATATATACACACACACACACACACACACACACACACACACACACACACTCAAAAGAAATAAGGGTGTATGTCCACTAAAAGAGTTATAAGTAAATGTTCACAGCTGCTTTATTCACAACTGCTTTAAAAAAATGTAAATAAATAATCATTAATGGTGATTTTTTTTTTCCATATTTATTCATCCGACAAAATATAGTCATCAGTGAATGAGACCAACTACTTCTGCACCCAGCATTATGGGTGAATCCACAAACAAAAAGTTAAGTATAAGCAGCCACAAAAGAGTATATACAGTATGGTTCCACTTACATTAAGTTCAAGAACCGGTAAACATAATCTATGGTAATACAGGTGAAAACAGTGATTACTTTGGGAGGCAAGAGGCACAGATTGGGAGGAAGCAGGAGAGCGTGTTCTGGAGCACTGGGAATGTTCTATACTTTGACCTGGGTGATGGTAATACGATGCCTACAAATGGAAAAATTCATTATGGATACACTGAAATTTGGGCACCTTACAATTTAAAAAAATGTAACAATACTGTCTCTAAACAAGTTTTTAAAGAAATCAATGGACTTTTCAGTTGGATCCCACAACAGGAACTAATCAAAAGGAAAATTTTCTAAGGCCTTATACAACACAAAGATCTTTATTTCAAAGTTATTTATAATAGGTTAAAAAAAAAAAAAAAAACTAGGAGTAACACTAAAAAAAGGAGTGCCATGCAAACTCTAGATTTCTCTGGCATAGGAGAGAAATTATTTGATGTGCTTTTATTACTAGCAGCCAAACTTAATACTCATTACCCTAAGGAAGCTATCTGCCAGACCGGTTCACAGGCTACAAAGTAAAAAGGAACTTGACTAGTCAAGGCCCAAAGAGCAGCCTAAAGGAAAAAGATAACAACAAGAGATGCCGATAGAAGCCGGCAAAAGCTAAATTACGGAAAGTTTCACAGGGCTTTCTAAGAACATGTGGAAAAAAAAAAAATGAGGAAAAAACACTGACTTCCCAGGCAGCAAATTGAGAGGTGGTACAGAAGTGTACCTAAAATATACCTAAAAATAATGTTACTTAAAAACATACTATATGTGGAAGTGATCATGCATTTCCAAAAACTTTTCCAATGCATTGTTTAATTAATAAACTGTTTTCATAATATACCTGGAATAGGCATAAAGTACAAGGAATATTAAATTCTTTGTTCTATTTATTATCTGAACTGATCTAAGTGCAACATGATTTTGAAACATGTACTGAGACTTTTGGAAGGCTGGTTCACCAAGAAAAAAAAAACCTTTTTAGATGCATTCATTTTTTAAAAAGATTTCCCCAAGCTATAACCTCACTGCTTTATTCAACTGGTCTGTTTGAACAGAAATTACTCATAGCACACTTATCCAATTTAGCACTCCTTAAGTACAATTTCAGGAATAAAGAACAAGAGAATCAGTGTTTCAACAGTTTATTTTAGCAGATAATTTATTTAAACAAATAAAAATAAGCCATTCACAAACAACCAAAAAATAAAAATAGTTTCTAATTTGTTTCAGGCCAAAAATGTCAAGCATACCCTCCTGAGATATTTCACCTAATTTTTCTATGCTACTTGTCTTGTTACATAAATATTAAGAAAAATACCAAGGAAACTCTCTGCGGCTGTTTTTAACAGAAATTTTAAAGTTGGGGGAGGGGCAGAGTGTGAAGAACAAACATACAAAAGCTCTCCAACTTTCCAAGTGGAACAAATGATTTTCAGAATGTTCTGCTCAATAAACAAATTGCTCAATAATCTGGTTCTTGACAGAACAAAATGAAAAAATAGCAAAAGTGTTCCTGTTCTATCAAAAAGAGCATTTACTTAGATCAATGCACTCAGATGCCTTACAAGTAATACATCGTTCACATTTACTTTCAAGGCTCCCAAAGAGTTTCTCTTTTTCAAGAGATTCAAACTAAAATCCAACAGTAAAACTTGTAAGAGATTCATTTTTAATGGGTCATAGGATTCAACAGTGGACACACCAATATTATTTTAGTTAATGCTGTTACTAAACCCAACAAGCTAGAGAAAGTCTTCCTGTAGACTTTAAATCACTGTTTCAATGATTCAAACAAGTCAGGTCATAAAGGTTCCCCTCCCCTCATACAGAAGTTCTGAATCTAATTAATACACAAAATGCAAAGTAATGTGAAGCAAACAATACAAAACGACATTGCAAGAGATGAAAAGAAGTATAGTTTCATAAGAATACACACATAATTTTTTTTTTTTAATATAGAGAACTTGAGTTAGGAAATCAAGTAGGAAATTAAGGTTTAAGTCAGCTCTGCCAGGGTCACTAGGTGAATTTCAGTGAACTTAGTCTGTATGGATTACCTTTTCCCTATGTATAAAATGGAAGGATGGATTCCAACATTCCCACAATATTGTTCCATAGTATTACAAGTCCACATATTAAAAACCAAAGAAATGATAAAACAGGGCTGTGGGTTCAAAGGAAAGCAACAACACAGAGAACAGAAAGATCTAGAAGGCTGTGCGCAAGGACCAAATATGAAATGTCAACAAAATCTGACTTTACTTGCCACTTAATTTAAGAAGGAAAATTTCTTTTAAAAAATACTAGCAATGGCAACCCACTCCAGTGTTCTTGCCTGGAGAATTCCAGGGACAGGGGAGCCTGGTGGGCTGCCGTCTATGGGGTCGCACAGAGTCGGACACGACTGAAGTGACTTAGCAGCAGCAATAAACAGGCAGTCGAAGTGTCAACAGACATGAAGGCAGAAAAATACACAATCTAGATGAGAACAAGAGATTGGTTTGTGTTAGGATGGACAGCTCCTATAGAGAATTACTGTTATAATCAGAAAAAACAGGTTTTGAGCAGACTGTTAGAAGGCTGGGAATTCTGAACTATACTCTCAATAACAGGGAACTAATGCTGGTTTAACAAGTGAGGGCGGGTGGAAGCGCTATTTTAGAACAAGGCAGAAGCCAGAACATACAAAGCAGGGAGAAAAGAGGCAGAAAATCCGGTTAAAAGCTACTGGGGGAAAAAAGAAACGAGTGGTTAGAACAGATATCTGAAAGAAATTTCAGAAAATGGCTGACAAAAATTGGGCAATGTTATGTGGTGAGAGGAAGTCTAAGATAAAACCAGGGCTTATGCCTGGGTAGTTTAAGGCATGATAAATAATCACCAAAACAATGTCAGCATATGGAATCAGTTTTGAAGGAAGACTATAAATTATATCTTTCAAATAAAGTGAGGAACATACAGACAGAATTGTTGCCTTATTAAATAATCTTTAAATGTCATTTTTGGCCCTGTCAGTTGTCTTCCTAAAACAGCACAGCAAAGTATTGACAGAGAATTTGTTAAATGCTTAGTGATTTCAAGAGTTTCCTCCAATTCTACTTACTGACTAAATAAAATCATTTAGTCTTCTGGTGTAGGCAGAAAAATATCTGATATTTTTCCATATTACAAAGGGAAATAAATTGTAAAAATTGTTAAACTATAAAAGAATAAAATAGACAGGATATGGATTTATTAAGTCTTCCTGACAAGTGATTTATAACAACATTTGCATCAAATCTACCTTGAGTTTTGGCAGGGAAGTTCTCAAAGGTGCAAAAATCCAGTGGCCTAAAATATATTTCAATATCTAACAAAACGTACCATGTATGTTTCAAGTTTTATTTTCAAGGACCTGAAAGCACTAGTAAAATCTAGATTAAATATTTAGAAAAACAAAACACACAAGTTTAAAATTTATGAAAAAGCACAGCTGAGAAATCTTGAACATTCTGCAAACTGTTCACAATTTTCCAAAGAAGATGGTAAAGTTTGCCATGAAAATGAAATAAAACTTTTAATCAACCAATTCGTAGTTCTCGAGTTTCTATCAAACTATGAGTGGGATACCTATTTAAGAACTGAACATTACTGACAATTACCAAACAGAACCTTCTTGGATAATTTCCCCATTTACTCTGTAAACTCCCTGAAGGTTGACACACAGCGCTTTCCATCTGCTTAATAAACTGTATGGTTGGTCTTTCTTACATCTACCAAAATAAGATTTTTAAAATGAATACCTCTTGCAACACTTACTCGTCCTGACTGGACAGTGAGCTTTTTTTGCTCACCACCCAAGACAGGGATAGAAATTTCTCCTTCAACTCATCCTTTCCTAACTCCCATGGTTTCTTGCCAAAGTTACCGGGCAGAATTATTTTTAAGTAACTAGTTCATTAGTGTGACACTAAACTGGGCGTCTATAAAGTAAGGGTTCTCAGTCCCGCACAAAATTCAGCTTCCCGAGCTTCTAATGGCAAACTTTTGTGGACACACATATGAAAGGTTACAAAAATCAACTATCAAGATACATTTTTCCCCCGGATATATTACAACTCAAGTCAAAAGCTTACAGCCCAAGTAACTCACGTACGAATCCATAATATTAAAATAACCCAGATTTCCCGACGAGGGAAACGGCAGGGGGCTGGGTGGGGGGAGGGGCGGGAGGCGCATCCCGAGGATGTCCATCCTCCGCACCCGGAACGGCTCCCTCCCACTCCTAGAGGTAAGCCCCCACCCCCCACCCCCCACCACCACGTCCCTACCTCCGCGGCCTCGGAATGCGCCACAAAGCCGTCCGACTTTTAGAGAGGAAAAGAAAGGAAAAGGGTGCACGCCACACACTCGACCTCCCAGTCTCCGGGGACGGCCGGCCGCAGCGCTCACCCGGACCCGACGCTCCAGGAAGGGACAGGAAGGTCGTAGGGCTACGCCGCCCAGGGCAGTGGCCGGAGGGTCGCGCGAAGCCGCGAGGCAAAAAGCCCAGGCCCGACCAAGCGGTCTCCCCGCCCCCTCCGGCTTAGCTCCGGGCCGGCAGACGGCGCCCCGGGAGCTAACTTCAGCAGGGAAGAGGAAGCACCGCGGCAAGTAACGGGCTATGTGGATTCCCCAGAAGAGAAAAGGCTGTCTTTGCGTCTGCCTGCAGGCAGGACCGTCTCACCTCCCCCTCTGCCGAGCCCGGGCGGCGCCAGCTCACTTGAGGAGAGCAGGGACGCCGCCACGGCCGCCGCGATGGCCGTTACGGCACGAGGCCTCCGCTCTGCCGCCGCGTAGCTCTGGGGAGAGGGGCGGGGCGCGCGCGGCGGGAGGGCGGGGCTGCAGCGCCGACTGGTCGCGAGGCCCTGGGCGGACCCGCGCTGGCAGGAAACCCACCTTCCTGCCCAATATGATAGGTTCGGTCTTCCCCTTCTCTCCTATCACTGACGCGAGGGCGGTCTTCGCCGCTCTGGGATTGGGCGAGCCCGCCTGTCAATCAATTGCTGTGCTGGGTGTAGAGCTGAGGCTGCTCCGCGGAGGAGTGAGAGAGACAAGCGCCCTGCCTGGCTCTGGGTATTGTTGCTTCTGTGTCTCTGGCTGATTACTCTGGGACCTTCCTCCTCAGCGCCACGGGAGATTCCACAGCAAAATTGACTGCTTTCCAAGTTAAGCCCCAACTGCTCTGGGAGCTTCCTTCTGGTTTCTGCACCTGAAGAAGGTCTTACCAGCAGAAAGTTCTTAGGGACGGGGAGCGAAAATGAAAAACAAACAAAAAGGCCTGAACGTAAAGTCCTGGGAGAAAAATGTAAGACGTGCCCTTAACTTGAACCGCAAATCAAAATAAGCTGAGTCTGAGGGCCTTCGAAGCGCCCTGGTGCGTGGATAGCTTCCATTCTTGGCTGCGGTAGCCTTGCTGTGAGGACAGTAACTTTTCGGTGACAGGTCTGTCCTTTCTTAGCGGCCCAGCCCCAGACACCTGCCATCAGTAAGTTGGTTCTCCCCACGCCGGAGCTTCAGACCCCATCACCTGCCTCTTCCTCCCCAGCCATCTCTGTAGCTCTGCTTAGGGGTTTCCCGCCCAGGGAAGCTTGCTAAGTGCACAGGTGTTTTCCCCATCCAGCTGCTGAAAGAGCCAGACTTTTTGCGACTCCATGGATCTGAAGCCCGCCAGGCTCCTCTCTCCATGGAATTTGCCAGGCAAAAATCCTGGAGCCTTTTGCCATTTCCTAGGGATCCAACCAGCGTCTCCTGCACTGGCAAGGGGATTCTTTACCACCTGGGAAGATTTCCCTACCCTACCGGGATTGTAAACTCAAATCAGGGCAGCAACTCCATCTATATCCTGTAATTAGGATCTAAAGTCAATAATGTAAGTGGATTTTGGATTTATTCTAAGGATCTAAATACCTTTGAATATTTTATCATGGCTGCTATGGACTGAATTGTGTCCCCTCTCAAAATTCCTGTGTTGAAGCTC
This sequence comes from Bubalus bubalis, assembly GCF_019923935.1. Taxonomy (NCBI): domain Eukaryota; kingdom Metazoa; phylum Chordata; class Mammalia; order Artiodactyla; family Bovidae; genus Bubalus; species Bubalus bubalis. The sequence continues at coordinate 177,213,604 of NC_059157.1, forward strand.
TAACCCCCCAATGTGTATTTGGAGACAAGGCCTTTCAGGGATTATTTAGGTTAACTGAGGTGCTAAGAGTGGAGCCCTAATCCTATAGAATTAGTGTCCTTTATAAGAAGTGACTGCAGAGACGTAGACACTGTCTTGCTGTCTGTCCTCACAACTGGAAGACACAGTGAGAAGGCAGCCATGTGCAAACCGGGAAGAGAGCGTTCAACAGAAACTAACCATACTGGCATCTGGACGTGGGACTTTCAATCTCCAAAACTGTGAGAAGTTTAATTTTTGTTGTTTAAGCCACCCAGTCTATGGCATTTTGTTATAGCAGCCCACACTATTGTTATAGCTCTAACACAATAGTTTTATTTGTTGATACATCTTATAAAGTTTATGGATTGAGAGATTTCATTCATTTTTGAAGCTGTATAAACCCATTGTCAAGAGGTTGAAACTATTTCTCCGAAATAGTTTCACACAACAAACTATTAGGTACACCTGGCTCATAAACTTAGCTACACCTGGCTCGGTTCAACTTTAGTTTTTTAACATGTGATGGGAGTAGGGAAATGTGAATACAAATATAACAGGTAAAATAGTCCTTGCTATCAGGTAGCTTAGACCACTTCCATAAATGGGGAAAATAAACCCAGAAAAAAAATATGCTGAAGTCGTTTAACTTTAGATTTTATTTTGTAAGGGATTATGTATTTTGAATGGGTCAGTGATCCGAACAGACTGTGAAATTTTGATCCATCTGTGTGCCATCTCTTTAAGTAATAGAAGAAGTAAGGGAGAGAACTTTTTCATAGAAGGATTTTAGTTTCCTGTAAATACGTGTTTTCCTTTTAACTTTTCTTTAAATGTTCCCTCATCACCCTATTCTTACCAGGAACTCTTAAGAAAGAAAGAAAGAAAAACTAAAAAAATATAATAGAAAGAGAAGGAATTGAAGAATAAAAATAAGGAAACAGCAATGAGAGGAAAGCATTGGGGTAGATAGACAGGAAGTCATGTATGGAATTGCTCTATAGTGTACTTAGAGGTATGGAGCCCATGTTTGTAAGGGGTGGATGTTGTCCCAGAAACCTTTCACACTGTCTCCCCAACTTCCAAATAGGAACATGTGCTTGACTTCTTCTTCCTCTCTTTTAGCGGAACTCAAACCAAAAATGGGAATCAACCCTGCTAATTAGTTCTGAGTGGACTAGCCAGAATCAGGCAACAACATTTAGGTCAAAACTTATGACCTATGGACTAGAAATGGGGTTTCAGATACAGGTAGCTAATCAATCAAGGATAAGAACATATAGGTAGTTCACTTCATTCATCCCCAAGGAAAGAATTTGGGAAGACAAGGAAAGGAAAAATGAGCCTCCGTGTCGCAAGACTTTTCCCAGGAAACTATTGAGGACTTGTAGTTAGAAATGATTAGAGAGAATGATCTGGTTTAATATCACTGTAAGGACTACATAGGACAAAACAAACAAAAACAAAATCCTACCTACTAAATCAGTAAGAAGTCACTAATCACAGTCTTGACTATGAAGTGTTGAAATTAGTGAACCCTGGTAGCTAAATTCACTTTCTGGGTTGAGTATTATTACTCTTTTATGGGAATTAATTAAACAAAAGTTTATTGGGTTCAGTCTGTGTTAAGCACTACCATACATACCAGAGATCTAAAAATCAGTCTTAAAGGAGCTCCATCCAATGTCAGAGAATGACATTTAAACTGATATTTATTATTTGTATAGTAAATACAGCAATAGATGTCTACAGGGAGACATTAAGCCACAATGCGAGGGGAGGTGTGTGTGTGATTAGGCTAGTCAAGGTAAATAAGTAGGCAAAGAAGAGAAGGGCTTCTCCCGTAGAGGGGCCTTCATAAAAATATTTTTTTTAGTTTTTTAAAAAAGGAAGTAGAATATTGCTAGAGCAAAAGATGACAAAGTGTAAGCAAGAGTGGGTTATGCAAGTTAAGGGCCTTTGTTTTTATGCTATAGGCAATGAGAAGCCATCAAAGGGTTTTCTTGACAGCACTTTAAACTGTCATTCTGTTGCTTTCTGGCCTCCACTGTTTCTGATGAGAAGCTGGCTGTAATTCTTATCATTGTTTTTCTGTAGGTTAGGCTGCTTTTAAGATTTGTTTCTTTATCTTAGTTTATCAGCAGTTACACTATGTTTCTAGGTGTGGTTTTCTTTGTATTTATGCTGCTGGGGGGGTTCACTTATTTCCCTGGATGTGTGGATTGCTGGTTATTGTATCTTTTTATTGAATTTGGAAGACTCTTGGCCAGCATTTCTTCCAAGTATTTTTTTCTGCCTGTTCTCTCTTTCTCTGACTACACTTACATTTATGCTAAATTTCTTACTCCTTAGTACAGGTCATTCCAAGATCTGTTCATTTTTTTCAAATCTTTTTGTTTCTTTGCTTCAATTTGCATAATTTCTATTGAGAGCCGGTAATTCCTGGAAAATCTGAATGTTAACATTTTCCCAAAAACACAAACACCCTACAAATGGCTGTGGGTTCCTTTGGGTTATTGTCCAAAGGCATGTTAGTCAAGAGAACAGAAATCAAAAGATGTTACAACAGAGAACTTACCACTGGATGTTGATGGACTGGAAAAGCAAAAAGGGAACACTGAAGTAGCCCAGATGTGGTAACTACAGAGAGCAGCTATCACCTCTAACCTAGCGAGATACCAGCTGGCATAGGAAAAATGTAGTTTGCAGGGTCTGAGCCATAGCATCACATAGGAAAGTTATAGATGAGTGTATCTGAAGTTGCTGCTGCTGCTGCTACTAAGTCGCTTCAGTCGTGTCCGACTCTGTGCGACCCCATAGGCGGAGCCCACCAGGCTCCCCCGTCCCGGGGATTCTCTAGGCAAGAACACTGGAGTGGGTTGCCATTTCCTTCTCCAATGCATGAAAGTGAAAAGTGAAAGTGAAGTCGCTCCATCGTGTCTGACTCTTAGCGATCCCATGGACTGCAGCCTACCAGGCTCCTCTGTCCGTGGGATTTTCCAGGCAAGAGTACTGGAGTGGGGTGCCATTGCCTTCTCCAATCTGAAGTTAAGATAGCTCAATAACAATAACTTAATAACCAGTAACATATCAACATTTGTTTGTGCTAAATTAGTAAAAACTTCCCAGATTGGATCCAAATTAATGCTACCTTATGCAGTTTTACAGACTTTTAGCTCTTTTGAAAGGAGAAGGCAGTGTCATCTCACTCCAGTACTCTTGCCTGGAAAATCCCATGGGCGGAGGAGCCTGGTAGGCTGCAGACCGTGGGGTCACTACGAGTCAGGTAAGACTGAGCGACTTTGCTTTCACTTTTCACTTTCATGCATTGGAGGAGGAAATGGCAACCCACTCCAGTGTTCTTGCCTGAAGAATCCCAGGGACACAGGAGCCTAGTGGGCTGCCGTCTATGGGGTTACAGAGAGTCGGACACGACTAAAGCGCCTTAGCAGCAGCAGCATCTCATTTGAAAAGAATCCAGTACACGAAGTTTTCAGTTTTCTGCTGTACTATGATCACTGTTAGTGTCTTTTCCAGGAGTAAGGAGTACCTTTGCTGCCCCTCACACATGTACTTGCTACAAAATCATAAACAAGGGCAGGTTTAGAAGAGACTGGCATAACCAAGGATGAGTAGACCCTCCTGCAGCATTCAGTCTCACACCATATGGCACAAAATGGCATAGACTAAGTAGAGCTTGCAGGAATCCATATTCTCCCTACCTCCATTTCCTATGCATTGCCTAATATGGCCAGAGCAAGGAGAAGACAGTTTCCTCTCCTAAGGTAGGATGACCACCATTGCCAGTGAAAAACCAACTCCTTTCCTTTGTTTCCTCTTTCTTGCCTCAACTCCAGCTACTTTACCCAGCCCAATCATCTCTAGTTCCCTAATGCAAACAGATGACAAAAACAGGGCTTGGTATTCAGCATTTCATCTTATAGAGTTCTGAATATTGAAGGATTTTTGTTGAACACTTATAGAACATTGGACATGAACATTTTTTCTAACTTCTTAATATTTAGGACTGCTGAATTTCCACTGGAAAGGAGTCATTTCTTCAAGTCTTATGTTCTTTAGTGCTGAAAGTTGACATTCTCTACCACCTTTTATTATTTATAATAAATAATAATTTTATAATAAAAATTACCTTTTATTGTTAACAGCAAAGAGACCAGATTCATGATATTCCACATAATTTAATATTTAGAAGACTAAATTTTTCTACATCTGCATATATTAATTATATATAGCACTCTGTCAGTTATACAACACAAAAAACCATTTATAGGTGAACATTAAAATGGCAGTGTACCTATTAGTAACTGAACATTAACAAGGTAATAATCAAGTATTCATTTAATGGGAGAGTCGAGTATTTCCTGATAATCCTGCCTTCTTAAATTCCTCCAGTAAAGTTTATAGCCAGCAAGGACAAAAACACTAATCATAATGATTACCCCTCCAAAGACATCATAGACACTAGGAAATATATGTAACACTAGAAGCTGCAACACCATTGCTACCACAATCTCCAGATGTTGTACTGTGCTGACCAAAGCTGGATGGAATTTGTCTAAGGCATAATAAACTCCCAAGAAGGCTGCAGTAGAACAAATGCATATAGCAATTAGATAACTCCAGGTTTCTCCATCTAGTGGGATGATGGGTTCTTGAAGAACAAACATAGTAGATATTCCCCAGACTGTCCCAGTCCAACCAAATGTAAACAGTGCAGTCCACATGCTGATCTTCTCCTTAATGGATCTGTATACTATCATGGAAAGAGCAGTGGTCAGTCCAGCCATCACAGTCATAGTGTACCCAAAGGCTTCTTTCCAGGCATTTAACAAAGAATTATCTTCATCAACAATGTTGGGGATCATGACAAGACAAACACCTAAGATGCTGCAAACAACTGTAGCCATGTCAACACAAGCCATTTTCTCATCTACAAGTAAAAAAGCCAAAATGGCACTGAAGACGGTGGTTGTGGCTCTCCACATAGTGGTCCCGTTGCTAGGAGGAACTATTGAAAACGATGTATAAGCACAGGTGATAGAGATGACATTGCATACACCGTAAAAGAAAAGTCGCAGTCTGTATCCACTTGGTCCAAAGGGGGCTTCCTGGTAGTAACACACAACTAACACAGATAAGACCTGCAAAACAGAACGGATAAAAATCAGTTCTAGAGATGGAACTTTGGAACGATCGGAAACAAGCCTAGTGATAAGAGCTACACATCCATGAGCCAAAGCAGATCCAAACAGCACTATCCACATTTTTCTGGATTGAAAAATATTTTTTTCTGCAAAGCTCTGGAACTGTCCAATCTCATTGGTCACTGGGTCTTCTGTTGGAGGGCAGGTATCCATGGTTCCAAAGAAGGTTCTTCCTTTTCTTTTCATTTCACTGAGCAGGCCTTTCTTTGAATTTTCTTCCATAAAACTTCCATAGTCTTCATTGATTTCTTCATATCCACCATCCCCAGGCTGAGGATAATGAGACGTGTATTTCACCATTACTGTGTTTGGATGTATTTTCACCCGTTTTTTAACTGGATATTTTTTGGAGGGAGAAGTATCCATTTCTCCAGGCAATCAATTCTATTTAAGAAGGAAAAAAAGACAAATGTACATGTTCATCAGTTGAATTATAGCTTTAAATTCCATTATAATCTCATGCATCAATTCAATAATAGAAAGCAGAGGTTGTAATAGGAGTTTTTTTTTTTTTTCCCTAAAGTAATAGGAAGAGATGATCTGACAATATGCCTTATCAGTATACAATCTCCAATGAAATTGTCTACCCTTTTTTCACTCTTATCCTAAGCCAGCCTGTTTCTCATCATGATTATTCTTTGTCTCATTAAACTGTATTTCTTTAAATAATAACTGATTTTTTCCATTTTTTTCATTCCTACCTCTCTATCAACCCAATAAGATAAACACAAAAAAATAAATAACAAGGTAGATCAAACCTCTCCTTCTGATTGTGTCATTTGTCTATAAGTTATTAAGTCCAAATTTTTTTGTATAATCACTTCTGTATGATACCAAAACTAGTATTATGAATTATCGTGACTTTTTAAACATTTATTCTGGATTCCCATACATCTTCAGATATATGGAATACTGAAACTAGAAAATAAAATTTTCTTTTTGATTTTGTGACATTCATGCACTGTTGGTATATACAACTTTTCTGATGAGCAACTGGGCAATAGGTTTAAGATTCTAACTAAAACTACCCTTCAATTCAGCAATATCACATCTAGATTTACCCTAAAGAGATGAACACAAGATGCTTTTTACCTTATGTGTTTTTTAAGAAAGGAAAAAATAAGAGTACATATTTATATTTGTTTATATAATATAAAAGGTACAACATTAAGGAATTATGGAAACATACAAAGGAAACTAATAATCATTGAGGTGGGACAGGAAATAATAGAAAATATTTTGTATACTTTTTAATATATTATTTGAATCATGATAATTGTTTAAATTTTTTTTTAAGTTCATCTGGTATTGAGAAAAGAGAGCACATAAAAAGGTTGGGAAAATGTATGAATAGGAGACTTCATTGTAGCGCACCAGAATGACCCTCCATACTACACTATGCATCCGTTGAAAATAATAATGCCGATCTTTACTGATGTAGAAAGATGTCCATGTTGTATGAAGGATTTGCCATGGTGCTGGCATATAGTAAAATCTCAAAGAATATTAATAAATTCAGCTTCCTTTCACCTATAATTAACCCTTTTGAAACACTGGATGTCTTCTACAATCTTATTCTTTCTTTGAGACCAGTATTTGTTCGTTCAGTTCTCTTTAGTTCTTTTCCCTCTCCCCAACAACAATTTGCTATTTCCTTCCCAATGATTTCTTCCCCCAAAACAAAAAAATTTAAAAAGGAAACCTTTTTATTTTTTGTCTTCATGACATATTTCCCTTGTTCATTGCCAAAAACTCATCAGTTCCAGGATCTTAAACCACAGTCCAGAAATCAAATCCCATTTTGTTCTTTAACACCATCTGGGTAAACCAACTGTTCCTATTTATTCGTTTCTCTTCTAAATGACACTACCTTCAGTTGGAAGAGTCATTTTCAAAAACACCATCTGTGCCTCCAGGCCCTTCAGATCCTGGCCTGGATCTTCAACTTGCAGTCCTTCATGCATAATGCTATTAAACTAATCTGGATGTTCTCTTTTTTTCAACTTTTATCAGGATATTTCCACTTTGAATCATTACTTGAGCTTTAGTCACAAACTGAATTAACAGTCTTGGTCTCCCAAATAGATTTTCTGTCCCTAAATTCCTCATTTGTTTGAAATACCACTATCTTTGTAATTCCCCAAGCTAGAAACCAAGGAACACTCAATTATTCTTTCTGCCATCACACTCCATTTGGTCATTTATTTTATTGTTTTTGTCTCTGAAATATTTCTCAGACTTTTCCTTTCTCCTCCAATTTATTTTACCTTTTGAATCTGGATCAGATTTTTGCGAATTCCCATCTAGCATATTGCAACAGCATCCTAACTAGTCCCCTTGAATCCTAGTCCTTCTCTTCTAAAATCCAACTATATTATACTACTGTCACATTAATGCCTTTAAAAGAGTCAAACAAAACAAAAAACTTCCCTCAAGCTTTTCCCATTCAAGAACATACACTATTTCCTACCAACAACCTCACCGAGTCTCAACTCCTCTGCCTAGCTCTCAAGATCCTGCCTAGCCTTGCCCCTATCAATACTTAGCTCCTTAACACAGAGACTTCACTCCAGTGTTCTTCCTGTCCTGACACCCCACATTACATGTTTCTCTTAAGTCTTTATTCCTACTAGTTTCCTCTCTGTTCCCACTTTATAAACTGCTCATCTTTTAAGAAGGCCCAGTCCAAATCCTGCCTTTTAGAAACAAGCCTTCCCTGACCACTCTAGTCACTCTTTTTTCTTCCTTATTTAACATCTGCAATAGTTCTAATTTTTGTAATCTCATCGCTTTGTTATTTACTTGTCTCAACTCAGTGGAATTTTATCTGCAGTCATTGTACCCAAATTTGCTGTTAAATTGCCTTTCCTTGCAAGTCAGCAAGTATCTTTTTTTTTTTCAGCAAGTATCCTAATGACATCTCATAACTTCCTATTTGCTGAAAATTGTTAAAATTGTAGTTTATATCCATCAAAGCTTTTCCCTTCCCACTGCAGCCAGATTTCTAGTCCCAGGAGCGTGGATAGGGGAAGGACACATTCCGCTGTTTTACTCCTGAAAGGAGCTAGGCTCCAGCTTCTCTGGTGTATTGGCACAGGGAGGAAGGGAAAGGACACATATCTCAGACATTGGTTGCTGCTGTGTGATGGCTTTTGGATGTATAAACTTGGCTAGGCTGAACTACATTCCCAAGTTATTTAATGTAACACTAATCTATGTGCTGCTATGAAGGTTTTTGCAGATGTGACAGAAGTTCCTAATCAGCTGACTTTAAGTTAATAAAAGAAAGACTATCCTGGGTGAAGTGAAGTGAAAGTCACTCAGTTGTGTCTGACTCTTTGCAACCCCATGGACTGTAGCCCATCAGGCTCCTCTGTCCATAGGATTTCCCAGGCAAGAATACTGGAGTGGGTTAACCTCTGACCTAAACAAGTAAGCTCTTTCAAAAAGAGATTAGGCTTTCCATGAGCTCAAAAATTCCAAATAGTTCATGCCATTAGGGTTCCAGCCTTCTCATGACCTTCCTTCCTTCCATACTACCTGTGGACAAGAAGCTTTGGCCTGTTCTCATGGTTTCCAACATGCTCCTGATCTTTTCTTTCTGATGGCCTGCCCTACAGACCACAGACTTCATTATCCAGCCCTGACAATTAGCCAATTCCTTACAATAAATATCCTACTGGTTCTGTGTCTCAGGTTGAACCCTGACTCTAATACACGGTGAAATTCTGTCTTTGATTGTTGTCTTTGTTTCTGTACTAACTCTAAAAGGCCACTGATAGTCTCTAGGTTGTAGACATCCAAATGCAGGCTATCTTGCATCAATTATTTAGTCTCCCCAGTGCACAAAGCCTTGATGTAGGCTGCTATGGGCCACAGGTTTTTGCTGTTTGGGTTCTCTTGCCTGTTGGGAAGTTCTCTTAGTGAGGCACCAACAGTATTCACTTGACCCCAGGAAAGTCGTATACCCTTAACCACTCCACTGAGTATTATATCAGCTACTCACGACTGCCCCCTTCTCTCCAATCTTACTTCTCTTTGCTCGAGCAAGTAAAGAGCAAATTAAAATGTGCTGTCTAAGCAGACTTTCAGTTGGAGGAAGAAAGCACAGCCAATCGTTGTAAATAATGATTTGGTAACCTTCACCCTCTGGAGAAGGCAATGACACCCCACTCCAGTACTCTTGCCTGGAAAATCCCATGGACGGAGGAGCCTGGTAGGCTGCAGTCCGTGGGGTGGCTAAGAGTTGGACACGACTGAGCGACTTCACTTTCACTTTTCACTTTCATGCATTGAGAAGGAAATGGCAACCCACTCCAGTGTTCTTGCCTGGAGAATCCCAGGGACAGTGGAGCCTGATGGGCTGCCGTCTATAGGGTCACACAGAGTCGGACACGACTGAGGCGACTTAGCAGCAGCAGCAAGTAGATTTTAAAGGGGAATATCCCTCTCCCCTCCCCATTAGGAAAAAGGACAACACTGTTCTTGGACCAAGGACCCATAACAGATATGACCCCTTTGACAGATTGTGTTTTCCAAAGAGAGCCACCAATCTAGTATCTCCCATACAACATGTCTAGTTTTTTTTGAATGTGAGTTTGACATTATTAAATAGAGAAGTAGGGTCTATGCTCCTTCCCTTTAAAAGTAGCCCCACTTTTGTGACTATTTCACCAGTAGCGTATGGCAGAAGTGACCTGTTATGACTTCTGAGATTAAGTCATACATATAACTATGCCTTCCTAGCTGCAGCACTTGTGCTTGGAGCTCTGAGCTAGCAGGTCAGTAGTCTGACTGCTCAGAAGCCACCATGCTGTGAATAAGCTCAAACGAGCCATGTAAAGAAACCACATGGAGAGGTCCTGAGACTGAACAGAGAGAAATTCCTGGTCAGCCCCCAGGTGCTCCAGCCCCCTGCTGTTCCAAGTCCAGCCACTCATCTGACTTTAAGTATATACGAGACCCTGAGTCAGAATTGCCCTTCCAAGCTATTTCCAAATTCCTGATCTTAGAAACCATGACAGATAGTAAAATGAGTGTTGTCATTTTAAGCTACTAAAGCTTTGGAGTGACTTGTTACCTGCAATAGATAACTGGAACACCCTATTTCCTTTCCCAGGATTTTAAGGAATGGGAAGGAGGAATGGTCTTAATGATAGTTTAAAGGCCTCTTATATTTGGACCAAATTGATTGGCTTTTGAAGTCAGACATTTTGTCCCTTGTTGTGAGATCCTGGATTCTAATTCTGAGGTAAGAGGAAAGTTTTTTGTTTTGTTTTCAAATAAGTATAGTTGATTTACAATGTGTTAGTTTCTGGTGTACAGCAAAATAATTTTATTAGATATATGTATATACATATATATGCACATGTATATAACTGAATCACTTTGAGAGATATATATATATGTATACATACATATATATGAACGAAGAAGAAAATTTTATTCAACATCCTGTTAGGCACAGATTAGTGTATTTAATCCTAGTCCAACTGCATATTTTAAAGTATTATTTGAACTGTGTCATCTTTTTCATTTCTGTCACTGGATTAGTCTATACCTGATATCTTCCAGGTATATCTCAACACCTTTAATATTATATTGTATCCCACTGATGCAGAAGTCAGTCTTATACTAAAGGGATACATAAAGATTTTCGGTGTTGTTTTTTTTTGTTTGTTTTTTTTTTTTTTGCTGCACCATTCAACATGTGAGATCTTCCCTTACCAGGGATTGAACCTATGCCCCCTGCATTGGGAGCATGGAGCCTTAACAACTGGGCCACCAGGGAAGGCTCAAGATCTTATTCATTCTCTCTAACTTTCATTTAATTTCAGGCTTTGTGAGTATAATTCTTGAAGAGAATCTGGAATCCTGACTAGTACTTACATTTGTGCACATTTAAGTCATTCAACCTGTGAACATTTCATTAAATAGTAAGGCACCATGTCCCCAGCACCACTCCAGGCTCTATAAATAGAAAGATAAATAAAACTAGTGGAAGAGACAGCAAGCAAATCAAATTTAATATTTTTAGAAGTCAATAATGCAAGTAACTACTTGAATACAGGAAAGGGCACATACAAAAGGCATCTACACAGGGTTATTGTTACCATCTTTCTAAATTCCATATATATGCGTTAGTATATATATTCCATATATATGGAATTTAGAAAGATGGTAACAATAACCCTGTGTACGAGACAGCAAAAGAGACACTGATTTATAGAACAGTCTTATGGACTCTGTGGGAGAGGGAGAGGGTGGGAAGATTTGGGAGAATGGCATTGAAACATGTAAAATATCATGTATGAAATGAGTTGCCAGTCCAGGTTCGATGCACGATACTGGATGCTTGGGGCTGGTGCACTGGGACGACCCAGAGGGATGGAATGGGGAGGGAGGAGGGAGGAGGGTTCAGGATGGGGAACACATGTATACCTGTGGCGGATTCATTTTGATATTTGGCAAAACTAATACAGTTATGTAAAGTCTAAAAATAAAATAAAATTGAAAAAAAAAAAAAAAAAAGGCATCTAAACCCAAACACGGAGGATCTTTGCAGATTTCCAGGTGGAAAGGATGCCTGAACTGGGGCTTTAAGTATATGTAACCTATAAAGAAAAAAAGAGGAGAAAGAGAAAAACCAAAATTTTTTTTCTAGAGATACAAAATTTAGGAGTCAAAAATGTTGATTTTGAGCTCTAGCTCTGCCACCAAATACAGCAATAATTATGTCTATTTTAAGATAAAGAGTTTTAGATGATAGTTGTTAGGATCTTTCAACTCACTTCAAAATCAGTTTGTCAGTTTAATGATTTCACATATCTAGTGTTTTGATATCCCTCCCATGAGGGATCACCATGTAATTCAATGATCACAACTTTCTACTACCTGCTCTAAGTTATTCTGACCAATGTGCCAACTCAACTTCTCCTCCTTCTTTACAGAGATGAGGAATCTGAACTAATTTCATGGCTCCAGGGCCCCTGACTTTATATGGGGATGTCCCCCTCCCAGGCAGAAATGTCCATTTCAGCTGCCTAAAGCAACTCCCCTGAGCAGAAGGAATGTGAAACAACAGGACCAGAAGACTAGCCTCCCCAGCTACAAACGTATCAACTTGAAATGCTGGGCATAAATGGATTAAAAGGATACATAGTTGGTATCTGCTTGAACAGTGGGCACAATTCAAACCTGAAAGCAGTATTTGTATCCAAAAGAGGTCGTTTCCTATGCTACATCCCACAACATGAGGCCCAAGATCACTTCTGTCCTGAAGTTGAAAATATTAAGATTGCATCCCTATCATTTTAGTGGGAATCCTTAGACATAACCCTTATGGTGCCTAAGGCAAATGGCACTTGGTAATAAGAACTTTTTTCTTTAGTTAGCAGACTAACCCCTAAAATAGTAAAAAGTCTTAGATATAAAGCTAGCTAGTGCAACTTGATTATAAGATAGTGATTTAAATGTAGGCATTGATGTGATATTTGACACTCATGAGTCAGACTGGCTTTTAACTAAATATTTATCAGAAACTGATAGGTTACTACCTTATACCTGAGAAGCCAAGTCCTGAGAAACCTTATTACCCTGGTACCCTTGGACAGTCTTGCCCCTGAATGAAAATGAAAAGACCATACCTAACTGATCACCTGAAAGGGAAGACCCAACAACCATCTTTCTGGGATATTGTGAGATATCATGATATGCATAGGATCTGTGCTATTAAACATACCTTCTGAGACCTACTGAAAGAAGCCATTCTCCCTCCAAACTGATGAAAAAGGGGATCATATTCTGATGCTCCAAAGGCTGTGAGCATGAGTCTACTCATCCTTGTGCTGAACCCTGCCTAGCATAACCTTTAACATCCCTCTTTACATTCTCTCTCTTCTCCACTGCAACCCATGAGCATCATTTAAGTCTGCTTGTATTTTATTAATACTCTTTGAGTCTATATCTTTTTGTAAAAGCCTACTGTTTTAGTGGGAAAAGAACCTTCTTTTAAGCTCCAACCTCTGGAACTAGAAAATTAGTTCTTAAACAAACTAACAAAGTAGGATTTGAAAGACAAGAATGATAAGTGAGAACAGAGTAGAAAGTAAAGAACATGCCCTTTCTTAAATCAGTCACACTTAGGAAGTGAGGGATTTACCATGAAGAAGTAAATGTCTGCCCTTCTTAGAAGGTGTGATAATATTCACATTGTGTGTAAGTAGTAAATGATCAAAATGAAATAAGTCTATAAACAAATCATGAAACTGAACACTTTTATGAATATGTAAATGAGGGGCTGCAAGAAAAGTTAATTGTATAAGATTTCAAATACTCAGATTATAAAAGAACCAACATAAGCAAATTCAACTAAAGAAGGGAAAAAGAAGAGACATACAACCTAGGAATCTCCTATGGTAAACCAACTGAATCTCTTGTTGTGTCTAGTCACTAAATCCCATTCAACTCTTTCAAACTGCAGCACACCAGGCTTTCCTGTCCTTCACTATCTCCTAGAGTTTGCTCAAACTCAAGTCCCTTGAGTCTGTGATGCCATCCAACCATTTCATCCTCTGTTGCCCCTTTCTCCTCCTTCCCTCAATCTTTCCCAGCATCAGGGTCTTTTCCATTGATTTGACTCTTCACATCAAGTGGCCAAAGTATTGGAGTTTCAGCTTCAGCATCAGTATTGCCAATGAATATTCAGGACTGATTCCTTTAGGATTGACTGGTTAGTTCTCCTTGCTGTCCAAGGGACTCTCAAGAGCCTTCTGCAGCACCACAATTTGAAGGCATCAATTCTTGGGCACTCAGCCTTCTTTATGGTCCAGTTCTCATATCCATACGTTACTACTGGAAAAACCATAACTTTGATTATACAGACCTTTGTTAGCAAAGTAATGTCTCTGCTTTTTAATACATTCTCTAGGTTTGCATAATTTTTCTTCCAGGGATCAAGATCTTTTAATTTCATGTCTTATAGTCATGTAGAAATTTTCTTGGATCCCAAGAAAAAAAAAATCTGCCACTGTTTACACTTTTTCCCCATCTATTTGCCATGAAGTGATAGGTCTGGATGCCATGATCTTTGTTTTTTGAATGTTGAATTTTAAGCCAGCTTTTTCACTCTCCTCTTTCAGTTTAATCAAGAGGATCTTTAGTTCCTTTTAGCTTTCTGCCATTCGGGAGGTATCATCTGCATATCTGAGGTTATTGATATTTCTCCCAGCAATCTTGATTCCAGCTTGTGATTCATCCAGCCTGGCATTTAGCATGATGTACTCTGCATTTAAGTTAAAAAAGCAGAGTGACAATATATGGCCTTGATGTACTCCTTTCCCAATTTTGAACCAGTCCATTATTCCATGTCCGGTTCTAACTGTTGCTACCTGCATACAGGTTTCTCCTCTCAGGAGGCAGGTAAGGTAGCCTTGTATTTCCTTCTCTTTAAGAATTTTCCACAGTTTATTGTGATTCACATACTCAAAGGCTTTAGTGTTGTCAATGAAGCAGATGTTTTCCTGGAAGCCCCTTGCTTTTTCTATGATCCAACAGATGTTGGCAATTTGATGTCTAGTTTCTCTACCTTCTCTAAATCCAGCTTGTATATCTAGAAGTTCTCAGTTCCTGTACTGTTGAAGCCTGTCTTGAAGGATTTTGAACATTATTTGCTAGCATGTGAAATGGGCACACTGAATCTCTATAAAAATATAGAAAGACATTTCAAAGAACCTGGACAGAATCATTCTAACTCAAATATATTACTTAGGACAGATCCCTGGGCCAGGAGGATCTCCTGGAGAAGGAAATGGCATCCCATTCCAGTGTTCTTTGTTTTTTCTTTCAAACTTTAAACTTTTTACTTTGTATTGGGGTATAACTGATTAACAGTTGTGGCAGTTTCAGGTGAACAGTGAAGGGACTCAGCCATACATATATGTGTATCCATTCTCTCCCAAACCCCCGTCCCATCCAAGCTGACACATAACATTGGGTAGAGTTCCATGTGCTATAAAATATATCCTTGTTGGTTATCCATTTTGAATACAGCAGTGTATACGTGACCTTCCCAAACTCCCTAACTATCCCTTCCCCACTGGCAACCATAAGTTTGTTTTCTAAGTCTGTGAGTCTTTCTGTTTTCTAAGCAAGTTCATTTGTAACATTTATTTTTAGATTCCACATATAAGGGATGTCATACAATATTTCTCCTTCTTTATCTGACTTATTTCACTCAGTATGACACTCTCTAGGTCCATCCACGTTGCTGCAAATGGCATTATTTCATTCTTTTTAATGGCTAAGGAATATTCCATTGCACATATGTACCACATTTTCTTTATCCGTTCCTCTGCTGATGGACATTTAGTTTGCTTCCATGTCTTGGCTATTGTAAACAGTGCTGTCATGAATATTGGGGTGCTTGTATCCTTTCATCTCATGCTTTTCTCTGGATATATGCTCAGGAGTAGGATTGCAAGGTCATATGGTAGCTCTATTTCTAGTTTTTTTAAGGAACCTCCATCCTGTTCTCCATAATGGCTGTATTAATTTACATTCCCAACAACAGTGAAGGAGGGTTCCTTTTTCTCCATACCCTCTCCAGCATTTGTTTGTGAATTTTTAAATGATAGACATTCTGACTGATGTGAGGCATCTCATTGTAGTTTTGATTTACATTTCTCTAATAACTAGTGGTGTTGAACATCTTTTCATATGACTATTGATCATCTGTATATTCTCCTTGGAGAAACGTCTGTTTGGATCTTCTGTCCATTTTTTTTTTTTAATGGAAACTAAACAATTTTATGTAATCACATTGCCATGCTACTACTAACATAAGACCCTCATCAATAAGTGAAGATATATAGGAAAATCCATAATATAACTAAAAAACATCAAAGATAAAATGATGATAAAAAATACAGTGACATCTTAGTTGGTATAAGAAACAGGATGATTATGAAAGCAAAGCCCATGATCATGTACAGGCCACGGAAGCCTGTGACTGTCACGAGTGTTGACTTCTCCTTCATCTGAGGTTGTAAAAAGTGCTTTGTAAAATCCTGAGGTTTGCAGCAGTTGTAACCTCCTGAAGAGACTGCAATCAAAAGGGTTTCTAGAATATCCTGACGATTTCCATCTACCAGGCTGTGGTGAGCTCAAGCAATACATACTCCAGAGGACAGAAGACAGACATGTTGGGAAGTGGGAATGACTTCTACTGCACTTAGGGAGAAAGGGCATGTTGCTACTCAGCCTAGTACAAGTGTAGAAGCAACACCTCGGTGATTCAACCTTTAAAGACTCTATACAAATGACAACGACTGGTAGGAATAAATCTTCAGAAGTGCCTTCTCAGACCTCCCGTCATAAGCATGAGCATAATCAAAACACTGAGTTTTCATGGTCTCACACAAAATTAGACTCACTTATGACAGTGGCCACAGAGGCTCCTATAAGCCATAGGGGCTGGGATTTACTGTAGGATGCACATCGGTTTAGTGCATTGCTATGTGTTACAGAAGTATGTGTCACTGACAGGGTGAAGGCATATTCTTGAATAACATGGCAAATAACACTAAAAATTCAAGGAACATGGCCACAATGACAATAGCTAACTTCATGATGGCTACTACTTGGTAGAGCTAGGATTGCCTCTCCCATGAAGTACTTCAATGGCCGGCTGGGATATTAGCCATTAGTTTCTCACTGTAATTCTCATTTAGAAACCAAATCTAATACTTTCCATGTTTACTAGCACAAGAACAGTGAAAAATCCTTGTAGAAGAAAGCCAGACAGACATGCTTCTGTTTTATCACAGAAGCTGCTTAGGACGGGTCCTGCTCACAGACAGATTGCTAATTCCAAATTTATCGACAGTTATGCAGATATTCTTTACCAGTTGAGCCACCAGGGAAGCCCTCATAGCTCGGTTGGTAAAGAATCCGCCTGTGATACAGGAGACCCTGGTTTGATTCCTGGGTCGGGAATATCCCCTGGAGAAGGGATAGGCTACCCACTCCAGTATTCTGGCCTAGAGAATGCCATGGACTGTATAGTCCATGGGGTCACAAAGAGTCAGGCACGACCGAGCCACTTTCACTTTCACGTGCAGATATTATTTAAAAAAAAAAATGTGGTAACAGATCTAGTACCTTTGGCAAGCTAATGAATGAGTAATATAAATATGAATAATCAACTTCGTCCTTCATAGTTATTACCGTCCGGTATTTGCTTTGAGACCAGTTGAACTCCTCATTGTTAAAGAGAAATAATCCTTTCCTCTCTGAAACATTTGTGAACCATTCCGTTGGGTGTGGTGAATAAAATACTTAAGGATCTAATACATAAAAATGCAAAAGCAAAGCACATTATTTTTTCGCTCCCTTTCTCAAAGGATGGAATATTTTGTATTTGCCCTGATTTTATGTCTTGACTTCATGTACAATTGTATATTGATATTTTTAGTTGAAATACAGTAGGACTAAAAATATTGATATAATACTAATAAATCATGTTGGTATGTGTGGTTGTCACATAGGATTCACAGAAGATTTAAATTCACAGTTGTCAACATAAAGGATTCATGCTATTTAGCTTCTTCATGAATCTATATCATGAAGGAAGAGCTTTTCTCAACATATTTCACTGAGGGAACTACAAGGATGATAGGCATAATACTATGCTTCAACTCATGGATTTCTAGGCATTGCTCACAATACAGATCTGATTTTCAACATCAGGGTTCTTTCAGTGTCCTTGAACAGCATTTGTTTTTCTGTTCAGTTCAGTTCAGTCGCTCAGTCATGTCCAACTCTTTGTGACCCCATTGAACCACAGCATGCCAGTTCTCCCTGTCTATCACCAACTCCCAGAGTTTACCCAAACTCGTGTCCATTGAGTCGCTGATGCCATCTAACCATCTCATCCGCTGTCGTCCCCTTCTCCTCCTGTCTTCAATCTTTCCCAACATCAGGGTCTTTTCAAATGAGTCAGCTCTCCAAAAACTGGAGTTTCAGCTTCAACATCAGTCCTTCCGATGAACACCCAGAACTGATTTCCAGTAGGATGGACTGGTTGGATTTCCTTGCAGTCCAAGGGACTCTCAAAAGTCTTCTCCAGCACCACAGTTCAAAAGCATCCATTCTTCTGTGCTCAGCTTTCTTTATAGTTCACCTATATATTCATGTCTGCTTTAAATCCATCAAGTTTGTCCAAATCACTGAAAATCTCAGTAACGCTCATAAAGAAAATTAGATTAGACAGGCATGAAACTTTCCTATAGAGATCAAGACTTGCCCAGAAGAAGTTCAAGGGAAGCTGTGATGCTCACTTCCCTTGAAGGAGTCCATATGGAATAAAGAAGTACTGTGGGAAGTCTATTAGTAATCACCATGCCTTGGGTCCTCTGGATGACCTGTGGTCTGCACCCATCCACTCTGCTCACTGGATGCCGATCGATGGGGACCCAGGAGCGCACGAAATGCATGGATCTTCTGCCCATTTTTTGAGTGGACTTCTTGTTTTGATGATGTAAAGCATCACTTAAGTGTTTGTAAATATTGGAGACTAACCCCTTATCGGTCATATTATTTGCAAATATTTTCTCCCAATCTGTGAGTTGTCTTCTCCTCTTGTTTACTGTTTCCCTTGCTGTGCAAAAGTTGCTGAGCTTAAGTAGGTCTCATTTGTTTATTTTTGTTCTTATCTCCATTATTCTGGGAGATGGATCAAAAAAGATGTTGCTGTGATTTGTCAGAGTTCTGCCTATGTTTTCCTCTAGAAGTTTTATAGTGCTGGTCTCACATTTAGCTATTTGATCCATTTTGAGCTTATTTTTGTGTCACCCCAATATTCTTGCCTGAAAAGTACCATAGACAGAGGAGCCTAGCATGCTACAGTCCCTAGGGTCACAAAGAATCAGACACGACTAAGCAACTGAGCATTGAGTACTGTCTACATATATATAGTGGCTGAAACTGCAATTAAAATATTAATAGCACTCATATTGCATCAGATTATTGCCTGACAAACAACAGTGCGTCTACATCAATCTGAGAAAAGCATAAAATAAGACATGTTATCAGTTTCTCCTTTGTAGCACTTAGATTAAAGCATACTTGCAATAGCTATCAGAAAGAGACTAAGAAGACAAGATCTTGATTTAGCCAGAGAACATGACAACTTTTTCAGCTATAATGGAAACAATCAGAATTAGCATAAAAGCAAGAATGGGAAAACATAGAAGAAAGAAAGGCACAACTGATGACTCTAAAATCCAGTGAAAACAAGGAAATATGGAAGAAGTCAATAATAATACTGTCAGTAGACAGACATATTGATATTTACATTTGTGCAGACAATGTGCTTGCTAAACACTAAACATGGGTCAACTCAGCTTTGAGAGAAAATGAAATCTTAGGAGATTGTGGAGTGGGACAGCATTGGGGAAGGGTGGAAAACAAACCCCCCCACAATGGAGAAAACTAATGGCCTACCTCCTGTGAACAGAAAGAACTTGAAGGTACTCACTTCAGGAAACTAATCTGGCACATATTGTTGAACACCCTCTATGTGAAGGGCACCAGGTAGTCCATGTGGAGCAGGTCAGTAGCTTCTATTGTTGAAGAGAATTTGTCCCAGAGTTTTGTCTGGAACTTTGTCACATGTCACCCCAAATTAGTCTCCCCTCTCTGCTCTTCTGTCACCCTTTCCTCTTCCCAACCTACTCACTCTTTCCCCATCTCTTACCTTCTCAGCTTTACTCCTGTCACCCACAGATACAACCTGGCCTGACATTCTAGCCCAGAAGTAACTACCACTTGTTCATGCACATGGTTTCAGGAAAATAATTGTATTTATTTTATTGCCTAAAAGGACAAGGCATTATCACTGTCAGAGTCACATTCGGCTTTCATAACAGAATAAACTATTTTCATTTTTCTGAAATCATAAGTTCTCTGACAGGATACAGGAGTGATAATGACAAAATATCTATGCAGAAAGTAGGATAAAAGCCTCAGTCATGTGAGCACCCCTGACACTAAAGCCCCACCCTAAAAACTAGCTTCTTACCATCCAAACCAAAATGTATGCATATCACCACGCTGGGTCTTTTTCCTGTTCTATCTGGTACTTAGACCCTGCCTCCTTTTGTCATTTATTCTCTTCATGTATGACATTGTTCAGTTTTAAAAAGCAGTTGATCCTCAGTATGTCTTTGCGGAAAGAGGGACAACCTAAGTGCCCCAACAAATGAATGGATAAAGAAAATACAGTATATCCATACAATTGAATATTACTTGTCCGTAAAAAGGAATGAAGTTTCAATACATGCTACATCATGGACGAACCTTGAAGACAGTTGGCTAACTGAAATAAGCCATACCCAAAAGGACAAATACTGCATAATTCCACTTATATGTGGTATTTAGAATAGGCACATTCATAAAAAGAGAAAATCAATTTGAGACTCCTGGAGGCTGGGGGAAGCGGGAATGGGAGTTATGGCTATAGGGTTTCTGTTTTGGGTAATCAAAAAATTTTAGAAA
Organism: Bubalus bubalis; assembly: GCF_019923935.1. Classification (NCBI taxonomy): domain Eukaryota; kingdom Metazoa; phylum Chordata; class Mammalia; order Artiodactyla; family Bovidae; genus Bubalus; species Bubalus bubalis. The sequence goes on from NC_059157.1 coordinate 177,234,402, forward strand.
TAGATAGTGGTGGTGGTTGTACAATATTGCGAATGTAATTAATGTTATTGAGTTGAACATTTTAAAAGTGTTAAAATGGTAGATTTTGCTTTACTTCTATTTTAACTCAATTTTTTTAAATAGGAAAAAAGAAAAGAGGGGTGTGTGTGTGTTGGGGGGTGTTGCGATTCCTCCAGTTGGGGGATAAAGGAAGGCAATGATAGGCATTGGTATTTTTAAAAACCTCCTCAGTGATCCTAATGTATAATTTTCTTGTGCAAGAACCACTCAAATAAATTATCTAGGGACCCTTCTGGCTTTAAGATTTAATGAATCTATGGCTACTGCATGATTGAGGAAGACAGGGATGGAGATTTTTTTTTTTAAGTGGTCATTGAAGCCAAATTGTCTGGACTTGAGTCTAAGTTATAGAACTTATTAAATATGTGACCTTGGGTACTTACTTAACCTCTTTTGAAAATTTCAATGATTCTACTCATGGGGTAGAATAAAAATATTAAATCACTTAATACATACAAAACACCTAGAATATGGCACCTAGCAATTGCTCAATAAATTTAGTTCTTTTTTCCACATGATTCCATCTGCCTGGAATGACATGGTCCTCCCCCTTTCTGCTCTTGTCTACCTGCAAAGCTCACATTTGTGCTTCAGTGGTTTGCTCAAGTGTTACTTCCTCCTTTGCAAAGTCTTAACTGGTCTCTCCAATCTTTGTGCACCATTATCTCTGGCACATACTGGCATGAAGTAAATGTCTGTTGGATGGAATGGAATGGATTTGAAAACTGAGAAGTGGAAGACATGGAAAAGAATGAGGAATGATGTTGACTACTGACATCTCTATAGGATCTTATAGACCCACTTCTGCTCTCTTACATCACTGTTCAATCAATGGTAAGCAACTGAAAACCTACAGTTTCCCATGATCATTCAAACTAAAGACTGTTCAGAAGAATTCTTCCTGTCCTCTGCCTTTACCCTCTTTACTAGTCAGAGTTCTCCAGAGAAACAAAATTAATATGATGTGTATATATACATTTATAAGAAAAGAATAATTTTAAGGAATTGGCTCATCCAATTATGCAGCCTGGCAAATCTAAAGTCTTCAGAATACCCCAGCAGGCTGCAGATCCAGCAAACAGTTGCAGTTTAAGTCCAGAAGAGTCTGCTGGCAGAATTCCCTTCTCCTCAGGAGCTGTCAGATTTTTTCTATTAAGGCCTTCAGCTGATTGGCTGAGGCCCACCCTTATTATGGAGAGCAATCTGCTTTACTCAAATCCACCGATTTAAATGTAACTCTTATCTAAAAGGAGACGGCAATGGCAACCCACTCCAGTACTCTTGCTTGGAATATCCCATGGACGGAGGTGCCTGGTAGGCTACAGTCCCTGGGGTCACAAAGAGTTGGATGTGACTGAGCAACTTTACTTTCACTTTTCACGTTCATGCACTGGAGAAGGAAATGGCAACCCACTCCAGTATTCTTGCCTGGAGAATCCCAGGGATGGAGGAGCCTGGTGGGCTGCCGTCTATGGGGTCACACAGAGTCAGACACGACTGAAGCAACTTAGCAGCAACAGCAGCAGCTTATCAAAAAACACCCTTGCAGAAACATCAGCATCATCTTTTTTTAATTTATTTATTTTAATTGGAAGCTAATTAAAATATTGTAGTGGTTTTTGCCATACATTGACATGAATCAGCCATGGGTGTACATGTGTTCCCCATCCTGAACACCCCTCTCACCTCCCTCCCCATCCCATCCCTCAGGGTCATTGCAGTGCACCAGCCCTGCGTGCCCTGTCTCATGCATTGAACCTGGACTGGCAATCTATTTCACATATGGTAATATGTATGTTTCAATGCTATTTTTTCAAATCATCCCACCCTCGTCTTCTCCCAGAGTCCAAAAGTCTTTTCTTTATCTCTATGACTCTTTTGCTGTCTCACATATAGGGTCATTATTACCATCTTTCTAAATTCCATATATACGTGTTAATATACTGTATTGGTGTTTTTCTTTCTGACTTACTTCACTCTGTATAATACATCCAGTTTCATCCACCTCATTTGAACTGATTCAAATGCATTCTTTTTCATAGCTGAGTAATATTTCATGTGTATATGTATCACAGCTTTCTTAATCCATTCATCTGCCAATGGACATCTAGGTTGCTTCCATGTCCTAGCTATTGTAAACAGTATCAACATCATCTTTGACCAGCCAAGTTGACACATAGAATTACCTATCACAGTCTCAACCATTGCTTGTCCTTTATATGCACAAAAGTTCTGGCTATTGCAAACTGCAGGAAATTCTCTGAATATGTCATGCTTTCCCATGATTCTGGATTTGTATATATGCTGTTCCTTCTTTATGGATTACTCTTTTCCTACTTTTTAACCTGGTAAATTCCTGCTTATTTTTTAAGGCCCATCTCTGGAGATCTTCCCTAGGCCCACTTCCCACCCCCAGTCTGAATTAGATGCCCACCAAAGTGCTTCAATCATAGAATGTATTGAATGCATTGAATTATAACTGTATTTTTGTCTTTTCTGCTAGACCTGTGAGGGTTTTTAACCCCACAGGTATTAAAATTAGATATTACTGATTTTTACATTTGCAGCACCTAGCTCAGTGATGAGATAGGTGTCTAGTAAGTGTTTGTTGAATGAATGAGTGAATGAATGAACTATTTTTAATGAAACAAATTTCATTAAGTAGAAAATATAAGTAATATGCATGCATATATGCTAAGTCGCTTCAGTCATGTCCATCTCTTTGTGACCCTAAGGACTGTAGCCCGCCAGGCTCCTCTGTCCATGGGATTCTCCAGGCAAGAATACTGGAGTGGATTGCTGTGCCCTCCTCCAGAGGATCTTCTCAACCCAGGGTCAAACCCATATATCCTATGGTTCCTGACTTGCAGGTAGATTATTTACCACTGGGCCACCAGGGAAGCCCATAAGTAACATAAACAAATGAATTTAAATGGCAAATAACTCAAATAAGGGGCGATCAATGCAAAGAAATAGAGGAAAGCAACAGAATGGGAAAGACTAGGGATCTCTTCAAGAAAATCAGAGATACCAAAGGAACATTTCATGCAAAGATGGGCTCGATAAAGGACAGAAATGGTATGGACCTAACAGAAGCAGAAGATATTAAGAAGAGATGGCAAGAATACACAGAAGAATTCTTTGTACAAAAAAGATCTTCATGATCCAGATAATCACAATGGTGTGATCACTGACCTAGAGCCAGACATCCTGGAATGTGAAGTCAAGTGGGCCTTAGAAAGCATCACTATGAACTAAGTTAGTGGAGGTGATAGAATTCCAGTTGAGCTATTCCAAATCCTGAAAGATGATGCTGTGAAAGTGCTACACTCAATATGCCAGCAAATGTGGAAAACTCAGCAGTGGCCACAGGTCTGGAAAAGGTCAGTTTTCATTCCAATCCCAAAGAAAGGCAATGCCAAAGAATGCTCAAACTACCACACAATTGCACTCATCTCACACGCTAGTAAAGTAATGCTCAAAATTCTCCAAGCCAGGCTTCAGCAATATGTGAACCGTGAACTTCCTGATGTTCAAGCTGCTTTTAGAAAAGGCAGAGGAACCAGAGATCAAATTGCCAACATCTGCTGGATCATGGAAAAAGCAAGAGAGTTCCAGAAAAACATCTATTTCTGCTTTATTGACTATGCCAAAGCCTTTGAGTGTGTGGATCACAATAAACTGTGGGAAATTCTGAATGAGATGGGAATACCAGACCACCTGATCTGCCTTTTGAGAAATTTGTATGCAGGTCAGGAAGCAACAGTTAGAACTGGACATGGAACAACAGACTGGTTCCAAATAGGAAAAGGAGTTCGTCAAGGCTGTATATTGTCACCCTATTTATTTAACTTATATGCAGAGTACATCATGAGAAATGCTGGACTGGAAGAAACACAAGCTGGAATCAAGATTTCTGGGAGAAATGTCAATAACCCCAGATATGCAGATGACACCACCCTTATGGCAGAAAGTGAAGAGGAACTCAAAAGCCTCTTGATGAAAGTGAAAGTGGACAGTGAAAAATTGGATTAAAGCTCAACATTCAGAAAACGAAGATCATGGCATCCGGTCCCATCACTTCATGGGAAATAGATGGGGAAACAGTGGACACAGTGTCAGACTTTATTTTTCTGGGCTTCAAAATCACTGCAGATGGTGACTGCAGCCATGAAATTAAAAGCCACTTACTCCTTGGAAGAAAAGTTATGACCAACCTAGATAGCATATTGAAAAGCAGAGACATTACTTTGCCAACAAAGGTTCGTCTAGTCAAGGAAGAATTGATGCTTTTGAACTGTGGTGTTGGAGGAGACTGTTGAGAGTCCCTTGGACTGCAAGGAGATCCAACCAGTCCATTCTGAAGGAGATCAGCCCTGGGATTTCTTTGGAAGGAATGATGCTAAAGCTGAGACTCCAGTACTTTGGCCACCTCATGCGAAGAGTTGACTCATTGGAAAAGACCCTGATGCTGGAAGGGATTGGGGGCAGGAGGAAAAGGGGACGACAGAGGATGAGATGGCTGGATGGCATCACTGACTCGATGGACGTGAGTTTGAGTGAACTCCGGGAGTTGGTGATGGACAGGGAGGCCTGGCGTGCTGAGATTCATGGGGTCACAAAGAGTCGGACATGACTGAGCGACTGATCTGATCTGATCTGATCTGATCATTAAAGTACTTTAAAGTCCTTAATAACATTTCGAGAATGATAAAACATTAAGGTGAGAAGTTTGGCTATTAAGAGAATGGGTGTATTTAGCTTCTCTGCCTCTGATCTATTTCTGCTGCTAGGCCTCCCATATTTTCTTTAATATTAAATTCTCCAGGCATAACTAGAGCTGTCCTTTAAATAATGTGTCTCTACTTTTCTTAATTAAACCATTATTAACCAGTTAGGAAGGATATAGAGATATACATCTTTTAGCACCACCAGATTGAACTTCACTTGCTATCTCCCTGCTTTCCAGAACATGTCTCACAGTTTGGCCCAGTCAAGTAAATCCCACCAACAAGACCACAGCAGTTCCTTAACAGAGTTCCCTGGACTTGCGCAGGACAAGCTTCACTCAGAAGCTGTTCACCACCATCAGATCTTTAAGAAAAAAAAAACACCACATTTTGTTTATTCCTATTTCAAAAGCAACATATTTATTGTAGAAAATTGAGAAATGTGAGGAAGCAAAGAAAATGAAAACAACTCAGAATCTTACCACCCAGGGATAACTACTGACCCTCCCAGGCTTTTTTCTGTTTGTGAACATTTTTTCCCCAATGTTCAGTTTAGTCGCTCAGTCATGTCTGACTCTTTGAGACCCCATGAATCGCAGCACGCCAGGCCTCCCTGTCCATCACCAACTCCCGGAGTTCACCCAGACTCACATCCATCGAGTCAGTGATGCCATCCAGCCATCTCATCCTCTGTCGTCCCCTTCTCCTCTTGCCCCCAATCCCTCCCAGCATCAGAGTCTTCCAATGAGTCAACTCTTCGCATGAGGTGGCCAAAGTACTGGAGTTTCAGCTTTAGCATCATTCCTTCCAAAGAAATCCCAGGGCTGATCTCCTTCAGAATGGACTGGTTGGATCTCCTTGCAGTCCAAGGGACTCTCAACAGTCTCCTCCAACACCACAGTTCAAAAGCATCAATTCTTTGGCGCTCAGCCTTCTTCACAGTCCAACTCTCACATCCATACATGACCACAGGAAAAACCATAGCCTTGACTAGACAGACCTTTGTTGGCAAAGTGATGTCTCTGCTTTTGAATATGCTATCTAGGTTGGTCATAACTTTTCTTCCAAGGAGTAAGTGTCTTTTAATTTCATGGCTGCAGTCACCATCTGCAGTGATTTTGGAGCCCAAAAAACTAAAGTCTGACGCTGTGTCCACTGTTTCCCCATCTATTTCCCATGAAGTGATGGGACCGGATGCCATGATCTTCGTTTTCTGAATGTTGAGCTTTAAGCCAATTTTTCACTCTCCTCTTTCACTTTCATCAAGAGGCTTTTGAGTTCCTCTTCACTTTCTGCCATAAGGGTGGTGTCATCTGCATATCTGAGGTGATTGATATTTCTCCCGGAAATCTTGATTCCAGCTTGTGTTTCTTCCAGTCCAGCGTTTCTCATGATGTACTCTGCATATAAGTTAAATAAATAGGGTGACAATATACAGCCTTGACGAACTCCTTTTCCTATTTGGAACCAGTCCGTTGTTCAATGTCCAGTTCTAACTGTTGCTTCCTGACCTGCCTACAGATTTCTCAAGAGGCAGGTCAGGTGGTCTGATATCCCATCTCTCAGAATTTCCCACAGTTTATTGTGATCCACACACTCAAAGGCTTTGGCATAGTCAATAAAGCAGAAATAGATGTTTTTCTGGAACTGTCTTGCTTTTTCCATGATCCAGCAGATGTTGGCAATTTGATCTCTGGTTCCTCTGCCTTTTCTAAAAGCAGCTTGAACATCAGGAAGTTCACGGTTCACATATTGCTGAAGCCTGGCTTGGAGAATTTTGAGCATTACTTTACTAGCATGTGAGATGAGTGCAATTGTGCGGTATTCCCCCATATAATTGGTATTACATTAGAATTGTAATACCAATTGGGATTACCAATTGGAATTACAATTGGAATTACCAATTGGAATTATAATTGGAATACCAATGTAATTGGTATTCCCCAATGTAATACAATATAAATACTCACTCATACATATCTGACTCTTTGTGGCCCAATGGACTGTAGCCCTCCAGGCTCCTCTGTCCATGGGATTTCCCAGGCAAAAATACTGGAGCAAGCTGCTATTTCCTACTCCAGGGGATCTTCCCAACCTAGGGATCAAACCCTGGTCTCCTGAATCTCCTATGTCACCTGCATTAATAGGTGAGTTCTTTACCACTGGGCTTCCCTTGTGGCTTAGCTGGTAAAGAATCCGCCTGCAATGCGGGAGACCTGGGTTTGATCCCTGGGTTGGGAAGATCCCCTGGAGAAGAGAAAAGCTACCCACTCCAGTATTCTAGCCTGGAGAATTCCATGGACGGTCCATGGAGTCACAAAGAGTTGGACACGACTGAGCAACTTTCGCTCACTTCACTTTCACTTTACCACTAATGCCACCTGGGAACAAAAGTGGTATCAAACACTATATCCTATTTTATAACTCCCCCCTTACTTATCAATTCATTGTAAACATTTTTCCACATCATTAATCATTTTTAATGGCCAGTTACTATATACCCAATATTGGGTTCTGAACACAACAGGTCAGTCATTAACTTCAGCTTTATCACAGCTGAAAGGCAAATGAGATGACCAGCTGCTGCTGATCTTTTATGCAGGGATAGATCTATAACCACCCCAGGAAAAGGCACAGATAACAATGTTGAAGTTTTCTCATTGAATATAAATGAGGAAACAGTTTTTGATGGCCAGGGGAAGATTGTGAAAGAATAAATAGGAGATAAGTCAAGAGGATTCGTGTTTCTCTCTTTGTTCCCTGTTCATATGTCATCTATGGAGAGAAACTGGCTGAGACAAGTAGTGAAATAAAGTGTCTTCATTCATTTTTTGTGTTTATTTGGGATCAATACACTGTTTGGTTTTGAAAAACTTTGAGGTAACCATCCAATTAGAGTTAAAGGAAAAATGAAACCACAGGAAATATCAAGCACAGATGCTTCCAAGCATCTGGGAAGTACTCTTTTGGATTGCTTGGCCCTGAATATAGTTCTAGGTTCTCTAATTATAAGGATATGTTTATTTAGCCTCTATTCTGTGGCAGGCATATACTAAGAACTTTACCATTTAAAGGTCAAGTAAATTTTGTGAAGTAGGTTATAATCTCTATTCTGTACATAAGGAAATAGGTTCTGAGAGATTAGATAATTTGCCAGTTAGTGGGTGACATAACTAGTTAATGCTAGAGACAAGATTCATATCAAGGTCTGCCTTCCCAAGCTCTTTCTTCTATGTTACTCTATTAAGTAACCATTCATGGTAGGCAGAGTAATGCCCCCCACCTCATCCTAACTGCCAGAACATTACCTTATATGACAAAGGGGAATTAAGGTTGCAGATGGAGTTATAGTTGTTAATCAGTTGACCTTAAAATAGGGAGACCATCCTGGATTATCTAGTTGGGCCCATTGTAATCACAAGTGTCCTTAAAAGTGGAAAACAGAGACAGAGAAGGTGTGTCAACAGAGGCAAAGTCAGAGTGATGCAATGTGAGGACTCAGCCTGTTGTTGCTAACATTGGAGATAGAAGGCAATCATGAACCAAGAGATGTGGGCAGCCTCTAGAAGCTAGAAAAGGCAAGGAAGTGAATCCTTCCCTAGAACATCCAGAACGGGATATACCCTGCCAACACCTGGGTTAAGCCCAGTGACACCTGAACTGGACCTCTGACTCACAGATCTGCCAGATAATAAATTCATGTTGTTTTGAGCCACCAGGTTTGTGGTACTTTGTTACAGCAGCAAACAGAAAACTCATTCACCATCATTTTGTGAATATCTAAAGATCAGATTTGTATTCTTAGAGAAGACCCACACATTTAGTTGTTGTTGTTCATTTGCTACTTCCTGCATGTAAATCCATGATTTTCCCCAGAAAAGAGTTCTTAAGATCTAGAAAAGTGTTGGATGAGACTACAAAGTTCTGGGTCAAGTGACATGGACAAGATTATTTTAACCTGAGATAGAAAAATATCTACTGTCTATTTACTACTATGGCTTGCTTACTCCTGTGATACTGTTTGAGACATCTGCTTTTAAGAACCTCGTGGATCATCTAGGGAAAAAAGTGAATTATAAAACACCTCTCAAGGGCTGAGTAAACTGCCTTGTTGGATGTAGTCATTAAATACTGAGTCAGAACTTTGGTTGGATACCACAGATAGGACTTTGGAGTAATAAACAGTGCTGGACAACAGGTCTACCAATTCTTGAGGCAGAAGATCTGAACCTGAATTCTACCTCTATTACTTTCTACCTGTGCATATATAGTGTAATCTTCCTAAACATCCATTTTTTCATCAAGATGGGCTGATATTACCAGCTTGGAAAGGTTTTTAATAAGGACTTAGTAAAAAGATAGATCTAAAGCATCTAGAACAAGGAATTCCCTGGTGGTGCAGTGGATAGGAATCTGCCTGCCAATGCAGGGACGTGAGTTCAATCCCTGGTCCACAAGCTGCAGAGCAACTGAGCCTGTGCACCATCATTACTGAGCATGTGCTATAGAGCCAGTAAGCCACAAATACTGAGCCTCCATGCTGCAATTGGTGAAGCCCATTTGCATACAGCCTGTGGTCTGGTGACAAGAGAAGCCACCACAGTGAGAAGCCCATGCACTGCAACTAGAGAAAGCTGGCACACAGCCACAAAGACCTGTCACAACCAAAAACAAGCAAATAAAAATTTTTTTAATTAAAAAAAAATTTTTTTTAAAGCATCTAGAACAATACCTGGCACATAGCAGCCAATACCTATTAGCTTACTTCCTTCATGTTACTGAAATGCTGTAAAGGTTTTTTTTTTTTTTAACCAGCAGAGAGGAAATGCTTATTTTCCTCTATGATCTGTTTTTATTGCAAGAAAGCTTACATATAGTTTATAAATTTCTAGATTAGGAACTTTTTTAAAGGATATAAACATTCATTCTAGGAAATGTGCCTGGAGGCCCAGATTGAAATCTGTTCCTCCAGCCCTTCCAATGATTTTAGAGGCTTCTGATCCCTTGTGTTATATCTCTTACTGATTCAAAGAGCTAGAGTGATTTTTGTAATCTGTAACTACACTCTGCCAGATACACAGATGGACTGTGGATTACACCATGAGATATGTAAAACTGAATCCTGTCAGTCAAGGTACTACTTCTGCTTATTCTGCTTTTAACAACATAGATGCTAACAAAGCATTAATATTTTGGAATTTATGGAAGAGTATTCACTCATACATAATGCCAATGTAATGAACCAAAGACTGAAGATAATGCTGGTGATCCCTTCCAATAATCTTAAATTGCCATTAACTCTTTACTTGATGAGACAGGGTGGTGAACAACAATAATTCATGGTAGACAATTACCTAACATTTTGTTCCTCATGTAGTTATTTTTTGGGGGAAATGGCCTACAATTTATCAAGAAAGCTAGAACAGATTTTTGAAAGAATCAACCAGGATTGTGTGGAGTAATAATAACATAAGATTTTCATAAAGATGGGTAGACAGCACTTTGAGCTCCTACTGCAGAAATACATGTGAATTGTGGTAAAGAAGAATTTAGGACTGCTAATTAGGACAGAATCCAAAAAGTTCCTTCAATCCATCTTCCACTGTTGTTAGAAACTTTTGAAATTTAATGTGGATTACTTAATAATTCTCTGTAAATGCAATTATCAAACTGAGTTTCTTACAACTTCCTTACACATTCTGTTTACTCTGTCAACCACTTCACAAATCTTGTAGGCCCAGCTAGCAAATTTCAGGCAAGTATTAAAAGTTACTCAATCCTCTGATTTTTTAAAAAGAGCTATTTCTGAGAGGACTCAGAGACACAGAGAAGTCAGAAGTCATCACACTATGACTCCATCTCCTCCCACATCCATGCTAGGCAGGACTTGTCAGTACATCTCAAATTTTCTGGGTTGTGCACAGCCCAGTGCAGCTCCTTTAATCTGCCATGTCCACTTTCTCAACAGATCCAGGCACTATTTAAAGGGAACTTGCCAAGTCACAATCTCCTTTGTAGCCTGTAAGTTCCATGAAAGCAAGAGAGTTCTCATCCATATTTGTATTCATAGCACACAAAACACATTGAACAAATGCAGGTTGAACAAAAATACTCAGTTCTGAACTACATCCTGTCCCAGTCTGCTATCAATTTTCACAGGCTCTGCTGTTCAGTCTCCCATTTCTCTCCTGGTTTCACCTTTGAGATTGTCCTCATACTGTTATCTTTGCCACTTGGCTACAGTTCTGACTTTCTGTGTTAGAAATATTGGTTCCAGATCCCTGAGGAACCCTTCTCCTGGTGCCCAAAGGTTGGGGACCACTGGTCTCAGTGATCTAAAGAGTACTGTGCTCTGCTGGGCTATGAGAAAACTAGAGCAAGGCCCGAGGATGTTGCTGGGCTGTGTCAGTCTGGGTTATATAAGAGAGGAGACAATTACAGCTAAAGGGCTTGGAGATAAGGTGAGGTGGGGAGAGAGATCTAGCAGGGTGGATATGGGGTCAGGAGAGGTAGGAAGGAGAAGTGGAGAGATGCACCAAACAGGAAGCCTAGCACTAGTTTGACCTGAAGATTCAGCTGACAGTTCTAGGGCAGAAAGTTAGGAAAGGGATAGCCAGGGGCTGTCAGCTGTGCAGGAGCTTCCAGCAGTCAACTCTGGGAGGGGAAAAGACTGAGAAAAAAGAAATAATTAAATGTAGAGGTGCAAAATGTGGGAAAGAGAAAGGGGTGAAAGAGGGGAGGTAAGGATGAGAGCTATCAGTCTGGTTGTGTGTGCCAAGTCACTTCAGTCGTGTCTGACTCTTTGTGACCCCATGGACTATAGCCCGCCAGGTTCTTCTGTGAATGGGATTTCCCAAGCAAGAATACTGGAGTGGGTTGCCATTTCCTCCTCCAGATCAGTCTGGTTAGAGCTGGGCTAAACATTCTATTTTGCCCATCAGCTTGGAACTTCTGGGCATTCAGTTGCTGTGTAGGCAAAATTGAAATAAGAAGCCTGTCTCTTCTGTACTCAAATGATTTGAGTAGATTCTAATGAACTGTGTAAATCAGGAAAGGAAAAGGTTAACTGAGATTAACCTGAAAAACAGCCTCATGTGGCAGTTTTCAAACAAGCAGGTTGACTTGGCTTGTGTGAAGGTGATGATGCCTGATCTGGAAAAGAGCAATATATGTTGTACCGTTTTAAAATCCATTCTGGCACACTGTGATGAATGTGTCAGCTGGCAGCTGAGAACTTGCTGAAATGCAAAGTCTCTCACCATTTATAATTGACACTCCCCTTCTAGGAAAGAGCCTGTCTCATCTCTGGAGCAGTGGACTTATCAATTTGCATAAAATCTGCCATTCTCAATGAACACATATTTATCATCTACCACTTACTTTCCTACTGTCTTTAATTTTATTTTATTTTTAAACTTTACAATATTGTATTAGTTTTGCCAAAAATAACAACAAAAAAAAAACAGAATTAGTTTGCAGTGAATCAGCACCTTTAAATTCAGCCATGCTGGGTGAATCTGTCAAGAGTGGCAGGAAGCCATTGCTGGAAGGGGGAAGGAAAGGAATAACATGATCCTTTTCTGTTTCCATCATCTTTTTTTGTATGTATCTAAGTGGTTAAATCACCATGTAGGTTAGATGTTAAATGTACAATAGATTACTGTGCTGTTCTGATATCTTGTTAAAGTTGAACTTGTCGGTTGTTTATTCTTTACCTAACCTGTTCTTGCCTGGAGAATCCCAGGGACAGGGGAGCCTGGTGGGCTGCCGTCTATGGGGTCGCACAGAGTCAGACACGACTGAAGCGACTTAGCAGCAGCAACTCTTATGAAAGATGATCAAATAACCCAACTGAGTACAAAGAAAGCTGCAAACTCCCCAGGTCTTAACACCAGTCCCTGAACAAAAAAGGAATACCCAGGATCAACAGTCTACTCTCAAATCCCACAAACACTACATATACTACCTGCTCACATTTGCCCTGTTCTTGCTGCTGTTTACCCATGAGAAAGCCAAGCCCGAATTTTCTCTTGAAGCCAAGACTTATGGAAATGCCAAATGAATCAGTTCAAAACTTTACACATTTGGTTTCATTTAACTTATTCTTCATGCTATAGGCACCACTTGATGACATTACAACTCCGTCACATCTCTCCATACATCTTATTAAACTGAAATAACATAAAGCAATAGAAAAAATGATGACCAGATGCCATCTTGTTTCAGACCAAACTATGTCAGATTTTGAATGAAACTTGACAACATCTGGTTGCTTAGATGGCATACATAGATTTATCAAAGTTATTTCAGGGAACTTCTCTGGTGATCCAGTGCTTAGGGAATATGCCTTGCAATGCAGGGGATGTGGGTTCTACCTCTGATCCAGGAACTAGGATTCCACATGCAGCTAAGCCCGCACACTGCAACTACTGAAGCCCACACACCACAGCTAAATAGTCTGTGTGCCGCAATGAAAGATCCCGCGTGATGCAATGAAGATTCTGCATGCCACAACTAAGACCCAACACAGCTAAATAAATAAATATTTTTATAAATAAAGTTGTTCCACTCCTTTAATGTCATCTAGAGAATGCACACAAATATATGATGCTACTACAAAGCTGAAAAGAGACTTTATAAAGTCCCATCATTGGCAGGGACACTGTATATGAAAGAAAAGCATAGTATAATCCATCTCATCAGGAGTTAATTTTACCAGCAGCATGTACAAAAATTTAGAATGTGTGAAGTCTTTGACCCAGCAGTCCTATTTCCAAGAATATATCCAAAGGAGATCACTAGTAAAGTACATAAAGATGGCAAGCAAGGACACTCATCACGGCTTTCTTTACACCATGAAAAATGGAAAATAACTTTTTTGTCCTTTAATGACGGACCTGTTAAACAAAAAAAATCAATGCAATATTATGCAGTCATCAAAAAAGATAATATATCTGTACACATATATTAACAGAAAAAATCTTCATGTCACCTGCATGCGTGCTAAGTTGCTTCAGTCATGTCCAGTTCTTTGCGACCCTATGGACTGTAGCCTGCCAGGCTCCTTGGTCCATGGCATTCTCCAGGCAAGAATACTAGAGTGGGTTGCCATGCCCTCCTCCAGGAAATCTTTCCAACCCAGGGATCAAACCTTGAACTCACGTCTCCTGTGTTTCCTGCATTGGCAGGCAGGTTCTTTATCACCAGCACCACTTGGGAAGCCCTAGTGCCACCTAGAAAGCGCCTTCATGTCACAATGCTAAGTAAAAAGAAAGGTACAAAAGATAAAAAAGCATTCATCCTATGACTCTATATAAAACAATTTGTATCTAGACTTTGGATGGTGAAATTTCAATTATTCAACACTTTCTTCTATTTACTTTTTAGTTTTATTTTCCATATAAGCCATGCATCTACTTTAAAATCGGGAAAAAAATTTTTAATTTTTTTTTTCATATTTTCATCAGAGGGAAAATAATCAGTATTCCGTGTTTCAGTCATACCAGAAGTCACCCAGGAAGCCAAATGTAGCTCTTACATTTCTATGCCTCCTGTTGCAAGGAAAACTGCATATAAACAGACTGTATTACAAAGGGAAACTGGATAAATGGTGCCTAGAACCCAAACCAAAACAGAGGTGAAATACTACATAAACTAAAGTGGATGCCTTTATTATACAGTGTTCAAAAGAATTAAGTCATTGTGCATGTGTACGTGGATTACTATATTTTCATGACTAACAAAAAAAATAACATGGATTCCAAATAGCAGCAAAGAATATAATCATCATTGGTTTTTCTTACATAAGTTACCACTCTATAAATTTCCATGTTAATGTGGAAAAATCTGACCTGAACAGATGGATCTCACGCTGTTTTCTAAAACATGAACAGATTTCTGATCTTCTGGACCAGGAAATGAAGTCAGCACTACAACAGCAGACACCATCATCCAGCTCCTAGCGTTTTAATTTAAGGAACTGCTAATAAAAGCAATATTCCCTCTTTAGAAATAACAGCACAGTGATATGTTTGTCTTAATGGAATGTGCTCTTGATACAGAAACAAAACATAGTGGAGACCTGTTGCAGTGGAGGTGCTGGCTGACTGATCACCAAACTGCACTAGTTTTGGAGAATCCCCTCACTGTGGTTCTTGGCAGGTACCGCCATTCGGCTGCCTCCATCCTTCATTCTCCAAGTTTTCCTTGGAAGGCACAGTCCTGAAAGCTGCCACTCTGCCTGCTTAAATCTTCATCTCATTAGCCGAAGGGCCCCTTTTCCTTGAGTATATCTTCACAGCAGCAGCTTCACAATAGACACTCTTGGGTTGGAGAACTCGCAGTCAAGCAATTAAGCAACTTTGCACATGTTTTCCTGCTTCACCACTTTCTAGCTGTGTAACTTAAGGCTGTGAAGAGGCTGGTAGAGGCAGCAAGACTGAGCATGAGGAAGAATTGTGGCCAAGGGGTTTCCCATGAGGTCAGGATATTGGTTATATAAAGAGAGAACAAACAAATATTATAGTTAAATATATTGAAGATAATGGGAACCAAATTTCTCACCCTCGGAGAAGGAAGATATAAATAGAAAAAAGGTGAAGACTAGAATTAACACTGTGGTATTAGAGTGCAGTTTAATATATTAAACTAATTTTAATATAAATAGGTTAATAAATATAGATGTGTATATGTACACATGAGTTCCCCAGTTCTGTCAGCTAAGATGGCCATTGTTCTTGTTGTTGTTGTTTAGCCAATAAATCATGTCCAGCTCTGTGACCCCATGGACTGTAGCCCACCAGGCTCCTCTGTCCATGGAATTTCCCAGGCAAGAATTCTGGAGTGGGTAGCCATTCCCTTCTTCATGGGACCTTTCTCCTTCATTGGCAGGTGGGATTCTTTACTGCTGAACCACCAGGGAAACCCAGGATGGCCCTAAAGTAGCCTAAAGTAATGAGACTCTAGGAACAATGACCACACCTAGCACCCAGAGCTTGCATTCTCTGCTAAAAGAAAGCAGGGCTCTTTGGAAAAATATCTTTTGAAATGACTGAAATGGCAGGGACAGGAAAAGTACAAGATGAATCTGAAACATCTTACACTAGAAAGTACTCAGATAATAATAGAGATTTCAAAGCAACACAAGAAACAACTTGAATGGGGTTCAAATGACCAAATCTGTAACAATTTCAGCATCAAAGTCAATAATGAGAGTAATCCACTGAACACAGTAGAAATCCACAAGCCAAATTGATGTAAATAAATGAATACATAAATAAAGAGAAAACTCCCTTACAATAGAATACAAACTGGTAAAAGTAAAATAAATGGGGAATTCCCCGGTGGTCATGTGGTTAGGACTCCGCCTGGGATTCAGTCTCTGGTCTTGAGGAGTTAAGACCCCACAAGCCGCATGGCAAGGCCAAAGAAAACAAAAAAGGTAAAATGAATATTGGAAAAATTGCCATTTGGCAATCATCATAGTAATTACTTAAGCAAGAATCATCATAAGTGACTGAAAGTTTGTTGAAGAATAGGATGACATAGTCTCAAAGCATCTCCCCACAAAATGCTTATTAATTACAAAGGGAGGGCGTCCTTCATGGTTCAGTGGTAAAGAATCCGCCTGCCAATATAGGAGACAACGATTTGATCCCTGGTCTGGGAGGATCCCACATGCTGCAGAGCAACTAAGCCTGTGTGCCACAACTCCTGAGCCTGTGCTCTGGAACCGAGGAGCCACAGCTACTTAGCCCATGCGCCACAGCCACTGAAGCCTGTGCACCCTTGAGTCCATAGGTGCCATTGCAATGACAAGCCTAAGCACCACAAATGAAGAGTAACGCCCGCTCTCCACAGCTAGAGAAAAGTCCTTGCAGCAATGAAGACCCAGCATAACCAAAAATAAATAAATAAAATTATCTCTTAAAAACTACAAAAGGAAAAATAACAACTTGACAGTGGAGAAGTTTTCACCTTTACCAAGTCATCAAAGTTCACATCAGCAGCAAAAAGACCAATCACTGGGGAAGGGGCGGCAGACACCACATTGGGCAGCAAAGGTACCAGAAGAAGCCCCTGAAGCAGTCCAAGGAGCAAGACAAAAAGATGGACCAGGAAGATAAGGCATTCAAGCAGAAAAAGGAGGAGCAGAAGAAACTCAAGGAGCCAAAAGTGAAGGCCACGGGGAAAGGCCCCATGGACACAAATGGAATTAAGAAATCTGGCAAAAAGGAAGCTGTTCCTTGTGCCTGAGGCAATGATGCTCCTTAATTCCATTCATGTTTAAACATCTGGATTTCCTGCTGTAACATCTGTTGCCATCTACAGCTAGAATGAGGTGTTGTCTTAGAACCTAGTACATTTCAGAACAAATGTTTGTATAAATTAATAAGTAATCATAGAGTAGCTCCTCTTTAGTTCTTCTTAGCCATTTCTACTTTAGCTATGAGATCTGCATAAATCCAACCCAGAATCCTGCCGAAGTGTGTTGTTAAGTCTTTGTTCTATACTGAATTCTGTACTACTTGGAACTAAATGAATTCATTTGAAATGGCAAAAAAAAAAAAAAGGACAAATCAATATTGTGTCTCTTAATAAGATCCACTGAAAACACACAATATCACGTCTATCATTTTCCTGCCAAAAATGTATAACTATGCCAAAAATGCATAACTTGCCTCAGACAAACCTAAATAAACCTAAATGAGGAACATTCTACCAAATGAATGTCTGAACTTCCCAAAATGTCGAAGTCACTAACAACAAGGAAGAAATGAAGAACTATCACAAAGTAAAGATTAAAAGGACATAACTAGATGCAATTACAACCCTGGATTTGATTCTAGACAAGAAATAAAAAATATTTTTCCAAAAAGGAAATTACTGGGACAAATACTGAATGAGATCTGTGGATTCAATGCAGAATTATGTGTTAAGTTACTCATTTTGGTGATAATTCTGTGGTTATGCAGGAGAGTGTCTTGTCTTTAAGGAAGACACTTAAGTAGGGGTAATTAGGCATCACATTTGCAACTTATTTTCAATTGGTTCAGGAAAAAAAAAGTGAATGAATGACAAAGAAAACACTGAAAAATGTTTATCATTGGAGAACTTAGGGTGACGTATACATGAGAATTAGCTTTCACCCCAATAGTTCGTTGGACTAGGCATGAAACTTTACTATAAATTTGAAATTATTTCTAAATAAAATATGAAAAAATATATTGGGGATAACATTAGAGTTTTTGGAAGAAGTACATGAGTTAATACATATGAGGTACTTAAAACATAGCTAGGTATACAGTACCTGTAAAGAAGGCTGAGCACTGAAGAATTGATGCTTTCGAACTGTGGTGCTGGAGAAGCCTCTTGAGAGTCCCATGGACAGCAAGGAAATTAAATCAGTTAATCCTAAAGGAAATCAACCCTGAATATTCATTGGAGAGACTGATGCTGAAGCCGAAGTTCCAATATTTTGGCCACCTGATGCGAAGAGCCAGCTCTTTTGAAAAGACCCTGATGCTGGGAAAGGTTGAGGGCAAGAGAAGTGAGCAACAGAGGAGATTTTTGGATGACATCATTGACTCAATGGACATGAGTTTGAGCAAACTCCAGGAGATAAAGAAGGACAAGGATGCCTGCTGTGCTGCAGTTCATGGGTTGCAAAGAGTCAGACACAATTCAGCAACTAAAACAGCAACAACAAGGTACGCGGCAAATGGTAAATAAACGTTAGTGGTAATTGTGGTAGCGGTAGTGGTAATGAACGCCTGAACTGTACGCCACAACTCATCTGAAGCAGAACAAGCTGATTCTGGCTCACTTATTTGTTTTCTCTTTTCAGATTTAATTTTGAGATTGAAAGAACATTTATTTGTATTTGAGATGCTAACACCATCACTAAACTTTTTATTGAAATTTAAGCACACAGTGTACACGTAGGACAATATTTTATAAACCGTTGTCCTCAAGTTAAAAAAGATGTTAGCAAAATATTTTAAATAATCAGGATCAAGCTTTTGAAAAGTCATTTTCATCTTTCATTAATTTAGGCAATATGGTGATAATGAGGTTATATGATCTGTACATAAATACATTATATGTCTTTATCCATATACAATATATACATTAAGATGTATATATTTACTATAAGGCAGTCATATACAACATTATAATAATACACATAGAATTAACGACCATGAGAGTTGAAAAAGCCTTTGGGGGTCATTTACTCCAATTCCTTTAATAGCAACTATAACCTCTGTAGCATCTGCAACAAATAGTTCAGTTTCTGTTTGAACCTACTTATTCCTTTTGAAGGCAGCCACCTGGGAATCATTCTGGTTGTTACAAAATTGTTTTTTAACATTCAGTCAAAATCTCCCTATCTATAATTTCCAGAGTTTGTTCCTACATATTAGCTCTGGGGTCACTAATTATTTCTCTTCCACAGGAAATCTCAGTATCAGGAACTTTTCTACCCTCCCCATCCCAGGTCTCCCATCATGAGTTTTCTCGTCTCCAGACTGAAAATCTCCTCTTTTTTAAATTACTCCACATATAATCATGGTTTTCATCTCACCATATTAACCACTCCAGTTTCTATGATCTCGCCTATTCAGGAGAGATTCTACTTCTATGAGGGGAGCCTGAGATCACACCAGCTATTCTGGCATCCTCACACATTTATGGTTTTTCCTTCAGTCAATATTTACTAAATGCCTATGGTGTGGAAGGCACTGTGCTAAGATACTGCGAGAGATAAAATTAAGAAAACATATGCTTTCTCTTAAAGAACTTACACATTCATGTGGGAGAAAAGAAATATGCTAATAGTACCAAAAATAGACACAAGTGCTGTGTATGTTAAAAGAAGGAAATTATACAATTAAATATGTATTTGCTGTAACACTAAGTACTAGAGAACAAAGAAAAAGTGATGACAGTTTCAGACTAGACCTGTTTTGGTTTGGGATAGCATTAGAATTGGTAAAAAGCAGTAAGCATGGGATTTAAGCAACATTAAGAGAGGCATTTCCAGATTGGGAGAATTACACATCGATTCAGAAGACACAAAAAGTTTTTATTTCTATTCTTTTGACCTGTGACAATGTGATCAATAAACACTTGTCCAGATTGATTTACATGCAACTTTATAGAGAGACAAATAAATTGACTACTATGCACCTAGTGCTTTACATTATTATTTTACTAAATCCCTCAACAACCCCAACAAGGTAGGCACTAATATTAGTCTCTCTTTAAAAACAAATCAAGTGAAGATCAACAAGCTTCAGTGACTTGCCCAAGGTTACAGAGCTGCTTATGGCAGCCAGCCTTCAAATTCAGACTGTCATCTTCCAGTCCGACTTGAAGTCATCAACTACTTACTGCCCAATGAAGCAATATCCAGCAAACTCCCACCCACATTCCCACAACCTTCCTGGAGAACTACTTGGGAGAAATCTCTCACTGAACAACCTGTTCCTCCTCTGGGTTCAAGAACACTTTCTACAGAACTCTGTTACAATCCTTGGCATAAGATATCACTCACTGTGAATTGTTTAAGTAACACTCACTCCTGATAAAGTGTTACTGCTCTAAGAACAGAGATTATGTCCTTATCTTATTCATGGTATCCCCATACCTTAAGGCATTGCCAAACTCAACAAATGCTGGGAGCATGCTTTGAATAAAGTCACCCGTTTAACCAGAGACGTCTAATTCTGGATCTCATTTGTTGTGTAGAGCTTTGGTTGCCACAATTCTGCAATCTAACACTATTTTCTATCTCAGCTCTAAATTAAGGGAATCATCCAAGAAGTAATTGTGAGTATCTGGCTTCAGTCCATCCCACCCTCAGCAGCCTCATTCATCTTTGGGATCCTCACTCCCATTTATTACTTTTTAAATTTTATTTATTTTTGGCTCCACTGGGTCTTGGTTGCAGTGTGTGGGCTTTCTGCAATTGTGGCAAGCAGGGGCTCCTATCTAGTTGTGGTGCGCTGCTTCTCATTGTGGTGGCTTCTCTTGTTGCACAGCAACACCAGCACAAGGACTCAATAGTTTTGGCGCATGGGATTAGTTGCCCCGAGGCAAGTGGGACCTTCATGGACCAGGGATGGATCCTGTGTTCCCTGCATTGCCAGGTGAATTCTGAACCACTGGACCACCGGGCAAGTCCTTCACCCCCATTTAGAACAATGGCTCAGCCAGAGTTACACACAGCCCAGAGGCAAAATAAATGAGAAATTAGATTACCTAATAGTTTTACTTTCCTTCAGGTTTTTAAAGTAAAAGTCATGGTTCAATAAAGTTGCTGATACTCCAGGGCCTTAAATACAAGGAAAGAGAAAAGTGATTTTGAGAAGTCAGGAAATGACTAAATGAACCTAAGTAATGATGACACACATGTGGATTGAATTAATATAAAATTCAATACATGAAATGGTGTTCAGTTCAGTTCAGTTCAGTCGCTCAGTCGTGTCCGACTCTTTGCGACCCCATGAACTGCAGCACACCAGGCCTCCCTGTCCATCACCAACTCCCCGAGTTCACTCAAACTCACATCCATCGAGTCGGTAATGCCATCCAGCCATCTCATCCTCTGTCGTCCCCTTCTCCTCCTGCCCCCTATCCCTCCCAGCTTCAGGGTCTTTTCCAATGAGTCAACTCTTCGCACAAGGTGGCCAACGTATTGGAGTTTCAGCTTCAGCATCAGTCCTTCCAATGAACACCCAGGACTGATCTCCTCTAGGATGGACTGGTTGGATCTCCTTGCAGTCCAAGGGACTCTCAAGAGTCTTCTCCAACACCACAGTTAAGTGCACATAAATTATTACATATGCTCATTGATCATATATAATTCAACACAGCAGTGACTATAAGGGAAATCAGAGGAGTAAGTATTTAACATGTATAATGTTATATAGTGAAAGTGAAAGTTGCTTAGTCATTTCTGACTCTTTGAGTCCCCATGGACTGTAGTCCATGGAATTCTCTAGGCCAGAATACTGGAGTATTCTAAATACTGATAGCCTTTCCCTTCTCCAGGGGATCTTCCCAACCCAGGAGTCAAACTGGGGTCTCCCGCATTGCAGTGTGAGTCTTTACCAACTGAGCTATCAGGGAAGCTCATAAAGGGCCAAAATTTTTAAGCTATATATATATATATATATATATATATAAACATTTATAGGGCAAAGTACAGTTTTGGTCCACAGAAAGAAAAAACTCAATGATCTCAGCTCATCTTGACACTTCCCTAAGTAGACAGGGATTTCCTGTGTCCAGACTAGAAGGTAGATGGATGAAAAGTGAGAAGGGAGAGGCACTGGAGTGGGTATCATTCTCCTTCTGACACCCAAGCCAGTGATCAGCACACAGTGACTTTTAAACAATACTTTGGTTACTTAGAGAATCAACTGTTAAGGACAGAATGGCAAAAGAAAAACAAAAACAAGTGTGGTGATGGAAAAGTTTACTGTGCCTGATTTTATAATAAAAATAATGCCAGAGAAACATGAAATAAGAAAGAGCAGTGGCACATAACATCCTGGAACTGTGACTTACCAGAGTGTTTAAGAATATCATCCATATTTCCTTGCAGAGGCAAAGTGACCTCCACAAGGAAAATGAGACAAGACACTCATCAGCAATGAAACGTTTGAAAGTGCTCAAAAAAGAGAGTTTGGTTAGAATACGATTAATACCAACATCATTTTCCCCATCAACAAATTCCAACCTCAACCTGGAAAATTATATTGCTATTCAGTTCACCAGGATGCAAAGACTCCTCAAGCACCTACTAATTGGGAATGATCTAGTCCTCATGAAGACCAGCACAGTCAGATTGTTAGGCCAACAATTGCTATGATCAGCTAAAAGATGTGAAGTGTGGATAGCAGTACTATCCAACTTAAAATTCACTATGGATAAACAACAAAGTCCTAATGTCTATCATGGGGAACTATATTCAATATCCTGTGATAAACCATAAAGCAAAAGACTATTTTTTAAAAGAATGTATATCTGTGTATAACTGAGTCACTTTGCTGTACAGCAGAGACTGGCACAGCATTGTAAATCAACTATACTTCATTTTTAAAAAGTTACTGGGGAATTCAGCCATCCATTTGAATTAAAATATTGTGAAAATTAATTTTATAAGCTCCAATTAAGCTTATATTTGATTATGGCATATTCAGTTCAGTTCAGTTGCTCAGTCATTTCTAAGTCTTTGCGACCCCATGGACTGCAGCACTCCAGGCTTCCCTGTCCATCACCAACTCCTGGAGCTTGCTCAAACTCATGTCCATTGAGTTGGTGATGCCATCCAATTATCTCATCCTCTGTCACCCCTTCTCCTCCTGTCTTCAATCTTTCCCGGCATCAGGGTCTTTTCCAGTGAGTCAGTTTTTTGCATCAGTTAGCCAAATATTGGAGCTTCAGCTTCAGCATCAGTCCTTCCAGTGAATATTCAGGACTGACTTCCTTTAGGATTGACTGGTTTGATCTTCTTGCAGTCCAAGGGACTCCCAAGAGTCTTCTCCAACACCACAGTTCAAAAGTATCAATTCTTCAGTGCTCAGCTTTCTTTATAGTCCAACTCTCACATCTGTACATGACTACTGGAAAAACCATAGCTTTGACTAGATGGACCTTTGTCAGCAAAGTAATGTCTCTGCTTTTTAATATGCTGTCTAGGTTGGTCATAACTTTTCTTCCAAGGAGTAAGCGTCTTTTAATTTCATGGCTTCAGTCACCATCTGCAGTGATTTTGGAGCCCCAAAAAACAAAGTCTCTCACTGTTTCCATTGTTTCCCCATCTATTTGCCATGAAGTGATGGAACTGGATGCCATGATTTTAGTTTTTTGAATGTTGAGTTTTAAGCCAGCTTTTTCACTCTTCTCTTTCACTTTCATCAAGAGGCTCTTTTTTTCCTCTTGGCTTTCTGCCATAAGGGTGGTATAATCTGCATATCTGAGGTTATTGATATTTCTCCTGGCAATCTTCCAGCTTGTGCTTCATCCAGCCTGGCATTTCTCATGATGTATTCTGCATATAAATTAAGTAAGCAAGGTGACAATATACAGCCTTGATGTAATCCTTTCTCAATATTCCAGGTATATTTATATGTATACATATTTTCTTCTTTGTCATATTTTCTTTCATCTACAAAAAATACTCTAAAGAATGGCTCCTTTTTTAAAAGATTGGATAGTAACAGTTTGAAAATATGACAGACAAATGGCATTTAAATAAAAACACTTTAAGTATTTTTTAAATTAATTTTTATTGGAGTATAGTTGCTTTACAATGTTGTTAGTTCCTGCTGTTCAGAAAGTGAATCAGTTATACATATACACATATCCCCTCTTTTTTGGATTTTCTTCCTATTTAGGACACCACAGAGCACTGAGTATAGAGTTCCTTTTGCTATACACTAGGTTCTCATTAGTTATCTGTTTTACACATAATTGTGTAGATACGTCAATCCCGATCTTCCAGTTCATTCCACCTTCTCGCCTCCTTGATATCCATACATTTGTTTTCTACGTTGGTACCTCTATTTCTGCTTTACAAATAAGTTGATCTGTACCATTTTTCTAGATTCCACATATAAGTGACACTATATGATATTTGTTTTTCTCTTTCTGACTTACTTCACTCTGCATGACAGTCTCTAGGTCCATCCTCATCTCTGCAAATGGCACAATTTTGTTCCTTTTTATGGCTGAGTAATATTCCATGTGTATATATGCCATAACTTCTTTATCCATTCATCTGTTGACGGACATCTAGGTTACTTCCTTGTCCTGGCTATTGTAAATATTGCTGCAATGAACATGGGGGTGCATGTATCTTTTTGAATCATTAAATATTTAGAAACTGAATAAGTATTAAAAGGTTCAAACTGAGTAATATGTTACTCCTCATAGAAGACAAGCCTATGTACATGCAGGTTAAAATAAGCAATTACTTCTCACAAAGCCATCTTCAATAGAATTTTACATCTAGTAATGAAATGAATTTAAAAAGGAAAATCAGAGTATAAACCTAGAATTTAAAATGTAATCTATCATATCATGAAACATAGTAGATTATCTTTATAATAGAAGGATGGAGTTAGTGATGGACAGGGAGGCCTGGCGTGCTGCAGTTCATGGGGTTGCAAGGAGTCCGACATGGCTGAGCGACTGAACTGAACTGAACAACCAAATGTAAATGTCAGATATTACAAAGGGTAAAAAGATAGATTTGACTATATAAAGTATGAAATTTTCTATACAGCAGAAAATATAATAAAGTTTAAAATTTTTTAAAAAGTCAGGAAAAAAGTTGCAACATACACAACCAAATCTTTAGTATCTGAAGAATTTTCACAAATAAGAAAAAGCCTATAAACATACCAACAGAAAAATAAAGCTATGAGCTGGAAACTCACAAAACAAAAATAAGTGTAACCGGTAAGTATATAAAAAGATGCTTCTTACTGCCTATCCAATTGACAAAAAACCTTATTTTGATAATAGTGTGGGAATTCTGACATTCTAATTCAGTTTTTATACTGGTATATATTGGTACATCTTTTTTGTAACACAATCTAGAAATATCATTCTTCCAACAAATATTTCTTGAATACACATATATCTGACATTGTGTAGATTTTAAGAACATAGTAAAGAATAAAACTGACAAGGGAGGAGATAAGACATAATTAAATAAACAAATCAGTGTATCAAAAATAAAACATGCATATCCATCAAACCGTCAATTTCACTTCTAGGAATTTTTTCCAAGGATATAATTAAGTGCACCAATATTTACTCAAAGATACTATTTGCAGAATGGTATGAGGGCAGGGGGGGCTCCCGAGAGGAGATACCCCACCCCACGCCCTTAAGCCCGAGGCCAGGGGCGGTGGGTGGGAGGAGTTACCCAACGCCCCCACACCTGAGACCAGGGGCGGCGGCCGGAAGGAGCAACCGTACGCCTGAGGCAGGGGTTGGGTGGGGGCGGCGGGGGGCTGCCGAGAGGAGATACCCAGGGTCCGAGGTCAGGGGCGGCGACTAGAGGAGTTACCCGGTGTCCGAGGTCAGGGGCGGCGGCCGGGAGGATATACCCCACGCCCTTAGGCCTGAGGCCAGGGGCGGCAGGCGGGAGGAGCTACCCCACGCCCCCACGCCGGAGGCCAGGGGCAGCGGCAGGGAGGACCAACCCCACGCTGTGGCTGCGCGGGCACAGGAGGGCCTAGAGGAGCTATCCCACGTTGAAGGTCAGGAAGGGCGGTGGTGAGGAGATACCCCTCGTCCAAGGTAAGGAGCATTGGCTGCGCTTTGCTGGAGCAGCCGTGAAGAGATACCCCACGCCCAAGGTAAGAGAAACCCAACTAAGACGGTAAGTGTTGCAAGAGGGCATCAGAGGGCAGACACACTGAAACCATACTCACAGAAAACTAGTCAATCTAATCACACTAGGACTACAGCCTTGCCTACCTCAATGAAACTAAGCCATGCCCATGGGGCAACCCAAGATGGGCGGGTCCTGGTGGAGAGATCTGACAGAATGTGGTCCACTGCAGAAGGGAATGGCAAACCACTTCAGTATTCTTGCCTTGAGAACCCCATGAACAGTATGAAAACGAAAAATGATAGGATACTGAAAGAGAAACTCCCCAGGTCAGTAGGTGCCCAATATGCTCCTGGAGATCAGTGGAGAAATAACTCCAGAAAGAATGAAGGGATGGAGCCAAATCAAAAACAATACCCAGCTGTGGATGTGACTGGTGATAGAAGCAAGGTCCGATGCTGTAAAGAGCAGTATTGCATAAGAACCTGGAATGTCAGGTCCATGAATCAAGGCAAATTGGAAGAAGTGGTCAAACAAGAGATGGCAAGAGTAAATGTCGACATTCTAGGAATCAGTGAACTGAAATGGACTGGAATGGGTGAATTTAACTCAGATCACCATTATATCTATTACTGCAGGCAGGAATCCCTCAGAAGAAATGGAGTAGCCATCATGGTCAACAAAAGAGTCCAAAATGCAGTACTTGGATGCAATCTCAAAAACGACAGAATGATCTCTGTTCATTTCCAAGGCAAACCATTCAATATCACAGTAATCCAAGTCTATGCCCCAACCAGTAACACTGAAGAAGCTGAAGTTGAATGTTCTATGAAGACCTGCAAGACCTTTTAGACCTAACACCCAAAAAAGATGTCCTTTTCATTATAGGGGACTGGAATGCAAAAGTAGGAAGTCAAGAAACACCTGGAGTAACAGGCAAATTTGGCCTTGGAATACGGAATGAAGCAGGGCAAAGACTAATAGAGTTTTGCTAAGAAAATGCACTGGTCATAGCAAACACCCTCTTCCAACAACACAAGAGAAGACTCTACACATGGACATCACCAGATGGTCAACACCGAAATCAGATTGATTATATTCTTTGCAGCCAAAGATGGAGAAGCTCTATACAGTCAGCAAAAACAAGACCAGGAGCTGACTGTGGCTCAGACCATGAACTCCTTATTACCAAATTCAGACTTAAATTGAAGAAAGTAGGGAAAACCACTAGACCATTCAGGTATGACCTAAATCAAATCCCTTATGATTATACAGTGGAAGTGAGAAATAGATTTAAGGGCCTAGATCTGATAGATAGAGTGCCTGATGAGCTATGGAATGAGGTTCGTGACATTGTACAGGAGACAGGGATCAAGACCATCCCCATGGAAAAGAAATGCAAAAAAGCAAAATGGCTGTCTGGGGAGGCCTTACAAATAGCTGTGAAAGAAGAGAAGTGAAAAGCAAAGGAGAAAAGGAAAGATATAAACATCTGAATGCAGAGTTCCAAAGAATAGCAAGAAGAGATAAGAAAGCCTTCTTCAGCGATCAATACAAAGAAATAGAGGAAAACAACAGAATGGGAAAGACTAGAGATCTCTTCAAGAAAATCAGAGATACCAAAGGAACATTTCATGCAAAGATGAGTTCGATAAAGGACAGAAATGGTATGGACCTAACAGAAGCAGAAGATATAAAGAAGAGGTGGCAACAATACACAGAAGAACTGTACAAAAAAGGTCTTCACGACCCAGATAATCACGATGGTGTGATCACTGACCTAGAGCCAGACATCCTGGAATGTGAAGTCAAGTGGGCCTTAGAAAGCATCACTAGGAACAAAGCTAATGGAGGTGATAGAATTCCAGTTGAGCTATTCCAAATCCTGAAAGATGATGCTGTGAAAGTGCTGCACTCAATATGCCAGCAAATTTGCAAAACTCAGCAGTGGCCACAAGACCGGAAATGGTCAGTTTTCATTCCAATCCCAAAGAAAGGCAATGCCAAAGAATGCTCAAACTACTGCACAATTGCACTCATCTCACACGCTAGTAAAGTAATGCTTAAAATTCTCCAAGCCAGGCTTCAGCAATATGTGAACCGTGAACTTCCTGATGTTCAAGCTGGTTTTAGAAAAGGTAGAGGAACCAGAGAACAAATTGCCAACATCCGCTGGATCATGGAAAAAGCAAGACAGTTCCAGAAAAACATCTATTTCTGCTTTATTGACTATGCTAAAGCCTTTGAGTGTGTGGATCACAATAAACTGTGGGAAATTCTGAAAGAGATGGGAATACCAGACCACCTGACCTGCCTCTTGAGAAATTTGTATGCAGGTCAGGAAGCAACAGTTAGAACTGGACATGGAACAACAGACTAGTTCCAAATAGGAAAAGGAGTACGTCAAGGCTGTATATTGTCACCCTGTTTATTTAACTTATATGCAGAGTACATCATGAGAAACGCTGGACTGGAAGAAACACAAGCTGGAATCAAGATTGCCGGGAGAAATATCAATAACCTCAGATATGCAGATGACACCACCCTTATGGCAGAAAGTGAAGAGGAACTCAAAAGCCTCTTGATGGAGGTGAAAGTGGAGAGTGAAAAAGTTAGCTTAAAGCTCAACATTCAGAAAATGAAGATCATGGCATCTGGTCCCATCACTTCATGGGAAATAGATGGAGAAACAGTGGAAACAGTGTCAGACTTTATTTTTCTGGGCTCCAAAATCACTGCAGATGGTGACTGCAGCCATGAAATTAAAAGACACTTACTCCTTGGAAGGAAAGTTATGACCAACCTAGATAGCATATTCAAAAGCAGAGACATTACTTTGCCAACAAAAGTCCATCTAGTCAAGGCTATGGTTTTTCCTGTGATTATGTATGGATGTGAGATTTGGACTGTGAAGAAGGCTGAGTGCTGAAGAATTGATGCTTCTGAACTGTGGTGTTGGAGAAGACTCTTGAGAGTCCCTTGGACTGCAAGGAGATCCAACCAGTCCATTCTGAAGGAGATCAGCCCTGGGATTTCTTTGGAAGGAATGATGCTAAAGCTGAAATTCCAGTCCTTCGGCCACCTCATGCGAAGAGCTGACTCATTGGAAAAGACTCTGATGCTGGGAGGGATTGGGGGCAAGAGGAGAAGGGGATGACAGAGGATGAGATGGCTGGATGGCATCACTGACTCAATGGACGTGAGTCTTAGTGAACTCCGGGAGTTGGTGATGGACAGGGAGACCTGGCGTGCTGCGGTTCATGGGGTCGCAAGGAGTCAGACACGTCTGAGCGACTGATCTGATCTGATGATAACAGCAAAAATCAGAAATAAATGAATGTTTTTTATTATGAGATTGTTTAAATAAATTGCTCTGCTTACATAGCACAATATTACACAACACTTAATGATGACCTAGTTTTATATGTATTGATTTGAAAGACATTAGTGATAAATTATACAGTGAAAATGCAACCAACAGAAGATTGGTTCATTTAAAATACATGTGGATTTATTTAAAAGAAAATCTGTTTGAGTATAGCAGTGTCCTAAAAAACTAAAAATAGAATTACCATAATGATCCAGTAATCTCACTCCTGGACATGCATCCAAAAAAGATGAAAGCTCTAATTCAAAAAGATACATGTACCCCAATCTTCATAGAGGCACTGTTTACAATACCCAAGACACTGAAGCAATCTAAGTGTCCATCAACAAATGAATGCATAAAGAAGATGTGGTACATATATACAATGGAATATTACTCAGCCATAAAAAGAATGAAATAATATCATTTGCAGCAGTATGAATGGACTGACAGATTAACATATATGTGACATAAGTCAGAGAAAGACAAATATTACATCACTTATATGTGGAATCTAAAAAATAATACAAATGAACTTATTTACAAAACAGAAACAGATTCACAGACATAGGAAACAAACATGGTTACCAAAAGGAAAGGGTGGCATAAGTTGGAATATGGGATTAACAGATGCACACTACCAAATATAAAATAGATAAATAACAAAGATTTACTGTATAGCACAGGGAACTATACTCAATATCATATAATAAACTATAATGGAAAAGAATCAGAAAAAAGAATATAATGCATATACATATAATGTATAACTTAATCACTTGCTGCACTCACACAATATTGTAAGTCAACTATAATTCAATTTTTTAAAAATCTATTTACAATATTTTTCTCTGGTTTTATGTATTGCCCTATTACCCAAATTTCTTAACAATGAGCATACATTTTATTAGAGAAAAACCACAGCTATTCAACATTTTGAAGAGCATATATGTAATCCTTACAGAGTTCACAAAGCGTATCCCACCAGTATAATTGAGATTATCAGCACTGTGATACATCTTAGTCATTATTTTCTTCAGGTTATAACTTTCCATAAGACTGTTGTCTAGCTATTGTTTCCTATTAAATTTGTCATTAATTCTTTTTGTTTAAACTTCATTTAGGAACATCTTTTTTGTATTAATATCAATTTTACCTCTTTATAGACTACATTTGTTCTGTAATTAAAATATGTGTATTTTCTTAGACTTTAAACTTTTTATCTTGTTTTGGGGTATAGTCAATGTTGTGACAGTTTCAGGTGAACAGTGAAGGGACTAAGCCATACATACACATATATCCATTCTCCCCTAAATTCCTGTCCCATCCAGGCTGCCACATAACACTGAGCAGATTTCCATATGGTGCTCAATGTGCTCAGTTACTAAGTCATGTCCGACCCTTTGTGACCCCATGGACTGTAGCCTGCCAGGCTCCTCTGTCCATGGGATTCTCCAGGCAAGAATACTGGAGTGGGTTTCCATTTCCATCTCTAGAGGATCTTCCTGACCCAGGGACCAAATCTGCGTATCCTGCAGTGGAAGGTGGATTCTTTACCCCTGAGCCACCAGGGAAGCACCATGCTATACAGTAGGTCCTTGTAAAAATAAGTAAATTAATTTTAAAGTATGTGTGAATACTTTCTTGCTCAGCCAAACACCAAACACTTTAATTCACAGGTTCTGTGACTTGGAAACAGATGATTATGAAAGTTAATGGTTATGAAGAGTTCAGAAATACTATAGATGTCAAAAAATAAAGATGGATTATAAAAAAGTTCTGGAAAACATGTGTAATTTGTAGTGTGTGATGGCGCTGAAAACCAGTAAGTGTGTTTACATGTGTGTAATGTTTGTGTGTATATACTATGTATTTGCATATATGAGAGTTCTTGTTTATGCTCACCCTGTGCCCTTCCATGTAGGTAAATCAAGCCTGTTAGGCATATGCTTTATCTGCACCACCGGGACGAGCCACATTTGCCTTCAGTTATCTTCAGGAAACAAGCATCAACTCATCCGAAAAGGGTTACACTGTCGAGCGGGCCCTACTCTGGCCACCTGCCTTGGAGGTCGGCTATTTCTGGCAAAGGTGCGGCGTAGAACCGCAAGGCAGGCCGCCTCCAGGGAACTAAGCCGACGACGAAGACGCTGGAGTTACTTCAGCACCACGGACACGGGCAATCCCAATCAGGTCCTTTAGAGCCTAAAGACAGCCGACACCTTCCGTTACCCAAGCGCTCCCAGCCCTCTCCGCCCAGTGCGTCACTGTCTCTGGGCCCTCAATCGTCACTCAGTCGCCAGCTTTTCATCCCGCTCCCTCGCCAACCCCGGCAAAAGCCTCGACACAGATGCGAGTCTGCGCAGCCCCCCTACTCGCCCTTCCTGCTGGCCCGCGCCACCCCTCCATCCTCCTCTCTCCAAAGGGGCCACACGGCGCACGTGGCGTAGAAACCCTACGGCCCAACGGCGGGTCAGGGAGGGGTAGCACTTTCCTCCTCGGAGCTGCGGGAGGCTGCGTGGACTTGCCCTGCGCCTCTAGCCACCACACTCGGCCGCGGCCTGGCCCTTCCTCCACTACCCCTTGCCCTTGCCTTTCATTGGGAAAAGATCGCGCTATACCGTTTATTCTCCGCGAAAATCTCAAACCATACACACAGGCGTCCAAGAGTCGGCAACAGAGTAAACGAAAATATTCATTCTTATTTCTAAATAAGAATTTAGAAATTGTTATTTCTTACAACCACCCAGCATTCTTATAACCTTATTTCTAAAACCACCCAGCATTCTTAAAAAGTTTGAAATTGATGCCATGGCGCCACAGGGACTCACCCTGGTTTGGGTGGGCTCCTGGGCGTGAGGAAAGCAAGAGCCCTGGCCTTTATCAGAGAAGTACACATACACACGACGGTGGCAGGAAACCGGGGCGCAGAGGCCATAGCTGAGGCTGACCCTACCGAACTCGCCTCCAGGTGTTCCAAGGGAGCAGTGCTGGGAAGTGGGAGCCCCGCGGACCCTCAGGCGTCGAGCAGAGCCCCGGAGAAAGGGTGTGAAGGGGGCGGGGCGCTTCACCCGGGTCCGGCCCAAGCCCCAAAGAGGGACTCGGCCTCTTAGGTGCCTCCGCTGAAAGTGAGTGGGCTTCTCTCACTCCTTATGGGTGGGGGCGGCCGGGCAGGCAGGGTCAAGTCCCCAGTCTGCTGTGCTGACCGGCGGCCGGGTTACCTGCGTGTGGCGGCGAGGAAGGCGCGAACCGGTGCTCCGGCCGGGGCTGCCCGCTGCCGCGCGCCTAGTCCAGGCTCTGAGCCCGCTGAGGCCACCGCGGGCTCGCCAGGAAAACCGCGGCCGGGGCGGCGGAGGCCGCGGGGCTGGGCGGGGAGAGGGGCGTCGCCCGCGCGGACACTGCGCCTGCGCTCTCTGCGGCTCCCCCTGTCCCTCACCGTAGGTGCCCCAGTGGAAGACTACCGGGGGCGCCGGGTATTCGTGCCGGGCGGGACTGAGGGACTTCCCCTACTCGCACGGTGAGAGGGCCCAGGAGCCGGGAGCCTGCCTTCCCGGACCGCCAGAGCCTACGCCCTCAGAAACACGCCCTTGGAGAGACCAGATTTGAAGCAATCGCCAGCCAGCCGAGTGACTTGGTTTTCTGGAAGGGGGCAGGGAGGCAGCCTCAATCCATTTCGACCGTTCTGTTTGTGTTTAAGGTCGCAAGTCGATTCCTTGCTATTTACAATATGTCTCAGTTCAGTTCAGTTCAGTCGCTCAGTCGTGTCCGACTCTTTGCGACCCCATGAACTGCAGCACGCCAGGCCTCCATGTCCATCACCAACTCCCGGAGTTCACTCAAACTCATGTCCATAGAGTCAGTGATGCCATCCAGCCATCTCATCCTCTGTTGTCCCCTTCTCCTCCTGCCCCCCAAATCTCCCAGCTTCAGGGTGTTTTCCAATGAGTCAACTCTTAGCATGAGGTGGCCAAAGTATTGGAGTTTCAGCTTCAGCATCAGTCCTTCCAATGAACACCCAGGACTGATCTCCTTCAGGATGGACTGGTTGGATCTCCTTGCAGTCCAAGGGACTCTCAAGAGCCTTCTCCAACACCACAGTTCAAAAGCATCAATTCTTTTTTCACTCAGCCTTCTTCACAGTCCAACTCTCACATCCATACATGACCACTGGAAAAACCATAGCCTTGACTAGATGGACCTTTGTTGGCAAAGTAATGTCTCTGCTTTTGAATATGCTGTCTAGGTTAGTCATAACTTTCCTTCCAAGGAGTAAGTGTCTTTTAATTTCATGGCTGAAATCACCATCTGCAGTGATTTTGGAACCCCAAAAAATAAAGTCTGACACTGTTTCCACTGTTTCCCCATCTATTTCCCATGAAGTGATGAGACCAGATGCCATGATCTTCGTTTTCTGGATGTTGAGCTTTAAGCCAACTTTTTCACTCTCCTCTTTCACTTTCATCAAGAGGCTTTTTAGTTCCTCTTCACTTTCTGCCATAAGGGTGGTGTCATCTGCATATCTGAGGTTATTGATATTTCTCCTGGCAATCTTCATTCCAGGTTGAACATCTTCCAGCCCAGCATTTCTCATGATGTACTCTGCATATAAGTTAAATAAGCAGGGTGACAATATACAGCCTTGACGT
This sequence comes from Bubalus bubalis, assembly GCF_019923935.1. Taxonomy (NCBI): domain Eukaryota; kingdom Metazoa; phylum Chordata; class Mammalia; order Artiodactyla; family Bovidae; genus Bubalus; species Bubalus bubalis. The sequence continues at coordinate 177,268,560 of NC_059157.1, forward strand.
ACTCCTTTTCCTATTCGGAACCAGTCTGTTGTTCCATGTCCAGTTCTAACTGTTGCTTCCACCTGCATATAGGTTTCTCAAGAGGCAGGTCAGGTGCTCTGGTATTCCCATCTATGCCCCAACCAGTAATGCTGAAGAAGCTGAAGTTGAACAGTTCTATGAAGACCTCCAAGACCTTTTAGAACTAACACCCAAAAAAGATGTCCTTTTCATTATAGGGGACTGGAATGCAAAAGTAGGAAGTCAAGAAACACCTGTGGTAACAGGCAAATTTGGCCTTGGAATATGGAATGAAGCAGGGCAAAGGCTAATCAGAGTTTTGCCAAGAGAATGCACTGGTCATAGCAAACAACTTCTTCCAACAACACAAGAGAAGACTCTACACATGGACATCACCAGATGGTCAACACCGAAATCAGATTGATTATATTCTTTGCAGCCAAAGATGGAGAAGCTCTATACAGTCAGCAAAAACAAGACTGGGAGCTGACTGTGGCTCAGACCATGAACTCCTTATTGCCAAATTCAGACTTCAATTGAAGAAAGTAAGGAAAACCACTAGACCATTCAGGTATGACCTAAATCAAATCCCTTATGATTATACAGTAGAAGTGAGAAATAGATTTAAGGGCCTAGATCTGGTAGATAGAGTGCCTGATAAACTATGGACGGAGGTTGTGACATTGTACAGGAGGCAGGGATCAAGACCATCCCCATGGAAAAGAAATGCAAAAAAGCAAAATGGCTGTCTGGGGAGGCCTTACAAATAGCTGTGGAAAGAAGAGAAGCAAAAAGCAAAGGAGAAAAGGAAAGATATAAGCATCTGAATGCAGAGTTCCAAAGAATAGCGAGGAGAGATAAGAAAATATGTCTAGCATTAGTGAATCATGCCTGGAAATGTCTTTGGGCATCCTGGACTCCACTGGAAGTTTTACCCTGAGGTTTCTGGGGGAAGGGTCTTGAAGCTCCAGAGCTGGCACCTGAACTGAGGTCTATGCACCCCAATCCTGTGCTGAATGAATACAGCTTCTTGGAAACAGACCTGGTCATCAAAGCAATGGACTAGATGGGTCAAGAGGATGGGCAAGAAGGCCAGCACCACAGGCCAGACAAGAAAGGGTGGTGCCTGAACCAAGGTGCCAGCTGCGGGAAAAGATAGGAAGTGACTGCTGGTTTTCCCCGTGTCCTTCGAGACCCACTCAGCACCCTGCTCTGTGACTCAGGGCTGACGTTTAGGGATGACATCAACTGTCCTCTGGCTTTTTGCCTGGTGTTGGCCAATGGAAGGCACCTGCAGGAGATGGATCACAGTGCTTGCAGGCTAAGTGGCTTCAGTCGTGTCCCACTCTTTGTGACCCAGTGGAATGTAGCCTGCCAGACTCCTCTGACCATGCAGATTCTCCAGGCGAGAATACTTGAATGGGTTGCCATTTCCTTCTCCAGGGGATCTTCCTGACCCAGGGATCAAATTCAGGTCTCCTGGGGCTCCTGCTCTGCAGACAGATTCTTTACCTCTGAGCCACTGATGGATCACAAGGCAGGATGTTATTCAAGACCTCCCCCTTGCAGCATCAGAGGGCCACTCTGTTAGCTATGTCTGCATTCTTTATCTGACCACCATTTCTCCAACCCTGTGGCCTTCTCCTACACTTCTCTCTTAGTTCTGTTCCCCACCTGCTGCCTCTGCCCCTACAGACTTGGGGCTAGTTATGGCTCCCAGTACATGCATGTTCAGTGGATCTGTGGTGTCTGACTCTTTGTGACACTATGGACTATAGCCCACCAGGCTCCTCTATCCATGGCATTCTCCAGCGAAAATATTGGAGTGGGTTGTGGTGCCCTCCTTCAGGGGATCTTCCCAACCCAAGGATGGAACCCAGGTCTTCTGCATTGGCAAGTGGATGCTTTACCATTGAGCCATCTGGGAAGCCTATGGTTCCCAGAGGTTTCCTTTAACCCTGCCCACATCTTTTTAAATAGTCCCTTCATTAAATTCTCAACTATCCCCTGGATGTGCCATGCCATCGTTACCTTCCCACCTTTTTCCTACCATTTCAAGATACTATAACAGACTTTGACTTTATTGTGGCTGGGAAGACTCATTAAAAAAAGTGTCAAAGAAAGATGGGACTTTTAAAAGGTGAGATGTCTCCCAGACTCATCCTGATAGTTCTCAGGCTCTGGGCAGTCATCATGGTGGTCTCCCCACTGGGTTCCCCAGCCTGAGGGCATCAAAGACAGTTTGAGTAGACCCAAGAATGTGGTTCAGACTACTCACAATCAATGTGTTCACAAAAGGGCTGGGGGTCATCTGAGTGCACAGCATAGCGGAACTTTTGGATGCCTCTTAATGTAGAGACAATCTAGACCTTCATGGGGCAAGAGCTGGTGCCCTTCCAACCGCAGCTGGGCTGCTTTTGAATGAGACAAAATCCTTGGAACACTTAAAGAGTCTTGGGCACAGTGTCTGAAAAAATGTGTTTGAGAAGGAGCTGCTGAGTGAGGCAATTGTCAATGAGAGTCTCCAGCTGTTTCTGTAGAAAACCCAAAGAATGTTCCCAAAGAGGGAGAAATGAAAGGCAATAGTGAGTAGCAATTGCCCATAGCACTCATGTTAGCTGGGTTTCCTGACCATTCCTCTGACTTGTAAGGACAATCAAACTGGTTTAACTAACTTAATTTTTCCTCACCCCACCCCACCCTCTTAAACAAATCATACAGACAAAACAAAACACTGAGGCACTATCTTGACAAAATTTACTGAAAGATAACCCCAGGAGTAGCTGTTTGCAAACAGAATTAATGTCCACTATTTGTACTGAATACAAATGAGGCCAGAACAGAAAATTTAACATGTATTTTTGGCTTTTCATCAGTTTGAAGAGGAAGGATCCTTTGTTGTTCAGAAAGCAGCCTGGGCACTAACTGTGCTGATGTAGGTAAGGAGCAGAGGTATAGAAGCAAAAGGAGCCTCAGAAGGCTAGAGTGATGCACAAAACTCAGCTAGAGCTTATGTTGCTCTTGAAGGAAGTGGGGGAGGAAGAGAACCTGAAAGGTTTTGAGAATCAGAGTGAGAAGAATGAAGATAGAGAGTAATCTGAGTTTAAGAGAGGTTTCTGGGAGGTTTGAGACAGTAAAACTAGAAATTTAGCATAGCTGCCATTCTGAATGATGCTGAGAGATACAGAGAAACAGGAAAAAGGATTTTTAGATATTTTGTTATGCATATTAAGTGGAATTCTTCTTTTGTGCTATAATATTTAGAACTTTTTCTGGCAAGTGTCAAAATGCAAACTGATTTAACTGAAAAAAAAATTATAAATAGATAGCGGCAGGTATGGCTGGATCCAGGTTGCACACAATGTTATCAAATATGGTCCTTCCCTCTCTGTTGCCTTCAAAGTGTTTATTCTCATGCAGTGATTTTTCCCCACCTCCTCACCTTTCCCCAGTGTTGAACCTATATTATCCTTATAGCTAATCATTCCAGTAGAAACCAAGTACATATTTCCTAGTAGTTCCAATAAAATCTTATTCTCATTAGCAAACTCTGGATTATATCCTCAACCATATGCTTTAGTCCAGAGGACAAAGAATCAGGGATGAGTCATTCTCCAAAGGAAAATCAAAGTTCTATTATCAGAAAAAAGCTGTAAAGTGATAGGCAGGTGGAAAATAGAACATGTCCACTACAAGTTCTTCTCAAAGAAACTTCAGTTAAGATTTATGTTTGCTTTTTAATTTTTTGATATTAGAATTGCATTTCTTTTGAAAATGACATCATGTTGACATGAGAAGCATGGCAGCTGAAATGTTCTTTCAACTAAAAAAATACAGTGAAATATCTTGCTGTTCCTACAGAAAGAGGTGCCAGAAAAGATTTTTTAAATATATTTTTGTTCTGAGTTTCCATATACATACAGCCTCTATTTAAAGGCCTCTTTTCTGATCCCGGGAAATGGTTCAAATTCCTGAAAGCCTAAAGAAGTAGCTAGAATTTCTGATTACCATCGTGAAAATACATGTTTCCCCCATCAATGCCACCACAACTTCACTCTTGGGATTAGACACAAAGCCCAATACTTGTAGCACTCTGGGCTAAACAGCTAAGAATTGGTTTGCATATCCACACAGGGCGGCACACAATAACAACCCATTTCAGGAGCATTCAGATTTTCATTAACTCAAATGCTCGGGAATTCTCGAGGTAAGAATACTGGAATGGGTTGCCATTTCCTTCTCCAGGGGATCTTCCTGACCCAGGGATCCAACCCCAGTCTCCTGCATTGCAGGCAGATTCTTTACCAACTGAGCCACCAGGAAAGCCCCAAATACCTGGCACACCACCACGAACCTTGAAATATGTGCGACAACTTGCTGTCTCAAAGATCAAGCACTTGCATTAGCCTTCAAATTGTGTACAAAACAAAGGGCACCAACAATATGCAGAGCTGTCTGTTTTCCCCTCAATCAATTCTTTCTTCGTTATCATTTAGTACCCTCTTACCACATTAGCTAGTGGCTCATCTGGTAAAGAATCTACCTGCAATGCGGGAGACATGGGTTCAATCCCTGGGATGGGAAGATACCCTGGAGAAGGGAAAAGGTACCCACTCCAGTATTCTGGCCTGGAGAATTCCATTGACTGTATAGCCAATGGGGTCACAAAGAGTCAGACACAACTAAGCAATTTTCACTTCACCACATTTGCTGACTACACCATTTACTTGCTCTGTGCTTCAGATTCCTTATCAGAAAAAGGGACAATGATAACCTAATACACAGGGGTGTTATGAGGATTAAATTAATTAATACATGTAAAGTGTTGAGAAGGACAATGTTGGGCATTCAGTAAGCACTAAATTAATGTTTGCTTTTATGATTACAGGGGCCCAAAAGTACATCCCTCTCCATAAGTAAAACATGTGAAAAAAAAATCTGTAGAGATCATGTCTGAAGAGAATGCTGTATAGGGAGAGTAGATGTTCATTCAGTTTCAGAGACCTTAAGGAAATTCAAATCCAGTGCTGAAAGACCCTCTATTTTTTTAAATATGAGGTAGAAATCTTGATTTATTTTCAGTTTTACCACAAGGCTTGATGGATCTTAGTTTCCCCACCAGGGATGGAACCCTGGTCCATAGCAGTGAAAACATCAAGTCCTAACCACTACTGGACCACCAGACAATTCCCAGAAATCTTGATATTTAAAAAAATGTATTGCTTTTCTTTTCTGCTCATGGATACTGCAGAATAATCATCGTTGAAGTTTACCCCCTTCCACTGATGTTATGTCTAAATCTGAGTCTCCCAAAGAGCCCGAACAGCTGTGGAGGCTCTTCATCAGAGGACTGAGCTTTGAAACAACCGATGAGAGTCTGAGGAGCCATTTTGAACAACAGGGAGTGCTCACAGACTGTGTGGTAATGAGGGCTCCGAACCCCAAGTGCTCCAGAGGCTCCCAGTTTGTCAGGTGGGCCGCTGTGGAGGAGGCGGATGCAGCCCTGAATGCAAGGCCACACAAGGTGGATCAAAGAGTTTTGGGAACCAAAGGAGGCCATCTCAAGAGAAGATTGTCAAAGACCTGCTGCCCACTTAACTGGGAAAAAGAGTTTTGTTGGTGGGATTAAAGAAGACACTGAAGAACATCACATAAGAGATTATTTTAAATAGTATGGGAAAATTGAAGTGATTGAAATCACAGCTGACCGAGGCAGTGGCAAAAAGAGGCTTTTGTAACCTTTGATGACCCTGACTCCATAGACAAGATTGGCATTCAGAAACACCACACTGTGAATGGACATAACTGTGAAGTAAAAAAAGCCCTGTCTTAGCAAGAGATGGCTAGTGCTTCATCCAGCCAAAGAGGTCGACCTGGTTCTGGAAACTTTGGTGGCAGTCATGGATGTGGTTTTGATGGAAATGACAACCTTGGTTGTGGAGGAAGCTTCAGTGGTCGAAGTGGCTTTGGCAGGAGCTGTGGTGGTGGTGGATATGGTGGCAATGGGGATGGCTATAATGGGTTTGGTAATGATGTAAGCAATTTTGGAGGTGGTGGAAGCTACAGTGATCTTGGCAATTATGACAACTGATCTTCAAATTTTGGACCCATGAAAGGAGGAAACTTTGGAGACAAAAGTCCTGGCCCCAGTGGTGGTGGAGGCCAGTATTTTGCCAAACCACAAGTAACTATGGCAGTGACAGAAAGTTTTAACTACTGCCAGGAAACAAAGGTTAGCAGGAGAGGAGAGCCAGAGAAGCGACAGGGAGGCTACAGGTTACAACTGATTTGTGAACTTTCAGGCAAGCACAATGCTGGCAGGGCCTAGCTGCTACAAAGAAAGCGTGTTTTAGACAATACTCCTGTGTATGGGCAATTTGAAATTTATTTACAACCTGCTTTGGTGGAGAAGCTGTTGTCTTCAGAAACCTTGGTGTAGCTGAACTGACAGTTACTGTGTTGTGACCTGGAGCTCACTGTTGAGAGGGTCACCCATACAAAATATTCCATGGTATATATCTACCATATTTTCTTCATCCATCTGTCAGTGGACATTTAGGTCTTTTCCATAACTTGGTTATTGTAAAGAGTGCTGCTATGAGCACAGGGGTACCTGTATGTTTAAAAAAAGTTTATTGGAGAATAGTTGTTTTACAATGTTGTGTTGGTTTCTATCATACAGCAATATGAATCAGCTATGCATACGTATGTGTGTACATATACACACACACACACATCTATCTTCTCTTGTTTGGTTTTCCTTCCCATTGAGGTCACTGCGGAGCATTCCCTGTGCTATACAGTAGGTTCTCATTAGTTATCTATTTTATACATAGTATCAATAGTGTATATTTATCAATCCCAATCTCCCAATTCATTTCACCACCACCCCTTTCCCCCTTGGTTCAGTTCAGTCACTCAGTTGTGTCCAGCTCTTTGCGACCCCATGGACTGCAGCACGCCAGGCCTCCCTGTCCATCCCCAACTCCCAGAATTTACTCAAATTCATGTCCATTGAGTTGGTGATGCCATCCAAACATCTCATCCTCTGTCGTCCCCTTCTCCTCCTGCCTTCAATCTTTCCCTGCATCAGGGGCTTTTCAAATGAGTTAGCTCTTTGCATCAGGTGGCCAAAATATTGGAGTTTCAGCTTCAACATCAGTCCTTCCAATGAATATTCAGGACTGATTTCCTTTAGGATGGACTGGTTAGATCTCCTTGCACTCCAAGGGACTCTCAAGAGTTTTCTCCAACACCACAGTTTAAAATCATCAATTTTTCAGTGCTCAGCTTTCTTTATAGTCCAACACTCACATCCATACATGACTACTGGAAAAACCATAGCCTTGACTAGATGGACCTTTGTTGATACAGTAATGTCTCTGCTTTATAATATGCTGTCTAGGTTGGTCATAACTTTTCTTCCAAGGAGGAAGCATTTTTTAATTTCATGGCTGCAGTCACCATCTGCAGTGATTTTGAAGCTCCCCAAAATAAAGTCTGCTACTGTTTCCACTGTTTCTCCATCTATTTGCCATGAAGTGATGGGACCGGATGCCACGATCTTAGTTTTCTGAATGTTGAGCTTTAAGCCAACTTTTTCACTCTCCTCTTTCACTTTCATCAAAAGGCTCTTTAGTTTTTCTTTGCTTTCTGCCATAAGGGTAGTGTCATCTGCATATCTGAGGTTATTGATATTTCTCCTGGCAATCTTGATTCCAGCTTGCACTTCACCCAGCCCAGCATTTCTCATGATGTACTCTACATATAAGTTAAATAAGCATGGTGACAATATACAGCCTTGATATACTCGTTTTCCTATTTGGAACCAGTCTGTTGTTCCATGTCCAGTTCTAACTGTTGCTTCCTGACCTACATACGGATTTCTCAAGAGGCAGGTCAGGCAGTCTGGTATTCCCATCTCTTGAAGAATTTTCCATAGTGATCCACACAGTCAAAGGCTTTGGCATAGTCAATAAAGCAGAAATAGATGTTTTTCTGGAACTCTCTTGCTTTTTTGATGATCTGGCAGATGTTGGCAATTTGATCTCTGGTTCCTCTGTCTTTTCTAAAACCAGCTTGAACATCTGGAAGTTCATGGTTCAGGTATTGTTGAAGCGTAGCTTGGAGAATTCCCCCTTGGTATCCATACATTTATTCTCTATGTCTGTGTCTCTATTTCTGCTTTGTGAATAAGATTGTCTATACCAATTTTTTTCAGATTCCACATATATACATTAATATATGATATCTGCTCTTCTCTTTCTGACTTACTTCAGTCTGTATGACCGTCTTTAGGTCCATCCGTGAAAGTGAAAGTCACTCAGTCATGTCCAACTCTTTGCAACCCCATAGACTATATAGTCCATGGAATTCTCCAGGCCAGAATACTGGAGTGGGTAGCCTTTCCCTTCTCCAGGGGATCTTCCCAACCCAGGGATGGAACCCAGGTCTCCCACATTGCAGGCGGATTGTTTACCAGCTGAGCCACAAAGGAAGCCCAAGAATACTGGAGTGGGTAGCCTATCCCTTCTCCAGTGGATCTTTCTGACCTAGGAATTAAACCAGGGTCTCCTGCATTGCAGTTGGATTCTTTACCAACCGAGCTATCAGGGAAGCCCTAGGTCCATCCATGTCTCTACAAATGACCCAATTTGACTCTTTTTTATGGCTGAGTAATATTCTATGATATATATGTACCACATTTTCATCATTCATTCATCTGTCAGTGGACATTTAGGTTGTCTTCACGTCTTGGCCTTTGTGACTAGTGCTGCTATGAATATAGCTGTGCATGTATCTTTTGGAATTACAGCTTGCCTGGATATATGCCCCAAAGTGGTATTACTGGATCATATGGCAATTCTATTTATAGTTTTCTGAGGAACCTCCATACTGTTTTCCACCATGGCTGCATCAACTTTCATTCCCACTAACAGTGTAGGAGGGTTCCCTTTTCTCCACATCATCTCCAGCATTTGTTATTTGTAGACTTTTTAACCATGACCATTCTGACTGGCATGAGGTGCTGTTAGGGAAACCACTGACTGACTCACACTGGCCAGGCAAGACAGTAACTTCTTACAGAAGTTATCTTACAACAGGAGGTCCTGGTAAGGAACTCAGAACTAGCAAGCTACCACCAACAGGAAGAATTCTGGAAAGGTCAAAAGAAGAGAGGGGCACCAGTTCCTATGTCCTACAAACCTCCCAGAATTCTCCTTGCTGGAATCCATCTTTGCTGAATGATGCACGTGCCACCAGGAAGAACTCTGAGTCAGAAAGATTGGCTAGAGACAACCTGGAAACTAAGCCCACCACCGTAAAACCTGAGACTGCAAGCCTTGTGGCAGAGCAGTTCTCTTGTGTTCTCTTAACCTGCTGCTGTCTACCCAGGCACCCCTTCCCCATAAAGTCTCTTGCTTTGTCAGTGCGTTTCTCTTCACACAAGTCATTTCCGAGCATTAGAAAGGAGCCCACCCTTGGGCCCTGGAAGGGGTCTCCCGTCTTGTGACAGTACTTCATTGTAGTTTTGATTTGCAATTCTTTAATAATTAGCAATGAGTACATTTTCATGTGCCTATTGGCTATCTGCATTCCTTCTTTGGAGCAATTTCACTCTAGGTCTTCTGCCCATGTTTTGATTGGGTTGTTTCTTTGTTGTCGAGTTGTATGATTGTATATTTTGGAAAGTCGGTCCCATCATTTGCAAATATTTTCTCTCATTCTCTATATTGTCTTTTTTCATTTTTCTTTCTTATGGTTTCCTTTGCTGTGTAGAAGCTTGTAGCTTTGATTAGATCCCATTTGTTTATTTTCATTTTTATTTCTAATGGTTTGGGAGACTGACCTAAGAAAACATTGGTACAATTTATATCAGAGAATGTCTGCCAACGTAGAATCATACACTTTATTTTTTAAATTTTTAACTTATTTTATTTTGCTGCAATGAGTCTTAATTGCAGCATGTGGGATCTTTCATTGCGGCACTCAGGCTTTTCTCTAGTTGTGGTGTGGGCTCCAAAGCGCATGGGCTCAGTAGTTGTGGCACACAGGCTTAATTGCTCCATGGCATGTAGGATCTTAGTTCCCTGACCAGGAATAGATACGTACACTTTAAAATAGTTAAAATGGTAAATGCATGTTATGAATATTTGCCATAATTTTTTAAAAGTTAAGTTACAAAATGCAAATACATAAGCACTCTCTCAAACACATCCATAATCACAAGTCATAGAACCTGTAGAGGATAAGATGTGAACAAACAAAAAATTAAAAATCACATGAGGAATCGTCAGTAGGGAGAGTCAAGGAGATGCAGCAGGGAAGTCATCTCTGGTCTTGATTGCTTCCTACTGGCACTACGGATCCCCTTGATGTCTGGCTGTGACTTCCAGAGGATTTCTAGCCCAAGAAATCTGCAAACATCTTTTGGCTACAAGGTCACTTTGCTGCCACCATGGTGACCTTCTGGTGAGACAAACTTGCATGATCAGTTACTTTCCATATCCCTCACAGTGCAGGCAGGAGCCTCTGGATCGCTTCCACACTCTACAAGAGTATGAGAAGAGTCAGGAGTGTCACCTCAGCCCCACTTTTCTGCCTTGACTCACACTTTCCCTCTGCTTTGCCATCTTGTGTTGGTGCAAAGCCACCTGTGAGGCTTCCTCCTCCCTCATTCACATCAGGAGTGGAACTGAAGCTCTTTCTACTTTTGGCTTCCCCATAGCCTTGGAATTTCTGCTTGGAAGGCTAAGGTGACAATACAAGAGTCTACCTCTTTACTCTTACTCTCCCTTTCTTCTCCTTTCTGCACTCAAGTAGCAAACTGAACTTTGACTCTATTGTTTTTCTCATTAAATTCCTTTTCCAGGAGTCCTAATCATCCCCACCCTCATGGTTAGTAGGTAACTTTGAAGGACTAGAAAGAAGGTCATATACATGGAAATGCAAAAGAGAAGTACACGTTGTATATTATTTTACTCCTGTCCCTTCAGGCTATCTTTTCACAGCCAACAACTGGCTCCTCCCTGAGTCTGCACTCCAGACCCCCACTCTCCAGCACCCAGCACCCCCTGCAATGAGATACACTACTCAGGCCAGGGTGGGCAGGGCTGCGGCATGGCCCATGTGCACAGTTCTTACCCTGTCCTGCCTTCCACAGACCATCCACTGTGTTCTCCTTCAATCTCCCAAACATCCTTTTCTATCTCAGCTGATTTCCCCACCATGAGGGTTTTTTTCTGATTGAGAAAATCTCTTCTCACTCTCAGCTTCCTGCCAGAGTTGCTGCTCTATTTTTTGATTCCTGCTTTCCTTTTTTCCTTTTCCTATCTAGTTGTGAAGAGATTTGTCTTGTCCTTTTAGAGGCCTGAAGTCTTCCACTAATGTTCAGCAGGTGCTCTGGAAAACTGTTCCATTTGTGGATGTACTCTTGATATGCGGTAGTTTGAGCATTCTTTGACATTGCCTTTCTTTGGGATTGGGATGAAAACTGACCTTTTCCAGTCCTATGGCCACTGCTGGGTTTTCCAAATTTGCTGGCATATTGAGTGCAGCATTTTCACAGCATCATCTTTTAGGATTTGAAACAGCTCAATTGGACTTCCATCACCTCTATTAGCTTTGTTTGTAGTGATGCTTCCTAAGGCCCACTTGACTTTGTATTCCAGGATGTCTGGCTCTAGGTCAGTGATCACACCATCATGGTTATCTGAGTCACAAAGAAAGATCTCTTTTTTAATAGTTCTTCTGTATATTCTTGTCACCTCTTCTTAATATCTTCTGCTTCTGTTAGGTCCATACCGTTTCTGTCCTTTATTGTGCCCATCTTTGCATAAAATGTTCCCTTGGTATCTCTAATTTTCTTGAAGAGATCTCTAGTCTTCCCCATTTTATTATTTTCCTCTATTTCTTTGCATTGATCACTGAGGAAGGCTTTCTTATCTCTCCTTGCTATTCTTTGGAACTCTGCATTCAGATGGGAATAGCTTTCCTTTTCTTCTTTACCTTTAGCTTCTCTTTTTTCAGCTATTTGTAAGGCCTCCTTAGACAACCATTTAGCCTTTTTGCATTTCTTTTAGTTGGGGATGGTCTTGATCACTGCCTCCTGTGCAATGTCACAAACCTCCACCCATAGTTCTTCAGGTACTCTGTCTATCAAATCTAATCCCTTGAATCTATTTGTCACTTCTGCTGTATAATTGTAAGGGATTTGATTCAGGTCATACCTGAATGGTCTAGTGGTTTTCCCTACTTTCTTCAATTGAAGTCTGAATTTGGCAAGAAGGAGTTCATGATCTGAGTCACAGTCAGCTCCTGGTCTTGTTTTTGCTGACTGTATAGAGCTTCTCTATCTTTGGCTGCAAAGGATATAATCAATCTGGTTTCGGTAATGACCATCTGCTGATGTCCATGTGTAGAGTCCTTGGAAGAAAAGCTATGACAAACCTAGAGAGCATATTAAAAAGCGGAGACATTACTTTGCTGAAAGCTATGGTTTTTCCAGTAGACATATATGGATGGGAGAATTGAACCATAAAGAATGGACCACTGAAGAACTGGTGCTTTTGTACTGTGGTGTTGGAGAAGACTCTTGAGAGTCCCTTGGACTGCAAGGAGATCAAACAAGTTAATCTTAAAGGAATCCTGAATCCTGAATATTCATTGGAAAGACTGATGCTGAAGCTGAGGCTCCAATACTTTGGCCACCTGATGCGAAGAACTGACTCACTAGAAAAGACTGTGATGCTGGGAAAGACTGAAGGCAAGAGGAGAAGGGGACAACAGAGGATGAGATGGTTGGATGGCATCACCGACTTGATGCCCCTGAGTTAAAGCAAGCTCCAGGAGTTGGTGATGACAGGGAAGGCTGGCATGCTGCAGCCCATGCGGTCACAAAGAGTCAGACACGACTAAGTGACTGAACTGAACTGAACTGAATTCTTGATGTAGTTGTGAGGAGAAAGGAGTTCTGGGTCCACCTATTCCACCATCTTGACTCCTCCTCTGTGTGTTTGTTTAAATTAAATAAAATGACTGATTTAGGCAATAAAGAGATATAATTGCTCATTTAACTGAACAGTCCAGAGTTTCCCGCCAGGCTTTAACCAAATGCTGAAATGATGAAACTAGTACTGTTTCTCTCTGCTTCTCAAATCTACATGTTTGCTGTTGGCTCCATTTTTCTCAGGTTTCTCCCCTCGTGGTTTCCAGAAGCTCCAGGAGACTGAGTCTCCAGGACCCACAGGCTTTCTTGTTCACTTGCAGGAAAGAAGAGCACATTCCCTCTTCCACTTTTGAACCAAAATCTTGAGCTTAGCCAGGGTTGTATTTGTCCTTCCCTGATCCAATCATTGTGGTGATTGAGATGATACATTTTAGCTTAAGTTAAACACCACATCCCATGTAAAATATTCCATCCCTAAAGCAGAAGATGGGTATCAAGTTCCCCTGAAGCCCGTGGATCATGGGAATAAGCAGTAGATATCACTAACCAGGAAAAAGGGAAACATGCGTTGGGTGACCAATGATAGTGACGTAGGCTACCTCCAGTGTTACCAGATTTGATTTGACCTACTGCTCAACAAGCAATTATCAAACTAAATACTAAAAGAAAAAAAAAATTGTAAAACAGAAACAACCTAATCTTAACAACTCTTCCTCATGGTACCGATCCTTTTTTGTCTCCTGCTTCTTGCTTGGGGAAATTTCTTTTAAAATAATATCCTAGTGTCTGCATTTGATACACAAAATTCGCCTATTTCCTAGGCGTCCTAGCCTACTTCTGTCTTCAGTCTCTGTCCTTGCCCTAGGACTTTGTTTGAACCCTTGGGGCTTTATGAGAAACAGGAGCCTTTGCCCAATACCCCTGGCTATGTGGGCAAGCTGCCAGTCTACATGTCCACATCTCCTTAAAAAGCATTAAAATGGTTCATAAATCACCCACGACTGAACAGAGTTTGCTCTAATTTTCATCACATCGCTTATTATTATTATTAATAATATTAATAATATCTGTAACATATGGGTCTTTCTGCTTTGATTTGACTTTGAAAATACAAAGAAAAAGAAGCGGTCTGTTGGGAGGGGGTCATCAGGACCCAAGCCCAACGGCAGTTGGGGTGGAGGGGACTCACCCCGGGCTTCCTGCCTTTGCCTCCTGCCATTTCACTTTTCTCCCCTCTGAGCCCTCTCTAAACACAGGTGAAGAACAATAACCAGCCTGCCACCAAATTTTCTATATGCAAAATAACCTCTCTCTTCTCGCTCCATTAATCCTCAAAGACTTTTTCACTTTAAAACTGGAGATATAACTGCTCACACAGGGTATTTAATACCATATGTAATAATAACCAATGTGATAAAAATTAGAGCAAATTTTGCTTCAGCTGTGAGGTAGTTTATGAAACACTTTAATGATCTTTAAGGAGATGTGGACACGCAGACTGGCAGCCTGCCCACACGGCAGGTGGCGTTGGGCACGAGCTCCTGACTGGTGGGGGAGGATGGCCCGAGCTCTATTGTTAGCTCTGCTGCCCTGCAACTGTGTGACCTTGAGCAAATCAATTAACCCCTCTGGATCTACCAGTTCCTTAGCTCTAAAGAACATGATTAAACTTGATGTTCTATAAGCTCTCTTCACCTGCAGCATTCTAAAATGTTCAAAGAAATTGATTTTGTTTTTAACAGGTCACAAATGAGAAGTTACCAATAAAGAGTTCTTATTTTTTCTACAACAGGAACGATCACTGAGAAACACTCATTCAGGCTGAAGGGATTAAGGAAGAGGTGGGGTGTAGACAGGGTGTAGACAGGTGGAGGAAAAGCTCCTGTGCAAGTCCTGACCCTCCTGAGTCTCTAGTGAGCCTCGGAGAACACCCTCACAGCCTCTGTGTGCATTTAACTCCCCATGCCCTTTGGCCTGGGGAGAGGTTGAGTATTCTAGATACATAGGATTCCCTTCTTCTGCAGCTCCTCCAGGGACCCAGTGCTCTCTCCCACCACCTCTATTTCCTAGAGGAGGGCCCTAACTAGGGGGGAAACATCCAAAGTATTGTCCCATGACAGCTAAATTAGGATGACAATTGGAAAGCTTGAAGTAACCGCCACTCCCTCTCAAAAATCTCACTAAAACAAGTAGGAAAGAGTTTTTCTGTTTTGCTTGTTTTGTTTTTATTTATTTTTGGCTGTGCTGGGTCATCATTGCTGCCTACAGGCTTTGTCTAGCTGTAGTGAGTGAGCTACTCTCTACTTGCGGTGTTCGGGCTTCTCATTGCTGTTACTTTTCTTGTTGCTCATTATAGCCTCTAGGTGCATGGACTCAGGCGTTGTGCTCAAACATGTATCCTGCAGCATGTGGGATCCTCTTGGACTAGGGATTGAACCAGGTATTGAACCTGTGTCCCCTACTTTGGCCGGCAAATACCTAACCACTGGACCACCAGGGAAGTTCAGGAAAGATTGATTGATTGATTGATTAAGATATGTATCTACAAGGACAAAGAAAAAAGATGAGGAGACAACAACTGAATTTTATCTGAATTCAGGAAGTTAGAAAATGCCTAAACGAGCAGTAACTGGTTTCAAAGACTCTAGTAAACAGAATCTTAAATCAGTGATGGTGGAAAATAAGAAGCAGCCCAATTTACACTGCAAAACCCCAAAGCTCATGAACTGGCAGCACTAGGTATCAGTAAAGTGGGGCTAAAGTAAGGGCTGGAGATAAAATGGATTGATTGAAGCTTCTTTTAAGAAGTTGCAGTTCCCCAGATTCCCCTCCCAATTCACACAGCAAGGAAACCACCTCTTCCCTACCATAGTAGGAGACTAGATGCCTTCCCTCTGAGAGCAAAGAGGAATGCTCTCTGGCAAAGGAAATCTGAGGGTCCTTGAGCTGGAGGACAGGCCTAATTGAGGGTAGGGAGAGCCACATGGAAAGCAGGAGGGTGTGAATGTTCACATACTGAATGTTAAAACATACTGGCCCTCTTCTACACTTTAACTACCAGAATAATGGCAGCCAGGCCTGTACCATCCAGGAGCCTGGAGGAGCCTTCTCTGAGTATTCTGATGCTCAAGAGAGAGACTTCAAAATTCTGACATAAGGATTTACTAGCCATTGGCGATGCTAGACCTCTGTACAGTGAAATAAACAACTGACAGGCCACAGTCTATGCTCTGAGAGCATCCAGTCAGCTCTTTATGCCCTATCCTTAAATATGAGCAGAGGTCAAAGATCACCACACATCTGAGAGCCTCGGAGAGACCAGAACAAACAGAGATAATTTTGAGGAAACAGAGTCTATCCAGGGAGAAAAAAAAATTTTTTTTTAATAACCCAAATTCTCAGACAGCAGGATATTACATCAATGAAAGAAAGTATATTTATAAAAAGGAATACTCATAGAACACAAAGGGAGCCTTTGAAAATTTAAAACATAGTAGTAAATTTTTTTAAATTATTATTTATTTATTTTTGGTTGTGCTGGGTCTTCATTGCTGTTCCGGGGTTTTCTCTAGTTGTGGTGATCAGGGGCTACTCTCTAGGTGTGTGGGCTTGTCATTGAGGTGGCTTCTCCTGTTGTAGAGACAGGCTCTAGAACTCAGGATCAGTAATTATGGCACACAGGTTTAGTTACTCTGAGGCTTGTGGGATCTTTCTGGACTAGGGATCAAACCCATGTACCATGCATTGGCAGGTGGATTCTTATCCACTGTGCCACCACAGAAATCCCGAAAGCTTTTTTTTCTGAAGTTAGTAAAGACATGGAAAAGAATAGTGCCCCATGATGTGAAACAAAAGGACAAGAGGATGGAATATTGGATAGCAAACATAAGACAATGGGAAGACCTATTCCGGAAGTACAACATCCAAATAAAGAGTCCAGAAAAATAGAACAGAGAAAACAGAGGTGAGGAAATAATCCTTGAAGTGATTCAGGATATCCTAGAGTTTGCAAATTGTAAGAGCCTATATAGTATCCAACATGGCTCTCTAAAATAGGCACACATGAAGGCATATCTTAGTGAAATTTCATAACCCTTGGGAGTTCCCATGTGGCACACTTAGTAAAGAATCCACCTGTCAAAGCAGGAGACGCAAGAGATGCAGGTTTTATCCCTTGGTTGGGAAGATGCCTCGGAGAAGGAAGTGGCAACCCACTCCAGTATTCTTGCCTGGGAGTCTCATGGACAGAAGAGGCAGGCTATAGTCCATGGGGTCACAAAGAGTCTAATAAGACTGAGCACACACACACACACACACACACACACACACAGGGACAAGCAGAACATCTTCAAGCTTCTAGAAGGAAAATAAAAATGAAAAACATTTTGATAGAATACATAAAAACTTGAAAATGACACCAACAGAAAGATACCCCGTGTTCTTGGATTGGAAGGATTAATATTAAAATGATAACACTACCCAAGGCAATCTACAGATTCAATGAATCCCTATCAAAATACCAATGACATTTTTTACAAAAGTAGAACAAACAATTTAAAAATGTACATGGAAACACAAAAGACCTCATATAGCCAAAACAATCTTGAAAAAGAAAAACAGAGCTAGAGGCGTCATGCTCCTTGTCTTCAAACTATGCGACAAAGGTACAGTTATCAAGATAGTATGATACTGGCACAAAAGCAGAGACAGATCAATAGAACAGAGTAGAGATCCCAGAAGTAAATCATGCACTTATGGCCAATTAATCTCTATGACAAAGGAGGCAAGAATATACAATAGAGAAAAGACAACCTCTTTATAAATGGTGATGGGAAAACTTGACAGCCCCATGTTTAAAAATTCAGTTAGAACACTCTCTAACATCACATACAAAAATAAACTCAAGATGGCTTAAAGACCTAAATGTAAGACCAGAAACCATAGAAATCCTGGAGAAAAACATTGGCAGAACACCCTTTGATGTAAATCATAGCAATATTTTTTTGATTCATCTCCTAAAGCAAAGGAAATAAAGGCAAAAATAGACAAACAGGACCTAATTAAACTTAAAAGCTTTTGCACATCAAAGGAAACCACTGACAAATGAAAAGATAGCCTACTGAATGGGAGAAAATATTTGCAAATGATATGACCAGTAAAGAGTTAATATCCAACATGTACAAACAGCTCATACACCTCAACATCAAAAAAACAAACAACCCAATTTTAAAAGTGGGTAGAAGAACTAAATAGACATTTTTTTCAAAAAGGAAATGCAGATGGCCAGCCAGCACATGAAAAGATGTTCAATATCACTAGGTGTCAGGAAAATGCAAATCAAAACCACAACGAGATGTCACTTCACACCTGTCACAATGGCTATCATCAAAAAGAACACAAATAACAAATGTTGGCAAGGATATTGAGAAAAGGGAACGCTATTGTACACTGTTGGTGGGAATGTAAATTGGTGCAGCCACTGTGAAAAACCTCCATACTGTTTTTCACAGTGAGTGCATGAATTTACATTCCCACCAACAGAATTACCATATGAGCCAGCAATTCTACTCCTGGGTATACATCCAAAAACAAAAAGTGCTAATTAGAAACGATACATGCACCCCAATGCTCTTAGCAGCATTATTTACAATAGTCAAGATATGGAGGCAACCTAACTGTCCACCAACAGATGAATGGATAAAGAAGATGTGGAATACTCAGTTCAGTTCAGTTCAGTCGCTCAGTCGTGTCCGACTCTTTGCGACCCCATGAATCGCAGCATGCCAGGCCTCCCTGTCCATCACCAACTCCCAGAGTTCACTCAGACTCACGTCCATCGAGTCAGTGATGCCATCCAGCCATCTCATCTTCTGTCGTCCCCTTCTCCTCCTGCCCCCAATCCCTCCCAGCTTCAGAGTCTTTTCAAATGAGTCAACTCTTCGCATGAGGTGGCCAAAGTACTGAAGTTTCAGCTTTAGCATCATTCCTTCCAAAGAAATCCCAGGGCTGATCTCCTTCAGAATGAACTGGTTGGATCTCCTTGCACTCCAAGGGACTCTCAAGAGTCTTCTCCAACACCACAGTTCAAAAGCATCAATTCTTCGGCGCTCAGCCTTCTTCACAGTCCAACACTCACATACATACATGACCACAGGAAAAACCATAGCCTTGACTAGACAGACCTTTGTTGGCAAAGTAATGTCTCTGCTTTTCAATATGCTATCTATGTTAGTCATAACTTTCCTTCCAAGGAGTAAGCGTCTTTTAATTTCATGGCTGCAGTCACCATCTGCAGTGATGTTGGAGCCCAAAAAAATAAAGTCTGACACTGTTTCCACTGTTTCCCCATCTATTTCCCATGAAGTGATGGGACCAGATGCCATGATCTTCATTTTCTGAATGTTGAGCTTTAAGCCAAGTTTTTCACTCTCCACTTTCACTTTCATCAAGAGGCTTTTGAGTTCCTCTTTGCTTTCTGCCATAAGGGTGGTGTCATCTGCATATCTGAGGTTATTGATATTTCTCCCGGCAATCTTGATTCCAGCTTGTGTTTCTTCCAGTCCAGCGTTTCTCATGATGTACTCTGCATCAACCATAAAAAAGAATGGGATTTTTCCATTTGCAGCAACATGAATGGACTTGGAGGGAATTATGCTAAGTGAAATAAGTCACATAGAGAAATATCATATGATATTACTTGTGTGTGGAATCTAAATAATACAGCAAACTAATGAATATAATAAAAAGAAGCAGACTGACAAGTGTATAGAACAAACTAGCAGTTACCACTGGGGAGAGGGAAAGGGGGAGAGGAAGTACGGGGTAGGGGAATAAGAGATTCAAACTATTATTTAGCAAATAAGCTACAAGGATATATTGTACAACATGGGAAACATAAGCCAATATTGTATAATAACCATAAATGGAGTATAACCTTTAAAAACTGTGAATCACTCTTTTGTAACTTATATAATATTGCACAACAAATATACTTTAATAATTGATCAATCAATCAAGAATTAGAATTCCTGGGGCTTCTTCAACAAAGCCCCTGCCATGTGCTCAGCGGTTCCAGCCAAATTTTCAGTGCTTGACTCTTTTCCTTTTTTGGTCATGCCACAGGGCTGGCAGGATCTCAGCTCCCCAACTAGGGCTTGAACCCAGGCCACAGCAGTGAAAGTGCAGAGTCTTAAGCATTGGAGCACCAGGGGTTTCCCTTCAGTGCTCTACTCTTAAATATAAGTTAAAGACTGAGGACAAAAGAAAATTATAAATGATGATAGTAGAAGACTAAGTCCTGTTTAAAAGTCTAAAACTCATTCCCCTCTCCACTACATCCTGAGCAACCAGTGGGATGGATGGAGCCAGAGCTAAGGACCTGCCTGCCAGCGAACCCTTTATTTTTCCCTCAGACTTCACCTCTGCCACCCAACCTTTCATTATTCACTGCTACCACCCTTTCTCTCTCTCTCACCCACACAGAGACACACATACACTAGCTTAATTTGAGGACATGCATCATGCTGCTTTTCTTGATAGCAAAAATTGTTAATTATGGCTCTGCCCAGGAAATAGGCAAAGATTCCAGGAGCTCAGGCCTTGACAGTAGGGAGCTGCACTTCTCTTTGGACAAAGAGTCAGACTAGACTTAGTGACAAATTCTAAATTGGTATGAGACTTTCCGATTTCCTTGAAGCATAATGCTCCATTGATTGCAAGCTGAGTCATATATTGAATCTGCTTCTCACACTGTCAGTGGGAAGTGTAATTCCTGAATGACTCCCAGCAGACATTTATAGATTTTTCAGTCTGTTAAGTTATAAAAGATATTCGAAGTCTTTTTTTCCTGAAGACCTTTAAATAAATCTTGATCTCAACAGCAAAGCCATTGAACATAATCACATTCACACACTGGGAGTGATCTGCATGGAAGCAAGAGTTAGGTTAACGAGGATAGAAAAACAATCAAGTAAGTGTGCAAAGGAAGAATGAACAGAAGACTGAAGACTGGAGTTCCACCTTGCAGTGTGCTCTTATTTAAGAGGTAGAAGAAAGAAAACCAGCTATTTAAGGAGACAGGACAAAGATGGGAATGAGAACTTGCTTAGGATGCCAGGACAGAAATACAAGAAAAAAAATACTTCAACACCACTCATTATTAGAGAAATACAAATAAAAACTACAATGAGGTATCACCTCACACCAGTCAAAATGGCCATCATCAAAAAATCTACAAACAAGAGATGCTGGCAAGGGTGTGGAGAAAAGGGAACCCTCTTGCACTGTTGGTGGGACTGTAAACTGATACAGCCATTATGGAGAACAGTATGGAGATTCCTTAAATATCTAGGAATAAAGCTACCATATGACCCAACAATCCCACCACTGTGCGTATTCCCTGAGAAAATCAGAACTGAAAATGACACATGTATCCCAGGGTTCACTGCAGCACTCTTTACAATAGCTAAGACACGGAATCAACCTAGATGCCCATGACAGATAAAGAAATTATGGTACATATATATGAAGGAATATTACTCAGCCATAAAAAGAATGTATTTGAGTCAGTTCTAGTGAAGTGGATGAACCTAGAGCCTATTATACAGAGTGAAATAAGTCAGAAAGGGATAAACAAATATAGCATATTAATGCACATACATGGAATCTAGGAAGATGGTACTGCTTAACCTATTTGCAGGGCAGCAATGGAGAAACGGACATAGAGAAAGACCTGTGGACACAGTGGGGGAAAGAGAGGGTGGGACGAATTGAGAGAGTAGCATGGAAACATACATTACCATAGCTAAAATAGACAGCCAGTGGGAACTTGCTGTATGATGCAGGGAGCTCAAACCCAGTGCTCTGTGACAACCTAGAGGAGTTGGATGGGGTAGGAGATGAGAGGGAAGTTGAAGAAGGAGAGGACATATGTTCACCTATGGCTGATTCATGTTGATGTACGGCAGAAACCAACACTATATTGTAAAGCAATTACCCTCCAATTAAAAATAAGTACTTTAAAAAAAAAAAAGAAAAGAAAGTGCTAGGAAATTAGTGCTTTCCTATCCTTGCTGCAGCGCAACAGCCCTTAGTCAATGACTAACTAGAGTTGGTGTATAAATACCCCAGGTTCCACACCCCTTAGGATAATTCTGAGCACATGTTCTGCACTGACTCCTAGAGTTCCTGTGCAGCGTTAAGTTCTAATCACAGTGGTCACACTGACTTGATAGGATACCGTTTATTGCCTCTGTTCCTTTTTCTTTCTCACTTTCCTTACTGTTGCTTCCTGGCATCATCTGTAAAAGACTACAATGAGAAAAGGCCATTGATCAGATAGCCTGAAGATTCCTGAGAGATCAAGATCTGTCAAATGGAAAATGCAGAAGCAACATGAGGAATTAGAGACAGAAATGGAAAACTCTTGTCAGAAGTTTAGCTTTTAGAAGAAGAAAAGAAACAGGGGATGGGGCTGGTGGCATTGATGGGACAATGTTGCTCAGTCACTCAGTCATGTCTGGATCTTTGCAACCCTATGGGCTGCAGCCCAGCAGATTCCTCTGTCCAGGAGCCTCTGTTCCTGTCTCAGTTCAGGCCATTAGCATCTCTTGCTTGAACTACAATGGTCTCCTAAGTCATCTCACTGCTTTTAGTCTTGGCCCACTCAACACTTTCTTCACACTCCTGCCAAATAGATTTCCTGCTGTTTAAAACATCTCCAGTCTTTGTTACATGCTTGTGTGGGGTGTGTGTGTGTGTGTGTGTGTGTGGTAAGGGGTGGGGAGCAGGTTATGAGAGAGAGAAAGACTGTAGAAGGATGTTCATGGGGAAAATTGTGTCAAGGACCCTAGCTTTCTGGGTCCTTTCCCATCTCCTTTTCTGTAGGTTCAAAAAAAGATAATGACTCCTCCAAAGATAATGAATCTTTACCTGGGGTCAGCCCCTGTGAACCAGGATAAAGACAGGAAAGACATCCCCTGGTATTTTTCATCTATGGATGACAGCCACCAGCGGAGTGCCCACAGTTAAGAAGCAGAACTGAAGGAGGGTCATGATACAGACAGAAAGCTCAAGGTGCAGGAACCCTCCTAAGGTAAGTATCTTCAAGGCAAAGGCCAACTTAGCAAGACACAAGAAGGGGAATCTCTTTTTTCTTAGAAAATTCTTATTTCAAAAGTTGGTTATGGACTGAGGAGGGAGACATTCCCATCTTAGATCTCATATGGGCCAACAACAACATCTCCCAAGACAGTGGTCTTTGACCTGAGGCTTGTATAGCTCTAGAGGCACACGAAGATTTTCTTATTTCTTTTCTGCTAAATGACTGATGTGGATTTGCATCCTGTCCTACCTACTATTTTACGGTTATCCTTCTCCTTCTTTACAAAAGAGAGTCACACCTGTCACTCATCCTGAAGCTTACTATGGTGTACCAAAAAAGGGTGTGAGTGTATTGGGGTGGAGGAATTTGATAATTTTGTGTC
This sequence comes from Bubalus bubalis, assembly GCF_019923935.1. NCBI lineage: Eukaryota > Metazoa > Chordata > Mammalia > Artiodactyla > Bovidae > Bubalus > Bubalus bubalis. Next base: position 177,291,993 of record NC_059157.1, read on the forward strand.
GGTGCTAAGGTGAATCACTGGATTACAAAACTTTTTGTAAGCAAGGTGTTTCCTATTCTTTCTTCAACAAATTGAAGGAGGATCTAATCAAGTTATCAGCTGACAGCTCAAAGAAAATAAATTTTTATAATATATAATTCTATTATTTTGTGTCATATAACTTAAAGGAGTTTGAAGCCCTGAGTGACATTTATTTATAACAAAATGCCTTCCATCTCCATCATCTTACTCATATAAATAAGATTTCTCAGGGCTCACACATATATAAGCAAACGAAAAAGAAATACGGTTGCTACTGGATGCTATCTTGTTTCAGCAATAATTTTCATCCATCTATTCATGAACCAATTTTTTAAATAGCCCTCCACTTCATTAATAAACTTACTCTAACTAATTTTAATCTTGATGTTTTGTATTACTTATCAAAACTTGGGGTATATTTATATTGTTTTAATCAAATAAGTACTTATATTAATTGTAATGATAACTCAATCCATAAAAAGTATTTAAATGATTTCTAATGTAGGCTAATGGCCATAGCAAACATTTTAAAATTCCATTTCAATTTATATACACAATTTTGTCACAAAGAAGCATGATAGTGTGATCAATAAAAGACTGACAAGCATAAAAATATAATTCTGTGAAGGAAGTGAGATGGAAATATAAGTTCAAGGAGAAAAAAAGATGCAATGAAATTTTGCAGTACAAAATTTTCTACTGAAAAAAAGGCTGTTCATGTATATTTTAAATGGATATTGGTTGGAGGATGGTACTGCATTGCTTTGGTATTTAAATTCTACTGGATTCATTTAAAACAGTTTATTTTAAAATACCAATATTTATAAAGCACCAGAAAGTATATCCTTTGCCATGATTAAACTTATGATAAACATTTTAAAGTTCAACTTAAAAATATGCAAGAAATGCACAGGATATATAGTTTTCAAATTATTTTAAGGAACATAAGAGCAAAAATGTTTGAAGCCCACTGAGTTACGACGATTTTATTTTGTTTTAAGTTAACCATCACCATAAAAGGGTTCCCAGTCCTGATAATGCTCCTTATCACCGAGGATAAACTTCTTAGCATTGAGCCAGGGTCATAAAGTTCTATCTGCCTACTTCAGATTCCACCAACTTCCTATTTGGCCTACCCCCTCCTTTTGCCTCATTTTCTACTTGGCCCCCCTCTCACATGGGATCCTTACAACTCCTCCCCAAACCACCATCTCATTCTGTACCTCAGGCCTTTGCTCAAACTTCTCCTTCTGCCTGGGATGCTCCTCAACTCTCCCCTTAGTTCCCCTTCTCCATCCAACAGGGAATTTCAACCTCAAACTGTCATTCATAATGGGTCGTTCATTAGCATGACCAACCATCCCAGTTTTCCCAGGACTGAAAGATTTCCTCAGAATGAGGGACTTTCAGCAATAAAACCAGAACAGTCCCGGGTCAAACAGGATAGTTGGTCACTTCACTATTCTGTGTTCAAGGAATTCACCATGTGGTTTGGGAAAAGCAACCCCAACTTTAGGGTGTTAGGGTCTTTCTTCCCACTGACCACCTCTCACCTGTGGAAGATAATCACTCATCTGTGTTCTTAGAGCCCTTTCTTAGGATAATGCAATTCAAATGCTGTAACCCTTTAAGCTACTGTATTCCCAATTATGAACTCACACTTCAAAGAGCAGCTCCTTTGTGATCTTAAAAGAAATACTCTCTTCTAATTAATTAAACTTATTAAGCTTGCATATTCAACTCCTGCCAGTGCATGCCTTAGATCACTTCAAAATAACTGATCTGCAAAGATTGGGGTTTGTAATGTCCTAAATATAATTTTGAGAAGAGCATTATAAATTTCCTGTGACTGTATGAATATGTGTGGGGGGAGGTGGAAGATGGAAAGTTGAGTCTAAGTCATTGAAGTGTTTCCAGAATTTCTCAAGGTCAGATTGTGATCAGGAGTGAAGAAGCCATAAAGACGTATTACCTGACTGAGCTCCAATCCAGTAAGCATGATAGCATCTACTTTATTGAATTACTGAAAGTATTGAAAGAGGCAGCATAGCAACTTGGTTAGAAAGACAGATCGTGGAGTGAGGCTGTTCTTGGCTTGAAATCTGTCTCTCTAGCTTACTAGCTACGTGACCTTGGGCAAGTCACTAGAACATCTCTGTATCCCAAGTCCTTCATCTGTAAAATGGGGATAACAATAGAAGATGCCTCACAGGTTTCCCATGAGGATTAAATGAATTAATATGTGCAAAGTGCTTAGAGCAGTGCCTGGCACACAGTAAGTGATATAGAAGTGTTTACAAAGAAATGCATGGAAAGTGCCAGGAGCATTAACAGAAGCTGGGGATATATACATATATATAAGCTATTATTGTTTTTATAGGTGTCTTTCTCAGCTAGAATCTCTAAACTTTCAGAGAATAACTGGATTCAACAGAAGTTCAACAAATTACTGAACCATGAAAATAGATTTTCTAACTCTCTACTGAGAGTTCTTTGTTCAAATTATTTAAGGCTCACTGAGAAAAGACTTTGAGAGATAGATTGTTTTTTGCATTGATAAGAAAATCTGACAATTGACAATAGAATTATCTTAAACAAACTGTTTTATATTAGCAAGGGCATCCCTGAGGTTTTCATTCAAATGTTTCATTTCCATCATTGTTCTGCTTGCAGGGGAAGGGAGGCCAGCATTTGCAGCATGGTTCAGAGTCCAGGTCAGCAGGCAGCCTTCCTCAGCAGGGCTCCCCTTGGTACACAGGACTGTGAAACCAATTTTGGGTTACCATGGCAACTAAGGGAGGTTCTGGAAATTTTTCCAAATGAAACATTCATTCAGGGCATCAACAGGCATGGCCTGGGGGGAGGAGGGGGTGAGGAGAGGGACAAAAATGCACTGTCCCTGACCCCACCAAGTTCACAAGTCTGTTGGAGAGAAAGAGTGTTTTAAAAAATCATTGTGTTAAAAAGATGCTTTTTAAAAACATTTTAAAGCTTCTGAAATCAGATATGTCAATGGATGAGTTCATTTAACATATGGGTTCTCCCTATTAGTAATAGATATAGATCCAGATATCTATTACTAAGTTAATAGATTAAAAGATGTCTTACAATCTGTAACTGCTTGGAACTGAAGAAATTTGATATACTGCTGTGCCCTGTGCTGTGACTGAAGCCTGTTCAAAGGACAGAAGGGACCAAGTGTTGGAGGGAGGGAGAAGCAGCAGAAACGTAGTTGAGCTCCCCAGGAAGCGTTCTGCAAATTTTTGCCTTGGGTCTGAATTATTTGGATACAGAAAAAGATACAGGACTGTGCCAGCAGGATGCAAATCAAATTCCCCCTACCTTCTCTCTCTTTCAACATGCCACACCAGCCTTACCTTATTACACAGAGATGACAGAAAGATGAAAGGAATAGAACTTGCATGGCAAGGCTTGTGCCCACAGATGGCCATCTGTGAGCACTGATCCCTGGCTCTTGCAGCCTAGGCAGCAAGAGGCAGATCTGCTGAGGGAGGCTCTGTCTGTTGTATCCACTTTTAGCATGGCTACTCTCAGGGGCACCTTCAGTCAAACCAATAAGAAACCCTACATATACTATAAAGTGCCAGCACCGCACTCTTCCTTGTGAACTGGAGGGAGAGTACTGTCCAAAAACCAAGAATAGCAAACACTTACATAGACCTTTCTGTGTAAAAACTCTGACACTGTTCTAAGAGGCTTACACAGTGAATTCATCTAATACACACAACAACTTTATAGATATGACTATCCCTATTGTGGATTTCCCAGGTGGCTCTGTGGGTAAAGAAACTGCCTGCAAAGCAGGAGACTCGGATTCAGACCCTGGTTGGGAAGATCCCCTGGAGGAGGGCATGGCAACCCACTCCAGTATTCTTGCCTGGAGAATCCCCATGGACAGAGGAGCCTGGTGGGCAATAGCCCATAGGATCGTAAGAGTCGGACACGACCGAAGCGACTGAGCATGCATTCCCATTGTGGTCTTCCCTGGTGGCTCAGTGGTAAAGAATCTGCCTACAATGTAGGAGATCTGGGTTCAGTCCCTGGGTTGGGAAGATCCCCTGGAGGAGGGTATGACAACCCACTCCAGTATTCTGGCCTGGAGAATCCCCATGGACAGAGAAGCCTGGCAGGCTAGACGGGGTTGCACAGGGTTGGACACTACTGAAGCAACTAAGCAGCAGAAGCAGCAGCATCTCCATTGTACTGATAAGACAATAAAGGCATAGGGGTGAAATAACCTGCTCTCAGCACCACATTCTACAAAGCACCGAGACATGAACTCAGTCTGAATTTAAAGTCCAAGTTCTCTACCTTCTGCTCCTTCTCAGGCTTGCTGTGAGTTAGACAAGCCCACATGGGGGTCCAGGACCATACAGACAGCTCTTAACTTTGCCTTTCGTGGTATATTCCCATCCTTAGAGAGTAGAGAGCAGGGAGAAGAAATAAAGGTGGGCAAGGCTTCTATTGAACTTGAATGTCTAGCTACTGCTGCTGATGTGGGATCAGGTGGGGTGAGGGTTCCTGACGCTCAGGCCACCTCATGTGGCCAACTCCTCATAGATAAAAAAGAAACCTCTCCCTTTTGCATCCTTTCCAGCTCTTCATCCACAGGCCTTTCATTCATTTACCCAGAGGTCTTGAGGGACAGAGAACTAAAGAACAAATGCTCAAATCCAAAAACATGAAAGCCTATGACTGACAAAGAAAACACTTCTGGAGACAGAATATAGACTGGGAAGTTGCCAGCTTGCGATCACTGGTCTATTTCTTATTTATTTATTTTTTGACTCTGCTGGGTCTTTGTTGCTTCATGAGCTTTTCTCCAGTTGCAGTGAGCAGGCTATTCTCGAGCTGCAGTTCGCAGGTTTCTTGTTGAAGTGGCTTCTCTTGTTGCAGAGCAGGAACTCTAGGCGTAGGGGCTGTAGTTGTTGCAGCTCCCAAGGCTCTAGAGCCCAGGCTCAAATGTGGCGCAAGGGCTTCCCTGCTCCACGGCATGTGGGATCTTCTCGGACCAGGGATCAAACTGGTGTCTCCTGCATTGGCAATCTGATTCTTTACAAGCGGTCTATTTCTTTGTTCCCTGCTCATAGCCAGAGCCTCACTTGCAATGCAAGAGACCCAGATTTGATTCCTGGGTCAGGAAGATACCCTGGTGAAAGAAATGGCAACCCACTCCAGTATTCTTGCCTGGAGAATTCCATGGACAGAGGAGCCTGTTAGGCCACAGTCCATGGGGTCACAAAGAGTCAACCATGACTGAGCACAAGAGAGCACCCCTTTCTGGTGCTCAGCCTCTAAGGAACTGTCACCTTGGCATCCTGTCCCATCCTAATCCCTTGAGGGATAGCCCAGGAGAGGCTTTGTTGATCTGGGTCTTAAAGGATGGGTATGAGTTTGCCAGGGAGGAGTTTGACAATGAAGAAAAATGTAGAAAGAAGTAGCAAGAGCAAGGTCCTCCCTGGTGGTTCAGTGATTAGGAATCTGCTTTGTAATGCAGGGTATGTGGGTTCCATCCCTGGTCAGGGAACTAAGAGCCCACATGCTTCAGAGCAACTAAGCCCACACACCACAACCTTGCCCCACAATGAAGAACAAGCACAGCCAAAATAATAATAATAGCAAGAGCAAAGACTGAGGGGTAGAACACTTATGAGACTGCTTGAGGATTTGTGGGTGATTTTATGTGACTGGAGAGTATGGGCTTTGGAGGAGGCTGGAGAGGGAGGCAGGGCTCAGTAGGATTCCAGCATCTACTGAAGAAACTTAGCTTTTACCCTGGAGTTGTGAGAGAAGTCCTCTGAGATTTTAAGCTAGAAAGTAGGATACTTTGATTTCTGTTTAGAATCTTCACCCTGACAGCTGCAAGGAGATGATCAGAACCAGTAGAGAGCTGCCAGGAGGCCAGGCTACTTGAACCAAAGCAGAGGCTCTCAGGAGGAAGTGCAGAGGTCCCAGGGATAATTAGCTTATAGGAAGGATGGTGTTCAGTGATGTGGTGGGGGGACGGGTAGGGAAGAGAACACTGCAGTATGGATAATGTTCGAGCTGGTTCAGGAAAACAGTCTAGAACATGACTTTGTAGAATCTGTGTCATTTTGACTTGAATTTATCCTTGAATTGTCTCAAATATGAGTAAATCTCTGTAGAACTGCTTTAAAAGTTCATTCTGTTCTAGTCCAGTTGTAACTGAGATTAACAGTTACAGTTTCCTCTCTAATTGTAGCAGAGGGAGAAAAAAAGCACAGAACCCACTTGTGAGGAAAAGTGGAGGAACACAGGCAGTAATACGGCAATGGTAGGTGGGCACGTAGCTGGCGTTAGCTCCATAACTCTTGGTAGCTCCCATGTTCTCTTGGTTCCCCTCTCTCTCTAACTCTCTCAAAGCTTCCAACCAGCACTGTTCATCTTCAGTTTTCCAGCCTTTAATTGACTGACTCCTCCGAAGCAGGCACCTCTGGTCTATTTAGTCAATGCTCTGAAAGGCAAAACGACACTTAGTCAGACGGATCCCGAAATCTCCAGATTCAGGACAATTATCAGCTAGAGAAGGGGTGGGTAGGTAACAGGGAAAACTGCTCTTTGAATCAAGGTCCCCCTGGGGAGATGAGCTGTGGGTGGCTCAGTGCTCAGAGGTTTTGTTCAGAATGAACCACAAGGATTGGGAGGCATGAGAGTCAGCTTTGAGCTGACTCACAAGGGACAGTGCCAAGGCACGGGAGACATGAAATTCAGCAAATAAAATAAGGCCATGATCTTTACCTTCAGTGGTAGGAAATCCAGCTGCCTACACGGACCATTCAAGAGTGAAGTGGGTTGGGGAGACTGGTACCCTGGAGCAGGTATGTCTCATCCAGAAGGGGCAACTCCCACGCAGCTCCAGCCAAGACCCTGTGGCAACATGGGCCCAAGAAAGGGAGAGCTGCCAACTCCTCAAGAGGAGGCAGAAGTTCAGTTTTATGAGGCATCTCCTGGTCTGGGGATGTTGGCAATTAATTCAAACTTTAAAGACAGTGAGCAGGCCAAACAAAGCTCACTTGTTGGGTGGATTTGGCCCAGCAGCTACCAAGTTGCAATCTCTGCTCGGAAACTAAACATTAAGCTCTGAATTTCAACAATCCAGAGCTAGAACAGGAAAGATGGTGAAGATATCAGGAGGCGGGAAAGAGGCAAATGGTTCATCGGACCGGAGGAGTCATTAGTCCAATTCCTAATGGCATAGATGGGGAAACTGAGGCTTGAGAAGACAAGTACTGAGGGGCATAGGGTTTCAGGGAACCCGTGGCATTTGTATCAAGAACAAGGAGCTCAGAGCAAGCTTGAGAAAAGCAGCTCTGAGCCGGCCTGACGCATTTGCTCCTCTCCCTTCAGTCTCCTGTTTGCTTATTTATTTAGTTCCCTAGTTTGCAGCTGTGACTGATACATATGTCCTTTTCTGAACTCTGGGTTCTCCCCATTGGACTCCTGGAGGCTGTCTTGGGCTTCATCTGGAGCCCAGCCCAGACCTCTCATCCTGAAGCTGGTGCTATGTCTGAGTCTGCTGGCACTGTTCCCCACCCCCAGTCCTCTCGGGGCCTGTCTGAGCCCCACTGTGCTGGTGTGACAGGGCAAAAATAGCCCTGGATCTCAGTCTGCCTGAGTCCTGTGTTCTGTCCACTCGGACACACTGCTTCCCGGGATTAATATCTCCTGCAGAGTGGAAATGCAGGTTTGAATATTGGTTTTGAACGTGAACTATAAAGCGAGTTTGAGTACATCTCAGTTTTGGTTTGTCTCACCCATTTTGCCCTCTCATAGTCAGGGCCAACTTATCTGTTAGGCACAGCAAGCACAGCATTGAGGATCTGTGACACTTGAAAGGGACCACCAATTTTTTTTTTTTGAAAATCAGAATATGGATTTCCCTAGTGGTCCAGTGGTTAAGACATCATCTTCCAATGCAGGGGTTGCAGGTTCGATCCCTGGTTGGGGAGCTAAGATCCCATATGCCTCAGGGCCAAAAAATTGAAACAGTATTGCAACAAATTCAATAAAGACTTAAAAATGGTCCACATTAAAAAAATATTTTAAAAAATCAGAATGAAAATAAATACAATGACTATATAAAAACAAATCCAGTATACTTAATGCCAGTGAACTGTACACTTAAAATGGCAAATTTTCTGTGATGCATAATAACACACTAAAAAAAAGTGAATGCAGCAGCCTGGATTGTATTCATCTTTATACCAACAATCATAAAATACAATTTTTTTAAAAAATGAATGGAAAAAAAGGCCTACAAATTCAAAATGCCAAGGCTCATGAAAGTCATAATTCAGATCTACTAATAATGAATAGTTGGTTAATTCATATCAGTGATGAGGTTTGTATTTATGGGCCAAATCATATGGACTGCCACTTGTCCATGGCTAATCATGTCCATGGCCTAATCATGAAGGCTACACACCAAGATCTAGGCTCCCAGCACCTGTCGCCTGGTGACAGTACAAAGATTGTAGATGATTCAGACGAGATGCTGAGGACAGTGGTTGTGAGAACCTTGTTAGTTCCAGTTTCCACAGTCCAGGTTCCCCCTTCACACAGTAAACCCAGACACTTGGAGGTAATCAATTTTATTCCAAAGTGCATTTTTTATATTCTTTAAAAAATTAACAAGTCTTCCTCTTGGCCTACCAAAACAACCTTTTGGTGGCTCTCCCTGGCTGGACTTTTGCTCCCATCCAACCCAGTATGATCTTTGTAAACTTCTATTTCCCTGAACTAAGATTCTTCAATGACTCCCAATATTTTCATTATTACAAAAACTCAATGGAGATCCCACATTTACTCAAGCAAGTAAAACAAATGAACTCAAAACTGCTTGAGTTTGGCCTAAAATTGTACCAGCATGCTTGGTTTAATTAATCAATTTTAGGAAAACAAATGTATTTTTTTTCCAGTCCCATGCTGTGTTTTGCAGAGGTCTCTCACACAAGGGCCCTTGGGGAAAAGATCATGAATGGGTCCTGCGAAGTGCTAAGGCGTGGGGGCCCCTGCCTTGGCACCCCTGGAATTGCCCGGGAGGGTCAGGCCAACTGTTACTGTTACTCAGCTGTTACTCCAGCCACAGAGAAATTACTGACTAGCTGACTCTGGGACTCCAGGAGAGGGGGAGGGGACGATGAGGAATCATCACATTAAAATTCAATGCAAAGTGAAAGCTTGTCTTGAGCAAGGGTGAATGACTCAGCAAGAAACCTGTTTCCAGGATTTAGTTGCTGCTCTCCACAATTTCTATATTAAACAAAAAGCACATACTTTTTATCTACTTGAAATAATTCCATAACTCACCAGATGGCAAGTAAGCAACAAACACATTTCCTGGAATGTGTTTTAAGTCCTAAAGTGAAAGGACTGCTTAGGGTCACAGCTACTTGGTGTATCTGGTCTTTGTGAGAAAACTGGCCTTTGGCAGCATGAAAGAGGCTTTGGTTTTTTAAGTCTAGTTCTGCTTGCTCACCTTTATAGTATGTAGTTATCATCTCCCCCCTCCCAATTTGGGGGGAAATCAATAAATATATACTCAGTTCACTTTTTATTTTATTATTTTTAAATTTATCTTTATTTATTTATTTTTATTATTTGGCTGTACTGGGTCTTAGTTGCAGCATGCAGGATCTTTTTTTTTTTTTTTCAATAATAGAGCTATTTTATTAAACATATGAATGTACTTATTTTGTACAACACGCATTTCTTTCTTTCCTCTGCCAGAGGAAGCCAGCGCTCTAGAACCCCATGTTTATAAAACACACTTTTGGCAGCTACTATGACAAGGTGAAAAAAGTGCAATTCTGAAAGTAACAACACATAACCAAAGTGGGAAACAAAAAAAGGCAGAGGTGAGTGGGCCCAGTGCTGCTCATCTTCTCTCAAGAGGAAACAATTTAAGAACAGAAACTCTTGAGCATTATTTAAGCAGTACTGCCCAACTCTCTTGGTAGCATCTCTCTTTCAATTGCATTTATCTTGATGTTGTAACTAACTAATCTGTTACTTCTTTAAGAAATTCTGCCCTGGTTTATATCCTTTTCAGTGGCCCATATCCCTTTGAGCTTCAAAAACACAGAAGTCGCTCAGTTGTGTCCGACTCTTTGCGACCCCATGGATTGTAGCCCACCAGGCTCCTTGGTCCATGGGATTTTCCAGGCATGAATACTGGAGTGGGTTGCTGTTTCCTTCTTCTAGGCATGCAGGATCTTTAGTTACAGCATGAGAACCCTTAGCTGTGGAATATTTGTTCTAGTTTTCTGTCCAAGGATGGAACCCCAGAGTTTTAGCCACTGAACCACTAGGGAAGTCCCTTCTTAATTTATTTAAGTAGTACTTATTAGATACTTTCACTGTGCTACTCTGGACCTAGGAGCCACAGCAGCGAACAATTCAAAGTTCTTAATGAAAGCTGTTTGGGAATTCAGGTTTATGTGGTATAGGTGGGCATGTGACCTTGGTTATGTCTTAGCATAGTCTCTCCCCTTAACTACCAGTAATGACTCAGAAATGTGCATGTGTCTTAGATGAGGTTCCCTAGATGAAGAACCTGAGGCAAGGATTCAGAGGTAAGAAAGACAGGGTGTGCTCTTAGGAGAAACATGTACGGGGGTGAGGGAAGAAAGATAAAAAAGAGGAAAGAAACAAGCAGAGAGCTGGTGTAGAGGAATATAGAGAATCAGAGTCCTGATGACACTGTCTCACAACCAGCTGTATAAACAGGCAGGTAGCCTTGGCCAGCTGGGCAAAGTATAAAAGCTGAGTCCCGGGGGCACAAATATTTAAAGAGGGAACCAAAGAAGAGACACTCATGGAGGATGCTCAGAGGTCAGAGAAACACGAATCTAAACTGAAGAAGAGGTTTTGAGCCTGTGTCAGTAAGGCTTTGCATAAATTCCTTTAGGAAATTAGTGTAGTGGAATATCTCTGGGCAGCACCTTCCCCCTTTTCTAGATCTCCTGCAACTGTGAAATGGATATGTTCACTGTTGCCTCTAAATCAACCCCCCCACCCACCCATGGACATGATCCCTTGCATAGTTCCTGATCACTCTGGAGTCCTGTCTCCTCTGGCCACAGTTTATTAGAACCTATGGAAATCAATCCAAAGGCAACCAAATTCTCTGATTAAGCTGAAAAGTCAAGTGATTGACTCTGATGGATATTTTAATAAAAAACCATAGAGAGTGAACCTAAATCAGCACAGGAACAAGTCAGCACCACAGCTAACAGGAAACAAAAATAAAGAAAGAAGGGTCACCTTGAGAAGAAAGAAGAAACTGGTCTCACAGAGAAGCAGATTAATAAAGCAAATGCAAAAGAAGCAGAAACCAAGAGCCATACCACTTTGTGAGAACGGCAGGGGTAGCTTTGTTACTGAGTCCAAGCTCACTCTGTTCACTGCACGACAGGCCCATGAATCCCAGAGACAAAGTTGAGGCAAGGACAAGGGCTTATTCCGAAAGCTGGCTGACCAAGAAGAAGGCAGACTAGTGTCTCAAAGTAACCATCTTGTCAGGGTCTGGATGCGTTTCCTTCGTAGGGTCAGAGAAAGAAGCCATGAGGAACTAAAGTCAAAAGGCAGAATAGAGAGGGAGAGCAGGATTGAGAAGGGAAATAAAGTGAAAGGGTCTTCAGTGTTGCATAACATCTCAAGGGATTGACCAGCCTTTGAAAGTAGTGTGTTAATCTCTTCCTTTTGTTATAGCTTTCCACAGGTGGGCAGGGTCAGATTATCTCTCTATGAGCTGAACAAAGGCATTGTAGTTTACAGTCAGGCAGAGGGACAGAGTCCTCTGAGGCAGGCCATTATACATGATTGTAATAAAAAAAAAAAAGCAATGAAAAGCAAGTCAAAGAAACAGTTCCAACATGGAGTCAGGCTTGGCTTCTTCTCTGCAACAGCTTCTCATCCTGACTTTCTAGTTTGAGTCCCATGCCAACAGCTCAGCCTCATTTCCTGCCCTCAGATGCTTAAGACACTGTTCATTGACCTCTCTTACAATAATATACCCTTCACATAAGCTAATTCAAATATCCTGTTCTATGACCAGTCCTCTCTGAATTATGAGACAATATGCCTATTACATCTCTGTGGCCCATTAAACAGATGTGTATTATTTAGACAGTATGGTAGATGGATTTATTGGCACCAATTCTTCACCTTTGCCTGCAAACACACCTTTTGCCATGTGACTTTATTGTTCTTTTCATTAGAGGCAGAATATATTTCTCCTTATTTTGTGTAAAGCTTTGTGATTCTCTTTGGCCAAGAGGATATTGTTGGACACTATGCATGGGAAAGCTTAAAATCTGTTCGTGCAATTCAGCTTGCCCTCTTGCATCTCGGCTGTCACAATGAGAACTGTCCTAAGGAACAATTGCCCTCGCAGCCTGAGCCTTAGAGTGAACACATAGGGAGCATATCTGGGCCCTATTTTCAATGAAGAGCCAAACACAGGTGAACCCATAGCTTGAAGCAGAGCCAGCCAATCAAATCCAGTCTAGATCAGTCAACTCTCTGATACACAAGCAAAAATAAATGAGTTTGGTATCATTTGCTACACAGAATTATTGAGACTATAGCTCACTAACACGTCCACTAACAATTCCTGGAATATTCCAACCAAGTAATGCTATTACCATCTTTCTACACGTATTGAAATTTCCTTGGCCTTCCCCTCAGTTCATAGGAGGACCTCTGTTGCGGGCTCAGTTTTGCGCATCAGGCCTCACAGTATCCCAGCTGTCATCAGGCTCCGCTGGGAACACGAACTTCCATTCTCTTCAGGGTCCATGCTAAAATCATCATTCTTCAAGTTCATGGCTCAAGTCTAGCAAGGCTGGTGGATCCTACCTATAACAGGTGCTGAGTTTTGGAGCCTAACGGCAAAGCAGCACCTATTACTTTCTTTCTGCCACAACCAGACCATGAGATAGTTAAGTAAGAAGGCCCCCAGACACTGGTAGGTAATTCATTTACATAAATTCTTTTGTTTAATCCTCATAGTAAGTCTTGACATATTATTATAAAGTGGTATATTATTTCCACTTTTCTTTGAAGATTGAGAGAATTTTAGTGTTATGGCCAAGGTCACCAGCTGGTTAATACAAGAATGAAACAGAACTCCAGTCTCCTAAATCGTAGTTGGTGTTTTTCCCTCTGTACACCAATGTGTCCTCCACCCTGATATGTCCCGTTCCCTTCAGCACACATCAGCTTAACCCAGCTGGGAGGGGACTCAGTAGTCATGGAGTCCAATTCCCTTACTTCAGAGGAGAGATTAAGTGATTTAAGGCGGTAGAAAATTGGGGATTGGAATCCAAACCTCATGACTGAGATTGAGGGCATGTTCAGGGCAGCAGGCTGTCCTAGCCCTTGGAAGGGACTAAAATTCTTTTGCCAAGGGACGAGTATTTATTTTTACAAGGTCACACTGTTAAGAGAAACACAAAAAGAAACCCTGTCTGGTGATTGTTCAGTGTATTCCAATTTATGGAACATTTTCACATCTAAGATATCCTTTGAGCCTTCCACCAGCCCTGGAAGTCACCAAGTTCTGGGCCCTGTGTCATTTCTCCCTGGAGACTCAGAGTGATTGAGTGCTCCACTCAAAAAAGAACTGGGACAGGAGGAGGGCTGGCTTCTGTGCTGACCTATCAGTTCTGCCTCCTGATTACATGCAAGCTGAGAGAGGCCCTTCCTGGAGACTCCGCTGCACACTGAGAGTGCAGGCTGGGCTGCATCACCCTTGGCCTGTTGGCTCGTGTTTCTTGCATTTCAAGGAGCCAGCCGGCTGAGGCCCAGAAGAAGATCTCATTAAGGAATATGAAACATATGCCTCACCGCTCCTTTGTTGCTGTCAGACAAGAAGACTGAAGAATTAAGCGTTGATGAATTTCTGGAAATGAACAAAGATAGTGCCAGAGTCAAGAAGGCAAGAGAAAACACCAACTTTTAAAAGTGACAAAATCCAAACTTAAAGAGACTGTACGGTTTCAAGCAACTGACTATTTGTCCAACCTTGGAATGATTCCTCTCCCCTTCTCCATACTCGAAAGCTTGAAAATGTTATTTTGAAAACATATCCTCCAAGGATTAGCAATGCTTTTGTGGGACTAGTCAGTGATGAATCAGAAATTTTAAATGGACTTTTACAATTTGAAATTAGGATTCTCCAACTGTATTTTTACTTTTCTGAAATACAACATCGAAGACTACCTCCTTCCATCTGGGCAGCCGGGCCACTCGGCTGTGGTGCGTGTCTCCTTGGTGAATGTTTTATAGGTGGTAACCTGCCATTCAGATCCCCTGCATTGCAGGATTGCCGTCCCAGCTACTGGGAGTGCTGTTAGCAGACAGCCTTTGGCCTTCAGTTCCTTCAGAGGTTGTCTCGTCTGTAGAGATTTGCTTCACCTAAGGTTAGTCTTTCAGGGCAGGCCATATTCAATGAAAAAAGATGCAGGAAATAAAGACCTAGCCACCTGAATCCAACTTGGGAAAACTTTGAAGGGCCATTCTCACTCTCATACTCCGTTTGAGGGAGCCAAGGCCACTGCTGGCCTTGCACTGGAGTTTGCTTTCTCACTCTGTCGATTCCTGCTTCTTTCCCCTTCGTTCAGCAAGGGCTGATTCTGAGGGCACTTCCCCATAAATAGCCAGCACACTAAACTCCATTTTCAATCTGCTTGCTGCTGCTGCTGCTAAGTCGCTTCAGTCGTGTCCAACTCTATGTGACCCCATAGACGGCAGCCCACAAGGCTCCCCCGTCCCTGGGATTCTCCAGGCAAGAACACTGGAGTGGGTTGCCATTTCCTTCTCCAATGCATGAGAGTGAGAAGGGAAAGTGAAGTCACTCAGTTGTGTCTGACTCTTAGCAACCCCATGGACTGCAGCCCATCAGGCTCCTCTGTCCATGGGATTTTCCAGGCAAGAGTACTGGAGTGGGGTGCCATTGCCTTCAATCTGCTTACTAGAGAATATAATTTGAGATAAATTGTTTCAATATTTTTTCAATCTTTAGATGATTTTTAGAGCAGGTTTAGGGTCACAGCAAAACTGAGCAGAAGGTAAAAAGATTTCTCACAGAACTCCCTGCCCATCACACACACTGCTGCTGCTGCTAAGTTGCTTCAGTAGTGTCCAACTCTGTGCGACCCCATAGACGGCAGCCCATCAGGCCCTGCCGTCCCTGGGATTCTCCAGGCAAGAACACTGGAATGGGTTGCCATTTCCTCCTCCAAAGCATGAAAGTGAAAAATGAAAGTGAAGTCACTCAGTTGTGTCCGACTCCTAGCGACCCAATGGACTGTAGGCTACCAGGCTCCTCCGTCTATGGGATTTTCCAGGCAAGAGTACTGGAGTGGGTTGCCATTGCCTTCTCCCACAAACTCCCCCAATATCAAAATCCTACATCAGAGTGATTCATTTGTTACAACTGAAAAACCTACATTGACACATCATTATCACCCAAAGTTCATAGTTTATATTAGAGTTCTACGTGCTGTGCTGTCCTTAGTTACATGGTCATGTCTGACTCTTTGAGACCTGAAGGATTGTAGCCCACCAGGCTCCTCTGTCCAAGGAATTTTCCAGACAAGAATACTGAAGTAAGTTGCCATTTCCTACTCCAAGGGATCTTCTCCACCCAGCAACCAAACCCGTGTCTCTTGTCTCCTACATTGGCTGGAGGATTCTTTACCACTGAGCTACCAGGGAAGCCCCATTAGAGTTCTGCATATGTGTGTGTGTGTGTATGTGTATGTGTGTGTATGTGTATTAGTTGCTCAGTCGTGTCCAACTCTTTGCGACCCTATAAACTGTAGCTCACCAGGCTCCTCTGTCTATGGGATTCTCCAGGCAAGAATACTGGAGTGGACAATGATTTCCTTCTCCAGGGGATCGTCCCAACCCAGGGATCAAACCTGGGTCTCCTGCCTAAAGAATCAGGCAGATTCTTTACCGTCTGAGCCACCAGGGAAGTCCATAGGGTTCTATAGGTTTTGACAAGTTCATCGTGGTATGTATCAACTATTATGGTGTCATACAGAGTAGTTCCATTGCCTTAAAAACTCTGTGCTCTGCCTATTCATCCCTCCTTCCTTCCTTTTAAAAAAATATTTTATTTGTTCATTTGGTTTCATCAGGCTTTAGTTATGCAAAACAACTCTTAAAATGCAGGTAGGCAGGATTTTCATCATGTAGGATCTTTTGTTGCCAGGTATGAGTAATGGCTCAGGGGTTAAAGCGTCTGCCTGCAATGTGGGAGACCTGGGTTCAATCCCTGGGTCGGGAAGATCCCCTGGAGAAGGAAGTGGCAACCCACTCCAGTATTCTTGCCTGGAGAATCCCATGGATGGAGGAGTCTGGTGGGCTACAGTCCATGGGGTCACAAAGAGTCGGACATGACTGAGTGAGCGATTTAACTTTAACAGACTTTCTAGTTGTGGGGCACAGGGGCGCCAGAGCACACAGGCTCAGAATCTGCAGCAAAGCAGGCTTAGTTGCTCTGTGGCATGTGGGACCTTAGCTCCCCCAATACCTGTGTCTCCTGCATTGCAAGGGTTAGCGTTAACATTGCATTGCCCTGCATTGCAAGGGACACGTGTATCGGGTCATTTATGAATCACTCTGATATGGGATTTTGATACCTAAGGAGGCTGTGTGTGTGATGGGCAGGGAGTTATGTGAGAAATCTTTGTAACTTCTGCTCAGTTTTGCTGCATTGCACAGTGGATTCTTAACCAATGGACTTCCATTGGTTAAGGGAGTCCCCTTCCCACCTTCCTTTACTCCTGGAAACCAGTGATTTTTTAATGCTTTTTTAGTTTTGTCTTTTCCAAACTGACATGTAGTTGAAGCCATACAGTAGGTAGCCTTTTCAGATTGGTTTCTCTCACTTAGTAGTATACAAGTAAGTTTCTTCCATGTCTTTTCATGGCTTGGTGGCTCATTTCTTTTTAGGGCTGAATAATAATTCACTGTCCAGATGGACCACAGTTTATTTATCCATTCCCCTACAGAGGGACATGTTGGTTGCTTCTAAGTTTTGGCAATCGTGAATAAGGCTGCTGTAAACATTCCCATGCAGATCTTTGTGTGGACATACGTTTTCAACTCCTTTGAGTAAATACCAAGGAGTGTGATTGCTGGATCATATGGTAAGAGGTATTTTTAGTTTTGTAAGACACTGCCAAACTGTCTTCCAAAGTGGCAGTACTATTTTGCATTCCCACCAGCAATGTAAGAGAGTTCCTGTTGCTCCATATCCTCATCAGCATTTGGTGTTGAAAGTGTTCCAGATTTTGGCCATTCTAATCAGTATGTTGTAATATCTCATTGTTGCTTTAATTTGCACTTCTCTGATGGCATGGCTGTAGAGAGTCTTTTCATAAGCATATTTGCCATTGTGTATCTTCTATGGTGACAAGTCTGTTAAGGTCTTTAGCCCATTTTTAAATTGTGTTGTTTTCTTAATGGTTGAGTTTCAAGAGTTCTTTTGGATAACGGTCCTTTATCAGATGAGTCTTTTGCGAATATTTTCTCCCAGTCTGTGGCTTGTCTTCTGATTCTCTTAGCATTGTCTTTTTCAGAGAAGTTTTTAATTTTACTGGAGTTCACTTTATCAATTATTTCGTTCATAGATTGTATCTTCGTTGCTGTTGGTAAAAAGGTAGCATCTTACCCAAAGTCATCTAGCTTCTCTCTTGTATTATCACCTAGGAGTTTCATAATAAGCTTTGTATTTTACGCTTAGGTCTATGATCCATTTTGAGTTAATTTTTTTTGAAGAAAATAAGATCTGTGTCTAATTTTTTTTTCTGTGTGTGTGTGGATATCCAATTGTTCCAGCACCATTTGTTGAAGATACTGTGTTTTTTCCATTGTATCATCTTTGCTCCTTTGTCAAAGATGAGTTGATTAGGACATGAGGAAAGGGGAGGAGAGGGTGAAATGTATGGAGAGAGTAACATGGAAACTTACATTACCATATGTAAAATAGATAGCCAAGGGAATTTGCTGTATGCCTCAGGAAACTCAAACAGGGGCTCTGTATCAACCTAGAGGGATGGGGAGGGAAGGGAGATGGGGAGGAAGTTCAAGAGGGAGGGGATATATATATCTATGGCTGATTCAGGCTGAGGTTCGAAAACAACAAAATTCTGTAAAGCAATTATCTTTCAGTTAAAAAATAAATAAAATTTAAATAAAATAAATTTTAAAAAATAGAAAAAAAGATGAGTTGATTATATATATGGGGGTCTATTTCTGAACTCTCAATTCTATTCCATTGATCTATTTGTCTATTCTTTTGCCACTATTGCACCATCTTGATTACTGTGGCTTTATAGTTAAGTCTTGAATCTGAATAATGTCAATCCTCTACTTTGTCCTTCTCCTTCAGTATTATATTTGTCACTCTGGATATTTTGCCTTTCAACTTAAACTTTATTTATTATTTAAAATTCTTAATTTTATTTTCCTCTGCTTCATTGTGATGTAATTGATATAAAACATCGTGTAACTGTAAGGTGTACAAGTAATGATTTGACATATGTATATATTGTGAAATGTTTGTCACAATAATGTTAGTTAGCACATCCTTCATTTCACGTAATTACCATTTTTGTTGTTCATCTTATGGTGAGAGCACTTAAGATTTACTCTCATAGCAATTTTCAAGTATACAGTATTGTTAACTATAGCCACCATGCTGTACATTAGATCCCTGGAACTTATTCACCTTACAGCTGAAACTTTGCACCCTTTGGCAGACATTTTCCCTACCCCTTATTCCCTGATAACCATCAATCTGCTCTTTATTTCTATGACATCAATACTTTTAGATTCCAGTATAAGTGAGATCATACAATATTTGTCTTTCTCTGTCTTGTTTATTTCACTTAGTATAATGCCTTCTAGATTCATTTATGTTGTTACAAATGGAAAGATTTTTTCTGACTGACTAATATTTCATGCAGTTTTATATATATGTATACACACAGTAACACACATTTTCTTTATCCCTTCATCCGTTGATGGACACTTAGTTTGCTTTCTTGTCATGGCCACTGTAAATAATGCTGGAGTGAACAGGAGTATGCAGATATCTCTTCAAGATAATGATATCAGTTCCTTTGGCTCTATACCCAGAAGTGGGAATGCCAGATCATATGCAGTTCTGTTTTCAAGTTTTTAAGACACTTCCATACTGTTTTACGTAGTGGCTGCACCAATTGACATTCTCACCAACAAATCACCAAGGTTCCCTTTTCTCCACATTCTCACCAGTCTCTGTTATCTTTATTTTTTTATGATAGCCATTCAAACAGGTGTGAGGTGGTATCACATTGTGATTTTGATTTTCATTTCAGTGATGATTAGGGATTTTGAGCTCCTTTTCATTATTTCTTGACCATATGTATGTTTTCTTTGGGAAAATGTGTATTCAGACCCTTTACCCATTTTCTAATCGGATTATTTGTTTTTTCCCTATTGAGTAGTATAAGTTCCTTATGTATTTTGGATGTTAACCCCTTAACAGATATATGGTTTATAAATATTTTCTCCCCTTCCTAGGTCACCTTTTCATTCTGTTGACTGATTATTTTGATGTGCTTTTTAGCTAATCATAGTCCCACTCATTTATTTTTGCTTTTGTTGCTTGTACTTTTAGTGCCACATCCAAAAAACCATTGCCACGACTGATACCTGTGTGCTTTCCCTTGTTTCCTTCCAGAAATTTTATATTTTCAAATCTTATGTTTAAGTCTTTAATCCATTGTATGTTAGTTTTAGTGAATGGTGTAAGACAAGGATCCAGTTTCATTCTTTTTTGTATGAATATCTTATTTTCCCAACATCATTTATTGATGAGAATATATTTTCCCTATTGCATATTAGTTGATTACATATGTGTGGGTTTATTCCTGTGATCTCAGTTCTCTTCCATTTGTCTATGTGTATGTTTCTATGCGAGTACCATGTTGTTTTGATTACCATAGCTTCATAATATAATGTGAAATCAGGAAGCATGATATCTCAAGCTCTGTTACTTCTCAAAATGGCTTTGCCTATTTGGGGTCTTTGTGATTACAAATGAATTTTAGGACTGTTTTTCCTATTTCTGAAAACAATGATATTGGAATTTTAATAGGAACTGCTTTGAATCTATAGATGGCTTAGAATAGTGTGGATACTAACAATATTAACTCTTCTAATCTATGAACATTAGACATCTTTCCATTTATTTAAGACTTCAAGTTTTCCCTGCAATCATTTCAGTTCAGTCACTCAATTGTGTCCGATTCTTTGCAACCCCATGGACTGCAGCATGCCAGGCTTCCCTGTCCATCACAACTCCAGGAGCAAGCAAACTCAAGCTTGCTCCCATTGAGTCAGTGATGCCATCCAACCATCTCATCCTCTGTCATCCCCTTCTCCTCCTGCCTTCAATATTTTCCAGCATCAGGGTCTTTTCCAATGAGTCAGTTCTTCACATCAGGTGGCCAAAATATTGGAGCTTCAGATTCAGCATCAGTCCTTCTAATGAATATTCAGGACTGATGTCCTTTAGGATGAACTGACTGGATTTCCTTGCAGTCCAAGGAAGTCTCAAGAGTCTTCTCCAGCACCACAGTTCAAAAGCATCACTCAGCACTCAGCTTTGTTTATACTCCAACTCTCACACTACTGGAAAAACCATAGCTTTGACTCGATAGACCTTTGTCAGCAAAGTAATGTCTCTGCTTTTTAACATGCTGTCTAGATTGGTCATAGCTTTTCTTTCAAGGAGCAAGCGTCTTTTAATTTCATGGATGCAGTCACCATCTGCAGTGATTTTGGAGCCCAAGAATATCTAATATCTAATAATTTTTGATGTATAGACCTTTTACTTCCTTGGTTAAATTTATTCCTGTGTAGTGTATTGTTTTTGATACTATTATAAATAGAATTGTTTTCTTTATTTCTTTTTCATATAGTTAATTTGTCATTTAGTTCATCTATAGTCATCTGGGATATTGTCTTGTAGTTCTCTTTTCTTATAGTATCCTTATCTAGCTGTGGTAAAAAGGTAATGCTGGCCTTGTAAAATGCATTTAGGAGTGTTCCTTCCTCTTCAGTTTTTTGGAAGAGTTTAAGAAGGAATGGCATTCATTCTTTTAATATGTTGTTGTATTCAGCCATGAAGCCACCTGGATTTTTCTTGGTTGGTAGGATTTGATTACTGATCAAACTCCTTACTTTTTGTTGGTTTGATTTTCTATTTCTTCATGATTCAGTTTTGGTAGGTTGAATGTTTCTAGGGATTTATCCATTTGTTCTAGGTTGCCCAGTTTGTTGACATATAATTGTTCTTAATCATCTTTTATGATCCTTTTTATTTCTGTGATATCAATTGCAATGCCTCCTCTTTCATTTATAATTTTATTTATTTGAATTCTGTCTCTCTTTTTCTTGGTTAATCTAGATAAAAATTTGTTTTTTGCTTATTTTTTCAAAAGTCAACTTTTAGTTTCATTGATCCTTTCTATTTTTTTTTTTCCTATTCTCTATTTCATTTACTTTTACTCTGATCTTTGTTATCTCCCTTCTGCTAACTTTTGGCTTAGTTTGCTTTTCTTTTTCTAATTGCTCAAGGTGTAAAATTAGGTGCTTTGCTTGAGATCTTTCTTTTTTCTCTTAATGTAGGCATGTATCACTATACACTTTCCTCTCACCACAGCTTTTGCTGCATTCTGTAAGTTTTAGTGTGTTGTATCTCCGTTTTCACTTTTTAAATTTTAACAGTTGTTTGTTTGGCTGTGTCAGGTCTTAGTTACGGTGCAGAAGCTCTTCATTGCATTATGCAAGATCTTTTGCCCCAGCACACAAACTGTCTCGTTGTTGTGCACCAGCTCAGCAATTGCGGCATATGGGCTTACTTGCTTTGTGGCATATGGGATCTTATCAGTTCCCCGACTAGGAATTAAACCTATGTCTCCTGCATTGCAAGGTGGATATTTAACCACTGGACCACCAGGGAAGCCCCTCCATTTTCACTTGTCTCAAGATATTTTTTTATTTCATTTTTTCACCTATTAGTTGTTCAGGAGTGTGTTAATTTCTGTGTATGTGTGAATTTTCCAGTTTTCCTCTTGTTTTCTATTTATAGTTTCATACCATTGTGGTCAGAAATGATAACCGGTGCATTTTTAGTCTTTTTAAACTTGTTAAGATTTGTTTTGTGGCCTAACGTATGACTTGTCCTGGAAAATGTTCCATGTTCTTTAGAGAAGAAATATTCTCTTGCTGTTGGATGGAATGTTCTCTTATTTCCCCAACCGAGAATTGAACCAAGGCATACAGCAGTGAAAGTGCTAAGCACGGAACTTCCACAGAATTGCCTTGAGTATTATTTTCTGACGTGTTGTATTTTTGTGCTACGAATTAATATCCTTTTGTTTCAGTTTGATGGATTCTTTTCATCATTTCTTGTAAGGGAGGACTGCTGCTGCTAAGCTGCTTCAGTCGTGTCCCACTCTGTGCGACCCCAGAGACGGCAGCCCACCAGGCTTCCCCGTCCCTGGGATTCTCCAGGCAAGAACCCTGGAGTGGGCATTTCCTTCTCCAATGCATGAAAGTGAAAAGTGAAAAGTGAAAGTGAAGTTGCTCAGTCATGCCTGACTCCTAGCGACCCCATGGACTGCAGCCTACCAGGCTCCTCCACCCATGGGATTTTCCAGGCAAGAGTACTGGAGTGGGGTGCCATTGGAATTCTAAACTTTTTTTTGTTTGAAAAAGTCTCTATCTTACTTTCATTTCTGCCATGTAAGATATTCTTGATGACAGTTTTTTTTTTAAATTCTTTCAGCATTTTAAATGTATCATGCCCCTCTCTCCTGGCCTGCATGGTTTCTGTTGAGAAATTCATGGATAACCTTATGGAGATTCTCTTGTATGAGAGAGACTTTTTTCTCTTGCTGCTTTTAAAATTCTCTCTTTGTCTTTGATTTTAGACTGTTGCACTATAATTTGTCTTGGGGAGGATTGTTTTGAATTGAAACATGAAATTAGCTTCATGGACTTGGATTTCCAAACTTCTCCCCAGATTTTGGAAGTTTTCAGTCAGTATTTCTTCAAATAAGCTTTCTACATCTTTCTCCCTCTCTTTTCCTTCTGGAACTCCAATGATGCATAGATTGTTTATCTTAATGGAGTCCTACACATCCGATGGGATTTCTTCATTTCTTTCCATTCTTTTTTTCTCTCTGAATATTTTCAAATGATCTGTCTTCAAGTGCACTAATTCTTCATTCCACTTGGTCCAGTCTACTGTGGAAGCTCCCTATTGAACTCTTCAGTTTAGTTCTTTAATTCTTTAAAATTTCTGCTTGGCTCCTTTTTATTATCTATCTCTTTGTTAAACTTCCCATTTTATTCTTATGTTGTTTTCCTGATCTCATTAAATCATCTGTTTTCTCTTGTAGCTCTTGAGCATCTTTAAACCAATTATTTTTAATTCTTTGTCAGAAAATTCACGTTTCCATTTCTTTGTGTTCAGGTACTAGAGGTTTACTGTATTCCTTTAGTGGTATCATGTTTCCCTGATTCTTTGTGATCCTTGTAGCATTTTACAGGTGTCTACACATCTGAGAAAGAAGTCACCTCTTCCAGATTTTATGAACTGACTTTGGTAAAGAAAGATATTCACCTGTGGGTGGGGTACACAAGAGCATGCTGTGACCCAAGGTCTAGTGGTGTAGGGTGTCATGAGAAGGGATATGTGGCAGCTCCAGATCCATGATGTGTGTGATGACAATGGCTCGGGCTGCTGGGGTCCACAGCATTGACAGCTATGCGGTCCTTGGTGAGTACTGTGAGGAGTCCACAATGGCTGTAAGGGTTGTTGGGTGCTTCCCAACAACCAATGATCTCTATGGAGACCATTGCAGGCACTGGTGGTGGCTGGAGCCAATTGTGTGCACACACTTGGCTGTGGGAGCCAGCTGCAGGTGTCTCTTTAGTGGCAGGGGATGGTCGCTGACACACTCAGTGGTGACGGCTAGGGCCAGAACTAAAGACCAGGGCCAACTTCAGGGACAATGGCATCTATGTGTGCTGGCTATGCAAGTGTACTCCTATGGCCACAGACTCTATGGGAATGCACACAGCAGTGGAGGCCAACGACAAGAGTTGTGCCAAGGTGTGCAAATTTCACAGAGGGAAGGGCTGCAGGTGAGATCAGCAGTGCAAGCCAGTGACAAAAGAGGGGCTTTATATGTGCCAACAAGGAGCCGTGGGGCCTCTGGCTGTTGGCCTGGACTTGTGCAACTGCAAAATCTTGCAACAAGTGCATGGCAGTAAAGGCTGGTGACAGTATGCAGGTCAACAGGGTACAGGTGCACAGCTGAAGGGGCTAGCTGCAGGTGAGGTCCCCAGTGCAGGCCAGTGATAGGAGACAGAAACAACAGTGATAGGAGACAACAACAACAGAAACAGATTGGGATCCAGAAACAACTGTGGGGACTCTGGATGTTGGTGTGCGTTCTTGTGGCTACAGAATCTCACCACAGGCACATGCAATACTATGGAGGCTAGCCCTTGGGGCTAAGTTGGGCTTTTCACTTATGCAGGTGTAGAGGCAGGGGCTGGCTGCTTTTATGGATCTTGGGCTGGAGTGGTAGGATGGAAAGAGACTAAAGAAGGAGCTGGGAGGCATTTAGACAGCTGGTATCTTCCAATGTGAAAATTGCTGGGGTGAAAACCATTGAAATCTGTATAGGGTACTTGGTGGCTGTGCTGGCCTTTGGCTTCATCAGTGGCAAAATCTGCTGGGGTCCCCTACATAGCTTATCACTGGAAAGCACAGTGCCTCCTACTCAGTTCAGTTCAGTTCAGTCGCTCAGTCGTATCCAACTCTTTGCGACCCCATGAACTGCAGCACGTCAGGCCTCCCTGTCCATCACCAACTCCTGGAGTCCACCCAAGCCCATGTCCATCGACTCAATGATGCCATCCAACCATCTCATCCTCTGTTGTCCCCTTCTCCTCCTGCCCTCAATCTTTCCCAGGATCCGGGTCTTTTCCAATGAGTCAGCTCTTTGCATCAGGTGGCCGAAGTATTGGAGTTTCAGCCTCAACATCAGTCCTTCCGATGAACATCCAGGACTGATCTCCTTTAGGATGGACTGGTTGGATTTCCTTGCAGTCCAAGGGACTCTCAAGAATCTTCTCCAACACCACAGTTCAAAAGCATCAATTCTTTTTTCACTCAGCTTTCTTTATAGTCCAACTTTCACATCCATACATGACCACTGGAAAAACCATAGCCTTGACTAGACGGATCTTTGTTGGCAAAGTAAATGTCTCTGCTTTTGAATATACTACATGGATGAAAATGGGAGAACTTCTTCCTGGCTGTCTCTATATGTCTATATATCTCTGTATATCTATATACTTCTGTATATCTCAGCTTTGCTTGTCTCTGGGTGGGATGAAACTGAACTGGGTCTCTTCAGTATTGCCCCTAAAGTCTAGTTATTCATCCTGCTCTCTCATTATTGATGAGGGGAATTCTTTCTAGCTGTAAAATTTTCTCTTGGAGCTGAGCAGTGCTGGCCTAGGGGATAGGATGATGCAGGCAAAATGGAACTGTTAATTCTTCCTTTTTGTGAGTTATTCTCAGGTTTGTTTTTTTTTTTTCCTACTGTGTGGCTGAAATTTCTTAAGTGGAATCCTGAGCTCTCCCAGAGCTGTTTTTATTTTGGATGCCCTTCTAATTGTCAACTGTTGTGGGAGGACAGAGACTGGAGCCTCCTACAGTGTCATCTAGGTGACATCACCCCATACACAATTGGGTATCAGCTTATAAATATCCACAAAATAACTTTCTTGAATGTGATTAGGATTGTATTGAACCTATAGATGAAGTTGGGAAGGACTGACATCTTGACAATACTGAGTGTTCCTATCCATGAACATGGAGTAGCTCTCCATTTATTTAGTTCTTTCTGTATTTCTTTCATCAGAATGTTATAGTTTTCCTCATATAAATATTGTCCATATTTTATTAGATTTATACTTAATTTGTTGAAAGTTAGTGTAAATAGTGTTGTGTTTTTAATTTCAAATCTGATGTGTTCATCATTAATATATAGGAAAGTGATTGATTTTTTTATTTAAAAGATACTAATCTAGTATCCTGCAAACTTTCTATAATTGCTTATTAGTTGATTATTTCAGATTTTCTACATAGATGACCATTTCCTCTGTGAACAAAGATGGATGTCTTTGTTAAAATGTATATAGTTTCCTTTCCAAGTTATATACGTTCTATTTTCTTGTCTTATTGCACTAGCCAGGAATTCCGGTATGATTAAAAAAACAGTGATAAAAAGGAATATCCTTGCTTTGTTTCCAATCGTAATAGGAATGTTTTGATTTTCTTACCATTAAGTATGGTATCATGTGTAAATTTTTTTATAGACATTCTTTGTCAGATTAACAAAGTTTTCCTCTATTCTTGATTTGCTGTGAGTTTTTGTCATGATTGGCGTTGGATTTTGTCAAATGCTCTTCTTCCATCTATGGCCATCTACAAACCAAGTTGAGAGACTTCAGAAGAAAAACTTTGCTGACGCCTTGATCTTGGACTGTTAGCCACCAGGACTGTTAGAAGATAAGTTTCTGTCTAACACAAGGACTAATCTGAAGCACTTTTTGAACTGATGATGCTCACTCATTGGTACATTGTCAGTGTTCCAGTTGTAGCGCTACATTTTGAGTTTTATATTGTCTTTGTCCACATCAGTGCTGCTGTGCTATGCTTTGTTGCTCGGTAGTGTCCAACTCTTTGTGACCCCATGGACTGTAGCCCACCAGGCACCTCTGTCCTTGGGGCTTCTCCAGGCAAGAATACTGAAGTGGGTAGCCATTCCCTTCTCCAGAGGAACTTTCCAACCCAGGGATCGAACTGGGGTCTCCTGCATTGCAGGCAGATTCTTTACTGGCTGAGCTACCAGAGAAGTCCGTCCATATCAATATGTGGTATCAAATTAGCCACAAAGTTAAACACAGAAATTTTGACAAGTTCTAGTTCATAGAAATTCCATCAAAAAAGGTTTAGGAATGTATTAAGTATTTATAGTTATAAATGTTGTGTCGACCCCATAGACTGTAGCCTACCAGGCTCCTCTGTCCATGGGATTTTCCAGGCAATAGTACTGGAGTGGATTGCCATTTCCTTCTCCAGGGGATCTTCCCAACCCAGGGCTCGAACCCAGGTCTCCCGCATTGTAGACAGACACTTTACCATCTGAGCCACCAGGGAAGTCCATATTCTCAAAGGCATGAATGAGAATAGAATTACATGTTTATAATTGTTATGTGTAGTGATTGCTAAAATATTCCACAGAGTAACATCTGGACCTATATATTTCAAACTATGTTTCCACTCCCCGTATACTTCAATTGTCAGGTTCTGTGGACAACTTCATAAGGCAAATCGTCCTCTAATTCATACATTAATGTCATGATCCCAGGTAAATCAGTATAATGGGCAGAAGGAGTTCTCCTGGAAGACATTTCTAACCCAGGGCAGTAAGCAATAAATTACTACATATAGAAATGACTGATGGACTGTAGCTCACCAGGCTCCTCTGTCCATGGAATTCTCCAGGCAAGAATACTGGAGTGGGTAACCATTCCCTTCTCCAGGGGATCTTCCCAACCCAGGAATCAAACCCACGTTTCCTGCATTGCAGGTGGATTCTTTGCCATTGGAACCACCAGGTAAGCCCAAGTACGTAAATATACTTCACTAAATCCAAACTAATTGTTTTTCCAACTCAACTTCTCCTTAACCAGATTTCCAAAATGCTCATGGCCATTCCAATGCTGCACAACTCAAGAAGTATGACACAGGAGAAATTTAAGTGGAAATAAATTTCTTATTTTTGCAAAGTTTACAAAAATATACCACTATTAGAATGTTCTTCTTGGGTTCTCTCTTGAGCTCTGAAAGAACTGTGTGCATGTCAGTAACCCTGGAGCTTAAGTTCTGATGATTTCACTATAAACCTGCCTCTGCCACTATGACAGCCTTGACTCTTAACACCAATCATGAACTACCACATGGTCCTCTGACCAGCCAGGACCTTCTGTCCATGGGATTTTCCAGGCAAGAATACTGGAGTCAGTTGCCAGTTCCTCCTCTAGGGGATCTTCCTGACCCAGGGATCAAACCTGCATCACCTGCAAGTGGCCCCTGCATTGGCAGGTGGATTCTTTACCACTGAGCCACCTGGGAATCTCTGCCCACTTCTCGTGGCTACCTAATTTGCTGGTCTCATGCCCTGAAATCAATGTAAAATTCTGCCGTAACAATATCAAAAATAATAACTACTTCAAGAATTTCTGCCCTGTGTTCTTATCCACAGTCCCATCACATTCGGGTTTATCATGGTTTTTTCCTTGAGTCTCTCTGGTTTGCATTCTAATCATCACTCACGATTGTCACAATATGAAGTGACACCTGTACCTATCACCTCAGACACTTGAATAGACCCTGAAAGAGAGAGGATCAAGGAGGAGGCAGAGTCTGGATGACCAGGAATGGGGAACAATGACCAGAAATATACCAGCTTACGTCAGGAGGAAGAGATGACTGGGTTTAAAATACAATTTCCTTTTTGTTTATTTTATTTTTATATTGAACGTGCTCCTTCTGAAAAGTAAATGTATCATTAATGTGAAAAGTAAGAACCTCCCCTCTCTGCAGTCATCATGCCTTACCCCATAGTTAATCAGTAACTGTGGTTAATGATTTCCTCTGTGTGAATCTGAAGGATTAATTTTGAGAGAGAGATTATGACTCTGGTTTGAGACACATTAAGTGGAGGATTATGATGTTATATCTTGGTGGCAATGTTCCAAGAACAGCTGGTCATTTTAAATAGGCAGTTGGAGAAGTGAGAACTAATGAGGTAGATCTGGAATTTTTTTCTGCATTGTTAATGGTGAGAGTGAAGGAGTTGTGAGGGAGAGAAATGAGAGGTAACCACACACAAAAAAAAAAGAGAGAGAGAGAGCACAGTTCTTAATCCTAGATAATGTTCACATTTCACAGGTAGCCGAGGAAAGTGAGCCCTTGAAGTGCAATAATTAATGAGAAAAGCCAAGAAATGATTCTCTATTTTAATGACATATAAACTTGGCTTCCCTGTGAAAAGTGCATTATAAATATGCCTGGCAGCCAGTATTTATACTGACAAAAAAACTTATAGCAAATGCAGCTACATTTTTAAAGATTTTTTATGTGGGCCCTTTATTGAATTTGTTACAGTATTGCTTCTGTTTTATGTTTTGGTTTTTCTTTGGCCATGAGGCATGTGGGCTCTTAGCTTCCTGACCAGGGATTGAACCCATAGCCCCTGCATTGGGGAGCTGAAGTCTTAACTATTGAACTACCAGAGAAGTCCCAAACATAACTTCATCTTGTGCTGTATTTTACTGTAGAACTTTCTGTTGCTCATTCAGTTTCGCTCTCTGGCCATTGTAAAAACCTCCCTCCTGTCTCACTGTTGTAGGTAGACTTCTAAGGTGGCTTCTTATGATTCTCCAACTCCTAGTATTCATACCCTTGCATAATTCCCTCCCCTTGAGTATGGGCTAGACCTGTTGAGTTGATTCTATAGAATAAGTTATGGGATGTCATTTTGATGATTAAGTTATAAAATATTATAACTCTGTCTTGCTAGCAGATGCTCTCCATTGTCTCTGGACTTGAACATTTTGAGGAAGTCAGCAATTCATGTAGTAGAGGACTGTGTGGCGAAGAACTGAGGGCAGCTTCTAACTCAGTGGTTGCCAGCCTTTTTGGCACCAAAGACTGGTTTTGTGGAAGACAATTTTTCCATGGACCAGGGTATGGAGGAATGGTTTCAGGATGATTCTAGTGCATTATGTTTATTGTGCACTTTATTTTTATTATTATTACATTGTGATATATAATGAAATTATTATACAACTCACCATAATTCAGATCAGATTATCAGGCATTAGATTCTCAAGGAGCGTGCAACCTAGATCCCTCACATATGCAGATCACGATAGGGTTCTCGCTCCTATGAGAATCTGATGTTGCTGCTGATCTGACAAGAGGTGGAGCTCAGGTAGTAATGCAAGTGATGGGGAGTGGCTGTAAATACAGATGAAGCTTTTTTCACTCACCTACCATTCACCTCCTGCTATACTGCCCAGTCCCTAACAGGCCATGGAGTAGTACCTGTCTATGTCCCAGGGGTTGGGAACCTCTGTTTTAGCAAAAAGGCCACAAGGAACTGAAGTCCTCTGTGCAACAGCCAGTGAGTTGTTGGCTTGGAAGTTGATTCGTTCCCAGTTGAACCTTCAGATGAGATCACAGACTCTGGGCTAAAACCATGATCCCAGCCTTGTGAAAGACTGTAAAGAGAGAACCCAGCCCAGCTCTGCCCAGATCTGTGACCTACAGGAACTGTAATATGATATATGTGTATGGTTTGAAGCCACTAAATTTTGGGGTAATTTGTACACAGCAATAGATAAATAATAAACACACTAAACTCCTAATGCTTGTTGTCTAAGAAGGGTCCCAAATCTCAAGTGTCAGGCTCCAGAAATGCAAAAGCCTGGACCAGGACCATGACAAAGGGAATGGAGCCAAGTAGTATGTAGGAGGCAGGACCAGCTAGACTATCAACTGGACAGTGAAAGATTAAGAGGAGGAGCCAAGCTGTGTTTCCAGCGGGGAGGGTGGGGCTATTCACTAAGGAGTAATATACAAAGAATGAGGCAATGAGGAGATGGTTTTGCATAAAATGACCTGTTCTCAAACTAGAAAAAAGAAATAGTTCAGTTTCAGACTTCTTTGATCTGCCTAAAAGCAGATCTGTTGGGAAACTATATAGGGGTATATGCACTATATTTCTGAAGCTGGGGTCATGGATATACGTAAGTATACTCTTCATTATACAATTCTTTCAAAATTTGTACATGTTTGAAATTTTCCATAGAAAAAAAAAAAAAAAAAGCTCAGCTGGTAAAGAATCCACCTGCAAAGCAGGAGACCCTGGTTCGATTCCAGGGGAAGATCCCCTGGAGAAGGGACAGGCTACCCACCCCAGTATTCTTGGGCTTCCCTGGTGATTCAGACAGTAAAGAATCCACCCACAGTGTGAGAGACATGGGTTCAATCACTGTGTTGGGAAGATCCCCTGGAGGAGGGCATGACAACCCACTCCAGTATTCTTGCCTGGAGAATCCCCATGGACAGAGGAGCCTTGCAGGCTACAGTCCATGGGGTCACAAAGAGTTGGACATGACTGAGTGAATAAGCATAGTGCAAAAAAAAAAAAAAAAAAAGGAAAAGATTAATAGCTAGGATAACCTAGGTTGTACTAAATGAAAAATGAAGAGAGAGAATGTATATTAAAGGTAACAGGCAGAAGAAGAATTAAATAAAAAAGGACAGTTTAAAGCTGCTTTGTGGGAATTTCCTGGCAGTCCAGTGGTTAGGACTCTGCACTTTCACTGCCAAGGGCATGGGT
This sequence comes from Bubalus bubalis, assembly GCF_019923935.1. Taxonomy (NCBI): domain Eukaryota; kingdom Metazoa; phylum Chordata; class Mammalia; order Artiodactyla; family Bovidae; genus Bubalus; species Bubalus bubalis. The sequence continues at coordinate 177,323,627 of NC_059157.1, forward strand.
TCATTCCCTGGTCAGGGAACTAAGATTCCTTAGGGCACATGGCATGGCCAAATTTAAAAAAATAAAAAAACAAAACAGCCTGAGAAGTTCCCTCAGCTGAAGAGGACAGTAGCTAAAACTTTTAAGGGGATGCTATGACCTTGACCACTGAAGGCCCTGAACCAGCCTGAACTCTGAGCTACAAAAACAATCCCATCCTCTCCTCTGGTAAGATGCTTAGGACATTTCATAGGTAGATACAGCAGTAGTATCATTCTGAGCAGTGTCATTGTGGAAAGCCATCTAAAAACCAGTCAGGGAAGAAAAGGCCAACAGACAGCCCCCAGAAAATGGACCTGACTGGAGAAAGTATCCAAGTTGTTAGTGGTAGACTGTGGAGAAACAGGAGTATCCTTCACATTTGCATCACTGATTGAGGAAAGGGGACTGGGAAGAAAGTGGTCAAGTGTACCTAAGTGATCTTCCAGAAGGAGATCTGGGAGGCAGCAGGCCTTCCTTCTGGTGAAAATTACAAGATACCTACAGAAGCTAAGAAGGAGCAGCCCAAGACTATTACCAATGCCACTGACTCCTGGGATAAGAGCCATCCAACTGCCTTCTACTGTTAGACTTTTATAATTCCAAAGAATGGGTAAACAATTTGCAGGGAGCTGAAAGGTTGATTTGAACAGCTGGAATGAGGCAAGAGTAAAACAAAGGCTGACAATTACCTACAGACTCGGAGCCATGGTAGAAACGCTACAGGATCAAATCAAATACAGTAGCAACCAAAGTGTGTACCATGTGGGACAGATTATAGTTCCGAAGATCACTCTGTGAATGCATCCATCATGCATTATCCTGGGACAAAGTCAGTGCTTTCTTCTCACCTTGCCAAAAGCTGATGGACCTTACAAAGGTAAAGTGAACATCTCTTACTAAACTCAAAGCCATCCTCAGTTCCACCACTGCTCAGAGGCAGGTAACATCTGCTGCCATGAAACTGAGTCCTTACTTTGGCAGTATAAATTAGTAGCAGTGACATACTGGAAATTTTTTTTTCATACAGAGTTTAAAAAAAACATTTATTTATTTGGCTGCATCAGGTCTTAATTGTGTCATGAGGGATCTTTAGTTGTGCCATGTTCCTTGCATTGGAAGGGTGGAGTCTTAGCCACTGGGCCACCAGGGAAGTTCAGTAAATATTTAGCAACTGGCTCTCAAGGGTTGAAGAAGGGGAGAATCACTGGTTTTAGCATTTGTCAATATCCATGGTGTAAATCCCAATTTCAACTTGACATCACAGAACACAGTTGGGAAGACATGTGCACAAATAGCTCTTACAAGCAACCCATGCTCTACAGGTCTCAGCTAAAGCAACATTTCTTTGAAGTTGTCTTTTCAAGAATCCTCACATCAGTCAGATGCCCCTGTATGTGGCATCTTATAATCCTGCACTTTTTCATAGCACTATGACAATTAGAATAGCTACTATTGGGCTTCCAGGGTACCTCAGCTGATAAAGAATCTGCCTGCAATGGGAGAGACCTGGGTTCAACCCCTAGGTTGGGAAGATCTCCTGGAGAAGGGAACAGCTACCCACTCCAGCATTCTGGCCAGGAGAATTCCATGGACTATATAGTCCATGGGGTCGCAAAGAGTCGGACATAACCGAGCGACTTTCACTTTCACTATTATAGAAGACACTTGAGATCCCCTTGGATTGCAAAAAGATCAAAGATTGAAGGCAGGAGGAGAAAGGGACAGAGAGTGAGATGGTTGGATGACATCACGACTTGATGGACATGAATTTGAGCAAGCTCTGGGAGTTGGACAGGGAAGCCTGGTGTGCAGCAGTCCATGGATTGCAGAGTCAGACATGACTTAGTGACTGAATAATAATAACAACAACTATATACCTACTTGTTACATAGTTTTTTATTATGTAAGTTCAGTTCAATTCAGTTCAGTCGCTCAATCGTGTCCGACTCTTTGCGACCCCATGCACTGCAGCACGCCAGGCCTCCCTGTCCATCACCAACTCCTGGAGTCCACCCAAACCCATGTCCATGAAGTTGGTGATGCCATCTAACCACCTCATCCTCTGTTGTCCCCTTCTCCTCCTGCCCTCAATCTTTCCCAGCATCAGGGTCTTTTCAAATGAGTCAGCTCTTCGCATTAGGTGGCCAAAGTATTGGAGTTTCAGCTTCAACATCAGACCTTCCAGTGAACACCCAGGACTGATCTCCTTTAGGATGGACTGGTTGGATCTCCTTGCAGTCCAAGGGACTCTCAAGAGTCTTCTCCAACACCACAGTTCAAAAGCATCAATTCTTTGGTGCTCAGCTTTCTTCACAGTCCAACTCTCACATCCATACATGATCACTGGAAAAACCACAGCCTTGACTAGATGGACCTTTGTTGGTAAAGTAATGTCTCTGCTTTTTAATATGCTATCTAGGTTGGTCATAACTTTCCTTCCAAGGAGTAAGTGTCTTTTAATTTCATGGCTGCAGTTACCATCTGCAGTGATTTTGGAGCCCAGAAAAATAAAGTCTGACACTGTTTCCACTGTTTCCCCATCTATTTCCCATGAAGTGATGGGACCAGATGCCATGATCTTAGTTTTCTGAATGTTAAGCTTTAAGCCAACCTTTTCACTCTCCTCTTTCACTTTCATCAAGAGGCTCTTTAGTTCTTCTTGGCTTTCTGCCATAAGGGTGGTGTCATCTGGATATCTGAGGTTATTGATATTCTCCCGGCAATATTGATTCCAGCTTGTGCTTCTTCCAGCCCAGCATTTCTCATGATGTACTATGCATATAAGTTAAATAAGCAGTGTGACAATATACAGCCTTGACGTACTCCTTTTCCTATTTGGAACCAGTCTGTTGTTCCATGTCCAGTTCTAACTGTTGTTTCCTGACCTGCATACAAGTTTCTCAAGAGGCAGGTCAGCTGCTCTGGTATTCCCATCTCCTGAAGAATTTTCCAGAGTTCATTGTGATCCACACAGTCAAAGGCTTTGGCATAGTCAATAAAGCAGAAATAGGTGTTTTTCTGGAACTCTCTTGCTTTTTCGATGATCCAGCAGATGTTGGCAATTTGATCTCTGGTTCCTCTGCCTTTTCTAAAAGCAGCTTGAACATCTGGAAGTTCATGGTTCATGTATTGCTGAAGCCTGGCTTGGAGAATTTTGAGCATTACTTTACTAGCGTGTGAGATGAGTGCAACTGTGCGGTAGTTTGAGCATTCTTTGGCATTGCCTTTCTTCGGGACTGGAATGAAAACTGACCTTTTCCAGTCCTGTGGCCACTGCTGAGTTTTCCAAATTTGGTGGCATATTGAGTGCAGCACTTGCACAGCATCATCTTTCAGGATTTGGAATAGCTCAACTGGAATTCTATCACCTCCACTGGCTTTGTTCGTAGTGATGCTTTCTAAGGCCCACTTGACTTCACATTCCAGGATGTCTGCTCTAGGTGAGTGATCACACCATCGTGATTATCTGGGTCGTGAAGATCTTTTTTTGTAGAGTTATTTTGTGTATTCTTGCCACCTCTTCTTAATATCTTCTGCATCTGTTAGGTCGCTACCATTTCTGTCCTTTATCGAGCCCATCTTTGCATGAAATGTTCCTTTGGAATCTCTAATTTTCTTGAAGAGATCTCTAGTCTTTCCCAATCTATTTTTTTCCTCTATGTCTTTGCACTGATCACTGAGGAAGGCTTTCTTATCTCTCCTTGCTATTCTTTGGAGCTTTGCGTTCAAATGGGTATATCTTTCCTTTTCTCCTTTGCTTTTTGCTTCCCTTCTTTTCACAGCTATGTTTAAGGCCTCCTCAGACAGCCATTTTGCTCTTTTGCATTTCTTTTTCTTGGGGATGGTCTTGATTCCTGTCTCCTGTACAGTGTCACAAACCTCCATCCATAGTTCATCAGGCTCTCTGTCTAGCAGATCTAGTCCCTTAGTTATTATGTAATTAGCTGTTTAATGCTTTTATCCTCTGCTAGAATGTTAATCTCTAAGAGGGTGAGGACTGTGTCTGTCTTGTTCATCATTGTCTCCCCAACACCTAACATGGGGCTTTATACACTATAATAGGTACTCAAATATATTTGGTAAATGAATGAGAACTGCTTCATTCTCAGATTCTCCCAGCCTTCTGTGAGAAGGGAAATTTCTTTTCTTTAAGATTCACAATATGTCTTGGTTTCAGCCTGTGAGAGGCACATGCAGATACCTAGGCCTCTCTCTTTCTAATGGAAGGTCACCTGGACTTGGATTTCATGTTTCTTTCCAGTTCTAGATGTCTGCTTATGATGCTCAGAAACCATTCATCCAAGAGTTATTCAGTGCTTTAGCCCTAAGTTAAAAGAAACTTTTCAGTGGTGAAAATTAGATTCAATTATTTTAATGGTTTTTTCATTATTTAAATACTAATATGAATGTTTAATAATTCATTTTCCATTATGATATGTTGCATACCATATTATTTTATAGCTTCAGAAGTAGCAAACAAAATGATGTTTGTAACACTACTCAATTTCTAGAAATGAATACATAAAAATGTATAATACACTTAACATTGTTTAACTTTAAAGACATCATTTTTCTCTGATTATAACAGTCTATATTTACTATAGAAAATTTGGAACATTCACAAAAACAGAGAAGAAAATAAATATCACCTTTAATTCTAATACCTTAGAAATATACCACTAACATTTTCGTGTAGTTTCTGATAGTGTTTTTGTTATTGATACCATATAGTTCAATTTTTTAGAAAAATGAAATTATATGCATTTTTAGTTTTATATCCTGCCTGTGTTTTTGGTAGACTGTGGGTACAAATTGGTATTCTCTCTTTGAAGGGAAATTAAAATTAATGATACAAATTTAAAATCCATATACTCTTTGACTTAGCAATTCTATTTATTTTCTAGGTACATTCCATGAGCATGAAAAGATAAAAATGTAAAAGAATGTTTCAACAGTAAATAATTAAAAGTAACCTAAATGTCCATATGGTACATTTACACAGTGAAATACTGTTCAGCCATTAGAAAGAAAGTAGATGTCTTGTTTCTCATTCAGTTGTTAGAGAAAATGGATGATGTAGGATAATGTTAATAGTATGCACTCATCTGTGCAAAAAATTTAAAAACGTAAAAAGGGCAATATCGGCACAAAAAGATTTCTTTTGATTTGTAAAACTGGTTCCTCTGGGGAGGAATATTGTTCTGAAGTGTTAGGAAGTTTTATTTTCCCTTGCATATACTTTTTTGCAATATAATTTTCTATTTTAATAGTCATGAGCATGTATATTATATTTTTTAATAAGAAAAATTAAAGATTTTTAAAAGGACCCGAAATTCCAGTTTTCATAAATATTTGTTGTTAACATTTTGATATATTTTCTCTCAATCTTTTCCTTTGTGAGAGTATATGTATGTGTGTGGATACATATACATCCATGTGTATATGCTGGTAAGAAACAATCCCCAATCCCCAATATAATGGGGATTATTAATTATCAATCTGTATCTATAACTTTATATATTAATTTCTGCCATTTACTAGTTTGTAATATTACTAGTTTGTAATATAGTAAATGTCAAATTACTGCCATTTATTATATTGTAATATTTTTATATTAATGAATATTCTTTGAAAACAATATTTTGAAAAGCTAATAAAATTTATGCACACACATATATCATGTATGAGCTTCCCTTGTGGTTCGGCTGGTAAAGAATCCACCTGCAATATGAGAGACCTGGGTTTGATCCCTGGGTTGGGAAGATCCCCTGGAGGAGGGAAAGGCTACCCACTCCAGTATTCTGGCCTAGAGAACATGGACTGTATAGTCCACTGGGTCGCAAAGAGTTGGACACAACTGAGTGACTTTCACTTTCACTTTTCATATATCATATGCATACATGTGAATCATTTATGTTGTTTATTTTTTTCTTTCTGACTAATTGAAGTAAGGCTGTGATAAATATCTTTGTGTATATTCAATTCCCCATTAATTTATTTAATCCCGTTTAAAATTATACTCAAAGAATAAATTCCTCAAAATAGAATTACTGGGAATTAAGGGTCTTTATACATACATTTAAGTTAATTTCCAGATTGTTTACAGTAGTTTACTGCCTTAGGTGTGGAAGAGATTGTCTATTTATGACAAAGTTAATTTTCCAAAATTAAAATAGCTTTGTTGCACATTTGATTAAAAATAAATATACAAATTCAGAAAATGTAGGAAAATAGTAAAAAGGAAAAAATTACTATCCAGATATTATTACCATTAACACCAAGGTATACATCCAGATTCTTTTCTTACTATATAGTAACCTGATTTTATTTAACTTAATGTTTCTTTCCAAGCCAACACATGGAGGTACAGTATCTTTTTACTAAGTACACAGTAATCTATTAAGAGGTAATACTATAAATGGCTGTCTCAGGCTGGGTCCCCTGGGAAGCAGACTCTGAGTTGAATTTTAATAGGTAGGATATTTATTAAGGAGTGACTTTGGCATCAAAATCTATGGGAGGAAGGAGAAGGAAGCAGAACTAGAAAGAGAGAAGTTAAACTGGGATACAAGCCCAGTGAGAGCCTCAGATGACCTCACAAAGAATTCTGGTGCTGAAATTCCACCCCCTGCCCCCAAGAATTATCCCAAATTTATTTTCTAGGTACATTATCCCAAAGACTGAGATGCCAGGCCTTTCATACCCTGGGATTGCCTGGTCAATGGATATGGGCCATTATGGGAAGGGACATACCTCTTTGCAGAAAAGACCATCTCTGAAGGAGCTAATAGCATTCCCAGAAGTCAGGGTAACAAATCCTTCACTGAATAGTGATCAGGGCAGCATATCACTGTGTCCACTGCAGCTGAAACCAATCAGGACCCTGCAGGGCCTTTCTAGAGGCAGCCTCCCAATCCCCCACCTCTCATTTGTAGCAAAGCTTTAACCTCCTAGGCCTTCCCCAAGTTCCAAAGAGCAAGTTTAATGAGATAAGTAAGAAAATGCAGAAACAAAGGAAAAGAGTCTAAGACAAAATAATAATGCTATGCTATGCTAAGTCACTTCAGTCGTGTCTGACTCTGTGCGACCCCATAGATGGCAGCCCAACAGACTCCCCCGTCCCTGGGATTCTCCAGGCAAGAACACTGGAGTGGGTTGCCATTTCCTTCTCCAATGCATGAAAGTGAAAAGTGAAAGTCAAGTTGCTCAGTTGTGTCCGACCCTCAGCGACCCCATGGACTGCAGCCCTCCAGGCTTCTCCATCCATGGGATTTTCCAGGCAAGAGTACTGGAGTGAGGTGCTATTGCCTTCTCCGAAAATAATAGTTTAGCCATAAAGCAGAGTTAGGGCCTCCCTAGTGGCTCAGATGGTAAAGAATCCATCAGCAATGCAGGAGACCTGGGTTTGATCCCTGGGTTGGGAAGATCCCCTGGAGAAGGGAATGACGACCCACTGCAGTATTCTTGCCTGGAGAATTCCATGGACAGAGGAACCTGGTGGGCTATGGTTTATGGGGTCGCAAAGAGTTGGACACAACTGAGAGACTAACAGTTCTAAAGCAAAGTTAAGGACTTTTAGTTCCTCCTCAAGGGCTATAGAAAATGTTCTGAGGCAGATCCTTTGAGCCGTTTTTCAGAAACTGATGCCTGCTGGTCCCTGGAGTCAAAGAACCCAAAGAGCTTGGGTTAGCAGCCTAGTTTGTAGCTCAGTGGGAGTCTCGCTGTGTTCGCTCGTAAAACTGGGTTGCCTTTGGAGACCTGTACCTCCAACTCTGCAGAGCTGGGAGTCAATTTTTCATGGATCTGTTTCTGCTGATTTTCCCTGAGGACACCAACAGCTTTTGTTCTGAGCTATCTTTTCAAGGATGTTTGTACGGGAACAACCTTAGAAGATAGAGTTGGTGTCTCTCTTCAGAACAAAAGACAAAGTTTTTTAGAAAATTTAAATATAGTTGATTTACAAGGATGTGTTAGTTTCTGGGGTACAGCAAAGTGATTCAGTTGTATATATGCTTTGCAGGCTAGTGTGCTAAGTCGTTTCAGTTGTGTCCGACTCTGAGACCCCAGACTGTAGCCCACCAGGCTTCTCTGTCCATGGGATTCTCCAGGAAAGAATACTGAAGTGGGTTGCCATGCCCTCTTCCTGGGGATCGTCTCAACCCAGGGATCAAACTTGCATCCCTTATGTCTCCTGCATTGACAGGCGGGTTCTTTACCACTAGTGCCACCTGGGAAGCCCATATATGTTATATAAAGTGAAGTTGCTCAGTCGTGTCCAACCCTTTGTGACCCCATGGACTGTAGCCTACCAGGCTCCTCCATCCATGGGATTTTCCAGGCAAGAGTATTGGAGTGGGTTGCCACTTCCTTCTCCAGGGGATCTTCCTGACCCAGGGAATTGAACCCAGGTCTCCCGCATTGCAGGCAGATGGCTTTACCGTCTGAGCCACCAGGGAAGTTCCCATATGTTATATACACATATATAATATATATTATTTTCAGATTCTTTTCCATTATAGGTTATTACAAGATATTAATATAGTTCCCTATGCTATACAGTAGATCCTTATTGTTTATCTATTTTATGTACAGTAGTGTGTATCCACTAATCCCAAACTCCTAATTTATCCCTCCCCCGCTTTCCCTTTTGGTAACCATAAGTATGTTTCCTATGTTTGTGAGTCTATTTCTATTTTATAAATAAGTTCGTGTCATTTTTTTAATTCCATGTATAAGTGATATCTTATGACATTTGCAGAAGACAGCTTTGTTTACTGTTCAATATAATAAAGATAATGCATCTAGGGAAAAATTTGAGCAAGTTGTTTGATAAAAGTTTCTCTAAACTCAAAATATGTCAGCCATGATACTGCTGTATCTATCTATGTACAGCTGTGTCTAGACCACTCTACTTCTTCCTCATGGTTCTTGGGGAACAAGGGAAACCAGCACGAATGTAAATCTCATGTTGCTTGCTGTGCTGTGAACATTAAAGTCTACTGACGTTGACCCAGGAGGCTCATGTCTTCTACCAGCATCTACAGGAGTGGCAGGCCAACTTGTCAGATTGCAAATTGGGTAAAATCTCAAAACCTTCACAGTTCTTGACAACTGTGTTATTACTAAGGATGGGAGAATTACAGCCCTGGGGCAGAAATGTTAATGTATATTGTTTTCTAGTGCAGGTAAATGAGAACTGCTTCTGATGCTTGTTTTTGAAAGAGATGGAAAAGAACCTGTGTCTATGTTATTCTACTCTAGCAAAGAATCATATTTTGTATCTTTTTCCATAATCAGTCTGGTTTTTGCAGGGACCAAACTGGTGAATAAAATGGAGGAATGATGGGGGATCATCATCCTTACATTCTGTAGATCTTTAGGAGTGGCATTTTTCCTCAGCAATACTTTTCATTTTTTTTTTTTTTCAGTGTGTTCTTTTTTTTTTTAAATTTTATTTTATTTTTAAACTTTACATAATTGTATTAGTTTTGCCAAATATCAAAATGAATCCGCCACAGGTATACATGTGTTCCCCATCCTGAACCCTCCTCCCTCCTCCCTCCCCATACCATCCCTCTGGGTCGTCCCAGTGCACCAGCCCCAAGCATCCAGTATCGTGCATCGAACCTGGACTGGCAACTCATTTTATACATGATATTTTACATGTTTCAATGCCATTCTCCCAAATCTTCCCACCCTCTCCCTCTCCCTCTCCCACAGAGTCCAATACTTTTCAAAATGTATGTCTTAGCTAAGGGAGGGGGCAGATTCAGAGGTTTCCATTTGGCCTGCCCCATCATGATACCTGTTACTTTATAGATCAAGGACTCACTGTGGGACTTGTGCCCACTGTGAAATATATCTCTTTTGATGACATACGTGAGTACTGAAGACATGACTAACATGTGAATCTATAGGCCACTGGGGCCACTGTGACCTGACCTGTGACTTGGATAGGACTTCACTTATTATATGGCCCCCATATGCACCTACTCTGAAAAGGAGGCTGTGATGATTCTCTGGGTCTCCAAGTATCAATGTCAATTCAGACTCTATAATCAATAGTCCTTGAAAAATTTTATATATTCTCATTTTCCCAGTTGCACAGTTATCTGAGTAAATGGCCTTAGGCCCAAGGGCTCTGGACCAAACTTTGGTGAAAAATTGAAGGAATCCGTTACTGACTACATCGGCAATGAGTTACAGGTTCCTTCCTCCTGGGGACCTGATCCCTTCTTTTTTTTTTTTTTAATTTTATTTTATTTTTAAACTTTACATAATTGTATTAGTTTTGCCAAATATCAAAATGAATCCGCCACAGGTATACATGTGTTCCCCATCCTGAACCCTCCTCCCTCCTCCCTCCCCATTCCATCCCTCTGGGTCGTCCCAGTGCACCAGCCCCAAGCATCCAGTATCGTGCATCGAACCTGGACTGGCAACTCGTTTCATACATGATATTTTACATGTTTCAATGCCATTCTCCCAAATCTTCCCACCCTCTCCCTCTCTCTCAGAGTCCATAAGACTGTTCTATATATCAGTGTCTCCTTTGCTGTCTCGTACACAGGGTTATTGTTACCATCTTTCTAAATTCCATATATATGCGTTAGTATACTGTATTGGTGTTTTTCTTTCTGGCTTACTTCACTCTGTATAATAGGCTCCAGTTTCATCCACCTCATTAGAACTGATTCAAATGTATTCTTTTTAATGGCTGAGTAATACTCCATTGTGTATATGTACCACAGCTTTCTTATCCATTCATCTGCTGATGGACATCTAGGTTGCTTCTATGTCCTGGCTATTATAAACAGTGCTGCGATGAACATTGGGGTACACGTGTCTCTTTCCCTTCTGGTTTCCTCAGTGTGTATGCCCAGCAGTGGGATTGCTGGATCATAAGGCAGTTCTATTTCCAGTTTTTAAGGAATCTCCACACTGTTCTCCATAGTGGCTGTACTAGTTTGCATTCCCACCAACAGTGTAAGAGGGTTCCCTTTTCTCCACACCCTCTCCAGCATTTATTACTTGTAGACTTTTGGATCGCAGCCATTCTGACTGGTGTGAAATGGTACCTCATAGTGGTTTTGATTTGCATTTCTCTGATAATGAGTGATGTTGAGCATCTTTTCATGTGTTTGTTAGCCATCTGTATGTCTTCTTTGGAGAAATGTCTATTTAGTTCTTTGGTCCATTTTTTGATTGGGTCATTTATTTTTCTGGAGTTGAGCTGTAGGAGTTGCTTGTATATTCTCGAGATTAGTTGTTTGTCAGTTGCTTCATTTGCTATTATCTTCTCCCATTCTGAAGGCTGTCTTTTCACCTTGCTAATAGTTTCCTTTGATGTGCAGAAGCTTTTAAGGTTAATTAGGTCCCATTTGTTTATTTTTGCTTTTATTTCCAATATTCTGGGAGGTGGGTCATAGAGGATCCTGCTGTGATGTATGTCAGAGAGTGTTTTGCCTATGATCCATTCTTAAGTTAGTGGGACTCCAGGTCTAAACACAGATTCATGTTTTAAAACTTGGCAAGGAATCATGCTTTTAATTGGGACAATTGCCTTAGTCTCCTATCAATTTTGAATTCAACTGATGATACAAACTGAGTGGCACCTTTATTGACTGCCCATCTATTTTTCCCCTAGGGACATCATATTCTAATAATGTCTCCATAATTCTTGTAGGTCACTTCCCCCAATTGCTGCTCTAAATTTATATGACAACAATTGTCCAACTTGGGTTCTGACCATTAAACACCACAACATGACCTATATCATTTGGGGGTCTTGTTGTCTCTGTTGGTATCAATAAAATTAGCTCCTTAATGGCTTCTTTTACCATCAGTTCCGGCTGATAAAAAGTCACCGTGGAGCCTCTTAATCATACTGATGTCCTCACAGTGCTACATGTCTTGTGTCTTTACATGTGATGTAGCTTCCTAGCCTTCTGTAATCTGATCATCTGGTGGGTTTTTCATCTGTGCATAGTATATGGTCTGCAGTTTAATCAATTGATTCTTTAAATTCTTTCTTCCGCTGTCTGTCAGGGCAGTTACGGATTTTAAACCAACTTTGTATGGATCATTGCTTTTTCCATGCTTCTAGAAATCATTCTCGTAGAAGGCAATGGCACCCCACTCCAGTACTCTTGCCTGGAAAATCCCATGGACAGAGGAGTCTGGTGGGCTGCAGTCCATGGGGTCGCTAAGAGTTGGACACGACTGAGCGACTTCACTTCCACTTTTCACTTTCATGCATTGGAGAAGGAAATGGCAACCCACTCCAGTGTTCTTGCCTGGAGAATCCCAGGGACGGGGGAGCCTGGTGGGCTGCTGTCTATGGGGTCGCACAGAGTCGGGCACGACTGAAGTGACTTAGCAGCAGCAGAAATCATTCTAGTAGCAAATTCACACTGTCTCCTGGAGGTTTAATTATGATGTTAAATCTTGACTACCAGGAGAATGCTCTCAAATCTAATTTCATCCTTATCCATCCTTACATTCCCTTGCTGTTCATCAAGCAGCCTCAAAATTCAATTCTACACATGCTCTCTCAGTTTACGCTGACTAGGTATTAAAGCTCCTTTGGAATATAGTTATTTTCCTAAATTATTAGATCCAGCACGTTGAGACGTACCTTGAGTTAAGGCCTCTTGGACAGGATACAAACTGAGAACAAATCTTGAGAGGGAGGGCACTTGTCCTGATGGGAAGAAGTCTTTGTACCATCTCTGAATAATGGGAAAGGAACAGGTCTTAGCAGAGGAGGGTGGGCCACTACTGGGAATATCTTCATCTACTGTGTTAAGCCCCATTCTTTTCCAACCAGGGCCCTGACTTTGGCTTAATATATCTGTCTTGACTAAAAATTCAATTTTCAGAGCTTAGCCACTTTGAGTTTATTTTGGTTTCCCACTGTAGGAGATGACAGCTACTTTGTGCACTACCAAAGTACTATAGTCTTCATTTTAGCTTTCGGTTGGTGATTAATTACTTAGCTTATCATTATCTTTTTACAGTGGATCAATCTGGCTAAGGAATAGCCACCTGTTTTAGTCAGCTCAGACTGCCATAACAAAATACCATAGGCTAGGTGACTTAAACACCTGAAATTTACTTCTCAGTGTTCTAGGAAGAGATCAAGGTGCCTGCCAGCTGATTCGGTTCCCAATAAACCTTTTCTTCTTGGTACGCAGACAGCAGCCTTATGGCTATATCTTCATATGACCTTTCCTTCCCTGTGTGTGGTGGGGAGAGTGAGAAGAGGATGTGGAAGGGAGGGGAATGTGAAGGAGAGAGGGAGGAAAGGAGGGAGAGAAAGAGAGGTCTCTTCCTCTTAATTATAAGACCACCAATTCTATCAGATCAGGATCCTATTCATAAAACTTTGTGTGTGCTCAGTCGCTGCAGTCATGTCTGACTCTTTGCGACCGTATGGACTGTGGCCCACCAGGCTCCTCAGTCCATGGGATCCTCCAGGCAAGAATACTGGAGTGGGTTACCATGTCCTCCTCCAGGGGATCTTCCCTACCCAGGGATCGAACCTGCATCTGTGTTCCCACATTGCAGGTGGATTCTTCACTGCAGAGCCATCAGGGAAGCCCTATAACATTTTATTTAACCTTAATTACTATCTCCTAAAAGCCCTATTTTCAAAGGCAATCACATAGGGGGTTAGGACTTCAACCGATGAATTTGAGGGAGCAGGACACAATTCAGTCCATGTTGTTGTCGTTCAGTCACTAAGTCATCTGACTCTTTGCAACCCTGTGTACTGTAGCATGCCAGGCTCCTCTGTTCTCTGCTATCTTTCAGTTTGCTCAAATTAATGTCAATTGAGTAGAAATGCTTTCTAACCATCTCATCCTCTGCTGCCCCCTCCTTCTTTTGCCTTCAATCTTTCTCAGCTTCAGGGTCTTTCCCAATGAGTAGGCTCTTCAAGTGACTGAGGCACTGGAGCTTCAGCTTCAGCATCAGTTCTTCCAATGAATATTCAGGGTTGATTTCCCTTAGGATTGACTGGTTTGATCTCCTTGCAGTCCAAGAGACTCTGAAGAGTCTTCTCCAGCACCACAATTTGAAAGCATCAATTCTTCAGGACTCAGCCTTCCTTATGGTTCAACTCTCATATTCATACATGACTACTGGAAAAATCATAGCTTTGACTATGTGGACATTTGTCATCAAAGTGATGTCTCTGGTTTTTAATACACTGTCTAGGTTTGACATAGCTTTCCCTTCAAGGAGCAAGCATCTTTTAATTTCATGGCTGCAGTCACTGTCTGCAGTGATTTTGGAGCCCAAGAAAATAAAATCTGTCACTGCTTTCACTTTTCCCCCTTCTATTGGTCACGAAGTGATGGGACTGGATGCCACAATCTTAGTTTTTTGAATGTTGAGTTTCAAGCCAGCTTTTTCACCCTCTTGTTTGACTCTCATAAAGAGGCTCTTTAGTTCCTCTACACTTTCTGCCATTAGAGTCTTATCATCTGCCTATCTGAGGTTGTTGATATTTCTCCTGGAAATCTTGATTCCAGCTTGTGCTTCATCCAGCCTGGCATTTCACATGATATACTCTGCATATAAGTTAAATAAACAGGGTTACAACATACAGCCTTATTGTATTCCTTTTCCAATTTGGAACCAGTTAGTTGTTCCATGTCCAGTTCTAACTGTTGCTTCTTGACCTGCATACAGGTTTCTCAGGGGACAGGTAAGGTGGTCTGGTACACTCATCTCTTAAAGAATTTTCCACAGTTTGTTGTGATACACATAGTCAAAGGCTTTAGTGTAGTCCATGAAGCAGAAGTAGATATTTTCCTGGAACTCCCTTGCCTTGTCCATGATCCAACGAATATTAGCAATTTGATCTCTGGTTCCTCTGCCTTTTCTAAACTCAGCGAGTACATCTGGAAATTTTGTCAGTTCACATACTGCTGAAGTGTAGCTTGAAGGATTTTGAGCATAACCTTACTTGCATAGGAGGAAGGGGGTGACAGAGGATGATGGTTGGATGGCATCATCAACTCAATGGACATGAGTTTGAGCAAACTCCAGGAGATAGTAAAGGACAGGGAAGCCTGGCATGCTGCAGTCCATGAGGTTGCAAAGAGTTGGACATGACTGAGTGACTGAAAACAAAACAAGAAATGAGCACAATTGTACAGTAGTTTGAATATTCCTTGGCATTGCCTTTCTTTGGGATTGGAATGAAACTGACCACTTCCAATTGTGGCCACCACTCAGTTTAGTTCGGGTGTCCAACTCTTTGAGACCCCATGGACTGCAGCCTGCCAGCCTTCCCTGTCCATCACCAACTCCTAGAGCTTGCTCAAATTCATGTCCATCGAGTCAGTGATGTCATCCAACTATCTCATCCTCTGTTATCCCCTCCTCCTCCTGCCCTCAATATTTCCTAGCATCAGGGTCTTTTCCAATGAGTCAGTTCTTTGCATCAGGTGGCCAAAGTCTGGAGTTTCAGTTTCAGCATCAGTCTTTACAGTGAATATTCAGGACTGGTTTCCTTTAGGATGAACTGGTTGGATCTCTTTGCAGACTAAGGGACTCCCAAGAGTCTTCAACAACACTGTTCAAAAGAATCAATTCTTTGGTGCTCAGCTTTCTTTATAGTCCAACTCTCACATCCACACATGATACTGGAAAAACCAAAGCTTTGACTAAATGGACCTTTGTTGACAAAGTAATGTCTCTGCTTTTTAATATGCTATCTGGGTTTGTCCTAGCTTTTCTTCCAAGGAGCAAGTGTCTTTTAATTTCATGGCTGCAGTCACCATCTGCAGTGATTTTGGAGTCCAAGAAAATAAAATCTGTCACTGTTTCCATTGTTTCCCCATCTGTTTGCCATGAAGTGATGGGACTGGATGCCATGATCTTAGTTTTTTGAATGTTTAGTTTTAAGCCAGCTTTTTCACTCTCCTCTTTCACTTTCATCAGGAGGCTCTTCAGTTGCTTCTTGCTTTCTGCCATAAGGGTGGTGTCATCTGCATATCTGAGATTATTGATATTTGTCCCAGTATTCTTGATTCCAGCTTGTGCTTCATCTAGCCTGGCATTTCACATGATGTACTCTGCATATAAGTTAAATAAGCTGGGTGACAATGTACAGCCTTGATGTACTCCTTTCCCAATTTGGAACCAGGCTGTTGTTCCATGTCCAGTTTGAACTGTTGCTTCTTGACCTGCACACAGGTTTCTCAGGAGGCAGGTCAGGTGGTCTGGTATTCCTATCCTTTGAGGAATTTCCCAGTTTGTTGTGATCCACACAGTCAAAGGCTTTGGCATAGTCAATAAAGCAAATGTAGATGTTTTCCTGTAACTCTCTTGCTTTTTCTATGATCCAATGGATATTTGCAACTTGATCTTTGGTTTCTCTGCATTTTCTAAATCCAGCTTGAACATCTGGAAGTTCACAGTTCATGTACTGTTGAAGCCTTGCTTTGAGAATTTTGAGCATTACTTTGCTAGTGTGTGAGATGAGCACAATTGTGAGGTAGTCTGAACATTCTTTGGCATTGCCTTTCTTTGAGATTGGAATGAAAACTGACCTTTTTCAGTCCTGGAGCCACTGCTTTTCAAATTTGCTGGCATATTGAGTGCAGCACTTTCACAGCATCATCTTTTAGGATTTGAAATAGTTCAATAGTCCATCACCTCCACTAGGTTTGTTCATACTGATGCTTCCTAAGGCCCACTTGACTTCGCATTCCAGGATGTCTGGCTCTAGGTTAGTGTCACACCATTGTGGTTATCTGGGTCATGAAGAAAGATCTTTTTTGCATAGCTGTTCTGTGTATTTTTGCCACCTCTTAATATCTTCTGTTTCAGTTAGAGCCATACCATTTCTGTCTTTTATTGTGCCCATTTTTCCATGAAATGTTCCTTTGGCATCTCTAATTTTCTTAAAGAGATTGCTAGTCTTTCCCTTTCTATTATTTTCTTCTATTTCTTTGCATTGATCACTGAAGAAGGCTCTCTTATCTCTCCTTGCTATTCTTTGGAACTCTACATTCAGATGGGTATATCTTTCCTTTTCTCTTTTGCCTTTAGCTTCTCTTCTTTTCTCAGCTATTTGTAAGGCCTCAACAGCCAACCATTTTGCCTTTTTACATTTCTCTTTCTTGGGGATGGTGTTGATCACGGCCTCCTGTACAATGTCACGAACCTCTGTCCACAGTTCTTCAGTCACTCTGTCTATCAGATCTAATCCCGTTAATCTATTTGTCATTTCCACTGTATAATCTTAAAGGATTTGATTTAGGTCACACCTGAATGGTCTAGTGATTTTCCCTACTTTCTGAGTTTTCCAAATTTGCTGAGTTTTCAGCTCAGGCCACTGCTGAGTTCTCCAAATTTGCTGACATATTTAGTGCAGTACTTTAACAGCATAATTTTCTAGGATTTGAAATAGCACAGCTAAAGATTTGTCACCTACACTAGTTTTGTTAATCGAAATGCTTCTTAAGGCCCTTTCGACTCCACACTCCAGGATGTCTGGCAACCAAACCATCACAGTTACCCAGGTCATTACAACTTTTCTCGTATAGTTCTTCTGGTATTCTTGCTACCTCTTCTTAATCTCTTCTGCTTCTGCAATGGCACCCCACTCCAGTACTCTTGCCTGGAAAATCCCATGGACGGAGGAGCCTGGTAGGCTGCAGTCCATGGGGTCTCTAGAGTTGGACACGACTGAGAGACTTCACTTTCACTTTTCACTTTCATGCATTGGAGAAGGAAATGGCAACCTACTCCAGTGTTCTTGCCTGGAGAATCCCAGGGACGGGGAAGCCTGGTGGGCTGCCGTCTCTGGGGTCACACAGAGTCGGACACGACTGAAGCGACTTAGCAGCAGCTTCTGTTAGGTTCTCTCCACTTCTGACCTTTATTGTGCCCTTCCTTGCATGAAATATTCCCTTGATATCTCCAATTTTCTTGAAGAGATCTCTCTTTCCCATTCTATTGTTTTACTCTATTTATTGTTGTTTTTCTCTATTTCTTTTCATTGTCCATTTAAGAAGGCCTTATCTCTCCCTGTCATTCTCTGTAACTCTGCATTCACTTGGCTGTATCTTTCCCTTTCTCCCTTGCCTTTTGCTTCTCTTCTTTCCTCAGCTATCTGTGATTCATGATTTAGTCTACCTACTAAATACCAAATCCAGTAAAACATAATCAGTGTCTCAGTGTTCATAACAGCTTTACTATAAGAAAAAAATTAAGTACAAAATATACATTGGCAGTTAAATGGACATATTGTAGTCTAATCATATAATGGAACACTACAGCAGTGCTAAAGAGGAATGAATAATTTCTATACACAACAATGTGGATGAATTTCAAAATAATTTTACCAAGTAAAGAAATTTTTTTATGCTCAAAATTCTCCAAGCCAGGCTTCAGCAATACGTGAACCATGAACTTCCTGATGTTCAACCTGGTTTTAGAAAAGGCAGAGGAACCAGAGGTTAAATTGCCAACATCCGCTGGATCATGGAAAAAGCAAGAGAGTTCCAGAAAAACATCTATTTCTGCTTTATTGACTATGCCAAAGCCTTTGACTGTGTGGATCACAATAAACTGTGGAAAATTCTGAAAGAGATGGGAATACTAGACCACCTGACCTACCTCTTGAGAAACCTGTATGCAGGTCAGGAAGCAACAGTTAGAACTGGACATGGAACAACAGACTGGTTCCAAATAGGAAAAGGAGTACGTCAAGGCTGTATATTGTCACCCTGCTTATTTAACTTCTATGCAGAGTACATCATGAGAAATGCTGGGCTGGAAGAAGCACAAGCTGGAATCAAGATTGCCGGGAGAAATATCAATAACCTCAGGTATGCAGATGGTTATGCCATCTTATGGCAGAAAGTGAAGAGGAACTAAAAAGCCTCTTGATGAAAGTGAAAGAGGAGAGTCAAAAAGTTGGCTTAAAGCTCAACATTCAGAAAACTAAGATCATGGCATCTGGTCCCATCACTTCATGGGAAATAGATGCGGAAACAGTGGAAACAGTGTCAGACTTTATTTTTCTGGGCTCCAACATCACTGCAGATGGTGACTGCAGCCATGAAATTAAAAGACGCTTACTTCTTGGAAGGAAAGTTATGACCAACCTAGACAGCATATAGAAAAGCAGAGACATTACTTTGCCAACAAAGGTCCGGCTAGTCAAGGCTATGGTTTTTCCTGTGGTCATGTATGGATGTGAGAGTTGGACTGTGAAGAAGGCTGAGCGCCGAAGAATTGATGCTTTTGAACTGTGGTGTTGGAGAAGACTCTTGAGAGTCCCTTGGACTGCAAGGAGATCCAACCAGTCCATTCTGAAGGAGATCAGCCCTGGGATTTCTTTGGAAGGAATGATGCTAAAGCTGAAACTTCAGTACTTTGGCCACCTCATGCGAAGAGTTGAGTCACTGGAAAAGACTCTGATGCTGGGAGGGATTGGGGGCAGGAGGAGAAGGGGACGACAGAGGATGAGATGGCTGGATGGCATCACTGACTCGATGGATGTGAGTCTGAGTGAACTCCGGGAGTTGGTGATGGATAGGGAAGCCTGGCGTGCTGCGACTCATGGGGTCGCAAAGAGTTGGACAAGACTGAGCGACTGAACTGAACTGAACTTAATATATTATTCAGGGCTTCCCTGGTGGCTCAGATGGTAAAGAGCCTGCTTGCAATGCAGGAGACCCAGGTACAATCCCTGGGTCAGGAAGATCACCCAGAGAAGGGAATAACTATCCACTCCAGTATTCTTGCCTGGAGAATCCCATGGACAGGGTAGCCTGGCAGGCTACAAATCCATAGGCTCGCAAAGAATCATACACGACTGAGCAACTAACATTTTCCCTTTCAATATATTATTCAGTTTATATAAAATTCTGGAAAATGAAGTTAATCTATGGTGACAGAAAGCAGACCAGTAGTTGCCTGAATGGATGTATAAAGGCAGAGAGAGGAGAGAAGTGAAGTCACTCAGTCATGTCCAACTCTTTGTGATCCCATGGACTATAGCCTTCAAGGCTCCTCTGTCCATGGGATTTATCAGGCAAGAATACTGGAGTGGGTTGCCATTTCCTTCTCCAGGGGATCTTCCCAACCCAGGGATTGAGCCTGGGTGTCCTGCACTGCAGGCAGACTCCTTAGTGGCTGAGTCAGAAGGGAAGTCCAAAAAAGTGAAAGTGACTCAGTCGTGTTTGGCTCTTTGAACAGTCCAGGGAGTTCTCCAGGCCAGAATACTCGAGTGGATAGCTGTTTCCTTTCTCCAGCAGATCTTCCCATCCCAAGAATCACACTGGGTTCTCCTGCATTGCAGGCAGATTCTTTACCAGCTGAGCTATCTGGGAAACCCCAATAAAGGCAGAGAGGGATGGATTACAAAGGGATATGAGGCAACTTTTAGAGTTGATGGATATATTATCTTGATTATGGTGATGGTTCCATGGGTTTATATAGGTTACAGATTAGTAAATCATATACTTTAAATATGTGCAGCTTATTATATATCAATCAGACCTCAATATAACTGTAAAAAATAAAACTAAACCCACAAAACAAAACAAACAAAACATACCAAGTATCTGCCATATATACTAGTAAGTGCTTAATGCATATCTACCTAAACATCATTGAAAGAAGATGCTTATATTCATTGATTGTTTCCATGGTTTCAGAAAAAACTGCAAGGTCCTGGTAACTTTTTATTAAAATTTGATCCCTAGAAATGTCATAACACTAAGATTAAAGAAAAAGTCCAAAAGTTTCTGGAACTGGGTAATAGTGGCTGCTTCTTGAAAGAACTAAGAGGCTGGGGGAAAAGATAGGTAACTTTTAAAATTGGTCACCTGCATGTAGTATTTATATTAAGAGGTTCTTCTTCTCAATGTAATAGAGGAGGGCAAATTATAGAGGAGAGAAGAGTGATCTAAGGAAGCAGCCATGAGCCAAGGAATGTAGGCAACCTCTAGAAGCTAGAGGCAAGGAAGTAGATTTTCACTTAGAGCCTCCAAAAGAACTCAGTCCTGTGGACACTATTTAGAGCTTCTGACTCTAGAACTGTAAGATAATAAACTTGTATTGCTGTAAAGCCACATGTTTTTGGCAAAATGTTACAGTAGCAATAGAAAACTAATATTAGATCCTAGTTCATCTCATAGTTGAGAAATTACTTATGTAAGTTTGACAAAATTAGTAGGAAACCAGCAAAAAAAGTTATTTTTAAGAAAAAATTTGATATTTAAAAAATGCAGTAAAAAAATCACAGGAATTGATTTGAATGTGTTTCCATAAAATATTTTATCCAGTGATGATTTATAGCAAATAAAGCAAATTAAACATGTGTAAGCTTCTGGTGGTGATGATGAAATTAAGCAACTAGTCATTCATTGAGAGTAAGACCACACTTCCACCCAGTTTATCAGTATCACTGAATACTAGAATACACTAGACAATGCTTTAAGAGTTTTAAGGGAAAGTAAATTCAGTTATATTGACAGCATTACTTCCTATTCTTTTATATGTAGTTATTGAGGATATTCTTCTGAAAAACAAGAAGATTAACCAAGAATATAGACCAAGATTCTAGAAGAGTAGCTCCAACTTTGGAGTTGGAGTACAGTAGCAGTACAGTAGAATATAAGAACAGTTAGGCAAAGTCGGGGCAGAAGGCCAAAGGTCAATCAGGTGTCATCACCAGAGGACAAAAGAAAGATCATCTCTGTAAAAGGATAGAGAAAACAGAAAAACTTGATTAGATAAACTATGTAAAACATACAGGAAAAAAAGTACAATTTGAAGCTCTAGAAGCAATAAAGCCAAATGAGCAGCTTATGGTCCAAGTATGATGCACGCATATTTGGGCAATGGATAATAAGGGGAGAGAATTTATTTGATCCTTGCTCTGCATGTTTTGAGTGGCTTTCTAGTGGTTGTGACAGAGGTCTTAAAGAGAAAGTGAAAGTTGCTCAGTTGGCTCTGACTCCTTGCGACCCCATGGACTGTTCATGGAATTCTCCAGGCCAGAATACTGGAGTGGGTAGTCTTTCCTTTCTCCAGGGGATCTTCCCAACCCAGGTCTCCCGCATTGCAGGTGGATTCTTTACCAGCTGAGCCACAAGGGAAGCCCAAGAATACTGCAGTGGGTAGCCTAGAGAAGAAAATGTAGTCCCAGCACTTTTCATAGCTTGGAAGTTGGCTGTTAATTTAGAATCAACTAATAGACAAAACACAAATGATATTGACTGTGTTTAAGGGAGGTGAGTAGAAGGTGGGAAGGAAGAATGGTGGTATTAATACTAGAACTGAAATATTATCTTAGGTTGAAGTATTATCTAGAGTTTCACAGTATTCTGTTAAAAGTTACAAAGATAACCAACAAAAGAGCTGAAATTAATGTAACTTATAAAGAAAGCTGAGCGCAGAAAAATTGATGCTTTTGAACTGTGGTGTTGGAGAAGACTCTTAAGAATGCCTTGGACTGCAAGGAGATCCAACCAGTCCATCCTAAAGGAGATCAGTCCTGGGTGTTCACTGGAAGGACTGATGTTGAAGCTGAAACTCCAATACTTTGGCCACCTGATCCAAAGAGCTGACTCATTTGAAAAGACCCTGATTCTGGGAAAGATTGAGTGCAGGAGGAGAAGGGGACGACAGAGGATGAGATGGTTGGATGGCATCACTGACTTGATGGACATGGGCTTGGGTGGACTCAGGGAGTTGGTGATGGACAGGGAGGCCTGGTGTGCTGCGGTTCATGGGGTTGCAAAGAGTCAGACACGACTGAGCGACTGAACTGAAGTATCAGAAGACTGGTTGTTAACACAATCCTCATCTTCTATGAGCGTGTCCTTAGATACTGTCTAAAACTGATATGAGCATATTTAGAAATACTGAAGTAATCACAAACAAAAACATGTAAAATAGGTTGTCCCTGGTGAATAGGCATAGAGGTAGAAAGGATTAGCATGAGATTTGTTGCTTTTCATCATAAATTCTTTTGTGCAGTTTGTTACAGTATAATTTGTTTCATTTGTTGCCATTTGTGCACTTCGTTGATTGAAAAAAACATTAGAGACTGGTTGCTCTGTTTATATGGAAACAATAGTTTAGACATCTACCTTTATCAAAGTTGACTCCCTGAAATATGTCAGGCCTCCTTTCAGAATTTTTAAAATGAAATTCCAAGGACACCAAGATACTTGGACTAAGCAAATGGCTGTTCTACTGATACTTTACTCTTTACCCTAAATGATATTTACTTAGTTTCTCAGTCGTGTCTGACTCTTTGTGACCCCATGGATTTGTAGCCTGCCAGGTTACTCTATCCATGGGATTCTCCAGGCAAGAATACTGGAGTGGATAGTCATTCCCTTCTCCAGGGAGTTTTCTCAACTCAGGGATCAAACTCAGGTCTCCTGCATTACAGGCAGATTCTTTACTATCTGAGATACCACAGAAGCCCAAATGACATTTAAGAGTCCTTAATTCTACTGTTACTAGCTCCAGCACTCTGCTTTCTTTTTTAAAGTGTCTGAGTAGTTCTTTTCCTCATTTTTTGGGGGGACAGAGTTTTTCCTGAATCCAGTTTTACTGATTCTGAAAGGGGAGGACTTCTGGTCTTGGGACAGAATTGATTTTTCATGTTCAGAAGGAGTTGGGAAAAAAGAGGGGTGAGATGAAGTGGGAGGTGGGAGGGAGGTTTCAGAGGGAGGGGATATATGTATACCTATGGCTGATTCATGCTGATGTATGGCAGAAACCAATACAATATTGTAAGGCAATTGTCCTTCAATTAAAAATAAATAAATTAAAATGTTTTAAAAAATGGAATGGAAAAAGTCACAGTTTAATTTGATAGGTAGGCCACTATGGCACATTACTCCCACCAGTTGGCAGCACACCTTAATTGCAAGAGTAGAAAAGATGGGAAAACCATTTATGATTTTTGCAAAAGTCTAGCTGATAAACAACAGGAAATATCCTGTAGGCAAGTGAAAAATGCAAAGGAAGAATACTTGATTTGGGAAGAGTAAATTGAGACAGTGGTCATGATCCCTAAAATACTGTGTTACAGATATCCATGTGGTTTGTGGAGGTAGTCAAAATGAAGTATGATCAGAAGACTTTTCTTTAGTCTAAATATCAAGAGGTGTGTCTGGAACTCTATTATAAGGTATGGGAAAGGGGAGAATCATGAATAAAATGTTACTTCAAACAGTTTTTCTTACAAGATCTACATGAGGAAAACTATAAAATTCTGATAAACACAATCAGAAAAGAACGAAATAAATGAAGAGATGGCTAGAAAGACTCAATATCATCAAGACGTCAGTTCTTCCCAAATTGATCTTAGATTCAATGCAATACAAATGAAAATCCCAGAAAGTTATTTTATGAATATCAACAAATTGATTCTGAAGTTTATATAGAGAGGCAAAAGACCCAGAATAGCCAGCATAATATTGAAGGAGAGGAACAAAGGTACCAGGACTAATGGAACCTGACTTCATGACTTAAATATTAAGGTACAGTAATCAAGACAGCTGTGGTACTCATGAAAGAATAGACAAATAGATCAATGGAAGAGAACAGAGAGCCCAGAAGTAGACTCCTATAAATATAATCAACTGATCTTTGACACAGGAGTAAAGGTAATACAGTGGAGTAAAGATAGTTTTTTCAATAAATGTTGCTAGAAGAACTGCATACCCAAAGAAGAATCTAGACACAGGTCTTAAATCCTTCATAAAAATTAACTCAAAATGGATCATAGACCTAAACGTAAAATGCAAGATTATGAAACTCCTAGATGATAACTTAGGAGAAAATCTAAATGACCATAGGTAGGGTGATACCTTTTTATGTATTACCCAACTCTAAAGACACAATCCATGAAAGAAATAATTGATAAGCTGGACTTTCATAAAATTAAAAACTTCTGCCCTGGAAAAGACAATGCCAAGAGAATCAGAAGGCAAGCCACATACTGGGAAAAAATATTTGCAAAAGACATATCTGATAAAAGACTGTTGTACAAATAACTCTTAAAACTCAACTATAAGAAAACAAACAACCCAATTTAAAAATGAGCCAAAGACCTTAACAGACATGTCACCAGATACACAACGGCAAATATGCACATGAAAAGGTGGTCTACATAATGTGCCGTCAGAGAAGTGCAAATTAAAGCAACAATGAGATATCATAACATGCTGATTAGAATGGCCAGAATCTGGAACACTTTCAGCACCAAATGCTGATGAGGATATGGAGCAACAGGAACTCTCTTACATTGCTGGTGGGAGTGCAAAATAGTACTGCCACTTCGGAAGACAGTTTAGCAGTGTCTTACAAAACTAAAGATACTCTTACCATATGATCCAGCAATTACATTCCTTGGTATTTACTCAAAGGAGTTGAAAACTTATGTCTGCACAAAGACCTATATAGGAATGTTTGTTGTTGTTGTTTAGTGACTCAGTTGTGCCTGATTCTTTGCGACCCATGGACTGTAGCCCACCAGGCTCCTCTGTCCATGGGATTTCTCAGGCAAGAATATTGGAGTGAGTTGTCATTTCCTTCTCCAGGGGATCTTTCTGACCCAGGAATTGAACATGCATCTCCTGCATTGGCAGGTAGATTCTTTACCACTTAGCTACTGGGGAAGTCCACAGGAACTTTATTCATAATTGCCAAAACTTGGAAGCAAAGAACAGGTCCCAGTTACGTGTGTGTGAGTGAATGAATAAATAAGACTGTGGTATATCTGGACAATGAATTATTCTCTAAAAAGAAATGAGCCATTAAACCATCAAAAGACTTGGAAGAGGCATGGAAGTGGCTAAAATGCATATTACAAAGTGAGAGAAGCCACTGAAAAGGCTACCTATCCATATGACAATAAAAATTAGTGATTTCCAGGGATGAGGGAGGAGGAGGGATGAATACAGAGTGTGGAGGATTTTTAGGGCAATGAAAAAACTATTATAATGATGGACGTATGTCACTACACATTTGTCTAAACTCATAGAAAGTACAATACTAAGAGTGAACCCTAGGGAATTGCCTGTGGACTTTGAGTGATTATAATATGTCAATATAGGTTTATCCTCAGTAACAACTGTATCATTCTGGTGAATGATGTTGATTACAGGGGAGGCTATACATGTGTGCAGGCTCAATTTTGTTGTGAACCTAACAGTGCTCTAAAAAAAAGTCATTAAAAAAAAAAAAAGGCTTCTGTGAAAGGAATGCAATCATTACTGTCATGAAGCAAGTTGGCTGAATGTCTTTTACTTTAAGCAGGATTCTAAGGTCAACGGAATAACTTTGAAATCTTCTTCATGCTAAAATTATCCAGAAAGGAAAAAGATGTAAGTTCAGTCAAAATTTAAAAGGAGTTCTGCCATCTAAATAGCCACAAGTTAGCTTTTTATAAGGCAAAGTTCTTCACATTGTTGGGTAATAAATGTTAACAATTTATTCTGCAAAGCATTTATATTACATTTACATGTAATTCTGTAATGTAATTAAAAATTTATAATAATAAAACTTTCAAATTTAGTATTTTATGTATTATATACTTATGGACCAGATTGGCTAAGAGATTGAGTTGAAACAAAAGTCTAATAGGCATATGCTTCCTCTTTAGACAACTAACCTATCAACCTGAGTCTTCAAAGTGGGTCAGGTCTCATTTCAGGTCAAATGTTTGTTCTATTGATACTTTACTCCCTACCCCAAATAATACTTAAGAATCCTTAGCTCTATCCACACTAGTTCCAGGTATTCTTTTTGACATTTTTGTTCATACCTCTAACTTGAAGCTGTTAATAAAAATTGTGGTGTTTGAAAACCATTGCCGAGGTCTTTGGACTCTTGGTTAAGAATTTCATGAAAGCAGAGGCTCCTGGGAAACATGGCTCTGCAACAAAGTCAACTTGTTGTAGGACCTATAGACTTCTCTGGTGGCTCAGACGGTAAAATGTCTGCCTACAATGTGGGAGACGCAGGTTCGATCCCTGGGTTGGGAAGATCCTCTGGAGAAGGAAATGGCAACCCACTCCAGTACTCTTGCCTGGAAAATCCCATGAAAGGAGGAGGCTACAGTTCATGGGGTTGCAAAGAGTCAGACATGACTAAGCGACTGAACTTAAACTTTCTACTTTATCTTGGGCTTCTCTGATAGCTCAGTTAAGAATCCGCCTGCAATGAAGGAGACCCCAGTCTGACTCCTGGGTTGGGAAGATCTGCTGGAGAAGAGGGATAGGCTACCTACTCCAGTATTCTTGGGGTTCCCTTGTGGCTCAGCTGGTAAACAATCCGCTTGCAATGTGGGAGACCTGGGTTCCATCCTTGGGTTGGGAAGATCCCCTGGAAAAGGGAAAGGGTACCCACTCCAGTATTCTGGCCTGGAGAATTCCATGGACTACAGTCCATGGGGTCAGATGACTGAACCGCCTTTACTTTATCTTATCAAATAGTTAAAAGTTGAATGTACCTGATATTACAAAGCTACTAAGAGGAATCAGAAACTTGAGTAAGAAATATGTATTATTTTAAATGTTGAATTTTGCACTGGAGCTTCCTGGCAAGAAAGCTGAATATGAGGAATGCTAAGGGAAAATCAGGAACAGATAGTAATTTAAAGAGACTTTTGAAGGGCAGTAATGTAGTGGAGAACACCACAGAGAGCTAAGAGTTGACCTATGGGTTGGAAGAAAGAGGAGGCACTAGCAAAGGAATACAAAGACCAGAAAACCAGGTAGACTGATCCCAGGAATTGTCTTAAAAAGGGCGCGGTCGGGGGCGGGGGTGGGGGTGGGGGATGGGGACAGGGTTTCAAGAAGGGGATAAGGATTGGGTGTGCCAAGAAAAAGAGGATGAGAAAATGGTTGAAAGTTAGAACTTGAGCACTTTCAAGTGTAAATTCAGTTTGCCATTATGGGTTAGATTGATAAAAGGTAAAGAATAATGTGGAAGTGAAAGCAGGAGACAGTGAAAAGAAGGTTGATATTACAGTAACTGGTGGTAGTAGTATAAATTTTTAAAAAGCCCTTGGAAACTGTTGAAAAATAGAAAGAAGCCAACGGCTAAGATACTGAAGATATAAGATCCTAGGAAAGTAGAGGTGGAAGGAGGAAATAGGAATGAACGACATAGGTAGTCCTGGAAGAAGCACTGATTTGGGGGAGAATGAGTCAATTTGGTGAGAATTTGAAAGGTCATGAACACGGCGTGTCAACAATATTTTAAGATGGAGAGAATATTAAACTGGAATTCCATGGCTCTGATCCCTGTTAATCAGAAGATTTTATCTATTAGTATGGATTGGGATTGGCACCTTAACAAGGAAAATGAGAAACAGTTTGTAGAGAATACGATAGGAATTCATCCAAAGATGAGTTTATATATATGTATATGTATATAAAGTGGGAGTGCAGTCACGACTTCATAGCCAACCAGGTAGAACTGGGGCTTTCTCCAGTGAAAAACCACACAGTATGACCTTTGAGAGAGAAATCAGAAATAGGGATAATTTATTGGAGACTGACCCTTCAGACTATAAAGGAGTCGAGCGATTCTAAGGCAATACAGAAATAGAGCTGGCTGGCTACACTAACAAGAGAATTTAGTCATAAATGGGGCTGATGACCTGGGAGATTAAGGATTCACTTTTGTATTGAAAGTTTTGAGTGGGTGAAAGGTAGGAGCCACGATCAGGCAGAGGCGGGGGGGTCGAGTAGGGAAAAGGCGACATTCAAAGGCATATTTTGGTCATGATCTCACGCTAGTCAGTTGTTTCCCTTTTGGCAGCTAAACGGCTAGGATTCTCCCGTCCATTTCAGAGCTACTGAGAAGAGTCCTAGGCTGTGGAAGGAGAAATCAGATTCCAAAGCGGAGGCTGTATTTTCTCAATCTACTTACATTCTTTTCTCACTAACTAGCCAATGCTGCCGCCTTATGCAAAGCCGGCACCACGGAAAGGATCTGCTTTAGAGGCAGTGACGACGCCAATCGGCCTGGGGCGCGCAGTGTTGCGTCTAGATGCACGGCGAGGGAGGTCCCAAACAGCTCTCAAAACCTTTTCACCCACGCCCGGGAAAGCACCTCGTTAACAGTAGACAATAAATTGCTCGTACAATGCTAAGCTCTGAGGCCCTGGTTCACACCAGGAGAGGCGGGAGCGTGGTTTAGCGCTGCCACCCCTCCGCTTTTCTGCAGAGCGCTTTTCTGCAGAGGCGGGGGATGGGGGCAGCCGGACCGGGCGGGGCTGCGCTAGTCCCGCGACCTGGGGAGGGGCCGCGGTGAAGGGGCCAGGGGCGGGTTTCCCTCCTAGGTCTCGGAAAAGCTCCAAAAATGGCGGGCGGCAACTCAGCTAGCGGGGCGCGCAGGCGCCACTGCAGCCATCCTTCCGCCCGCCTCGGGCGGCCCACGAACCTCCACAGCCCCCTCACGGAGAGGTATCCGCCGCTTGCGATTGGCTGAGCTGGGCCAGCGCTCCGTGCGGGGGCCGGGCCGCCACGCAGAGGCCACGTTTCCCGCCCCGCTGGTGCGCGTGCGCGCAATCCCCACAGGAAAGCGTTCGCGCGCGTCCCCGCCGCGGCCCCCAGCTCGCGCCTCAGCTCCCTCCCCTTTCCGGGCAGGCCCGTCCCGTCAGCGAGGCAGTAAGCACCGCGGCCAGCAGAGGGCGGTCCGGACCCAAGTCTGCAGCGGCGCCATTGGCGTGTGGAAAATGCCACCAGATGGCGGGTTAGGATTGCAGCTCCGTTGAAGGCGCGGCCCCCGCTCCCGAACCCCCGGCGACCACCCCGTAACAACCCCCCCACATCGGGAATAACACACCGGAGACTTTTGGGGGGAAACTAGGTCGACGGCCGGCGGTGCCCGGATGGGCAGCTGAGGTGAGCGCGGGCGGCGGCGACGGCGGCGGGGGGCGGGAAAGAGGGGGAATGCGGCGGCAGCGGCGCGGGGGCTGGAAGCGCCGATCCAAGATGGAGGCCGGGCGAGAGCGAGAGAGCGCGAGCGGAGAGCGGGCGGGCCGGGCGCGGGCCCCGCGCGGGGGAGGGAGGCCGCGCAGGCCTGTGCGGGGCGCGGCGGTCTCCGGCCGTCCGGGCGCCAGTGGGGACGGCTGTGGGCGCGGCGGGTACCCCGGAACCCTAGTCGCTCCGCACCCCTCCCGCGGGCCCCGAAAATTGTGCCCCCGCCCGCTCGGGCACTACGGCGACGGGCGCGGAAGCCTTTGTGGCGCGCTCGGGCCCGCCGCCAAGCCCGCCCTCCGCCCCCCCGCCCGGACTCTCGGGACTCGCCCGCGCCCGGCGGGGCCGGGCCGAGGCGGGCTGGTGCGAATGCCATCCGCCGCCCTGCGTTTCTGCGGTGTTTTAGCGGCGGCGGCGGCGTCACATGACAACGAGCTCGCCTCGGCTGAGGGGCCTGGGGGTCGCTCGGCGAGGCGACCGGCCCAGGCCTCTTCTCAGTGGGGAGGAGCGGGGGGCTGGCGCCTGGGGCAGAGGGGACGTCAAAGCCGGGCTTTCCCGCTATCTGCCCTCCCCGCCCCCGACGGAGGCCTCCCGGTGAAACGTGTGCAGGCCGGAGCACTGCCCCGCTAGTTTTCCAGCCCCCCGGGAGACGAGGCCAATAAAAGTTGTTTTCCCTCCTTTCTCGGGGTGGGGGCGGGGTGAAGAGCTAGGAAACGGGAGTGCTTGGAGTTGAACCTGGGCCTCGATTGGAGAGTCCAAACTGGGTGCTTCTTGTGTGCTATGGGGACTAAGAAAATTTCAGGTTTTAGGATTGTCACGTCACCTCTTCCTACCTACATTTGAAATGTTACCGATTGTCTTCATATTGCAGAGAATCGTGCCCCGGGAGTGTAAAGCAGGGGATGGTTTTGGGCACTTACAGATTCAAACCAATGTTGTTTGTATGCGACGATAGCCAATTATTTGCTGTTCGTCGATATTAAGATGATGTGTATAGTTTATTTTCGTGATTGTGACTAGAGAGGAGTTTTTTTTTTCTTTCATCTCTTCGCGAACGTAGTGTTTATGAAAGTATTTGACATGGCATGAAGAAAGTTGTGTGATTTGTGACTTACGTGGTATTTGACTCCATCTTTTAGATTTTCATGTGCCTTTTTCAGAAAATTGCAAATTCTGATGGTGAAACACTTAGGAAAATAAAGATTCAGAACAGTGAAAATAAAAACAACTTGTGTATTGTATTGAGTAGTGTACCTTGTACTCATATTTATACTGTACGAAAAATTCAGGCTAAAAAAATTTGCTCCAGGGAGGAAATAGCGAAAAGTTCGGGAAGGTTGTTTACTTGCTTTCAGTTTTTGAGAATAGTTATAGCACAAGTAGTTTGCTATCTAAATAAAGTACTAGAAAAACCGACAGGAGTTTTGCTACGATTTTTTCGTTATATTTCAAAACGTACATTAAGTTTACTCCGGTGGTCTATCAATGGTCATTTTAACAACCAAGCTACTTTGGAAATTTCTCAATATCCACTTTAGTTTTGATATTCTGGCAAAACTTAGGGGTATTTAAATATATGTGAAATGTGGAAAATTGTTATTTTCCATATGGAAAATGTTGCTAGAATTGCTTCCTTTGAACACAGTATACAAATACTGTTGATTTGAATAACTGTCTTAAAGCCTTATAAGGGGGCTGTGGTAGGAAGAGAGCCCAGGACTGAAGTTATTTTAAACTTTTCCTAGGTATTTGATCTTTGGGGTGTCGCTCTTTGAGCCTTACTTTCCTTATCACTAAAATGAAAATTTTTGGATTGTATATATATATTTTTTAATG
Source organism: Bubalus bubalis (assembly GCF_019923935.1). Classification (NCBI taxonomy): domain Eukaryota; kingdom Metazoa; phylum Chordata; class Mammalia; order Artiodactyla; family Bovidae; genus Bubalus; species Bubalus bubalis. The sequence goes on from NC_059157.1 coordinate 177,355,474, forward strand.
TATAGCGAGGTACCACACATTTAGTAGCTTCAGTTCAGTTGCTCAGTTGTGTCCGACTTTTTGCGACCCCATGAACCGCAGCACACCAGGCCTCCCTGTCCATCACCAACTCCCGGAGTTCACTCAAGCTCATGTCCATTGAGTCCGTGATGCCATCCAACCATCTCATCCTCTGTCGTCCCCTTCTCCTCCTGCCCTCAATCTTTCCCAACATCAGGGTCTTTTCCAGTGAGTCAGCTCTTTGCATCAGGTGGCCAAAGTATTAGAATTTCAGCTTCAACATCAGTCCTTCCAATGAACACCCAGGACTGATCTCCTTTAGGATGGACTGGTTGGATCTCCTTCCAGTCCAAGGGACTCTCAAGAATCTTCTCCAACACCACAGTTCAAAAGCATCAATTCTTCGGCATTCTGCTTTCTTTATAGTCCAACTCTGACATCCATACATGACTACTGGAAAAACCATAGCCTTGACTAGATGGACCTTTGTTGACAGTAATATCTCTGCTTTTTAATATGCTGTCTAGGTTGGTCATAATTTTCCTTCCAAGGAGTAAGCGTCTTTTAATTTCATGGCTGCAGTCACCATCTGCAGTGATTTTGGAGCTCAGAAAAATAAAGTCAGCCACTGTTTCCACTGTCTCCCCATCTTTTTGTCATGAAGTGTTGGGGCCAGATGCCATGATCTTCGTTTTCTGAATGTTGAGCTTTAAGCCAACTTTTTCACTCTCCTCTTTCACTTTCATCAAGGAGGCTCTTTAGTTCTTGACTGTCTGCCATAAGGGTGGTATCATCTGCATATCTGAGGTTATTGATACTTCTCCCTGCAGTTTTGATTCCAGCTTGTGCTTCATCCAGCCCAGTGTTCCTCCTGATGTACTCTGCATAGAAGTTAAATGCAGAGTACATTTAGCAGCTTCAACAACACCTACTTATTATCTCACAGTTTATATAGGTGAGAAATCTGGGTACTTTGTAACGGGGCTTTCTGTTCAGCATCTCACCTGGCTAAAATCAAGATGTTGGGCGTGCTGGCTCAGTTCTCATTTGAGGCTTAGGACCTTCCATGCTCATTACTTGCTGGCAGAATTTCTTTGTGGCTGTATGACTGGACTCACCATCTTCTTTCTAGCTGTTGGCAAGGCTTTCTCACTTCCTTACCACATGTCATATAGGCATTTTCACGTCATGACTTTTTGCTTTCATCCAGGCAAGCAAGAGTAAGTTGCTCTGGCTTCCTCTGTCTTGGTCCTCTGGACTCCCTTAGGAGACTCCTTTTTAAAGCTGATCTAATTAGATCAGACCTACTCAGGATGATCTTTTTGATGAACTCAACGGATTAGGGACCTTAAGTACATATGCAAAATATTTTTGCCATATAGCAATCACAGGAGTGATACCCCATTATAATTACAGGTCTCTCCCACACTGGAGGGTTGCTTATGAGGGTGAGTCACTGTGGTTTGTTAGAATTTTGCTTGCCATGGGGACAGAAGTATCTTTACAATTTAGAATCTTTATGTACAAGAAGACCACTTAGGCAAAGCAGTAACCCCACTTGATAAGTTTACTCAAACTTTTGTCTTCATGCTTTTTCCTCTTTGTATTTCCTGGTACCTCAGTTGAAGTGCCTCCCTCTATAAAAATATTTTATTGCATATAAAAGAAATTAAAAATTAAAAAGTTAAGTAGAAAGGCAAAAAAAGGACAGCGGAGATTATGCAGTTCTCATCATTGCTTGATACCTATTGTTTTACTCATTTTAGGAATGTGATTGAGTCTCAGGGAAGTTAAGAAATATAAATGACTAAGATTACCCTCCTATTAAGTGGCAGGTAGATTTATAAACTTATTACATCAGACAGTTGCTGTGGTATGATTGGTCCAGTTACTTTTGAAGAGAGAATTATGAAAAAGAATAATTATTTAAAATGGAGTACAGATATTGAAAAGTGTTAGTTGTTCAACCATGTCCTACTCTTTGTAACCCCATGGACTATAGCCCACCAGGCTCCTCTGTCCATGGAATTCTCCAGGCTTGAATACTGGAGTGGGTTGCCATTTCCTTCTCCAGGGGATCTTCCCTACCCAGGCATCTAACCTAGGTCAACTGGTGGACAAAGAGGGGAGCAAAAATTGGTCATGGTATATTGGAGGTTTCACAGTCTAAGAATAAGAAGCAAAATATCTTCAAAAGAAGGCAATTTAGTTAAGAATAAGATTTAGAGACTATAACCAGGAGTTAAAATTGTTCAGGAGATACAGCTAAATTTCTTAATAGAGAGGTGATAAAGTAAGGGCTTGGTAGATCTTTGTTAGCTGAATTAAAATATGTCTCTAGAATTTATAGGATCCTTGCTACTGTGATACTGTAGGGAAAAGAAGGAAGCAGAGAACTAAAAGGATACTCTTGCATAAGCCTAGGAAAGATGATTCTTGAGGTGGAAATAAGGATGTGTCTACAGAGAAGAAGGGATCAGTTTGGTAGTCAAGAGGACAGGATCCCAACTTCCTGAGTTTTAGTGCTGAGAGAAACCTTGTTTTTGACAAATGAGATTCTATTTAATTGAGCTTTAAGTAGATCATAGGCCAGTTGGTTTTATAGAATCTTTTCTCTGTGTACTAATTCACACCTTATTGCTTCTTTCAAGTTTCTTCCCCTTCCTTTTCTGTGTTCTTTCCAGTTAGTGCTTAAAGTACAGTCAGTCCTACCTTCTTTATAGGATACATTCCTTTGTGCTGTGAGCTTAAAGGATGCACCAGTTAGTCTTCCAAATTTCTCTATAGAGTTTTGCTGCAATTAAACAGCTCTGCTGCTAAGTCACCTCAGTCATGTCCGACTCTGCGCGACCCCAGAGACGGCAGCCCACCAGGCTCCCCCGTCCCTGGGATTCTCCAGGCAAGAACACTGGAGTGGGTTGCCATTTCCTTCTCCAATGCATAAAAGTGAAAAGTGAAAGTCAAGTCACTCAGTTGTGTCTGACTCTTAGCGACCCCATGGACTGCAGCCCACCAGGCTCCTCCGTCCATGGGATTTTTCCAGGCAAGAGTACTGGAGTGGGGTGCCATTGCCTTCTCCAAACAGCTCTATAGATGGCTTTTAACTTACTGGAAGCACAAAGTTACAAAAACATTTTATGTTGTGACCCAGTGCAAACAGACTATGGAAATAACACTTAACTTTTATGTAGTACATGCTGATATATATATTTTTGAAAGTAAGAATGCTGCTTGCAGCTCATTTATGTGATTTATAGCAACCCTTTCACTTGGCTGAATTATAATCTCATTGTTAATTGGGAGAGTGCGAAGTAAAACCAAACCATAAGAAATCATTTCACTTCTATCAGATTGGCAAATACTAAAAATTCTGATGATATCAAGTGTTGGTGAGAATGTGGGGAAATTAGCCTACCACTTTTGGAGGGACATAGTCATTTTGTAAAAGAAAGTGAATTTTGTAGCAGCAGAATACATGTACGTTAACCTAGTAATTATGTTTTTGTCTTTTTATTCCTAATGAGAGAAATTCTTGTATGCTGGGATATGCGAACAAAAATGTTTGCAGTAGCCAAAATGTAGCAACAAAGTGTTCATCATTCTACCAGTTTTTCAAATACCAGTGGTGATTTTCAAATGATAAAATAATCTTGATTTGTAGGATAACCTCGCTTGGTCACAGTGTATTATCTCTTTTACGTTTAATGTTTTGCTAGAATTTGGGGATATTTTTTCATCAGGAATATTATTTTGTAGTTTTCTTTGGTTGTAATGTCTTTGTCAGGTTTCAGTATTTGGATTAGGATACTCTCAAAAGTATCCTAGTGGCTCAGACGGTAAAGCGTCTGTCTGCAATGTAGGAGACCCGGATTCGATCCCTGGGTTGGGAAGATCCCTGGAGAAGGAAATGGCAGCCTACTCCAGTATTCTTGCCTGGAAAATCCCATGGACCGCGGAGCCTGGTAGGCTACTGTCTATGGGGTCGCAAAGAGTTGGACACGACTGAGCAACTTCACCTTCACTTTCACTCTCAAAAGTATGGGAGGTGTTCTCTCTACTTACTGCAATATTCCTTGACTGGTAGAATTCATCAGTGATACCGTTTGGACTTAAATTTTTTTCTTTTTTTGTAGGGAGACTTTTGGTAAGTTCAAATTCTTTTTTGTTTTTAATTGGACATAGATTTTGTTTCATCTCATGTCAGTTTTGGTGTATTTTTAAAGAAGTTTGTTGACATTGATTTCTATACAATTCGCTTATCATCTTTAGGATGTTTGTAGGATTTGTATCTATATCTCTTTAATTTCTGATGTTATTAGTGTGTTCTTTCTTTTTTTTTCTTGACCAGTCTAATTCTTGGTTTATCTGTATATCTTTTCAAAAATAACAATGCTGGTTTTCTCCATTTGTCTTTTCTCTCTCCTTTTTTTCCTGTTGTTTATAATTTTTTTCCCCATGTATTTTGCTTTTCCTTTTCTAGCTTCTTAAAGTGGTTAGAGATTTCAGACATTTCTTGTTTTCTAATTTAAATATGCAAAGCTCTAGATTTTCTTCTAATCACTGCAGTTGCCTACAGATTTTGATATTCTTATTATCATTTACTTTGGAATAGTTTCTAACTTGCTTTGTGATTTCTTTGTTGACCCAGGGATTATTTAAAAAGGGTTTTGTTTAATTTTCAAATATTTGGCATTATTTTATATATCTTGTTATTGATTTCTAACAATTTCATTTTGAGGCTTGAGATATATGCTGTATAATTTTAATCTTTTCAAATGTATAGAACCTTGAGTTATGGTTCATCATGTGGTTTATATTAATATACTTTTCACACTTGAAAATACATATTCTGCAATTGTATGGTGTACAATTCTGTAAATATCAGTTAGATTCAGGTGTTTTGGTAGCATTTTTCAAATCATTTGTGTCTACTGTTTTTTTTTTTGTTTGTTTGTTTGTTTTTTGTCTAGTTATATCAGTTGCTGAGAGGGATGTTAAAACATCTAACTATGACTGTGGAATTAATCTATTTCTCCCTTAATTTTGTTGCTTTTTACCTCTATATTTTGAAGCTCTGTTTCTAGGCACATTCAGTTAATACAGCCACTCTAATTTTCTTGAGCTTACTGTTTCTGTAGTGTATTTTCTTCTATCCAGTTACTTTAAATTTTTTTTTGTGTTTAAAATGTCCCTCTTGAAGGCAGCATATAGTTGAGTTTTGCTTTTTTAAAAATCCATTCTGACAGTATGGAAGTGGCATCTTTCAGTTTGATTGAACATTGATTATGTACTAATGCCTGTCAAAAAATGTGGAAGTTCTAAGATTTTACTGAGATTTAACTTGCTAGCAAGTTAACCTGCTACAGTTTAATGGAGTCATGAGACTCCTTGGTCAGAGATGAACAGTGCACTACAGCAATAACAGTAGCCACAGCATCAGCATTAGTGTCAAATCTTGGAGCCCCACTTTGTACATGGTAGAGTGAAGATGTGACACCTACATGTGTATTGGGTTGTGTTAGAGAGGAATCCCAAGCTTAGAGAAACTCGTATTTTTATAATGGGTTATAAGCATACCTCTCCTTTTCTCTGAGGGAGATGCTATTTCTCTTTCCCAAGATAATTCACTCTACAAATATACTTGAAAACATTGGATCAAAGACAGTTGGTGTCTTTGTTTTCAAGATAGGCAGAAAAACAAGAGATCCATGGAAAATTCTTTCAAAACTGCCTAGTGAATTGTCTCAATTTCCCCTATGTAGCTGAGATTTTTCTTTTCTTTGTTAGATGGCCCCAGCCTAGCTTTCCAGCTCTGTCTCTGCACTGTACTTCTCTCTGGGTTTTATGCTCTCACTAGATTGATTTCATACTTTATTCCACGTCCCTCATGTCTTTGTTCTGGTGTATAGTGTGTGTGTAAGGAACACTCCTTGAGTATTTACTGTGTACCAGTAAATATTTTGCAATAACCCTGTGAAGAAGTTATATTGCTATTACCTGTTTTAAAGGTTAGGTTAAATTTATTTAATATTAAATTAACTAGATAAGTTTACTAGGTTTGATTAAGTCTCATGTTTGTGATGAGGGAGGGACACATTATAGAGAATTCTTTGATTTCTTGATGTTAGTTACATGGAATGCTCACTTTATAATTCTTTAAACTGTTATTTAGATTTTATGTATTATGCTATATAATTGTTATATTTCACAAAGACAGGAAAAAAAGAAAAAGGAAATAAACACTGAGCTGTAGACTCTATTTCAAGTCTTCCTCATATCTTCACTCTCTTTGTATTTTCATTTATTGCAGATATATTACTGGCACAGTAATGTTTGGTAAGTGGTGGGGTTCATAAGGATGGTATTTTGTAGAATACTTGTTGCAAGGCCACACAACTAATGAATGAGAGTCGGGATTTAAACCTGCTTACTTTTAGAACCCACAATTTCAATCTCTTAAAAGGGCGTTTTAATCTCAGCCTTATTTATGCTGTTTGAAATCTTTTGCATTTTGAAGTTTATCTTACAGAGATTTGATTTTCTTTCCTTTTCCATCATATAGCAGTTAGGTAGTCTTGAGTAGAACATTTGATTTCTAGAGGCCTCAGTTGTCTTATCTCTGTGATGGGGATCCAGTTAAGATTCTTTCAGTAAATATTTATGAGTGCCTACTCCATGACTAGTAGTGAGTATACAAAGTTGTTTAATACGTAGACTTTGCTTTTAAGCAGCTTCTGTTCTATAGAGAGAGATTTAAAAACCAAACCCCCCAAAGCAACAAACCAAGCTAATTAGGATAATACATGGAAGTTGTGAGAACATTAGGTTCAGGATACTTTGGAAGCATAAAGTACAGAGGTAAGAGGACGTGCCCCTTTCCTTGTCATTCCCCCCCGCCTCCCAAAGTAGATCATTTTTAATGTATCAGGAAGGGTTAGAAGAGTTTTTCAGGGTAGTTCCTTGACTTTGGTAGTTAAGTATCACCTGTACAGTTTTTAGCCTCTGGCAAGATTTCTCTTCATAATTGTTGAGTTGGTCTAAAGGTTCAGGTAGAGGTTTGAGACGCCACTGCTTGTTTCCTCAGTCTTAGAGAGGCAAAAAAAAGTGTTTTATACATAGTCAAGTATGAATATGACCTGATTGCCTTTTTTGGGGTAACTGATTCCCTGAAGCTATCCTGAAGTTATGTTCCGTGAAGTTATCCTGAAGCTCTGCCAATTCTGTTATATTAGGTTATTATTTTTTTCCTATGTCATTTAGAGTACTGAGAGGTAGGCTTTCTCTGTTCTCTAGTAGATACTAGACAGTACAAAGTAGTATATGTGCAGAAATTCTTATGACAGAACGCAAGATATAGAAGCTAAAGAATGTCTTAAGCTATGTTCTGCTTAATTGTTAAAGCCTAAATTAATTTTCGGGAAGAAAATGCCCTAGTGTATGCTTTGTACTGTGGAGATGTTTAAAAAGTTTGTGCGTTCACAGATGAAGGAAGCATTGTCACATAATGAAGGGCTAAGAAAGCCATTGTCTGTTGTCTAAGAGATATCCTGGCCTGAGTTACACTCCTGGTGTCAAATTCTAATTCATCTCCTTCCTAGGTATGTAAACATGGGCAGATTCTTTAACCTCTCTAAACCTCAGTCTTCTCACCTGTGTAATGTCACTAATGCCTCATGGATTAATGTATCAGTTAAAAAGTTAACTTTTACCTGTTAGACTATGCTGTTTTGTATGTAAATACATTAGTGTTAAATTTAAAAGGTGAATAAAGTTACAATCCAGATAAATCATAAGATTACTTTCCAGAAGCAAGGACTATTAATTAATTGGTTCTTACTAGCACATAGAGCTAGCTGATTCTTCTTAGCACGTAAAGCTGGTTCAACAATAAGCTCTGTTAATGAGAGTGGTCAGAGGGTGAGGTTCTCAGGTTAATAGAGAGATGAGGGTTATAGCCACAGTTTTGTGCTTATTGTTAAATATATTTTTAAAAAATTGGACTTTTTTTTCTCTAGAAAGTAGTACATCTTGGAAATCCATTGTAATGCTTCCTTGGTAATTGAGAAGATTCGATGGCTGTATCAAGATTTTTATTTATAAAAAAATAAAAATAGCTTTGCATGTATAATTTCGCAAAGAGACCAGGAATGAATCTACCAAAAGCAAAACAATTTCGAAAGTTACTTCTTTGTGTAAGTTCTTAAAGTAAGATGGTCAGATGGCTGCTTTTCCTGTCATAAAAATGGGGTACAGGAAGCAAAACCTGGGTTAATCTGAGCTTTTAAAAAAGTTTTGGATATTTAATAATTTATAAATGTGAAGAGAATGTGATACAAGAGAGAAAAACGAGGGTAGGGCTAGAGACTTGAGTTTTAATCGCAGCTTTACCACTAAATAGCTGTGTGTCTTTGAATCACTACTTCTCTGAACCTCAGTTTCTTCATTGTAAAATTTGTGACTTGGACTTAGTTTCCAAGATTCCTGTAAATTTTTTAGTCTCTATTGAGGAAATCAAGTCTGAATCAGGTAATGCAAAGTTTTTGATTTTAAAGACTTGAGTTAAGTTTGAGTGTGTTATCAGCAGGCTCCTTTGTCTCATCTTCTAATAGGTTATTAGAATAGTTCATGCTTTCCTCTAGCTGATTCGTGTACAGACCAAATACGTTAATATTTAGATAGTACTTAACAGTTTTTGGTTTTAGCTATGGGTGTTTACTTCTTTATTTGGTGTAAAAAAGATTAGCAAGTGTCTTCATATAATTTTAGTCATTTTGAGTTACTGAGACATTTGTTGAACACCTGTAGTGTGCCTTACACTCTGGTTATAAAGACATAAAAGCACAGTTCTTATCTTCCTGATGTGCAGAGAATTCAGGACTCAGAACTTAGGTGTGATGACCTCCAAAAATCCTTTTCCAGTAGCCTTATTGCTCCTTCCTCCCACTATTTCTCCCTTTCTCAAATCCAGGATTGGTCAAAGTGCTATTCCTTTGTCTTTTAGTGGTATGCTGTGCTGGGGTGCCATGATTGGCTGTGGAATTGGTGATGCTCTGCATAAAGGTGCTCCAGCCAAGGGGCTTGGTCAGGGCTGAAATCCAAATTTCACTCTTCTTGACCAACTATCCATTTGCTTTTTCATGATTTTCTCATCATCTGTCCAGAGGCCCTTTCCCCCAATTCTTAGAAAGGAACTTGCATATGGTAGCAGATATCTATCTTGTGCATAAGTGTACCATTAAGAACTTTCCGTAGTGTGTTTTTTTGGCAGATAAGTTTTATAGTAGGTAATACATGCCTTGAAGTGGTTTGTTGAAGGAGCACGTGCTTCCTGAACACAAATTCTTACGTAAGTTTTGAAAGAAGAGTAGAAGTTAACCAGGCAAGACTGGGATGATGGAGATGGAATGGCTTTCCATTTCCATTCCATATAGAGGGATAATGTAGTGATCTGGTCTAGAACTCAGTGGTTCTTAAATTGTGCTCCCTGCACCAGTATTATTAACATTACCTGTTTGAGAACTTGTTTGAAATACAGGTTCTTGGCCCTCACCCTAGTCCAACTGTATCAAGAAATTCTTGAGGTAGAGGCCAGCAGTTTGTGTTTTAACAGGTCTTTCTGGTGATTCTGATGCAGTCTGAAGTTTGAGGGCCACTACTGTAGCCCACTTGCTGAGGAAGCATTAGTTTGAGTGTATGTGGAGAGGCTTGGGGTTAACTATAGAGAGAGATTAAAATATAGAGCTGTAAGCAGTGACCAGAGTGCCGAGTGTGCCAAAGTAGAGTTTGAACTTTGTCCTTTGGCCAGTGACTGCACATTAAAATCACCTGGGAGCTTTAAACATAAGCTAAAGAATGGGACTTCCTAGTGGCTCAGCCGGAGAAGGCAGTGGCAGCCCACTCCAGTACTCTTGCCTGGAAAAAACGTGGACGGAGAAGCCTGGTAGGCTGCAGTCCATGGGGTCGCTAAGAGTCAGACAACACTGAGCGACTTCACTTTCACTTTTCACTTTCATGCATTGGAGAAGGAAATGGGAACCCACTCCAGTGTTCTTGCCTGAAGAATCCCAGGGACGGAGGAGCCTAGTGGGCTGCTGTCTATGGGGCCGCACAGAGTCGGACACGACTGAAGCGACTTGGCAGCAGCAGCAGTGGCTCAGTGGATGGGAGTCTGCCTGCCAGTGCAGGGGACACTGATTCAATCCCTGGTCTGGGAAGATTCAGCTATGCCTGTGAACCAAAACCTCTGGGCCTGTGCTCTAGAGCCCTCAAGCCGAAACTACTGAGCCCATGTGCTGCAACTACTGAAGCCTTGCACCTAGAGCCTATGCTCGCCAACAAGAGAAGCCACTGCAATGAGCAGCCTATGCACTGCAATGAACAGTAGCCCCCAGTAGCTGCAACTAGAGAAAGATTGCCCGCAGTGATGAAGACCCAGTACAACCGAAAAATTAAAAATAAATAGAAGTTAAAAAAAATAGAAAATAAAGAATGGTTGGTATCTACCCCAGACCAACTGACATCCAGTCTCTGACTTTCTGATGCACAGAGGGTTCTGAAGTACATACCTGATAGAACTTGGTTACTGATTATAATAGAATATGTGTTTATTGAGAATGTGTCAAATACTTTGTCCAGTAGCATGATGATAAATAACACCACAATCTTACATAGGTATTACATTTCACAGATGAGGTAGAGAGGTTAAGTACTTTTCCCTAGCTAGGAAGTGGTAGGTTTGAGTCCAAGTTTTTATAACTCTATAATAAGTCTTAAGCAATAAACTCTATAATAAATCTCTTAAGCAATTTTTTTTAAACCTGGGATTCATAAACTTGGGAAAATAATCATATTTTCATTTTCCCTAATCTCTAAGAGAGATTTCACATTTTCTTTCATTTTGAATGTAGGTAACAAATCATGGTTGTATGAGCAATAATGTAGCTTTCTTACAAATAGAAATCAAAAATATTTTCATATTAAATTACAGATGTTGCAGATATCTCAAAATATCTTTTATCCTAAGCAGTGCTTTAAAATTGGGCTAACTGTTAGATCCACCTCTAGATGTGTTATTTACTGTGTTAAAGAAGCACATACAATCAGATCAGATCAGTTGCTCAGTCGTGTCTGACTCTTTGCGACCCCATGGATCGCAGCACGCCAGGCCTCCCTGGCCATCACCAACTCCCGGAGTTCACTGAGACTCACGTCCATCGAGTCAGTGATGCAATCCAGCCATCTCATCCTCTGTCGTCCCCTTCTCCTCCTGCCCCCAATCCCTCCCAGCATCAGTCTTTTCCAATGAGTCAACTCTTCGCACGAGGTGGCCAAAGTACTGGAGTTTCAGCTTGAGCATCATTCCTTCCAAAAATCCCAGGGCTGATCTCCTTCAGAATGGACTGGTTGGATCTCCTGCAGTCCAAGGGACTCTCAAGAGTCTTCTCCAACACCACAGTTCAAAAGCATCAATTCTTCGGCACTCAGCCTTCTTCACAGTCCAACTCTCACATCCATACATGACCACAGGAAAAACCATAGCCTTGACTAGCCGGACCTTTGTTGGCAAAGTAATGTCTCTGCTTTTCAATATGCTATCTAGGTTGGTCATAACTTTCCTTCCAAGGAGTAAACGTCTTTTAATTTCATGGCTGCAGTCACCATCTGCAGTGATTTTGGAGCCCAGAAAAATAAAGTCTGACACTGTTTCCACTGTTTCCCCATCTATTTCCCATGAAGTGGTGGGACCGGATGCCAGGATCTTCGTTGTCTGAATGTTGAGCTTTAAGCCAACTTTTTCACTCTCCACTTTCACTTTCATCAAGAGGCTTTTGAGTTCCTCTTCACTTTCTGCCATAAGGGTGGAGGTTATTGATATTTCTCCCGGCAATCTTGATTCCAGCTTGTGTTTCTTCCAGTCCAGTGTTTCTCATGATGTACTCTGCATATAAGTTAAATAAACAGGGTGACAATATACAGCCTTGACGTACTCCTTTTCCTATTTGGAACCAGTCTGTTGTTCCATGTCCCGTTCTAACTGTTGCTTCCTGACCTGCATACAGATTTCTCAAGAGGCAGATCAGGTGGTCTGGTATTCCCATCTCTTTCAGAATTTTCCACAGTTCATTGTGATCCACACAGTCAAAGGCTTTGGCATAGTCAATAAAGCAGAAATAGATGTTTTTCTGGAACTCTCTTGCTTTTTCTGTGATCCAGCAGATGTTGGCAATTTGATCTCTGGTTCCTCTGCCTTCTCTAAAACCAGCTTGAACATCAGGAAGTTCACGGTTCACATGTTGCTGAAGCCTGGCTTGGAGAATTTTGAGCATTACTTTACTAGCGTGTGAGATGAGTGCAATTGTGCGGTAGTTTGAGCATTCTTTGGCATTGCCTTTCTTTGGGATTGGAATGAAAACTGACCTTTTCCAGTCCTGTGGCCACTGCTGAGTTTTCCAGAGTTGCTGGCATGTTGAGTGCAGCACTTTCACAGCATCATCTTTCAGGATTTGGAATAGCTCAACTGGAATTCCATCACCTCCACTAGCTTTGTTCGTAGTGATGCTTTCTAAGGCCCACTTGACTTCACATTCCAGGATGTCTGGCTGTAGGTGAGTGATCACACCATCATGATTATCTGGGTCGTGAAGATCTTTTTTGTACAGTTCTTCTGTGTATTCTTGCCACGTCTTCTTAATATCTTCTCCTTCTGTTAGGTCCATACCATTTCTGTCCTTTATCGAGCCCATCTTTGCATGAAATTTTCCTTTGGTATCTCTGATTTTCTTGACGAGATCCCTGGTCTTTCCCATTCTGTTGTTTTCCTCTCTTTCTTTGCATTGATTGCTGAAGAAGGCTTTCTTAACTCTTCTTGCTATTCTTTGGAACTCTGCATTCAGATGTTTATATTCTTTCCTTTTCCCCTTTGCTTTTCTCTTCTCTTCTTTTCACAGTTATTTGTAAGGCCTCCCCAGACAGCCATTTTGCTTTTTTGCATTTCTTCACAAATGTGTTTTCTTAATATGTTGATAATTATATTTGAGTATAATTAATAATGAATTCCTTTTCTAGATAATAGCCTTTGCTGACAGAGTTTAGTAGAGTAAGGTGGACAGAAAATAAAAGAATCATTTTTGTTATCCTGTAGAATTGAGATCCTTATAAAAGACAATCTCTTTCCTTCACCACTTTTCTTTTCTTTGACTGTTAAATAGGACCAAAATCCAAGTTCTTCTTATTGTCAAAGTTATTAAAGACCACTTGGGTTTGGAGTGCCTTTTTTAAAGTACTTTCTGAAAAATTAGAAGAGATATATGCATTATCTTATCGGGCATTCTAACTATCTGGTCATCTGATACAATGCTATTTAATAGAACTTTCTGCAGTGATGGAAATGTTTTGTTTATGTGCTATCCAGTATGGCATCTATTAACCATAATAACGCAAAGAATCAAAATAATGATAACAGCAATATAATAACATTAATAGCAGTACTACCTAAGCATTTTACATATATTAACTTATGGGATCCATATAACAACCCCATGAGGTGGACACTCTTTTTAAGAGTCAGTTTACAGATAAACTGAGACATGGAGAAGTTAAGTGATTTTCCAGAGTTCACATAGCTAGTAATTAGCAGAATTGGGGATTCAGACCCTGGCAGTCTGGCTTCCTTTATGTTCCCTTTTTAATATATTCCTTTAATCACTTTCCCCCGCTGCCTCCATGCATATACAGGATGCTGTCAGAAGCAACATTTTAAAAAGGAATTTAAGATCACTCATTTTGCTCTATTAGCTAAAAGTTGTGCAGAGCTTACTGGTTTATTTCCTGTAAGTAAATTTGTCTTAGATGTATTAGGTATTTTTAGTAACCAATACTGATATTATTAAACAGTAATTTATACTTCTCTTAAGTTTAATTTAAAGCTGGGTTCAGAAACTGAATATTCATGTGGTTATTTTGTTTACTGAAACTAACTGAAATATAATTCTGAAGCTGTTTTGTGATGAGTTGGCTTTGGTTAATAGATACTTGGTTTTCCTTAGTCAATATACACATGTGACTAACTAACCTATGTTACATCTAGTATGGTATGTTGGGTTCCTGGAGGCCCAGAAGGGGAGAGGTATATCTCTGAGGTACAAAATTCCATTCCTGCTCTATTCCGGGTGAGCTGGTGGTAGAGTGATATTAAAAGGGGCAAGAAAACTGTCATTTTTCAGTTATCTGTATAGGCATTGTGCTTGAGGCTTTACATATAAAGTCATCATTTATTAAATATAGGCTGTTTTTCACACCCTTCCAGTACTTTAGATTCATTACATATGTCATTTAATCTGCACCCAATGCCTCAGAGAACATGATGACGACAAGGATTATGGATGAGGGCTTTGTTAGTCTCTTCCTCTTCTCTCAGCTTTCCCCTCTCCACTTCAAGAGAATGATCATAAATATAGGTGGGGAATGAGAGGGGAGTGGTGCTGAGGTTATTGATACCAGCTTATCTAGTACTTAAGGTTCTCCAGCTGATAAGTTCATTCATTTCATTTTGCCTAGATGTTGGAAATAAGGCAGACAAGGTATTTGTCTTCATGTGAGAGACAGTCAGTAATCAGGTAAACAAAATAACCATGCACTGTGTTAAAAGCTGTGAAGGGAATGATTGAGGTATTGTGATTAGCAGTAATGAGATACATACAGTCAGGAAAGGCATCTTTGAGGATGTTAAATTTAAGCTGAGCTTGCACAAAACCTGACGAGACTGGTCCAGGCACAAGGAAGAGCCAGTGCAAAATCTCTGTAGCAGAAACGGCTGTTGTATTTTAGGAACTGAGAGGTGATAATGCAGGGAGCGAGCACAATACCCGAACAGTGTAGTGGCTTCACCTGAGGCTAGAGGGCTAGGCCAGAGTCCGGCTTACGTGTGATATGTTTGGGTTAGCAGGGACTGTAAGGAGTGCAGATTTTATTATATGTAAAATGAGAAACCATTGAGTTTTAAGCAGGGAAGCATTTAAACAACATCCCTTCCTCTAGTTCAGTGATTCTCAACTATGGGTTATATCTTGCTTTACAGGGGACATTGAGCAATTTGCAGAGATTTTTGATTGTCGTGACTGGGGGGTGATGATGTATGCTACTGGCATTAGTGGGTAGAGACAAGGGATGCTGCTAAACATTCTTCAATAAGCCCCCTCCAGCAAAGGATTGTTGGCCCACAATGTCATAGTGCCAAAGTTGAGACCTGCTTGCTCTAGCTGCTCTGTGAATATTGGATTGTGCTGAGGGTTGGAATGGGAGAAGGAAAAGTTAGGTTGATGCAGGGTCCAGGTGATGGTACCTGTACCATGGTTGCAATAGAGGTAATAATGAGAAATGTAATTGTTTTTATGTTTTGGAAATAATGAGTCAAGAATGATCTCCAGGTTTCTGACTTTAGTAACTGAGTGAATAGTGGTGCCATCCTGGCCACAACCTTGGGAAAGACCGAGAATGATGAGTTCTAATTTTTTAAATCTTATTCATGGAACCTGAATTGCCATTAAAAGATGACAGCACTATTTTATGGGCGGTAAGAAAGAAAATTCTGTATGCTTGTGCAGTCTACAATTGGTCATACCAGCCACTCATTGCTTGGAAACCTTTTATCTATTTCCAGAGATTTGACAACTTCTCCTGCCTTCATTTCCATTGCTTGACATGTGATAGGCTGTCCTTTAGCATGTATCTCAGTAGCAAAACATAATAATTGTGGCTGTTCTCTTACCCCGTAAGTCACTTTGTTGCTTTTCAAGAAAACATGAAATTGAGATTGTTATTAGCAATAATGAAATTTTATTTACTAATCTTAATTTTTGTAACTTTGTGCATGGTAAGTTTTCATTTCAATATTAAATTGCAGAGTAATATTTTAAGACATTTAGCAGGTAGTTAAACTCAACATGCATGAAACTGACAGTGTAGACAATTCAGTTGATGGCAAGGTCAGTCAACAATTAGGCTTGAGTTCATGGGTGAACAGTGGCAGCTATGTTTAATTACTGTCTGTTGAGCACATTATAAAATGCCTTTAATTGTGAGATACATCTTTATCTCAGAAATGTTAAAATAGGGGGAAAATGTGAAATACAGTAGGTGGTCAGAAACATCCCATACCAGTCCGTTTAATATATGATATGTTGAAATGGATTAATAGCTCTACTGATAGTACTTGTGTTAATAATATAAATGATTTCTATGTATGGAAACTCACTTATTGTTTTAAAATATAAATTTATTTATTTTAATTGGAGGCTAATTACTTTACAATATTGTGTGGGTTTTGCCATACATCAACATGAATCCGCCACGGGTGTACATGTGTTCCCCATCCTGAACCCCCCTCCCACCTCCCTTCCCATACCATCCTTCTGGATCATCCCAGTGCACCAGCCCCGAGCATCCTGTATCATGCATCAAACCTGGACTGGCGATTCATTTCATATATGATATTATGCATGTTTCAATGCCATTCTCCCAAATCATCCCACCCTCTCCCTCTCCCACAGAGTCCAAAAGACTGTTCTATACATCTGTGTCTCTTTTGCTGTCTTGCATACAGGGTTGTTGTTACCATCTTTCTAAATTTCATATATATGCGTTAGTATACTGTATTGGTGTTTTTCTTTCTGGCTTACTTCACTCTGTGTAATAGGCTCCAGTTTCATCCACCTCGTTAGAACTGATTCAAATGTATTCAAATGATTCAACTGATTCAAATGTATTCTTTTTAATGGCTGAGTAGTACTCCATTGTGTATATGTACCACAGCTTTCTTATCCATTTGTCTGCTGATGGACATCTAGGTTGCTTCCATGTCCTGGCTATTCAAAACAGTGCTACGATGAACATTGGGGTACACGTGTCTCTTTCACTTCTGGTTTCCTCGGTGTGTATGCCTAGCAGTGGGATTGCTGGGTCATATGGCAGTTCTATTTCCAGTTTTTGAAGGAATCTCCACACTGTTCTCCATAGTGGCTGTACTAGTTTGCATTCCCACCAACAGTGTAAGAGGGTTCTCTTTTCTCCACACCCTCTCCAGCATTTATTGCATATAGACTTTTGGATAGCAGCCATTCTGACTGGTGTGAAATGGTACCTCATTGTGGTTTTGATTTGCATTTCTCTGATAATGAGTGATGTTGAGCATCTTTTCATGTGTTTGTTAGCTTTTTGTATGTCTTCTTTGGAGAAATGTCTGTTTAGTTCTTTGGCCCATTTTTTGATTGGGTCGTTTATTTTTCTGGAATTGAGCTGCAGGAGTTGCTTGTATATTTTTGAGATTAGTTGTTTGTCAGTTGCTTCATTTGCTATTATTTTCTCCCATTCTGAAGGCTGTCTTTTCACCTTGCTTATAATTTCCTTTGTTGCGCAGAAGCTTTTAATTAGATCCGATTTGTTTATTTTTGCTTTTATTTCCAATATTCTGGGAGGTGGGTCATAGAGGATCCTGCTGTGATGTATGTCGGAGAGTGTTTTGCCTATGTTCTCCTCTAGTTTTATAGTTTCTGGTCTTAAGTTTAGATCTTTAATCCATTTTGAGTTTATTTTTGTGTATAGTGTTAGAAAGTGTTCTAGTTTCATTCTTTTACAAGTGGTTGCCCAGTTTTCCCAGCACCACTTGTTAAAGAGATTGTCTTTTCTCCATTGTATATTCTTGCCTCCTTTGTCAAAGATACGGTGTACATAGGTGCGTGGGTTTATCTCTGGGCTTTCTGTTTTGTTCCATTGATCTATATTTCTGTCTTTGTGTCAGTACCATACTGTCTTGATGATTGTGGCTTTGTAGTAGAGCCTGAAGTCAGGCAGGTTGATTCCTCCAGTTCCATTCTTCTTTCTCAAGATTGCTTTGGCTATTCGAGGTTTTTTGTATTTCCATACAAATTGTGAAATTATTTGTTCTAGCTCTGTGAAAAATACCATTTTGAAAAATACCAGTTTGATAGGGATTGCATTGAATCTATAGATTGCTTTGGGTAGTATACTCATTTTCACTATATTGATTCTTCCAATCCATGAACACGGTATATTTCTCCATCTATTAGTGTCCTCTTTGATTTCTTTCACCAGTGTTTTATAGTTTTCTATATATAGGTCTTTAGTTTCTTTAGGTAGATACATTCCTAAGTATTTTATTCTTTTCATTGCAGTGGTGAATGGAGTTGGGAGACTCGCTTTTTAAAAATCACTGGCAGGTGAAAACTTGGATTTGCAATGAGCTGGTCAAACAGTGGTAGAATTTGTTGAAAGAATGGATACAGAGGGTGACAAGTAAGAAATCACTCTAAGGCAGTACTGTAGAAGTTAAAGGATGAAATTAAAGCAATGAAATTCCATGTATATGTGATTTTTGAGGCTGTGTGCCTATACTGCTGCTGCTGTTGCTAAGTCACTTCAGTCGTGTCCGACTCTGCGACCCCATAGCCGGCAGCCTACCAGGCTCCCCCGTCCCTGGGATTCTTCAGGCAAGAACACTGGAATGGGTTGTCATTTCCTTCTCCAATGCATGAAAGTGAAAAGTCAAAGTGAAGTCGCCCAGTCGTGTCTGACTTCTAGCGACCCCATGGACTGCAGCCCACCGGGCTCCTCCGTCCATGGGATTTTTCCAGGCAAGAGTACTGGAGTGGGTGCCATTGCCTTCTCCTTGTGCCTGTACTAGCAGCACAGCTTTAGAGTCAATGTATAGGCAAATACATCTTAATTTTGGTTAGTTAGAAAACCTAGCTGGCTCCCCCCCACACACATATTGCATTATAATTTCTATTAATAGTTTAACTTACATAGCTTTGGAAAGCAGTTTGCTAATAGTTTTGGTGCATTATATTAAAAGGTAAAACAGATACTGAATGGTTATTAACCAAAACGAAGCTCCTTTGTATATAAATGGTGTGTGCATATGTGTGTATGTTAGTAATGTTTCTTTGACATACAAAACCCAACTCTCTTACTGCTACCATTCTTCTGAGCCGGTCAGAAATATCAGGTACACCTGTGAGGTCTGGTAGTGATATTATTCCTGCCCACCCCCCCCCCCCCCCCCCATAACAATATTGGTCAAGTCGCAAATACCCTGCTGTGACTTTATCTTACTTGTTTGGCACTTAAAATATTGTTTGTATTGTGATAAACTGTAATAATTCACAGATGGTTTTCTATACTATAAAGCGTCTTTCAGGGTAGGGACATGTTTTTGCATGTGTGCCTTACAGCAGTGGAGCAAGCACATTGCTGGGCAAAATAATAGACACTCAATAAATACTGCTTAATTCAACTGTATTGAAAAATTTAGATTCATACTATATACTAAGCTTAATTGTTATACTTTAAATCTTTTTATTAGAGATTACTGCATTTAGCTTTAGATATGCTGAAAACATCATTCTTTGCTGAGATTAATTCCTTTATCATGCTATTTGTTCCTAAATCTTTTCAGCCACCTTTTTCCTGTCTACTTATACTTCATTCATTCATTGCATATTGTTACTGACCAGTTTCACTTTTAAGGTCAAGCTGAACAGAGCTTGGAAATGGGAAATAATTCTTTGTCATATGACTTTACTTTAAACAGATACCTACACAATTAAAGAATGGTATATTGATGTATGCATTGACCTGTTTGCTTACATTAGATTTTTTGATAAAGATGGTACAGGTTCATTGATTGACCAAGAAATTTGGATGCTTCTTTAGTTAATTCAAAATACTATTGAAAAAAAATTATCTTTGGATTTACATAGAATGTTGAGGAAAATATAAATTTGTAATTATAATACTTCAGACATTTAACGTTTTCCATTTGTAATCTTAGTTCCCTTAAAACAGGAAATCTTTTAATAGTTGGGAGCATTTCATTTTCTAAAATAATGAGAAAAAAATGACACTTTGTATATAAGACCTGTTCATGAATTTCTGTATATGTTGAATTTTTGAATTTTTTTTTTTTTTTTGAACACAGTCATTGACAGTTTGTTTTCAGTCCAGAGCCTTAGTCCTTTGACACCTTTCTTATCTCCCTCCTGCTTTAATTTTCTCATGTAGCTTGGAACCTTATTTAACTTTGAAATATGTTGTGCTGCTTTCCTTCTTTGTCTCTTCGTTGTATCTTTTCAATCAGTACCCAGCCACAGATCAGTACTGATTTCTGTGTACCTGGCTCTGACCTGCTGAACACATCTGGAAAAAACCATAACTTTGCTGACTGGAGTTACTAAATTATTTGTGCTTACTACCAATCTTAATTGGATCATCATTGTTACCCAGTAATTCTTTTTTGCCTAGTTAGTTCTTTTTCACTTCTCATAGCAGTTATTAAAAAATTTTTACTCTCTTGGAACCCCCTTACTCAACCACTTACCCTCTTTCTCAGTAGATGATCATATCTATTCATTGATAAACTTGGATTTAATTACTATTTTATTTCCAGAATATGTTGAAATGAGGCTAGATAGAGATTACCTTGACATTTGCTATGCCCAACCCTTGGAGGCATACACCAAATTAAAATAGAAATATTAGAACAAAATTTAAAATATTTATCTTTGTAATACTTTTGGTTGAATCTACTGTGGGCTGATTTTAGTATAAAATCACTTCAATTATAATTACATTCTTGGAGTAGTTTTATGTTTTGAAATTGAAGATTAAAACCATTCTTCTGCGTTGTGTTAAAAGTTCCAAATAAATATCTTGTGCCACCTTTTAAAACTGCAGTATAACATGTTAATACGTAAATAACACTGCCCATAAATTTGATGATATTTTACCATGTAACCACTTCCCAGATCAAAGATCTAAAACAATTCTAGCACCCCCAAAGCTTCTCTTAGTTATTTCTCCCTCTTCTCCCCCAAACTATTCCAACTTCTGTAGCTGTCATTTAATTGTACTTTGTCTGAGTTCTTTTGCTATACATGATGTTTGTGAGATTCATCCATACTGTGGCATGTACCCACAGTTCTTTTTTTATTGCTGTATAGAATTGTACTGTATGAATATACCAAAATGTATACTTTTTTTGCGTGTGTATGTGGGCATTTGGGTTGTTTCAGTTTTTGGCTATTAAAATAAAGTTGCTGTGAACAGTCTTGTACAAGTTTCTTGGTGAACATATGCTCTTAATTTTTTTTGGATACATATACCTTGAATGGAATTGCTGGATTAGTATACTTTTCAATGCCTCTTGGGCTTTCCAGGTAGCTCAGTCAATGCCTCTTTTGTAATGGAACCAAATCATTAACTTTCAGTTCAGTTCAGTTGCTCAGTTGTGTCCGACTCTTTGCGACCCCATGGACTGCAGTGCACCAGGCTTCCCTGTCCATCACCACCTTCCAGAGCTTACTCAGACTCATGTTCATCGAGTCAGTGATGCCATCCGAACATCTCATCCTCTCTCGTCCCCTTCTCCTCCCGCCTTTAATCTTTCCCAGCATCAGGGTCTTTTCAAATAAGTCAGTTCTTCTCATTAGGTGGCCAAAGTACTGGAGTTTCAGCTTCAGCATCAGTCCTTCCAGTGAATATTTGGTACTGATTTCCTTTAGGATGGACTGGTTTGATCTCCTAGGAGTCCAGGGGACTCTCAAGAGTCTTCTCTAACACCACAGTTCAGAAGCATCAATTCTTCGGCCCTCAGCTTTCTTTATAGTCCAACTCTCACATCCATACATGACTACTGGAAAACCATAGCTTTGACTAGACGGACCTTTGTTGGCAAAGTAATGTTTCTGCTTTTTAATGTGCTGTCTAGATTGGTCATAGCTTTTCTTCCACGGATCAAGTTTCTTTTAATTCATGGCTGTAGTCACTATGTGCAGTGATTTTGGAGCCCAAGACAGTAAAATCTGTCAGTGTTTTCCTTGTTTCTCCATCTATTTGCCATGAAGTAATGGGACCGGATGCCATGATATTAGTTTTCTGAATGTTGAGTTTTTAGCCAACTTTTTCACTCTCATCTTTCACTTTCAACAAGAGGCTCTTTAGTTCTTGTTCACTTTCTGCCGTAAGTGTGGTGTCATCTGCACATCTGAGGTTATTGATATTTCTCCCAGCAATCTTGATTCCAGCTTGTGCTTCATCCAGTCCAGCATTTCGCATGATGTACTCTCCATTTAAGTTAAATAAGCAGGGTGACAATATACCTGACATTCTTGACATACTCCTTCCTGATTTGGAACCAGTGTGTTGTTCCATGTCCAGTTTAACTGTTGCTTCCGGGCCTGCATACAGATTTCTCAGGAGACAGGTCAGATGGTCTGGTATTCCCATCTCTTTAATAATTTTCCACAGTTGTGATCCACACCATCAAAGGATTTGGTGTATTCAGTAAAGCAAAAGTAGATGTTTCTCTGGAACTCTCTTGCTTTTTTGATGATCCTTGTGTCACGCGAGTGTATGTTCCTCGGTTCTTTGTCTCGTCATAACAAAGATTTGGAGCGACGGACATTAAAGCCCTCGGGGCGTCACAGCTCTCGGGTCTTGGACAAACTGTGTTACAGCTCTTAGGCAAATCAGTGTTACAGCTCCATTTTATTTAGAAGATAGCAGGAGAGAGAGAGAGAGAGAGAGAGAGTGTATGCACGCGGGAGAGAGTCCGAAAGAAAGCGCTTTGGCTCCTCCTTTTATATGTTTTTTCCTCCACCTGGGCCTGCCCTATGCAAATTGGGCTTAGCCAGGAGTGCTGTTTGTTCTGTTTGTTCTGCCTGAAGTCTTCACTCTGGTCCTCAGACCTTCCTTGTCTTTTAGCCACTGCCATTTTGGACTCCTTTTACCTATTCTACCTACCTAACACTTGGATGTTGTCGACTTGATCTCTAGTTCTTCTGCCTTTTTTAAGTCCAGCTTAAACATCTGGAAGTTCACGGTTCACGTACTGTTGAAGCCTGGCTTGGAGAAATTTGAATATTTCTTTGGTAGCGTGTGAGATGAGTGCAATTGTGCGGCAGTTTGAACATTCTTTGGCAGTGCCTGTCTTTGGGATTGGGATGAAAACTGATCTTTTCCAGCCTTGTGGCCACTGTTGAGTTTTCCAGATTTGCTGGTGTATTGAGTCCAGCACTTTCACAGCATTGTCTTTTAGGATTTGAAATACCTCAAATGGAATTCCATCACCTTCGCTAACTTTGTTCATAGTTACGCTTCCTAAGGCCCCCTTGACTTCTCATTCCAGGATGTCTGGCTCAAGGTGAATGATCACACCATCGTGGTTATCTGGGTCATGAAGATCTTTTTTGTATAGTTCATCTGTGTATTGCCATTTTTTCTGAATATCTTCTGCCTCTGTTAAGTCCATACCATTTCTGTCCTTTATTGTGCTTATTTTTGCATGAAATGTTTCCTTGGTGTCTCTGATTTTCTTGAAGACATCTGTAGTCTTTGTCATTCTGTTGTTTTCCTCTGTTTCTTTGCTTTGATCACTGAGGAAGGCTTTCTTATCTCTCCTTGCTATTCTTTGGAACTCTGCATTCAGATGGGAATAGCTTTCCTTTTCTCCTTTACCTTTAGCTTTTCTTCTTTTATCAGCTGTTTGTAAGGCTTCCTCAGACAACCATTTAGCCTTTTTGCATTTCTTTTTCTTGGGGATGTTCTTGATCACTGCCTCCTGTACAATGTCACTAACCTCCACCCGTAGTTCTTCAGGCTCTCTGTATATCAGATCTAATCCTATGAATCTATTTGTCCCTTCCACTGTATAATCATAAGGGATTTGATTCAGGTCATACCTGCATGGTCTAGTGGTTTTCCATAATTTCTTCAATTTAAGTCTGAATTTGGCAATAAGAGTTCATGATCTGAGCCACAGTCAGCTCCTGGTCTTGTTTTTGCTGACTGTATAGAGCTTCTCTATCTTCGGCAGCAAAGAATATAATCAGTCTGATTTCGGTGTTGACCGTCTGGTGATGTCCATGTGTACCCCTGTCTGTAAGCAATGTCATTCCTTTTAGTAAAGAATACAAAAAGAGCATTAGACTTTCTAACAAGACTCTAAGAAAAGGCACTTTTTTTGTTTTTCATTTACATATAAGATTAAAATTCTTCATTTGGCTCCAAATGGAACTATTTTTTATTTCTGCTAGTACTTCCTTCAATGTTGTTTATAAGTCTTTATTTATAAATTTCATACCTTTATTCAAATTTTATCATTTCTATTATAGTTCATCCTGATCCCTATAAGATTATCTTATTATTAAAAGATTTCTCTGACTGCTCTTAAGAGTGCAGAAAATAATCCTTGGTTTTTCTGGTAGAAGCATAGGCTTTCTTGGTCTTATTGGGTTTGCTTTTTAGACACTTGCATTGTGTAAAGTGGAAGGAACAACTGAATTTGGAGACCAAAGATCTGGATTCTAATCCAAGCTAGTCCATTTATTAGCAGCATGTCTTTTTGTGAATAACTTTTAGGGATAAGCTTCATTGACGTGAGGAATAAGAATGTGTGTCCTTGTTATCTCAGAGGATATTAGTAAATGGGCTACTGTAACAGTGCTCTATAAACTATGAAAAATAAATATGTACAGTTGTCTTTTGAGGGGACACTTTGTACATTTGCAGATATCTCAGCAGCATTCATCCAGTTTATAAAACAAACAAAATACAAGTTGCAGTTGTCAGAGGCATGCAGCAGGGTGGTAGAGTGTCTCCAGGGAAGGCTGACTGTCTGATGAGTCAGTTCTTAAGTGTGGCAGTAACTGATGAACTGTGTACCAGACTCTGGTTCTCAGAATTGATATGTTTAGAAGTTCAATTTATTATTTAAATGTAGGAGTGATTTAGGTTTCGGGTGAAGTCTGAGGTATAAGTAAGTCAGGATGTCAGTCTATTGATGTACATTGAGAAATGTAACTTTCAAATGAAATGGACTGCCTGTGCTCATTAGTCATTTTATTGTGCTCCTGGCCGAAGACCTGTGTCAGACACAGATTATAATCTGAAGATTGACCAGTAAACCTAGAATGAACCCAAAGTAAGTTCGGTCATCTTAGTTGTCAGTATTACTGAACTGTGATAGCCTGATACATATGTCTGCATTGCAGCAGATCTGGGTCAGAACACTATCCAGAGACAGTGTTGGAGACAAACTGCCAGATTTAATTTGTTTCAGCACTCTTCAGTATTCAGTTAATTTGGTTTCTGCTTTCATATAGTCATGGACAAGAGCGGGGTCCTGCTTCCCATGCTGCCTTATTTATATTTTATATATTTACTTTTTTTCATTCTACAGATGATTTATTTCTTATATTTCATTCTCTAATTTAATTCTCATTCTGACTTTACCTCAGTTTTAAAGGAAGCTTTTTCTTTGTGTCCCATATACTGCTTCATTAGTGGATTGAATTTATCCTTGCAAAGTTGAGTAATACTGCTTTGAGTGTACCCTTGCTTCTGGATGTAGGAAGAATAAGGATTTTGTAGTCAAGTTCGGATCTCAGTATTGGCTCTGACATCTTGTTTAGCTGAGATTTTTGGTCGGGTTACTGAGATCAGTCTGTCCATTCATTCATCATCTCAGAGGCACTTTAGTCCCTCTGCTCCGTCTTCCCCCCCTTTCCCTTCTCCTTTACAATTATACTGAGGTATAATTCATGTAACATAAACACTCTTAAAGTATCCGAATCAGTGATTTTTTAGTTAACTTACAAAGCTGTACAAAAATCACCACAGTCTAATTTTAGAATATTTCTGTCATCCCCAAAGAAATTCCATAACCATTTGCAGTCACTTCACATTTTCACCCCTAAACCTAGGCAACTACTAATTTATTTTCTGTATTTATTCATTTGCCCTTTTTGGATAATTTATATAAACGAAATTATAAAATATGTGGTCTTCTGTGTTTCCTTCTTTCATTTAAGTGGTTTTGAAGGATGACCTATATTATAGCATGTTTCAGTACTTACTTCTTAATTGTTGAAGAATATTGATTTTGTTGATACATTGACCAGTTGACGATCATTTGGATTTCCATTTGTTGGGTGTTGTGAACAATGCTGTTAAAAGTTTATGTACAGGTCTTGGTGAAGACATATTTTTATTTCTTTTCCATTGATACCTTGGAGTAGAATTGTTGTTAAATTTATATTTAACATTTTAAAAATTGCCAAACTATTTTCCAAAATGGCTAACCCACTTTACATTTCTGCTGATCAGTGTGTGAGGGTTTCTGAATGTTTTAGATGTCTCTTTGATTAGATTTTAATATCACATACGATATTAGTTGCTATCAGCAAACAAGAATCATAGCATTACAGAATTTTACTTCTAAAGCTAGAAAAAAAATTAGAAAATGTAAAAATATTCTTCTGAATGTTTAAAAACCTAAATTTCAACTAGGTGAATGTAATTGAAAAATTAAGACAAAGCATTCTATAGAACTGTGGGGAAAATTTGTTACTTTAATTAAAATTAGCTCTTAATTACAGAAAAACCTAAAATATGTAGGTGATGACAGGTTAGTTCAGTGAATCCTCACATACTCATCACCCAGTTTCAAAATTATCATGTCCAGTATTGTCTATAGCCATATCTGTTCTCTTCTCCCCGATATTATTTTGAAGCAAACCCTAGACATTTTAAAGATAAAGCCATTATCATACCTGATGCTATTAGTAATAGTCCTTTACTAAGAATTTATTGCCTTAGAAGAGTGAGATGCAGCAAGAAAATTTTAAATATGTCTACTATTGAAAATATTAATGCTTAAAAATAGATTTCTAACTCAGGAATTGGAGTGTGTGTGTGTTTTAAAGAAATGTCTCTTTATGCATTTTTTAGTTCTATATTTTCCTCTCCTCCCCACCTAGAAAAATATGACAAAGTTTTGAGGGTATAGAGAATGGGATTATGCTTTCTGTGGTCCATTTACATGAGGATAAGTATCTACTTCTGCTTCAATGACTACGCTAAAGCCTTTGACTGTGTGGATCACAACAAACTGTGGAAAATTCTTAAAGAGATGGGAATACCAGACCACCTTACCTGCCTCCAGAGAAACCTGTTTGCGGGTCAAGAAGCAACAGTTAGAACCAGACATGAAACAATGAACTGGTTCAAAACTGGGAAAGAAAATGTCAAGGTTGTCTGTTGTCATTCTGTTTATTTAACTTCTATGCAGAGACATTACTGACAAAGGTCTATCTAGTCAGAGCTATGGTTTTTTCAGTAGTCACATATGGATGAGAGTTGGATTATAAAGAAAGCTGAATGCCGAAGAAATGACGCTTTTGAACTGTATTGTTGGAGAAGACTCTTGAGAGTCCCTTGGATAGCAAGGAGATCAGTCCTGAATATTCATTGGAAGGACTGATGCTGAAGCTCCAACACTTTGCCCACCTGATGCAAAGAACTGACTTATTAGAAAAGACCCTAATGCTGGGAAAGATTGAAGGCAGGAGGAGAAGGGGATGACAGAGGATGAGATGGTTGGGTGGTATCAAACTCAATGGATATGAGTTTGAGCAGGCTCTGAAAGTTGGTGTTGGACAGGGAGGCCTGCCTGGCATGCTGCAATCCATGGGTCGCAAAGAATCGGACACGACTGAGCAACTAAAGTATCTTTGAAACATGAGGCGAGGTTAGAAGGAATTTGCCATTTCTCATTGAAATTTACTTTATTGCAGCTTTAGGAAAATTTTAAAAATTTACATTCAAAATTGGCTTCCTGAGTTTTGGTCTTCCCTGGTGGCTCAGTCGGTTAAGAGTCCACCTGCAATGCAGGAGACCTGGGTTCGATCCCTGGGTTGGGAATATCCCCTGGAGGAGAACATGGCAACCCACTCCAATATTTTTGCCTGGAGAATCCCCATGGACAGAGGAACCTGGTGGGCTACAGTCCACGGGGTTCCAAAGAGTTGGACACGACTGAGTGATTAAGCACAGCACACAACTTTCTATAACATGATTTTTGATCAGCATTATAGATCCTCTGGATACTCCAGATTTATAGTCTGTTTTTTGTTTTGTTTTTTGAAAAGAGTACAGTTTTTCTTTTCCTGATACACATAATTGATTTCTTATTAGTACCAAAATGCCTGTAATATCAAAGTGGTAACTTTATGGTAAGTCTGGGCTTTCAGATTTACTAAAGAATAAAATGAGAAGGTTTTGTAGATGGAGCATGGATATTGGACAGGGTTAACTTAAAGCTCAACATTCAGAAAACTAAGATCATGGCATTTGATCCCATCACTTCATGGAAAATAGATGGGGAAACAGTGGAAACAGTGTCAGATTTTATTTTCCTGGGCTCCAAAATCACTGCAGATGGTGATTGCAGCCATGAAATTAAAAGACGCTTACTCCTTGGAAGGAAAGTTATGACCAACCTAGACAGCATATTGAAAAGCAGAGATATTACTTTGCCAACAAAGGTCCATCTAGTCAAGGTTATGGTTTTTCCAGTGGTCATGTATGGATGTGAGAGTTGGACTGTGAATAAAGCTGAGCACCAAAGAATTGATGCTTTTGAACTGTGGTGTTGGAGAAAACTCTTGAGAGTTCCTTGGACTGCAAGGAGATCCAACCAGTCCATTCTGAAGGAGATCAGCCCTGGGATTTCTTTGGAATGATGCTGAAGCTAAAACTCCAATACTTTGGCCACCTCATGCGAAGAGTTGACTCATTGGAAAAGACTCTGATGTTGGGAGGGATTGGGGGCAAGAGGAAAAGGGGACGACAGAGGATGAGGTGGCTGGATGGCATCACCGACTCGATGGACATGAGTTTGAGTGAACTCTGGGAGTTGGTGATGGACAGGGAGGCCTGGTGTGCTGTGATTCACGGGGTCGCAAAGAGTTGGACACAAGTGAGCGACTGAATTGAACGGATGGTGTTAAACTTCATGCATTTACAGAGCAGAGCAAGGAGAAATGGAAAAACAGAGGGCAGCTATTAAGTGCCTGTTAGATACAACTCATTGTGGTAATTTATTTACATAAATTCCTGCTTGCTTGTTATAACAATGCTGGAAAGATTATATATATTATTATCTTCATTCTAAAACAAAGCTCAGAAATGTGAAGTGTTTTGCAAAATGTGTATGTTTTACATACACATTCCTCACTGTGAGTGAGGAATCTAAGGCTTGCAAAAGTGTAGTAATTTGCAAAAATGCTTACAACTAGTTAATGTCAGAATTTCAGTCTAGGGCTGCTTTAATTTGAATGTTTATGCTTCTTTCTATTGTGGGCAGTTGTACACCAGGGAGATAATGCACATTTTTACTCTTTTTTTTTTTTTGTCTTAAGCATTATAATGTTAAAAGCTACTTTGGCCAGTTAGTTAATTAAAATATTTGTAATATAACCATACTTGTTAGTAATATATTTTGGTGACTTTACAGAAAAGTAAAACTTGAGTTATTTTCTGATATCTGCATGGCTGAATTGGGTTTATAGAATAAGCATCCTGAAAGCACATGGTCAAAGCAATGGGTCATCAAAAGTGTTTTCAGAACTTCAGTTTTTCAGGTACAAATGTCAGCAGTTTTGCCATTTTCCAGTTTTAGATTAAAAAGTTTTTTAGTGTTGCACTGGTAACTCTTCCTTAGCCACTGGTGGTTTGCATAGCACTCATTGGAGAAAACTCATATTTGGACGATTTAACCCTAAGAGTTTTATATTTTTTCAAGGTAAAATAAGCTGATAGAGAAAAATTGAGCTAAGGAAGGTGCAGGCAAGAGCAAGACCAGAGCAGAAACCATTTATGACAGGCCCAAAGTGACTTCTTTATCTATGATGTGAGCCATTAGAAATGATTCATGTCAATTTATGTGTGAAAGTGAAGTTGCTCAGTCGTGTCCGACTTTTTGCGATCCCATGGTCTGTAGTCTACCAGGCTTCTCCTGACCCAGGGATCGAACCCAGGTCTCCTGCATTGCAGGCAGACGCTTTATGCTCTGAGCCACCTTATATATTCCTTTTTCAACTATAGTAATTGACTAAGATGTTTAGCAGACTTTCTCTATTTATTTGCCTTTCAAAAAGGACTTTCAACTGTGAAATAAGGCACATTAAGCACATCAAACATAAATGTACTGCTTAATTATTATAAAGGAAACATTGTGAAACAGATTTGGTCAAGAACTAGGACATTGTCCACACTGGAGAATCTCCTCCACTGCATGCCCATTTGCATTACAGTCCCATCCCTTTACCCTAAATGAATCATTATCCTGATTTTTTTTTTGGTTAGAATTTTTCTTGTTTTTAAAAAATATTTCTACCTCCTAAGTCTTTATTCCTAAATGCTATAGCTTGGCTTTGTCTATTTTATAGTTACACATGGGCAGAATCACGCTGTTTTTTTTAATGTCTTGCTTCTTTCAGTCAGTACTGTATTTGTGAAATTCATCCAGGTTGTGAAGACATAGTTCATTTTTAGTAAGTACTCAGTTGTGTGATTATGCCACAGTTTATCCATTCTGCTGTCGATGTCCATTAGATTATTTTCAGGTCAGGGCCATTATGAATAATGCTTCTAAGAACAATCCTGTATATGTTTTTAATGCCATTTCTCTTGGATCTGTATCTTGGAGTCAGATTTTCTGGTCCTAATATATGTCATCCAAAAATGCCAAGTTGTTTCCCACAGTAGTTCTGTTGTTTCATATTTTATTTCTACTAGCATATGAGAATTCTCTTTCCTTTCTTAGTATTTCTCCTCAGCACTTACTCCTAGACTTTTAAAGTTTTAGCCATTTTTGATGGTTTAACTTTGTATTTTCACTGGGTACTAATGCTGTTAAGAATCTCACTTTTGGCTCTTTTTATAAGTGAAGTGATTGTTATTATCACTTGTCCATTTTTCTGTTGGATTGTCTCTGGTTTGATTAATGGAGGTTCTTAATATTGAGTCCTTTGTCAGTTTAAATAGATCCCTACCATTTTCCATTCTGTAGTTGCCTAAGGTGCCATTTAAAGTGGTATCTTTTGGTGCAGAGTTGTTTTTATATAGTTATATTTAGCAGTTTTTTCCTTTCTGCTTAGTGCTTTTTGTGTCCTGTTTAAAAAAAATTCCTTACTTGGATGTTAATGAAGTTATTATTTTAAATCATTTAGAAGCTTTATTTGCTTTTCTTATTTAGGTGTGTACTTTACCTGGAAATGACTTTTGTGTATGTATTAAGTCATATTTTAATATTTTTTTATACAGATATCCAGTTGTCCTGGCAGCATTTAGAAACAATCAAACAAGACATCAGAAACCTTTCCTGTTGCTCTGCAGCATCATCTTTTTATAATTCGTGTTCATATATGCATGCTTTGCCTTTGTGCTTCCATCTTGTTACATCAATCTATTCTGTCTTTGCACTAATATCATTGCCTTATTTATTGAGTTTAATGTTGATTCAGACTATTCTACAAAGCAAGTCTTCCCACCTTATTTTTTCGTTCAAGACTTTTTAGTCTAACTTTTGCATTTCATGTGTAATTTAGAACTATCCTGCCAGGTGTTCCCTCACCACACCGCCATTAAAAAAAAAATCAATAAAACTCTAGAACATGTTGGAGTTTTGATTGGAATTGCATTGTTGCTTTAAATCAGTTTTGGGGTGGGGAGAAATGACATCCTTGATAGCTTTCTGGGTATAAGTTATGCATATCTTTTGTTGGATTTATTATTAGATATTTGGTTTTTTATTATTAGATATTTGGTTTTTTAAAATGCTATTATAAGTACTCTAATTTTTTTTGTTTTTGGTAAGCTCACAGAAATTGGGATACCTTAATCAGGAGTTTTTTTTTTTTTTTTAAATCAGGAGTTTTGTAGCAAAATTTTTTGTGAACAGAGTTTTATTCTAGTTCTAAGCCAAATTGTCCAAAGCATCTCTAGCATTTCTAAAGCCTGACAGGTTCCAGATACTACACAAAGTAACTGCTTCTAATAATGGTATTTTCCTTTTGCTTTCAAAGACGGTAGACAAAGTGATTCTTGTGTGTTGTGATAAAAATACATACACATGACCATTTCACTTTAACCCAGTTTGGTTGAATAGACTTTTTTTTTGGCATTTGACCTTTATTTGCATTTACAGTTTTAAGCTAGTTACAGAAATAGTGGCTTAAATAAAATGATCTATTTACGTTTTTTTTAGTTTTAGATTTTTCTGGCCAAACTCTACTTTGTATTAAATCATTTCTTCTGGTCCCTGGTTATAATGGGGTAGGACTATGACCTAAATAAACATTTAAGTGAAGTACATTATGCAAATTCCAGCCTTGTTGCAATAAATATGAAGTATAAAAAGATATTTTGAAATTCTGTGACTGGAAAGGAAAGTGTATACAGTGTAGGTTTAATTCTGCATAGTGATGTATGTGTGTGAGAGAAAAAATTAGGAACTCTGGAACTGGAGCCCTGGAATAGAGTGTTTAAGAGAGAAAAGTATCAGAGAATAATGGTAAAATAAAATACCCTAGAGAATGGAATAATAAAATAATACTTGAACTACTTATTTGTTTTTGGAAAATCATGATGAATTCAGATTTCAATACTGTGGGAAGACTGATCTTCATTTAATAAAAACTTATGCATTGGAATTTTGTGTGGATGAACTTTCCTAGATCTTAAAAACAATATCCAGAAAGGAAGGAAAAAGAACAAAACCCAGATATTTTTGGGGATAGATAGGCCAGTTCATTTCAGTTCAGAAGATGAAGCTCCAATACATTGGCCACCTGATGCAAAGAACTGACTCATTGAAAAAGACCCTGGTGCTGGGAAAGACTGAAGGCAGGAGGAGAAGGGGATGACAGAGGTTGAGGTGGTTGGATGGCATCACCGACTCGATGGACATGAGTTTGAGCAAGCTCTGGGAGTTGGTGATGGACAGGGAAGCCTTGTGTGCTGCAGTCCACGGGGTCGCAAAGAGTCGGACACGACTGAGCAACTGAAGTGAACTGAACTGAACTTTCCTAGCCCTTAAAAACAGTATCCAGAAATGAAGGAAAAAGAAAAAATCCCACATATTTCTGGGGGTAAATAGACCAGAAAATGTATTATGTTTTATGAGTAAATTCTGTGGGACTTATCTGGTGTTCTCAAATTCTTCCTTAATTAGGGCAGAGTTCATTTAAACTGACAAATAACCATACATCATCTATGTAAATCATACTGTAATCTGACTTTCCTACATCATAAATTCTACATCAGGGTTGGTTATAAAGTAGGTACTAGTAAATATACACATGCTTAAAATAATTGTAAGAATTTACTACACATTTCAAAGATTCTGTGACTTTTACTACACATTGTATTTGGGGGCATTGGAGGATTGAACTAGGCACCTAAATGGTACAAATACCACTGTTAGTAAGCAATGAAACTGTTTATTTCAAATTAGTATTTCATAATTCATATTGGTTTTCCATTAACCTTTTTTTCTTAAATTTAAAAATTCATATAACATCCAGTTAACTATTTTAAAGTGACATTTAGTGCAGTCATAGTTTTGTGCAACCACACCTCTCCAGTTTCAAAACATTTTCATAACACCAGAACAACACACAGCATATCCATTAAGGAATCACTCTCCACTGCCCCCTACACTTGTTAGAAATGAACCCTCAGCAAATCTCTATGGATTTGTTTGTTTATGGTATTTCATATAAATGGAATCATTTAATATATGGGTTTCATTTAGCATAATGGTTTCAAAGTTTATCCAGGTTGTAGCTTAATCCTTTTTATGACTGAATGATAATTCCATTGTATGTATGCCTTTTTATATAAGGGACTAAAGCATCTGTGGATTTTGGTATCTGTGATGGGGTCTTGGGACCAATCCCTTGGGTCCCTTTGGGACCAAGGGACGATCATATCACAGCTTGTTCGTTCATCTAATGCACATTTTGGCTAATTGTCAATAATGCTGCTATAAATATTTGTGTACAAATTTATTTATGTGTGAACCTGTGTTTTCATTTCTTTTGAGTATATACCTGGGAGTGAAATTGCGAGATCATGGTTATCATATGCCAGATCTGTGTTTAGCTTCTGAGGGACTGCCAAACTTTTCTTGACTGTGGCTGCACCATTGTACGTTTTCACCAGCATTGTGAACTTCCTATTAGTCTACATTCTTGTTCAGTTCAGTTGCTCAGTCATGTCCAACTCTGTGACCCCATGGACTATAGCCCACCAGACTCCTCCATCCATGGCATTTTACAGGCAAGAGTACTGGAGTGGGTTGCCATTTCATTCTCCAGGGGATCTTCTTGGCCCAGGAATTGAACCCTGGTCTCCCGCATTGCAGGCAGACACTTCACCGTCTGAGCCACCAGGGCTTCCCTATCAGATGTATGATTCACATGTATTTTCTTGAAGTCTGTTGAACTGTCTTTTAATTCACTTGATAGTGTCCACAGTTGAGTTTGATGAGGTACAGTTTATTTTTTCCATGAAGTTCTTTATTTCTGGTGTTATCTCTAAGAAGCCATGGCCCACTGCAAGTCCATTGCTTACCTCTGGATTTTCTTATAAGAGTGTTATGGTTGTAGCCTTCATATTTAGGTCTTTGATCCATTTTGTGTTAACTTTTATATGGTGTGAGGTAAGAGTCCAACTTCATTCTGTTTTGTGTGGATATCAAATTACCCCAACATGTTTTGTTGAAGAGATTTGTTTGTCATTAAATTGTCTTCAGATCAGATCAAATCAGTCGCTCAGTCGTGTCCGACTCTTTGCGACCCCATGAATCGCAGCACACCAGGCCTCCCTGGCCATCACCAACTCCCGGGGTTCACTGAGACTCACGTCCATCGAGTCAGCGATGCCATCCAGGCATCTCATCCTCTGTCGTCCCCTTTTCTTCCTGCCCCCAATCCCTCCCAGCATCAGAGTCTTTGCATCCTTGTAAAAAATCAGTTGACTGTAGAATTATGTTTATTTCTGGATTCTCGTTTCTTTTCTCTTGGTTATGTCTGTCTTTGTACCAGTACAACACTGTTCTGACTTAGTAGCTTTGTAGGAAGTTTTGAAATTAGGACGTGTGAACTGTCCAACTTTGTTTTTCTTTTTCAGTATTGATTTGACTGTTCAGGGCCCTTTGTAATTTCATATTAATTTACTAGTTGATTTTTTCATTTCTGCAAAAAGGCCATGAGAATTTTGAAAGGGATTGTCCTGAATCTGTAGATCACTTTGAGGAGTAGTGCCACTTTAGCAATATTAAATACTCTTTCAATCTGTGAATATGGGATGCTTTTCCATTTCATTAGGTCTTCTTAATTTCTCTCAGCAGTATTCTTTTCGTTTTTATTTTACAGGTCTTTAACCTCCTTGGTTAAACTTATTTTGGGGTGTTTTATTTTTTGGATGTTGTTATAAATGGAGTTATCTTTATTTCCTTTTGGATTGTTCATTGTGAATAGAAAACACACGGTTTTGTATGTTGATCTTATGTCCTGCAACTTGGCTTAGTTTATTAGCTTAGCAAGGGCGGTGGGCGGGAAGAGCTACCCCACGCCCCCACGCCCAGGCCAGGGGCGGCGGCCAGGAGGAGCAACCCACGCCCGAGGGCAGGGGCGGTGGCCGGGAGGACCAACCCCACATCCAAGGAGCCTTGGCTGCGCGGGCACAGGAGGGCCTAGACGAGCTATCCCACATTGAAGGTCAGGAAGGGGGGCGGTGAGGAGATACCCCTCATCAAAGGTAAGGAGCAGCGGCTGCGCTTTGCTGGAACAGCCGTGAAGAGATACCCCACGCCCAAGGCAAGATAAACCCAAGTAAGACGGTAGGTGTTGCAAGAGGGCATCAGAGGGCAGACACACTGAAACTATACTCACAGAAAACTAGTCAATCTAATCACACTAGGACCACAGCCTTGTCTAACTCAATGAAACTAAGCCATGCCTGTGGGGCAACCCAAGACGGGCGGATCATGGTGGAGAGATCTGACAGAAGTGGTCCACTGGAGAAGGGAATGGCAAACCACTTCAGTATTCTTGCCTTGAGAACCCCATGAACAGTATGAAAAGGCAAAATGATAGGATACTGAAAGAGAAACTCCCCAGGTCAGTAGGTGCCCAATATGCTCCTGGAGATCAGTGGAGAAATAACTCCAGAAAGAATGAAGGGATGGAGCCAAAGCAAAAGGAATACCCAGCTGTGGATGTGACTGGTGATAGAAGCAAGGTCCGATGCGGTAAAGAGCAATATTGCATAGGAACCTGGAATGTCAGGTCCATGAATCAAGGCAAATTTGAAGTGGTCAAACAAGAGATGGCAAGAGTGAATGTCGATCTTCTAGGAATCAGCGAACTGAAATGGACTGGAATGGATGAATTTAACTCAGATGACCATTATATCTACTACTGCGGGCAGGAATCCCTCAGAAGAAATGGAGTAGCCATCATGGTCAACAAAAGAGTCCAAAATGCAGTACTTGGATGCAATCTCAAAAACGACAGAATGATCTCTGTTTGTTTCCAAGGCAAACCATTCAGTATCACAGTAATCCAAGTCTATGCCCCAACCAGTTACACTGAAAATGCTGAAGTTGAAAAGTTCTATGAAGACCTCCAAGACCTTTTAGACCTAACATCCAAAAAAGATGTCCTTTTCATTATGGGGGACTGGAATGCAAAAGTAGGAAGTCAAGAAATACTTGGAGTAACAGGCAAATTTGGCCTTGGAATACGGAATGAAGCAGGGCAAAGACTAATAGAGTTTTGCCAAGAAAATGCATTGGTCATAACAAACACCCTCTTCCAACAACACAAGAGAAGAACTATACATGGACATCACCAGATGGTCAACACTGAAATCAGATTGATTGTATTCTTTGCAGCCAAAGATGGAGAAGCTCTATACAGTCAGCAAAAACAAGACCAGGAGCTGACTGTGGCTCAGACCATGAACTCCTTATTGCCAAATTCAGACTTAAATTGAAGAAAGTAGGGAAAACCACTAGACCATTCAGGTATGACCTAAATCAAATACCTTATGATTATACAGTGGAAGTGAGAAATAGATTTAAGGGCCTAAATCTGATAGATAGAGTGCCTGATGAACGATGGAATGAGGTTCATGACATTGTACAGGAGACAGGGATCAGGACCATCCCCATGGAAAAGAAATGCAAAAAAGCAAAATGGCTGTCTGGGGAGGCCTTACAAATAGCTGTGAAAAGAAGAGAAGAGAAAAGCAATGGAGAAAAGGAAAGATATAAGCATCTGAATGCAGAGTTCCAAAGAATAGCAAGAAGAGATAAGAAAGCCTTCTTCAGCGATCAATGCAAAGAAATAGAGGAAGACAACAGAATGGGAAAGACTAGGGATCTCTTCAAGAAAATCAGAGATACCAAAGGAAAATTTCATGCAAAGCTGGGCTCGATAAAGGACAGAAATGGTATGGACCTAACAGAAGGAGAAGATATTAAGAAGAGATGGCAAGAATACACAGAAGAACTATACAAAAAAGATCTTCATGACCCACATAATCACGATGGTGTGATCACTGACCTAGAGCCAGACATCCTGGAATGTAAAGTGAAGTGGGCCTTAGAAAGCATCACTACGAACAAAGCTAGTGGAGGTGATGGAATTCCAGTTGAGCTATTCCAAATCCTGAAAGAAGATGCTGTGAAAGTGCTGCACTCAATATGCCAGCAACTCTGGAAAACTTAGCAGTGGCCACAGGACTGGAAAAGGTCAGTTTTCATTCCAATCCCAAAGAAAGGCAATGCCAAAGAATGCTTATACTACCGCACAATTGCACTCATCTCACATGCTAGTAAAGTAATGCTCAAAATTCTCCAAGCCAGGCTTCAGCAACATGTGAACCGTGAACTTCCTGATGTTCAAGCTGGTTTTAGAGAAGGCAGAGGAACCAGAGATCAAATAGCCAACATCCGCTGGATCATGGAAAAAGCAAGAGAGTTCCAGAAAAGCCATCTCTTTCTGCTTTATTGACTATGCCAAAGCCTTTGACTGAGTGGATCACAATAAACTGTGGAAAATTCTGAAAGAGATGGGAATACCAGACCACCTGATCTGCCTCTTGAGAAATCTGTATGCAGGTCAGGAAGCAACAGTTAGAACGGGACATGGAACAACAGACTGGTTCCAAATAGGAAAAGGAGTTACGTCAAGGCTGTATATTGTCACCCTGCTTATTTAACTTCTATGCAGAGTACATCATGAGAAACGCTGGGCTGGAAGAAGCACAAGCTGAAATCAAGATTGCCGGGAGAAATATCAATAACCTCAGACATGCAGATGACACCACCCTTATGGCAGAAAGTGAAGAGGAACTCAAAAGCCTCTTGATGAAAGTGAAAGTGGAGAGTGAAAAGTTGACTTAAAGCTCAACATTCAGAAAACTAAGATCATGGCATCCGTTCCCATCACTTCATGGGAAATAGATGGGGAAACAGTGGAAACAGTGTCAGACTTGATTTTTCTGGGCTCCAAAATCACTACAGATGGTGACTGCAGCCATGAAATTAAAAGACGCTTACTCCTTGGAAGAAAAGTTATGACCAACCTAGATAACATATTCAAAAGCAGAGACATTACTTTGCCAACAAGGTCTGGCTAGTCAAGGCTATGGTTTTTCCTGTGGTCATGTGTGGATGTGAGAGTTGGACTGTGAAGAAGGCTGAGTGCCGAAGAATTGATGCTTGTGAACTGTGGTGTTGGAGAAGACTCTTGAGAGTCCCTTGGACTGCAAGGAGATCCAACCAGTCCATTCTGAAGGAGATCAGCCCTGGGATTTCTTTGGAAGGAATGATGCTAAAGCTGAAAACTCCAGTTCTTTGGCCACCTCATGGGAAGAGTTGACTCAATGGAAAGGACTCTGATGCTGGGAGGGATTGGAGGCAAGAGGAGAAGGGGACGACAGAGGATGAGATGGCTGGATGGCATCGCTCACTTGATGGACGTGAGTCTCAGTGAACTCCAGGAGTTGGTGATGGCCAGGGAGGCCTGGCATGCTTCGATTCATGGGGTCGCAAAGAGTCGGACACGACTGAGCGACTGATCTGATCTGAAATTTTTTGTGGATTCTTTGGTATAGTTTATATATCTATGTGATCCTGTTTTGTACATTAGAAGTAGTTGTTCTTTCTCCTATGTTGTTGTTCAGTCACTAAGTTTTGTATCTGACTTTTTGCAACCCCATGGACTGCAACACGCCAGGCTTCCCTGTCCTTCACTATCTCCTGGAGTTCGGTCAAACATAT
This sequence comes from Bubalus bubalis, assembly GCF_019923935.1. Taxonomy (NCBI): domain Eukaryota; kingdom Metazoa; phylum Chordata; class Mammalia; order Artiodactyla; family Bovidae; genus Bubalus; species Bubalus bubalis. The sequence continues at coordinate 177,394,685 of NC_059157.1, forward strand.
ATCCATCGTTGGTGATGCCATCCAACCATCTCATCCTCTGTCATCCCCTTCTGCTGTCAATTTGCCCCAGCATCAGAGTCTTTTCTGGTGATTTGGCTCTTTGGATCAGGTGGTCAAATATTGGAGCTTCAGCATCATGGATGCCCTTTAATTTTTCTTGTCTAAATCTTGCCTAATTTTACTTTCCAGTACAATGTTAAATAGCAGTGGGCTTCTTTATCTTGTTTTTGATCTTAGAGGAAAAGCTTCAGTGATAACTATTGATTTTTCATAAATTTCTTTTATTATGTTAGGGAAGCTTCCTTCTATTCCTAGTTTTCTGAGTATTGTTTTTAGCACGGAAGGCTGTTGAACTTTGTCAGATGCTTTTTGTATGTATGTCTATTAATATTATCATATGGTCTCCCCACTCAAGTTCTATTTATATGATTTATTACACTGATGAAATTGTGTAAGCCATTCCAGGATAATTCTCATATGGTCATTGTATATAATCCTTTTAATGTGCTGTTGTATGTAGTTTGCTGATATTCTGTGTGGGTTTTTGCCTGTATATTCATAAAGAATATTGTTGTGTAGTGTTTTTTTTTTTTTTCTCCCTTGTACTTTTGTCTAGCTTTGGTGTCAGGGTAATACTGCCCTCATAGAATGTGTTAGAAGTATTTCTTGTTGTAATTTTTGGAGGAGTTTGATAGTATTGGCATTATCTTTTTTAAAATGTTAGGTAGAATTCACCAGTGAAGCTGGCTTTCCTTTGTCTGGAGGCTTTTGATGATTGATTCTCTTGTTAGAAATATATTGATTTTCTTCTTGAGTTAGTTTTGGTCTGTTTCATTTACATTATCTAATTTGCTGGTGTACAGTTGTTCATAGTGTTTTCTTATAGTCCTTTTATTTTCTGTGTGATTGGTGGTAATACCCTCACTTTCATTTCTGATTCTAATTATTTGTGTTTTGATTTTTTGTTCTTAATCTAGGTAAAGATTTGCCAAATTTGTTGATTTTTGTAAGTTGTTTTTCTGTTCTCTATATTTCATTTATCTCTGCTCTAGTCTTTCTTTCTTCCTTTTTGCTGGCTTTGGGTTTTGTTTGCTCTTCTTTTCCTATTTCCTTAAGGTATAAAGTTAGGTTATTGATTTGAAATACTGTTTTTTTAATGTAGATGTTTATAGGTGCTATAAATTACTTTCTGAGCATTGCCTTTGCTATATACAGGTTTTGATAACTTGTAATTTCATTTTCATTAGTCTCAGGTTATTTTCTGATTTTCTTTGTGATCTATTCTTTGACTTGTTTCTTGTTTAAAGGTGGGTTTATATTGCTAATTTTCCAGTTTTCCTTCTGATATTGATTTCTAGTTTCGTTCTATTGTGGTCCAAGAAGATATGTTGTATATTTCAGTCTGTTTAAATTTATCAAGGATTGTTTTGAAACCTCAACATGTGGCATATCCCAGAGAATATTCCATGTGTAATTGAGAAGAGTATATGCTCTTCTGGTAGGTGGAATGTTCTATGTATGTCTGTTACATCTAGTTGACTTATAGTATTATTTGTGTACTTTATTTTCTTATTGATCTTCTGTCTAGCTGCTCCGGCTGTTGTTTAAAGCAGAATTTTAGAGTCTTCACAACTATTATCATCTGTTTCTCCATTCAGTTCTCAATATTTGCATGTGTTTTTCTGGGCTTTTTTGCTTGCTTATAATCATTATCCATTTTTTTGACCTCAAATCAGTAAATGAACCTGGATGGTTGAAATGAATTATAAGTTTAATTAAGGTGAATTTATAAAGTTACATTTGCTAATTTAATTTAATAATTTAAATTAATTTAATGTTGGCCATTATTGGTTGGAAATAATTTTAATAAGTAGTATTTTCATTAAAAAAATGTAAAAGAATAGTCAAACTAGGTTTGAATCAATAATTAAAATCTAATTAATTTGTGTAGTAAAACTGTGGGGGCAGAGAAATAGCTCTTCATATTTTATGATGTTAATTAGCTGACTTCATTTGAAGTTTTCAGTGGATAGAAAGACTTGATTTGTTAAATGAGTCCCACAAAAGTAATAGTCACCTTTTATTGAGCGTTTGCTATATTCCTAGGACACTGAAAGTTGCAGTATATGATCCATTTTAATCCTCAGAGCATCCTCACAAGATAGGTATTTATCTTTTCAGTTGGAGACAGTTGATGCTCAGAGTGCTTAGGTATATGTACACAGTGGGGTGGCCAATACCAGCTATTAAGTGGCAAAGGTTGGAGGCATGTTCAGGTCCTTCTGGCTTTTTTACTGAGCTGCTTTTAATTATGGGATACAGTGACTTCTAGAACTTACCTGAAAAAGAAGAAAGAATACGACTTACTCGGGAGAGATTTCCTATAATGAGGTATGGGGTATTGATGTTTTCAAAGAGGGTCTTTTTTATTTTTTTTAAACCTTTTGTTTTGTACGAAGTATAACCGATTAACAATGTTGTGATAGTTTCAGGTGAACAGGCAAGGGACTCAGCCATACATGTACTTGTATCCTTTCTCCCCCAAACTCCCCTCCCATTCAGGCTGCCACATAACATTGAGTAGAGTTCCATGTGCTATACAGTAGGCCCTTGTTAATTATGCATTTTAAATATAGCAGTGTGTACATGTCCATTTCAGACTCCCTCTCTTCCCACATCCTTCGGCCCTGGCAACCATAAATTCATTAGGAGATTCTTTCTTAATAGTTTTATGGCTGTGTACACATGTAGACATTTGAGGATAGAGTAGTGGTGGTGGTGTGTCAGCTAGGATTAAAATTTAATCAGGAACCAAACTATTCAAGGATAGAAGTCAGGTTTTTATTAAAAAAAAAAAAAAACCTTTTAACATATATCAGAGAAACTGGATATTTAAAAAATATTTAAAGGTTTTTGAAGATGCAATAACTCAAGATAGGGAATATTACATTTACTTAAAATACTTGAGAAAGCTTATTTATGTCCTTTTAAATTGTTTTTGCAAGACCTTGTGTTGATTTCTTGCTAGCAATGCCATTATAAGTAACAGAATCATTACATCATATATCCTGTAACTGGAAGGGATTTTTGATGTAATCTACTTCTGTATGTCCATATATCAGATGAGAAAACTGAGTTTGAAAGTTACTAAGATGAGAAACCCAGTTTGTGTGTATGTGCTTAGTCGTGTCCAACTCTTTGTGACCCCATAGAGTGTATGTAGCCCACTAGGCTCCTCTGTCCTTGGAATTTTCTAGGCAAGAATACTGGAATGGGTTGCCATTTCCTGCTCCAGAGAGAGACCCAGTTTTGTGATACATTTGCTTTATGTTCCCTTGGTGCTTAATTGCTCAAGATTAGGAATGGAAGATAGCATGAACATCTAGAAATCATTTTCTGTAATTGCCAATTCTAGGCAAAGCTTTCTAGACAGGGAGGAAGAAAAAGTTTAGGAGGTATGCCAATAAGGAGAGAAGGTGGAAGGACATTGTTGCATTTTAATCATGTGGAAGAATATCAAAAAAGGGAAGACTAAACTATTCTTTTTCAACAATGAGGCCGTCTTGAATCTTCTAAAGTAAATTTATAGATATTAGCAGAGAAGAGGAAGAATTGGAGACCTGTTGCATGGTAACAAGCATAGAATTTTGAAGGTGGTCATATGCAGACAAGATGCGGCTACTTAGTAGGTCCCTCCTTATTTCTTAGTATTGATCAAACCTATTGATTAATATATTAATTTAACTATTAACTTCTTGTTCCTCTGAAAGTACTTTTGTATAAGAGAATCACGGATGTGAAGACTTACAGATTATGAATCACAACCGTGTATATTTTAATTCAGTGATTGTCAATGTAGTGTTTGGGGTTATATTTAGAAGTGTCTAGGGAAGCTTTTTGGAAAGTACATATCTATTTATGATTCTCCTTAGTAAATCAGAATGTACAAATGTAGGGTCAGAGTAGAGAGGAAGACACTATTTATATTCTGGGAAAAGCTACCCACGTGATTATTCTGCATCAGCCTACTACCTTCTCTCTGAAAAGAGGGTTGAAAAAATTAAATCTTCCATCAAAGACAGGAATTTGGAGAAGTCTGAATTTGGAGTTGATAGAAAAAGCTTTAAAATAATGATGAGTTTTAAAGTATGTTTATTTAACTGAATATGTTAATGCTGAAACTGAATTGATGTTTTGAATAGGAGATATAACACAGAATGATGTGTCACAGAGAAAGACTTCTTCAGTTATCTTTAGAAATACAATTAGAAGAGTTCAGAGGCAAATCACAGACAAGTGAAATTTGGGTACCAAGTGAACTACATATATTAGCAGAATAAAGAATGGCTTTTTAATTTACGTTTTTAAAAAGCTTATTTATTCTTAATTGAAGGATAATTGTTCTACAATATTTGATTTCAGCCATGCATCAACATGAATCAGCCACACATGTATGAATGTCGCCTCCCACCTCCCAGCATTTCCCACCCCTATAGGTTGTTACTGAGCCCCAGTTCGAATTCCCTGAGTCATATAGCAAATTTTTGATGCCTATCCAGTATACATATGGTAGTGTATATGCTTCCATATTACTCTTATTTACATTTTTTTAGTTAAAAAATCAGTTTAGCAAATAAATGTGTTTATCATGTGACAGGCTCTGTTCTAGGTAAATCAGTGAACAAGGATGACAAAGATCGCTATCATAAAGAAAGTTACATTTCAATTTGAGGAGGAGGGCACAGTGTAAACAATAGCTGAATATAAGTAAATAGATTAAGTGGTAAGTACTCTTCTAAAAGAAAAAAGTAGAGCAGAGTAAGGAGATTGAGAGTGTTAAGAGGTGGAATGTTGAAATTTGTTTTAGGATGGTAAGAGTAAAACTGTTGAGAACCAGAGACCAGAAGACATAAATAATCTGGTGTAGATATTTAATCTACATTAAATAGGGATTTAACGTAGGGAAAGTTAACTTTGCAGATACTTGGTGGTGATGTCAGTGTTCAGTTTAGTTGCTCAGTTGTGTCCAGCTCTTTACCACCCCATTGACTGCAGCAAACAAGGCTCCCTTGTCCATAGCCAATTCCCAGAGCTTGCTGAAACTCACGTCCATCGAGTCGGTGATGCCATCCAACCATCTCATCTTCTGTCGTCCCTTTCTCCTGCCTTCAATCTTTTGCCAGCATCAGGGTCTTTTCCAGTGAGTCAGTTCTTCGCATCAGGTGGTCAAAGGATTGGAGTTTCAGCTTCAGCATTTCAATGAATATTCAGGACTGATTTCCTTTAGGATGGACTGGTTGGATCTCCTTGCAGTCCAAAGGACTCTCAAGAGTCTTCTCCAACACCACAGTTCAAAAGCATCAATTCTTTGGCGCTCAGCTTTCTTTATGGTTCAACTCCTACATACATACATGACTATTGGAAAAACCATAGATTTGATTAGATAGACCTTTGTCGGCAAAGTAATGTTTCTGCTTTTTAATATGCTGTCTAGGTTGGTCATAGCTTTTCTTTTACAGAGCAAGCGTCTTTTAATTTCATGGCTGCAGTCACCATATGCAGTGATTTTGGAGCCCAAGAAAATAAAGTCTGTCAGTGTTTCCATGGTTCCCCATCTTTTTGCCATGAAGTGATGACTGGATGCCATGGTCTTTGGTTTTTGAATGTTGAGTTTTAAGCCAGCTTTTTCACTCTCCTCTTTCACTGTCATCAAAAGGCTCTTTATTTCCTCTTGGCTTTCTGCCATAAGGATGGTATCGTCTGCATATCTGAGGTTATTTGTATTTCTCCTGGCAATCTTGATTCCAGCTTGTGCTTCATCCAGTCAGACATTTCTCAAGATGTACTCTGCATAGAAGTTAAATAAACTGGGTAACAATATACAACCTTGATATACTCCTTTCCCAATTTGGAACCAGTCCCTTGTTCCATGTCTGGTTCTAACTGTTGCTTCTTGACCTGCATACATATTTCTCAGACAGGTCAGGTGGTATGGTATTCCCATCTCTTTAAGAATTTTCCACAGTTTGTGGTGATCCACACAGTCAAATTCTTTGGCGTTAGTCAATGAAGCTGAAGTAGATATTTTTCTGAAACTCTCTTGCTTTTTTCTATGATCCCGCAAATGTTGGCAATTTGATCTCTGGTTCGTCTGCCTTTTCTAAACCTGGCTTGAATATCTGGGAGTTCTTGGTTCATACACTGTTGCAAGCCTCGCTTGGAGAATTTTGATCATTACTTTGCTAGTGTGTGTGATAAGTGCAATTGTGTGATAGTTTGAACTTTCTTTGGCATTGCCTTTCTTTGGGATTGGGATGAAAACTGACCTTTTCCAGTCCTGTGGCCACTGCTGAGTTTTCCAGAGTTGCTGGCATATTGAGTGCAGCACTTTCACAGCATCTTCTTTCAGGATTTGGAATAGCTCAACTGGAATTCCATCACCTCCACTAGCTTTGTTCGTAGTGATGCTTTCTAAGGCCCACTTGACTTCACATTCCAGGATGTCTGGCTGTAGGTGAGTGATCACACCATCATGATTATCTGGGTCGTGAAGATCTTTTTTGTACAGTTCTTCTGTGTATTCTTGCCATCTCTTCTTAATATCTTCTGCTTCTGTTAGGTCCATACCATTTCTGCCCTCTGTTGTTCCCATCTTTGCATGAAATGTTCCCTTGGTATCTCTAATTTTCTTGAAGAGACCTCTAGTCTTTCCTATTGTATTGTCTTCCTCTGTTTCTTTGCATTGATCCCTGAGGAAGGCTCTCTTATCTCTCCTTGCTATTCGGAACTCTGCATTCATGAACAGTATGGAAAGGCCAAAAGATATGACACTGAAAGATGAACTCCCCAGGTCGGTAGCCAAAGCAAAAAAAATGCCATTTTGGATGTGACCGGTGATGAAAGTAAAGTCTGATGCTGTAAAGAACAATATTGCACAGGAACCTGAAATGTTAGGTCCGTGAAACAAGGTAAATTGTAAGTGGTCAAACAGGAGATGGAAGGAGTGAGCATCAACATTTTAGGAATCAGTGAACTAAAATGGACTGCAATGGGCAAATTTAATTTAGATGACCATTATATCTATTACTGTGGGCAAGAAATGGGAGTAGCCCTCCGAGTCAGCAAAAGAGTCCAAAATGCAGTACATGGGTGCAATCTCAAAAATGACAGAATGATCTCTGTTCGTTTCCAAGGCAAACCATTTGATACCACAGTAATCCAAGTCTGTGCCCCAATCACTAATGCTGAAGAAACTGAAGTTGAACAGTTCTGTGATTACCAAGACCTTTTAGAACTAACACCAAAAAAAGGTGTCCTTTTCCTCATAGGGGACTGGAATGCAAAAGTAGGCAGTCAAGAGATACCTGGAGTAAAAGGCAAGTTTGGCCTTGGAGTACAAAATGAAACAGGGCAAAGGCTAACAGAGTTTTGCCAAGAGAATGCACTGGTCATAACAGACACCCTCTTCCAACAACACAGGAGATGACTCTACACCTGGACATCACTGGATTGTTGATACCAAAATCAGATTGATTATATTCTTTGCAGCCAAAGATGGAGAATCTCTCTACAGTCAGCAAAAACAAGACTGGGAGCTGACTGTGGCTCAGATCATGAACTCCTTATTGTAAAATTCAGACTTAAATTGAAGAAAGTAGGGAAAACCACTAGACCATTCAGGTATGACCTAAATCAAATCCCTTATGATTATTCAGTGGAAGGGACAAATAGATTCAAGGGATTAGATCTGATAGACAGAGTGCCGGAAGAACTATGGATGGAGGTTTGTGACATTGTACAGGAGGCAGTGATCAAAACCATTCCCAAGAAAAAAAATGCAAAAAGGTTGTCTGAGGAAGCCTTACAAATAGCTGAGAAAGGGAAGCTAAAGGCAAAAGAGAAAAGGAAAGATGTCAGTGTAGGATGTTACATAAAACAAACCAGGAGTTTGGGAAAGATTTCTATACTAGAAATATAAAGTTGAGATATTTTAGATCTTTAAATCTGTAAAATTATATCTGCAGAGACTGATCATAGATAGGGAAGAGCCTTAGGGTTGTTTTGCACTGAGGTATGTACTCAAGTGGTTGGGGAGGAGAGATGTGTGTGCGTGCCCAGTAGTGTTTGATTCTTTGCGACTCTGTGGACTAGCCCACCAGGTTTCTCTGCCCATGGAATTTGCCAGGAAAAAATTCTGAAGTGGGTTGGCCTTTCCTCCGCAAGGGGAGCTTCCAGAACCAGGGATTGAACTGCATCCTGTGTCTCCTGCATTGTCAGGCCGATTCTTTCACCACTGAGTCACTTGGGAAGCCAGGGAAGGAGAGGAGGATCCAATAAAGTTGTTACCAGCAAAGGAGAACAGCTAGAAAAGTAAGGTAATCCAGAAGTCAACAAATGTTTTAAATTAAATGTTTGTGCTGCTGATAGGTCAGGTTAAGATGGAGACTGAATATTGACTGCTAGGTTTAGCAAAAAGGAGTTACTGGTGACTTTGGCTAGCTCTTTTGATGGTGTAGTGGAGGAAAAGTCTTACAGTAAAGTGAGTTTAAGAAAGAATGGAATGAACAATGTTGGAAATAGCAAGTACAGGTAAATAAAATGGGCTCCAGATTTTTTTATTATTTAATTAAAAAATTTTTTTTGATGTGGACTATTTTTAAGTCTTTCTTGAATTTGTTACAATATTGTTTCTGTTTTATTTGATGATATTTTTGACCCTGAGGCATGTAGGATCTTAGTTCCATGACCAGGGAACCAACACACATTCCCTGCATTAGAAGGAAAAGTCTTAACCACTGGACCACTTGGGAGTCCCTGGTGACGGTGTTAAAAGACACTGCAAATTCGTTTCTGTGCTGAGGTGAATGATTAGTTAGTATGTGAAAAATTGATGTTGGAAAAAATTTGAGAAATTGTGGGAATATATCCTTGACAAGTTCACTGGAGGGAGGCAAGTCTGTGGGTGTAGGTGCCAGTGAGTGGGTAAATGAAGGGTTTTTGGTTTGTGGAAGTTTTCTGATAATTTCAGGTTTTTTTTCTGTGAAAGGGGAAGCTGAGCAAAGATGGAAAATGGCATGTTGTAGGATTGAAGAGAGATTTAGTGTGGGTGTGTGTAAAATGGTTGTCTAGGACAGTGGGAAATAAAGTGCTCATTATTTAATTTTTTTCAGAAGTATATAAAGTACAATATGAAAATTACCATTCATTTTTTTATCTGCCTTCCTTCCTCAGAGGTAACTGCTGTTAATATTTTTCTCTGTATATGTATGTATATACACACACAATTAACAACATGTAGCTGAGCTAAGTAATGTTGAATAGTACCAGTTATGTGTCCATGTCCTAACCTCTGGAACCTGTGAATGTGACTTTGAAAGAAAGGGTCTTTGCAGATATAATTAAGGGTCCTGAGGCAAGATCATCTTGGATTAGGGTGGAATTTAAATCCCAATAACAAATATCCTTTGAAGAGAAGAGAAGACACAGAAGCAGACATGTGAAGTCAACAAATATGGGGAGAAGGTGATGTGAAGATGGAAGCAGAGGTTTAATCCACAAGCCAAGGAACACTAGGAGCCAGCAGAAACTGGAAGAGGCAGGGAAGAATTTTCCTCTAGAGCCTTTGTGGTGAGCATAGTAGATTGAGCATATGGAAATATAATGCATTTGTTGTAAAAGAACAAAATCTATCCTTCTTCAGTAGCTGTATGTTTCTGTCATATTTCCAGAAAATCTGCCAAATATGCCCTCCTAAGAGATTGTTTTAATCTATGTTCCCATTTTCAGTTTGAGCATTGCTTACACTAACACTGAATATTAAGACTCTTTAATTTCTCTTATCTAATGGGTAAAAATTAGTATATTGTTTTGTTTTGCTTTCCTCTAATTGCTAGTGAATTAAATATTTTCTTACGCTCAGCCATTTGTAAGGCTGCCTAAAAATGATCAGATCAGATCAGATCAGTCGCTCAGTCGTGTCCGACTCTTTGCAACCCTGTGAATTGCAGCACGCCAGGGCTCCCTATCCATCACCAACTCCCAGAGTTCACTGAGACTCACGTCCATCGAGTCAGTGATGCCATCCAGCCATCTCATCCTCTGTCGTCCCCTTCTCCTCCTGCCCCCAATCCCCTCCAGCATCAGAGTCTTTTCCAATGAGTCAACTCTTCCCATGAGGTGGCCAAAGAACTGGAGTTTTCAGCTTTAGCATCATTCCTTCCAAAGAAATCCCAGGGCTGATCTCCTTCAGAATGGGCTGGTTGGATCTCCTTGCAGTCCAAGGGACTCTCAAGAGTCTTCTCCAACACCACAGTTCAAAAGCATCAATTCTTCGGCACTCAGCCTTCTTCACAGCCCAACTCTCACATCCATACATGACCACTGGAAAAACCATAGCCTTGACTAGCCGGACCTTTGTTGGCAAAGTAATGTCTCTGCTTTTCAATATGCTATCTAGGTTGGTCATAACTTTCCTTCCAAGAAGTAAGCGTCTTTTAATTTCATGGCTGCAGTCACCATCTGCAGTGATGTTGGAGCCCAGAAAAATCAAGTCTGACACTGTTTCCACTGTTTCCCCATCTATTTCCCATGAAGTGGTGGGACCGGATGCCATGATCTTCGTTTTCTGAATGTTGAGCTTTAAGCCAACTTTTTCACTCTCCACTTTCACTTTCATCAAGAGGCTTTTCAGTTCCTCTTCACTTTCTGCTATGATACCCATTGTTTAAAAGAAAATAGCTAAGTATAATAAACTTCAAGTATATTTTTAAGAGACAAATGTATAATCTTCTTTTGTTTGTAATTGACAGTTATCTTCCTTTATTAGTTTAATCAAAGGTAATAATAAGCTTAACGTAACATAAAATGCTGAAAAAGAAGGGAGGGCAGAGTTGGGGGAGGCGGCTTTGTAATCTTTGAAGACGGAAGTAGAATCTTGTAAACGCAGTTTGGTGTGTTGAACTTGTATAAAATACAGGTAAGCCTGCATATAATGAAATTGTTTAACTCACAGAATCTGGTTGGTTGTAAGTATTAGAAAACCACTTTTGTTATGAAGTGTATGTAATTCTCATCACTTAAAATAATGAGTTCTTGGTACAACTTCTCACACCACTCTTCTTTGAGCCCTATTCCTAGATTTCATTTCATTTTTCTTTGTGTTTCATGTAAAGCATGACGTTGGTCTTTCATAATAAGAATCCTGTATGTTATGAAAATCAAATCATCATGTTTTTAATTACTGAAATTAAATATATTCAGAGCTTCTTAGGTTATTTAAATGAAGATAATTAAAGGAGAAAGACTTACTGCTCCTGTTGTCATAAACAGAAAATATGACTAGTGAATTAGATTGCAGTTTGATCCCCATCTGAAATTAAGAAATGAGTCACTTAATCAAGAAACTCCTATATTAACTACTACTTCCAACACTGAAGATTTGATTGATCCCTTTGGTTTTTTTCTTAACTAGGTTTTCTACTGTTTTGATAGATTGATGTCTGTTGAGTCATAGGTCTGTGAAAGATGGCCCAGATTCAGTGTGCTCTGTCTTAAGGTACTGTTCTAATACAGTCATTTAATTCAGAATATAAATTTTGTGAATTTTGTTCAATTTTTGAAAAAATTTTAATCTTCAGTTTACTTTTTCTTACACTTGGCCAAAGGAATTAGGATGAAAAATGACAAATTGTTATAAAGTTAAGAAAAGCTGAACAACACTTTGGAAATGGTGCATGATGAGGCAAGTCAACATCATTTAGGAATGAAAGAGTTATTGGTTTTTTGTTTTTTTTTTGCTGTGATCATAGTTATGAGGGACCCTGGAAAACTTTGAAGGCAATGAAGAGCACCAGGCCAGTATAATCAAGTGATGATGAGAAAATGCAGTTGACTGATTTTTTGATTTGGAACAATTTTTGGTTATGTGGGTGAAAAGAAGAACACTCTTGTATTTCTTCTCTTTTCTGCTACAGTATTGAAGACTCTGCCCAGATGTGTTGGTTATCCAAACATCAAGCAATTCCATGTCACCGGCTGGGTATCCCAAAATTTTAGTCAATTCTGACATTTTACCTGGAGTTAGCATCAGATCACACAAGTAAAAGACAGTCTCACAGGACCAAAGCCTGTGAGACATACAGACACACATGCACGTATCTTCAGATACCAATAACTAACCCAAGTTGTTACTTGTGCTTCTGACCAACTGGCTGTCAGTGGAGGTTCCTACACCTTCCTCCTTGCGTTTGATTAGTTTGCTCTAATGGCTCAGGGAACTCAGGATAGTGGTCTGTTTACTAGAGTATGGGTTTATTATAAAAGGATACAACTCAGGAATACTTGGTGGAAGAGGAGATATAGAGCCAGGTGTGGGAGAAGAGACATGGCACCCCCACCTCCATGAGTTCCCAACCCAGAAGCTCTCAGCTTCCTTTTGGCTTTCTATGGAGATTTCATTGCACAGGCATAATTGATAAATCATCAATCACTGGTGATTAATTAATCTCCATCCTTTCTTTTCTCCCTTCCTTGGAGGTCAGGGGATAGAGTTTAAAAGTCTGACCCTCTTCTTACAAAGTACAATACAACAGTTGATAAACAATCAAACACAGAATGCCTTAAGTATATGAATAAACAGGTATCTCAGCAGAGACATTATCTCCCTATAAAATTAAGTAGGCTAGTGAGACATTAAAAGACATTTTTAATAGGAGTAAGGAAGATGGTTTGATCTGGCCAGTAAGACAGCTGGTTAGCAAATAGCACTAGTATCAAAGTATTTTCAGTGTGAGCAAAATAGGAAACTATTTTGATTCTTGACTATGAAGCAAGTATGGTTGAATTGTTAGATACAGAATCCCAGGAATGGAAGATTTTTGCTTAAGAGTCTCCATGGGAACAACATTCTGCCAGCATTTATTCTCATACCTTCTAAAATGAATTTAGATTTTAGAAGGTAAATGACAGAAGATTTTTACAAAGAGTAACCAGTTTTATAGGAAACTCTACCTTCCTTAAGCAGTAATTGCCTGTCTTTTTATATAGATTAAAATAACATGAAAACAAGAAAGTGTATTCTCCACAAACTTGTTTACTGCTTTATGATATGAAACAGAATTCCAGGAAGACAAAACGACATGTTCAGGAAGTAAGGGATCATCTTAAGGAGAATTACTTTGCAACTGTTTGTTTCAGGAATCAGTAGGTCTTAAAGTGGGGTTCAAGCAATGAATAAAATAGCATTGAAAAGCAGGAGAATATAGGTTTATGTCTTGACTTACTTGATTTTTTGGGATAAATACCTTCTTTAGTCACAGTTTCCTGTTCTCTAAATTGATAATGCTTCTTATTAATGGGACTGAGAGAATGTATCTGAAAGTGATTAGTAAACTGTTATATATATGTGTGTGTGTGTGTGTGTGTGTGTGTGTGTATGTTTTGTTAAAGATTGTAAATGGAAAGCCAGGGGAAAGTAGGGAAAAAAGGAAAAGAAATGTCAAAAAGTTGAGTCTTATAATATTAAAACCCAATAAAATTTTATCTTTAAGTTTTACAAAGAGTATTTAGTGTAAAATGAGTTTTTAATAGCCCAAAGTTAACAGTTGGCTCACCTATCATTTATTTTTCTTCACTATTTTTCTTGTGTGTAAAATTAATCTGAAACAAACAGAGCCTGTATTAGTGCTAAAGTTTGATAATCATTGGATCTTCTGTAGTTGTAATGTGTATTTCATTGAAAAATGTGATTGTGGATATCTATCTCACTTTTGCCAAATGTACGTCATATTTATTTGCTTAAATATTTGTTATATAGTCTAGCATCTATAAATATATACTTTAACTCCTCTATTAAACAAGATACAGATCTTGGGGATGCAGTCAGGATGAGGAAATTTTGGTCTCTTCATTTTCTGTTTCTATGTCTGGTTTGTGTCTGATTTCAAGAATGTTCAAATAGACGAGTTTTAGCAGTAATAAAAAAGTACAGTACATTGTGGTAGTGGGTTGTAGTCATTATTTGTGATGAATGATTTTTTTAAAAATTGTGGATCCTTAGGCTACTGACATTAGAAATGACTGGAGTGCTGTTAAAAATCTGACCTCTGATTCCAACCCAAGACTTTCTGTATCAAAATAAACCTTAGTTGCACATTGGAATTACCTGGCAAGATTAAAAAAAATTACAGATGACTGGACCCCACCCCCAAAAAATCTGATTTAATGCATCTGGAGTTGTGGTTAGGGGTTCTTAAAATAGTGTTATCAATTACCTGTTGGGCTCTTCTGAGTTTGTTAGATCCCAAACTGAGAATTTGTGATTCAGCTGGTTATGTTTGGGGCCTGATATTTTGCAGTTCTAATAAGTTCTCAGGTGGTACTAATGCCAGTCCAGGGACTACACTTTGAGAACTGTACTCTTAGGTTATGAACTACTTGTTTTGGAGGATGTGCAATATTAAATGAAGAAGCTTAGTTGATAAGGAACATAAGAATTATAATAGATTTCAAAGTAAAAAGTGTTATGTGGTAAACTCTGTATTTTAATTTGTAAAGGAGAAAGGTTATTACTATATTCATTGTATTCATAAGTCTTAAACCTTTAAAGTTTTTAGATGAAATGAAAAGATCCCAAATATTATTAATAATGTGTGTGTGCTCAGTTGCTCAGTCATGTCCGACTCTTTGCAACCCCACAGACTGTGGCCCGCCAGGCTCCTCTGTCCATGGGATTTTCCTGGCAAGAATACTGGAGTGGTTTGCCATTTCCTCCTCAAAAAGAATATCCTCTGATATTGAAGAAAGCAAATTTTTCTCTCTCATGTCAGGTTTATTGAGGTGGAATTTACATAAAGTAGAAGTTACTCTTTCCTGAGTTTTGACAAACACATCAACTGTGAAACTATCAGAATCAAAATATAGAAGAGTTGTAACAATTCTCTCATGCCACTGTGTAGTCGCCTATTTCTCCAACCCCATACCTAGGCAACCACTGATCTCCTTTCTCATCTTATAGTTCTGCTTCTTTAAGAATGTCATATAAATGAAATCACCTATTCTGGTTTCTTTCACTAAGCAGAATGCATTTGAGATTCATCTGTGTTGTTGCATTTATTGGTACTTCCATTTCTTTCTTTCTTTTTGTTAAGAGCATTTTAGGTTTACAGCAAAATTAAGCTGAAAGCGTAGAGAATCTTGTATAGCCACGACCCCCCCATTCTCAGCCGACCTGATTAACAGCAGAGTGGTTCACTAGTTATAATCAATGAAACTACATCGACATGTCATTATTAGCCAAAGTCCATAGTTTACATTAGGGTTCATTTTATTGTTTATTTTTTGTTTGACAAAAATGTAATGACATGTATCGACCAGAAGGCAATGGCAACCCACTTCAGTACTCTTGCCTGGAAAATCCATGGACAGAGGAGCCCGGTAGGCTGCCATCCATGGGGTTGCAAAGAGTCAGACACGACTGAGCGACTTCACTTTCACTTTTCACTTTCATGCATTGGAGAAGGAAATGGCAACCCACTCCAGTGTTCTTGCCTGGAGAATCCCAGGGACAGCAGAGCCTGGTGGGCTGCCGTTTTTGGGGTCGCACAGAGTCGGACACGACTGAAGCGACTTAGTAGTAGTATTAGTAGTAGTAGTAGTAGTAAAATAGTTTCACTGCCCTAAAAAAACGTGTTTTGCCTGTTTATCCCTTCTATCCCCTTAATCCCTGGCAGCTACTTTTTACTGTCCTCCATGGTTTAGCCTTTTCCAGAATGCCATTTAGTTGAAATCATACAGTATGTAGTGTTTTCAGATTGGCTACATCACTTAAAAATATGCATTTAAACTTTTTCCATGTCATTTCATGACTTGATAACTCATTTTCTTTTTATCACTGAATAACACCACAGTTTATTCATTTACTTGCTGAAGGACACCTTGATTGCTTCTAAGTTTTAGCAATTAGGAATAAAACTGCTCTGAACATCTGTGTGTATATTTTTATGTGAGCACAAGTTGTTAATTCATTTAGATAACCTTCAAGGAGTAAAGGTACGTTAGTTTTGTAAGAAACTCCCCAACTGTCTTCCAAGTGGTTATACCTGCCAGCAATATAAGAGAGTTCCTGATGCTCTAAATCCTCATCAGCATCTGATATTGTCAGTGTTCCAGACTGACCATTTTGATAGATGTGTGTTGTTGAATATCTTTTTATATGCCATCTGAGTATCTTCTTTGGTGAGATATTTAGGTCTTTTGCCCATTTATAAATTGAATTGTTCGTCTATCTTACTGTTTAGTGCTAAGAGTCTTTTGTATATTTTAGATAACAGTCATTATTAGATATATTGTTCATATACATTTTTTTCCCAGTCTGTAAATTTGCTTATTCTCTTGGCAGTGTCTTTTGCAGAGGAGAGGTTTTTAATTTATCAAAGTCCAACCTAATTTTTTCCTTTTATGAATCGTGCCTTTGATTTGGTATCTAAAAAGTTCTCTCCAGACCCAAGATCATCTGGATTTTTCTCCTGTGTTATCTTCTAAGATTTTTATGCATTTTAGATATAAGCCTGTCATCTATTTTGTATTCATTTTTGTGAAGATGTATAATCTTCATTTGGATTTTTTTTTTCCACATGTGAGTGTCTCTTTGTTCCAGCACCCTTTGTTGAAAACGTTTACTTTCTTCTCCATTGTATCACCCCTTGCTCCTTTGTCAAAGATCAGTTGACTAAATTGGTGTGGGTCTATTTCTGGGCTCTCTGTAATATTTTCTTAATCTAGTTGTCTGTTCCTTTGCCATTATCACACTGCTTTGATTACTGTAGAGTCAAAGAAAGTTTTAAAGTTGAGTGGTTTCAGTCCCCCTGAATTTCTTTAATATTGTGTTGGTTCATAATTGGAAAAGACACGTATACCCCAGTGTTCATTGCAGCACTGTTTAACAATAGCTAGGACATGGAAGCAACCCAGATATCTATCAGCAGATGAATGGATAAAGAAGTTGTGATGTATAAATACAAAATGGAATATTACTCAGCCATAAAAAGCAACAAGTTTGAGTCAGCTCTAGTGAGGTGGATGGACCTAGAGCCTATTATATAAAGTTAGTCAGAAAGAGAAAAACTAATATTGTACATTAATGTGTATATATGGAATCCAGAAAAATGGTACTGATGAACGTATTTGCAAGGCAGGAATAGAGGCACCAACATAAAGAACACACTTGTGGACACAGCAGGGGAAGGAGAGGGTGGTTCAAGTTGAGAGAGTAGCATGGAAGTATATACATGACCATGTTTACACTAGATAGCTAGTGGGAGGTTGCTGTACAACACAGGGAGCTCAGTCCAGTGCTCTGTGACAGTTTAGAGGGGTGGGATGGGGTCAGCACTTAACGGCTGATTCACTTCGTTGTGTGGCAGAAACCAACACAACATTGTAAAGCAGTTATCTTCCAATTAAAAGCTAAAAAATACTGTATTGGTTTTTCTGTCTTTTGCCTACCTGTATAAGCTTTAGAACCAGTTTGTGACATAGATAATGTAACTTGTTGATTTTGATTGGGATTGTGTTGAATCTATAGCTCCACTTGGGAGGAACTGACATTTTGACAATATTTTCTATTCATGAACATGGAATAGCTCTCCATTTACTTAGTTCTTGGGTTTCTGTCACCAGTTTCATTATTATTAGTTTTCCTCCTATAGATCTTACATATTACTTTTTAGATTTAGCTTAAGTATTTCATTTTTTGGTGTTGATACAAATGGTGTTATGTTTGCATTTTTTGGTGTTGATACAAATTGCACTTGCTCATTGCTGAAATATAGGAAAGCAGTTGACTTTTGTATGTTAACCTTGTATCCTCCAACCTTTTTATAATTGCTTATTATATAGGAATTTTTTGTCTATTCATTTAGATTTTCTGCATAGACAATCATGTCATCTGTGAATAAAGGCAGTTTTATTTCATCTTTTCCAATCCATATACCTTTTATTTCCTTTCTATGTTTAATTGCATTAGCCACAGTGATGATGGGACATCTTTGACTTGTTCCTGATCTTACTGGGAAAGCTTCTGTTTTTTCAACATTAAGGAATGAAATTAGCTGTAGGTTTTTTTTTTTAATTGTGTTCAAGTACACGTAACATAAAATGTACCATCTTGATTTTTAAGTGCACATTTCAGTAGTGTTTAGTACTTTCATATTGTACAATCAATATCAGAATTCTTTCCATCTTGCAAAATGGAAACTCCATACTGGTTAAACAACTTTGTATTTTTCACTCTTAATAGCCCTTGGCAGCCACCATTTTACTTTCTGTGTCTATGAATTTGACTACTCCAGGTACCTCATATAAGTGGAATCATACACTATTTGTCTTTTTGTGACTAGTCTATTTCACTTAGCATAATGACCTCAGGGTTCATCCATGTTATAACATGTGTCAGAATTTTCATCTTTTTTAAGGCTGAATTATATGTATAATGTATAATTACATGTATATATAATTTTTTTAATCCATTCACCCATCAGTGTACACTTGGATTGCTTCCAGGTGCTATTCTGAATAATGCTGTTCTAAATGTGGATATACATGTATCTCCTTGAAGCCCTGTTTTTAATTGTTTTTGATATATACTCAGAAGTGGAATTACTGGATCATTCATTTCTTCTTTAATTTCTTTAAACAACTTTTTGTAGTTTTTAGTATTTAAGGATTTTGCTTTCTTTCTTTGTTGTATTTGTTCTTAAGTATTTTATTTTCAGTTTTTCAATTTTATTTTTTATTTTATTGACTTATGGTTGATTTGCAGTGCTGTGTTAGTTCCTGGTATATAGCAGATTGATTCAGTTAAAATACACACACACACACAAACACATAAATATATATATTTATTTTTTACATTCTCTTCCACTATAGGTTATTACAAGATATTGAGTATAGTTCTCTATGTTTACACAGTAGGTCCTTGTTGATCATCTGTTTTATATATCACATCAGATCAGATCAGTCGCTCAGTCGTGTCCGACTCTTTGCGACCCCATGAATCGCAGCACGCCAGGCCTCTCTGACCATCACCAACTCCCGGAGTTCACCCAGACTCACGTCCATCGAGTCAGTGATGCCATCCAGCCATCTCATCCTCTGTCGTCCCCTTCTCCTCCTGCCCCCAATCCCTCCCAGCATCAGAGTCTTTTCCAATGAGTCAACTCTTCGCATGAGGTGGCCAAAGTACTGGAGTTTCAGCTTCAGCATCATTCCTTCCAAAGAAATCCCAGGGCTGATCTCCTTCAGAATGGGCTGGTTGGATCTCCTTGCAGTCCAAGGGACTCTCAAGAGTCTTCTCCAACACCACAGCTCAAAAGCATCAATTCTTTGGCACTCAGCCTTCTTCACAGTCCAACATCCATACATGACCACAGGAAAAACCATAGCCTTGACTAGACGAACCTTTGTTGGCAAAGTAATGTCTCTGCTTTTGAATATGCTATCTAGGTTGGTCATAACTTTCCTTCCAAGGAGTAAGCGTCTTTTAATTTCATGGCTGCAGTCACCATCTGTAGTGATTTTGGAGCCCAGAAAAATCAAGTCTGACACTGTTTCCACTGTTTCCCCATCTATTTCCCATGAAGTGGTGGGACCGGATGCCATGATCTTCGTTTTCTGAATGTTGAGCTTTAAGCCAACTTTTTCACTCTCCACTTTCACTTTCATCAAGAGGCTTTTGAGTTCCTCTTCACTTTCTGCCATAAGGGTGGTGTCATCTGCATATCTGAGGTTATTGATATTTCTCCGGCAATCTTGATTCCAGCTTGTGTTTCTTCCAGTCCAGCGTTTCTCATGATGTACTCTGCATATAAGTTAAATAAACAGGGTGACAATATACAGCCTTGATGAACTCCTTTTCCTATTTGGAACCAGGCTGTTGTTCCATGTCCAGTTCTAACTGTTGTTTCCTGACCTGCATACAGATTTCTCAAGAGGCAGATCAGGTGGTCTGGTATTCCCATCTCTTTCAGAATTTTCCACAGTTTATTGTGATCCACTCAATCAAAGGCTTTGGCATAGTCAATAAAGCAGAAATAGATGTTTTTATATAGAAGTGTGTATATTTTAATATGAAACTTCTAGTTTATCCCTCACTTTGGTAAGCATAAGTTTGTTTTCTTTGTGAGTCTGTTTTGTAAATTCATTTGTATCATTTTTTTAGATTCCACATATAAGCAATGTTGCATGAAATTTGTCTGGCTTACTTATAATCTCTAGGTTCATCTATGTTGCTGCAGATGACATTTCATTCTTTTTTTATGGCTGAGTAATATTCCATTGTGTTTGTATGGGGGGAGGTGGGGATACATACACATCGATTCATTTGTTGATGGACACTGAGGTTACTTCCATGTCTTAGTTATTATAAATGGTGTTGCAATATATATTGGAGTGTGTATTTCTTTTCAAATTATGTTTTCCTTTGGATATATGCCCAGAAGTGGGGTTGCAAGATCATATGTTAGCTCTGTTTTTAATGTTTTAAGGATTAAGTATTTTATTTTTGATGGCATTATAAATGGAATTGTTCATTTTCAGATTGTTCATATTTATTATATGGAAACAGCATATATTTGTTTATTTTTTAATCATACAAGTTTGCTAAATTTTTAAAGTTAGTGCTAAATTTTTTCTCTGTGTATGTAATCTTTAGGATTTTCTACATGTAATATTATACGATCTACAGATAGCTTTATTTCTTTTCCTATTTGGATGCCGTTTCCTTATTTTTCTTGCCTGATTGTTGCGTTTCTAATACTGTGTTGAAAAGAAGTAGTGAAAGTAGGCATCCTTAGCTCCTTCCAGATTTTAGAGAAAAGCTTTCAGCCTTTCACTATTAGGTATGGTATTAGCTGTGAAATTTTCATATATTGCTTTTATCATTAAAAAGATGATTTTCTTCTATTCCTAGTTTGTTGTTTTTAATCTGAAATGGTGTCACATTTTGTAAAGTGCTTTTTCTGTATTGCTTGAGATAATTATGTAATTTTTCCCCCTTTGCTCATTAATGTGCTGTGTAGTACATTGATGGATTTCAATATGTTGATCCATCCTTGCTTTCTAGGAATAAATCCCATTTGGTTAAGGGGTATAATTCTTTCAGTATGCTATTGTTTAGCTCAATCTTGAAACATTTTAAAAAATAATTTTTGTTTATATAATGATAGTCTTAGTTAATGACAAGACTATGTTCATTTTATACAGAGTTTGTATAGTGTGGTAATTCAGTTCTTATTTTTGACCTCGTGTTTATATACTGCCTTGCTTGGATTATACCTGATTTAAGGGAGTATATTGGTTCCCCTAAGGCTACAGACAGAATTTCACATATGAAAGCTGCTTATTTAAGTCATATAGTTAAATATTGGTGAGTTTGATAGTTTTCAGTTCTAGTATAAAAGAGGCATATTTTGCAATTGGGGCATAGATATATTGCTATTTTGTAATGTTCTGAACTGTAATTCTCAGATTAATATATTTTAAGTCAAAGAGATACTATAATTTTTGGTCTTCAGTCACCAAGTTGTGTCCAACTCTGCAACACCATAGACTGCAGCATGCTAGGCTTCCCTTGTCCTTTACTGTCTTTAGGAGTTTGAATGATTTTATTTTCCACTGTATAATTCAGTTGATAGTTATTCATATTTACATATTTTTACCATGCAAAAAATCAAATTTTTGTGTGTGTTATAACAGGCAGTGCTTAGTTTAGTTTTCTTTATTATATATAATTCTTTAATCCTTATATTGGACAAAATTTGCATCTTGATATAATCTACTTAAAAATATTCAGTTCATATAGTTTTTACATAAAGACATGAGAATTTATCCCCCGGTTGCTGTTCTTTTTGGCTTAGCTCTCAACTTTTCCTTCATTCTGTGTAAATAGCATAATATCTATTGTTCCATATTTATCTCTCTTCATATTATCTTATACAGATATTTGTATTCCCAGTTACATATATAGACTTGCTTTGATGTCGAGTTTAAAAAGGTGGGATCATTATATATACTTTCTGCATCTTTTCTGTTTTCATTAATAGTACCTTAGAGAAATCCCCCATCTACAGGGTAACTTTGCTATCCATTTGAAATGTAACTATAATTCATTGTTTTTGTGACTTCAAAAGAATGCTTAATTGTGTGTTGTATAAAATTACGGAAATAGTTTTTCTAGTTCATTGTCGTTTTAAACAGTATTGCGTCTTTGAATATGTCCTTTCTTCCAGATAGTTTTATTTCTTTGGGATAGATTTCTAGAAGTAGAATTGTTGGGTTGAAGGGTTTTTATATTTTTATTTAAGTAGATGCTGCTTTAAGTAGATTGCTTTTTACCAAAATTTTCCATTAGCAATGTGTGATAATACTTTTTCTCCTACAGCTCTGCCAGGAATTGGGGCTATAGCTTTTTAAACCTTTGCCAGTCTAGTAGGTGTAATGGTCATTTCATTGTTATTTCTAATTTGAATTTCCCTGAGTACTAAGGAGTTTGGACATCTTTTTTTTTTATTTGTGAGCATTTGAATTTCCTCTTTGTGAATTGTTCTTTTGATACCCTTTTTGCCCAAATTCTGTTTGAGTTCTTTGTCTTTTTCATATTGTAAGCGCGCACTGTGTCTTAATACATTAATAAATTACCTCTGTTGCAGATGTTTTTATTTCTCTCCAGGTACAAAAAGCTTTTTATGCGAATCACTTTGTACTTTTTTAGTTTTGAATTTTGAATAAGATGTTTCCCAGATTTTTTTTCGTGGAAGATTTTTACTTTTTCTACACTTCACATTTGTCTTGAGTTTATTTTTGTGTGTCTTACAACATTAGAGTACCCACTTTTTCTTCAAGATTCAGTTCAGTTCAGTTGCTCAGTCGTGTCCGACTCTTTGCAACCCCATGAATTGCAGCACACCAGGTCTCCCTGTCCATCACCAACTTCCGGAGTTCACTCAACTTAAGTCCATTGAGTCAGTGATGCCATCCAGCCATCTCATCCTCTGTCATCCCCTTCTCCTCCTGCCCCCAATCCCTCCCAGCATCATAGTCTTTTCCAATGAGTCAGCTCTTCACATAAGGTGGCCAAAGTACTGGAGTTTCAGCTTTAGCATCAGTCCTTCCAATGAACACCCAGGACTGATCTCCTTTAGAATGGACTGGTTGGATCTCCTTGAAGTCCAAGGGGCTTTCAAGAGTCTTCTCCAACACCACAGTTCAAAAGCATCAATTCTTCGGCGCTCAGCTTTCTTCACATTCCAACTCTCGCATCCATACATGACCACTGGAAAAATCATAGCCTTCATTTAAAAAAAAAAATTAATTAAACCATTGTGACATTGTACAGGAGGCAGGGATCAAGACCAACCCCAAGAAAAAGAAATGCAAAAAGGCAAAATGGTTGTCTGAGGAGGCCTTACAAATAGCTGTGAAAAGAAGAGAAGTGAAAAGCAAAGGAGAAAAGGAAAGATATATTCATTTGAATGCAGAGTTACAGAGAATAGCAAGGAGAGATAAGAAACCCTCAGTGATCATTGCAAAGAAATAGAGGAAAACAATACAATGGGAAAGATTAGAGATCTCTTAAAGAAAATTACAGATGACATGGGAACATTTCATGCAAAGATGGGCTCAATAAAGGACAGAAATGGTATGGACCTAACAGAAGCAGAAGATATTAAAAAGAGGTGGCAAGAATACAGAGAAGAACTATACCAAAAAGATCTTCACGATCCAGATAATCACGATGGTGTGATCAATCACTCACCTAGAGCCAGACATCCTGGAGTGTGAAGTTGAGTGAGCCTAAGGGAGCATCACTACGAACAAAGCTAGTGGAGGTGATGGAATTCCAATTGAGCTATTTCCAATCCTAAAAGATGATGCTGTGAAAGTGCTGCACTTAATGTGGCAGTAACTCTGGAAAACTCAGCAGTGGCCACAGGACTGGAAAAGGTCAGTTTTTATTCCAATCTGAAAGAAGGGCAATGCCAAAGAATATTCAAACTACCACACAATTGCACTCGTCTCACAGGCTAGTAAAGTAATGCTCAAAATTCTCCAAGCCAAGCTTCAACAGTACGTGAACTGAGAACTTCCAGATCTTCAAGCTGGATTTAGAAAAAGTAGAGGAACCAGAAATCAAATTGCCAGCATCAGTTGAATCATCACAAAAACAAGAGAGTTCCAGAAAAACATTTACTTCTGCCTTATTGACTATGCCAAAGTCTTTGTGTGGATCACAATAAACTGGGGAAAATTCTGAAAGAGATGGGAATACCAGACCATCTGACCTGCCTCTTGAGAGATCTATATGCAGGTCAGGAAGCAACAGTTAGAACTGGACATGGAACAACAGCTTGGTTCCAAATAGGGAAAGGAGTACGTCAAGGCTGTATATTGTCACCCTGCTTATTTAACTTCTGTGCAGAGTACATCATGAGAAATGTCGGACTGGATGAAGCACAAGCTGAAATCAAGATTGCTGGGAGAAATGTCAGTAACCTCAGATATGTGGATGACACCACCCTTATGGCAGAAAGTGAAGAGGAACTAAAAAACCTCTTGATGAAAGTGAAAGAGGAGAGTGAAAAAGTTGGCTTAAAGCTCAACATTCAGAAAATGAAGATCATGGCATCCAGTCATCACTTCATGGGAAATAGATGGGGAAACAGTGGAAACAGTGCAGACTTTATTTTTTGGGGCTCCAAAATCACTGCAGATGGTGATTGCAGCCATGAAATTAAAAGATGCTTGGACCAACCTAGACAGCATATTCAAAAGCAGAGACATTACTTTGCAAACAAAGGTCTGTCAAGTCAAGGTTATGGTTTTTCCAGTAGTCATGTATGGATGTGAGAGTTGGATTATAAAGAAAGCTGAGTGCCTAAGAATTGATGCTTTTAAACTGTGGTATTGAAGAAAACTCTTGAGAGTCCCTTGGACAGCAAGGATATCCAACCAGTCCATCCTAAAGGAAATCAATCCTGAATATTCACTGGAAGGACTGATGCTGAAGCTGAAACTCCATTACTTTGGCCATCTGATGAGAGGAACTGACTCATTTGAAAAGCCCCTGATGCTGGGAAAGATTGAAGGCTGGAGGAGAAGGGGAGGACAGAGGATGAGATGGTTGGATGACATCACTGACTCAATGGACATGAGTTTGAATAAACTCTGGGAGTTGGTGATGGTCATGGAGGCCTGACGTGCTGAAGTCCATGGGGTTTCAAAGAGTCGGACATGACTGAGTGACTGGACTGAACTGAACTGAACTGAACTGAAGCCATCCATTTTCCTCTAACTTGAGGGAATGCCCTTATTTATTAAAAATTTTCAGTTTTATGGTACTCTTTCTCTGTTTGTTATTTTATTTATACTATTCTGTTTCTGTATAAATACTGAGTAGTTTTCTCTAACAGTAATGTGTTTTCATATTAGATGCAGGTTCCAGCTTAACCTTTTTCATCTTTGGCTTGCAGCATTAGTTCTTATATATAAGTATGATTGTTTTTTCCCTTAAAAATAGTTTGTAAAAGCCATTTGGAGTCTAATTTGAATTACATGAAATTCATTAGCATAAGAGATAACTGATGTTTGTGATAGTGCTTTCTGAATATATGATAATGTTTATATTTTTAATAATGCATACTTTATGTATTTTTCCAAATTATTTATTTAAGTATTTTATAGGTCTTGATGCTTTTGTAATGAGAACATTTTATTCTTACTTATTTCTCTAAGGTTATTCTTCCTTCAGCACAGAAACTATTTATTTTTGTATATTGCTCTTTTCTCTAGCCATCAGCTGGTAAATGGATTAAAAACAATGTGGTATCCAACAAAGCATTATTTAGCCATAAAGAGGGACCAGGTGTTGATTTGTGCTTTAGATAAAATAGATGAACCTTGAAAACATTATGCTAAGTAAAAAGAGTCAAATCCAGAAGTTCATATAGTGTATGATTCCATTTATATGAAAATGTTCAGAATAGGCAAATGCAGTGATACAGAAAGTAGATTACTATTTGTCAGGGGCTATGGGTAGGAGAAATGAGAAATTACTGCCAATGGGTGTAGGGTGTCTTTTGGGGATGATGAAAATGTCCTGGAAGTAGATAAGTGGTGATGGTTATACAGTGTTGTGAATAAACTGAAAACTACTGAATTGTGTGCTTAAAGTATATAAGGTTGCATTTTGTGATATGTGAATTATATCTCGGTGTTTAAAAAGAAACGGTGACTTTTTATTTGTATTACTTAGCCTTGAATTTGGTGTTAGGAAACAGAAAACCAGATAACCTTGGCTTGATAAAATAGAACTTCATTTTTCTTACACAATTGTCTTTTGTATTGCTTCATTGATACAGTGATAGCAGAACAGATAATTAATTCTTGCTCCATAATTTATTCTTGACTTCTTGCTCATGTTTGCATGTGTTTGATATGGCTTCAAGCACAGGAAGTACAGGAAGGGGAAACAACAGTGATTGTATCAGTAACTCCAAAGCAGTCTTCAAATCTCAAGTATGGACCTTGTTAAATGGTCACTCTTGGCTGGAAGTTGGTGGGTGATAAGATGGTGGGGAGTGAGATTTGTGTCAGAAAGTTTGTGGCACATGAGCTTTCCCATCTAGATCCTTATTTAAACTAATGTCATTTAGCGTTTCACAGTTAAAAAAGACACTTGTTAATTTTGTTGTCTCAGTTATATTCAAGTTCTTTTCCTAGTTCACTTAGTTTTTTTCTTTCAAAGTTCTCTACATTTTCAGGGGTTGTTCATAGCATTTGTTTATTTACAGAATGGGGAATAGGGAGCTAATTATTCAGGACTCCCTTTAGCTTTGTTTTTAATAGCTTTATTGAATTAGAATTGACATACAATAAAATGTACGTATTTAAATTGTACACTTTAAATTGTACTATTAAGTTTTGACATAAGTATACGCTTGTGAAAACATCGTCACTGCAGTTAGGAAACTTTTTTTTGTTAATGCCTCTCTTTTTTATTGAGATGTAATTGATGTGTAACATTATAATAGTTTCAGGTATACAACATAATGATTTGATATTTGTATGTATTGCATAGCGGTCACCACAATAAGTCTAGTAAATGTCCATCAGTACACAGTGACAAATTTTTTTTTCTTGTGATAAGACTTTTAATACTGTCAGTGACTTAAAAATGTATAATACAACATTATTAATTGTAGTCACCATGCTGTACATTACATCCCTTGGACTTAACTTATTTTGTAACCGGAAGTTTGTACCTTTTGGTTACCTTTACCCATTTTGCCCGCCCTGACCTCCTGCCTCTGAGAACTACCAATACCCTCTGTATTTATGAGTTGGTGTCCTGTTTTGTTTTAAATTTTTTAGATTCTGTATTTAAGAGATCATGTAGTATTTCTTTTTCTCTGTGTGACTTATCATAATGCCCCCATGGTCCATCCATTTTTCTCAAATAATAAGATTTTCTTCTTTTTTATAGGTGAATAATATTTAATTGCATATATATATATATATATATAGCTACATATATAGGTGTGTGTGCACACGTGTGTACACACACGCACATGTATATATATGAAATGTTTTCTTAATGTAACATGCACTCTAAGTTGCTTCCTGCCATGTTTTGGCTATTGTGGATAACGCTGCAGTGAACATGAGAATGCAGGTCTCTTCGAGATAATGTTTTCATTTCCTTTGGACAAATGCTGAGAAGTGGAAGTGCTGGATCATGTAGTAGTTCTATTTTTAATATTTGGGGAACTTTCATACTGTTTTCTGTGGTGGTTACACCAATTTATATTTTCATTGACATTATACAAGTGTTCCCTTTTCTCCATATTCTCATCAAGACTTATTTTTTTTCTCTTTTTGATTATAGCCAAAGAGTTGGACATGACTTAGCAACTGAACAACAAAATTCTAATACATGTGAAGTGGTAGCTCATTTTGGTTTGATTTGCATTTTCCTGATGCTTAGTTATATTGAGTGTCTTTTCATATCTTATTGGCCATATGTATGCCTTTGAAAACAGTATCTATTGAGATTTTCTACTCGTTTTTAAATTGGATTTTTTTTTTTTGCTATTGAGTTGTATGAGTTCTTTATGTATTTTTGATATTAACCCCTTATCAGATATATGGCTTAGAAATATTTTCTCCCATACAGTAGGTTGCCTTTTTACTTAGTTGATGGTTTCCTTTGCTGTATAGAAAATTTTTAGTTTGATATCGTCCCACTTGTTTTTTCTTTTGTTGCCTTTGCTTGGGGTATCAAATTCAAAAAATCATTAACAAGACTAATGCCAAGGGTCTTAGCACCTATAGTTTCTTTTAGGAGTTTTATGGCTTCAGGTCTTACCTTCAATTTTAATCATTTTGAATAAATTTTTGTGCATGATGTAAGATGATAGTCCAATTTCTTTCTTTTGCATGTGGCTGTCCAGTTTTCCCAACACTATTTATTGAGATTGTTCTTTCCTTGTGTATTTTTGGCTCATTTGTCATAAATTAATTGACTATATAGTCTTGATTTTATTTCTGGGCTCTGTCATTGATCTCTGTGCCTGTTTCGTTCCCAATACAATACTGTTTTGGAATTAGGAAGTGTGATGCTTCCAGATTTGTTATACTTTCTCAAGATTGCTTTGGCTATTCATGGTCTCCTATGGCTCCATACAAATTTTTGGATTGTTCTGTTTCTGTGAAAAATGCTGTTGGAATTTTGATAGGGATTTCATTGAATCTGTTGGTTGTTTTGAGTAGTATGGGCATATTAACAGCATTAGTTTAAATTCCTGAGCATGGTATATCCATTTATTTCTGTCATATTCAGTTTTTTTTCCATAGGTGTCTTCTAATTTAAAATGTACTTCTTTCTTCTCCATTAAATTTATTCCTAGGCATTTTATTCTTTTTGATACAGTTGTGAATACGACTTATTTTTTGTTACTTCCTAAAATCAACTTCTTTGGGGATGGTGTTTATGTTTGAATTTTAAGTATATGGTTTTAGTTTTGACAAATGTATAGGTTTTTGTAACCACTGCCACATAATCAACCATTTTCAGTAGTCCAAGAGAGTTTCCTCATGTTTCCTTCAGTCATTATCTCAGGCACCTATAGTTACATTGTATGTAACAGAATATTTCAGTAGAACAGATAGAATCAATAAGTGTATATAGTTTTGCTTTTGGCTTCTTTTGGTAAGGCAGTGTCTTTTAAAAGTCATGCATGTTGTTGTATAGGGCTTCTCTCATAGCTAAGTTGGTAAAGAATCCACCTGCAATGCCAGAGAAGGCAATGGCACTCCAGTACTCTTGCCTGGAAAATCCCATGGACAGAGGAGCCTGGTAGGCTGCAGTCCATGGGGTCTCGAGGAGTTGGACACGACTGAGCGACTTCACTTTCACTTTTCACTTTCATGCATGTAGAAGGAAATGGCAACCCACTCCAGTGTTCTCGCTTGGAGAATCCCAGGGACAGGGGAACCTGGTGGGCTGCCGTCTATGGGGTCGCACAGAGTCGGACATGACTGAAGCGCCGCAGCAGCAGCAGCAGCAGCAGCAGCAGCAGCAGCAGCAGCAGCAGCAGCAGCAGCAGCAGCAGCAGCAGGTCACCTGCAAGGCAGGAGACCCTGGTTCGATTCCTGGGTTGGGAAGATCTGCTGGAGAAGGGATAGGCTACCCACTCCAATATTCTTGAGCTTCCCTTGTGGCTTAGCTGGTAAAGAATCTGCCTGTAATGCAGGAGACCTGGGTTCGATCCCTGGGTTGGGAAGATCTCCTGGAGAAGGGAAAGGTGACCCACTCTAGTATTATGGCCTGGAGAGTTCTAGGACTGTGTAGTCCATGGGGTCGCAAAGAGTCGGATACAGCTCAGTGACTTTCGATTTCATGTTGTTGTATGTATCAGTATTTTTCTCTTTTTTATTGATGCAAAGCATTCTGTTGTTTGACTGTATTCAATTTGTCTAGTCCCTTGTTGACATTTTTGGCTGTTGCTGGTGTGGCCAATAAGTTTGTTCAATTTTTTCCATTGATGGCTCTATAGCACTTAGTTATCTTTAACTTAATTCGAAAGAATTTTGTTAGATTGTTTTGTGACAGCTGTGATTTAAAAAAAACCTTACCAGAACTGGCAAATTTTTGTGTAGACATCATAATATTGAAGATGGAAGAAAAAAAAGCAACATTTTTGGCATACTATGCTTTAGTATTTCAACAAAGGTTAGAAACCCAACCGAAATGGAAAAAAGTATTTGTACAGTGTATGGAGAAGGTGTGTGCTGTGACTGATAAAAGATGTCAAAAGTAATTCGCAAAGTTTCATGCTGAATATTTCTCAAAGGATGATGCTCCACGGTCGGGTAGACCAGTTGAAATTGATAGCAATCAGATTAAGACCTTAATTGAAAACAATCAATGTTCTACCACTTGGGATTGCCAACATACTCAAAATATCTAAATCAGCCATTGAGAATCATTGGCACCATCTTGGTTTTGTTAGCTGCTTTGTCGTTTGGCATCCACCTAAGTTAAGTGGGAAAAAAAAAACCTTCTTGTCCCTATTTCTGCATGTGATTGTCTACTTAAATGTAATAAAAATGTTCTGTTTTTAAAACACTGTGAGGAGTGATGAAAACTGGATAGTGTTAAGTAATGTGGGACAAGTGAAATGTACCACTACCAACTACACCAAAGACCAGTCTTAATCCAGAGAAGGTGATGTTATGTACATGCTAGGGTTGGAAGGGGGTCCTCTCTTATGAGCTCATTCTGGAAAACCAAACGATTAATTCCAACAAGTGTGGCTCCCAGGTAGACCAACTGAAAGCAGCACTTGATGAAAAGCCTCTGAATTGGTCAACAGAAAATGCATAATCTTATATCAGGATAATCCAAGACTGCCTGTTTCTTTGTTGACCAGGCAAAACTGTTACAGCTTGGCTGGGAAGTTCTGATTCATCTGCTGTGTTCACCAGAGATTATACCTTCAGATTTCCATTTATTTTGATCTTTACAAAATTCTTCTAATGGGAAGAAGTTTTAATTCCCTGGAAGATTGTAAAAGATTGTACAGTTCTTTGCTCAAAAAGATGAAAAGTTTTGGGAAGATGGAATTATGAAGTTGCCTGAAAAATTGCAGAAGATAGTGAAACAAAATGCTTGGTGAATACCTTGTTCAGTAGAGTTCTTGGTGATAATGACAAGTGTGTCTTTTGTTTTTACTTTAAAACCAAAGGAACATTTTTCGCTAACCCAGTAGAAATAAATTCTTCTCAAACATTTGTGTAGAAGTTTTTGTGTGGATGTAAGTTTTCATTTCCATAGATAATGTCAGTCCACATTGTCTAAAAATGTCATTTCTCTTATATGACTACTTTATCATTATCATGTCTGAGAAAAATACCAGTGATTTGTTTTTTATTATAATATGCTTTGTTCGAATTTACCTAGTTGATTTCAAAGGTCTTTCATAGTGTCTTTTCCTTCCCTTGTGTGTATAGGTAACCTAACCCACTGCATCAAGGCCTATGGTTATGTCTTTGTTCTCTTGTAATCTAGAATAACTCATGCTCTTTTCCTTGTAAGATACTGACTTTTTACTAGACAAGACTGCTTATTTTTAAAATGTCTCAACCGGTTTTTTTTTTAATTGTTTCAGAGGTATTCTTAACTTGTTCCTTTATCTTCTGTATTCCTTGTGAACTGAAAACACTGAATGACTGTGTTTGCTGAAAACTTTTTAGTTATAACTAGTTTTTACCATTAAGTCTCTTAACTCTCTGATAACGTTGAGTATGTTCTGAGCCCAGGATGAATAGACATTTCATTTATTATTTCATTTTTGGAAGGAAAAATTGTACTAGTTATAATAGTGAAGTGAAGTCGCTCAGTCGTGTCCGACTCTTTGTAACCCCGTGGACTGTAGCCTACTAGGCTCCTCCATCCGCGGGATTTTCTAGGCAAGAATGCTGGAGTTGGTTGCCATTTCCTTCTCCAGGGAATCTTCCGACCCAGAGATCGAACCCAGGTCTCCTGCATTGTAGGCAGACGCTTTACCATCTGAGCCACCAGGGAAATGTTCAAATATATTATAATTATATAATTACTAGATAATATGTAATATATTAGAACACATGAGTTGTTAAATCTAAAAGGAGTAGCAAGTTTAACAAAGATGAATTTGGGTCATCAGAAATGACCACTTGATGTAGGGATTAGAAAACTATAATATAACAATCCAACAACCCCTATTTCAAGTTGTATATATATGCTACAGTGTTACTACCTCAATATTTTAATCTCTTTTTCATAACTAATATCTAAAGAGAAAGGGGAAGTTTTTCATTTCAACGCCTGCCCATTAGATGACACAGTCTTTGATCTCCAATTTTGTTTTCCCTGTTCATGAAAAAAACCTCATTGGCTAAATTTTGAACAATTTTAATGTCAAAAAGAATAACTATAATTGATTATAGAAAATATAAGAACTGTGAATACACAAGGGTACTCAATAAGACAAAATGAGAAACTGACTTGCTGTCATAGAAATGTACATTGGATAAACTCCTTAGTAGAGAATTAAGCATTTCTGCTGCATTTTTAGGCAAGCTATAGTTTACCTTCACTTGTAAGGGGAAGGTGGTTTTTTTTTTTTTTTTTTTTGGTAATAGAAAAATGCCAGTGAGTAAATGTGGAAGAAATAAAAGAATTAGAAAATTACCATTTTGCTATCACCAGTGAAATAACTGATTCAGATAAAAATCATCAGTGAATTTTAATGCCATTACATGAACGATATTCTGGGCAACAGTATCACTCCACAAATTGCAAAGGGAAAGATCTGGTAAATCTTACCATTTTATTAACTAAATGATCAAATTCATCATCACTCACAGTGGAAAAAAATTGAATTTATGTTCACACTTCAGCAGGAACATAGAAGGTACATGATGTTACTTTTAAACTGTCTTTGTGAAAAAAGTTTAACCATAGATTAATGAAGGATTTTAGACAATTTTCAGTTCACAGGACCTGAATATCTGTGTTGGTATGCTCTCTGTAGTCTTATATCTGATGTACTAGTTTAGTCAGCCTCTTTATTGTTCCCTTTGTCTAACAATATTCTTGCATTCAAAATCTTGTATTCAAAATCTGAAACTGTACTAATTCTCTTTGTTTCTTCTCTTCTTTTGACTTGGGGTGGGTGGGGGGGTGTGTGTGTGTGTGTGTGTGTGTTTGGCATGGAGTGGAGTGGTTGGTACATTTACTCAATGATAACTTTATTCCAGGTTCTCTAGTTGATTTTTACATCTTGGTAAAAATCACTTTGTTAATTTCTATGTTTTGTGGTAAAATTTTAATTAAAATATGTGGATTTTAAAAATACAAAATAGCAAAACTTTGTCATAGTTTTTTTCTTTCTCTAAATTGGATTACTTAAAAAATGTACACATATATGCATATATGTTTGTTTAGGCATATAATACAGCTGAAAAGATACAGACACAATTGATTACAATGGTGGGTCTAGTTGCCTCTGGGGTAAGGAGTTGTAGGAGTCTTACTTTTCATTATGTATCCTTATTTACTTATTAACTCTCTATCCCCAGATTTAAGATCTTCTGTTGTAATGAAGCTCACATATCTCTGTGTGTACATACATCCATTAAAAATGCTGTTTCCATCTTAACTGATACATTTAGCAGGAGCAGTAGTTTTCAGTTTGTGGGCTTCATTTTTGCGGGCTAATCTGAATTTTGATGACATTTCTATATTCTAGTTAGACTCATATATGTTGGCTAGAATGCTAGCTCCATGTCAAGGAAATCTTTGATTTATAAATAGTAACAACAGCAACAAAATAGAAAAGTGTTTCTGCATATTTATTTGAATGAAATTGTAGAAATATGCTTTATTGTTGAATAGGTTATTTGACTTAGCTCATGTTTCAGTAGCTCAGCTTCCTACTACCTCATAAATCACTAATGATGAGAATATTAATCTATCCCTTGTTGGTTCTGCACTTAAATTATTTGTATCTGTTCATTTGTATCTGGTCATCATTTCAGTATATTGTGTTTTTATTAAAATTCTTCTTCAAGAGTCCTGTTTTTCAAGTATTTCTTAGTTTATCTGAGGGTGAAAAACATGGCTTAAAACTCAACATTGAAAAACTAAGATAATGGCAACCGGTTCTGTCACTTTATGGCAAATAGATGGGGAAAAAGTAAACAGTGGCAGATTTTATTTTCTGGGGCTTCAAAATCACTGCAGACAGTGACTACAGCCACAAAATTAAAAGACCCTTGCTCCTTGGAAGGAAAGCTATGACTAACTTAGACAGTGTATTAAAAAGCAGAGACATCACTTTGCCAACAAAGGTCCATCTAGTGAAAGCTGTGGTTCTTTCAGTTGTCATATAAGGATGTGAGAATTGGACCATAAAGAAGGCTGAGCGCCGAAGAATTGATGCTTTCAAACTGTGGTGCTGGAGAAGACTCCTGAGAGTCCCTTGGGCAGCAGAAGATCAAATCAGTCTATCCTAAAGGAAATCAGTCCTGAATATTCATTGGAAAGACTGATGCTGAAGCTCCAATACTTTGGCCACCTGATACGAAGACCCAACTCATTGGCAGAGACTTTGGTGCTGGAAAAGATTGAGGACAGGAAGAGGAGGGGATGACAGAAGATGACATGGTTGGATAACATCACCGACTCAATGGACATGAGTTTGAGCATACTCTAGGAGATAGTCAAGGACAGGGAAGCCTGGCATGCTGTACTCCATGTGGTTTCAGAGTTGGACGTGACTTAGTGACTATACACTACACACCTACAGCAACAATATTTTTCTTGGTGCTGTCAAAAGAGTTATCTAGAGATACGTTGGATCCAGACGTTAGCTTTCTCCTTTGCTTCCTATCAGTCTGCGTTTGTGAAGATAATAGTAAGGCTGTATTGAGAACCAAATCATCTGTTATAGGTTTATAAAGCATTTGGAAGAGAAAAAACATGAGCTGTAAGATAAATACACATTGTGGTCAGTTTATTTTAAAGAGAATAAAAGCTCATTAAAAAATTGAGCCTGCTTGTTTTTGTGTTGTTTTTGGGATAGTCTTGATAGATGCTAAACAAAAACAGTTCACCATGACCTGGAAAATTCATCCATTATTGAAACTCTTGGTGGTGTCAGTTAATATTTATCCCAACATGTACTGGGATACAGTATTTTTCTTCAAAGTACAAGTTGATTTTAAAAAACACCTAGAGTTCTAGCTCTTTTCTTTAAAGTGAATGTATTTTTATTCTGGTAAATAAGAGTTCTGAAAGAATGGGTGAGTTTTGCAAGAGCCTTACTAGTATAGTCTAAAAATCAGTTATGAATCAGTGTTTTTCCCTGGCTTTGCCACTTACTTGCTTGGCGACCTTGGACTCATACATCAAGTTCTGCATTTATTAAATGGGAATACTGGAAGCTTTTTTGGCTACAGGGTTGGAAAAATCAAAAGAGAAATGTGAAATTATGTGCTTTTTACTACATACATTGCTGGTAATGTTGAAGGAGTCTGTGAAATTGAAATGGTAAGTGAGTAATTTGACTGTAAGTTGTTCCTGACACATATATTCAAATCATTGAAAATTTCCTGAAAGTTATGTAATATGTGTTAGTTATTTGTGTGCTGCTATAAACAGTGCCATGATTTCATTAGTTGAATGTAAGTATGTTATTTAGAATAATTAAATTCAGGTCTTGTTCCTTAATGGGTAGGGTGCTCTTTGAAGTGGATGTTATAATTTGTAATGTGACTTTTTTTGGGGGAGGGGGATAGGTATATTGCATTTTTCCTTTTTTTTTAATAGAAATATAGTTGATTTACAATGTGTGAGTTTTATATATATAGCAGAGTGATTCAGTTATGCATATATGTATATATCTGTTCTTTTCAGATTCTTTTTCCTTATAGGTTATTACAAAATACTGAATACAGTTCCGTGTGTTATATAGTTAGGTCCTTGCTGGTTATCTGTTTTAAATATGGTAGTATGTATATGTTAATTCCAAACTCCTAATTTATCTTCCTCATCTTTCCTTTGGTAACCATAAGTTTGTTTTCTAAGTCTGTGGATCTATTTTTTTTTTTTCTGTAAATAAGTTTATTTGTACTTTTTTTTTTTTTTTTCTTTAGATTCCACATATAAGGGATTTTGTCTTTGGCTTTGTAAATGTGATTTTCTTTTCTGTTATTAATAAGATGCCAAGTAATTTTTTGAAGTAATACATAGGTCTGAAGTTGTGGAGAAAGACAGTTTGTCAGTTCAGGGCTTTAAATTTTAATAGAGTTTACTTTCTCTGATTGGCAAGATCTTGTAATGGGAATTGTAAAAAGTACAGAAAATACAAGTAAGCAAAAAATAAAAAAGTTATAATCTCACCACTGAGTAGGTTACATCATTTTGATGTTTTTTAAAAGACTATAACATTTATCCTTATAGTCTTTTATGTTTCTGTTACAGACTTACACACAAGCACAAGAATAATTCTAAACACAATTTGTTAATTTTTTCAATTAGAAGTTATTTTTTGTGGCAGAGATGTTTCTGAGTTCTTTTTAGCATTGCAGCCATTAGTTCAAAGTAATTTTAGGGAGAAATGTAGTAAATAGGTAACAGTGGAGCTGATTTGTTGAAAATAGGATGGAAATACAAAACTTAGTATTTGGCTTTTTTTCCCCTAGCTTGAATAATCTGCCTTGGAGATACCTCTGAAGAACTCTAGGAAGTGTAATTCAAAGTTAGAACTAACATACATTTTTAATGGTTGCAGAGTGTATTCCTTTATATGGCATCTGTAATAGCCCTATAGGTATTCTGTTTAGCTCTCCCTTGGAAGAAACCTGCCTTAAGAAGTGTTAGATGACAGCCTCCAGGCAACAGAGCCGGTGGGATTTGCTGCAGCATTGAGGCGTGGCCATGTTCTTCCTGGGCAGCTGTCTGCCAGTAACTGAGTACAGCGGGATACTAACATCACTCCATTTCTTCCTAACGTGGGTTCTTTTTAAGGCAGTTCTTTGGGGATCTGGAAGTTCCCCTGGAGAAGGAAATGGCAACCCACTACAGTATTCTTGCCTGGAGAATCCCAAGGACAGAGGAGCCTGGCAGGCTGCAGTTCATGGGATCACAAGAATTGGACACGACCTAGCACTGTCTTTATCTTTTGCACCTAAACTCCCTGTTGTGCTGGCAGACCAGAGCTGCACTGGTCTGAGGCTCATACAGTGCTCAGACCTGCGTTGCAGCCTGACCAGTTTCTCTGCCTATCAGCTTCTGCTTCTGTTCCTCCTCCTTTCCTTCATTCTTTTTTTTTTTTCCTTCCTGCTTCTTCATTTTGGCTGCATGGCATGTGGTATCTTATCTTAGTTCTTATACCAGGGATGGAACCTGTGCCCCCTGCTTTGGAAGCCTGGAGTCTTAACCACTCGACTACCAGGGAAGTCCCTCCCCTTCATTCTTCATAGGCATTTCTCATAATGAATTTCTTTAACTTCTAACTGCATATTGGGTCTGATTCCCAGAGAAACTGACTTGACTCACATCCAGGTGTGTAGTGTTTACTAAATCTTTTTCAGTGTTATAGATGTAATACATGTGCTTGGTTCCAAAAAAGCAGAGAACTGCACAAAATGAAAAGTAAAATATCTATCCCTTTCCCAAAACCCTCAGAAAACAAGCTTCACAAGTTAATTTTTATACCAGTGACATAAGCTTATTATTTTTGGATTTGTCAACTTTAGGTAGTATGTTATCTTACTGTTTTGAAGAACCAGGGAATTAGTGTATCTTACATTCCTTTTATAATTCCTCCTCCTCTTTTAATTTTTGTTAACTTGTTACTATTTTTACCTCATCAAAGTTTTGTTTATATGTAGTTATAAAATCTATAATTTATACTGTGTTTTGACTATCAGTTGACTTAAAAATAGATTTTAAACAATAGCATCTGCTATTTTATAATTGTATAGTTTAGTTGTGAACCAAGTTATTTGTTGAAACTATAAAGGAGGAGTATAATTCTATGTATTTTATCTTCTGCCAGAGAAAGTCTTCAAGTTTCATTCTAGATGCCCAGCTATCTCTGTTCCTTCCTGCTCATGTTGTCTTCTTCAGTGGTTAAGAACACATTCCACACTACTTATGGTTGAATCTGAATATCAGTAGTTATGGTAATGTGATATTGAGCAAGTTACTTAAGCTCTCAGCTTAAAAATTCTGATCTGCAAAGTTCATATGTTGTTGTTTAGTTGCTATGTCAAATCTGAATCTTTGCAACCCCATAGAAGCAGCACGCCAGGCTTCCCTGTCCTTCACTGTCACCTGGAGTCTGCATAAACTCATGACCATTGAGTCAATGATGCTATCCAACCATCTCATCCTCTCTTCTCCCTTCTTTTCCTACTCTCAGTCTTTCCCAGTATCAGGGTTTTTTTCCAGTGAGTCGGCTCTTCACATCAGGTGGCCCAAGTATTGTAACATCGACTTCAGCATCAGTCCTTCCAGTGAATATTCAGGACTGATTTCCTTTAGGATGGACTGGTTTGATCTCCTTGCAGTCCAAGGGACTCTCAAGAGTCTTCTCCAGTACCACAGTTTGAAAGCATCAACTCTGTGACACTCAGCCTTCTTTATGGTACAACTCTCATATACGTACATGACTATTGGAAAACCATAGCTTTGACTAGATGGACCTTTGTTGGCAAAGTGACGTCTCTAGTTCTTAATATGCTCTCTAGGTTTGTCATAGCTTTTCTTCCAAGGAGCAAGCGTTTTTTAATTTCATAGCTCCTGTCACCATCTACAGTGATTTCAGAGCCCAAGAAAATAAAGTCTGCGGCTGTTTACATTGTTTCCCCATTTATTTGCCATGAGGTGACGGGACTGGATGTCATAATCTTAGTTTTTTGAATGTTTAGTTTTAAACCAGCTTTTTCACTCTCCTTCACCTTCATCAAAGGGCTCTTTAGTTCCTCTTTGCGTTCTACCATTAGGCTGGTATCATCTGCATTTCTGAGGTTGTTGATATTTCTCCCAGTAAACTTGATTCCAGCTTGTGGATTCATGCAGCCTGGCATTTCGCATGATGAACTCTGCATGTAAGTTAAATAAGCAGGGTGACAATATGCAGCCTTGATGTACTCCTTTCCCAGTTTTGAACCAGTTGATTGTTTCATGTCTATTCTAACTTGCTTCTTGACGTACATACAGGTTTCTCAGGAGGCAGGTAAGGTAGACTCGTATTCCTATTTCTTTAAGAATTTTCCACAGTTTGTTGTGATCCACACAATCAAAGGCTTCGGCGTAGGCCAAGAAGCAGAAATAGATGTTTTTCTGGAATTCGTTTTGTTTTTTTATGATCCAGTGTATGTCTGCAATTTGATCTCTGGTTCTTCTGCCTTTTCTAAATCCAGCTTGTGCATCTGAAAGTTCTCGGATCATGTACTGTTGAAGCCTAGCTTGAAGGATTTTGGGTATTACCTTGCTAGCATGTGAAATGAGAATAATTGTGTGGTAGCTTGAACATTTTTTGGCATTGCCCTTCTTTGGGATTGGAATGAAAACTGACCTTTTCCAGTCCTGTGGCCATTACTGAGTTTTCCAAAGTTATTGGCATATAGAGTGCAGTACTTTAATAGCATCATCTTTTAGGATTATAGCTCATCTAGAATTCTGTCACCTCCACTAGTTTTTTTCATAGTAATGCTTCCTAAGGCCCACTTGACTTCACACTCCAGGATGTCTGGCTCTAAGTGAGTAACCACACCATCGTGGTTATCTGGGTCGTTAAGACCTTTTTTGTATAGTTCTGTGTATTCTTGAGACGTCTTTTTAATATCTTCTGCTTTTGTTAGGTTTTTGCCTTTTTTGTGCCCATCTTTGCATGAAATGTTCTCTTCTTATCTTTGGTTTTCTTGAAGAGATTCCCAGTCTTTCCCATTCTATTGTTTTCCTCTGTTTCTTTGCATTCACTTTAAAAGACTTTATTATCTCTCTTTGCTATCCTTTGGAACTCTGCGTTCAGATTGGGATATCTTTCCCTTTCTCCTTTGCCTTTCACTTCTGTTCTCAGCTATTTAGAAGACCTCAGACAACCACTTTGCCTTCTTGCATTTCTTTTTCTTCGGGATGGTTTTGACCACTGTTTCCTGTAAAGTGTTAGGAACTTGAACTTTGTTCAGAGTTCTAAAAGCGCCCTATCAAATCTAATCCCTTGAAACTATTTGTCATTTCCACTGTATAATCATAAGGGGTTTGATTTAGGTCATACCTGAATGACCTAGTGTTTTCCCTCCTTTCTTCAATTTCAGTCTGAATTTTGCAGTAAGGAGCTCATGATCTGAGTCACAGTCAGCTCCAGGTCTTGTGTTTGCTGACTGGATAGAGCTTTCCCATCTTCGACTGCAAAGGATAGAATCCATCTGATATCAGTTATATTGACTTTTGATTAACAATTAAGAAATTACCATGGGCTTGGCATCTTACAGTTACCATAGGTTAGATTCAGTGGACTAGGCTGAGCCTCTGTAGTTTCCCAAGGCCAAAATCTATTGGCAGGACTGGTTCCTTTCTGCAAGCTTTAGGAGAGAAACTATTTCCTTGATCATGCAGATTGTTGGCAGAATTTATAGAAGTTGTTTTAGGGCTGAGGTCTCTTTTCCTCCTGGCTGGCTTTGGGAAGAAGAGTCATTCTCAGCATTTAGAGGCCTGTCACATTCTTTTTGTTATGGTCCCTTTCATATTAGAAACAGCAATGGAGGGTTGAGTTCCTCTCAAGCTTTAAATCTCTCCTGCCTCTTCTGCTGATCCTTGATCTTCTCCCTTCCTCTTTGCTTGTAATTACATTTGAACCTACCTTTATCAGTTCAGTTAGGTTGCTCAGTTGTGTCCTACTCTTTGTGACCCCATGGATTGCAGCATGCCAGGCTTTGCTATCCATCACCAACTCCCAGAGCTTACTCAAACTCAAGTCCATTGAGTCGGTGATGCCATCCAGCCATCTCATCCTGTGTTGGCCCCTTCTCCTCCCGTCTTCAACCTTTCCCAGCATCAGGGGCTTTTCAAATGAGTCAGCTCTTCGCATCAGGTGGCCAGCATATTGGAGTTTCAGCATCAGTCCTTCCAGTGAATATTCTGGACTGATTTCCTTTAGGATGGACTGGTTTGAACTCCTTGCAGTCCAAGGAACTCTGAAGAGTCTTCTCCAACACCACAGTTCTAAAGCTTCGATTCTTTGGTGCTCAGCTTTCTTTATAGTCCAACTCTCACATCTATACATGACTACTGGAAAAACCATAACCTTGACTTGATGGACCTTTGTTGGCAAAGTAATGTCTCTGTTTTTTAATATGCTGTCTAGGTTGGTCATAGCTTTTCTTCCAAGGAGCAAGTGCCTTTTAATATCACGGCTGCGGTCACCATCTGCAGAAATTTGGGAGCCCCCCAAAATAAAGTCTGCCACTCTTTCTCCATCTATTTGCCATGAAGTGATGGGACCAAATGCCGTGATCTTAGTTTTTTGAATGTTGAATTTTAAGCCAACTTTTTCACTCTCCTCTTTCACTTTCATCAAGAGACTCTTTAGTTCCTCTTTGCTTTCTGCCATAAGGGTGGTGTCATCTGCATTTCTTAGGTCATTGATATTTCTCCTGGAAATCTTGATTCCAGCTTGTGCTTCTTCCAGCATGGTATTTTGCATGATGTACTCTGCTTATAAGTTAAATAAGCAGGGTGACGATATACAGCCTTGATGTACCCCTTTCCTAATTTGGAACCAGTCTTTTGTTCCTTGTCCGTTTCTAACTGTTGCTTCCTGACCTGATACAGATTTCTCAGGAGGCAGGTAAGGTGGTCTGATATTCCCATCTCTTTAAGAATTTTCCACAGTTTGTTGTGATCTACATAGTCAAAGACTTTGGTATAGTCAGTAAAGCAGGAGTAGAATTTTTTCTGGAACTCTCTTGCTTTTTTGATGATCCAACAGATGTTGGCAATTTGATCTCTGGTTCCTCTGCCTTTTCTAAATCCTGAATAGTCTACCTGTATGGTGATGGTGGTGGTTTAGTCCCTAAGTCGTGACTGACTCTTGCTCTGTGATTATCTCCTTGTTTAAAAGGTCCTAACTGATTTCTCATGTAGTGAGATGTATAAAGAAGTAACTACAGGTAACAGAGATCATGGTGGCCAAAATCTTGGCCTAATACAGTCCTCCCTCTGGCCTCTGTGATCCGTGTCTATCTCTTGTGTAAAAATGCATTAACCCTGTCTCAAGATCCCCAAAGGCCTCATCCTTCTTAGAGTATCAATTCAGAGTTCTAAGTATCATCAGGTTAGAAGTCTTAAGTTTTGTGTCTCAATTATTTAATTCAAGTATGGGTGAAGCTGTCTGGACCTATGAAACTAATGAGGTAGTTATCCTCCCAAAAATACAGTGGTGGGACAGCATTAAGATGATAGTTATTAGATTTTTCAGCTCAAAAGGGAGAAAATGGAAAGAAAAATTAGTCACAAGTACCAAGTAACTTTTAAAAACCAGTTGGAATGGGGGGACCCATGTACACCCATGGCTGATTCATGTCAATGTTTGGCAAAACCCACAATATTTTAAAGTATTGTAAAGTAATTAGCCTCCAATTAAAATAAATTAATTAATTAAAAAAAAAAAACCAGTTGGGGAATTACCAGTAGATTTTAAGGCCTGGGAGTGAATAATCCTCTGCAGTTGGAACTTTTGCCCTCTGGGCTTGCATCTCTGCCCTCTTTGGGTATTTCTGTTGTTTGATTTTTCATCTTTTATCTTTCCTTATATTTGGTAATTCTTGGTTGTCTATTCATACTCATGGAAGAAGGACTAAGTTGGTAAGTGAGTTTCTTTGCTGCAGGTTTGTTTTATTAATACATTCCTTCCTATACTGTGGTAGGCTTCTTTATTTACTGTAAGGCATTAATTCTTAAAAGGATAAAAATTGGTTATGGGGTTTAAAAAAAGTGGCTCTTTTTAAGTATAAACCACAGATACATATATCAGTAGTACACAAACAAATTCACAGTATATCTGTGGTACTACAATTTCATGGAAATGGTGATTAGGGTGAAGATGTTAGAAAAGCTCCCTAGTGGGTAAATATTGGAAAGAAAGGTGGGAAAAGTGCTATAAGGTATTTAGTTGAGGAGGAGGCAGACTGTTGGGTATCCACAATTGCCAAACTCATCATAGCTTATGTGGAGAGTGTCTCAGCTGCTGCTTTGCTTTTTTTTTTCATGCTTCAGCACCCACCCTAGGAGCCCTCCACAGCCCTGCACACTTTATTTCGAGTAATAGTCTTCTGATATTTTCATTGAAACTTAGTACATACACACATACATAAATTTATAGATTCATAACTGAGCAAAAGTTCCTTGAAATAGTGTACACTCTCACTTTGTATTTTCTGTACTATTCATTCTTGACTGTTAAAAATTGCTAGCTGTAACCCATCTAAATTCTTTCAGGCCTGTAGTTTGAATAGGGTGTTCCCACATGATGCAGTGGTAAAGAGTCTGCGTGCCAGTGCAGGAGATGCAGATGTGGGTTCAGTCCCTGGCTCAGGAAGACACTCTCGAGTAGGAAATGGCAACCTGCTCCAGTATTCTTGTCTGGAGATTCCCACGGACAGAGGAGCCTGGCTGGCTACAGTCTGTGCTGTTGCACAGAGCTGGACAGCTCGGCAGCAACTGAGCACAGCAGCATAGTTTGAAGAGGACTTTAGTGCCGGAGCTTAATTAATTGTAAGACTAAGAACCACTGCTCTCAGGTTTTTCTTTAAGCAGGAAGAGCTGACTAATTATTTGGAATGCAGTTCTTTTATTACTGATATACTGATTTATATTCTGGATGACACCCCACCCTCACCTGCTGCTCTTTATTGGGATCTACAGAAAATCCTGAACGAGCTTTTTGGCCAACTCAGTATTTTAAGCTTACGTCTCTTTTTGACTTTGTTGGGAAGACCCAAAGTGCTTATCTTTGTTTCATTTCCCTTTGTTCACTTTTTCTTAATCTGAATTTTTTTTTCCAGGTATTATCCAAAATTTCTGATCTGATTGTGGAATGCTTTTTCTTACATATGTTTATGATGTATTTTCTTAAAGGCACCTTTGTGTGTGTTCAGTCTGCCATCTTGAATTGGAAGTTCTTTAGTTTATTTAACATTGGGCTTCCCTGTTGGCTCAGACAGTAAAGAATCTGTGTCTAATTCAGGACACTCGGGTTCAATCCCTTGGTTGGTAAGATCCCCTGGAAAAGGAAATGGTAACCCACTCTAGTATTCTTGCCTGGAGAATTCCATGGAGAGAGAAGCCTGGTGGGCTACAGTCCGTGTGGTTCCAAGAGTCAGACACAACTGTGCGACATGTTTTCCAATTTTTCTGCAAGTTTATGATGGTTAAATCTGCATGCATAGCCATGATTATTTTAGGAATGTTTATGTTGACTGACTGTGTGACATATCTGCCTGTAACATCTTGTGATTCCCCATTTCACCAGAGCTAAGTGGTTGGTTGGGTCATAATTAAGAGTTACGCTGTCTTTGGTGTAGCTGCCAGAGGTTTTTGAATTCCAGTTTTGCCACTTACTAGCTCTGTACCTTTGGGAAAATAACCTCATTTCTCTCTACCTCTTTGCTTATTCTAAAGTAA
Organism: Bubalus bubalis; assembly: GCF_019923935.1. Classification (NCBI taxonomy): domain Eukaryota; kingdom Metazoa; phylum Chordata; class Mammalia; order Artiodactyla; family Bovidae; genus Bubalus; species Bubalus bubalis. The sequence goes on from NC_059157.1 coordinate 177,439,473, forward strand.
GGGTAGTAATATGTACTTCTTAGGGTTGTTGTAATCATTAGAATTTAGAGCATATTGAAAAAAAAAAAAAAAAACTTTTAGGACAGTGGTAGTGACATATTCAGCTGGTAAAGAATCTGCCTGCAACACAGGAGACCTGGGTTCGATCCCTGGGTTGGAAAGATTCCCTGGAGAAGGGAAAGGCTACCCACTCCAGTATTCTGGCCTAGAGAATTCCATGGACTGTATAATCCATGGGGTCGCACAGAGTTGGCACGACTTAACTTTGACTTTTAGGGCTTCCCTGATAGCGCAGATGGTAAAGAATCCGCCTGCAATGCAGGAGACCCTGGTTTGATTCCTGAGTCAGGGAGATCCTCTGGAGAAGGGATAGGCTACCCACTTCAGTGTTCTTGGGATTCCCTGATGGCTCAGCTGGTAAAAAATCTGCCTGCAATGTGGGAGACCTGGGTTCGATCCTTGCGTTGGGAAGATCCCCTGGAGAAGGGAAAGGCTTACCCACTCCAGTATTCTGGCCTGGAGAATCCCATGAACTGTATATAGTCCATGGCTCCACAAAGAGTCAGATACAACTGAGTGACTTTCACTTCACTTTTGTGACATGTAGTAAGCATTTGATTGTTACTTGTCTATGTCACTATCATAACCATATTCATCTACACATGTGTGGTTTTTTTGCATAAGAAGAAGGAAATGGTATTTTGTTTTCTCCTCTTGAACATTGTTTTTATCTAGGTTTCATATTAAAGCAATTTCCTCTTTTTGTGGGGGTTTTCAGCCTACTTGATTTTTATTTTAAAAAATCAAATTCATTTTTGCTTTAATGGAATTATTAAGCTGGGAAATTGACATAGCTAAGAATGAGTTAACTAAATTAAGGATAGCAAGGGTAAGAGGTAACTGGAGAAACATCAGTTAGGCTAATGGGTTGAAGGTTGTAAACCATATTCACTTACTTCAGCATTGTGGATATAGGTAAAGGTAAGGGATATCGAGTCGGATTGTCTGGGTTAGAACACTGATTCCATGACTTATTTACTGGCTGTGTCACTTGGTGTAAGTTACTTTTCTGTACCTCAGTTTCATCATCTGTAAAGTGGAGATAATAAGGATTATTGTGAAGATCCCATGAATTAACACATAAAAATTGCTTGGAAGAGCTTAATTATTAGTAGTTTTGATATGTTGCTAGAGTTTTGAATTGTGTTTGATGGTGTTCGGAGTTAAAGTGTAAGGAGTATAGAGTTGTAAAAAGGGTGAGGTTTTTGCAGTGAAAGGAGAAATGTACTGTTTTCTACTCTTTAGAGATGAGATAGCATTTGGAGCAAAGGAATTAATCTAAATTAATGAATATTTTATTAATACAGATAATACTGCAGTCATTGGGCCTTCTAGGGTTGTTCCTATGTGTTTGGAGCCACACCTAGTCATTGTTGCTAATTGTCTCATTTAATAGCCATTAAAAGATTTCTCTTTCATCTTTGTTATGTTTTATTAAAAAAGTTTCTCCTTTAGTAGTTAACAGTAGTTAGCTCCTATTTATTTATTTTTGTTTTATTGAGGTGTAGTTGATTTATGATGTTTTGTTAATTTCTTCTGTGGAGCAGAGTCACTCAGATATATATATCTGACCCCCATGTTCTTTTCAATTATGGTTGTCATGAGATAGTAGAATATAGTTCCTTGTGAACATATACAGTAAGACCTTTGTTTATCCATTCTATATGTAATAGTTAGCCTCTCCTAATCTCAAACTCCTATTCCTTCCTCCCCTAGCTCCTATTAGAAATTTATTTTCCTTTCAAGTTGTACAAAATTTAAAGTTAAAATATGTATGATATACAGTGTATACCATTATATACAGATGATATACAGATATAACATTATATCTGTATATAATATGATATATACAGATATACATGATATACAGATATAACATTAACTTATTGTTTCCTTTTAGAGTTCAGTTCGGTTTAGTCGCTCAGTTGTGTCTGACTCTTTGCGACCCCATGAATCGCAGCACACCAGGCCTCCCTGTCCATCACCAACTCCCGGAGTTCACCCAAACTCACGTGCATTGAGTTGGTGATGCTATCCAGCCATCTCATCCTCTGTCCTCCCCTTCTCCTCCTGCCCCCAATCCCTCCCAGCATCAGAGTCTTTTCCAATGAGTCAACTCTTCGCATGAAGTGGCCAAAGGACTGGAGTTTCAGCTTTAGCATCATTCCTTCCAAAGAACACCCAGGACTGATCTCCTTTAGAATGGACTGGTTGGATCTCCTTGCAGTCCAATGGACTCTCAAGAGTCTTCTCCAACACCACAGTTCAAAAGCATCAATTCTTCGGCACTCAGCCTTCTTCACAGTCCAACTCTCACATCCATACATGACCACTGGAAAAACCATAGCCTTGACTAGACGGACCTTTGTTGGCAAAGTCATGTCTCTGCTTTTGAATATGCTATCTAGGTTGGTCATAACTTTCCTTCCAAGGAGTAAGCATCTTTTAATTTCATGGCTGCAGTTACCATCTGCAGTGATTTTAGAGCCCCCCAAAATAAAGTCTGCCACTGTTTCCCCATCTATTTCCCATGAAGTGATGGGACCAGATGCCATGATCTTCGTTTTCTGAATGTTGAGCTTTAAGCCAACTTTTCACTCTCCACTTTCACTTTCATCAAGAGGCTTTTGAGTTCCTCTTCACTTTCTGCATAAGGGTGGTGCCATCTGTGTATCTGAGGTTATTGATATTTCTCCCGGCAATCTTGATTCCAGCTTGTGCTTCTTCCAGCCCAGTGTTTCTCATGATGTACTCTGCATAGAAGTTAAATAAGCAAGGTGACAATATACAGCCTTGACGTACTCCTTTTCCTATTTGGAACCAGGCTGTTGTTCCATGTCCAGTTCTAACTGTTGCTTCCTGACCTGCATACAGGTTTCTCAAGAGGCAGGTCAGGTGGTCTGGTATTCCCATCTCTTTCAGAATTTTCCACAGTTTATTGTGATCCACACAGTCAAAGGCTTTGGCATAGTCAATAAAGCAGAGATAGATATTTTTCTGGAACTCTAGTTATTCAGAATATTTTTCTTTATAGTTTTTGAGTATCACATACTCAAAAGTATTAGATTTTTAGTAATTTCAGTGTAGTTTTCCTAGTTATCCTGTTTGTAGCAACTTTTTTCCTGTTTAAAAACACTTTGGGTAATACTTGCTATACATGGTGTTTATTTATGTGAATTATATGTTTGAGTATAGCTTTAGAAATAGATTTTTTAAGGCTTCTAAGTTTTGTTTACTATTTTTTCCTTTAGTCATGTAAATGCATTAAATAGACATTTGAAGTTATTTGCAGATACAGATTTGTTTTTGAAAGTTTTTTATTGCAGAATTGCATACTGTTCAAATGACTTCATTGGTTAACCCTGACTAGCTGTGTATCTCTTCATGAGAAGGAATTTCGTCAGTATAGTCTTTGAAGAAAAGATGTCTTATCTCTGATGAGTTGCCAGAAGAATAATTTTTCTTAAAAATAGTGAAGTGTCTTTTGTATTTACTATTTGCCTGCACATCTTTTATCTGTGAAGTGTGTGTCACACACACGTGCACACGCCATATGTGCATTGAGAAACATTTTAATCTACCACATTTAGGGCCAACTTTTCCATTAGTAAAACTGCATGAAAATTTGGCAGTTTTTATTTTAGCATATTATGTTTATTACCTTTGATGGTCCATTGCTAAATGTAGTTCTGATTTATCTCCTTTCTTGTATCAGTTTTGTGCATTTATAAAAAAGCTCTGCATCTATTCTTTATATTCTGTTATTAATTATAAGCTCAATTTTGAAATTTATAGAACATGGTAACATTTTGATTCAAGAGTATCCCTTTTGTTACAAAGTAGTTGCCCTGTTAAAGATAGTTGAATTTCTCCTTTCATTAGGGTAATGTGCTATGTTGAGCTTAGGTTGTTAATTGATAGATGTGGTATCCTCTCTGCTAGAGCTTTTAAAATGCATAACACGTATTTCTGAAAGCAGCTGTTGCTATGGCAACTCTCGGGTCACTTGCAGCTCAGCTTACATGATTGGCTGTTAATGGAGTCTAATATGCTTGAGAAGAGAATTGAGCAAATGAAAGAGGGTTTTGAAGGGATCCTCTTAAATCTCCTGAAGTTTAACAGACTAACACACAAAATTTTAACATTTATAACACTGTTTAAACAATTTACTAGTTTATGAATAATGAAAGACAGGAAACATTTTTGGAAAAATAATTTTCTGAACCCTTTTAAGAATGCTGGAAGCTTGCGTTGTCACTTTTCCTCATTTTACTATTGTTTAAAGAAACACTCAAAACTGTCAGTTACATTCCATATTCTACTGTCTGTAGCACCTACCTCAGAGGAGTTAATTAGATTGAGACATGGAGAGATTAGTAATTGTACAGGCTCAGAAAGAATGGTAAAACTAGGAATGAAGTTTAAATAGACTCTATTTACCTGAGTTAAGAGTCTGCTGTCACTTGGATTCTTAATGTAGTCTCATGAACCTGCCTGTCTTAGGGGTATAGGAATGGTGTGAAAAGGGAGGTGGTGGTGTGTAGTTTGGATTTTGAGGCCTATTAAGTAAAATCAAGTCTAATTAGGGACTATCATAGTAAAAATAAATTGAGCCTTGCAAATTGGCACATTTATATCTATCTTCTTAAATGATGGAATTTTTCTCAGTGTCTACCTATCACCTCTTTAGTAACTATGATGTTAGAATGAGGGCAACTATATGAATTTAAGTGACTGCTGTTTCTATTTTATGTTAGGGTTAAAAACAGTTGATTATGGTGGTGGTGCTGAAATGGATACACTAAGCAATAGCTGTGTTGGTATGTATAGTTATATTAGATTTTCTTATTTTGCTAGCAAAACTAACTCATGATAAAAAATTAATTAGCACTTGGTAACACCCTAAATTACCTTTGTTATTTCCCTTATTAAAGAAATCCTTTATGATATTAAAGAACTTTTCATAACACTGTGTAGAAGTGTGTGGTACCCCCATTCATTTTTTGACAAAACACTTTGGAATTTCAGTAAATGACTTCTAAACACTAAACCTGTATGCCCATCATCAGTATGATCTTTGGAAATATTTTAAAATAACATTTGTTTTTAAATGATAATGACATGTGATCTGGGGGATCTGGTGACCCTAGGTCCTGCTCTGCCTGGGCCATTCTGGTAGTACTGAATTATTATTATTATTTCTGTTACCTAAATGAAAATATTAAATAGCACTCCTGTTTTGTATTTAATACTAGGAAATTTAAAGAAAAGTACTGGAAATCATGTTCAGATTTGTATGTAGCTCATAGATAATCACCTGTTAACATTTTAGTGCATCTTCTTAGTGTATCTCCTTTTCAGTCTTCTGTGTATGTAAACGTGTGCAAGTCACTGTTCATACTTTCCTTCCATACAGTTTCATTAACATTTCATGTTTAATATTTCATAGTCATTATTTTGATCATATGAAATATACTGCTGTCCATTTATAGGGCATTGTTTCCAGTTTTATTTTTATTTTCTATTATAATGTTTCAGGACAATGTAAAAATTTGTATGTGTAAAAATATTTATTTTTTAAAATTTAATATAGATTCAGAGAATAACAGTAAGTCAAAGATTACTGATATTTTAAAGATCTTAATCTGTTAGCTGCTTTCTAGAAGAATTTTTTTTTTCATTTTTTTTCCTGCTTTGAAGTTACTTTAAATTTACTTGCTGGAACATGTAAAATATCATGTATGAAATGAGTCGCCAGTCCAGGTTCGATGCACGATACTGGATGCTTGGGGCTAGTGCACTGGGATGACCCAGAGGGATGGTATGGGGAGAGAGGAGGGAGGAGGGTTCAGGATGGGGAACACATGTATACCTGTGGCGGATTCATTTTGATATTTGGCAAAACTAATACAATTTTGTAAAGTTTAAAAATAAAATTAAAAAAAAAAATTTACTTGTTGGACCCCAAGTGTGGAATGTAGAATGAATACTCTCCTTACTTTATGGCACATGGTAATTACTGACTCCCTTAAGGTCTTACTCTCATTTTATTTATTTCCTTTTATCTGTGTTATCTACTCTTCTGTCTCTTCTCACAGGTATTTATATAACATGATTCATACACATACACACAAATCTATTTGTGTTCATTCTTGAGAAACATATTGCTGTCTTGTGTGGAGTTTTTCCTTGTCAGACATGGGGTAGAATTGGCATCATTTTGTCCTTTACTTTTTTTCCTACCCATTTGGCATTATGTTTTAAAGATCTATTCATGTTACTCTATGCCTGTCTTGTCCATTGAATCTAATGGCTTCTTAGTATTCCATAGTGTTCCACCTGCCATGTTTCACTTAACCATTGCCTTAGTGCAGTGATGTACACTATAATTCCTCCAGCTCTCTGTTAGCACAAATAGTGCTGGAAAAAAGCATCCTTATTCTTATTCCAAAGAATAGCAAGGAGAGATAAGAAAGCCTGCCTCAGCGATCAATGCAAAGAAATAGACGAAAACAATAGGCTAGGAAAGACTAGAGATCTCTTCAAGAAAATTAGAGATACCAGGGAATATTTCATGCAAGGATGGGCTCAATAAAGGACAGAAATGGTATGGACCTAACAGAAGCAGAAGGTATTAAGAAGAGGTGGCAAGAATACACAGAATAACTATACAAAAATGATCTTCATGACCCAGATAATCACGATGGTGTGATCACTGACCTAGAGCCAGACATCCTGGAATGTGAAGTCAAGTGGGCATTAGAATGCATCACTACGAACAAAGCTAGTGGAGGTGATGGAATTCCAGTGGAGCTATTTCAAATCTGAAGGATGCTACTGTGAAAGTGCTGCACTCAATATGCAGCAGTGGCCACAGGACTGGAAAAGGTCACTTTTCATTCCAATCCCAAAGAAAAGCAATGCCAAAGAAAGCTCAAACTACCACATAATTGCACTCATCTCACATGCTAGTAAAGTAATGATCAAAATTCTCCAAGCCAGACTTCAGCAGTACATGAACTGTGAACTTCCAGATGTTCAAGCTGGTTTTAGAAAAGGCAGAGGAACCACAGATCAAATTTCCAACATCTGCTGGATCATGGAAAAAGCAAGAGAGTTCCAGGAAAACATCTATTTCTGCTTTATTGACTATGCCAAGGCCTTTGACTGTGTGGATCACAATAAACTGTGGAAAATTCTGAAAGAGATGGGAATACCAGACCACCTGACCTGCCTGCCTCCTGAGAAACCTATATGCAGGTCAGGAAGCAACAGTTAGAACGGGAAGTGGAACAACAGACTGGTTCCAAATAGGGAAAGGAGTGCGTCAAGGCTGTATATTGTCACCCTGTTTATTTAACTTATATGCAGAGTACATCATGAGAAACACTGGGCTGGAAGAAGCACAAGCTGGAATCAAGATTTTCCGGAGAAATATCAATAACCTCAGATATACAGATGACACCACCCTTATGGCAGAAAGTGAAGAAGAACTAAAGAGCCTCTTGATGAAAGTGAGAGTGAAAAAGTTGGCATAAAGCTCAACTTTCAGAAAACTAAGATCATGGCATCTGGTCCCATCATTTCCTGGCAAATAGATGGGTAAACAGTGGAAGCAGTGCAGACTTCATTTTTTGGGGCTCCAAAATCACTGCAAATGGTGATTTCATCCATGAAATTAAAAGATGCTTACTCCTTTGGAGGAAGTTATGACCAACCTAGACAGCAAATTAAAAAGCAGAGACATTACTTTGCCAACAAAGGTCCGTTTAGTCAAAGCTATGGTTTTTCCAGTAGTCATTTATGGATGTGAGAGGTGGACTATAAAGAAAGCTGAGTGCCGAAGAATTGATATTTTTGAACTGTGGTGTTGGAGAAGACTCTTGAGAGTCCCTTGGACTGCAAGGAGATCCAGCAAGTCCATCCTAAAGGAGATCGGTCCTGGGTGTTCATTGGAAGGACTGATGTTGAAGGTGAAACTTCAGTGTTTTGGCCACCTGATGCAAAGAGTTGACTCATTTGAAAAGACCCTGATGCTGGGAAAGATCGAAGGCGGGAGGAGAAGGGGACGACAGAGGATGAGATTGTTAGTTGGCATCACCGACTCAATGGACATGAGTTTGGGTAAACTCCGGGAGTTGGTGATGTACAGGGAGGCCTGGCATGCTGCAGTTCATGGAGTCGCAAAGAGTCGGACACGACTAAGTGACTGAACTGATACCTGTCCACTTATGGATATATTTTCAAGATTTGGATTCCTGGGTTGTGTGTGTATATACTCAGTTTTACTAAAGCCAGATTACTCTTATGAATAATTGTATTAGTCTGTACTCCCACCAGGAGTTCATGAGGATTCCGGTTTTTCCACTATAAATAAATTCCTGATATGGTCAGTTTTTTCAGTATTAGTAGGAAAGAGCCAGTTGCTTCCAGGTTCTAGGAGTGTACTTGTTTTCCAGGCATTTCATTTCAGTCTTTCTGAAAGACTGAAAGGGTTGTTTTTGTGTTGTTTTGCCAGATAGGATAGTGAAGTGGTTAAGAGTGTGCATTTTGGACCCAGTCAGGTTAGGGTGAATCCTGGCTGTGTCAGGTAGTAATTCTGTGACCCTGGGCTTGCTTAACCACTGGCTGCTTCAGTTTTGTAATTTGTGAAATGAAGTTAAGAGAAATTTCCTGCCCTTTTGAGGATTAAATTTGTGAATATGTGTGTAGTGTTACATTAGTGACTGGCACAGATTAGATGCTACATTAAGTGGCTTACTGTTACCAAAGTAGGAAAATCCAGCTAGAATATAGGAGGAAATTACATTGAATTGGTATATTTGATACATCCAAGAGTGTGGAGTGACTCTCCATTGATCAAAACTATTCATGTATTTTACAAAAATTAGATTTTATTTTATTTCTCCTTAGTCCTCATTATTTTTGATCACTGATTTTTAATCAAGGTCATTTTGTGTCCCCCAGGAACCATTTGCCTTGTCTGGAGACATTTTTGTTTGTCTTAGAGATAATTTGGGAGATGCTCCTGCATCTCGTGAATAGAATACAGGGATGTTGCTAAACTCTCACCCACAACAATGGTTATCTAGCTCCCTATGTCAGGAAATGATGAGTTAAGAAGCCCAGGGTAGATACATGTTTTTTGTTGTTTCCATTGTAAATTGTGTATTTTATTTTTTAGTTGGAAATGGTATAGATTTTCTGTTATGTTGTATCTGGCAATACTGCCCAGTTCAGTTCAGTTGCTCAGTTGTGTCTGACTCTTTCTGACTCTATGGACTGCAGCACACCAGGCTTTCTTGTTCAAATTCATGTCCGTTGAGTCGGTGATGCCATCCAACCGTCTCATCCTCTGTTGTCCCCTTTTCCTCCCAACTACAGTCTTTCCCAGCATCAGGGTCTTTTCTAATCAGTTAGTTCTTTGCATCAGGTGGCCAAATATTGGAGCTTCAGCATCAGTCTTTCCAATGAATATTCAGGACTGATTTCTTTTAGGATGGACTGGTTGGATCTCCTTGTAGTCCAAGGGACTCTCAAGAGTCTTCTTCAACACCACAGTTCAAAAGCATCAATTCTTCGGCTCTTAGCTTTCTTTATAGTCCCAATCTAACATCCATACATAACTACTGGAAAACCCATAGCTTTGACTAGATCAACCTTTTTAGGCAATGTAATACCTCTGCTTTTTAATATGCTGTCTAGAGTGGTAGTAACTTTTCTTCCAAGGAGCAAGTGTCTTTTAATTTCATGGCTGCAGTCACCATCTGCAGTGATTTTGGAGCCCCCAAAAATAAAGTCAGCCACTGTTTCCCCATCTATTTGCTATGAAGTAATGGGACTGGATGCCATGATATTTGTTTTTTGAATGTTGAGTTTTAAGCTAGGTTTTTCACTCTCCTCTTTCACTTTAATCAAGAGGCTCTTTATTTCCTCTTGGTTTTCTGCCATAAGGGTGGTATCATTTGCATATCTGAAGTTATTGATATTTCTCCCTGTAATCTTGATTCCAGCTTGTGCTTCATCCAGCCCAGGATTTCTCATGATGTACACTGCATATAAGTTAAATAAGCAGGGTGCAATATACAGCCTTGATGAACTCCTTTCCCAATTGGAACCAGTCTGTTGTTCTATGTCCGGTTCTGCTTCTTGACCTGCATACAGATTTCTCAGGAGGTAGGTAAGGTGGTCTGGTATTCCCATCTCTTTAAGAATTTTCCACAGTTTGTTGTGATGCCCACAGTCAAAGACTGTTGTAGTCGATAAAGCAGAGGTAGATGTTTTTCTGGAATTCTCTGGCAATACTGCTGGACTCTTTAAATTCTGTAGATTCTAATTATTTGTCTGTGTTGATGATCTGGTCTCTTGGTTTGTATTTTCTCACTCTTTCTTCATTCCTCCCTCTCTCCTTTTTCTTTTCGTTTAGCATTGGCCAGGACCTTTACCATGGTTAAATACTATCAGTGACAGTGGGCATGTTTGTAGTCCTCTCAAGTTTATAGAATGAATTTAAAGTTTCTTAATGTAAAGTAACACCATAAATATAAGAGATAGCCACAATCTCATTTTACCTTGCATTGTCAAGTATTAATACTTAAAATATGTTTTTGAGGGGAGAATATTTAACTTCACTATTAGTCAAAAGAAATATAATAATTTAAAGGAATAATGAAATCTGTTTTACTGGTGATACCAAGAAATTTTTCTGCAAGTGCGTTAGCCAGATTTCCTTTGTAGTTTTATCCTTTACCAGTTTGCTTGCCTAGTGTTACTAGTTTCACTGTTTCTGTAAGTTAACAACTCTGTTAATTTGGACACTTTTTTATGGTTTGTTTCCTAGCTTGCTTGTTTGTATTCATGTGCAGAATTTTGATTTACATGAAGTCAAATCTACTTATCTTTCCTTGTTAAGATCATTTACTGGTTTTATGCCTGCTGCTGTTTTCTTCTGAGACCTTCCTGTGATCTTTCTGCTTATATCTGTGATGTTTTCCTGGTTAAAGGGGGGGTGTTCTTATTAATCCGTTCCCTTTTGTTCTGAATCACTCACCTGATTTTCGGTGTTACCTCTCTTGAAGTGCTGGGATTGAAGGTGGTCATAAATATTCACTCTCCTCCCTCACGGGCTCTTCCCCTCACTGTTGGTTTCCGTAGAGGTCCGGATTTTATGGAGGTACCTCAGGGACCATTGGGAGAAGGCAGTGGCACCCCACTCCAGTACTCTTGCCTGGAAAATCCCATGGACGGAGGAGCCTGGTAGGCTGCAGTCCATGGGGTCGCAAAGAGTTGGACACGACTGAGCGACTTCACTTTCACTTTTCACTTTCATGCATTGGAGGAGGAAATGGCAACCCACTCCAGTGTTCTTGCCTGGAGAATCCCAGGGACGAAGGGGCCTTGGTGGGCTGCCGTCTATGGGGTCGCACAGAATCGGACACGACTGAAGCGACTTAGCAGCAGCAGCAGCAGGGACCATTGCAGATTTGGAACTGAGATGTGAGTTTATATATGTGATATATATATATGTCTGAATTACTTTGCTATACACCTGAAACTAACACATTGTTTTTTTTAACTGAAGTATGGTTAACATTGTAAATTAACTATTTCAATTAAAAATCATAACTCTTTTATTGTGTATGTAATAGTTGGTTATAGTAAGTACAGAGAAGCAAAAACAGGGAATAAAAGTTGTTCATAACCTCACTAAATAGAGATAATCATTAGTCAAGTCTTTTAAAATAAACTTCATGAGAGTTGAGTGTTTTCATATATATCTTGTGTGTTTTGATAAGTTTATACATACCTTTTAAATTTTTGCTTATTTATTTGGCTGTGGTAGGTCTTTGTTGCTCCACGTGGGCTTTCTCTTGTTGTGGTGAGTGATAGCTACTCTCGTGGTACACAGGTTTTAGTACAGTCGCTTCTCCTGTTGCAGAACACAGGCTCCAGAGCATAGGTTCAGGAGTTGTACTGCACAGGCTTAGTTGCTTCAAGGCATGTGGAATCTTCCCAGACCACAGATTAAACTTGTGTTACCTGCCTAAGTGGCAGATTCTTATCCAGTGTGCCATCAGGGAGTCCTGGGTTGCTGCTGTTGTTTAGTTGCCAAGTCATGTCTGACTCTTTTATGGCCCCATAGACTGTATGTAGCCTGCCAGACTCCCCTGTTCATGGGATTTCCCAGGAAAGAATAGTGGAGTGGATTGTCATTTCAGGAAATCCTATACATAACTTAGAATTTTTGTGTTGTTAATATGGACTTTCAAATCCTAGTTTTTTATTATTTTTATTCAGCTTTTTTGGTATAAAAACAAGTTATTCATTTTTTCCCTGGTTCATTAGCTTCCTTATTAAAGTCTTTATTAACTCACACTGGACTCTTAACACACAAACAAAATGGTAAATAGAATGTTTGAGGGAGGAAATAGCATGAACAAAGTCATGAAAGTGTAAAACAGAAAAGTATTTGCGTTGAAACTGCAAGTAATTTAGTATTATCAGAGTAGTATTATAAAATGTCAGGGAAAGATTGGAAGTGAATCTAGGAAGGAACCAGATCATTACAATTTTTGTTTGATATGCTTAGGAACTTGATTTTCACCCTAGAAATGATAGGGATCTATTTGAAAGATTTTAAACTGATCTGGTATGATTAATATTTAAACAAACCAGTCTGGCTCTAGGATGGTGTACTGAATTGAAGGAAACATGAAGAGTAGGAAACTATTGAGATACTCATGGGGACAATGAGGGCCTTTATTAGGGTAGTGTGAGGAGGATTAGAGAGATTAAAGGTGAATTTAAGATACACTTTGCTGGTAAAATGGGCAAGATTTTAAGGAGGAATCAAGGCTGATCTCAGGGATTCTGATTTTCAGCTTGGGTGACAGGATGAACTCTGTGAGATGAGATGAGCAATTTGGAGGAAAAACAATTTTAAAATTTAATTTTATTAATTTATTGTTTTTTGAAAGACAAGAAGTACTGTTGAGAAAAGATGCTCAATTTATGGACTGTCATAATAGCTGCAGGTCACTATTTTTCAGTTAAAGAAATGTATACAGGAAGAAGTAGTTAAATCTGAAGTAAGATTTTGGAGTGATCAGGTACTTTAAAATTGATATAAACGACATTTAAACCTTTCCAACACACCTAAAGGATATATCACATCCCATAGGTTACAGTATTTTATTGTCACATGAAGACAAGGATTGGGGGATTTTGGGGAGGTTGATGATTCAAAGATTCTTTGGTGGTTAAAAATTATGGTCTAGTTGAAAAGAATACTAAAATATATAGATCTGTGTTCTTTATTATTATAACCGTTTTATTAAGGAAGATTCCATATATAGAAATAAATAGAATTGTGTAGTAAACCCATATGTAATGAACCCAGCTCTAACTCATAGCTAATAGTGTTTCATCTGTGTATCTCCAATCCTATATTCATTTGAGGCAAATCCGTGACATACTATTTCATCTGTAAATATTTTAGTATGTATTTATAAAAGATAATGACCTTAAGAAACATTTAAAATACTGATAATTTCATAATCTAAAAATATTTCCAAGTGATTGTTTTGAAAGTGTAATTCAGAAAATTAAGGTTAAAATCAGATTTAAAAAACCTGCAAGGGGAAATGAGAAGCAAGGAGATGGAAGCAGTGAATATAACTTACTTTTCTAAGAAGGAAAACAGATACTGTGGTACCTACCAAGGATAGGGAGCTGCAGTCTTTCTGTTTTAAGTGATAAGGGGACACTTGAGTGGTTTGTAGACTTAGGGAAAGAGAAGTAGAGAATGAAATAATAACATGAGGGAATAGAGCAAAAACAAGAGAGGGAATTATGTTCTGAAATAATATTAAAGAAGAGAGAGTGAGTGAAGGAGAGGCTGAGAGTTGGGCAGATTTAATCACTGATTTTTTTTTTTTTTTAAATAAACTTCAGAGAAGGTGAAGATTGCCCAAGGGAAAGGGTCTTAAGATTAAACTTTGAAGTAGTTGTTCAAGAGAGTAAGAAAGGGTACCTAACAGGGTTAAATAAAAATATTGCTTTAGAGGAATTAAGATTCCATATGAAATTGTAGACCACAGTTAAGAGTGGTATTAATTTTCATATCTGATCCTTTTTCCAGATGCTCAGTAGCTTAGATATTTAAGAGAAGATACTATGTGGGATTGTCTTAGGCTTGGACTTTTGCATGACAGATCTTATAGAAGGACCAGCGGTAAAAACATGTTGTTGAGGAAGTGGTTTAAGAGATCGTTCACATGTAGGGTTACTGGCTTCCCTCATAGCTGAGTAAAGAATCTACCTGCAATGCATTAGACCTGGATTCAATTCTTGGGTCAGGAAGATCTCCTGGAGAAGGAAATGGCAACCCACTCCAGTATTCTTGCCTGGGAAATCTCATGGACAGAGGAGCCTGGCGGGCTATAGCCCCTGGGGTCGTAAGAGTTGGACATGACTTAGTGACGAAACCACACCACACAAGGAAAGAAGATGACAAAGGGACTAGGTAGACAGTGGTTAGTGCTAGGCTTTGTGTATAAAGTTGAGGAGTGGAGGTAAGGATAGTGTGGGCATGAAGGAGTTGTGAATATTGGAAGATTGGGTCAGAGTAACTTAGTGTTCTGTATAAAATTGGTAGATGAAGTCCAGAGGCTGTGTGTGAAGGTCTTTGGAATTGAAAAGGTTCAGGAATCTTGAGATTTTGATTTTAGATAGGTGTTGCCCATGGTGGTAGAACTTACAAAGGCAAAATTCTGACCAAGATATAAACTTGTGCAGTGAATATGAAGAGCAGTGGTAGGTGATCAGGAAATGAGTAGATGAATGATGCTGTTGAGGAAGATTAGAGCCTATACATACTTGGAGGGCAGGAGTGGTAATAGTTTAGGAGAGGCTGTAGGTAATGAAGAAAATTCAGTTTATAGGAAAATATTTGTCCTACTTTTCAGCTGAGTTCTACATAGCTGAGATGTTTCAATATGAAGATGTCCAAGATCTTGGCCTTACCCATAAAACTCAAAATAGTCATGTATAAATATAAAATGAGTTAAGTTTTATAAATAGGTGCCATGAATGGCATGGGCAATAATATTGCGTTGTTGTTCAGTCACTCAGTCGTATCTGACTCTTTGTGACCCCGTGGACTGCAGCATGAAAGGCTTCCCTGTCCATCATCTCCTGGAGTTTGCTCAAACTCATGTCCATCAAGTCAGTGATGCCATCCAACCATTTCGTCCTCTGTTGTCCCCTTCTCCTCCTACCTTGAATCTTTCCCAGCATCAAAGTCTTTTCCAATGAGTCAGCTTTTTGCATCCAGTGGCCAAAGTATGGAAGCTTCAGCTTCATCAGTCCTTCTAATGAATATTCGGGTTGATTTCCTTTAGGATTGACTGGTTTGATCTCCTTGCAGTCCAAGGGACTCCAAGAGTCTTCTCTGGCACCACAGTTTAAAGGCATCAATTCTTTTGCTCTCAGCCTCTTTTATTGTCCACCTCTTACATCCATACATGACTACTGGGAGAACTGTAACTTAAGACTATACGGACCTTTGTAGGCAAAGTAATGTCTCTGCTTTTTAATATGCTATCTAGGTTTGTCATTGATTTTCTTCCAAAGAGCAAGTGTCCTTTAATTTCATGGCTGTAGTCAACTATCTGCAGTGATTTTG
The DNA here is from genome assembly GCF_019923935.1 of Bubalus bubalis. Classification (NCBI taxonomy): domain Eukaryota; kingdom Metazoa; phylum Chordata; class Mammalia; order Artiodactyla; family Bovidae; genus Bubalus; species Bubalus bubalis. Next base: position 177,455,218 of record NC_059157.1, read on the forward strand.
GAGTAAGAAAATAAAGTTTGTCACTGTTTCCATTGTTACCCCATCTATTTACTATGAAGTGTTGGAACCAGATGCCATGATCTTTGTTTTTTGAATGTTGAGTTTTAAAGCAGCTTTTTCACATTCTTTCACATTCATCAAGAGGCTCTTTAATTCTTCTTCACTTTTTCCCATAAGTGTGGTGTTATCTGCGTATCTGAGGTTGTTGATATTTTTCCCGGCAATCTTGATTCCAGTTTGTGCTTCATCTAGCCCGGCATTTCCCATGATGTATTCTGCATAGAAGTTAAACAGGATGACAGTATACAGCCTTAACATAACTCCTTTCCCAGTTTTGAACCATTCCGTTGTTTCATGTCTGGTTCTAACTGTTGCTTCTTGACCTGCATACAGGTTACTCTGGAGGCAGGTAACGTGGTCTGGTATTCCCATCTCTTTCAGAATTTTCCGCAGTTTGACTGTGATTCACACAGTCAAAGGCTTTAGCGTAGTCAACAAAGCAGAGGTAGATGTTTTTTGGAACTCTCTTGCTTTATCAATGATCCCACAGATGTTGGCAGGTTGATCTCTGGTTCCTTTGCCTTTTCTAAATTCAGCTTGAACATCGGGAACATGAACATTCTCGGTTCATGTACTGTTGAAGCCTTGCTTGGAGAATTTTGAGCATTACTTTGCTATCATGGGAAAAGAGTGCAATTATGCGGTAGTTTGAACATGCTTGGCATTGCCCCTTATGGGGATTGGAATGAAAACTGACCATTTCCAATCCTTTGACCACTGCTGAGTTTTCCCAATTTGCTGACATATTGAGTATAGCCTTTAGCAGCATAGTCTTTTAGGATTTGAAATAGTTCAGCTGGAATTCCATCACCTCCACTAGCCTTGTTTCTAGGAGGGCCTAACTTCCTAAGGCCTGCTTGACTTGACTCCCCATAATGTCTGGCTATAAGTGAGTGATCCCACCATTGTGGTCATCCGGGTCATTAAGATTTTTTTGTATATTTTTTCTTGCAGAGATCTCTAGTCTTTCCCATTCTATTGTTTTCCTCTATTTCTTTTCATTATTTGTATAAAAAGGCTTTCTTATCTCTCCTTGCTGTTTTCTGGAACTCTGCATTCAGATGGGTGTATCTTTTCTTTCTCCTTTGCCTTTCACTTTTCTTCTTTTCTCAGCTATTTGTAGGGTCTCCTCAGGCAACCATTTTGCCTTTTTGCATTTCTGTTTCTTGGGAATGGTTTTGATCACTGCCTCCTGTACAGTGTCAGGAACCTCCGTCCATAGTTGTTCAGGTACTTTGTCTATCAGACCTAATGCTTTGAATTTCTTTGTCACTTCCACTGTATTTATTTTAAGGGATTTTATTTAGGTCATAGCTGAATGGCTTTGTGGTTTTCCCCTACGTTCGTCAATTTAAGTCTGAATTTTGCAATAAGGAGTTCATGATCTAAGCCACAGTCAGCTTCCGGTCTTGTTTTTGCAGATCGTGTAAGGCTTCTCCATCTTTGGTTACAAAGAATATAATGAATCTGATTTTGATATTGACCATCTGGTGGTGATGTTTATGTGTCATCGTCTCTTGTGTTGTTGAATGAGAGTGTTTGCTATGACCATTGCGTTCTCTTGGCAAAACTCTGTTAGCCTTTGTCTTGCTTTATTTTGTACTCCAAGGCCAGACTTGCCTGTTACTCCAGGTGTCTCTTGATTTTCTACTTTTGCATTACAGTCCCCTATAATAAATAGGCCATCTTTTTTGTGTGTGTTAGTTCTAGAAGGTCTTGTAGGTTTTCATAGAACTGTTCTACTTCAGCTTCTTCGGCATTAGTGGTTGGGACATGGACTTGGATTACTGTGATATTGAATGGTTTGCTGTGGAAATGAACAGAGATCATTCTGTCCTTTTTCAGATGCATCCACATACTGTGTTTTGTTCTCTCTTGTTGACTGTGATGGCTACTCCATTTCTTCTAAGGGATTCCTTCCCACAGTAGTAGATATAATGGTCATCTGAATTAAATTCGTCCATTCTAGTCCATTTTAGTTCCCTGATTCCTAAAATGTCAATGTTCATGCTTGCCATCTCCTGTTTGACCACTTCCAATTTACCTTGATTCATGCACCTAATATTTGTGTTCCTGTGCAATATTGTTCTTTACAGCATTGGACTTTACTTCCATCACTGGTCACATCCAGAACTGGGCATCGTTTCTACTTTGGCTCAGTCTCTTCATTCCCTCTGGAGCTATTTGTCCGCTTTTCTTTAGTAGCATAGTGGACACCTACGAGTCTTGGGGGTTCATCTTTCAGTGCAGTATCTTTGTGCCATTTCATACTGTTCATGGGGTTCTCAAGCAAGAATACTGAAGTGGTTCACCATTCCCTTCTTTAGTGGACCATGTTTTGTCAGAACTCTCCACTATGACCTGTTTATCTTGGATGGCCCTACATGGCATGGCACATAGTTTCATTGAGTTAGGCAAGGTTGTAGTCCTTGTGATCAGTTTGGTTACTTTTCTCTGACTGTGGTTTTCAGTCTGTCTGCCCTCTGATGGATGAGGATGAGAGGCTTGTGCAAGTTTCCAGATGGGAGGGACTGGCTCTGGAGAAAACTGGGTCTTATTCTGGTGGGCAATAATAATCAGTGGTAAATAATCTGTCTGCCAATACAGAACATGCAGGTTCAATCCCTGGGTCAGGAAGATCTGGAGAACGAAACAGCAGCCCACTCCAGTATTCTTGCCTGGGGAATCCCATGGACACAGGCCAAGCAGTCTATAGTACATGGAATTGAAGAGTTGGACACAACTTAGTGACTAAACAACAACAATATTTAGTAACAGTACATTTATAACTATAATTAATTTTGTATGAAAACAGCATGGTGTCTTGACTTAACATACAATTACCAAGTTAAATGTCTTTTGAAACCCAACTTTTGTGATCAGCAAACTCTCATGGTATGATTGGGGACTATACAGATTTAAGTGATTCAAAATTGAAATAACATAAGTTAAGTGCCTTTACATTTTGATGTACAGAATTTAATAAAAGATTTCTCTTAAAGTAAGAATCGTAATTTTAAACTAGGTATGCTTAATAAATTGTAAACTGTCTGCACCATTGCCACATGGCCATAACACATAACTAAAGAAATACCTTCCCTTCCTTCGTTGTCAAGAATAGTCATTCTGCTTGGGCTTCCCTGGGGGCTCAGCTGGTAAAGAATCTGCCTGCAATGTGGGAGACCTGCGTTTGATCCCTGGGTTGGGATGATACCCTGGAGAAGGGAACAGCTGTCCACTTCATATTCTGGCCTGGAGAATTCCATGGACTATTCCATGGGATCACAAACAGTTGGACAAACAGTTGGAAATGCCTGAGTGACTTTCACTTCCCATCCTTTTACATTGACCATTACACTTGCACACTCCTCAAGTCTTTACTCAAATGTTAGCCTCTCAGAAAGTTTTAAACCATCCATTTAAAGTACTTTATCACCTCCTGTCACTGCATAATCCGAAGTAGTCATGTTTGTCTATTTTTTGTCTGATTCTGTGATCTACAAATGTGCTCAGTCGTGTCCATTGCAGCCCCATGGACTTTAGCCTGCCATGCTAATCTGACCATAACATTCCCCAGGCAAGAATACTGGAGTGGGTTGCCATGTCTTACTCCAGGGAATCTTCTTGACCCAGGGATCAAATCTGCATCTCCTGCATTGTTAGGTAGATTTTTTTAAATCACTACACCACCTGGGAAGTGAGCCCTAATGAAGTTTGACAGGTGTCCTTATAAGAAGAAAGAATTAAAACAGAGGAAGAAAAATGCTGTATGAAAGCACAAAGACTCAGGGAAGGGATACAGGGAAGATAGCCATGTGAAGATGGAGACAGAATAGGAGTTACACTGTAATACACCAAGGAATGTCTGGGATTCCCAGAAGCTGGAAGGGGCAAGGAAGGATCCTCACCTAGAGGCATTGGAGGGAGCATGGCCCTGTCAACATCTTGATTTTTGACTTCTTCCCTCTAGAACAGTGCGAGAGTAAATTTCTGTTCTTTTCAGTACAGTCAGTTCAGTGGCTCAGTCATGTCCGACTCTCTCTGACCCCATGAATCGCAGCACTCCAGCCCTCTCTGTCCATCACCAACTCCCGGAGTTTACCCAAACTCATGTCCATCGACTTGGTGATGCTATCTAGCCATCTCATCCTCTGTCGTCCCCTTCTCCTCCTGCCCCCAGTCCCTCCCAGCATCAGAATCTTTTCCAGTGAGTCAATTCTTCGCATGAGGTGGCCAAAGTATTGGAGTTTCAGATTCAACTGAACATCCAGTGAACTTCCAGTGAACAGCCAGGACTGATTTCTTTTAGGATGGACTGGTTGGATCTCCTCGCAGTCCAAGGGACTCCTATTAAGGGTCTTCTCCAACACCACAGTTCAAAAGCATCAATTCTTCGGCGCTCAGCCTTCTTCACAGTCCAATTCTCACATCCATACATGACTACTGGAAAAACCAGCCTTGACTAGACAGACCTTTGTTGGCAAAGTAATGTCTCTGCTTTTGAATATGCTATCTAGGTTGGTCATAACTTTCCTTCCAAGGAATAAGCATCTTTTAATTTCATGGCTGCAATCACCATCTGGAGTGATTCTGGAGCCCCCAAAATAAAGTCTGACACTGTTTCCACTGTTTCGCCGTCTATTTCCCATGAAGTGGTGGGACCAGATGCCATGATCTTAGTTTTCTGAATGTTGTGCTTTAAGCCAACTTTTTCACTCTCCTCTTTCACTTTCCGGAGAAGGCAATGGCACCCCACTCCAGTACTCTTGCCTGGAAAATCCCATGGATGGAGGGGCCTGGTGGGCTGCAGTCCATGGAGTCGCTAAGAGTCGGACATGACTGAGCAATGTCACTTTCACTTTTCACTTTCATGCATTGGAGAAGGAAATGGCAACCCACTCCAATGTTCTTGCCTGGAGAATCCCTTTCACTTTCATCAAGAGGCTTTTTAGTTCCTCTTCACTTTCTGCCATAAGGGTGGTATAATCTGCATGTCTGAGGTTATTAATATTTCTCCCGGCAATCCTGATTCCAACTTGTGCTTCTTCCAGCCCAGCGTTTCTCATGATGTACTCTACATATAAGTTCCATGTCCAGTTCTCATTGTTGCTTCCTGACCTGCATATAGGTTGCTCAGGAGGCAGGTCAGGTGGTCTGGTATTCCCATCTCTTTCAGAATTTTCCACAATTTATTGTGATCCACACATTCAAAGGCCTTGGCATAGTCAATAAAGCAGAAATAGATGTTTTTCTGGAGCTCTCTTGCTTTTTCCATGATCCAGCGGACGTTGGCAATTTGGTCTCGGGTTCCTCTGCCTTTTCTAAACCCAGCTTTAACACCTGGAAGTTCACGGTTCATGTATTGCTGAAGCCTGGCTTGGAGAATTTTGAGCATTACTTTACTAGCGTGTGAGATGAGTGCAATTATGCGGTAGTTTGAGCATTCTTTGGCATTGCCTTTCTTTGGGATTGGAATGAAAAGTGACCTTTTCCAGTCCTGTGGCCACTGCTGAGTTTTCCAGAGTTGCTGGCATGTTGAGTGCAGCACTTTAACAGCATCTTCTTTCAGGATTTGGAATAGCTCAACTGGAATTCCATCACCTCCACTAGCTTTGTTCGTAGTGATGCTTTCTAAGGCCCACTTGACTTCACATTCCAGGATGTTTGGCTCTAGGTGAGTGATCACATCATCGTGATTATCTGGGTCATGAAGATCGTTTTTATATAGTTCTTCTGTGTGTTCTTGCCACCTCTTCTTAATATCTTCTGCTTCTGTTAGGTCCATACCATTTCTGTCTTTATCGAGCCCATCTTTGCATGAGATGTTCCCTTGGTATCTCTAATTTTTTTGAAGAGATCTCTAGTCTTTGCCATTCTGTTGTTTTTTTCTATTTCTTGGCATTTATCTCTGAGGAAGGCTTTCTTATCTCTTCTTGCTATTCTTTTGGAACTCTGCATTCAGATGCTTATATCTTTCCTCTTCTCCCTTGCTTTTCGCTTCTCTTCTTTTCACAGCTATTTGTAAAGCCTCCCCAGATATCCATTTTGCTTTTATACATTTCTTTTCTATGGGGATGGTCTTTAAAGCCACCCAGTTTATGGTACATTCTTATAGCAGCTCTAGGAACCTTGGAAGTGTAAAATATAAGCATAAAAGATGAAAGAACTTACTTCTGTTTTTCTAGCTTCTGGCTTTTAAATTCTTTCGTTAGTAATTTTCTTAGTGGGATTGAACATTTATTGCATTTGAAGAATGTAAAAATATCATTGTTTTTATCAGAAAAAAAAATTTCCCCCTTTAAGGATTTATTGAAATTTCATTTGTTGCATGGATCAGTACCATGGTCAAAGAATGCTCAAACTACCACACAATTGTGCTCATCTCACACGCTGGTAAAGTAATGGTCAAAGTTCTCCAAGCTAGGCTTCAACAATACGTGAACCATGAACTTCCAGATGTTCAAGCTGCTTTTAGAAAAGGCAGAGGAACCCGAGATCAAATTGCCAACTTCTGCTGAATCATCGAAAAAGCAAGAGAGTTCCAGAAAAACACCTATTTCCGCTTTATTGACTATGCCAAAGCCTTTGATTGTGTGGATCACAGTAAACTGGAAAATTCTGAAAGAGATGGGAGTACCGGACTAGCTGACCTGCCTCTTGAGAAACCTGTATGCAGGTCAGGAAGCAACAGTGAGAGCTGGACATGGAACAACAGACTGGTTCCACAGAGAAAAAGGAGTGTGTCAAGGCTGTATATTGTCATCCTGCTTATTTAACTTCTATGCAGAGTACATCATGAGAAACACTGGGCTGGAAGAAGCACTAGTGGGAATCAAGATTGCCGGGAGAAATATCAATAACCTCAGATATGCAGATGATACCACCCTTATGGCAGAAAGTTAAGAGGAACTAAAGATCCTCTTGATGAAAGTGAAAGAGGAGAGTGAAAAAGTTGGCTTAAAACTCAACATTCAGAAAACGAAGATTATGGCATCTGGTCCCATCACTTCATGGGAAATAGATGGGTAAACAGTGGAAACAGTGCAGACTTTTATTTTTTTGGGCTCCAAAATCACTGCAGATGGTGATTGCAGCCATAAAATTAAAAGATGCTTACTCCTTGGAGGAAAAGTTATGACCAACCTAGACAGCATATTAAAAAAGCAGAGACATTACTTTGCCTACAAAGGTCCGTCTAGTCAAAGCTGTGGTTTTTCCAGTGGTCATGTATGGATGTGACAGTTGGACTGTGCAGAAAGCTGAGTGCCGAAGAATTGATGCTTTTGAACTGTGGTGTTGGAGAAGACTCTTGAGAGTCCCTTGGACTGCGAGGAGATCCAACCAGTCCATCCTGAAGGGAATCAGTCCTGGATGTTCATTGGAAGGACTCATGCTGAAACTCCAATACTTTGCCACCTGATGTGAAGAACTGACCCATTTGAAAAGACCATGATTCTGGGAAAGATTGAAGGCGGAAGAAGAAGGTGAAGACAGAGGATGACATGGTTGGATGGCATCACCTACTCAATGGGCATAAGTTTGAGAAAACTCCGGGAATTGCTGATGGACAGGGAGGCCTGGCGTGCTCCCGTTCATGGTGTTGCAAAGAGTCAGACACCACTGAGCAACTAACTGAACTGAACAGTCCCATGGAACTCCAGTATTCTTGCCTAGGAAATTCCATGGACAGAGGAGCCTGGCAGACTACAGTGCGTGGGGTTAGAAAAGCGTTGGGCATGATTTAGTGACAAAATAGCAGCAAGAACGAAGCAATGTTTTCAACCTTTGGGGGAAAGTCGAACAATCAGTTTATAAAATCAACTGTTTCTTTCTTCATGTTCTAGGATCTTATAATGAGGTGTATTTAGTGTACAGTTTGGGGGTTATTTTGGATTTTTCTCTTTACCTCCTGAAATAATATCAGTTAAGTCCCAAAATTAATATAGAGATTTATTCTCTGCATCGTTCACCTAGCTTCCCCAAATGCCAGTATCTTAATTATCACAGCACAATTATCAAAATGAAAAAATAAACTAATCCATATTATGAACTAGTATGCAGACCTTATTCATATCTCATCAGTTGTCTCACTAACATCCGTTTTCTGATCTAGGATCTAATCCAAGATCACGCATTGCATTTAGTTGTTATGCCTTTTCTTGACTGTGGCAGTTTCTCAGCCTTCAGTCTTTCATGACTTTGACGCTTTTGACAAATACCGGGTTTTTATTTTCTAGAATGTCCTTCAGTTTCGGTTCATATGATTATGATTAAACTCAAGTTTTTCTTTTTTGGCAAGAATACAATGGAACTGAAATTGTATCCTTTTTTGTTCCTCCTATCAGGAGGCTCCTGTTTTTATGTTGTTAAATAATTTTGACCCATTATTAGCAGTGTTAACTATGATTCCCTGGTTAAGGAAGGCTTGCCAGGTTTCTCCATTGTAGTGTCACTGTTTTCCTCTTTGTCATTAGTTAATATCTTGTACAAAGGAGATGCTTCGAGCCAATACTTTTCGTTATACTTTTGCCTACCAGTTTTGGTATCCATTAATGATTCCTGCCTGAAAAAGCAGTTATGATGTTTATTAAATGGTGATTTTTCTTCTTTTATCATTTCTTATACATTTATTCTACTGTGAGGAAAAGCTTTCCCTTCTCCCACATTTACTTTTTCATTCAATTTTTATTTATATCATTATGTACTGTTAGATGATTGCCTTGTTTTGGGGGTGGTAAGCTATTATAGTTCAGGTTTTTCTAATTATACTAGTCTTCAAGATTTAAAGAATTTTTCAGAATTTAAGATAAAATATTAGTTGTTCGTGGAACAGTAGATTTGAGGAGAACTCACAATAGCTCTCTGGATTTAAAGTAGCAAGACACAATTAGATACTTTAATTATTATTCAAATAAATAATGTTCAAATTTTCTAGATGTAAAAGAACTTTTCCTAAATCTATGCACAAAGCAGTGAATCCATAAAATTTCATATCTTTTATCTGGTTTGGACCTGTATTTTTTTTAACTTGAAGTATTAAATATTGTGGTAGTTTCAGATGTACAGCATAGTAATTCAGCATTTGTGCAGATTATATGCCATTATAGGTTATTATAAGATGATAGATATAATTCACTGTGCTATACCAGTATATTCTTGTTGCTTATCTATTTTGTATATATATAGTAGTTTGTGTCCCTTAATCCTGCACCCCTAATTTGACTCTCTCTCCTTCTGTGTCCCTTGTGGTAACCACAAGTTTTCTATGTTTGTGGGTTTGTTTTGTATATACATTCATCTGTATTAGTTTTGTAATTCCACATATAAGTTACATATAATATGTTTCTTTTTCTGACTAAATTCACTAAGCATAGTATTCTCTAGGTCCATTCTCATTGCTACAGATGACAGTAGTTTGTTCTTTTTATGTGACTGAGTAACAGGCTATTGTATATTCTTAACCCAGTGTCTGTTGATAGGCACTTGGGTTGCTTCCATGTCTTGGGTATTGTAAATAGTGCTGCTGTGACCACTGGGGTACATGTATCTTTTCAAGTTAAAGTTTACTTTTTTTTTTTTTTTCGGTATATGCCCAGGAGTAGAATTGTTGGATCATATGGTAGTTCTATTTTTAGTTTCTTAAAGGACCCTCCATGCTGTTTCCATGGGCTTTCTGGTGGCTCAGTGGTAAAGAATCCACCTGCCAATGCAGGAGACCCGAGTTCAATTCCTGGGTCAGGAAGATCCCCTGGAGGGAAAAGTGGCAACCCACTCCAGTATTCTTGCGTGGCAAATCCCTTAGACCGAGGAAAACTTAAGGTGGGCTCCGGTCCATGGGTCGCAAAAGAGTAGGACATGACTTAGCAACTAAGCAGCAACAACTTAATGTTTCCATAGTGCTGTTATTAATTACATTCCAATCAGCACTGAATGGACTCCCTTCTCTCTACATCCTCTTTAACATTTATTATTTATAAACTTTTTGATGATAGCCATTCTGACAGGTATAAGGTGATACTGCATTGTGGCTTTGATTTGCATTTCTCCAGTAATTAGCAGATGTGCCTGTTAGCCATCACTGTGTCATCTTTTGAAAAACTGGACCTCATTCTTTAAAGTTTGTTTAGTCATAAGGATTTATTAAGAACCCATTTCTTCCTGTTCATGAACCCATAGAATCTGTTTTTTCACTGCTTTTATCAAACTGAATAGGCGCATATTCCTCCCTCAACAACTAAGAATCTATCATGGATTCTGTGTGTTTTTTCTGTCTTACTGAATTTTGAGTTTCTTAAGAGCAAGCAGCATAAGTTTTCAATAATTAAACTTATTTTTAATTGTAGAATAATTGCTTTACAGTATTGTGTTCGTTTCTGCCAAACATCAACATGAATCAGCCATAGGTATACCTGTGTCCCCTGCCTCTTGATCTTACCTCCCTCGTCCCTCCCCACCCTACCCCTCTAGGTTGTTATAGAGCCCAGGTTTGAGTTCCCTGAGTCATACAGCAACCTCACTTTGGCTATCTGTTTTACATATGGCAATGTGTTTCCATGTTAACTTTGTTCATACAGCCCACCCTCTCCTTTCCCCCATCCATGTCCATGAGTCTATTCTCTGTGTCTCCATTGCTGCCCTGCAAATAGGTCATCAGTACCATCTTTCTAGATTCCATATTTATGTGTTAGTTTAGGTATTTGTTTTTCTCTTCCTGACTTACTTTGTTCTGTGTAATAGGCTCTAGGTTCATCCATCTCATTAGAAATGGCTCAAATGCATTCCTTGTTATGTCTGAGTAATAGTCCATTGTGGATATATACCACAGCTTTTTTATCTGTTCATCTGTCAATGGACATCTAGGTTGCTTCCATATCCTAGCTATTGTAAATAGTACTGCAGTGAACATTGGAGTACAGGTGTCATTTTCAGTTTTGGTTTCCTCAGGGCATATGGCTAGTAGTGCAATTACTGGGTCATATGATGGTTTTGGAGAAGGCAGTGGCACCCTACTCCAGTACTCTTGCCTGGAAAATCCTATGGATGGAGGAGCCTGGTGGCTCCATGGGGTCGCAAAGAGTCGGACATGACTGAGCGACTTCACTTTCACTTTTCACTTTCATGCATTGGAGAAGGAATTGGCAACCCACTCCAGTGTTCTTGCCTGGAGAATCCCAGGGACGGGGGAGCCTGGTGGGCTGCCATCTATGGGGTCGCACAGAGTCGGACATGACTGAAGTGACTTAGCAGCAGCAGCAGCATGGTGGTTTTATTCCTAGTTTTAAAAGAAATCTCTGTACTGTCTTCCATAAAGGGTGTATCAGTTTACATTTCCACCAACCGTGCAAGAGGGTTCCCTTTTCTCCACACCCTCTTCAGCACTTACTGTTTGTAAATTTTTTGATGGTGGCCATTCTAACTGGTGTGAGACTGACTCACTGTAGTTTTGACTTGCATTTCTCTAATAATGAATGATGTTGAGCATCTTTTCATGTGTTTATAAACCATTTCTATGTCTTCTTTGGAGAAACGTCTGTTTAGGTCTTTTGCCCAGTTGTTGGGTAGGTGTTTTGTTTTTCTCATATTAAGTTGTGTGAGCTTCTTGTATATTTTTTAAATTAATTGTCAGTTGTTTCAATTGCTATTATTTTCTCCCATTCTAAGGGTTGTATTTTCACCTTGCTTACAGTTTCTTTTGCTGTGCAAAAGCTTTTATGTTTAATTAGGTCCCACTTGTTTACTTTTGTTTTTATTTCCATTATTCTAGGAGGTGAATCATAGAGGATCTTGCTGTGGTTTATGTTACAGAGTGTTCTGCCTATGTTTTCCTCTTAAGAGTTTTGTAGTTTCTGGTTTTACATTTATGTCTTTAATCCATTTTGAGCTTTTCTTTGTATATGGTGTTAGGAAGTGTTCTAATTTTATTCTACATGTAGCTGTCCAGTTTTCCCAGCGCACTTACTGAGGAGACTATCTTTGCCCCATTGTATATTCTTGCCTCCTTTGTCAAAAATAAGGTGTCCATAGGTGTTTCTTGGGCTTATCTCTGGGCTTTCTTTGTTGTTCCATTGGCCTATATTTCTGTTTTTGTGCCAGTACCATACTGTCTTGATGACTGTAGCTTTGTAGTATAGTCTGAAGTTTCCTCCAGCTCCATTCTTCTTTCTCAAGATTGCTTTGATTATTCTGGGTCCTTTTTGCTTCCATATGAATTGTGAGATTTTTTTGTTCTAGTTCAGTGAAAACTGCCATTGGTAATTGGATAGGGATCGCATTGAATCTGTAGATTGCATTTGGTAGTTTAGTCATTTTCACAATATTGATTCTTCTACCTCAGAAACATGGAGTATCTCTCCATCTGTTTATGTCATCTTTGATTTCTTTTGTCAGTGTCTTATATTTTTCTGTATACAGCTCTTTTGTCTCCTTAGGTAGGTTTATTCCTAGATACTTTATTCTTGTTTCAGTGGTGAATGGGATTGATTCCTTAATTTCTCTTTCTGATTTTTCATTGTTAGTGTATAGAAATGCAAGTGATTTCTGTTTAATGATTTTTTATCCTGCAATGTTGGTAAATTCACTGATTAGCTCTAGTAAATTTCTTATAGTATCTTTAGGGCTCCATGTATCATTGTTGTCTGCAAACAGTGAGAGTTTTACTTTTTTTCTAATCTGGGTTCCCTTTATTTCCTTTTCTTCTCTGATTGCCATAGGTAGGACTTCCAAAAAATGATAGTGGTGAGAGTGGGCACCTTTGTCTTGTTCCTGATTTTAGAGGTAATGCTTTCAGTTTTTCCATTGAGAATAATGTTTACTCTGTGTTTATCATGTATGGCCTTTATTTTGTTGAGGTAGATTCCTTCTCTGCCCATTTTTTGAATTTTTATTTATTTTTTAATCATAAATGGGTACTGAATTTTGTCAAAGGCTTTCTCTGCATCTATTGAGAATATCATATGGTTTTTATCTTTCCTTTTGTTAAAACAGAGTGTCACATTGATTGATTTGTGTATATTGAAGGATCCTTGCATCCATGGGATAAACCCTACTTGACCATAGCAAGCACCATAATTTAAACATTTTTTGATACCAGCATTTTCTAACATTGCCTTGCATTTTGTAGATCAAATACCATTGGGGGCATTTAAATACCACTGGGGATATGGAATGGAGGGCTCCAGAAGAATATGGTCTTGTCTTTTTAAGTTTGTGGGATTATTCACCTGTGAAACTAAGCATGTAGAAAACTATTCCAGAATGTCTCCTGGAGACTACACATTCATCCCTAAACCAGAGAACAGAAGTATGCATTGTGCAGTGAGAAAAGTTTAATATGTTGCTTTTATTTTGAAAATTAGAATTACTGTTAGAAAGTTTGTTTTGCAAATTAATATTGTACAAGCTGATAAAAGAAACAGTGAATTGTAAATAGAAGAATATTGTGGAAATTTTGGCAGACAGGTATGTCAGTTAAGTATTTGCAATTGTATTCTCTCTTGTATACTTAGTACAGGATGATTCAGTGTAAGGAAGTTAATCTCCTTGGTGTTCATTTTTACTTATTAGCTGTCTTAAAGGTTGATGGCATTTTTAATCCTATTTAAATTTAGAGCAGGCCAATCAATAACATATTTGTAGTTGGTTAGTTGTATAATTTAATATTTTTAAAGATAATTTTAGAGGGCTAAAAGAGAAGGAAATGGCAACCCTTTCCAATATTCTTGCCTGGAGAATCCCATGTACGGAGGAGCCTGGTGGGCTACAGTCCACGGGGTCGCAAAGAGTCGGACACGACTGAGCGACTTCACTCACTCACTTCACTTAGAGGGCTATATATTTAAATTTATTTAATTTTAATTTTTTCTTAAAATGATAATGGATACATATTTGTAATGCTTTCTTAAAATTTTTTTTAAGTTAGATTAATAATAAAGATGAGCAAATGTCTTGACTGTGCCACAAATCCATGTATTATATTCATGCGGTCTTTGAAGTTTTGTTATTTGTTTCCAGTCTGCTCTGGTCTTGATGTAATACTTTATGTAAGATTCTTTTCTCTTAGTTCCATTTTGTGTTTGTAATTTTACTCCTGTTTGTTAGATTTGTCATTTTGCATCTGACTTTGGGTTCTGATTGCTTATCAAAACTCTAGTTTGGATCTGTTAAATTGATGCTTTTTTATTTTTCTACATTTTTCACATAGTACATCTGCCTGTTGAACTCTTGAAACTTAACTCAGGAGGCCTCAACCTTCTCTAGAGAGGAACCAGGGGTGAAGCTTACTGTACTCTGACTTCCTTTTGTAGTTTTGGTGCTGTACAGATTTACAGAAATGAGAAATCTCAGTCAAACTAAAAGGCAGTTTTTATGACAGCTATGTAACTGGTTAGAAATTATAGTGAGAAAAAGATCCCATGCACAATAGCTTTAAAAACTTCCCTTGTGGTCCAGTGGCTAAGACTCCACACTGCCAGTGCAAGGGCTCTGGGTTTGATCCTTGGTTAGGGAACTAGATCCCACCTGCTGGCACTAAGAGTTCACCTACTACAATTTTTTTTTTTTTTTTAAGATCTCACATGGTGCAACTAAAGCCAAATAAATAAATATTTCAAACAAACTTATAAATGAACTAGCAATTTACTTACAACTTTAGTGAGCTTCCCTGGTAGCTCAGTGGTAAAGAATCCACTTGCCATTGAAGGAGATGCAAGAGATGCAGTTTGATCCCTGGGTTGGGGAGATCTTCTGGAGAAGGGAATGACAATCCACTCTAGTGTTTTTGCCTAGAAAATTCCATGGGCAGACCATGGAGTTGCAAAGAGTTGGGGCACAATTGAGCGACTTAACACTTTCACTTACCACTTTATTAATGTTTTACACTTGCTAATAAGCCACCTTTCTGGGTGCCAGGTACTAGACATTTCCTTAGGAACAAGACGAGAAGACATTTCTCCCTGCTGGTGCTGCTGCTGCTAAGTCGCTTCAGTCGTGTCCGACTGTGCGACCTCATAGATGGCAGGCAGCCCACCAGGCTCCCCCATCCCTGGGATGCTCCAGGCAAGAACACTGGAGTGGGTACATTTCTCTCTAGAAGATCATAAAATCTCCTACAGAGCTAGAAATGCAAATGAATTACTTAAATTGCGTGGTGAATTGTTGTGAACTTAAAACTGCCCTAGGAAACTCAGTCAGGGGCTCTGTATCAACTTAGAGGGGTGGGATGGGTAGGGAGATGGGGGGGAGGTTCACGAGGGAGGGGATATATGTATACCTATGGCTGATTCATGTTGAGGTTTGACAGAAAACAAAATTCTATAAAGCCGTTATCCTTCA
This sequence comes from Bubalus bubalis, assembly GCF_019923935.1. Classification (NCBI taxonomy): domain Eukaryota; kingdom Metazoa; phylum Chordata; class Mammalia; order Artiodactyla; family Bovidae; genus Bubalus; species Bubalus bubalis. The sequence goes on from NC_059157.1 coordinate 177,470,608, forward strand.
ATTAAAAATAAATTAATAAAAAAGAAAAAGTAACAGAGTGGAGTGACAGAAGTAAAGAGCTGAAAGAAATTTGTGGAACTATTACTTACAAAATAATACATGATCACACACAGACACACACACACAGTACGCAGCAAAAGGTACTCTCAGTGGTACGTACAGCGTGGTATGAAAGCTTATTATAAGTGTGATTCTTAACCCTGCCTAGATTTCAAGAAGTTTAGAGCTTTCAAATTTGCTTCAGGAGGAGTAGGGTTTTATTGGGCATGAGGTAGTATTTGCACATGCACAGAAGCAGAAGAGAATTGGTTTTGTGAGAAATAACAAGCAGTTTGGAATTAGGAGTAAAGTAATGGAGAGGAGCAGTGAAAGTTGCGATCGTAGGAGAGTTTTAAGTTTCTTGCTGTTATCTCTTGGTTTTAGAGTTATAAGAACATAAAGTAATGGAAATATAAAAAGTAAAGGGAAAATGTGACTAGATGTGAAGAAGATAAGAAGGAAGAATTTGGGAAATAGTTTGAGGATGTTTATCATGGAACTGCATTTTCCAAGGGCAACATGTAAAGTTTTGGAAGAGTTTGGTCAAAACAGAAAAAAATTTGAAGCTCTTTGGATATGACAGGGGTCTTAATTTGGCTTGTCCTTTTCCCTTAGTGCCAGGACATTTTTCTGTGTGGTAGAGTTGTATGTGTGTATAAGATCACTTGTAGGGGGCTTTTTCAAACAACTTTCTTCCATTTCTCATATGCGCTGTTCCTCCATCTTATCCTTTAACCCCCTTGCTTGTCTTCTCACCTTCATCTGCCCAACATCTTAATGTCACTGCTAAATAAGTCAGTTACTGAGAATACTACTGTCAACTATTTTTGTGTTTGCTTTTAAAGAAAATGCTGCTGCTTTTGGTTTGTTAACTATCTGAGAATTCTCATGTTCAGTTTTGCAACTACTGCTTTTAAAAATGTATTTACATAATATACATGCATGGTCATATACTTTAATTGAACAAATTTTTACTAGGTTTCAGGCATTAAGAGTATGCTTTCATGTGTGCTAATTTGCTTCAGTCATATCTGACTCTGTGCGACCTTGTGGACTATAGCCCCTCCAGGCTCCTCTCTGTCCATGGGATTCTCCAGGCAAGAATACTGGAGTTGGTTGCCATGCCCTCCTCTAGGGGATCTTCCCAACTCAGGGATCAAACCCACATCTCCTGCATTGACAGGCGTGTTCTTTACCGCCAGTGCCACCTGGGAAGCCCCATTAAGAGTGTAACAGTGAGCAAAAAGAACAGGTACTTGGGCCTGCAGAGCTTTATGTTTTTATATACTTCTTTCTGTAGCTCAGTCTTAATATTTTTTAAAGTTACAGGCATTCTTCCAATTATTTCTCTCAGCAACCAAATGAAGCTTTTTTTTTTTGGGGGGGGGGGGGTTGCATTATTTCTGTTTGAGAGGTGAGAATACTGAGGCATGGTGAGTTACAGAGTTAGAAAGCTTAAGGCCCAGATGATCTGGATCCAGGGCCCAAATTCTTGAAGCCCTCTGCTATAATTCCTTTTGATTTTAAGGCTTTGTTACCTGGAGATGGTAAAAGAAGGGGATACTTTTTTAGAATATTTGAAGAGAAAAAGAGGACTAATGAACGAGTCAGCTTGCTGTTACCAGTGAACTGTCCCATTTAGCACGTAATCCAATTTTGGTGTAAGTTGTCTTGTCTCTTTAATATTTGAGATTTTGAGGATTAATGTTTTCTAAAGTTTATTACTCCTCCATATCCTGTGTCATAATAGTGCCTTTTTCCTATTGGCATCATCTTGTAGTAGGTATTGCTGTGTAACTTGGAGGTTTGAATTCTATTTTGGTATTCTTTTTATTCACTGAAATAACTAGAAAAAGTTTCTCATTTGTAGGCTACTTTTACTTAGAAAAGAGATTGGTACTTTGTTTTCTTGATTGAAATCTACTTAAATTCTTCATAGTATGATGTATACATTTATGTATTGGAAATTTTTTTTCTCTTAATATCTTTAATTTGCTATCATGAACATAGGTAACAATCATAATTCTAGTTAAAAGAGTAAATGAGTATAACATTTCTATGTTGGTACAGAGTAGTACTTCAGATCCCACCTGCAACATTCAGGATCTTCATTGCGAAAAACGCATGGGCTCTCTAGTGTGTGAGGGCTCAGTTGCCCTACAGCATGTGGGATCCTAGTTTGCTAGCCAGGGATTGAATCCTTGTCCCCTGCATTGCAGGGTGGATTCTTAAACTCTGGATCACTGGAGAAGTCCACAGTTTCAGAAACACTATTTGAATCATTGTTTTGCTTTGCAAATCATGTGTCACCCACTACCATCTACCACATGTGTATGTATATACACATTCACTGCTAAGAGATTCTCTAAGACAGCTCAGATAAAATTTTAGGAGTGATAAAATAGGGTCCTGAATTAATTAGATTGTAAGTCTGCCTGGAGAGTGAATTCCTCTGATTAAAGACTAGAACTTTGTACTCCACAGGTGATACTGCCTATAATTGGAAATAAGCTGTGCGATAGATACTGCTTTTTAACCCTTGTTCTTGAATCAGTTAATGAGAATTTATAAAACCGGGTGTTATTTAGGCAAGATACAGGCAGGTCATTATATTCTGAATTTTATTTTTCTTCCTGTCATCATCTTTGGCACAGTGCATGGTAAACAGATAGGGGCACTGCATATTTAAGTAGATGGGGCATTATGCCTCTGTATCTGTGTGTGTACACATGTGCTTAAATCCATGTGAGATCAGAAAATTGACCAAGGATATAAATTAACTCTGTGGAAAACTTTAATTGGCTAATAAGCTATTTACTATTTCTAAAAAAAAAGACTTTATTTTTAAGAGAAATTTTAGAATCACAGCAAAATTGAATGGAATATACAGAGACTATCCCATATATTCCTTGTCCCCAAGTACATACAGTCTCTTCCACTATCATCATCTTGTACCATAGCGATACATACGTGAGTTTAATTGATGAACTTACACTGACATGTCCTTATCACCCAGAGTGAACATTAGTGTTCACTTTTGGTGTTGTATAAACTATGGCTTTTTATAACTATATCATTATATGTGTCCATCATTATAGTATCATACAAAAAGTTTTACTGCTGTAAAAACCTTTTGTGCTCCACCTATTATCTCTTCTGCCCTGTAATCCCTGGCAACCACTGGTATTTTTAACGTCTCATAGTTTTGCCTTGTCAAGACTGCAGTGTAGTTGAAATCATGACGTATGTGGCAGTTTCAGATTGACTGCTTTCAGTTACTAATATGCATATGACTTTTCCTATGTCTTTTCCTGACTTGGTGACTCGTTCCTTTTAGTACTGAGTAATATTCCATTGTCTGCATGTACCACAGTTTATTTACCATTCATCTCCTGAAGAACATCATGGTTCCTTCCATGTTTTCACAATTTTGAATAAAACTACTAAACATCTTTATGTAGGTTTATGTGTGAAGATGAGTTTTTACTTCCTTTGGATATATACTTTGGAGCATGATTGCTGGAACATATGGTAAGAATATATGCAGTTTGTAAGAAACTGCCAGACTGTCATCCAAAGTTGCTATACCATTTTGCTTTCCTGCCAGCAGTGAATTTCTGTTGTTCCATTTACTTGTCAGCATTTGGTTTTGTCAGTCTTTTGGCTTTTCACCATTCTGAGTGTAGAAGTATCGTACTGTTTTTTATTTGCAGTTCCCTAATGACATAGGATGTTAAGTATCTTTTCGTATGCTTATATGCCAGCTGTGTAGTTTCCTTTTGAGGTGTTCGAGTCTTATACCCATATTTTAAGCAGGTTATTTGTTTTCTTATTGAGTTTTAACACTTCTTTATATATTTTGGATGCTTAAGATATTAGATTATAAACATATGGAAAATATTAAACAAAAATGTCTAGAGAAATATTATTTCCTTGTCTGTGACTTGTCTTTTCATTTTCTTGACAGTCCTTTGCTGAGCAGAAGTTTTAATTCTAGTAAGTCCAGTTCAACGATCATTTTCTCCTCATAGTTCGTGCCTTTGGTGCTGTATCTAAAAAGTCATCACCATATGCCTAAAAAATCATCACCATACCCAAGGTCATCTGGATTTTTCCATATGTTATTTTAAGAGTTTTACTTTTGAGTTTATATTTAGTTCTTTGATCCATGTTGAGTTAATTTTTTGAAGGGTTTAAATTCTTTTTCTTCCCACATGGATATCCAATTTTAACATCATATATTGAAAAGATGATGTTTTCTCCATTATATCACTTTGTTCAGTTGTCAAAGATCAATTGACTATATTTGGGTGGGTTGACTTCTGGGCTCTCTGTATTATTTTATTAATCTAGTTGTCTATTTTTTTTGTCACTATCATAGTCTTGATTGCTATAGACATATTAAAGCAAATCTTAAATTCAGATATTATCAGTCTTCTAATTTTGTTCTTGTTTTTGAATATTGTTTTGCCTCTTCTAGATCTTTTGCCCTCCAAATCAACTTTAGCACCAGTTTTCGATATATAGAAATTAACTTGTTATGCAGTCAACAAGGAATGTGTTGAATCTACGGACCAAGATGGGACTGACATCTTGACAATTTTGAGTCTTCCTATCTGAACCAGGAATAGCTATCTGCTTATTTAGTTCTTGGGCTTCTCAGGTGGCACAGTGGTAAAGAATCCACTTGCCAGTGCAGGAGATTCCAAGGACACAGGTTCCATCCCTGGGTTGGGAAGATTCCCCTGGAGTAGATAATGGTAACCTGCTCCAATATTCTTGTCTGAAAAATTTCATGGACAGAGGAGCCTGGTGGGCTATAGTCCATGGGATCACAAAGAATCAAGATGCAACTGAACACATATTTAGTTCTTAGATTTTTCATTGAAATTTTGGAGTTTTCCTTGTCTAGATCTTGTCCATATTGTTTTGGATTTATATTCAAATCTCTTTTTCCTGGTGCTGATGTAAATGGTTTGATGGATAGACAACATCACCAAATCAATAGACATGAATTTGAGCAAACTCTGGTAGATAGTGGAGGACAGAGGAGTCTGGTGTGCTTCAGTCCTTGGGGTCACAAAGAGTCAGACATGACATAGTGACTGAACAATGTAAATGGTGTATTAATTTCAAATTTCATTTGTTCATTTTATATATGAAAAATGGCTTTTTAGTTTTTTCAGGTTTTCTATATAGACAGTCATGTGATCTGCATACAAAGAAAGTTTGATTTCTTCCTTCCCGGTCTGTATACCTTTTATTTCCTTTTCTTATTGCTTTAGCTTGAATTTCTAGTACAGTGTTCAAAAGGAATGGTAAAAGATATCTTTGCTTTGTTCTTAAGAGGGCTAATTCTTCCCATTATGTATGTGTTAGGTGTAAGTTCAGGAAGTTCCCGTCTATTTTAGTTTAGTGAAAGTTCTTTTAAAAATTATGAATGTGTGTTGGATTTTATAAAATGTTTTTCCTGAATTTATTGATATGACTGTGTGGCTTTACTTCTTTGCCTCTTGTTGTGATGGGTTCCATTATTTGATTTTCAAATTTTAACTAGACATGTGTACCTGGGATAAAGGACGTTATTGGTGGCTCAGACGGTAAAGACTCTGCCTGCAATGCAGGAGACCAGGGTTCGATTCCTAGGTCAGGAAGATTCCTTGGAGAAGAAAATGGCAACCCAATCCAGTATTCTTGTCTGGAGAATCCCATGGACAGAGGAGCCTGGAAGGCTACAGTTCATGGTGTTCATTTCCAAGACAAACCATTCAGTATCACAGTAATCCAAGTCTATGCCCCAGTCACTGATGCTGAAGAAGCTGAAGTTGAACAGTTCTATGATGACCTAAAAGACCTTCTAGAACTAACACCAAAAAAAAAAAAAAAAAAGTCATTTTCATCATAGGGGACTAAAATGCAAAAGTAGGAAGTCAAAAGATACCTGGAGTAATAGATAAGTTTGGCTTTGGAGTACAAAATAAAGTAGGGCAAAGGCTAACAGAGTTTTGCCATGAGAATGCACTGGTCATAGAAACACCCTTTGCCAACAACACAAGAGATGGCTCGACACATGTACATCAGCAGATGGTCAGTACCGAAATCAGATTGAGTATATTCTTTGCAGCTGAAGATGGAGAAATTCTATACAGTTCACAAAAGCAAGACTGGGAGCTGAATGTGGCTCAGAGCATGAACACCTTACTGAAAAATTCAAACTTAAATTGAAGAAAGTAGGGAAAACCACTAGACCATTCAGGTATGACCTAAGTCAAATCCCTTACAATTACACGGTGGAAGTGACAAAGAGATTCACGGGATTAGTTCTGATAGAGTTCCTGAAGAACTATGAACAGAGTTTTGTGACATTGTTCAGGAGGCAGTGATCAAAAGCATCCCCTAGAAAAAAACATGCAAAGAGGCAAAATGGTTGCCTGAGGAGTCCTTACAAATACTGAGAAAAGAGAAGCTAAAGGCAAAGGAGAAAAGGAAAGATATACCCATCTGAATGCAGAGTCAAAGACTAGCAAGAAGAGATAAGAAAGCCTGCCTTATTGATCAGTGCAAAGAAATAGAGAAAAACAATAGAATGGGAAAGACTAGAGATCTCTTCAAGAACATTATAGAGAACCTGGAGCATTTCAGGCAAATACGGGCATAATAAAGGACAGAAATGGTATGGACCTAACAGAAGCAGAAGACATTAAAAAAAAAAAAGGGTGACGAGTACAAAGAAGAACCATACAAAAAAGATATTAATGACCCAGATAACCACAATGATGTGATCACTCACCTTGAGCGAAACATCCTGGAGTGTGAAGTCAAGTGGGCCTTAGGAAGCATCACTACAAACAAAGGTAGTGGTGTTGATGGAATTCCAGATGAACTATTTCAAATTCTAAAAGATGATGCTGTGAAAGTGCTGCACTCAGTATGCCAGCAAATTTGGAAAACTCAGCAGTGGCCACAGGACTGGAAAAGATCAGTTTTTATTCTAATCTAGAAAAGGGGAAGTGCCAAAGAATGTTCAAACTACTGCACAGCTGAACTCTTCACATGATAGCAGAGCTCAAAATTCTCCAAGTGAGGCTTCAACAGTATGTGAACTGAGAACTTCCAGATGTTCAAGAAATGTTCAAGATGTTCAGATGGATTTAGAAAAGGCAGAAGAACCAGAGATCAAATTGCCAACATTGGCTGGATCATTGAAAAAGCAATAGAGTTCCAGAGAAACATCTGGAACATCTGTTTTATTGACTACACCAAAGCCTTAGACTTTGTGGATCACAACAAACTATGGAAAGTTCTTAAAGAGATGGGAATACCAGATCACCTTGCCTGCCTCCTCAGAAACCTGTGTGCGGGTCAAGAAGCAATAGTTAGCACTGGACATGGAACAACAGACTGGTTCCAAATTGAGAAGGGAGTATATCAAGGCTGTATATTGTCACCCTACTTACTTAATTTACATGCAGAGTACATCATGTGAAATGCTGGATTGGATGAAGCATGAACTAGAATCAAGATTGCCATAATAGATATCAATAACCTCAGATATGCAGATGACAGCACCCTTATGGCAGAAAGTGAAGAAGAACTAAAGAGCCTTTTGATGAAAGTAAAAGAGGAGTGAAAAAGTTGGCTTAAAGCTCAACATTCAGAAAACTAAGATCATGGCATCCAGTCCCATCACTTCATAGCAAATAGATGGGGAAACCATCTAAACGGTGGCTGCAGCCATGGAATTAAAAGACATTTGCTCCTTGGAAGAAAAGCTATGGCTAACTTAGACAGCATATTAAAAAGCAGAGACATTACTTCGCCAACAAAGGTCCTTCTAGTCAGAGCTATGGTTTTTCCAGTAGTCATGTGTAGTTGTGAGAGTTGGACCATAAAGAAACCTGAGCGCCAAAGAATTGATGCTTTTGACCTGTGGTGTTGGAGAAGACTCTTGAGAGTCCCTTGAACTGCAGGGATGTCAAACCAGTCCATCCTAAAGGAAATCAGTCCTGAATTTTCATTGGAAGGACTGATGCTGAAGCTTCAATATTTGCTACCTGATGCTAAGAACTGACTCATTGGAAAAGACCTTGATGCTGGGAAATATTGAAGGCGGGAGGACAAAGGCTGACAGAGGATGAGATGGTTGGATGGCATTACTGAATCAATGGGCGTGAGTTTGAGGAAGCTCTGAGAGTTGGTGATGGACAGGAAAGCCTGGAGTGCTGTAGTTCATGGGATTGCTCATGAGTGAGCAGCTGAACTGAACTGTACATGGGATAAATCTCGCTTGTGGTACATACTTTTTAAAATACATTTAAAATTTTTGATTTGCTATTACTTTGTTGATGGTTTTGTATCTGTGTTGATGAGAGAGAGAGTGGTCTGTAATTTTCTTGCAGTGTGTTTGTCTAATTTTGATGTTAGGGTAATACTGTCTCATAAAATGAGGTAGGAAATATCTCCTCTCCTTTCATCTTTTGGAAGATATGGTAGAGACTTGGTTATAGCTTCTTCCTTAAATGTTAGAATTTGCCAGTGAACCTATCTGGGTTTGGTTCTTTATGTCGTGGCAGGTTTTAAAACATGGATGCAGTTTCTTTTATAGATATAGGCCAGTTTATATTGCCTGTTTCTTGTGAGTTTTGGCATATTTTATCTTTCAAATATTGGGTCCATTTCATCTCTGTTTCACATCTTGTGAGTATACTCATGGTATTCTGTTATTACCCTTTTTGTGTTGTCGTTTTCTGTAATGATAGTCCATTTTTTATTTCTGATATTGTGTCCTTTTTTCTTAGTTAGCCTAGGTGGATGTTTATTAATTTTTATAGATCTTTTCAAAGAACCAGTATTTGGTTTTAGTCACTTCCATCATTGTTGACTTACTATTGTACAACTTCTTTGCCTTTTGCTCTAGTTTTTATTATTTCTTTTCTAATGCTTAGTTTTTATTTGCTTTGTTCTCCCCTGCCCCCCACCTCGCCCCCCCAGTTTCCTAGGTTGGAAGATTAGACGATTGATTTTAGATTGTCTTCTTTTCTGCTACATGCAGACAGTGCTATAAATTCTCTGTAAGCTGCTTTGGCTGCATCCTAAAAATTTTGATGAGTTGTATTTTCATATTCATTCAGTTTTAAATTTAATGTTTTAAAATTTCTGATGAGATTTCTCCTTTGACTCGTGCTATTTAGAAGCATGTTGTTTAATTTCCAGGTGTTTTGTGATTTTTCCAACTATCTATTAATGATTTCTAATTTAATTCCATTGTAGCCTGAGAGCATGCATTGTATGATTTCTGCTTTTCCAAATTTGTTAAGGAATTTTTTATGGTCCAGAATGTTATCTGTTCTGATGAATGTTCCATGTGAGCTTGAGAGAAATGTGAATTCTGCTGTTGTTGAATGAAACAGTTTATAGATGTCAATTAAATACAGTTGATTGATCGTGTTATAGAGTTCACTTGTGTCTTTATTGATTTTCTGCCTGCTTTTTACTATTTTTGTTGCCGTTCTTTATCCCTCAGAAGTTTGACAAAATGAGAGGAACAGCTCTTTTACATTCTGTTTTGAGCGTGAGAACTGATGGGAGAAGTGAAAGAGTTAGGAGCCCTGAGAAGAAGTGCTCAGCTTAGAAGATAACCTTGGGAATGATGAGAAATGTACCTTTAGAGTGTGTGTGTGAGAGAGAGAGATATGTATGTGCTTTTTCAGGTGTAGTATCTTTCCAGGTGGCTCAGTGGTAAAAACTGCCTGCCAGTGCAGGATATTTGCATTTGATCCCTAGTCAGGAGGATCCTTGGAGGAGGGCAAGGCAACTCATTCCAGTATTTTGGCCTGGAAAAAATCCCATGCACAGATGAGCCTCATGGGCTATAGTTGGGTCACAAAAAATTAGACACAGCTGAGCACGCATGCATCTTTAAAACCAACATAATTCAGAAAGAATGGGGAATATTCTTTATTGAAAGTGAAATTTAGCACAGTGTCTAGCATGTAGGTAGATGGTTTAATGAATGTTGGATGTTCTCAGTAAAGAGAAAAAAACAATACCAAGTTAGTTATAGAGTGATACCAATTTATGGGTGACTACCTATAAAAATGAAATAGAGGACTATATGACCAATGATAAATTTATAAGATTTCTGGAATGACAAGAGAAATGTTTAGAATGGCTTATGAAAAATGTAGTAAGTACAAACAGGAGTGTTTTGTTTTTTTGATTGCTTAACTGATTTTAATAACATGACATAAAGCCCCTACACTTGATATAATTGTTATGCAAAATACATAGATGAATACTGTCTTCTTTTAAAAATATAAAATAAATAAGCAAGACGTGAAAATAGGCAAGTTTCCATTAAATAAATGAAAAATTTTAAAAAAGTTTTTCTTTCCATTTCATTTGAAGAAGGGAAATTATCATTTTAAACAAAATACAAGTTTATTAAACAAACTAAAAAATTATATAAAATGTTTAACTTTCATCAGCTTCAAGGTTTATGTTACTCCCAGATTTTGCATGTAACTGACAGAAGATGAGATGGTTTGGATGGCATCACTGACTCAATGGACGTGGGTTTAGATAGACTCTGGGAGTTGGTGATGGACAGGGAGACCTGGCTTGCTGTGATTCATGGGGTTGCAAAAAGAGTTGGACATGACTGAGCAACTGAACTGAACTTTCAAATCTGCTAACACCCACTGAATTGATTCCATTCTGGATTCTAAGGCATCAGTTTCTTCTTGCAAATTTTTCTTTGCTTCTTCTAACATTTCTTGTGTTTCTTCTTGAGAATGATTAATGAAAACATCGCCAATCTGATAAGGTATCATTAAGCAGTCGTCATCTGCAAGCATGATGTCCTCACAGACATCTTCTAAATTTTGGAGTTGTTTCTTTTTTTACTTCTATTTCTTCCTTCAGCTCTGTGATTCTATTTGTATTCTGTGCAAATTTTTTTTATCTTTGTTGATCTTCAAAAGTGACATTGACATCTTCTGCAGCCGTCTTCTTCATGGTGGCTGCCATCTTGGTAAACATGAGTTTTAAAGCTATGATTAGAACAGAAATAAGATTAAGGGATGGTAAAATGTTAAGTGAAAAATTGGTATGCATCATTTTTATATACCTTCTCCACCAAGGGAAATTTTTTTCCTTGAGAGCTGTAGAGAGCCAAATATATAGGTTTATAAGACAAAGTTGGTTGTGTTTAGTAAAATGAGACTTAATTAAAAATGGGGAATAGAGAATAAGAGTGCATTGGGTTATTTTACTTAAGTAAAGTACTCATAAAATGAGATTCTCAAAATTTTGCAGATGTCCTGAAACCATCACTAGACCTCTTGTTTCTTGATCCCAAAACCTGGTGTTCATATATGCTAAGTCACTTCAGTTGTGTCTGACTCTTTGCAGCTCAGTGGACCATAGCCCATCAGGCTGCTCTGTCCAGGCAAGAATACTGGAGTGGGTTGCCTCGCCCTCCTCCAGGAGATTTTCCTGACTTCAAGGATTGAACTCATATCTCTGATGTCTCCCTCATTGGCATGCGGGTTCTTTACTACTAGTGCCACCTGGGAAGCCCCTAAGGAAAAAAAAAACCTAGCAGTGGACTTTACTCTCTGAGCAGGAATATTAAATGCAGGAAGGTAAGCTGAGTGTTCTGCCTTTTAATGTTGTATTGGTATAAAACTAAAGCTATAGTAGGTTTATGCTTAGCTGCTCAGTTGTGTCCGACTCTTGCAACCCCACAGATTGCAGGCCTCCAGGCTCCTCTGTGCATGGGGTTTCCCAGACAAGAATACTGAAATGGGTTGCCATTCTGTTCTCCAGGGGATCTTCCCACCCAGGGATCAAACGCAGGTCTCCTACATTGCACGTGGATTCTTTAAGAGCTGAACTACCAGGGAAGCCCCATACTGTGTTTATGTAAGTTTAAAGTATATATTAAAATGTTTTTCTGATTAAGGAAGACAGATCCTTAAGGATCTAAATACACTTATGACACATAAGTATTAACAAATGGTATAGAATTTCCACAGTGCTTTTTCCAAGTAAAAAATGTAAATTGCATATAAACATGTAAAGCATTCCATATTTGTATTTCTTATTAAACTTGTGTAAGTTTGTATACTTACAGAAATCAGGTATTTTGTTTCTTCTCACTTTTTTCTTTTTCAAAATATTGTAGTTACTCATTTTAGTTCCTTTCCGTTTTGAGAATTATCTCAGTTATTTGAGATTTTATTTGAGAATTAAATGAGTTTCTGCAGACGATCCTGGTTGGATTTAGAAGTTAGTTGTCGTTTGGGTATGTTGTTCAACCCCCAGATTCTGTTATGCTGTCGCTTTCTAGTCAGTCCTCTTTTACCCCAGTCTCTAACAACCACTGGTCTGTTCTGTTCTCTGTGGTTTTCTCAGTGTCTTGTAAGTGGAATTCTACAGTAAGTACATAGTCTGTGTACTTGAGACTCATTTAATTGTTGAATAGTATTCCATCTTGTGAATGTGCTAATCGTATAATTATAATCTTTTAATTAAGGATAGTTTGGAGATGTTTGGACTTCCCTGGTGGCTCAGACGGTAAAGCGTCTGCCTAAAATGCGGAAGACCCAGGTTCAATCCCTGGGTTGGGAAGATCTCCTGGAGAAGGAAATAGTAACCCACTCCAGTATTCTTGCCTGGAAAATCCCACGGACTGAGAAGCCTGATAGGCTACAGGGCACGGGGTCGCAAAGAGTTGGATGCAACTGAGCGACTTCACTTTCACTTTCACTTTGGGGATGTTTACAGTTTCTGGCAGTTATGAATAAATTACTACGAGCATTTGATTATTAATGCACCTTTTTTTTTTTTTGTAAGAACATAAGCTTTCTTTGAACTTTGCCACCTAGGAGTGGCATTGCTTTCAGTTCCCTTCAGTTCAGTCACTGAGTCGTGTCCTACTCTTTGCGACCCCATGAACCTCAGCACGCCAGGCCTCCCTGTCCATGACCAACTCCTGGAGTTCCCTCAGACTCATATCCATGAGTCGGTGATGCCATCTAACCACCTCATCCTGTGTCGTCCCCTTCTCCTCCTGCCCTCAATCTTTCCCAGCGTTAGAGTCTTTTCACATGAGTCAGCTCTTTGCATCAGGTGGCCAAAGTATTGGAGTTTCAGCTTCAACATCAGTCCGTCCAGTGAACACCCAGCACTTATCTCCTTTAGGATGGACTGGTTGGATCTCCTTGCAGTCCAAGGGACTCCTATTAAGAGTCTTCTCCAACACCACAGTTCAAAAGCATCAATTCTTCAACACTCAGCTTTCTTTATAGGCCAACTCTCACATCCATACATGACTACTGGAAAAACCACAGCCTTGACTAGACAGAGCTTTGTTGACAAAGTAACGGATCTGCTTTTTAATATGCTGTCTAGGTTGGTCATAACTTTGCTTCCAAAAGAGTAAGTATCTTTTAATTTCATGGCTGCAATCACCATCTGGAGTGATTTTGGAGCCCGCCCAAATAAAGTCAACCACTGTTTGCACTATTTCCCCATCTATTTGCCATGAAGTGATGGGACCAGATGCCATGATCTTAGTTTTTAGTTTTCTGAATGTCGAGCTTTAAGCCAACTTTTTCACTCTCCTCTTTCACTTTTATCAAGAGGCTCTTTAGTTCTTCACTTTTCTGCATAAGGGTGGTGTCATCTGCGTATCTGAGGTTATTGATATTTCTCCCGGCAATCTTGATTCCAGCTTGTGCTTCCTCCAGCCCAGCGTTTCTCATGATGTACTCTGCATAGAAGTTAAGTAAGCGGGGTGTCAATATGCAGCCTTGACGTACTCCTTTTCCTATTTGGAACCAGTCTGTTGTTCCATGTCCAGCTCTCACTGTTGCTTCCTGAACTGCATACAGGTTTCTGAAGAGGCATGTCAGGTGGTCTGGTATTCCCATCTCTTTCAGAATTTTCCACAGTTTATTGTGATCCACACAGTCAAAGGCTTTGGCGTAGTCAATAAGGCAGAAATAGATGTTTTTCTCGAACTCTCTTGCTTTTTCGATGATCTAGTGGATGTTGGCAATTTGATCTCTGGTTCCTCTGCCTTTTCTAAAACGAGCTTAAACATCTGGAAGTTCACAGTTCATGTATTACTGAAGCCTGGCTTGGAGAATTTTGAGTGTCACTTTACTAGCGTATGAGATGAGTGCAATTGTGCAGTAGTTTGAGCATTCTTTGGCATTGCCTTTCTTTGGGATTGGAATGAAAACTGACCTTTTCCAGACCTGTGGCCACTGCTGAGTTTTCCAAATTTGCTGACATATTGAATGCAGCATCATCTTTTAGGATTTGAAATAGGTCAACTAGAATTCCATCACCTCCACTAGCTTTGTTCATGGTGATGCTTCCTAAGGCTCACTTGACTTCACATTCCAGGATGTCTGGCTCTTGTTGAGTGATCACACCATCATGATTATCTGGGTTATGAAGATCTTTTTTGTATAGTTCTTCTCTGTATTCTTGCCACATCTTCATAATATCTTCTGCTTCTGTTAGGTCCCTGCCATTTCTGTCCTTTGTTGAGCCCATCTTTGCATAAAATGTTCCCTTAGTATCTCTAATTTTCTGTAGAGATCTCTAGTTTTTCACATTCTGTTTCTTTGCATTGATCGCTGAGGAGGGCTTTCTTATCTCTCCTTGCTATTCTTTGGAACTCTGCATTCAAATGGGTATATCTTTCCTTTTCTCCTTTGCTTTTCGCTTATTTTCATAGCTATTTGTAAGGCCTCCTCAGCCAGCCATTTTGCTTTTTTTTCATTTTTCTTGGGGATGGTATTGATTCCGGTCTCCTGTACAATGCCGCAAACCTCTGTCCATAATTCATCAGGCACTCTTATCACATCTAGTCCCTTAAGTCTATTTCTCACTTCCTGTGTATAATCATAATGGATTTGATTTAGGTCATATCTGAATGGTCTAGTGGTTTTCCCCACTTTCTTCAATTTAAGTCTTAATTTGGCAATAAGGAGTTCATGATCTGAGCCACAGTTTCCTCCCGGTCTTGTTTTTGCTGAGTGTATAGAGCTTCTCCATCTTTGGCTGCAACAAATATAATCAGTCTGATTTTGTTGTTGAACATCCGGTGATGTCCACGTGTAGAGTCTTATCTTGTGTTGTTGGAAGATGGTGTTTGCTATGCCCAGTGCTTTCCCTTGGCAGAACTTTATTAGCCTTTGTCCTGCTTCATTCTGTACTCCAAGGCCAAAATGCCTGTTAAGTCCAGGTGTTTCTTGACTTCCTACTTTTGCTTTCTAGTCCCCTATAATGAAAAGGACATCTTTTTTCGGTGTTAGTTCTAAAAGGTCTTGTAGGTCTTCATAGAACCATTCAACTTTAGCTGCTTAGTTACATATTAATAGTTAGTGTCTGGTTACTAGCTGTTTTTCAAAGGGATTGTGCTATTTTTCCATTTCTTCCAGCTATGTTATGTATGAATTTTCCAGCTGTTTTGACTCCTTACCAACACTTGAAATGGTCTTTTTAATTTTGGTCATGTTAATATGTATGTAGTAGTATCTCATTTCAGTTCCAGTTTCCATTTCCCTAATGAGAAGATCACCTGGAGAAGGAAATAACAACCCACTCCAGTATTCTTGCCTGGGGAATCCCATGAACAGAGGAGCCTAGTGGGCTATAGGCCATTGGATCACAAAAGAGTTGGATAGAACTTAATAGACTAAAA
The DNA here is from genome assembly GCF_019923935.1 of Bubalus bubalis. Classification (NCBI taxonomy): domain Eukaryota; kingdom Metazoa; phylum Chordata; class Mammalia; order Artiodactyla; family Bovidae; genus Bubalus; species Bubalus bubalis. The sequence continues at coordinate 177,486,371 of NC_059157.1, forward strand.
CAACAAAACAATGGTAAAGAGCATCCACTGGAGATATATGTTACCCTTTTATGTTCTTTGTTGAAGTGTCTGTTCAAATCCTTCACCTATGGGAAAAAAAGGAACTGTTTTCTGTCTTATATTTGACGTTTGAGTTTTCTTCCTATAAGTTCTTTTTCAATTACATGATTTGAAAGTATTTTCTCTTAGTGTATGACTTTTTAAAATCTCTCACATGTCTTTTTCAGAGAAAAAAGATTAAGTCCAGTTGTCTCTTTTTTGTTTCTTTTTATGAATGATACTTTTGGTGTCAACATGTAAGAACTCATTACCTAACCAGAGATGACAAAGCTTTTCACATATTTGTTATATTCCATTTTGTGATTATAGCCATCCTCAAAACTGGAAAATGTTATTGCATTCTGGTTTTGATGTGCATTTCTCTAACAAGTTGAGCCTCAACTCTTGATGTGCTTATTGGCCAATAATATATCTTCTTTGGAGAAGTGTCTGTTTGAGTCCTTTGACCATTTTAAAAAGATATATTATTTATTTTTGGTTGTGGTGGGTCCTTGTTGCTGCAGGCAGCATCCTCAAGTTGTGGTGAGCTGAAGCTCCTCTTTGTTGTGGTGCGTGGGCTTCTCCTTATCCTGGCTTGTCTTGTTGTGGAGCATGGGCTTCAGATTCTCGAGTGTAGTAGTTGCAGCTCACAGGCTCTAGAGCACAGACTCAGTAATTGTTGTGCAGAGGCCTAGTCGCTCCAAGGCATGTGGGATCTTCCAGGACGAGGGGATGAACCTATGTCCCCTGTGTTGGCAGGTGGACTTCCAACCACTGAACCTCCAGAGAAGTTCTGACAATTTCTTTTTAACTGGGTTGTTTTTTTTTTTTTTTTTTTTGGTGTAATTGGATAGTAAGAAATTACAGTGGACTCTTGAACAGCATGAATATGAATTATGTGAATCCACTTAAACATAGAATTTTTTCAATAAATGCATCCAGTAGTACTAAACACAGTCTACAGTTGGTTGAATCTGTGTCTGCATAACTGGATGTAGAGTGCCATCTGTGAAGTTATATGTGATTTTTCAACCATATGGGTGGTTGAACCTTATAAGCCCTGTGTTGTTCAAGGGTCATCTTTGTATTCTGGGTACTAGATTCTTATCAAATAAATGATTTCCAAATTTTTTTTTACTATCCTTTGGTTGCCTTCTGACTCTGTTGATAAAGTCCTTTGATGCAGAAAAGTTTTTTTATATTGATGAAATCTATCTTATTTTTTCTTTTGTTGCCTGTGCCTTTGGTGTCACAGCCAAGAAATCATTTCCAAATCTACTATCATGATGCTTTTGCACTAGTTTTTCTTTAAGAAGTTTTATAATTTTTTTACACTTAGATGTTTGGTCCATTTTCAGTTGATTTTTGTGCATGATGTAAGACCAGGATTCAATTTCTTTTTTTCCTGTATGTGAATATCTATACTTCCCAGCACCGTTTTTTTTTGAAAAGACAGTGTTTCCCTTATTTGCATGATCTTGGTTTTCTTGCCAGAATCCATTTGACCAAATATGTGAGGATTTATTTCTGGAAGTGGTTTTCTTTTGGTTTGTATGTTTGTCTCTATACTTGTATCACAGTGTTTTGATTACTGTCACTTTGTGGTGAAATTTGATCTCTAGAAGTGTGAGACTTCCAAATTTGGTCTCTCTTTCCAAGATCATTTTGGCTTTAAAGGTCCTTTCCATGAGATTCCATAAGAATTTCGGATGAGATTTTCTGTATAAAAGAATTAAGATTTTGAAAAGTACAATATTGAATCTGTAGATTGCTTTGAGTACCTAGTGGCATCCTTATAATATTGTCTTCCCATCTGTGAACAAATCTTTTACCTTGGTTAAATTTCTTTTTTAAATGTTTCCTTTATTCTAATGCAACTGTAAATGTAATTTTCTTCCCTTTCATTTTTTTTAATGGTCACTGTACAAAAACAGTGTTTTGTGGTTGATTTTTTATCCTCTCACATTGTTAAACTTATTAGTTCTAAAAAAGAATTCATTTTTGTATGTTGTCTTCCACCTACAAGTTTTTTTCAACTTGTTCAGTCGCTTAGTTGTGTCCAACTTTTTGCGACCCCATGGGCTGCAGCCCACCAGGCTTCCCTATCGCTCACTATCTCCATGAGGATGCTCAGACTCATTTCCATTGAGTCAGTGATGCCATTTTCAACTAGTCTTTGGCTATTGTCGATTCCTTAAGATTTTCTATATATTAAGGGTTATATATAGAATAAAGATAGTATCACTTCTTTTCCTACTTGGATGTGATTTATGTCTCTTTCTTGCATAATTGTTCTGCTTCAACATACACCAATTTGTTGAAAACCATGGTAAAAATGAACATTGTTGACTTCTTGATTTTAGAGGGGGTAGCTTTTATTTTAGTCGTTCAACAGAGTATGAAGTTAGTTACTTGTTTTTCATAAATGCCCTTTATTATATTAAGAAAGTTCCATTCAGTTTCCTAGTTTTTATCATGAAGTAATGTTTTGGCTCCTTAGTGTCTCTTGAGATTTTGTGAAATGCTTTTTGTCTTAATTTGAGATGATTTTGTGGTTTTTACTTTCTAATAATGTATCGTATTACATTGATTTTCTAATGTTGGACAACTTTGGCATTCTTGGGTAAGCCCCCCTTCCCCATGGTATGTATTATATAATATGTAGTTGTATGTTTGCTATTTGAAAATTTTTGCACTTATATTTCAGAGAAGGCAATGGCACCCCACTCCAGTACTCTTGCCTGGAAAATCCCATGGACGGAGGAGCCTGGTGGGCTGCAGTCCATGGGGTCGCTAAGAGTCAGGCACGACTGAGCGACTTCACTTTCACTTTTCACTTTCATGCATTGGAGAAGGAAATGACAACCCACTCCAGTGTTCTTGCCTGGAGAATCCCAGGGACTGGCAGGGGCCTGGTGAGCTGCCGTCTATGGGGTCGCACAGAGTTGGACATGACTGAAGTGACTTAGCAGCAGCAGCACTTATATTTATAGGAGAAATTGTTCTGTAGGTTTTTTTTTGGGGGGGGGGAGGGTGCTGTGTTTGGCTTTTATATAGAAGAAATGCTGGCTTTATAGATTGAGTTAGGAAATCTTCCTCATATATTTTTAGGAAGACTTTGAGAATGATCATTGTTATTTATTTAAATTGCTTGTAAAATTCATTAGTGTAACCATCTGATTCTGGACTTTTTTGTTAGCAGGTTTTGATAGCTGATTCTCTTTGAATGTTACAGGTTTGTTCTAATCTTTTACTTTTCCTTGAGCCATTTAATATAGGTTATGCAGTTTATTGGCATATAATTTTTTCCTATTCTCTTATAATCTTTTTTGTTTCTATAAGGTTTTTAATTCTAGAAATTTAAGAAAGGTGGGAATTTATAAATAAATAAATATGTAAATTTAAAATTCCTTTAATCAGATCCTGTTAGGAAACACTTGCAGGCTCTATAGCAATAGTTCTCAAAGTGTGGTTCCCCACCAGCAATTTCAGTATCACCTTGGCACAGTTAAAAATGCAGAATCTTGGAAATTCTTTGAAAGTCCAGTGCTTAGGACTCTGTGCTCTCACTGCCAAGGGCATGGGTTCAATCCCTGGTCAGGGGACAGATGCAGCAAACTGCATGGCGTGGCTATAAAAAAAAAAGAACTGTAGATTCTTGAGTTACACCCCATACCTACTGAATCAGACCCTGGGCATGGGATCCAGCAGTTGTATTCCAACAAGACTTTCAGGTAATTCTGATACACACCAAAGTTTGAAAAACCCCAGTGCAGAGCTTTCCTGAATGTTCCTAGTATTCCCTAAATGGAGACCTGGTCCCCTCAGCCCTCAGGAGCAGAACCCCTAGGAGTATTCAAAGCCTCCAAGCCATAGTCTCCAGCATCAGTGGCAGACAGAGAATGAGCATCGTATCAGCACGTCCTGTCCCTCCTCATTCTACCATCTGCTTGTCTGCTTCAGTCATCTGAACAAAGGCCATGTAACTGTGGGAGGAGCTCGTATCTCTTCACCCAGGGCAGCTGCACAGGGCTTAGGAGCCAGTTGGCATGGGGCTCAGATCAGGATGGCAGGGTGGGGCTCCTGTAGGCTCAATGATAGGTAGAGGTCCTGATGTCAAGTCTTCATGTAGGTTGAATTCCTGGATGAATTCAGTTCAGTTCAACCCTAAGTTCTTTTTAGTATTCTACACGCCAGCTGCATGATGACACCTTTGACAGTGCACACACTTTCATGAAGTTAGACCTTCATTAATTTGAAATACTTGATACGAAAATGTTCCATTAGAGGGAATTTGTTGGTGGTTCAGTGGTTAGAGTTCCACATTTCCACTGCCAGGGCCATGGGTCCGATCCCTGGTGAGGGAACTACTAGTGTTGGAGAGGTTGGAGGCATGAATCAGCAGTGGCTTACTGTGGGAACCTATTTCTCTGTAAGGTTGATAGTAATATTACTGCTTTAATTTTTGAGTGTGGTTATTTGCATCTTCTCTCTTTTTTACTTACTGAGTCTGAAAGTTTGTCAGTAATGTCAATACATTTTAAAAAGTCAAATTTTAGCCTTATAAATTCTGTTATTTCTCTACTCTTGTTTATTTCTTCTTTTATTTTTATTATTTCATAAATTTGCTGCCTTCAGGTTTAACTTGGGCTTCCCAGGTGGCACTAGAATCTGCCAGCCAATGCAGGCGACATGAGAGAAGCAGGTTCGTGTCTGGGTCAGGAAGATCCTCTGGAGTGGGGGCATGGCAACCCACTCCAGTATTCTTGCCTGTAAAATCTCATGGACAGAGGAGCCTGGCGGACTACAGTCCATTGGGTCGCAAAGAGTCAGACATGACTGCAGCGATGTAGCATGCACACAGGTTTAATTTGCTCTTCATTAAGGTAGAGAGTTAGATTATTGAATTCATACATTTCTTTTTAATGTGGGGGTTTACAGTTATATTTCCCTCTGAGCACTGCTTTTGGTGTGTCTCATAAATTTTGACATATAATGTCTTTGTTTTCACTAGTCTCATAGTATTCTAATTTGTCATTTCTTCTTTAACTCAGTAATTTAAGAGTATGCTGTTTAGTTTCCACATATTTGCAAATTTTCCAGTTTCTCTCCTGTTACTGATTTCTACTTCCTTTGCTTTCTGCTCTAAGAATACAGTTTCTGTGATTTCAAGCTTTTAAAAGTTGCTGGGACTTTTTTGTGGCCTAATCAGCTATGCTGTAGAAGTTGTATGTGCACTTGAGAAAAGGGTGTATTCTGTTTTTGGGTGGAGTGTTCCTTATATGTCTATTAGGTCTGTTTGATATATGGTATCTGTTGTTCAAGTCCTCTATTGCCTTATTAATCTTATGTCTGGTCTTGGGGTTTTTTTTTTTTTTTTTGGAAAGTGGTGTATTGAAATCACCAACTGTGGCCACAGTCCATGGGGTTGCAAAGAGTCCGACACAACTGACTGACTGAGCGTGCACTCTTGATAAGGAAAGACTTTTGACACTATGCTTTTTTTTTTTTCTTTCTTGCTTGTCTTATATCTTCATTTTTCTTTAACTTTGTATTGGGGTGTAGCTGATTAACAAACAATAGTGTGATATTTTCAAGTGAACAGCAAAAGGACTTAGCCATACACATAAATGTTTCTATTGTCCCCCAAACCCCGCTCCCATCCAAGCTGGCACGTAACATTGAGTAGAGTTCCATGTGCTGTACAGTAGGTCCTTGTTGGTAATGCATTTTAAATACAGCAGTGTGTATATGTCCATCCCAAACTCCATAATTATCCCTTTCTCCCATCCCTGCCCTGGCAATGAGAAATTTGTTCTCTAAGTCTGTGAGTATCTGTTTTGTACGTTAGTTCATTTGTATCATTTCTTTTTAGATTCCACATAAAAGGGATGTTATATAATATTTCTGTGTGACTTAGTTCACTCAGTATGACATTTTGTAGGTCCATCCATGTTGTTGCCAATGGTGTTAATTCATTCTTTTTAATGGCTTAGTAATATTACATTGTGTGAAATACTACATTGTGTGTTTGTGTGGTGTGTCCACATATATATACACACCATTTTCTTTATCCATTCCTCAGTCATTGGACATTTAGTTTGCCTCCATGTCTTGGCTCGTTCAAAATGAGGCAGGGAGTACCCCAAGGCTGTATGTTGTCACCCTGCTTTTTTAACTTACATGCAGAGTAATCATGTGAAACTCAGGGCTGGAAGAATCACAAGCCGGAATCAAGATTGCCAGGAACAATACCAGCAATCTTAGATATGCAGATGATACTACTCTAGTGGCAGAAAGCAGAGAAGAACTAAAGGGCCTTTTGATGAGGGTGAAAAAAGGGAGTGAAAAACCTGGCTTAAAACTCAGCATGCAAAAGACTAAGATCATGGCATCTGGTCCCATCACTTCATCGCAAATAGATGGAGAAAAAAGTGGAAACAGTGACATTTTCCACTGGGTTCCAAAATCACTGTGGACAGTGACTGCATCCACGAAATTAAAAAGCTCTTACTCCTTATAAAGAAAGCTATGACAAACCTAGAAAGTGTATTAAAAAGCAGAGATACCACTTTGCTGACAAAGGTCCATATAGTCAAAGCTGTGGTTTTTCCAGCTCAGTTCAGTCGCTCAGTCGTGTCCACCTCTTTGCGACCCTATGGACTGCAGCATGCCAGGCCTCCCTGTCCATCACCCAACTTCCGGAGTTTACTCAAATTCATGTCCATCGAGTCAGTGATGCCATCCAACCATCTCCTCCTCTGTTGTCCCCTTCTCCACCTGCCTTCAATCGTTTCCAGCATCAGGGTCTTTTCCAATGAATCAGTTCTTCACATCACGTGGCCAAAGAATTGGAATTTTAGCCTCAGCATCAGTCCTTCCAATGAATATTCAGGACTGATTTCTTTTAGGATGGACTAGTTGGATCTCCTTGCAGTCCAAGGGACTCTCAAGAGTCTTTTCCAACACTACAGTTCAAAATCATCAATTCTTTGGCTCTCAGCTTTCTTTATATATAGTCCAACTCGCACAAACATACATGACTATTGGAAAAACCATAGCTTTGACTAGACAGACTTTTGTTGGCAAAGTAATGTCTCTGCTTTTTAATATGCTGTCTAGGTTGGTCCTCACTTTCCTTCCAAGGAGTAAGCGTCTTTTAATTTCATGGCTGCAGTCACCACGTGCAGTGATTTTGGAGCCCAAAAAAATAAAGTTAGACACTGTTTCCACTGTTTCCCCATCTGTTTGCTATGAAGTGATGGGACCAGATGCCATGATTAGTTTTCTGAATGTTGAGTTTTAAGCCAACTTTTTCACTCTCCTCTTTCACTTTCATCAAGAGGCTCTTTCATTCTTCTTCACTTTCTGCCATAAGGGTGGTGTCATCTGCATATCTGAGGTTATTGATATTTCTCCTGGCAGTCTTGATTCCAGCTTGTGCTTCATCCAGCCCAGTGTTTCTCATGATGTACTCTGCATAGAAGTTAAATAAGCAGGGTGACCATATACAGCCTTGAAGTACTCCTTTCTCTATTTGGAACTAGTGTGTTTTTCCATGTCCAGTTCTAACTGTTGCTTCCTGACCTGCATACAGATTTCTCAAGAGGCAGGTAAGATGGTCTGATATTCCCATTTCTTGAAGAATTTTCCACAGTTTGTAGTGATTTTCTTGACCACAGCCACAAAATTAAAAAAAAAAAAAATCCTACTCCTTATAAAGAAAGCTATGACAAACCTAGACAGCATATTAAAAAGCAAAGACATTACTTTGCTGACAAAGGCCTGTATGATCAAAGCTGTGGTTTTTCCTGTAATCATGTATTGATGTGAAAGTTGGACCATAAAGAAGGCTGAATGCTGAAGAATTGATGGTTTATAATTATGGTGCTGGAAAAGACTCTTGAGAGTCTTTAGGGAAGCAAGGATATCAAACCAATCTATCCTACAGGAAATTAAACCCAAATATTCATCTAAAGGACTGATGCTGAAGCTGATGTTCCAATACTTTGGCCACCTGATGCAAAGAGCCAACTCATGGGAAAGACCCTGATGCTGGGAAAGATTGAGGACAGGAGGAGAAAGGGGTGACAGAGGATGAGATGGTGCATGGCATCATGACTCAGTGGACATGAGTTTGAGTAAACTCCTAGAGATAGTGGAGGACAGGGAAGCCAGGCGTGTTGCAGTCCATGGGGTCACAAAGTTGGACACAACTTAGCAACTGAACAGCGGTGTTTCGGCTATTGTAAACACTGCTACAGTGATCTTCTTTGTTGCTTAATTTCTCCATCACTGCCTTCCTTTGTGTTTGATCTTCTAGTGTACCTTTTTCATTTAAAAAATTTCATTTTAAATTACACTGGTGATCATGATATCTTATGTTTATATCAATTTAGTTTGAAACAGTAGTAACTTGACTTTTTATTTATATATTTGGGCATACCTCAAATATATTGTGGGTTTTGTTCTAGAACACCACAGTAAAGCAAATAGCACAATAAAGTTACTTGAGTCACTTGAGTTTTTAAGTTTTCCAGTTATGTTTGGTCTAAACTATAGCTTGTTAAGTTTTCAGTGTCACTATGTCTTAAATGATGTACATACCTTTATTTACATATATAAGAACACTTTATTGGTAAGACATGCTAGCCATCATCTGAGCCTTCAGCTATTTGTAGTCTTTTTGCTGAAGGAGGGTCATGCCTCAGTGTTGATTGCTGCTGAATAATTAGGGTTGTGGTTTCCAAAGGATGGAGTGACTGTGGCAGTTTCTTAAAATAAGGCAACAGTGAAGTTTGCCACACTGGGGACTCTTCAATTCATGAATGATTTCCCTATAGCATGCAGTGCTGTTTGATACTATTTTACCCACAATAGAACTTTTTTAAAAAATTGGAGTGAGCCCTCCCAAACTTGCCACTGCTTTATCAGTTAGGTTTGCATAATATTCTAAACTCTTTATTGTCATTTCAACATCTGCTCAGCATCTTCAGCAGTTACAGCTTTCATATCAAGAAAGTACTTTGTTTGCTCATATGCAGGAACCTTCTCATTTGTTAGTGTTTATCATGAGATTTGTAACAATGCAGTCACATATTCAGACTCCACTTCTAATTTTAGTTCTTTGCTATTTCACTCACTGCACCAGCAGTTCTTTCTCCCCCTGAAGACTTGAATGCCTCAAAGTCATCTGTGAGGGTTGATAACAAGTGTTTGCAAACTCTTGTTGGTATTTTGACCCTTTCCATGAATCAGGAACATCACTAATGGTATCTAGAAAATACCATTTTGAATGAATGAATGTTTTCCTGGTTTTCATCTGACCTCATCCAGGTTCATCAGAGAAATCACTATCTATGACAGTTACAATCTTAAAATAGGTATTTCTTAACTAAAAAAACTTGAAAAGTGAAATAACTCCTTGTGGGCTGCAGGATGGGTTCTGTGTCAGGAGATGTGAAAATGGCATATGTCTCAATGTGCATCTTTAGCAGAGTTCTTCGTTGATCAGGTACATTGTCAACGAGCTGTAAGTAATATTTGAATCTTTTTTTATTCTGAGCAGTAGATCTCAAGAGTAGGCTTAAAGCATTTACTAAACAGTGTTGCAAACAGATGTACTGTCAACCAGGCTTTGTTTTTCCATTTCTGTAGCACAGGCAGAATAGATAATAGTGTAATTCTTTAGGGCCCTGTGATTTTTGGAATAGTAAATGAACGCTGGCTTCAATTTAAAGTCACTAGTTGCATTAGACCCTGTCAGGAAAGTGTGCTTGTTTTTTTGAAACTTTGAAGCCAGGCACTGACTTCTCTTTATACCTGTGAAAGTTCTCAATGGCATCTTCTTCCAGTGTAATACTATTTTGTCTACATTGAGAAAATTTTGTTTAGTTTTGTTGCTCAGTCACTCAGTCATGGCCGAATGTTTGCAACCCCATGGACTGCAGCATACCAGGCTTCCCTGTCCTTCACCATCTCCTGGAGTTTGTTCAAACTCATGTCCATTGAATTCTAACCGTCTCATCCTCTGTCATCCCTTTCTCCTCCTGCCTTCAGTGTTTCCCAGCATCAGGGTCTTTTTCAATGCGTCTGCTCATCCCATAAGATGGCCAAAGTACTGGAGCATCAGCTTCAGCATGAGTCCTTCCAATGAATATTCAGGGTTGATTTCCCTTAGGATTGACTGGTTGGATCTCCTTGCTGTTCAAGGGACTCAACAGTCTTCTCCAACACCACAGTTCAAAAGTATCAATTCTTCAGTGCACAGCCTTCTTTATTATGGTCTAGCTCTTGTATCCGTACATGACTACTGGAAAAACTATGGATTTAGCTAGATGTGCCTTTGTTGACAGAATGATGTCTCTGCTTTTTTATATATTGTCTAGGTTTGTCATATCTTTTTTTCCAAGGGCAAGCCTCTTTTAATTTCGTGGCTGCAGTCACCATCTGCAGTGATTTTGGAGCCCAGAAAAATAAAGTCAGTCACTGTTTTCACTGTTTCCCCATCTATTTGCCATGAAGTGATGAGACCAGATGCCATGATATTTGTTTTTTGAATGTTAAGTTTTAAGTCAGTTTTATCACTCTTCCCTTTAACCCTCATCAAGAGGCTCTTTAGTTCCTCTTTGCTTTGTGGTATAAGGGTGATGTCATCTGCATATCTGAGTTTATTGATATTTCTCCTGGCAGTCTTGATTCCAGCTTGTGCATCGTCCAGCCTGGCATTTCGCACGATGTACTTTGCATTAAGTTAAATAAGCAGGGTGACAATAGACAGCCTTGACGTACTCCTTTCTCGATTTGAAACCAGTCCATTGTTTCATATCTGGTTTTGACTGTTGCTTCTTGACCTGCATACAGATTTCTCAGGAGGCAGGTAAGGTGGTCTGGTATTTCTCTTAAAGAATTTTCCACATTTATTCCACATTTATTGTGATCTAAACAGTAAAAGGCTTTGGTGTAGTCAGTGGAGCACAAGTAGATGTTTTTTTCTGGAATTCTCTTGCTTTTTCTATGATGCAATGGATTTTTTTCAATTTGATCCCTGGTTCCTCTGACTTTTCTAAATCCAGCTTGTACATCTAGAAGCTCTTGGTTCAAATACTGTTGAAGGCTAGTTTGAAGGATTTTGAGCATTAATTTGGTAGCATGTGAAAAGAATGCAGTTTGGTAGTTTGAACATTCTTTTGCATTGCCTTCTTTTGGGATTGGAATGAAAACTATCCTTTTCAAGTCCTGTGGCCACTGCTGAGTTTTCCAAATTTGCTGAGATATTGAATGCAGCACTTTGACAGCATAGTCTTTTAGGATTTGCAATAGCTCTTCTTGAATTCTGTCACCTTCACTAGCTTTTTTTCGTAGTAATGCTTCCTAAGGCCCAGTTGACTTCACACTGCAGGATGTCTGGGTGCAGATGAGTGATCAATCATACCATTGTCGTTATCCGGATCATTAAAAGCTTTTTTTTTGTATAGTTCTTTTGTGTATTCTTGCCACCATCTTCTTAATATCTTCTGCGTCTGTTACATTTATACTGTTTCTTTCATTTATTGTGCCTGTCTTTGCATGAAATATTCCCTTGGTATCTCTAATTTTCTTGAAGAGATCTTTAGTCTTTCCTATATTGTTTTCCTGTATTTCTTTGCATTGATCACTGAGGAAAGCTTTCTTATGTTTTTTTGGTGTTCTTTGGAACTCTGTATTCTGATGGATATAGCTTTCCTTTTCTCCTTTGCCTTTTGCTTCTCTTTTCTCAGCTATATGTAAGGCCTTCTCAGACAACCATTTTGCCTTTCTGCATTTCTTTTTCTTGGGGATGGTTTTGATCACTGCCTCCTGTTCGAGCCTCCATCCATAGTTCTTCAGGAACTCTGTGTATTAGCTGCTGAACAACTATCGACAGGAGAATGTTGGAAATCCCCCAAAAAGATACCCCATGTACAAGGGCCAAGGACGCCACAAGAAGATGGTAGGAGGGTGCAGTCACATTTAAAATCAAACCTCATACCATCCAGATACTCTCGGAGGGTGCAAACAAAAACCTGGGTGCCCCAGGACCAGGGAAAGAGCTGTGATCTCCACAAGAGGCTGAGCCAGACCTGCCTTTCTGTGTTTGAATGTCTTGTGGAAGCGTGCGTCAGAAGTGACTAGCTGCTGGGATAATTCTGGGAGGTGTGGCTAGTGGCATAAGTCCTCTCGGAGGAGGTCGCCATTATCCTCAGTACAGAGCCACAGAGCAGGCCACCCAGAAACTGGAGAACAATTATCCCAAAGAAGTTCTTGCACTGTTGTGAATGTTCTAGGCCCCACAACAGATTTCTCCACCTGGGGATCTGGCAGAGGGACTGAGAACTCCCAGTTTAGTGTAAATACCTTAATTATTTTAACTAGATCTTCTAGTTAATTTGGTGCAACTTCTGCATCAGCATTTGCTGCTTTACCTTGCACTTTTAGTTTAAGGAGACAGCTTCTTTCCTTAAGTGCCATGTACCAATCTCTGCTAGCTTCAGACTTTTCTATTGCAGCTTCTTCAGTTCTCTTAGCCTTTATAGAATTAAGAGAGTTAGGGCCTTTTTTGGATTAGACTTGGCTTAAGAGAAAGTTGTAACTGATTTGATCTTTTATCTAGATCACTCAGACTTTCTATCACCAGTAGGCTGTTTTGTTTCCTTATCATTCTTGTGTTTTCTAGGATAGCATTTTCAATTTTCTTCAAGAACTTTTCTTTGAATTCACAATTTGACTAACTGGTGCAGGAGGCCTTGCTTTTGATCACTCTGAGCTTTCAACATTCCTTCTTCATTAAGCTTAATCACAATTAGGTTTTGATTGAAAGTGAGAGACATACAATTCTTCCTTTGAGTTGAACACATAGTGGCTCTTGTAGGTTTATTAATTGGCCCAATTTCAGTATTCACTGCAGATGGTGCCTGCAGCCGTGAAATTAAAAGACGCTTACTCCTTGGAAGGAAAGTTATGACCAACCTAGATAGCATATTCAAAAGCAGAGACATTACTTTGTCAACAAAGATCCGTCTAGTCAAGGCTATGGTTTTTCCAGTGGTCATGTATGGATGTGAGAGTTGGACTGTGAAGAAAGCTGAGTGCTGAAGAATCGATGCTTTTGAACTGTGGTGTTGGAGAAGACTCTTGAGAGTCCCTTGGACTGCAAGGAGATCCAACCAGTCCATTCTGAAGGAGATCAGTCCTGGGTGTTCTCTGAAAGGACTGATGCTAAAGCTGAAACTCCAGTACTTTGGCCACCTCATGCGAAGAGTTGACTCATTGGAAAAACCCTGATGCTGGGAGGGATTGGGGGCAGGAGGAGAAGGGGCCTTTTTGGAGTTCATTTATCTTACTAATTGTGTAGATTTATGTATTTAAAATAGGTTAAGTTTTTGCCATGTATCTTCAGATATTCTTTCTTGTCTCTCTTTGTTTATCTACTTCTGGAAGTCTAAGTTCAATATCTGGGCTTAGATGGAGATGATTTCTGTGGTTTTTTTTTTTTTCCCTGTTAATGGGCCATCATTTCATATTTTTTTGTATGCCTTTTGAATTTTTGATGTTATTAAAAAACTGGACATTTTCAATATGTCCATTGTTGTAACATTGGACACTAGGTTCTTCTCTCCTTCCCATGGTTTACTGTTGTCTTTTCAAGGACTACAGTCATCTCTTTATTTGCTTTGCTAATCTGTTTTTGCAAGGACTATATTCTTTGTCATGTGTGGGTCCTAAAATTTTGTTGTCTTGTTCGGTGGTCATCTTTGAGATTTCTTTTGCTAATAGAAACAAGTAATTTCTGTGTTTTTTTTTTTTTTGCAGATGGTCTATTAGCTGAGGTACTTCTTCAAAAATTAGGCAGGCTTCCTACAGCTTTGCCTTAGTATTCACTTTGTGCTTGCACGGAGAGCAAAGATCACCTAGAATTGAAAGCCTGTACTCCTTAGTTCTTGTCTAAGAATCCATCCAGCCCTGGGCATTCATGTAATACTCTCCATTTCCTTCCATATGTGATACCCCTTTAGAGTTCTTATTCCCCAAATATCTTTCTTCTCCCCCTTTTTAAATTTGAGGCTTTTTAGATTGTTTAATGCTTATGCAATCCACTCTCTTGCCACAGACAGCTACTTGTATCACTGTGTGTTTAAATGCTTTTAAAAGATAATAGTTTTTCCAAAAAAAGAAAAAGGAAGCTGTTCAAAACACTCTGCTACAGTTTACGAGAACAAGTCCATGGTGTTCTCTTTGGCACTAGGAAGCCACACCAGTAACTTGGTGTGCTGTCCTTGTGGGCTATGGAGGTGGCATATGAGTAAGCAAAAGTACTACTGTGCTCTCTTATCAAATATAATAGACGTCTTTTAGCACTCCTCTCTTTATCATAAACTTTTATTAGATTCCATATGTTCATAAGAGATGAGCTTTGTTGTTTTTTTGGCCAAACTAAGAGTTGCTTCTGGCTTCCCTGGTAGTTCAATGGTAAAGAATCCACCTGCCAATATAGAAGATGTGGGTTTGATCCCTGGGTCAGGAAGACTCCCCTGGAGAAGGAAATGGCAACCCACTCCAGTATTCTTGCTTGGGAAATCCCATGGACAGAGGAACCTGGTGGACTACAGTTCATGGGGTCCCCCCAAAATTGGACTTGACTTAATAACTAAAAAACAACAAAAGTTCCTTTACTGGAGGGCCTAAGTTTTGAGGTTTCCTAGTCTTCCATTTTCCATGACATCATTTCTTTCTTTTGTTTTTGAAAGATTGATAATTCAATTTTCATGATTTTTTCCACTTCACATTTCAAACAATGCTTATCTGTCTTTCAGCTTACATTGTTGGAGCTGGTGATGGACAGGGAAGCCTGGTGTGCTGCAGTCCATGGGGTCACAAAGAGTCAGGCACAACTGAGTGACTAATACCATGGACCCCAGCATTCCAGACTTCCCTGTCCTTCACCATCTCCTGGAGTTTGCCCAGACTCATGTCTCTTGAGTCAATGATGCCATCTAACCATCTCATCCTCTGTTGTCCCCTTCTCCTGCCTTCTCTCTTTCCCAGCATCAGGGTCTTTTCCAGTGAGTTGGCTTTGCATCAGATGGCCAAAGAATTGGAGCTTCAGCTTCAGCATCAGTCCTTCCAATGAATATTCAGGATTGATTTCTTTTAGAATGGACTTGTTTAATCAGCTTGCATAGTTTCTACGGAGAAGTCTGATCAGAATTTTTTGTTTCTTTGTATGTCAGGAATTATGTTACTTTTGTTTCCTTTTGAATTTTCTTCATATTTACCAATATTTATATTTTAGAATATTCATGGGAATTCTCTGGTCTTTCTTCTGTGTTTTAAAATCTCAAATTACTTTTGGAAAGCTGTTTGCTACCTCTTCAAATGTTTGTTTTTGCCTTGATGTTTCTCTCTCCTTCTGAATTCTAGTTATGTGTTATTCTGTTAGGTATTGTGCCATAACCTATCTTGGATGCTCTGTTTTGTCTCACTCTGCTGCCTTTTTTTTTATTTAATAAACTTTAGTTTTAAGATAAGTTTTTGGTTCACAGCAGAATTGAATAGAAGTTAGAGAGATCCCCCATAACTCTTGTTCTCACATACATATAACCTCTTCCACTATTAACATCCCACATCACAGTGATCCATCTGTTACAGTCAGTGAACCTACGCTGACATGTTATTATCACCCAGTGTTTGTAGTTTAAATTAGGGTTCACTCTTTGGGTTATATATTCTATGGGTTTTGTTTTAAATGTACTATTTAGATGTACCCATGATTCTAGTATCATACAGAATAGATTCTGTGCCCTAAAAATCTTGTGGTCTCACTTGTTCATCTTTCCTATCACATAATGTTTGGCCATCCCTGATATTTTTACTGTCCTCATAGTTTTACCTTTTCCAGAATGCCATGTCATTCAAATCATATAGAGTGTAGCTGTTTCACATTGGCTTCTTTTAGTTAGTAATATGTATTTGAGCTTCCTCCATGTCCTTTCCTGGTTTGATAGCTCATTACTTTTAAGTGTTACGTAATGATGAATTTTCAGTTCATTTGGGTAAATACAAAGGAGTGTGATTGTTGGTAGTTGGTAGTATTATTGATTGTAGTCTATGTATTCTGGCATACTCATTTTTTTCTAAAGTAATTTTCAGAGGACCTAAATATACATTCGGAGAAGGCAATGGCAATTCATTCCAGTACTCTTGCCTGGAAAATCCCAGGGATGGAGGAGTCTGGTAGGCTGCAGTCCATGGGGTCGCGAAGAATCGGACATGACTGAGTGACTTCACTTTCACTTTCGTGCATTGGAGAAGGAAATGGCAACCCACTCCAGTGTTCTTGCCTGGAGAATCCCAGGGACGGCAGAGCCTGGTGGGCTGCCTTCTGTGGGGTCGCACAGAATCGGACATGACTGAAGCAATTTAGCAGCAGCAGCAGCAAATAGACATTT
The DNA here is from genome assembly GCF_019923935.1 of Bubalus bubalis. Lineage (NCBI taxonomy): Eukaryota > Metazoa > Chordata > Mammalia > Artiodactyla > Bovidae > Bubalus > Bubalus bubalis. Next base: position 177,502,876 of record NC_059157.1, read on the forward strand.
TTCTGAAGAATATACACAGTTAGCCAAAATCTACATGAATAGATAACTCAACATCACTAATCTTCAGGGAAATGAAAATCAGAGCCGTAATGCGGTATTCCTTCACACCTATGTGAAGATGTCTTTGATCAAAAAGATAAGAGAGATATTCTTGTTGAGAATACCGACAGAACAGAAACCTTGTTCACTGTTGGTAGAAATGTAATTTGGTACAATCTCTAGAAAACAAATAATTAAAAATAAGACTATTGTATTATATATATAATATTATATAGCCACTTCTCAGTATATATCCACAATAAAGGAAATCATTATCCCAAACACATAGATGTATTTATCCCATGCTTGCAGCAGCATTCCAGTTTGTCTTGATTCATAGACGTAACATTCCAAGTTCCTATACAATATTGCTCTTTGTAGCATTGAACCTTGCTTCTATCACCAGTCCCATCCACAACTGGGTGGTGTTTTTGCTTTGGCTCCATCCCTTCATTCTTTCTGGAGTTATTTTTCCACTGATCTCCAGTAGCATATTGGGCACCTACCGACCTGGGGAGTTCCTCTTTCAGTGTCCTATCTTTTTGTCTTTTCATACTGGGGTTCTCAAGGCAAGAATACTGAAGTGGTTTGCCGTTCCCTTCTCCAGTGGACCACATTCTGTCAGACCTCTCCACCTTGACTGGTCCGTCTTGGATGGCCCCACACGGCATGGCTTAGTTTCATTGAGTTAAACAAGGCTGTGGTCCGTGTGTTCAGATTGGCCTGTTGTCTGTGATTGTGGTTTCAGTCTGTCTGCCCTCTCATGCCCTCTCTCAATGCCTACTGTCTTATTGGATTTCTCTTACCTTGGACGTGGGGTATCTCTTCACGGCTGCTCCAGCAAAGCACAGCTGCCACTCCTTACCTTGGATATCCGGTAGCTCCTCTCGGCCGCCGCCCCTGACCTCGGACGTAGGGTAGCTCCTCTCGGCCACTGCCCCTGACCTTGGACGTGGGGTAGCTCCTCTCGACCGTGCATATTAAAAAGCAGAGACATTACCTTGTCAACAAAGGTCCGTCTAGTCAAGGCTATGGTTTTTCCAGTGGTCATGTATGGATGTGAGATTTGGAGTATAAAGAAAGCTGATCGCTGAAGAATTGGTGCTTTTGAACTGTGGTGTTGGAGAAGACTCTTGAGAGTCCCTTGGACTGGAAAAAGATCCAACCAGTCCATCCTAAAGGAAATCAGTCCTGAATATTCATTGGAAGGACTGATGTTGAAGCTGAAACTCCAATACTTTGGCCACCTAATGCAAAGAGCTGACGGAAAAGACCCTGATGCTGAGAAAGATTGAGGGCAGGAGGAAAAGGGGACGACAGAGGATGAGATCGTTGGATGGTATCACCAACTCAATGGACATGGGTTTGGGTAAACTCTGGGAGTTGGTGATGGACAGGGAGGCCTGGCATGCTGCGGTTCATGGGGTTGCAAAGAGTCGGACACGACTGAGCGACTGAACTGAATTGAAGTACAGCAGCATTATTTACCATAACCAAAATATGGAAACAGCTTTATGTGTCCATGGACTTAACGAATAGAGAAAACCTGGTTGTCTCTGTGTACACACAGTGGAATGTTACTCAGTGTTTAAAAAAAAACAAAAAAACAACTGATCATTAGACAACTTGGATTAGCCTGGAGGGCTAATGAAATTAGCACCACAGAGAAAGGCAAATATCACATGAGATCACTTATATGTGATATCTATAGAGCGGGAAGATTCATGGGAAAAGTAGTGGAAAAAGTAGTTGCCAAGGGTAACATGGTAGAAATAAGGAGCGATTGGTGAAAGGGTACAAACTTTGTTCTAAATGAATATGGTCTGAAGATCTAACATATAATAAAGTGACTGTAGTTGATAACACTTTCTTGTATAATTGAAATTTTATAAGAGAGTAGAATATATTAAATGTTTGGGCCAAAAAAGAAAATATGTGAGATGATGGATGTATTAATTAACTCAGTGAGGGACGCCCTTCACTGTGTGTCCATATATCAAATTGCCTTGCTGTAACTGTCGTATAGTGTGTCAACTATACATTAGTAAACTGGAAAAATAATTTCTTTCTTTCTTTTTTAATTAACAGGATTACCTTTGAGGTTATTTTGAAAGTTTTGAGTTGTACAGTACTTGATTATTTTGCTGCATTGTGGAAAGATCTTTGCAGCAATGATTACTTCAGAGTTACCTGTGTTACAGTAAGTATTACAGCTTTTCATTTTTTTAAATGCTTGTAACACTTTTCTGTATCAAAATACTTTTATTAATGAGACATGAAAAGTGTTCTTTGATAGTTGGGCAATATGTTTGAAGTAAAAGAACTATTAGAGGGTATAATTATTATATCCATCTATAGCCCTTGCATTTTCATGTCACTAGGTAATGCCCATGTTACTGAACAAAAAAGTTACTATCTCATTTTAGGATTCAGCAGAAACTATGACCATGGGCTGGTTTGACATGCCAACTTCTTTTGTAAATAAAGTGTTAATGAAACAAAATCACACTGACTCCTTTGCAGAATTGTTTATGTGCTAGAGAAAAAATTAACCTGCAAACAGAAATATTTTGTTTGACTATATAGACAAGAGTTTGTAAACCTCTATCCCATATCACCTTCTCACCCCATGCCAGAACTTCTTTTCCCTGGGATTGAGATTGTAATTGATGAGTCCTTCTTGGCATCTAATTAGAATTTGGTAGCGTCTAATTTCTGGTGGCATCTAATTAGATTTTGTTGGAGTTAAAGGACACATCTAGAATTTGATCTTGTTTTCGATTCTCTGGGAAATGTGATCGTGTAATGGCAAATACTTTTCCTTTTATAGGTTTCATTAAGCTCCAATGTAGGAATCTATATAGTCTGATCGTGTATGATAACAGCAGTTTAGATATAATCAAAGTGACCAACAGTTTACATAATTATTTATATGTTTTTATAGTTCCAGATCATTTACATGTGTTTTTTCTAAGAAATTGTAGTCTCCTTCCAGTTGGTCTCTTGTCCTTCTGTTTTTCCTCCAGAGTTTTAAGACAGAATGCTATCCAAATTACTTTACATGCTAAAAGCCATCAATACCTACCCTAATAATTTGTCTAAATATGAAAGTGTTAATCGTTCAGCTCTGTCTGACTCTGTAACCCTCCAGGCTCCTCTGTCTAGGGGATTCTGCAGGCAAGAATACTGGAGTGGCCAGCCATTCCCTTCTCTAGGGGATTTTCCTGACTCAGGGATCAAACACTGGTCTCTTGCATTGTGGGAAGATTCTTTACTGTTTGAGCCACCCGGCAAACTTTTCTATTTATTAAACATTATTAAATATTGCCAATTATACCATATTATTTATTCCACCAAATGTTGTAGTAGAGCTCTGCTAGGCTTTGAGGAGAAAGAGCAAGTGGAAAAAACTCACTTTGTCCTTGTTGCCATGAAGCTTATATAGATAGATATTAATCAAATAATCACCAACATATAGATTTAAACTGCTTTGAAGGTAAGCTAGAGGATTTTATTAGAATTTTAATATATGCCTTGAGTTAGTCTACTTTTCTAAGGAAGAAGTGTAGGGAGGTAGGAGGAATTGTGATAAGAGGAATCACAGTGTGTTTGAGGGACTGAAATAAAGCTGTGATTTTTCTTTTTTCAGGATTAAAGATGGAGAGTGGGGTGAGATATGGCTTGCAAGTAGAGTAGGGCTGTATTGTATAGGACCTGCTAAGTCTTAAATTAAAAATTTTGAGGTTGTTTTCCCCTGGAAGTAGAAGGAAATCATCATAGAGTTTTAATCATGAAAGAGACAGAATAAGATACATTGAAAATCATTCTTAGTACACAATATAGTGATTTGACTGGAAAAGGCAACAGAAGAAACGAGAAGTCTTATTAGGAGAAACGTGTTGCAGTGTCCAGGCCAGAGATAATAACAACTTGAGCTAAAACGATTACAGTGAAAATGGAGAGAGTAAGACAGAATTTAGAGAGTTTGGGGGGGATTAAAAAGAATGACTTTATAAGGTTGAATATGATTTTTCTATTCTCTTTATTTATGTCCAGTAGTCATTTGCAGGCTTTTTGGTAGAGCAGTTTGGTTGAAGTTTGAGTTTGCATAGCCCTTGATCCAGCTTTCTGTGTCTGTTCTAGAGAGGTATTTGTTGATGTGTAATAAGAGTTAAGGTGCAAGGATAGTTGTTTCACCTCTGTTTGTAGTAGTTAAAAACTGGACACAGTCTAAGTACTCACAGTTAGGGAACTTATAGAGTAGAATTTAGGAATCCTTTGTATTTGTAGGAAAATTCCTATTAATTTAAGTTTAAAAAATTAAAATGTAGACATTGCTTTGTATTTATGTATATATATGCCAGAACATAAGTATTTATGACAGTATTGATAAAACTTAATAATCTTGTTCTGCAGATTGAAATTCAGAGTTAGGGTATAGTGAAGTGAAACTCTTCCTTGAAATTAAAAAACATACTTATATATCATGTATTCTCATAAATAAAAAATACATATACTGATTGAAGTATGTTAGTTGTTTGTTGATAATAGCTTTCATTTTTTAAGCTGGCTGAAGTATGAAGAATTAGAAAGCAATTGTACTTTTTTCTGTTGTCAGTGAACTATTGCTGAAGGTTAAAGTAATTTCACTAATGGGACACATTTTGTATCCTTGGAACAAATTTGCTTTTGTAGTTGCCTGGAGATTTCTGTAAGCATCAAAAGTACTAGTGTATTCTGTCCACATAAGAGAAATACTAAACATAATATTTGCATTCTGCCATCCTGCCATGGAGATAGAGAATTCACATTTACCTTGAGATCTAAGATTTTCAGATCTTTCATTTCCTCATTTGTAAAACTGAGACATCAATATGTTGTCTTAATAAGGTTTTGTGCATAGGTAATGTTTATAAACCGGCACACAGTATATACTAAATGGTCTATTTGGATTATAGTGAGGGAGAAAAAGCAGTATGATTTATTATTCTTAATTAAATCAGTGATTGAAAGACTACTGATACTGTTTCAGAAACCTGTTTTTATAAATATTATTGGACCACAGCAATATCCATTCACTAATCTTTATGAATGGCCATATTCATGCTATGGTCCACAAGTTGAGTATCAGATACAGAGAACTTCATACCATTCAGCCTAAAATATTTACTGTATAGCCCTTAAAGAAAATGTTTGCTGACCCTTGGACTAGATCAGTATTATTTATAGTTTTAAATACCAAATTGCCTTTGAAGGTTTGCAAGCAAAGAAGGAGCATGATGTGAGAATATTACTGACAGTAGTGTGTAGAGTGGGTGGGACAGGGAAATGTTAGAAGCAGAGAGATAAGTTGCGATTAATTCAAAAAGTTGTGATTATGGTAGTAATCATAAAAAGAATTGGAGACGGAATTAGTACATAGAGGACGACTCAGGAGGATTTTTAACTGATGGCCTAAGAGAAAGACTGATGTGATTGTAGGTTTGAGTACAACAGGGTAATGGTGACAATAATAAGTTTATAAAACAGTGCAAATTTGGATATTAATAAATTAGTTATTTAGTAATATTGAGTAGAGAGCTAGAAATAAGTCATACCTGGACTTAATTTTATGTGTGCTATTTGGTGAATTTGCGATGGTATGCAAAGAAGTGTTACACATGCAGTTGAAAATCTTGAATTACAGATAGGTCTAGTGATAATATACTGAAGTCATTTGCGTAAAAGTTCATAAAAGTTCCACATCAATTGGATGAGATCTCCAGGAGAGGTTAGTTTAAAGGGAAAAGAGCAGATACTAATGAGATGAGCTTTAAGGGATCAAAACAAAGAGAATGGAGCTAAGATCCGTCAGTGGAGCAGTTTCAGAAATACAAAGTTGTGAGTTGAGTTTACCATTTGCTTTGTACTCTTCCTCTTATTTGCAGTTGTATATGGATACAGTTAGTAATATAGAATTCAGTGAAGATATTTTTGTTAATATTATCCATGTGTTTTTAATGCCATGCTAGGGCCAGTCTGTATTGGCCTGGAGAGCTGAATATTAAATTTCCAGGAATTTTGTGACCTTGTTAAATATAACATGCATGCGTGTGTGCGTGCTGAGTTGCTTCAGTTGTATCCGACTCTTTGCGACCCTATGGACCTCTGTAGCCTTCCAGACTTCTCAGTCCATGGGATTCTCCAGGCCTGAAGACTGGAGTGGGTTGCCATGCCCTCCTCCAGGGTGTCTTCCCTACCCAGGGATAAAACCTGCATCTCTTATGTTTCCTGCATTGCAGGTGGATTCTTTACCACTGGCAGCCCTGGGAAGTCCAGATATAACATAGCTATTATGGAAAGTTAAATTGTGCAAGCTTAAAATTAAATAAATCCTATTAAAAATAAAAGTAAATTTTCAAAACTCATCACTTCCTAATTATTTTACATCTTACCATTTTCTATGCTCTCAAGGTTTTTATTTATTCCATGTATGGTGGAAATACTTTGTAGTAGTATACTACTATTGTTAATTACTTCTCAACTCTGTGTTTGGTAATGTCACTTTGCTAGTTTGAATTTGGTTGTGATAAGAGTATTCACTTTATGAAAACCAGCAAAGACTATAAATCAGGACTTAGTTTATTGTTTTGTTGTTTGTAGACTCAATAAAGTGATGTAGAAATTGTTAATAAAGCAGATTAAACTTAAAGATGTATCAGGTCTTTAGTCATTATATTATGATACCACAAAAATTTGAGGACATATCCTTCTAGTGTTTGAGAACTATTACATATGTAATTCAGTAAAGAAGATGCTCACAACATTGACTAATGAGTGAAGTTCCAACAGATGGCTTTGTCATTTCTTTTGCATTCTGTTCATTAAAGTGCACAAAGGTATCAACTGTCTTGCACATCAAAAGCCTGTTCGCTCATCAGTTGAAACCATAGGTTAGATAGGGATACAAGAGTTTCACAAAATTACCAAATCATTTTATATGAATCTGTAAACTAGATAGATGCTCAAAATTCTCCAAGCCAGGCTTCAGCAATACATGAACCATGAACTTCCAGATGTTCAAGCTGCTTTTAGAAAAGGCAGAGGAACCAGGGATCAAATTGCCAACATCTGCTGGATCATGGAAAAAGCAAGAGAGTTCCAGAAAAACATCTATTTCTGCCTTATTGACTATGCCAAAGCCTTTGACTGTGTGGATCACAATAAACTGTAAAAAATTCTGGAAGAGATGGGGATACCAGACCACCTGACGTGCCTCTTGAGAAACCTGCATGCAAGTCAGGAAGCAACAGTTAGAACTGGATATGGAACAATAGACTGGTTCCAAATAGGAAAAGGAGTACGTCAAGGCTGTATATTGTCACCCTGCTTATTTAACTTCTATGCAGAGCACATCATGAGAAACACTGGGCTGGAGGAAGCACAAGTTGGAATCAAGATTGCTGGGAGAAATATCAATAACCTCAGATATGCAGATGACACCACCCTTATGGCAGAAAGTGAAGAAGAATGAAAGAGCCTCTTGATGAAAGTGAAAGAGGAGAGTGAAAAATTGGCTTAAAGCTCAACGTTCAGAAAACTAAGATCATGGCATCTGGTCCTATCACTTCATGGGAAGTAGATGGGGAAACAGTGGAAACAGTGTCTAACTTTATTTTTCTGGGCTCCAAAATCACTACAGATGGTGATTGCAGCCATGAAATTAAAAGACGCTTACTTCTTGGAAGGAAAGGTATGACCAACCTAGACAGCATCTTAAAAAGCAGAGATGTTACTTTGCCAACAAAGATCTGTGTAGTCAAGGTTATGGTTTTTCCAGTAGTCACGTATGGATGTGAGAGTTGGACTATAAAGAAAGCTGAGTGCTGAAGAATTGATGCTTTTGAAGTGTGGTGTTGGAGAAGACTCTTGAGAGTCCATTGGACTGCAAGGAGATCCAACCAGTCCATTCTAAAGGAGATCAGTCCTGGGTGTTCTTTGGAAGGACTGATGCTAAAGCTGAAACTCCAATACTTTGGCCACTTCATGCAAAGAGTTGACTCATTGGAAAAGACTCTGATGCTGGGAGGGATTGGGGGCAGGAGGAGAAGGGGACGACAGAGGATGAGATGGTTGGATGGCATCACTGACTCAATGGACATGGGTTTGGGTGAACTCTGGGAGTTGGTGATGGTCAGGGAGTCCTGGCGTGCTGTGGTCATGGGGTTGCAAAGAGTTGGACCCGACTGAGCGACTGAACTGAACTAGATAGAATTTATGAAAAAGAATATTGTGCATTTTTATTATTGTTTGTAATTTGTGTGTTCTACTTCCTTTATATTGGTACTGTTTCTAATAATTTATGTGCATAAATTCTTTGAAGTGCCATTCTTAAACATTTACTAACACACTTTCATTATATTATGAAATCAATAAAGTTCCTCCCAAGCCTTTATTTTTTTTATATTGAAGAATTAGTCTTTTGCAGTTGTATTTTGCATTTATATTTTCTATAGCAGCTGCCATTTCCACAGTCATTTCCTTGTCTGTATTTCTCAGTTTGGAAAATCATTTTATTCATTGTTACGTAATATTAACCAGGGAGGGTAATATTTTGAATTTGCTAAAGATTTTTTTCTGAACGTGAAAGCATAAACCACTTCTAATCAGCTATATGTGTACATACAGCAAAAGGTAAGAAAGCTAGAGGAATAGAGCTGCATTGTATTATTAATAGGTATGTATTTATTAATTTGTTCACTAAAATAATGTATCGTATTTTCTAGAGATTCAACTAATGAGACGACTGCCCATTCTGATGCTGGCAGTGAACTTGAAGAAACAGAGGTCAAAGGAAAAAGAAAAAGAGGTCGACCTGGCCGGCCTCCAGTATGTATATACTTGTTATCTTTATTTCTATAATGGTTACCAAGTAAAGGTTCTTGATATGAGCTATATGTTAATTATAATACTGTAAATACTTTTAAAAATCTTACACATTAGAATGTCTTGGAAACTTTGCTTCATAAATAGCCTTAGCAGTAGTTAGAAAAAGAAAATTAATTATAGTATCTCTTTTGCTTTCCATGCCTCTCTTATAAATGTAGTCCATGTGAAGGGATTGGGAAGATGATCGACATGGAATGAGATGTAGTTATGATTTCCTTGCTTTTTATTTTTAGATGGAGCTCTGATTTCTTGTGAGCTCTTTATGCATTTTTGTAGTATTTGAGTTCAGTCTCAGAATATATTCTCATTTACACATGATTGAGAAGTTTCGAAAAGCTCTAAGTATTCTTATTGTATGGTATCTTTATGTCATATGAGTACACAGTCATTTAATTGAAAGTAGTACTGTCAGAGGCAGTAGTATCAATGGTATCAGTGGGTTAAGGCTTGTATTATTTTATACTCACCTTTATGAGTATAAAGGTGAGTTGACTTTGTTATTGCAGTTTTAAAATTTTATTTTATAAAAGTTCTCATTATGGAAAAATGTAGTCTCCTTTTATGGAAGTCATAATAGTATAATAAACTCTCCATATAAATCTAAGTTACGGCAGTTATCAAGTCATTACCAATCTTTTTTTCCTGTGTTATTTTTGAAGGTCATTCTAGATAGCATTCCATCTTCGAATATTTTAGAATATATCTAAAAGATAAGGGCTTCCCTTCTCTCTTTTTTAAACATCACTGCATGACTTAGCAACTAAACAACAACAACCAATATCATTCTCCTAATGCAAGATGACAGTATTTTAGTAAAATCACCAAATAAGACATTTAAAGTTTATAATCATCTCATAAATATTATCTTTTAAAAATTAGTTTGTTAGTTTGACTCATGATCTACCTATTGCAATCAGTGGCTATGCTATTTAACCAGTGATTATATATGTATGTCATTTGTAGTGACTTAAAAATGTTTTTTCGGAGAAGGCAATAGCACCCCACTCCAGTACTCTTGCCTGGAGGATCCCATGGATGGAGGAGCCTGGTAGCCTGCAGTTCATGGGGTCGCGAAGAGTCGGACGCGACTGAGCGACTTCACTTTCACTTTTCACTTTCATGCATTGGAGAAGGAAATGGCAACCCACTCCAGTGTTCTTGCCTGGAGAATCCCAGGGACGGGGGAGCCTGGTGGGCTGCCGTCTATGGCGTCGCACAGAGACGAACATGACTGAAGCGACTTAGCAGCAGCAAAAATGTTTTTTATGTTAATTTTGTTCTATCAATATTTATCTGTTTGCCACAGTTTCTTATTAGATTCAGTGAAACTCCATAGCTTTTACTTTCCAGGACAATCTAACAACAACAAAGAAAGGGATAGAAGGATGACTTCTACAGTTTTCTTTACCCTTGATTTTATCCTTCACCTTTATGTAAAGTAAAAAATAGTGGAGGAAAAGACATATATTATAGGCAGTCTTTATAATCCTTAATTTTGTAGAAGTATTTGATGCTATGGTATTCCTTTAAAAAACATGTTGGGCAAAGTGAGAGTCTTGTAGCTAGAAGTGGTAGACTCTTTTAGTTTGTCTTACTACTATATGGTTTTCCTAAGACTATTGGCAAGTCACATTGCCTTCTCTACAATTCATTGTTTATAAGTACACATTTTGAAATAAGACTAAAGTTGCTTGAAAATAGTAGAATATACTGCAAACATGATTGCTTTCTTGAATTTGTTCCCCTCCAATTAAAATTCTTTACTTAATTTTAATTAGTAAGTGCTGTCTTCTTCAAGAACACCTTTATTTATTTATTTTCCTAAACAGAATTTATCACCCCTTCAGCAGTCTGTTGTATTATTTTTTTTAACCTATTTAATTTTGACTTGTCTACAGCTATATTCATGTAATGTTTTGCTTTCCTGATGAAAAGGAGTCTGTGTATCCAAATGCTTAGCTCTTTTGTGGTTAGAAATAAGATTTTATTTTTAGTGAAATTGGCTTCCCTGGTGGCTCAGACTGTAAAGAATCTGTAGTGCAGGAGACTGAGGTTGTGTCTGTGGGTAGGGAAGATCCTCTGGACAAGGGAATGACTACCCACTCCATTATTCTTGCCTGGAGCATTCCATAGGCAGAGGACCCTGGTAGGCTACAGTCTGTGAGTTTGCAAAGAGTCCGACATGACTGAAGGATTAACACTGACTTTAGTGAAACTGCTACTACATAATCTAATATGTAAATAGTACATGTTCATCCCATGTTTCTAGTATGGAAAAACTGTCAACCATCATAGGATAATAGCATTCTAGAGACATGTGTTAGACTCTAGTCCTTATATTCACACTCATTAGTCACATAGCTTTTTATATTTTTACCTGACTCAGACCCATTTCTTAACCTTGGAAACAAAAGAGCTGCCTGAGTTTCTACTCTGGGCTTTGTACTGTACTGATGTTTTTTATGTCATTTAATTTTCATACCAGTACTGTTAAATAGGTCTTGTATGCAGTTTACAAAGTAGAAAACAAAAAAAGAAAGTGGCTGAGGTCACACTGTTGCATAAGGAACAAAGCTAGGATTTAAATTCATAACCTACCTCCCAAACTCTACCTCAAGAATGCCAAAGCACCAAGATGTTAATTAAAATTGAGAGGTATAATTGTCAGAATGATCATATTTGAGTTATTCCACAGTACCTGTTCTGAAGATGGCTTGGGCACTTTCCATCAACTGGCTCCATTTTGAACAATTCTAAGTTTTGGTTCATAAACTCTTTGTTACCATTCATTCTTGTTAAAAGGACTTCATGGATCTCTTATTTTACTAATTTACTTAGTGAAATGGAAAAAAAAAATTGTATAAGGACTTCTGCTTTGGGCAGCATTATTTTCCTTGTTTCTAAATTCTTAGGAGACATCTCATTTTTGGTGTTTCTTTTCAGTAGGTTATTATTTCAGAGACTTTTGTTACTGAACTGTTACTTTGCAGATGTCCTAATTCGTACTTGTTATTATTGTGGCTCTGAAAGGATGATGCTATCCAAGAGTTGCACTCAGTATGTCAGAGGATCTGGAAGACCCAGTAGTGGCCACAGGACTAGAAAAAGGTCAATCCTCATCCCAATTCCCAAGAAGGGTAGTACTAAAGAATGTTCAAATCAAAGGAGAGTTGCAGTCATCTCCCTTGCTAGTAAGGTCATGCTTAAAATCTTGCATGCCAAACTTCAGCATTATGTGAACCAAGAACTTCTAGATGTCCACACTAGGTTTAGAAAAGGCAGAGGAACCAGAGATCAAATTGCCAACATCTGCTGGATAATAGAGAAAGTAAAGGAATACCAGAAAAACCATGTTTCATTGTCTGTGCTAAAGCCTTTGACTCTGAGAATCATAACAAACTATGGAAAGCTCTTAAAGAAATGGAAATACCAGACCATGTTACCTGTCTCCTGAGAAACCTGTATGTGAGTCAAGAAGCAACAGTTCACACCCTGTATGGAACAACTGATTGGTTCAGGATTGAGAAAGGAATACGACAGGGCTGTCTGCTGTCACCGTGTTTGTTTATATGCTGAATACATTATGAGAAATGCCGGATGGAGCGATATACAATGTGGAATCAAAATAGACAGTAGAAACATCAACAACCTGAGATATGCGGATGATACCACTCTAATGGCAGAAAACAAAGAGGTATCAAAGAGCTTCTTGATGAGGGTGAAGGAGGAGAGTAGCAAAACTGGCTTAGAACTAAGTATTAAAAAACTAATGGTCTGGCCCCATTCAGTTCAGTTCAGTTCAGTACAGTCACTGAGTTGTGTCCGACTCTTTGCAGCCCCATGAGTCGCACCATGCCAGGCCTTCCCTGTCCATCACCAACTCCCGGAGTTCACTCAGACTCATGTCCATCGAGTCAGTGATGCCATCCAGCCATCTCATCCTCTGTCATCCCCTTCTACTCCTGCCCCCAATCCCTCCCAGCATCAGAGTCTTTTCCAGTGAGTCAACTCTTTGCATGAGGTGGACAAAGTACTGGAGTTTTAGCGTCAGCATCATTCCTTCCAAAGAACACCCAGGACTACTCTCCTTTACAATGGACTGGTTGGATCTCCATGAAGTCCAAGGGAGGCTCAAGAGTCTTCTCCAACACCACAATTCAAAAGCATCAATTCTTCGGCGCTCAGCTTTCTTCACTGTCCAACTCTCATCCATACATGACCACTGGAAAAACCATAGCCTTGACTAGATGGACCTTTGTAGGCAAAGTAATGTCTCTGCTTTTGAATACGCTGTCTAGGTTGGTCATACCTTTGGTTGCAGTCACCGTCTGCAGTGATTTTGGAGCCCCCAAAAATAAACTCAGCGACTGTTTCCACTGTTTCTCCATCTGTTTTCCATGAAGTGATGGGACCTGATGCCATGATCTTAGTTTTCTGAATGTTGAGCTTTAAGCCAACTTTTTTTTCACTCTCCTCTTTCACTTTCATTAAGAGGCTTTTTAGTTCCTCTTCACTTTCTGTCATAAGGGTGGTGTCATCTGCATATCTGAGGTTATTGATATTTCTCCTGGCAATCCTGATTCCAGCTTGTGCTTCTTCCAGCCCAGCGTTTCTCATGATGTACTCTGCATAGAAGTTAAATAAGCAGGGTGACAGTATACAGCCTTGACATACTCCTTTTCCTATTTGGAACCAGTCTGTTGTTCCATGTCCAGTTATAACTGTTGCTTCCTGACCTGCATGCAGGTTTCGCAAGAGACAGGTCAGGTGGTCTGGTATTCCTATCTCTTTCAGAATTTTCCACAGTTTATTGTGATCCACACAGTCAAAGGCTTTGGCATAGTCAATAAAGCAGAAATAGATGTTTTTCTGGAACTCGCTTGCTTTTTCCATGATCCAGCGGATGTTGGCAGTTTGATCTCTGGTTCCTCTGCCTTTTCTAAAAGCAGCTTGAACATCTGGAAGTTCACGGTTCACATATTGCTGGCTTGGAGTTCATGAAGCCTGGCTTGGAGAATTTTGAGCATTACTTTACTAGTGTTACAACTGGACATGGAACAACAGACTGGTTCCAAATAGGAAAAGGAGTATGTCAAGGCTATATACTGTCACCCTGCTTTTTAACATCTATGCAGAGTACATCATGAGAAATGCTGGGCTGGAAGAAGCACAAGCTGGAATCAGGATTGCCAGGAGAAATATCAATAACCTCAGATATGCAGATGACACCACCCTTATGGCAGAAAGTGAAGAGGAACTCAAAAGCCTCTTGATGAAAGTGAAAGAGGAGAGTGAAAAAGTTGGCTTAAAGCTCAACATTCAGAAAACTAAGATCATGGCATCTGGTCCCATCACTTCATGGGAAATAGATGGAGAAACAGTGGAAACAGTGGCTGAGTTTATTTTTGGGGGCTCCAAAATCACTGCAGACGGTAATTGCAGCCATGAAATTAAAAGACGCTTACTCCTTGGAAGGAAAGGTATGACCAACCTAGACAGCGTATTCAAAAGCAGAGACATTACTTTGCCAACAAAGGTCCATCTAGTCAAGATGTTTTTTCCTATGATTTTTCCTGTGGTCATGTATGAGTGTGAGAGTTGGACTGTGAAGAAAGCTGAGCGCCGAAGAACTGATGATTTTGAATTGTGGTGTTGGAGAAGACTCTTGATCGTCCCTTTGACTGCAAGGAGATGCAACCAGTCCATTCTGAAGGAGATCAGTCCTGGGTGTTCTTTGAAAGGAATGATGCTGAAGATGAAACTCCAGTACTTCGGCCACCTTGTGCAAAGAGTTGACTCATTGGAAAAGACTCTGATGCTGGGAGGGATTGGGGGCAGGAGTAGAAGGGGATGACAGAGGATGAGATGGCTAGATGGTATCACTTACTCGATGGACATGAGTTTGAGTGAACTCCGGGAGTTGGTGATGGACAGGAAGGCCTGGCGTGCTGCAATTCATGGGGTTGCCAAGAGTCGGACATGACTGAGCGACTGAACTGAACTGAGACAGTGTGTTCAAAAGCAGAAACATTACTCTGCTGACAAAAGTCTGTATATTCAAGGCTATTGTCTTCCCACCGGTCACATATGGTTGTGAGAGCGGGACATAAAGAACGCAGAACACCAAAGAATTGATACCTTCAAACTGTGGTGCTGGAGAAGACTCTTGAGAGTCTCTTGGACTGGAAGGAGATTAAACCAGTCAATCTTAAGGGAAATCAAGGCTGAATATTCCTTGAAAGGACTGAAGCTGAAGTTTCAGTGTTTATTCCCCTGATGTGAACAACTGACTGCCTGGAAAAATTCTTGATGCTGGGAAATATTGAGGGCAGAAGAAGAAGTCGTTGTCAGAAGAATAGGCTGGATGTTGTCACCAATGCAATGGACATGAACTTGGGTAAACTTTGGGAGATGGTGAGTGACAGGGAGGCCTGGTGTACTGCAGTCCATGGGGTTGCAAAGTATTGGACAAGACTGGGTAACTGAACAACAACAATTCAAATAATTATTGATCTCCAAACAAACACTATATAGTATCATGTTTCTTCTACCCCTGTGATTTTATTAGCAATTAATGGACATCGTTTTCTCTCTCAACACCATCTGTAAGCTCATGTTACCCAGATTTATGTCTCCAGCTTGAACTTTACTCTGGATTCCAGACCACATCTAGTATCCACTGAGAATCATCATTTAGGTATTTAATGATCCCAAGATATTTAAAAAAAACAAACTTTCACGCTTCCTATCCCCCGCTCAGCCCTTTCATGGCAGCTTTGGTCTTCTAGTTGCTCAGCTGTAAACCATGTAGCCATTGAATCTATCTTTCCCAGACTATATCTAAACTATCAACATATGTTGTCTAATTGATTTGCAAATTTCATCAATCATTTTTTACTGTAATGCTGAGTTAAGCCACCATCATGTGCTTTTGTTGAAACCTATCATGTGTGCTCCTTGCCTCAGAGTCCTGTGTCATCTTTTCAGTGGGGACTCCCTTAATGATGGTATCTGGAATTGTGTATTTTCCCTCCTACTGCAAGGGACTTTTTGTCCTCATCGTATGTGTGTGTGTGTTTTCTCCCCTTTTTGTCCTCATCTTCTGTGTATTTGTGTGTTCTCCCCTTTCTCTGTAGTACTTATTGTTATCTCACATAGTATGTCCTTTAGGTGTTTATTCATTGTCTGACTTCCTGGTGGCTCAGACGGTAAAGCGTCTGCCTACAATGCGGGAGACCCGGGTTTGATCCCTGGGTTGGGAAGAGCTCCTGGAGAAGGAAATAGCAACCCACTCCAGTACTCTTGCCTGGAAAATTCCATGGACGGAGGAACCTGGTAGGCTACAGTCCATGGGGTTGCAAAGAGACGGACACGACTGAGCGACTTAAATGTCAATGTCACCGTCTCCCCCTATTAGAAGGTAAGCTGCTTGAAGTGAGGGATTTTTATCTAGTTTGTTTAGTGCTCTGTACTACTGTTTGACTTCAGTGACTGTTTATTGAGTTAATGAATGGTGTTTAATTTTGTTAAATCATCACTCGTTTTTCCTTCGTGTTTAAAATTTTTAAAATTTTGAGATAATTTCAGTCACAGATGAATTCCAAGAATTCTACAAAGAATTCCTGTGCAGATTCTTCATGCATATTGTCCAAATGTTAACATGTTGCAGTATTTGCTTTATCATATTTTCTCTCTATATATATACAGACAAATGCATAAATGTAAGTATACATTTATATATACGAATCTATTATATACAAATTATTATTTTTTAACTCTTTGAGAGTAATTTGTTGACATGATGCCACCTAACTCCTAGTACTTTATTTAGTATACATTTTCTTAAAATCAAATATATTCTTCACAACCACAGTACATGTTTGAAAAATCAGGAAAACAGTATTTGTATAATACTGACCTTATGTGCATAAATTTCATTCAGATTTTGTCTGATATTCTAATAATGCCCTAAATAAAAGAAAAAAGTTTTTTTCCCCTTGGTTCATGATCCAGTCCAGGATTTCATGTTTCTTTTAGTTGTCATGCAAATCAGCATAACTGTAACATCACTTGTCTTTACTCTTTGGTTTAATGTTTTATTATATTTTTTGTTCTCCATTCTATTTAAGTGAGAACCAGTACTTATATTCTGAACATTATTTAACTTTCATATTTGTGTAGGCTAGGTATGAAAAGTAGAAAAAGAGATACAGTTTTTACTTTTCTGCCCATATATTCATGCACATAGAAAATTTAGTGTAGCATATACAACAAAACATTAACAATGAGTATCAGAAGTAAAGGTTAACAGGTGAATATATTTTTGAAAATCAGATATTCTAAATTCCTTGGTACTATTGTTTATGTTATGAATTTTATGATATATACTTTATAAATTTAATTACTGCATAGTATTCTGCCTGTAATTATCTAATTGATTCCCAGTTCTTGAACATATATGTTAAAATTTGCTTACTAATTTAAACCATGCAGACATAAGGTTATATCTCAGGAATAAATTTTATTCTAGAGCCATAGATACTTTTTAGTCTAGATTCTTAAAATTAGAATTTATTACTCAAAAGATATGCTATATATTTTGAAGGTTTTTAATGTATGTTACTGTCTTACTTTTCACACAACAAAATATATGGCATTACTTATCTTACTTTTGAGTATACTGATTGTTAAATCTTTTCTGATTTTTTTTAAGTACTGTAACATTTTGTCAATATGTTCTGCAATAGTGGTCATTTGTATTTCTTTTCTGAATTGCCTATTGGTCCTTTTCCATACCACTTTTTCTATTTTTAATTTTCTAAGCAACTGAAATATCTTTTAAAAATAGTTTTTGCAGCTTAAGCCTACATACTTTTATGATCAGTTTTGGAAATGTAATTATCAGTTGGATTTGTATCTGTCTCCTCTTTGTCAAATCAGCTTTCTTGTTTTATTTTGGGGAAAAAAAAAAAATTTTTTTTTTCCTCTTTCTTTTTTTTTTTTTTTTTTTTAATTTTATTTTATTTTTAAACTTTACATAATTGTATTAGTTTTGCCAAATATCAAAATGAATCCGCCACAGGTATACATTATTGAACATTTCTTCTATAGACTAACATTTAGTTCTGGCTTCCTTAATTATGCTAAAAGATACCATAATTTTTCCAGGAATCTAGAATTAAAACAGCAGTCACCATTTAATTTCCTCATCCCAAATCCCTTCCCCTCCATCCTATATCTAATGAGATTCCAAGTCTCATGAATTTTTGTTTCATAATGTCTTATACAATCTGTCCCTTTTTTTACATTTCCAATGTTCCTTTCTTTAGGCCTCACTTTAAAGGACTTTGTACTGTTACCTTCCTGTTTTTAAACTTTTCCCTTTTCCATCCTATTTTTTAAATCACTGCCAGGTTGACCCTTTTTTTTTTTTTTTTTTTTAACTTGTTCGAATAGTAAGAAGCATCTTTTTATTTGGGGCATGTTCTTCTAACTTATTTTATTGTGTTTGTAAACTCATAACCTTTTATTCAGTCAAATACATCTCTTTTGTCCTTCTGTATATGGCTTGTGTTTTTTTACTTATTCCTGGGTATTCATTGGAAGGACTGATGTTGAAGTTGAAACTCCAATATTTTGGCCACCTGATGTGAAGAGCTGACTCATTTGAAAAGACCCTGATGCTGGGAAAGATTGAGGGCATGAGGAGAAGCGGACGACAGAGGATGAGATAGTTGGATGGCATCACCGACTCAGTGGACATGAGTTTGGGTAGACTCCGAGAGTTGGTGATGGACAGGGAGGCCTGGTGTGCTATGTGGTTCATGGGTCGCAAAGAATCAGACATGACTGAGCCACTGAACTGAACCTTAGCTCATGGTGTTTATTTTCTTTTTGAAATCTTTGTTTCCTAAATTCTGTTCATAGTAATCTAATTTTATTAATCTTATTTAACTGACCAAGTCTCAGTTTTATACTTATCTCTAGTGTGACGTTTTCCCTGATTATCAGTCAGTGAATATTATTTTTCCTTTCATAGAACCCTTCCAGTACTTATCTTAAAGCAAGTTTCCATGAAGAGTCTTTTTTTTAAATATACTATAGTTTACTGTAGTTATTTGTGTTTCTGTTTCAGTTGTTAGTTTCTAAAGATTTTACTTTAAGCTACCCCACGTATTTAATATTCATTATTTGTGAAAGGATGAGGATTACTTTATATTCATACCTCATGAATAAATTTAGGTGAGGCTCAGTTTCTCTCTCTGTTTCTTAAAGTGTGTAGACAAGTTATTGTACATATAGACTGCAATTTATCCTGTAAAGAACTTTTGGGATAGAGTAGTTTTGGAAAATCTTCTTGTCCAACTATGCCAACTTAAAATAGTTTACTAGAAGTGTAGATGTACATTTAAATTAAGTAGTATAGAGTTGTAGTAAAGCATTTGTTCTAAAGATTGGTCTGCTGCTGCTGCTGCTGCTGCTAAGGCACTTCAGTCGTGTCCAACTGTGTGCGACCCCATAGATGGCAGCCCACCAGGCTCCCGCGTCCCTGGGATTCTCCAGACAAGAACACTAGAGTGGGTTGCCATTTCCTTCTCCAGTGCATGAAAGTGAAAAATGAAAGTGAAGTCACTCAGTTGTGTCCTTCTCTTATTGACCCCATGGACTGCAGCCTACCAGGCTCCTCCGTCCATGGGATTCTCCAGGCAAGCGTACACTCTGACGTTAAATTGCATCATTTTCACAAAGTGAACGATGTATATAGGTTTTTGAATTCCTGAGTCTGTTTTCCAGAAAATTCATTACTTTATACATTGAGTCAGGGTTTGTTTTAGAAAGTTGTCTGCCCCCCAGGTATTTGTTCATGTCTTTTTTCCCCACAGTGTCCCTTGAATTACCTATAGCAGTGAATACCTGAACCCTGTGTACCATAGATGTCTCACTTGCACTATGGTTTATGGGATTTGAAGCTTCAGTGTCCCTTGTCCACCACCAAATGACAGAATTGTATTAGGATGTTGAAAAATACATTTTAAACACTGTGAGTTTTTTGAGAGATAGTGTGCTACTCTATAGAAGGATCAACTGTTTAATATTTTTAGCACATAGTAACTGGACAATAAATATAGAAAGAAAAGTTGTGTTGAATGAGTGAAAGAAATTGTCTGATATCTTATATTCTGTAGATTGAATCAATTTGAGCATGTCTCTTTGCTCATGATTAAATTCATGTAATGCATATTTGATAATATTACCACTTAGTGTCACTTGGGCTATTAAGCATAAATTCTTAGAGGTAGAATAAATGAGCCTCTGTGAGATAAGACATGAGAAGCTAGTCATGCATACTTGGTTGAGGCACATATTTGGAAAGAGGTTCACTTTCCATTAGTGGAAGAAAGATTTACTAGACAGGTAATAGCTGGGATAAATGGAGTAAGCTGATCATCTTCTACCAGGGAAACTGTATCTCTAGGATCATAAGGTACATCTGGTCTAGAGCTAGCACCTGTATTGCCTGGTAGCCTGTTATGAGGGCCCCACCCAATGGGCTGGGATTCAAGGATAGGATTTCAGTCCCTGAGACAAACTGATAATGGATAGGAATCTAGCTCCAGGGAACTGAGTTACTGGCTGGGTTTCTAAGGCATTAGTAACCTCCCAATTAAGGGAAAGACTCAGTTTTTTTTTTTTTTTTTTTCTATTAACTTATTTAAATTGAAGCATAATTGATCTGTAATATTGTTAGTTTCAGGTATGCAGCAAAGTGGTTCAGATTATATACTTCAGATTATTTTCCATTATAGGTTATAGGTCATTATAGGTTATTATAAGATATTGAGTATATTTCTTTGTGCTTACAGTAAGCACATTTCTTGTTGCTTATCTGTTTTAGTTGTTTGTATCTGTTAATTCCATATTCCTAATTTATCCTTTCCCCTTTGGTAACCATGTTTATTTTCTACATCTGTGAGTATGTTTCTATTTTGTGTATAGATACATTTTTTTTTTTTTAGATTCCACATATGAGTGATATAATATTTGTTTTTCTCTGTCTTACTTTATTAAATATAATATTCTCTAGTACATCTGTGTTGCTGCAAATGGTAATATTTTTTGTTGTGCCTGAGTTATACTACATTATATATGTGCCACATCTTCTTAAGCCATTTGACTGTTGAGGGACACTTGGGTTGTTTCCATATCTTGACTTTTGTATTTAGTGCTGCTGTGAACATTGGGATGGATGTATCTTTTTGAGTTGGAGTTCTCATTTTTTTCCTGATTTATACCCAAGAGTAGAATTGCTGGATAATATGGTAGCTTCATTTTCAGTTTTTTTGTTTGTTTGTTTGTTTTTAAGGAACCTCCATACTGTACCATGTGACTATATCAGTTTATATAACCATCAACAGTGTAGGAGGGTTCCCTTTTCTCTAGACCCTCTTCAACATTTATTTCTAGACTTGTTGATAATAGCTATTCTGACCAGTGTCAGGTGTTCTGTTGCATTTCTTTATAGTAAAATGAAATATCAGAAAGAGAAAGCTAAAGAAAAATCTCATTTAAAGTTGTGTCAAAAATTACCTAAGAATAAACTTAACCAAGTTGAAAGGCCTATATGCTGAAAATGATAATACATTGATAAAGGAAGCTGAAAATGATTTACAGAAATTGAAAGATATCCCATGCTCCTAAATTGGAAGAATTAATAGTTAAAATGTCAAAAAAAAAAAAAGTTAAAATGTCGATAGTGCCCAAAGGAGTCCACAGATTTAATGCAATCTATATGAAAATGCCCATAACATTTTCATAGAACTAGACCAAATGGCCCTGAAATTTATATGGAACCCAGAATTGCCAAAGCAATACTGAGGGAACAGAACAAAGCTGGAGGGGTAACCCTTCCAGACTTCGGACTATACTACAAAGGTATAGTAACCGAGACTGTGTGATATTGGCATGAAAAACAGGCATATAGATCAATGGAACAGAATAGAGAGCCCAGAAATAGACCCAGTTGTTCACAGGCAAGTAATCTATGACAAAGGAGGCAGGAATATACAATGGGAAAAAGAAAAGACACACCCTCTTCAATAAGTTGTGTTGGGAAAACTGGACAACTGTATGTTAAGCAATGAAATTAGAACATTCCTGTGTACTATGTACATTAATAAACTAAAAAATGCTTTAATGATCTAAAGAGGTGACACTATATTATCTCCTAGAAGAGAAAATAGATTAGACATTCTCTGACACAAATGGTAGCAATATTTTCTTCAAGTAGTTTCCCATGGCAAAAGAAATTAAAGAAAAGATAAAGAAGTGGGGCTTCATTAAACTTAAAAGCTTTTGCACAGGTTTTGCACAAAGGAAACCATCAACAAAAGAAAAGACAACCTTGGAATGGGAGAAAATATTTTTAAATGATATGACTGACAAGGGATTAATATCCAGAATATACAAACAGCTCATACAACTCAATATTGTGGAAACAAACAGCTCAGTCAAAAAAGGAGGGGGGGCAGAAGACCAGAATAGATACTTTTTCCAAAGAAGGTATATAGATGGTCAATAGGCACATTAAAAGATGCTCATTGCTAATTGTTAGTGAAATGCAAATTAAAGCCACAGATGAGATATTATTTCACACTGGTCAGTATGGCTCAGTTCTTAAGATGGCACCACTGGAAACTGGACCAGTCAAGTAAGTTTGATACAGAGCATCACCCATTTCTTTCATTTGAGAGCACCATGATTTCTTGTCCAGGAATGAGACTATGTTTACAGGTGTCCTAACCTTTGTATCAAAAATATGTAACCAAGGGAGTCTGAAAAGTCACAAGATACTAAAAGGCAATGTTTATATTATTACCCTTTGAAATATTCAGTTGTACAAAAGTAATTATGTCAGATCATGAATTTTAAATCATTATAACTAGCCTCAAATACATGTTTATTAATCAAAATAGGAACCATTGCAATCACCACATTTTTGCCAATGAGAAATAAATTTGTTTATTCCTCTAGCATAAAAGTCAGTGCTTTGGGATTCAGTGAATTCTTGGAAAACAGTTTCTGTGTCTTGCTGGTCGCGGAAGCATTTTCCCTGCAAAAAGTTGTGAAGATGCTTGAAGTGGTAATTGGTTGGCGAGAGGTCAGATAAATATGGGGGATAAAATAGAACTTCGTCGCCCAGTTCATTCAACTTTTGAAGCTTTAGTTGTGTTATGCGCATTTGGGCATCTTTGTGAAGAATTGGCTCATTCTGTTTACTAATGCTGACTGCAGGCATTGCACTTTTCAATGCATCTCATCGGTTTGCTGAGCATAATTCTTAGATATAATGGTTTTGCCAAGATTCAGAAAGGTGTGGTGTATCAGACCGGCAGCAGATCACCGAACAGTGATTGTTACCTTTTTGGGTGCAAGTTTAGCTTTGGAAAGTGTTTCAGAACTTCTTCTCGGTCCAGCCACTGAACTGGTCGTTATCAGTTATTCCATACAATATACTTTTCCTTGCACATCACAATTCAATCGAGAAATGGTTTGTGGCTGTTGTGTAGAATAAAAGATGACACTTCAAAATGATGGTTTTTTATGATCTGCGGTCAGCTTATGAGGCACCTATTTACCAAGCCTTTCCACCTTTCCAGTTTGCTTCAAATGCCTAATGACTGTAGAATGATTTATATTCAGTTCTTTGACAACTTCATGTGTAGTTGTAAGAGGATTGGCTTTGATGATTGCTCGCAATTAGTTGTTGTCTGTTTCTGATGGTTGGCCACTATACTCCTCATCTTCAAGCTGTTGTGTAGTTTGCAAAACTTCTTGAACCACCAGCAGTTCCTGGGCCAGATGCATTGTTGATGTTGTGAGTTGTCTCTGATGCTTTATGACCTATTTTGAACTCAAATTAAAAAAAACCGCTCAAATTTTGCTTTGTAGAAGAAATATAAAATAAAGAGCAAGTGTTAAGTCATTAGGAAAAAAAGTGAGAAATGGACATTCAAATGATGTATATGATAATCACATGTATTTAACAGTATATTCCAATATCAAACAGCAAAGTTCAACAGTGCAAAACCACATTTACTTTTGCACCATCCTAATAGTTTTGTGAGGATAGAGGTTATGATGTTGGATTGTACAAGGTTGGAGAGTAATCAGGAGATAAATCTTCACCAGTAATTCAAACAGAAAAATGTAATGTGAGAAATTATCATTTGTTGAAAATTCTTTAATCATTTATCATTCAAGGATTGTGAATTAAGACAACTAACTGTCTCCCTGTTAGAGTGGCTGAAATCTAAGAACCTGGCAATACCAATTTCCTGGCACGAATGTGAAGCAACAGAAGCTGGAACTCATTGCTGGTTAGAATGTGAAATGGTGTTGCCACTTTGGAAGACTGGAAGTTTTGTACTAAGCTAAACATAGTTTTACCATATGATCTGGTAATCCTACGTGTTTGCACAATGGATTTGGAAGTTTTGTTTATACAAAACTCTGCATGTAAATTCTTATAGGAGTTTTATTCCTAACTGCCAAAAATGGTGGGCAAGATGTCCACCATTAGGTAGATGGATGACAAAACATGGTACATGCATACAGTGGAATATTGTTTACAGATAAACAGAAATGAGCTGTTCAACTACTAAAAGACATGGATCAATCTTTAATTCGTTTTGTTAAGATGAAAAATACCAGTATGAAAGTGTATGCTGTGTGACTACAATTACATGACTGTGTAAAAGACAAAACAGTAGTGGTGATTAAAAAATATTTTTTGGAGTTTGCCAAGGGAAAGTGGGAGGGTTAAATGTGAAGCACAGGCATTTTTTAAGGTAGTGAAACTTTTTTCTGTTATACCATAATTGTGCATTCATGACACTATGTATTTGTCAAAAATCATCGAACTTTTCATAAAAAGTGAATTTTATTAATTCACATGTTTTAAAAATCATTTGTAAGGTCGGGGGAATACTAGGATGGAATGTAGAGTGTATCAATATCATCTAATGCTGTTGCTGACTTTAGTAACTTTGGAAATGAGTCTGTAAGACTAAAGTCAAAGAAAACTTCTGTACACAATGCATAAAAGAACTGCAGTCTGGTTCATAAAATTGTTTCCCATGAGGTAGGGCTTAAAATACTGCTAGGGCTTAAAATACTGCTATATAAGTACACTGATGAGAGCCAGATTTCTCACTGTTGGAGTGGGAGTTTGTAGATGAGTAAGGGGAAGAAGCATCCATATGCTAATGGATTAGAGTTGGAGATACCAGTTACAAAAAAAATTTGCTTAACTTAATATACACAACAGATCATTGCATACAGAAATATTTGTAGTTATGTGTATATATATGGAACATACATTTCATTGTTTTGCCCACTTAAGGGCCTAGAAGCAAGGGCACTCAGTATCAAGGAGCAAAACCTAGTGCCCAGATCTTCATTCCTAATAAAATTCTCTAGTAAAAGGAACCAGGACTATTACCTGATTCTAAAACTGGAAAACAGAATATGCAATATGAGCATGGAGAATGTTGTGCTGCCAGAAAGTAACCAAGTACTAAATAAAAAATACACACAATGGAGTATTTATCACACAATATATATAATATGTCAGAAGGACATAGGAGACAAAACTGAAAGATCTCTCAATGGCCAAAGCTGAAACAAGTTGAACAACAAAATAAAATAATATTGAATTGTAATCCAAAATAAATGTTGATGGGTCTACATTAGTATAAATGATTGAATGAATGAGAGAGAATAGAGAAATCTCCCATGCTGAAAGAATATCAAACAGTGTGTATAAATGCTGGACTTCCAAGGAGGTGGAGCATAGCTCCTCACCCCTTCAATGTGGAATGCACATAGTGACTTTCTTCCAAACAGTGAAGCATGGAGAGGAGAGTAAAAGTAACTTTACAGTGGAAAACCTGACAAATATCACCTCTGCCAACTGATTAATAGGTCAGCATTAAGAATGATAAGTCATGTGTTAGACTATACCCTTGATTGTGAGGTGACAAAAATGACACTTTATCTCTTATATCTTCTTCTCCAAACCCATAATTCCAGTCTGGTTGTGAGAAAAACATCAGACAAACCCCAGTTGAGGAACGTTGTATAAAATACCTGTACAACATAAAATACTTGTCCAAAATTCCTTAAAATTTTCAAGGTCACCATAAACCAGGAAAGAATAAAAACTGTTGCAGCCAAGAGGAGCTTAGAGAGACATAATGTGAATATGTCTAAGAGCCCTTGGGTGGGCTTCTAGAACAGATCATTAAAAAAAAACTAGGAAAATCTGAATTAAATATGGACTTTTGTTAATGTATCAGTAGTGGTTCATTAATTGTAACATATCATACAAATAATAAGGTGTTAATAATAGGTCTAATTAGATATGATATATGTGGAGGTTCCTTGTACTGTCTTCACGACTTTATTTTGTATAGCTAACACTGTTCTAAAAATACTTTATTTAAAAATAAGCAGTAAATTTATTATGTATTAATCCACACACACAAATAGAGGTCAGGCTATTAACTATAATATCAAGAGGAGTGAGAGATACTTTGAAGAATATAAGAATAGAGAATGATGGGATTGTGTCCTGTGAGCAGGAAGAGAAGCGCCACTATGCTGTGCTTTGTAGTGTTCCTCCAGGGCGTTTGAGCTATAAAGCTTACCATTGCAGCAGACGACTAAAGAAATGTTTACCAAATCCAGTTCCAGCATCACAAAGTGGGGCAAAATAGAGTACATTTGGAGAACAGTAAATTGATAACCAAAACAGGCTGGTATGAGAGAGAACTAAACCACTCAAGAAAGCGTTTAAAGATTGAGAAGATGCTTAGCAGAGACCTAAGGTAACACTGCACGGAGAAGGCGATGGCACCCCACTCCAGTACTCTTGCCTGGAAAATCCCATGGATGGAGGAGCCTGGTAGGCTGCAGTCCATGGGGTCGCTCAGAGTCGGACAGGACTGAGTGACTTCACCTTCACTTTTCACCTTCATTCATTGAAGAAGGAAATGGCAACCCACTCCAGTATTCTTGCCTGGAGAATCCCAGGGACAGGGGAGCCTGGTGGGCTGCCATCTATGGGGTCGCACAGAGTTGACACGACTGAAGCGACTTAGCAGCAGCAAGGTAACACTGACAGGAAAGGAATATAGGGAGGGAAGAGATATCTGAAGCACATAGGGATAATGTGGCTTGCTGGGAGAGTTGCAAAAAAATGTCTATTAAATTTAGCAACATTAATTTTACTGGTGAGTTTGGTCAGTAACTCTAATGAGTTTATATACAAGTGAAATTTATAGGAATGATAACAAGAATAGTGACTGCAAGCTACTCTATCTTGACTCTAAAGGTGAGACATAGATAAGGTGATAGCCGGTGTTGACTTTTCTTTGTAAGTTGGGGGCATGGCATGGGATGGGTTGTTAATTGAAGAATGTGCCTTGTCTAACTCGATGAAACTATGAGCCATGCCCTGTAGGGCCACCCAAGTTGGATGGGTCATGGTGGAGAGTTCTGGCAAAATGTGGTCCACTAGAGAACTGAATGATAAACCACTTCAGTATTCTTGCCTCAAGAACCCTATAAACAGTGTGAAAAGGCAAAAAGATAGGACACTGGAAGATGAACTCCCTAGGTTGATAGGTGCCCAATGTGCTACTGGAAAAGAATGGAGAAATACTCCAGAAAGAATGAACAGAAAGAGCCAAAGCAGAAAAAAATCCCAGTTGTGGACTGACTGGTAATGGAAGTCAAGTATGATGCTGTAAAGAACAATGTTGCATAGGCACCTGGAATGTTAGGTCCGTGAATCAAGGTAAATTGGAAGTGATCAAACAGGAGATGGAAAGAGTGAACATTGACCTTTTAGGAATCAGGGAACTAAAATGGACCAGAATGGGCAAATTTAATTCAGATGACCATTATATCTACTATTGTGGGCATGAATTGCTTAGAAGAAATGGAATAGCCATCATAGTCAACAGAGGAGTCTGAAATGCAGTACTTAGGTGCAGTCTCAAAAACCACAGAATGATCTTTGTTGGTTTCCACGGCAAACCATTCAGTATCGCAGTACCTCAAGTCTATACCCCAACCAGTAATGCTGAAGAAGCTGAGGTTGAATGGTTCTATGAAGTCCTACAAGATCTTCTAGAACTAACACCCCAAAAGATGTCCTTTTCATCATAGACTGGAATGCAAAAGTAGAAAGTCAAAAGATACCTGGGGTAATAGGCAAGTTTGGCCTTGGAGTACAAAATGAAGCAGGGCAAAGACTAACAGAGTTTTGCCAAGAGAATGCACTGGTCATAGCAACCACCCTCTTCCAAGAAGACAAGAGCCAAATCTACACATGGACATCACTAGGTGGTCAATACCAAAATCAGATTGATTATATTATTTGCAGCCAAAGATGAAGAAGCTCTATACAGTCAGCAAAACGAAGACCAGGAGGTGACTGTGGCTCAGATCATGAACTCCTTATTGCCAAATTCAGACTTAAACTGAAGAAAATAGGGAAAACCACTAGGCCATTCAGGTATGACCTAAATCAAATCCCTTAAGATTATACAGTGGAAGAGACAAATAAATTCAAGGGATTAGATCTGATAGAGTGCCTGAAGAACTATGGATGGTGGTTTGTGACATTGTCCAGAAGGTGTTGATTAAAACCATCCCCAAGAAAAAGAAATACAGAAAGGCAAAATGGTTGTCGGAGGAGGCCTTAGAAATAGCTAAGAAAAGAAGAGAAGTGAAAGGCAGAGGAGAAAAGGGAAGATACAGCCATCTGAATGCAGAGTTCCAAAAACAGCAAGGAGATATAAAAAAGCCTTCCTTAGTGATGAATGCAGAGAAATAAGAGGAAAACAACAAAATGGGAAAGACTAGAGATCTCTTGAAGAAGATTAGAGATACTGAGGGAACATTTCTTGCAAAGATGGGTACAATAAAGGACAGAAATGGCATGGACCTAATAGAAGCAGAATATGCTAAGAATTGGTGGCAAGAATACACAGAAGAACTATACAAAAAGATCTTAATGACCCAGATAACCATGATGATGTGATCACGCACCTCAAGCCAGATATCCTGGAGTGTGAAGCCAAGTGGGCCTTAGGAAGCATCACTACGAACAAAGCTAGCGGAGGTGATGGAATTCCAATGGAGCTACTTCAAATCCTGAAAGATGATGCTGTCAAAGTGCTACACTCAATATGCCAGGAAATTTGGAAAACTCAGAATGGCCACAGGAATGGAAAGTGTCAGTTTTCATCCCAATCCCAGGGAAAAGTAATGCTAAAAAAGTTCAGACTGTCGCACAATTGCACTCATCTTACACTCTAGCAAAGTAATACTCCAAATTCTCCAGGCTAGGGTTCAACAGTAAATGAACAGTACTGATGTTCAAGCTGTATTTAGAAAAAGCAGATGTATGGCAACATACACTGGATCATTGAAAAAGCAAGAGAATTCCAGAAAAACTTATGCTTTATTGACTATTCCAAAAGCTGTGACTGTGTGCATCACAGCAAACTGGAAAATTCTTAGAGAGATGGGAATACCAGACCACCTTACCTGCTTCCTGAGAAATCCATATGCAGGTCAAAAAGCAACAGTTAGAACCATACATGAAATCATGGACTGGTTCTAAATTGGGAAAGGAGTACGTCAGGGCTGTCTGTTGTCACCCTGCTTACTTAACTTCTATGCAGAGTGCATCATGTGAAATACCGGGTGGATGAAGCACAAGCTAGAATCAAGTTTTCTGAGAAAAATATTAATAATCTCAGATATGCAGTTGATACCACTCTTACGGCAGAAAGCAAAGAGGAACTAAAGAGCCTTCTGATGAAAGTGAAAGAAGAGAGTGAAAAGGCTGGCTTAAAACTCAACATTCAGTAAACTAAGATCATGGCATCTGGTCCCATCACTTCATGGCAAATACATGGGGAAACAATGGAAATAGTGAGAGACTATTTTTTGGTCTCCAAAATCACTGCAAATGGCGACTGCACTATGAAATTAGAAGATGCTTGCTCCTTTGAAGGAAAGCTCTGACAAACCTAGACAACATATTAGAAAACAGAGACATTATTTTGCCAACAAAGGTCTGTCTCGTCAAAGCTGTGGTTTTTCCATCAGTCATGTATGGATTTGCGAGTTGGACCATAAAGAAAGCTGGGTGCTAAAGAATTGGTGCTTTTGAACTGTGGTGTTGGAGAAGACTCTTGAGAGTCCCTTGGACAGCAGGGATATCAAACCAGTGAATCCTAAAGGAAATCAGTGCTGCCAAATATTCACTGGCAGGATTGATGTTGAAGCTCAAACTCCAATACTTTGGCCATCTGATGCAAAGAAATGACTCACTGGAAAAGACCCTGATGCTGGGAAAGATTGAAGGGGGGAGAAGAAGGTCACGACAGAGGATGAGATGCTTAGATGGCATCTCTGACTCAATGGACGTGTTTGAGCAATCTCTGGGAGTTGGTGATCGACAGGGAAACCTGTCGTGCTGCAGTCCATGGGGTAGCAAAGAGTCGGACACGACTGAGCGACTGAACTGAACTGACTGAAAAACAACTTCAAGGCCCGAATATTTGCCGTATTTTTAGTACTTGGGATGGTTCCAAAAATTGTCAATATATATTTGTTGCATGACTGAATATGAAATATTTTAGTACTTAAGTTGAAGGAGAAGTTGAACATGCAGTTTGTCCAAGTAGCAATTTGTTGAACATGATTTCTGAGGAAGTCTAGTCTTGAGGTTGGTATAAGAAAATGTCAAGACGGGGTCGTGTTTGGGGACAAGGTTACAGCATTGTCATTATTGTACAAAATAGTAAATCTTTTTCTTTTCATACCTTGTATAAATTAACTTGTACTTTGCTGTTTGCACTTTTTTTAAAATCAATACAAACATTGTGAAGCTTATTTTGAAATTATCTCTTACCTATAACAGTGCTAACTTCCCTTTCACAGGCTCAAACATAATTTGAGATCACTCTCCATAAGGCAAATATGCCTGCATTTAATTTTGCTTTTCCTCTTTTTTTATTTAGTCTACAAATAAGAAACCGCGAAAATCACCAGGAGAGAAGAGTAGAATTGAAGCTGGAATTAGAGGAACAGGCCGTGGAAGAGCCAATGGGCACCCTCAACAGAATGGTGAAGGGGAACCTGTCACATTATTTGAAGTGGTGAAACTGGGGAAAAGTGCAATGCAGGTAAATTTTAAGTGTTTCTATTTTACTAATAAAGCAATATAGGGTCAGTAACATGTAAAACCTGTTAGTGTGTATTTTGACATTTTTATACAATTGTTGATGTGTAGTCAAGTTTATTAAGGATTTTTCTTTGCTTGTTTTGTAAAAGTGTCCGGAAAGGCATATTGTTTAATAGTAAGTTAATGTTACAAATTTTAAATTGCATTATGTTGAATAAAATAATTTGCAGTATAGTAGGAACTGCCTGAGAATTTGCATTGCCTCAGTCATGTGTATTTTTAGAATTTGACTTAATGTAAGTAACTTATGTGTATTGAAGAATATTTGAAAGAGGAAAGGGTGTAAAAAAAAGTGTTAGGTAGTGAATTAGAAATAACCACAGTAAACATTTTATGGTGATTTGTGTTTGTGTGATGTTTTATAACTTCTTACACTGTTTTTTCTGCCCTCATTCACTCAACAAGTGTCATTAAATAGTCTTGAAGAGCATATCTTTATTGGCTTCTGACTAATTTATTTTAAGGATAAACTATAAGTATTATGATTCCTTTAGTGTGTGTTTACATTTTTAGAATATTTTAAAACTTATTAATCATTTGTATTTAGTTCCTTACATCTTCTTTTCATTTTAAAGGACTAGAGGTAAAATTATTTTGAGAATATTTCTTAACTATGTAGTAATAAATACCATTTTATTCTCCAGAATTTGTACTAGTTTATCTTTCACCAGAAGTTTAGCTAGCAATTGGATTTTATATTTAAGAATTATTTGGCAATATAGGTAAAGACAGTAATTCATTATTTTAATTTCCATTTTTAAATTACTAATGATTGTATGTTTATTCTATTTTGTCTTTGCTCATTTTTGATACTTCATTTTCAGTGGGTAATTTATAAAACAGATTTACTTTTAGAACCAAAAGCAGGCAACTTTCCATTGATACACCTTTTATTTTTTACATGTATTTCTTTTTGAATTCCTTAAAGGGGTTTAATGTATGTTACCAGATTGATTTGTTCAGGAATCTTGGAATATTGTATGGGAAGGGGAGGGTGTTAGAGTGGTGTGATGATGCTAAATATTGATGATGCTAAATGGTGAAATACTGAATTCCCAGTTATTCAAAGCAATGGACAGCATTAAAATATATAAGTATAATTTTGAAATATATTAAGTGATTTTTAGCCATTAAGCTTGATAGTTTCTATTGCAGATACAAACTGCAATAGAAAAATTGTTAACAGGCTATAGAGATATTAATCAAAATCTATTTGTTGCCTCCCATCTGTAGGTAGAGACACAAACAGAAAATCAAGGAAATTAAATTCTAAAAGTTCATTTAATTATTTTGCTTTCTTTTTTCATGCAAAAGTTTATTTTTCTAGCTTTTATTTAATATGAATAAAATCTTCAATATTTATTGTGAACAAAATCTAGTCATTTGTTTTTGATATACACTAGTGATGAGTATAAGATTTTTTTCTTTTTCACCCACTATGTTCTATATTCTTCATCTACATTACTCTTCCCTATCGCTGTTTTCATACTTTATTCTCTTTTTAAATTATTTTGGATTCATATTTTATAAAGGGTAAAGATTAGTAGTCAGAACCTTAGTACCTTCCAGAATTTGGTTTTAACTCACTTTTTCAACTTTTTCTCACTATCCTTCTATTGAAAATGATGCTATGTATTTTTTACTTTGCTGTACTTTTTTATTATTCTTTTATGTTTTTGTTTCCTAGCTGTATTCATATTAATCTACAAATTGCTGTAATTTTTTTCATTTTATTCAGCATTCTGTTGTGGGCATTTTTTTCCAGTGGATT
The DNA here is from genome assembly GCF_019923935.1 of Bubalus bubalis. Lineage (NCBI taxonomy): Eukaryota > Metazoa > Chordata > Mammalia > Artiodactyla > Bovidae > Bubalus > Bubalus bubalis. Next base: position 177,535,941 of record NC_059157.1, read on the forward strand.
AACCTTAGAATTTTTAACATTTATATTATCCAATTAGTTTTCTGTTGGACTGCTTTATTGTTTAAGAAGAATAAGTATATTTAAGATAACTATTTAAGAGTAGTTTTATTCTGTTAAAAATAGTACTTCTTTGAAAATCTTTATATATCCCTATGAAATATTGCCTGTAGGAATCCTTTGTAATGTAAATTCTTGAAAGTGGTCACTGAGCGAAAGGAATGCCTAAAAATTCATGTTTAAAAAATGAATGCAAGTCTTTTAATGAAGCTGGCACACTAATTTCAGTGTTTATTATCCCTTCATTTCAAAGTAATCCCTTCATAAAGTAATGAAAGACAAAGTGCTAGAAAGAGTTTAGACATTAATGGGTTTAGAAACTAAATGTTTCTGTGGTTCATATAGAAAAAAAAACTACCTAGTGGTCAGCATTAGGTTTAAGGTAGCAGAAGTAGATACTTGTAGCCAAGAGTTTTGATCTTGTATGTTAAAAGGATGTAAGGTGTTTCATGAAGTGTGTATGAATAAAGTTAGGCTTAAAATACATGAAGCCAGGGCCTAATATGACACCCCATACTTGGAAAGGAGATGGAAGAAAGCCACTGAAAACTGTTGCATAGGCTAAGGCTTGTGTTTAAGGGGATCATATTAATAAATATCTTAGGTTAGCCTTGAGACTCTGCTTTATGCTTATCATCCATGTAGTTAACTGATAGAGACTCCTTTACTACTCAGGATGGCCTAGTTTGGATACTGGCTTATGCTAAAACCCCACTTTTTGGAAATCGTGAGATGAAGGAAAGAAGAGGACAGACATAGTCCTTATAATCAGGACCTGAAGTAAAATGACTACTTTCTTGATTGGTGAGGGAATCTTTAAAAATCTCCTGTACCATCTTAGAGCAGGAAGTTCTTTTTAAGCCCACTGTATGATCTAGTTCTCCATGAAGTGAGTAGATGGAGCAGAGATAATCTCAAAAGCATAGGAAGGGGTAAAAAATAAAAGAAACAGGTATGTTTAAGTTTCCACAGAGATGAAAGAAATTCTACCTAATACTAAAAAGGAAATAAACTTAGTAAATAGGTTTTTCTGAGGTTAAAAACCCGCATTAGATGCCATCAAAGGGAGAATTCAAGAATTGGCATTCATTAGGCATTCATTCAGAATGTAGCCCAGAAATAAAAAAGTAAATATGAAAGAGCAATTGAGTGACTTTGATGTGGATTGAAAGGGTTCCAGAATATGCAGGGGAAGAATTCCAAGGGAATAGAAGCGACAGGTTTTGAAGAGGTAGTCTTTTAGAAATTTTCAGTCACATTTGCTCAGATCTAGAGTTTGTTGTCAGGAGTAAGTACGATAAGTGAAAATCATTACACAGGCATTCCTTGTTGTTGTTGTTTTTTCCTGCACTTTGCAGATACTGTGTTTTTTAAAAATTGAAGGTTTATGGCAACCCTTCATCGAACAAGTCTATAAGCACCATTTTTCCAACAGCATTATCTTTTAATTAAGGTATGTGTAATGATTTTTTAGACATAAATATTTCTGCACACTTAATATAATATGGTGTGAACATAACTTTTATATAAACTGAGAAACCAAAAATTCATGTGACTCACTGTATTGTAATATTTGCTGTGATGCGGAGAAGGCAATGGCAACCCACTCCAGTACTCGTGCCTGGAAAATCCCATGGATGGAGGAGCCTGGTAGGCTGCAGTCCATGGGGTCGCTAAGAGTCGGACACGACTGAGCGACTTCAGTTTCACTTTTCACTTTCATGCATTGGAGAAGGAAATGGCAACCCACTCCAGTGTTCTTGCCTGGAGAATCCCAGGGACAGGGGAGCCTGATGGGCTGCAGTCGATGGGGTCGCACAGAGTCAGACACGACTGAAGCGACTTAGAAGCAGCAGCAGCAGCAGCAGTGATCTGAAACCAAATCGTTAATAGGTATAAGGTATGCCTGTACAGTATAACTGTAGAATATTGAGGCTTGGAAGAAAGTCTTGAAATATTTCATTAGGGATTGCCTGAACCTTTTTGCTGACCACAATGCAAGTAAGATTGAAATATTCAAAATAAATTCCCTTTCTACATTACATCATAGTCACAAATCTCGAAAGGCACTTTTAATTATTTCGTGTAGTTCAACAACAGTTGAAGTGTGAATGTTAATAAAAGTAATATCAGCAAAAGCACTAATTAGCAATAATAGTATCAATTTAGAGAAAGAAAAATAGCAAACCTAAAGTAATTAAGAAGAAAGGAATAAAAAAAAGTAGAAATGGAAACTAAGTAGAAAAAGAAATGATAGAAAGGTCTACTGATTCAAAATATTGGCAGTTTGAGTTCAGTACACTTAAAACTTACAGATTTTATCTTAGGAATGCAAGGGTAGCTTAATGTTAGAAAGAAAGTGAAAGTGAAGTCGCTCAGTCGTGCCTGACTCTTTGCGACCCCATGGATAGTAGCCTGCACCAAGCTCCTCCGTCCATGGGATTTTCAAGGCGAGAAGTACTAGAGTGGGTTGCCATTTCCTTCTCCAGGGAATCTTCCCAACCCAGGGATCAAACCCAGGTCTCTCACATTGTAGACAGACACTTTACCGTCTGAGCCACCAGAGAAGTCCTAATGTTAGAAAGTCTTTTATATAGCAGATAATCATATCAAGGGGAAAATTGATGTAGAATGTTTATAAAAATCATTTGATAAAATAATAGCTGATACAGTGAACAATAACTTTGTGAGTAAACCATCAAGAGGGAAGTTCCATAGCTTGGTAAAGGTTATCACACAAAAACATTGTAGCTCATGTTACACCATTTTTAACAGGGAAATTTAGATGTATTCCCAGGAATAAGCACTAGAGTATAATAGTTGAAAATATAAAATTATCCGTATTTGCAGAATATACAATTGTCTATGTAGGAATTTCAACATAACCTAGACTGTTGGACTAATGAGTATTCAGTAAAACTCCAAGAGAGAAAATTAACACTATAAAAAAAAAAATCAGCATTCTGTAAAATAGTAATAAACAGTTAGGCCATCTAAGAAAACAGGAAGAAGAATGAATAAAATTTGGCATGAAATAGAATAAAATTCTGTTTCATACTCTTTATTTGAGTAACATAAAAGTATCTGGAAAGTACTAAAAGTCAGTAAGGATGGAGAGTACTAACTAGTGAGAGTACAAATCTGTATAACCCCTTTGGAGAAAAATTTGACAGTATTAAGAAAGGTTAAATGATCTATTCATTTTTCCTTCATTTAGCAACTATTTAATGAGTACCTACACTGTGGGCAACACCTTTTTCTTTCTTATGTCTTTCTTCTTTTAACTGGGATCTAGAGAAAATTTTATGTAGTTTTATAGATGAGGCTCATATAGTAATTTTTACTGTTAATTTGTAATGGTGAAAAGAAAGACAAAGGAAGTAAAAGTCTGTGAACAGAACAATTGATAAATAAAATGTGGTATATTCAGACAGTTAAATTTTCTATTACAGTTAAAACTAGTGTGAACTAGAGCTTTAGGTACCATTATGGACAAATTTTAGAAATGCATTTTAAGGGACAAAGCAAGCTGCAGAATGATACATAATATATAGTACTACTTAAATAAACACATACCTAAAGGGATCAGACAGGTGTATTTGGACTACTATAGCAATAACTGAAAAAAGAAGCAGAAAGAAACAAATATGGCTGTAAAATATTAACTGTTGTTGAAACTGGATGGTCTGTACCTTCTTATCTATCTTATTATTTGTAATAAAAGTGATAGTATTTCTGAAATGCTTCCTAAAGGAGGACTTATATTGCCAGTATATTTGAAAAATGATTGTATCCCTTCCCCTTTGGAGAAGTGACATGTGAAGGCTTTGGTAAGATTGGTTTTAAAGACCCTAGTTTCTTTTATTTATCCAGCATTCCACAAACCTTTGACTCCTACAACTATTGATGACCATTTTGTATTTTAGCCTTTTCTCCTTATTGGAATTGTGAAAAATCAACTTTACTGGCTTAACAGATACCTTACATACCTCCTGTAATTGGATGTTGTGCTAGATAGTTCCTGAATGTTCTTGCCTGTATAACTGAAAAGAAATTTTACCTGAGACTTGAAGGATGAAAAGGAGTTAGCTAGACAGTTAGCAGAGGGAACTTCTTATAGCAGAAATGCAACACACAAAGATAAAATCTCTACCCCTACCATGGAAGCCATAAGATGTCCAGTAAGAGTAGAGCTAAAAGAGGCTAGATTCTAAACATTTAGCTTTTTCTGAAATTGATGGCATTTTAGTAAGAAAATGACATGGTCATATTAGCATTTTTAGAAGTACCTTTCTGGAAACAGTTTAGGTGATGATTTGGGGTGTGTGAGGCTGGAAGCAGAGAGACTAGTTAGGAGGCCTTTTTTTTTTTTTTTTTTTAAATCCAATTCGTAAGTAATGAAAGTTTGAATTTATAGTGTCAGTGAAGGGGAAGAGGAAGAGAAAGGGACTGATTCTATAAATATTAAGGCTGCAAGATGCTTCTGAAAGATGAGAAAGAGGACAGAATATAAGGTAATTCCTATTTGTTTGACTTGGGGATATTCACCGAAAGGAAATTTGTAAGAATATAGGTGTTAGTGATGGGTATGGGAATAGTTTGGTTTGGACATTTTGCCATTTAGATGCGTGACACTGACTACATACTGAATTTTGGAACATTCAAGCTATTACTCTGTTATTTGTTGCTTTAGTAGTTATGAAGTAGTATTATAATGAATTTGTATAATTCATTGGCATTTACATTTTGTACCCCAGACTTCATCTAAGAAAGTTGGGCTACAGTTGATTCATTCAACAGAAATTCATTGAGAGCTCTTGTTTAAGGCATTGGAGCTGAAACTCCAGTACTTTGGCCACCTCATGCTAAGAGTTGACTCATTGGAAAAGACTCTGATGCTGGGAGGGATTGGGGGCAGGAGGAGAAGGGAAAACGACAAAGGATGAGATGGCTGGATGGCATCACTGACTCGATGGACGTGAGTCTGGGTGAACTCTGGGAGTTGGTGATGGACAGGGAGGCCTGGCATGCTGCGACTCATGGGGTCGCAAAGAGTCGGACATGACTGAGCGACTGAACTGAACTGAACTGAAGCTTGTCTGACCCTTCCCTTCATAGACTTTCTAACCATAGATGGGAGAGGAAATTCTGTATCAAAGTCAAATGGTCTGTTAATGTACTATTACAAACTGTTCATTAATGCTATGAAAACTCCATTTGGTCTTAATGGACAGATATAATAAATTTTGTGAATAAGGAAGTGGATTAAGCCTATAAATGAAGTATACTTAATGGCTCAGGTTGGTTTCCTGTTTGCTTTAGACATATGACTATGAAGATAAAACTGATTTTGTCTGTTGAAGTTTTGATTGGGAAAGACACAGGTATCTTAGGGCATTAGTCTGTGATTAGTCATACTCTTTCTTTTAGGGAGGAAACTTTGTTCTGATGCTAAATAAAAGTATAAACTTTTACAGAACATTTGTTTCTTCTAGTACCCAACTTACAAATGGGTTAGATGCCAGATCTCAAGGTATCAAATGCAGGGGAGTTCTCCCCCAAGGTTTGTGTAGGTAAGTTTTACTTACTTTATGATGACACCAAGGAAAGTGAAAAAGCACCTATGAGTTTATTAAAATCACACCTGTTAACTTGTGTTTGAACTGACTGTTAGGTAGTGACTGTATGAGAATTGAATACTTTGCTGAGCTGTTAATTGAATGGATAAATATGTCCATAGTAGTTTTTTAATTTCTGAATGTTCATTAAAAGCTTAAAAGTTTTAAGAAGTATTAAAATAGCTGACTCTTGAAAGTCCCTTGAACTGCAAGGAGACCCAACCAGTCCATCCTAAAGGAGATAAGTCCTGGGTGTTCACTGGAGGCACTGATGTTGAAGCTGAAACTCCGATACTTTGGCCACCTGATGTGAAGAGCTGACTCATTTGAAAAGACCCTGATGCTGGGAAAGATTGAGGGCAGGAGGAGAAGGGGATGACAGAGGATGAGATTGTTGGATGACATCACCGACTTGATGGACATGGGTTTGGGTGGACTCCAGGAGTTGGTGATGCACAGGGAGGCCTGGTGTGCTGCAGTTCCTGGGGTTGCAAAGAGTTGGACACGACCGAGCGACTGAACTGAATGAATGTCGTAAGAAGTGTAATTATAGAAGAATTGGTGATGAGACAAACCTTAGGAGACAAATACTATTAGGAGAACTTAGAACTATTGCATGAAATGAAAAGGAGAACTTAGAACTATTGCGTGAAGTGAAATTTTATAACAAAGATGGTCAGGATATATTGAAAGAAGGAAATACTACAATGATGATGAGGAGTGAAACCTTATAAAACTAAGCAAATACATAAGTACTTGAATAGGATCAATGTATGAGTGTAATATGAGAAATACCTGCTTATAAGTACAAACACTACAGTGACAGGATATTGGAGTATAGGACTTAAAAATCATGAAAAAAAAATGAAAAGATTTATTCTGATTTTTAACAGTATCATAATATCTAAACTTAAAACATTTAGATTAAGTTTGACTGCTATTGCTACTGCTAAGTCACTTCAGTCATGTCCAACTCTGTGTGACCCCATAGACGGCAGCCCACCAGGCTCCCCCGTCCCTGGGATTCTCCAGGCAAGAACACTGGAGTGGGTTAGGTGATGGTAAATGTGGAAAGCTGAAAATAGCCATTATTTAAATAATAGTTTATTTCTATTTCTCTTATATGTAAAATATCTTAGGTGATCTTTGCAATGGCAGTAGATAGACTGACAGAGCATCAAAATTGTTAATATATTTTAATACTTTAATAATCATTAAGGAATATGTAATCATAACTATAACAGCTATCAGATCAGTCGCTCAGTTGTGTCCGACTCTTTGCAACCCCATGAATCGCAGCACGCCAGGCCTCCCTGTCCCTCACCAACTCCCGGAGTTCACTCAAAATCAAGTCCATCGAGTCAGTGATGCCATCCAGCCATCTCATCCTCTGTCGTCCCCTTCTCCTCCTGCCCCCAATCCCTCCCAGCATCAGAGTCTTTTCCAATGAGTCAGCTCTTCGCATGAGGTGGCCAAAGGACTGGAGTTTCAGCTTTAGCATCATTCCTTCCAAAGAAATCCCAGGGCTGATCTCCTTCAGAATGGACTGGTTGGATCTCCTTGCAGTCCAAGGGACTCTCAAGAGTCTTCTCCAACACCACAGCTCAAAAGCATGAATTCTTCGGCGCTCAGCCTTCTTCACAGTCCAACTCTCACATCCATACATGACCACAGGAAAAACCATAGCCTTGACTATATGAACCTTTGTTGGCAGAGTAATGTCTCTGCTTTTGAATATGTTAACTAGGTTGGTCATAACTTTCCTTCCAGGGAGTAAGCGTCTTTTAATTTCATGGCTGCAGTCACCATCTGTGGTGATTTTGGAGCCCAGAAAAATAAAGTCTGACACTGTTTCCACTGTTTCCCCATCTATTTCCCATGAAGTGGTGGGACCGGATGCCATGATCTTCATTTTCTGAATGTTGAGCTTTAAGCCAACTTTTTCACTCTCCACTTTCACTTTCATCAAGAGGCTTTTGAGTTCCTCTTCACTTTCCGCCATAAGGGTGGTGTCATCTGCATATCTGAGGTGATTGATATTTCTCCCGGCAGCTATACATTTTGATATTTATAAAAAATGAATATTACATAATAGAAAGTCACCACAGAAGCACAATTGTAGTCTCTACCCAATGTAGCAGACATTGGGTCCTATTTTAAATCTGGTGATTATCTTTTCAGTCCTATTTCTCATTCCTCTGTCTTGACCCTTGTGGACCTACTATTTCTACTAATGATGACAGCTAGCCACATTACACGTTACATATTCCATGAATAAGTTGATGTTTTAGGGATGGGGTGAGGGAGGAAGTCCTTGCAGGTGCCAGGCACTGGGCTCTTGAGGTGAACTGCTTCATTTTAAACCTCAGCTCTTGTAGATAAACCATGCATGAATGGCCACAAGAATGGTCAAAGCCTGGTAAGTAAGGCCTAGCAAGCATACCTTTGTGGACACTGATTTCTGCAGAGCTCCAAATGTGACGGAAGTGTTGTTTGAAGGCCTACCAGTGCAACTAGATGTAATCGTGTTGGTGAACCTGGGTGGCATCCATGAGTTGGAAAAAGAAAATCTGAGTCTTCAACAAAACACCCTATTGCAAAAACATCACTGCTAGGATGTCTGTGGCTTCCCAACTCAGACTGGGAAGTTGAGCTGCAGTGATTCTTTTGTGACTGCTGCTGGCTAAATTCCAATTACATGCTGGCACTACAAGCAGCCCGCCATTGATATTAAGCAGCAACAGAGCACTTTTTAGAAGACCCTAGATGAGATGGACATTGGATGAGATGGACATTCCTAGCTCTGCCTATTCTGAGACCAGGGTAGGGTTGATTTACTCTTCTGGGTCTAGAAGTCTCACTGTGCACTTACATCGAAGTCCCCTGCTGGTAATCTCTACATGGATAAGAAATCCAACCTAACCCCCATGAAACTTTGACAGCTAGTTCCAGTCACTGTAATGGTCCTGCTGGCCATGGTTGTTAGCATTGCAATCCTGCTGATCAATATCAGGAGGATGTTGGGAAGTACAAGAAGGCAAGAATCCAGGACTGGGAAACTGAATATACACCCCAGCATATGCTTATAGTGGGGAGAGTCGGAGAACAGTGTTCAGACCACTTCAGGAGTGAAATTTGATTCTTGACTCAAGGCAGATATTGTATTTTCTTCACCAACATCCCATTCTTCTCACCTACTTGTCTCCATCCTAACAGTTCTTTTCCTAGGGACTATCTTTCTTTCTGGCTTTGTGTCCCAACCTCTTTTGAAGACCCATTTCTAATATTCCTTCTTATTCTTAGTCCTTGGATAAGAAATCTGATTCTGTAAAAGCAGACACAATAATGTCATCTTGGATTGTGCTTAAAATAAAAGGTTAAGATTAATTAAGAAGAAACGCAAAAAGGCAAAATGGTTGTCTGAGGAGGCCCGACAGATAGCTGAGAAAAGAAGAGAAACAAAAGACAAAGGAGAAAAAGAAAAATATATCCATATGAATGCAGAGTCCCAAAGAAGAGCAGAGAGAGATAAGAAAGCCTTTATAAGCGAATCAGTGCAAAGAAATAGAGGAAAACAATACAATGGGAAAGACTAGAGATGTCTTAAAGAAAACTAGAGATACCAAGGGAATATTTCATGCAAAGATAGGCACAATAAAGGACAGAAACAGTATGGACCTAACAGAAGCAGAATATACTAAGAAAAGGTGGCAAGAATACACAGAACTATACAAAAAGATCTTAATGACCCAGATAACCATGATGATGTGATCTCTCACCTCAAGCCAGATATCCTAGAGTGTGAAGCCAAGTGGGCCTTAGGAAGCATCACTAGGAACAAAGCTTGTGGAGGTGATGGAATTCCAGCTGATTTATTTCAAATCCTAAAGGATGATGCTGTGAAAGTGCTGCACTCAATATGCCAGCAAATTTGGAAAACTCAACATGGCCACAGGAATAGAAAATGTCATTTTTCATCCCAAGCCCAAAGAAAGGCAATTCCAAAGAATGTTCAAGCTAGCGCACAATGCACTTATCTCACACACTCGGAAAGTAATGCTCAAAATTCTCCAAGCTAGGCTTCAACAGTATGTGAACCATGAACTTCCAGATGTTCAAGCTGGATTTAGAAAAGGCAGAGGAACCAGAAATCAAATTGCCAACATCCGTTGGATCATAGAAAATTCAAGAGAATTCCAGAAAAACATCTACTTCTGCATCATTGACTATGCCAAAGCCTTTGACTGTGTGGATCACAACAAAACTGTGGAAAATTCTTAAAGAAATGGGAATACCAGACCACCAGACCTGCCTCTTGAGAAATCTTTATGCAGGTCAAGAAGCAACAGAACTGAACATGAAACAACAGACTGGTTCCAAATTGGGAAAGGAGTAAGTCAAGGCTGTATATTGTCACCTTGCTTATTTAACTTATATTCAGCGTGTACATTATGTGAAATGCTGGGGTGGATGAAGCACAAGCTGAAATCAAGATTTTAGGGAAAAATATTAGTAATCACAGATATGCAGATGACACCACCCTTATGACATAAAGCAAAAAGAAACTAAAGAGACTGTTGATGAAAGTGAAAGAGGAGAATGAAAATGCTGGCTTAAAACTTAACTATGAGAAAATGAAGATCATGGCATCCGGTCCCATTGCTTCATGACATATAGTTGGGATAAGAAGGGAAACAATGACAGACTCTTTTTGGTCTCCAATATCACTGCAGTTGGTGACTACAGCCATTAAATTAAACGATGCTTGCTCCTTGGAAGAAAAGCTACGACAATCCTAGACAGCATATTAAAAAGCAGAGATACTACTTTGCTGACAAAGGTCCATCTAGTCATAGCTATAGTTTTTCTAGAAGTCATGTATGGATGTGAGAGTTGGACCATAAAGAAAGCTGAGCACCAAAGAATTCATGCTTTCAAGCTGTGGTATTGGAGAAGATTGTTGAGAGTCCCTTGGACACCAAGAAGATCAAATCAGTCAGTCCTCAAGGAAATCAGTCCTGAATATTCATTGAAAGGACTGATGCTTACGCTTCAATACCATGGCAACCTGATTGATGTGAAATACTGACTCATTGGAAAAGACACTTATTCTGGGAAAGATTGAAGGCAGGAGGAGAACGGGTCGACAGAGGACGAGATGGTTGGATGGCACCACTGACTCAAGGGATGTGAGTTTGAGCAAGCTCCAGGAGTTGGTAATGGGCAGGGAAGTCTGGTGTCTTACAGTCCATGGGGTTGCAAAGAGTCTAATATGACTGAGCGACTGAACTGAACTCTTAGTCCAAGGATAAGAAATCTGATTCTCTAAAGGCAGACAAATTAATGTCATCTTTGATTATGCCTAAAATAAAAGGTTAGGATTACATTCTAGAATCATTTAAAAGTGATGGAATACCTTTTGAAGACTTAGGTGAATTTAGGTGAGAAATAGCTGTTTCTCAATACATTACAAAGAGAGAAGTATCATCTTCATCCTGAATTATCTGCTAGTACTACTTATTGATGAGAAGAAAATTTGGCTTTATTTGGGCTTGCATAATGGCCATGTCATGTGGCCAAACCAGCAACACATATGCTTCTCACTTAAAAGGGAATTTAGTTACCTAAACACATTTTTATTTTTTTGTGAAAGACTGTCCAGAAATTGTCAGGGTTTATTCTTCAGCTTGCCTTTATTATAGCTGATATTAGTAATGTTTTATTATATTAAAATGTTTGTATATACTTTGTCACTAGTATTTTTTGTGACTTTCTTAATATTGCAAACTTAATGAAGTTTAAAAAAATGTGAAGAAGATATATAACGAGAGAGTTTGAACTTGCATCAGAATAATGCCAATAAAAAAAAAGAAATATATATTTTTTTTATCCTGAGTTAGGTTTTACATAAGAGGAAGATGTTTTAAATAGAACTTCAAATAGTAATTGGATAAATGAAATAGTTACTTTAGTCATGGTATTAACATACCAGGGTACACACCTTAGAATCATAGTAACTTAATTTTAACTTCAGAAATTAACTTCAGAAATGTTCCAATTTTATAATCCAAGGTTTTTCCCATAAATGATTAAATTTTTATACAGTAATCATTGTTGATCCATTTTAGATATTTGAATGGGTTATTTTTCAACTCCTTTATTGTTTAAGATTCATGGTCACATATCATTATTTTGTGCCTATGTTAAACTGACATTTAGAACTGTTCCAGACTATTTCATAATCAGTTTAGTGCCTTAAGATGCTTAGGTTATTTGACAACAGTTGTAACAAAGTTCTAAACATAAACTGTATACCTTGCAGTTTTTGTGTTGCGTAGATTTTGAAGTATTAGCATTGTTTACTGTTTCTCAAAGATACATGTATATTTACATATATCTACTGTTTACCAACCACAGTGGAAAAATGACCAAGTGAAGACAATCTTGTTATGCTATTTGTTGAGTGATGTCAATATTTTCAGGAGAAAAGATATTAAAGTTAAGTTTCTGATTCTTCCCTGAGTCTGTCTAATTCTTAGGGCTTCTCTGGTGGTCAGAAGGTAAAGAATCTAATGAAGGAGACCCAGATTTAATCCCCAGGTCTGGAAGATCCTCTGGAGAATGGAATGTCAATCCACTCCAATATTCTAGCCTGGAGAATTCCATGGATTCTTTACCACCACAAAATTGTAAAGCAGTCGTCCATCAAATAAAAAATAAAGAAAAATTTAAAAACAAAAGAATACTTGATTGGGTTGCCATTTCCTTCTCCAGGGGATCTTCCCTACCCAGGCATTGAACCAGTGTTTTCTGCATTGGCAGGCAGATTCTTTAATGCTGTGCCCTTAGGGAAGTGTAAATAAAGATGTATTGAGGTATAAATGAGATTTCTTAGCATTTCTTCTTTTGTCCACCTCAATAAGTTTGGATTATGTGCTCTTGTAGTTTCTTACTGTATATACTAACTAATCATGTATAAAACAGAAACTTTCAAAAAATATTTCCAGGATTTGTTTCTAAACTGTTTTAAGAAAAGTATATATATGTTGATAACAGTCCTTATTATTTTCTGGGCTTTAGTCCTAAACCTTTGAAAAAGTGAAAATGACAGTTGCTTAGTCGTGTCTGACTCTTTGTGACCCCATAGCCTATACAGTCCATGGAATCCTTCAGGCCAGAATACTGGAGTGGGTAGCCTTTCCCTTCTCCAGGGGATCTTCCCAACCCAGGAATTTAACCCAGGTCTTGTGCATGATAAGTGGATTCTTTACTTGCTGAGCCACAAGGACACCCAAGCCTTTGAAAATGGAAGACAAAAAGGATTTTCCTCCTGTTGAAGACTTTTGATCTAGTACAGGATTTCTTAACCTGGAGTCAAAGCTAGAATTTTTGATAAGCATGAACAGAGATGAAGAGAGTGATAACAAATTTGACATTGATTTTTAAAAAGTAAGTGCATGGAGAAGAAACAGTGGTTGTCAGATCTTTCTATGCCACTCACAGAAGCTTCGGAACATCAATTTCGTTCCAATCGCTTCTCTTCCAAAAGAATATCAGGGGACATGTGCTCGATCCCGGTTGGGGAACTAGCATCCTGTTACACAGAGTGGCCCAAAAAAAAGAGATCAAGCCTTGAGCCTTTGGAGTTGGAGCACTAACTCCAAGACCCTAGACTACCAAAGAACTAACCCTAGGGAGTCAAATAGTATGAACTGACACAAAGCAAACCACTTGAAAAGAAGACCCGGCATCACCCAACCACCAGTAGCACCCTGTGCAGGATACCTCATCTAAACAAGAAACAAAACAAAAATATAAACCCAATCATCAGCAGACAAGATTACCATCTCACTTGCTCATAACTGGAAAAACAAAGAACAACAAAAATCTCAGCACACATCTCACCCTATATGAAGCTTACACAAACCACTGGTCCAGCCTTAGGAGGTCAAAAACCAAAAGGAAGAAAGAATTCAACCTTCAAGCCTGGGAAAAGGAGACCTCAAACACAGTAAGTTAAAAAATAATAATAATAAAGGCAGAGAAATGCTGCACAAATGAAGGAACAAACTAGAAACACAGAAGTCCAGATAAATGAAGAAAAAACAGACAAACTACCTGAAAAAGAATTCAGAATAATGATAGTAAAGATGATCAAAAACCTTGAAAGAAAAATGAAGAAAATGCAAGAATCAATTAACAAAGATCTAGAAGAATTACAGAATAAACATAGAAACAACACAATTACTGAAATTAAATACACTCTAGAAGGAATCAGTAGCAGAATATCTGAAGCAGAAGAGAGAATCAGTGAGCTGGAAGATAAAATGGTGGAAATAACTTCTGAAGAGCAGAATAAAGTAAAAGAAAAGAACTGAGGATACTCTCAGGAGTCCTCACGGACAATATCAAATCCACCAACATTCAAATTATAAGGGTCTCAGAAGAAGAGAAAACAAAAGGGTATGAGAAAAATTTTGAAGAGATTATAGTAAAAAAATTTCCCCAACATGGATAAGGAAATAGTCAATAAAGTTCAAGAGACGCAAAGAGTCCCATACGAGATAAAACCAAGGACAAATATGCCAAGACACATACTAATCAAACTAACAAAGACTAAACACAAAGAATATTAAAAGCAGCAAGGGAAAATCAACAAGTAACATACAAGGGAAACCCCATGTTTAACAGCTGAGCTTTCAGCAGAAACTGTGCAGGTCAGAAGGGAATGGCAGAATATATTTAAAATACTGAAAGGGAAAAACCTACAACCAAGATTACTATACCTGGTAAGGATCTCATTCAAAATTAATGGTGAAATCAAAAACTTTTCAGACAAGCCAAAGTTAAGAAAATTCAGTGCCACCAAATCAGCTTTACAACAAATGTTAAAGGGACGTATATAGTCATGAAATACAAGAGAAGAAGATCTACAAAAGCAAACCCCAAACAATTAAGAAAATGGCAGTAGGAATATATATATCAATAATTACTTTACATGTAAATGGATTAAATGCTCCAACCAAAAGATACAGACTGGCTGAATGGATACACAAACAAGACCCATATATATGCTATCTACAAGAAACCCACTTCAGACCTAAAGACTCATATAGACTGATGAAAGTGAGAGGATGGAGAAATATATTCCATGTGATTTGTGCTAGTGACTCCTTTTCAACAGTTGTAGTCCTTTGAGGGTTATGATTACTTGAAACAATGCAAACTAATCTGACATTAATAGTTTTAAAAAGTATGTATATATGTTGTGTTGTTTGCAGCATCTTTGCTCAAATATGAATGCTTTCTGACTACAGAAATTCTGTAGTGTATGAACACACATTTTCAAGAAAGTCACATATTTCATATGTTCTAGTAAAACTCCAACTTTCACTTATCACTCAGAGATGCTTGTCTAGATATATTTCTTGTTAGCTTTTCCTTGTGAACTTTGATGTCTTATACATTAAACTTGGTTGTGCTTAGGTCTTTTCTTCCTGTCCATTTTAAGTAGGTCTGACAAATGTTAATCTGTATTTTTACTAAGATCCGATATATTAACTGAGAAGAGTGTGATTAACAGGGCTTTTCTGGTAGATATGATAGGAAATCATTTGTGTATAGTATCCATAGCCTAACTTTGGTTTTGAAATACCAATACTTCATAATTTAGTCATTTTGATTTCAGAAGGTACATTGTGGACGTATATTCAATACTTGGAAAATGTTGTTGCCAACTTTATGACAACATTCATGCATTAACTGCAAGACAGGTGTATTTTCACTACAGTCATGAGTTTTAATAATCATGTCATCATATCCACACATATATCTTTGATTTTTCTGCTATGATATCACTTCCTGATCATTTATAGCTGGCCATTTCACACCTTTTCCACATACTGATACAATAGTAGGTTATTCTTAAGTGATACTAAGGACTGGCAAGATTTTTTTTAAGGTGTTATTTTAAAAATCCTTTTAGAACTGTTTGGTTTATGAAATTATATTTAGTCATTTAATAAATTGTAGAAGGACTCGATTGATCCCAGACTAAAATGGAAGAGAAAAAATTAGTTAGGGTGACTTTAACTCCACTTTTCTACTAACTTGAACATTTAATTCCAGAATAACCTTGTGTTACTGGTTGAAGCCAGCCTCAGCAGCACAAAGCAGTTGAGAATCCTGGCAAGAGACTGAAAAGATTTAGGACAGTCTTTTCTAGTGTAATTAATAGTACCCCCTTTCACCCTTTAAGTTTTTCTAGTTTGTATGATAAATTGTAATAGCACTCTAATAATTGGTAAAGAAATTAACTGAAGATAAAGAAGTTACAAGACTGAAGTTTATTGATGAGGCTCAAAAGGCACAGTGTGGGTATAAAACATTGTGTTTAATAAACAGAGATCATGCCAGGTAGTATGGAAATTTAATGATTTCAAAGGGGAAGTAGTTCTTCAGTCTCTTAGATGTATTTGGGGAATTTGGATTTAAAATATTGATGGTTTTTCAGGTGATCAGAAGTAAAAATTATGTATCTTAAGATATTGGATATATCTTTATTAACATTTTAGAATTGGCTTGGGATGCTTTGATTAGGGTGGAAGGGAAGACCTTGACCAAGAAACAGAGATTCAGTTACATAGGGGAGAGAGAGAGGGTAGGGGGTGACCCTAGGGGATAATTAGTGTATTATAAAAAGGGTGGGTAATAGGAAGGTAAGCCACTTGTCAAGGATCTTAAAGGCTGATGAGGTTTGAATGCTGATAGAAACAGGCCAATTATCATAAAGCACAAAAAAGGAAGTATGTAGTATTATGAAGCCATTAGGGAGAATAGCCAAGTTTCGGACTACATTAAGGATACAGAAACACTGAATTGTTTAAACCATGTAGAGGAATTTTACAGTAAACTGCTAGTTCTGGATGTTTTCAGAGAAAATAGTTGAAAGGAAAATCAGTTGGAGAGTGAATTAAGAGAAAGAAACAAAAAACTGTGTAGTATTCTAAAGCAGGAAAAAATGGGCTAAGTGGTTTTAATGTTTATAAATGATACAGGGTATATAGTCATTTTAAGAGATTTACCGACTTCAGTTTTCAGAATAAACGTGGCTTAAGATGATTTGAAAATTCAGTGCATTCAGTTCTCCAGGTATTTTTAGCTTCGATTGACCTAAAACTGAGCCTTATTAGACAATAGTGGGGAAAATGCTGCACTGTTAGAAGACAAAATTTTCATTATTCAGTTGAGATGGCCTTGAGAGTCACTGAACATCTTTTACCTATAGTTTGCTTATCAGTGATTGTTACTGTGCACATTAGGCTCCTTGTGAGAATAAATAAGGCTAATTTATGGCAGTGTGTTGTGATACAAAATATTTTAGTCATATTTGGTTTATGATAAAATTCAAAGCTCACCTTTCAGTGAGACTTAATGTGGTTTTGATTCTGTGTTTTGGGAGTTGTATTTGTAGATATTATAGGGGAATTTTAGAATGCATCATGCTAAAATTTTGGTTAAAGCTGGAGAAAGTTATAAAGAAAAGTATTCTGGGAGGTCATGTTTTAAGCCAAGGCAGACCTTGCCAAGCATGTGTAATATAAGTTACCACAAATTAATCATGTTCTTTTGAAATGTGTATTAGATAATGTACTCTAATAAAATGCTGCTTAGAATAAAATGCTGAGGTTAAAAAAATAACTAATTTGGACATTTTTAGTTGTTTTGATATCAGTATCTCTTCTAGTAAAGGACTGTTGTGAGTATGCAAAGAAACAAAACAGTTCAGAATAGTTCCATTAATTCTTTGACAGTAATTCATGCAGAAGAGAAAAATAAAGGCAAGTATTGACTGTCTTTCTCATATCTTGTTGTTCATTATTTTACTGTTAAGTTGTTGGCAACTCTTTGCTTATCTCTCAAATCATATATTTAGACTTGCTGGTTCATGAAATAAAAACATCTTGAATCACTAGTTTAACTTAAACTCTGACATTATTGGTAAGTATTGGGTTGGCCAAATAGTTCATTTGGGTTTTCCATAAGATGGTATAGAAAAACCTGAATGAACTTCTGGCCAACTGTATAGCAGGCTCCATTTTCTCTTAAGTTTTCCATTATCAGCTCCTGCTGATGGCTTACTGAAAAACAGGTGGTCACAGTTAACTGTTATTTTAAAAACATCTGTTCAATGTGAGGCAAACTCCCTTAGTTTTCTTTAAAGTGTATACAGCTTCTTCCGGTCAAGTTTAATGCATGAACTCCTCTCCTGCCATATACTAGCTACACACTTATGATATGTTTGTGTCCCTCCCTGCCCCCACGTCCCTCCCTCCAAAAACCCTCAAGATTAAGTATTTTTGAGTATCAGCAACTATGACAAGTACTTTTTGTATCTAGTATACCACCTTCCACAGTAAAATGCATATATTCAACATTTAGTAAATAGTTGACAGTAACCTCACACCACTCAGAATGGCTGTCCTCTGAAAGTCTACAAATAGCAAGTGTTGGAGAGAATGTGGAGAAAAGGAAACGCTTGTACATGATTGTTGGGATTGTAAATTGGTACAGCCACTGTGAGAAATAGTGTGGAATTTCTTAAAAAACTAAAAATAGAACTGTATTATCCCAAGAAATCCAGTCTCTGCAATATATCTGGAAAAAATGGAAACACGAACTTGAAAAGATAGATGCCTCTCATTGCTCTCAGCAGCACTGTTTACAATAGCCAAGATGTGAAAGCAACCCAAATACCCAACTGTTGAATGGATAAAGAAAATATGAGATAGATATATATAGATATATATATATATATAGATATATATATATACACACACAATGGAATATTACTCAGCCTCAAAAAGAGAAATCTTGCCACTTGCAATAATGTGGATGGTCCTAGAGAATATTATGCTTAGTGAAATAAGTCAAAGAAAGATAATACTGTATGATATCACATGCAGAATATAAAAAATAATACAGATGAATATATGAAAAAAGAAGCAGACTCAGATATAGAAAACAAACTAGTACTTATCCTGTGGGGAGGGGAAAAGTGGGGCTATGGGATTCAGTTCAGTTCAATTGCTAAGTTGTGTCCAACTCTTTGTGACTCCATGGACTGTAGCATGCCAGGCCTCCCTATCCATCACCAACTCCCGGAGTTTATTCAAACTCATACTCCCGGAGTTTATTCAAACTCATGATGATTGAGTCAGTGATGCCATCCAACCATCTCATCCTCTGTCGTCCCCTTCTCCTCCCACCTTCAATCTTTCCCAGCATCAGGGTCTTTTCAAATGAGTCGTTTTCGCATTCGGTGGCCAAAGTATTGGAGTATCAGCTTCAGCATCAGTCCTTCCAGTGAATATTCAGGACTGATTTCCTTTAGGATGGACTGGTTGGATCTCCTTGCAGTTCAAGGGACCCTCAACACCACAGTTCAAAAGCATCAATTCTTCAGCGCTCAGCCTTCTTTATAGTCCAACTCTCACATCCATCCATGACTACTGGAAAAACCATAGCTTTGACTAGACGGACCTTTGTTGGCAAAGTACTGTCTCTGCTTTTTAATATGCTGTCTAGGTAGATTGGCTATGGGATTAAGACATACAAACTACTATGTATAAAATTGATAAGAGTATATTGTACAGCACAGGGAACTGTGAAAGTGAAAGTCGCTTAGTCGTGTCCTACTCTTTGTGACCCCATGGACTGTACAGTCAATGGAATTTTCCAGGCCAGAATACTGGAGTGGGTATCCTTTCCCTTCTGGAGAGGATCTTCTCAACCCAGGGATTGAACTCAGGTCTCCTGCGTTGCAGGCGGATTCTGAGCCACAAGGGAAGCCCACAGGGAATTATAGCCATTATCTTATTATTACAACTTTTAATGAAAATATTTGTAAAAATACTGAATTACTATGCTGTATACTTGAAACTAATGTGATATTTTAAATCACCTGTATTTCAATAAACAATTTTAAATAATACAAATGAATCTATGTACAAACAGAAACAGACTCACAGACGTAGAAAACAAATTATTGTTACCCTCAAAGGACAGAAGTAGTAGCGGAGGGACAGATTAGGAGTATGGGGCTAACAGATACAAACTACTATACATAAAATAATTAAGCAACAAATTTACTGTATATCACTGATTATTATATCAAATATCTTGTATTTGCCTATAATGGAATATAGTTTGGAAAAGAAAAGCTGAATCAGTATGCTGTACACCTGAAACTAACACAATATTGTAAATCAACTATCAGTTCATTTGCTCAGTCGTGTCTGCACTGGACTGCAGCACTGGACCCATGGACTGCAGCGCACCAGGCCTCCCTGTCCATCACCAACTCCTGGAGTCTACCCAAACTCATGTCCACTGAATCGGTGATGCCATCCAACTGTCTCATCCTCTGTCGTCCGCTTCTCCTCATGCCCTCAATCTTTCCCAGCATCAGGGTCTTTTCAAATGAGTCAGTTCTTCACATCAGGTGGCAAAGTATTGGAATTTCAGCTTCAGCGTCATCCTTCCAATGAATATTCATGACTGATTCCTTCGGATGGACTGGTTGGATCTCCTTGCAGTTCAAGGGACTCTCAAGAGTCTTCTCCAACACCACAATTCAAAAGCATCAGTTATTTGGTGCTCAGCTTTCTTTATACTATATAGTTTTTCTTTATAAAGAAAAATAAAGTATTTTTTACTTAGCGACTGCTAAGTCGCTTCAGTCGTGTCCAACTCTGTGCAACCCCATAGACAGCAGCCCACCAGGCTCTGCTGTCCCTGGGATTCTCCAGGCAAGAACACTGGAGTGGGTTGTCATTTCCTTCTCCAATGCATGAAAGCGAAAAGTGAAAGTGAAGTCCCTCAGTCATGTCCAACTGTTCGCAACCCCATGGACTGACTACAGCCTACCAGGCTCCTCCGTCCATGGGATTTTCCAGGCAAGAGTACTGGAGTGGGTTGCCACTGCCTTCTTCGATATTTCTTTATACTAAATCATACTCGATACTTTATTTTTCTTTATAAAGAAATATAAACTATATTTCTTTATACTTTATACTAAATCAACTATGCTGCTGCTGCTGCTAAGTCGCTTCAGTCGTGTCCGACTCTGTGTGACCCCATAGACGGCAGCCCACCAGGCTCCCCCATTCCTGGGATTCTCCAGGCAAGAATACTGGAGTGGGTTGCCATAAATCAACTATACATCAGTTTAAAAAGTGTTTTTAAATGTTGGAACTTTGAATCCCCAGGATTTTGTTTCTTTACTTAGAAGTAAATCAGTTTTTTCCTGAAATAGTATTGTTCACTAATATTTCCTTTAAAAGTCTTTAAAAATTAATTTATTTATATAATGCAACACCATTCAGAATCTTAGGCATTGATTTTGAAATTGCTGAAGTGATTGAGAAGAACAAATTACACTTAAGTGGCCAAGAAAATTCTAAAAATAAAGAGTAACAAGGGATTCTGTCTGCCATTTAGTAGACTGTAAAACTGCAGAAAATATTAATGTTGGTGATTGGCCCAACAACTGGAAAATGGATCCGCTAAGCACAAACAGACCTAAGCATATATAATAATTTGTTAAAAATTGTGCCCTTCTTATTTGTTTCTCTTCAAAGTTGTCACTTTATTAACAGCTTGAAAAAAAATGCAGAACTTTATCTCCTATAATACACCAAAGTCTAAGTGAGTAGAGTGTATTTCTGGTGGTCCATTGGTCAGGAGTCTGTCTGCCAGTGCAGGGAACACTGGTTCTGTCCTTAGTATGGGAAGATTCCAAATGCTGATGAGCCTGCATGCTCTAGAACTCATGTTCTGGGACAAGAAAACCCACCAGAACCAGAAGCCTGCACAGAGCAAGGAAGACCTGGCACAGCCAAAAAAAAATTTTTTTTAATGTAGTAGAGAATTAAACATACACAGTGATGTCAAAAAACAATTTGAAAAAAGTTATATGAAAAATAATTGGATTGAGAATGCTAAAAGCAAACTTAAAGCAAACGTTGTACTTGTTTAAATGTCTTTAGTATTTAGCCTTTTAGAATTATATAATATCTACTTTCTTTTTACTGTTTCTAATCTTAAATTCCAGTTTAATGTTTATATTTCTACTCAGCATATCTGTTTTTGTTTATTCACCTAGTGTTTCTCATCCATATCTTTATTTTCTTCCTTTTGTAAGCCAATTGGTTTATATGTATGTACATGATTTTTTTAGAGAAATCAAAGAATGCAGGGACTATAATTGCAATTTGTCATGACTTTACCTACTTACTCCCAGTCCTGCATCTCAAAATAATATTTTCATTTCTTTCAACATTCTCTTCTGATATTTATTCAACATAATTACTCACTTTTATTTTTGACAGCGTTGTGCTGATTGAATATGATGAACAGAAGGTATTAAATACAAGCAAGCCTTAGTTATATGCAAAATACAGGGCAGTAACTCAGAAACATTAGGGGCCCCATGGCCATCTCAGTTAAGTATTTGGGCATTCAGTGGTTGGGGCATGTCATCAAAATAGTGAACTAATGTGATGTTTTGTGGAATGTAAAGATGATCAAGATACCTGTGGACTGCTTTGGCGGTAGACTCAAGTGTTGCCCCTGATGGCTTCCTGGTATTCATGCTCTTGACTCATCCCATTGACTGTGTTGAGACCCGTGACTGGCTTCGAACCATCAGTTATAGCAAGGGTGATGGAATGCAATTCTTAAATTACCCTTTGTTATACAAGATTCTGTCTTGCTAGGCGATTTGGTCAAGGATTGTGATTGTTGGTTGACAAAGTATTTGATCATGTTGGGGAAGTCCATGTGGCAAGAAACTGTGGGCAACTTCTTGGATCTGGAACTTGTTTCCAGCAAATAGCAGGCGGTCAAGGTCCTCAATTCTTTAACCAACCACAAGGAAATAAATGCTTCCAACAACGTAAGTGAGCTTAGTAGTAGATTCTTTCTCATTTGCACCTCCAAGTGATAATGTAGGATAGTAAATGCCTTGATTGCAGCCTTGTGAGACCCTATGAGAGGATTCAGCTGAGTTTCTAGATTCCTGACTCTCAAAGATTGGGAGATGTAGGTAATCACGAAGCTGTTTATGACAGCTGGAAAATTAGCATAGTGCTGAGGCAACACTGTGGAAGTTGTACTTTCTTGTCCATTCCAGATAAAAAATACTGAGTGGTCCTTGTAAATAAGGAAAAAAGACATTAGCCAGATTGTGTGTGTGTGTGTGTGTTCAGTTGTGTCCACCTCTTTGCAACCCCATCAACTCTAATCCACCAAACTCTTCTGTTCATTAGATTTCCCAGCAAGAACACTGGAGTGGGTTGCCATTTCCTCCTCCAGAGGATCTTCCTGACCCAGGGATCAAACCCATGTCTCCAGCATCTCCTGCACTGGCAGGCAGATTGTTTACCACTGAGCCCACCTGGGTAGCCCAACCAGGTTGATAGCTGCATATCAATTGACAGGGTCTGCAGGTGCCATAGGTCACCAATTGATTAAGCTTACAATAATCCATAGTTCTCCCGTTTCCATCTGACTTTGGTGTTGGCCAACCTGATGAGTTTAGTAGGGATAAGATAGATTTCTCTACCTCTCCCTCTTTGAAGTCTTTGGTTAAATTCTGTAATTCCCCCAGGGATGTTGTATTGCTTCTAGTTTATTATCTTGGTAAGGAAAGGAAGTTCCATGAACTTCCTTCAGACATTCCTACCATAATGCCTCTTATTCCACAGGTCAGAAAGTTAATGTGGGTGTCTTCCAGTTGCCAAGTATGTCTGTTCCAAGTATATATTCAGGAACCAAGGAAATAATCACAGGTTGAATTCCTGGACCTTTTGGCCTCATTCTTGGTCAGGCTGGAGTTAACAACTCCATGTATATCACCTGACCAATGTATCATGTATCACCATAAAAATCTTTCTTAAATTAACTTCTGAACCACAGTGCCAGGAATTAAGGGCTATTCAGAGACAATGTTTATTAATAACTATTTCATTTTTATGATATATAATACCTCCAATTAGTGGCTGCAAGTCTCTGGGGAAGGTTAAGAGGAGGGTATATGGTGTGACTTAACTTCTGCAAGGTCCTTTTGTAAGGGACCTGGTTTCCACTTTATTCAGCTGACTCTGCATCTGTGAGCTAACTCAGATTTGGCAAATGAGAAGGCTTTAAGTTCTTGGTGAGAAGCTAACTTGATGAGAAGGCTTTAACTCTGCACTATGTGTTGGTGACAGACTTCGGGCTACAAGACCTAGCATTTTTCCTGTTATAAAAGTAAACATGGACTGCACACCTGTTTTGTTCCTGGGGGCACTGTAACCATTTAGCTGCTGCCAATGATAAGTACATCCCTGTACAGGTGGTAATGTACCCACCTTGTCTTTGGTGCTTAAGTATATCCTCTTGGACTGTGTTACCTTGGCTCTCATCATCTCCATTGAAGCCTGGAAGCTCTTCTTGATGACCACATTCCCTGCACTCTTACCAGGCTCACAAAGAGTAATCACAGACCTTTGTAAGGATGGTAGATGTCATTCCTCCCTGCACTAATGCTCTCTGGGCTCTCTTGTGTAACATAGATGAGGAATGGCAGTATGAAATTCTCACATGGTAAGTCCAGTTCACCTCCCTAAATCATTACATTCTTTACTCCTTCCTTCCATATCAGTGCCAAGAAAGCTCTGACATCTCAACCTTTAAATCCAGCTTTTGGTGCACTGATTAGATAATAATGATCACCACTTTCAGCTACATGAACTAGTGTATTAAATCTGTTCTCTCTGCTAAGTGTAACCATGTCAATTAATTTGTCCAGATGTGGCATTATATTTTACCCTCTGTGGTCAAATAGTTCAGGAATCCACTCTACACGTTTCTCTAGTTTCTTCTGGGTATGTAAGCTGTTTCCTCTTGGGTCATAGGGTGTACCTGTCCCCCCTGGATCATGCTGAGTTTTGACTCTAGTTGTGAATCTAATGGCCAAAGGAGTTGGCTGTGGCGGGTCTTTAGGAAAATGAGCATAACCCTTCAAGAATTTTTCCATGTGAGATTATCAGAAGATTTTTAAGCCAAAGAGGGCTAGTGTTCTTAGACACTGGAAAGCAAGCTATTTCCACCTGTATAGAGAAGGCTCCTAATTACTAGGGGAGGGTTAGGGAGTAGGGAAGGGGTCAAAACTGTTAGTTTCATTTAAGACCAACTAGATGCTCCATTCGAATTTCAGAATCTTACTCTTTCCCCGTTAAGGTTTTAATTTTCAGATGAGAAACTGGAGACTGAATTTAGCTGATTTTTGTAATTCAGCAGTGTACACAATTAAATTTTTAGTTTGACTTTCAGCAATGTCAGCTCTCTGGTTCTCACAATGTGACTTAAGGTGAGAGTTAATGGACTTGAACCTTTCATTTTCTAAGTGCTCACTTGTCATCATTACTACCATAATGGGAGGTATCCTGTGCTGTACTAAGTCATTCAGTCATGTCAGACTTTGTGACTCTATGGACTGTAGCCCTCCAGGCTCCTCTTGTCTTTGGGTTTCTCCAGGCAAGAATACTGGAGTGGGCTGCCATGCCCTCCTCCAAGGGATCTTCCCGACCCAGATATTGAACTCAGGTCTCTTATGTCTCCTGCACTGGCAGGCGGATTCTTTACCATTAGCATCACTTGGGAAACCCAGTGGCAAGTATAGTAGCCAGTTAAGTTCCAAAGGCATGTGCTTGAGTTGACACTTCATCACGATGAAACACAGCTGAAAGGTTCACTGGTTTCCTGAAACTGCTGTCTGCCATATATTACTAGCATTCCATTTGCTTGGCCAGGATCTCAGCCCTGTGCTTAATCCCCAGGACATGACCAAACCAGTCCCCAAATCTCATCTTTACTGGTTTATCATTTGGAACCATTCCCAGGACTATTTCTGTACCTATCTGGATTCAGTTGGGAGTTGTAAACGACAGAGTTTGAATTGGTAAAATGTATTATACATAATTACTAAACTATGATAGAAGAGTAACTATAAAGATGTAAAGATAACACTAAGTCTTCTAGGGCTGAAGGAGATTTCTCGAGGAAAGACAGCCTTGGAAGAGAGGGTTCCCTAGGCAGGAGTTCAGACCTTATTGGAGAAAGTGGAGTTAGAGCCTATTAAATAATAGAGAAGTTTACTGGATTGCCTTAACCAGAGCTGGTTCACAGTTACTGGGCAGCAGAAAACAATACTGAGTTATAGCCGTGTTAAGCATGGTAGACAGTTGTACATGAAAGATGGGGGCACTGCTGCCAGCATGAGACCTGAAGCATGCCAGTGTCTGTGTCAGTAGGCTTGCATCACAAGGGTAATCACTAATCCCAGGCTGGGGTTTAAGGTTGCCAAAGGACTGCACACTCTTGTCATGAGCCTGGGATAAACACCACTGGATTTCCTTTTATATAATTGCTGCTATTGGACTATATGTTAAGAGCAAGAATAACTTGACTGACATATGAAAAGGAAGAGAGGCCCCTTTCCTCTTGCAGTGTTCTTCCAGAGCTATATGCGAATAAAGCTTAAATAGTGCTTACTGTGAAAGAGAAGTAATAGTGCTTACTGTGAGAGAAGTATCTGCTCATTAGTACAGAGCAGATAATTGAAGGGTAACTTTGGAGTTGAGGCATAGTAAACTGGTAAAGTAGTAAACTGGTAACTGATGAAGATTTCCTTAAATGTCTGGTGTTGGCAGCTCTTTGCTTTCTTAAGAGAGAGGCAGGTTGGATGCTCTCTGTGTAGAAGTGGAGTTTGTATAGGCTTTCTGATACAAGATTTTATCTCGACTTTACCCTTTTCCTCATGAATTCCATTTTTATATTTTTGTGTTGAGATTTGTTTCCCCATTCACCTTCCAGGATTTTAAATTTATTCTTTATAGTGATTATTCTTAAATTGGTCCAATGAATCTTTAAATTTGATAGTCTTTTTTTTTTAACTTCCAGAAAGTCTTTTCATGCTTTAAATCTTCCATCTGTTTCATATATACCCAATTTTCTTTTTTCCTTCTTGATTGCTGAGTCTTTTAGGCATATTATTTTGCTTTGCCTTCTTAAGACTTGTTTTAATTTGGGTGGTCAAATCCAATTATTAGGATCCTTCCATTGCCAGAAATTCATGAATATTGTGTGTTGCCATGGCCTCCATTCCTGTGAATATCACACTAACCAATAGTTCCATTAACTGGATAGTGTTTTCCCAGCTTTAGGAGTTAGGAGGCAACTCACCTTACAGTAATAATCCCCTGTAGTTCCTCTGAGGCCAGGAATATAAAATCTTTACATTAAGAGAACTGATATTTAAAATATCACTTTAATGTATTTGTACCATTTTACTTACATATCACTATTATAGTACTTAACTTCAGACCTAGTTAGGTTATCATGTTAAACTGAAAAGTATACTTGTTGAAAGTGCTTTCTATTTCAAGAGCTGAATAATACAAAACAAAAGAAAAACAGAACAAGATTAGTGTCAAGTGTGAAAGTGGTTTATTTTTCTGAAAAATGACATTGAAATGACATTACAATAAGTGATTCCATTCCTAACTCAGGAATAAAATCTGCCCTGTCACATGATGGGTCACAGCATTTTTCTGAGTTTAAAAACAAATTTCTCTAAGCAATAATACAGTTGGGTAAAAGGACAGTGATAAGGTGATCAGACTGCCCGGAAACTGCAGTTAACACAAAAATCAACAAGAAAGAGCAGCCTTTAGAGAACTCTGAAAGAAGAATATTTTAGCTTATATCTGAGGTTAAAATAACAATCTAGTTTCATGGAATAATAAAAAACTCTTCTCAGTCTACCTATGTCATATTTATTTTTTTACTTGCATTCAGAGGAAACATGTAAATGGTATTAGTAAAAGCAATGTTGAAAAAATATCTAAAATCTTTCTTTTAGGTTTACATTATGATGCTTAGAGGCAAATCTAAAACTCATTTTAAACTATGATATTGACTGTTCCACATTTTTTTCTGTTTCCTGTTCTTATCCATGACATGTGTATTTTTGCTTTAGTTTTTCTTTCTCAGTTTTTAAGCTATACTTCTAACTACTATAAATTTATTATACTGTCCTATATGTGTAGAATGTTAAAACGTATAGCAAATGTCATGATTTTTGTCACTTCTCTGTTATCTGTGTTTCAGGTGCTGGCTTATGGTTTTTTCTTTGAGGATCTCTAGCTTCTCAGAGATTATCATTTTAGTAAAGTCTTAGATTTAAACTTTTTGTAATGAATTGAGGTCAAGCCTGTCAGTGTCACAGTTTGAATTTTTGCATATCTTTTTCTGTGCTACTATAAATGCGTGTGTGTGATATCATCTAAGAGTAGAATCATATAGTTCTCTTTTCACTTAACATGTCACAAATAACTTTATATCGTTAGTGCTAACATATTGATATAGCTCATTTGTATAGTTATATTTTATTCTGTACACATATAATGTAATTTTGTGAAATGTTCTTTTATAAATATTTTAGATTGATATTTTTGTCCCAGTAAGCTGTACTTAACGTATCCAGGCAGGTGAGTATTTTTTCTATGTAGGAAGAAGAAATACATAAATATTTATAGACAAGAGGGCAGATTTTGGCAGACATGACTGGCCACTTACCAAATTTATTTTTCCTTTTTCATAGTGGATAAAGTTCCAGGAAGGTACTGGCCAAAACAGACTTCATGCTTCCCATTTATCTAGATGTGGCTAGTTTATACGTTCTTGCTAATGAAGTGTTAGACAAAGTATTATATACTACTTCCAAAGCTGAATTATAAAAATCTGCCATGCTTTTCTGTTTTTTTCTTCCATTAGCTGGCTTTGGACTTCTCATGATCAACCTTGGAAGCCTCTTATAGAGGATGACCTTATATGACCTTATAAGGTGCTAGAGGATGATAGAGCCTCTGTCACCTTAGCTCCCAGAGAATGATTGTGTGACTTGTATTTTATATGTTCTTCTGTCTGAGAGATTGTGGGTGTGTTATTAGAAATGCTTTTTCTTGTAATCTTGGAGTAATATCTTTCTCTGCTCCTTAACTGAGGGCAACCAACATTTAAATGTAATGTGTGTTTCTTAAGGTGGAAGCTTAAATCATTGGTTTAGAACTTTCTTTTGTTATAAAGTATGTGAAGCTATAAATTTCCCTCTAAGGACTGTTTTAACTGCATTCTACAAATTTTGATATGTTGTACTTTCATTATCATTCAGTTCAAAATATTGCCTAATTACCAAAACATTTGGGATATTTCAGATAACATTTTTGTTGCTGATGTCTAATTTGAATCCATAATGTTCTGAGAATTTTCCCTGTGTTTTTTTATCCTTAAGAACTCATAGAGGCTTTCTTTTAGGTCTTTTGGTGGAATGTTCAGTGTGTAGCTGAAAGGAGTGTGTATTCTGTAATTGTTGGTATTGTGATTGTATGTTGATTAGATCATTAGATCATGCTTATTAGCAGTGCTATTCAAATCTTCTATATGTTTACTATTTTTTGTGTTTGCTTCTTCCCTCAGTTACCAATAGAGGTGTAGTAAAAATCTCGCCTATGGTTGTCTATTTGCATATTTTTCTTTGTAGTTCACATTTTGCTTTATGTATTTGGGGAGTCATTATTTGGTATATAAAAATTTGTAGTCATTTTATCTTCCTGATTATTTAACACTTTATTATTATAAGGTTTTTTAAAAAATCTTTGTAATATTCCTTGTCTTGATTTCTTTGTCTAATATAACAATCATAACAGCATTTTATAGTTAAAGTTTGCATGGTATACATTTACTCTCCATTTTACTGTAACCTATATGTGCTGTTATATTCCAGGTATGTCCTTGTAAATATTATGTGATTGATTTTTATTCAGTCTGAATTTTCTGTTTTTTCAGGAGTAGTCTTTATTAGTCTATTTGCTTGGTTTTGTTTTAGTTTTCTTTGTTAAGTTTTTATGTTGCTTTAATTTGAAGGTATCTTTTTGCCATATACAAAATTCTGGATAGGTAGTTTTTTTATTTTCTCCACCTTTATTGAGATATACTATATGTGTGTATTGTGGAGAGAGGAATACTAATTCATCCATGAGAGAGGAGGAAATCCTGCCATTTGCAACAACTTAGATGAACCTTGAGGCTTTTGTACTAGGTGAAGTACATCCAAGAAAGACAAACACTGTGTAACACTTATATGTAGAATATAAAAAAAAGAAGATACTGAAGTTATTTCCATATTTTGACCATTGTGAATGCAGTGAACATAAGAGTGTGGATATTTCAATAAAATCCTGATTTTATTTCCTTTATATATATACCCATAAGTGGGATTTCTGTATTATATGGTGGTTCTAGTTTTTAATTTTATGATGAACATCTGTACTGTTTCATGTAGTGGCTGTACTAGTTGACATTTGCACTAACATTGCACTCTCACCAATGCTTGTTATGTCTTATCTTTTTGATAATAGCCATTCCAAACTGGTGTGGCATTAATATCTCATTGTGGTTTTAATTTGCATTTTCTTGATGATTAAATGATGTTGAGTGTCTTTTCATGTATTTCCTAGCCATTTGTATGTCTTCTGTGTAAAACTATTCAAATTCTTTACCTGCTTTTAATTGGATTGTTTTCTATTAAAGTTAGTGATTTATTAATTTTATTTAATATAGAAATTCAGTTTTACATTGCATAGAAATGCAGCTGTTTTCCTTATGTTGGTTTGGTATCCTGTAACTTATTTGTTGCATCCTGCAACTTGTTGACTTGTTTTTTCATGGAGTCTTGAACATCTTCTATATGGAACATCATTATCTGCAAAAAAATTTTTTTATTGCTTCCTTTTCTATTTGGATACCTTTTATATATCTTTTAAAATACATTTTCTTTTTCTTGACTGCTTGCTCTGGCTAGGAGAGTTGAATAGGAATGATGATAAGAGTGTACTTTTAATCTTTTATTCTGTTCATGTGGTGTATCACATTTATTTTTCCATTTTGCACTATCCTTGCATCATTGGAACAAATCCTGATTAGTCAAGGTATATGATCCTTTTGATATATTGTTGAGTTTGATTTGCTAAAATTCATACAGGATTTTTGCATCTGTGATCAGGAATATTGGCATTTTCTTATGGTATATTTTTGTCTGGCTTTGGTATCAGAGTAATATTGGCCTCATAAAATTGTTTGGAAGCCCTCCACCATCTTCCTAGAATGTTTGTTATAAGTCACCAGTGAAGCCTTCTGGTCCTGGACTTTGTTGTGAGGTTTTTAATTACTGATTCAATCTCCTTGCTAGTAACTGGCTAGTTCAGATTTTCTATTTCATCATGAGATAGTCCTTCTAGGTTGTATGTTTCTAGGAATTACTCATTTTTTAAAATCAGGTTTAATTATTTATTTAAATATTTGGCCCCACCCTTGCAGCATGTGGGATCTTAGTTCACTGACCAGGGATTGAACCCACACCCCCTTTGTTGGAGGGCAGAATCTTAACCACTGTACCTCTGGGGAAGTCCTGAAATTTAGTAATTTTTTCCCTAGGTTCTCTAATTTGTTGGCCTATGATTGTTCACAGCAGTCTTTCATCATCCTTGCATTTTTGTGGAATCAACTGTAATACCTCTTTTATTTCTGAATTTGTTTATTTCAGCCTTTTTTTCTTGATGAATCTAGATAAAGATTTTGTCAGTTTTGTTTACTTTTTCAGAGAACCAGTTCTTGATTTCTGCTTGAATCTTTATTATTATATTTCTGTCTCTCCACTGATTTTGAGCTTAGTTCCTTTAAATTTCTTGAAGTATAAACTTAGGTTGTTAATTTGAGCTTTTTCTTGTCTCTTGAGATGGGTGTTTATCGGAGTGAACTTCCATCTTAGAACTGCTTTTGCTGTATCCCATAAATTTTGGTCTGTTATATTTCCGTTTTCATTTTTCCCAAGAGAAAGAGAAAGCAATAGAGAGGAACTACAAAAGCAGCCTGAAAGCAATTAATAAGGTGGCAATCACACATACATATCAATAATTACTTTAAATGTGAATGCAGTAAGGTCTGTAATCAAAAGATACAGTAATAGATAACAAATTTCTATTTATACCAATAAAACTGTATCTCTTTAATGTATTATGTATTGAATTCTTCACTATAATCCTTATATTCTTCAGTTTCAAAATTTGTTTGGTTCCTTTGTTTTTTGTTTCTTTGTTGAACTCATTTTGTGCTTGTATTTTTTTTTTTTCCTGATACATTAGTTTTTTATCTGTGTTCTCTTATAGCTCTATGACCATCTGCAGGGTGATTATTTTGAATCTCCTTGTCAGGCAAAGATCTCCTGGATCGGCCAGTTATTGTAGGCTTACTATGTTCTTTGGTAGAGATATATTTCCCTAATTCTTCATAATCCCAGTTGCTTTGTTTTCATGTCTGTTCATTTGAAGAAGCAGTTAACCTCTTCCAGAATTTATAGACTGAATTTGATAAGGGTCAGCCTTTCACCTGTGAGTGAGGGTACACTGGCACATGCTGTGACCCTGGGTAAGTGATGCAGGGTGACAGTGTGGGGAACATGTGGTAGTTTGGATCCCTGTGGGCATGATGTGTATTTAGCTCAGGCCACTGGACTACACACCATTGACAACTGTGTGGTTCTTGCTCAGCGCTGAGAGGAACCTTGTAGTAGTTCTAAGCAGGGCCTTCACTAGGGATTTATCAGCTAGGGACCAAGGCAGGCTGTTGTAGAGGCCAGTTGCAGGCATACATACAGTGATGAGGGCCACTGCAGGCAACAAGGATTGGTGCTAACTATGGCCCCATTGGCTAAACTGGAGTTCCTGGCCATCAGTGTCATCTCCTGTGGTTGCACACACTCTGCTCACATGTGCACACTGCTTTGAAGGCTGGCAGAGGTCATTGGGCTGGGTTGTGCAGTGCACAGCTTGGAGTGGCTAAGTATAGGTGGACTTGTTGGTACTGGCCAGTGACAGGAGGCAGGGCCTTATCTGGGCCCACAAGAAGCTATGGGGTGCCTTCGTTGTAGGTGCTCGCACTGGTGGCTGCATATCCCTCCCATCCCTTCTGTGCATGCTCACTGCAGGGGAGGCCAGTGATGGATGTCAGTCTGGTAGTGCACAGTTGGAGGGACAATCTCTGAGCATGAACACAGTGGTCTGGTTCAGTGTAGGGAGGTGGTGTTAGGCTGGTATTTTGCATTTGTGCAGCTGCAGCAGCCCCAGTTGGCTGTAGGTGTGGCTGTCTGGCTCCTTGGTGGGTAGATTCAGGGGGCTGGCATCTTAAACTCTCACAGCTGTAGAGAGCTATAACATATTATAATCTTTCCTCCCCTCCTCCATTGTGTATGTGTGTGTATTTCTTTATTTTATATATTTATAAAATATGAAATATCCTTATTTATAAAATAGCCACTGTAGTGGCTACAGTGTAGGTTTGGTATTGGCGGGAAAAGGGTACAGAGAGACTCAGGCAGTTGGCATCAATGAACACAACCACAAATACCTGTGGGGGGAAAGCTGGCAAGGTCTGTAGGGGTCTACAGTAACTATGGTGGCCTTTGGCTTTCTCGTTGGTGAAATTTGCTGAGTTTGTCTGAAGAGCCGTTCTGTGAACTGTGATACCTCTGACTGCTTCTCTGTTAATAATATTACTTCTGTTTTTATTCCTTGTTCATAGCTGGGTCAATAACATCTCAGGTTGCTGGGCTTGGTGGAATGAAACCAAAGCAGAACCTCTGTACCATGCTAAGGAAGCTGGTCAAGTCACCTCACACTCCTTTTCTTGGCAAGAAGAGTTCTTTATAGCTGTGGAAGATTTCTTCTTAGCACTGAAGGGTGCCAGTTTGGGGGATGGGATGATGCAGGCAAAATTAAGTTAACCTTCATTTTCTTCTAATGTGAATGTTCTCAGTTTTGTTGTTCTTAAAACTTCGTAAGTGGACTATAGGGATCTCCTGGATCTTTTTTTGTTCTTGGATAGCTGTTCAGTCATTGGTTGGTTTGTTTTTTAAAAAAAGATTTAGTTATTTATATATGGCTGTACTAGATCTTCCTTGCTGCTTGAGGACTTTGTCTTGCAGCAGGCAGGGGCTACTTTTCATTGGAGTGTGTGTGCTTCTCATTGTGGTAGCTTTTCTTGTTGTAGAGCATGGGTTCTGTACTGCAGCATATGGGCTTAGTTGCTCCGCAGCATATGGAATCTTTGTTCCTCTGCCTGGGATGGAATCCATGTCCCCTGCTTTGGCAGGAGAATTCTTAACCACTAGATCACTAGGGAAGCTCCAGACATTGATTTTTATGGGATGATGGAAAAGCTGGGTTTTATTCCAACCAATAGGCAATTTTTCTTTCTTTCTTTAAATATATCATTCCATTATTCACTGGCTTTTATTATTTTCTATGAGAAGTGTGCCATATATCTTATCCTTTTATCTCATGTATGTACCTTATGGGTTTTTTTCCCTCTTCATTAAATGTTCCCAGCTATTTAGTTTTGATGTACCTTATGAAATTTTTATTTTATTCTCCTCTTCACCTATCAGCCAAGGCCCTGTAAATTCTGACAAGTTGTATCTTCCATGTGCTTGTGTCCATACTTGGTAATGTCTCTAACAGTTATCAGTCTGCCAGTCTAAGAAAGGCTTATCTTTTTGGAGTTAACTGTTTAGATTCTTAGGATGAGATGATTGTATGGCATCATCAACCTAATGGACATGAATAAGCTCTTGGAGATAGTGAAGAATAGGGAAGCCTGGTGTGCTGCATTCCATGGGGTTGCAAAGATGCAGACACAACTGAACAACTACCACCACCATTGTATTTTCTTTATACTTTAAAAACAAAATCTACCAGATGCTAATGTGTTGAGAGAGAGTTGTTATATACACCAGCTTTTAATAAATGGTCTTCCTCTTAAACATAGAAGGAAATATGATTGCTCCTCAGATCACTAAAGAAGAGAAATGTTCAGTCAGAATGGGTTAAAATAAAATGGCTGATGAAATCTAGAATTGGTCATGTGTGGAGCACTGAATATCAATATCATATGTTGCTGGAGGAAGTATAATTTAATATACCTGTTTTGGAAAATAGTATGACATCGTGTACTAAACCTCAATGTACATGTATTGTTAATAAGTCTGCTACTAGGTATGTATACAGCAGAAAAAATGTTTATGTGAGGATATGTGTATAGTTGTGTTCATAATAATTTTATTTGCAATAGCCCTAAAATGGAAACAACACTCATGTACATCAGTAGTAAATTGGGTTATAAGATAAAGTATGTTAAGTCAATGAAACACTGTCCAGCAGTACAAACAAGGAATTACTAATAACACATAGTAACATGACCAAATCTCACTGATAAAACACTGAAATAAATCAAACACCAAAAATAATAATATTTACATGAATTTCAAAAGCATATCTATTGTTAAGGAATAATAATTAAGTTATTTGCTTGCTGAATGGTTACTAACTAGAAGGGAACATGAGGCAGCCTGTTTGAGTTCTGGAAGTGTTTTTTATATATGCATTTTGGTTATGGTTATACAGGTGTATGTACATGTAAACTTTCTTCAAGGAATACCTTAAGATTTCTGCATTAATTATACATAGTTGTAGTTAAGTACAGAAATTTAAAACTTTTAAAAAAGTAATTTTTATCTATTTCTTGTGCTTCCCCTTCACCCCCAGCAAAACTCTCAATAGTTATGCCTGGTAGTATGCTAAGTGGAATTACATTAAATTTATCTAACAATTTGGAAAGACTTTCTTCATGCAGCATGAAGCTTATTTAATATGGAACTTATTTAAGTCATTTTCTATAACCTAAAGGTGTTTTTATAATGATCTTCATTAAAATTTATATAGTCCTTCAATTTGTTTTTAGATGATTTTAGTTGTGAGCAGCATTCTCAATCCATTTATATTTCATAATATTCCTAATGTTCAAATTTGATTTTGTACTTTTATCTTTTGTCAGTTGTCAAATTTTTTATTAATCTTTAAATCGCATTAGTAGAGACTCAGTAGAAAAGGAGAATTGTACTTATTGATATTTTACTAATTTTGCATAAACTAAAATCTTTATGTGTTAAATGCTTAGGGACGCATCCTTGCCCCATTCTTCTTAGAGCTGAAAAGTGGTAAAGTTTCCACAAGAAATATGTTTTGGCCTTTGTCTTTATGTTGTTTACCAACATATCCCATAACCCCAGTTTTTCTAGACATATTTTTATTACGCATTCAGTTCAATTCAGTCGCTAGGTCGTGTCCGACTCTTTGTGACCCCATGAATCGCAGCATGCCACGCCTCCCTGTCCATCACCAACTCCCGGAGTTCACTCAAGCTCACGTCCATCAAGTTGCTGATGCCATCCAGCCATCTCATCCTCTGTTTTCCCCTTTTCTTCCTGCCCCCAATCCCTCCCAGATTCAGAGTCTTTTCCTATGAGTCAACTCTTCCCATGAGGTGGCCAAAGTATTGGAGTTTCAGCTTTAGCATCATTCCTTCCAAAGAACACCCAGGGCTGATCTCCTTCAGAATGGACTGGTTGGATCTCCTTGCAGTCCAAGGGACTCTCAAGAGTCTTCTCCAACACCACAGTTCAAAAGCATCAGTTCTTTGGCGCTCAGCTTTCTTCACAGTCCAACTCTCACATCCATAAATGACCACTGGAAAAACCATAGCCTTGACTAGCCGGACCTTTGTTGGCAAAGTAATGTCTCTGCTTTTCAATATGCTATCTAGGTTGGTCATAATTTTCCTTCCAAGGAGTAAGTGTCTTTTAATTTCATGGCTGCAGTCACCATCTGCAGTGATTTTGGAGCCCAAATAAATAAAGTCTGACACTGTTTCTACTGTTTCCCCGTCTATTTGCCATGAAGTGATGGGACCAGATGCCATGATCTTCGTTTTCTGAATGTTGAGCTTTAAGCCAACTTTTTCACTCTCCACTTTCACTTTCATCAAGAGGCTTTTGAGTTCCTCTTCACTTTCTGCCATAAGGGTGGTGTCATCTGCATATCTGAGGTTATTGATATTTCTCCCAGCAATCTTGATTCCAGCTTGTGCTTCTTTCAGCCCAGCATTTCTCATGATGTACTCTCTGCATATAAGTTAAATAAGCAAGGTGACAATATACAGCATGACGTACTCCTTTTCCTCTTTGGAAGCAGTCTGTTGTTCCATGTCCAGTTCTAACTGTTGCTTCCTGACCTGCATACAAATTTCTCAAGAGGCAGGTCAGGTGGTCTGGTATTCCCATCTCTTTCAGAATTTTCCACAGTATATTGTGATCCACACAGTCAAAGGCTTTGGCATAGTCAATAAAGCAGAAATAGATGTTTTCCTGGAACGCTCTTGCTTTTTTGATGATCTACCAGAAGTTGGCAATTTGATCTCTGGTTCCTCTGCCTTTTTTTAAAACCAGCTTGAACATCTGGAAGTTCATGGTTCACGTATCACTTAAGCCTGGCTTGGAGAATTTTGAGCATTACTTTAATAGCATGTGAGATGAGTGCAATTGTGCAGTAGTTTGAGTATTCTTTGGCTTTGCCTTTCTTTGGGATTGGAATGAAAACTGACCTTTTCCAGTCTTGTGGTGACTGCAAAGTTTTCCAAATTTGCTGGCATATTGAGTGCAGCACTTTCACAGCATCGTCTTTCAGGATTTGAAATAGCTCAACTGGAATTCCATCACCTCCACTAGCTTTGTTCATAGTGATGCTTCCTAAGGCTCACTTGACTTCACATTCCAGGATGTCTGGCTCTAGGTGAGTGATCATACCATCGTGATTATCTGGGTCGTGAAGATCTTTTTTGTACAGTTCTTCTGTGTATTCTTGCTACCTGTTCTTAATATCTTCTGCTTCTGTTAAGCCCATTCCATTTCTGTCCTTTATTGAGCCCATCTTTGCATGAAATGTTCCCTTGGTAGCTCTAATTTTCTTGAAGAGATCTCTAGTCTTTCCCATTCTGTTGTTTTCCTCTATTTCTTTACATTGAGTGCTGAAGAAGGCTTTCTTATCTCTTCTTGCTAGTCTTTGGAACTCTGCATTCAGATGCGTATATCTTTCCTTTTCTCCTTTGCTTTTCGCTTCTCTTCTTTTCGCAGCTATTTGTAAGGCCTCCCTAGACAGCCATTTTGCTTTTTTGCATTTCTTTTCATGGGGATGGCCTTGATCCCTGTCTCCTGTACAGTGTCACAAACCTCCGTCCATAGTTCATCAGGCCGTCTGTCTATCAGATCTAGTCCCTTAAATCTATTTCTCACTTCCACTGTATAATCATAAGGGATTTGATTTAGGTCATATCTGAATGGTCTAGTGGTTTTTCCTACTTTCTTCAATTTGAGTCTGAATTTGGCAATAAGGAGCTCATGGTCTGAGCCACAGTCAGCTCCTGGTCTTGTTTTTGCTGACTGTATAGAGCTTCCGTATCTTTGGCTGCAAAGAATATAATCAGTTTGATTTTGGTGTTGACCATCTGGTGATGTCCACGTGTAGGGTCTTCTCTTGTGTCATTGGAAGACGGTGTTTGCTATGACCAATGCGTTCTCTTGGCAAAACTCTATCAGCCTTTGCCCTGTTTCATTCCGTATTCCAACGCCAAATTTGCCTGTTACTCCAGGTGTTTCTTGACTTCCTACTTCTGCATTCCAGCCCCTATAATGAAAAGGACATCTTTTTTGGGTGTTAGTTCTAAAAGGTCTTGTAGGTCTTCATAGAACCATTCAACTCAGCTTCTTCAGCGTTACTGGTTGGGGCATAGACTTGGATTACTGTGATATTGAATGGTTTGCCTTGGAAACGAACACAGATCATTCTGTCATTTTTGAGATTGCATTTCGGACTCTTTTGTTAACCATGATGGCTACTCCATTTCTTCTGATGGATTCCTGCCTGCAGTAGTAGATACAATGGTCATCTGAGTTAAATTCACCATTCCAGTCCATTTTAGTTTGCTGATTCCTAGAATTTTGACATTCACTCTTGCCATCTCCTGTTTGACCACTTCCAATTTGCCTTGATTCAGGGACCTGACATTCCAGATTCCTATGCGATATTGCTCTTTACCGCATCGGACCTAGCTTGTATCACCAGTCACATCCACAGCTGGGTATTCTTTTTGCTTTGGCTCCATCCCTTCATTCTTTCTGGAGTTATTTCTCCACTGATCTGCAGTAGCATATTGGGCACCTACCGACCTGGGAAGTTCCTCTTTCAGTATCCTATCATTTTGCCTTTTCATACTGTTCATGGGGTTCTCAAGGCAAGAATACTGAAGTGGTTTGCCATTCCCTTCTCCAGTGAACCATATTCTGTCAGACCTGTCCACCATGACCCACCGGTCCTGGGTGGCCCCACAGGGCATGGCTTAGTCTGTGGTTCTAGTGTGATTTGATTGACTAGTTTTCTGTGAGTATGGTTTCAGTGTGTCTGCCCTCTGATGCCCTCTTGCAACACCTACCGTCTTACTTGGGTTTCTCTTACCTTGGACGTGGGGTATCTCTTCACCACTGCTTCAGCAAAGCGCAGCTGCTGCTCCTTACCTTGGACGAGGGGTATATCCTCTTCAGTGCCTCTCCTGACCTTGAACATGGAGTAGCTCCTCTAGGCCTTCCTGCACCAGTGCAGCCATTGCTCCTTGGGCGTGGGGTAGCTCCTCCCGGCCACAGCCCCTGGCCTTGGGTTGGGTAGCTCCTCCAGGGCGCCGCCCATGACCTCCGACGTGGGGTAGCCCCTCTAGGCTGCTGCTGCGCTGCTGCAGCCTGGGACTCTCGGCCGCCCCCCCTGACCTCGGACGCTGGGTAGCTCCTCTCGGCAGTTCCTGTGCCATTGCAGCCTGGCACTCTTAGCCGCTGCCCCTGACCTCGGACGTGGGATAGCTCCCCTTGGCCGCCACCCCTCGGGCATGGGGTCCTCCTGGCTTCTGCCCCTGACCTCGGACGTCGGGTAGCTCCTCTCGGCCACGTTTGTGCGCTGTCGGAGCCACCGGCGACTTCCCTGGTGGCTCAGACAGTAAAGCGTCTGTCTACGATGCAGGAGACTCGGGTTTGATCCCTGGGTCGGGAAGATCATCTGGAGAAGGAAATGGCAATCCACTCCAGTATTATTGCCTGGAAAATCCCATAGAGGAGCCTGGTAGGCTACAGTCCATGGGTTGCAAAGGGTCAGACACGACTGAGCGACTTCACTTACTTATATGAGGTTTATTAAGCATGGCTCCAGGATTTTTATTAGATACCTTTTGAGATCTGGTATTATAATCATTTAGTTTTCTTCTTTACATTGTTGATTAATTGAATTGAGTTCCTAATGTTGAATCATCCTTGTGTTCCTGGGGGAAAAATGTATTTTATTATATATGGTCTTAATTTTGTATTATATATATAATTTAATATATATTATACATGTGATTTAATTAAGTAGTTTTCTTGTTTAAATAGCTGCACATAGAAAACCAATAATTTATTGAAAATTCATTTGCTGTAATATCAATAAAAATTTTTTTCTTTCTTTTTTTTTCCCCCCTCCACAGTCTGTGGTCGATGACTGGATTGAATCATATAAACAAGACAGGGACATTGCACTTCTGGATTTAATCAACTTTTTTATCCAGTGTTCAGGATGTCGAGGTACAGAATGTTGGAATAAATGATGTACACTGAGACTTTGTCAGTCCAGAAGTTTCAAATTTACTTTACCTTGTGTTAATCATTTTATAATTCATTCTGGAATTCATTTCTAGTCTTTTGTCATTAATTTATTTTATTTAAAAATATTTCTCTTTTTCTTAGTTTAATTTTACTCATAACAGATTTCTGAAATTTTAATGTTTTGAAGGAAATCTGAAATTAAGGAGTTTGTGATTTGACTTTTTAGATCACAAGATTTTATAGTTAATGTTTACTGGTATTATTTGTATCTATGCTCTATGTTGTGAACTGTGCCAGTTGCTAACATTCATTATTTTGAATCCTTATCTTGTAGATGAAGTTCTTGAAGCTTAAATGTTTGAAGGTAACATAAATATGAAAATCAGGTTTAAGTTTACAATCATTTGGAATCCATAGACAATTTACTAAAAAGTGAAATTTTTTTATCATATTAGTAGGTAACTGATAGAGATCTTTTTTCTCTAGAATAAATATTAACAGGTTAAATTGTACTGTATCGGATAAATCAGTTGGTAAACACCTTTCTTTGCTAATCAGTGCAGAAAGGTGATCTTCTATTGAGATCACTGATCAAATTGATTTCTTGAAGGCTTTCTTATTTCTATGAAGTTATCACTCAGCATATTAACATAAGAATTTTATCAAATATTTACCAAGTACCTAGGTTATTGTTCCCATGTATGTATGTATATATATATTATCAAGACAGTCTCTGCCCCAGTAACTATTAGAATATGTTTAATTTTTATTTATTTTTTTAATAATTTCTGCTTTAATTTTTTTAATGTCCTTTCTACTCTGAGTTTATTTGCTATTTATTTATTTGGCCATGCCATGCAGCATGCGACATCTTAATTCTAAGCTGGAAATCCAGCCCGTTGCCTACTGCAGTGGAAGTGTGAAGTCTTTTTAACTGGACGACCAAGAAAGTCCCTGTTGAGTTTTTAGTTTATTTTTTTTTCCCCTGTTGAGTTTTTAAAGATGGATGTTTTGCAAAGAAAAGGAGGGAAATATACCAGTACTTCACTGAACTGCTCATTACCAGGAGACTAATAAAGTTGGTTACAATTTAATGACTGTTTGAGCTTGGCAGTGTATGTGCCAAGCTGTGTGCTTTACATAGATTAGCTCATTTGGTATTGGTTTGACACTTCTATCAGTCAGATATGATTTTTATTCTGTCGTTCAAGAAACTAAGGATTCAGGGCTTAGGTTAGTTTTTGCACATCATCCAGTTTTTAAGTGCTGAATTCACGATTTAGATTCAGGCTTGTCGCTATCTGGAGTCTCAGTGTCTAACCACAAGGTGTAGTGTAGGAATAACAAGGAGGAGCTTCTGATTGAACCTAGGTTGTGTGTTTCTGTGTATGTGTGAATATGGGGATATTTGTAAGAAAGTGCATCTCAAAGGAACAGACTTGATACTGGAACTGAGGTGTTGCGTAAGAGTAAATTAAGGTGGAAGAGAAAGGTCCAACTTGACAGTTGGTGTAAAAATTCCAGAAGAGAAAGTACAGCACACTCTAGTGCGTAAAGAGAGTTTGTGGCAGCAACCTGGAGCATAGAGTTAGATGAGGATTGGCAAGAGATTAGTTTATTTTAAGGAAAGTGAGTTTGTTAATTTTACAGTCTTAAACTGGGAAAGGCAAGTACTGAGTGAAGTGCTTTACATATGTGGTCTTGTCTAATCTATGTAAGTGTCCTGTTAGAATGAGTTTTGGTTTTAAAA
Organism: Bubalus bubalis; assembly: GCF_019923935.1. Taxonomy (NCBI): domain Eukaryota; kingdom Metazoa; phylum Chordata; class Mammalia; order Artiodactyla; family Bovidae; genus Bubalus; species Bubalus bubalis. Next base: position 177,578,095 of record NC_059157.1, read on the forward strand.
CAAATGGTAGTCTTAAAATTTTTTGCTTCTGTAAATTGTTCGTATGGTTCAAAAAAAAAAAAACACACAATAAGAGAAATGTAAATTAAAAAGCCTTTACTACTTCTTGCCTTCCCATCTATCTCCACAGAGTTACTTCTTAACTCCTTTGTTGTATATCCATCTGTCTGTCTGTATGAGTAGGAAATGTATGCTCTTTTCTTCCTCACCCCTCTCACACAAAAGATACTGGTGTATAGAGAACTTTCTTGGTTTCCTGCCTTCCTTCCCTTCCCTCACATTTCTCCCCTTCCTCCCTTTCCCTTCCTTTTCTTCTCTTTCTTCCCTCCTCTCCATTTCCTCCCTTCTCTCTCCCTCTTTTCCAGCATCAAAGCATTCCTTTTTATGTGTGTACAACAATTTATTTAACTAGTTGTCTGTTAACAGCGCATTGACTACTGTCTGTTGTCTTTTGTTCTTACAATGAGTAATTTCGTGTGTACCTCATTTGTTCTTTTTTTTTAATTTTTTATTTATTTTAATTGGAGGCTAATTACTTTACAATATTGTATTGGTTTTGCCATACATCCACATGAATCCGCCACGGGTGTACACGTGTTCCCCATCCTGAACCCCCCTCCCACCTCCCTCCCAATACCATCCCTGGGTCATCCCAAGTCACCAGCCCCAAGCATCCTGTATCCTGCATTGAACCTGGACTGGCGATTCGTTTCTTATATGATATTATACATGTTTCAATGCCATTCTCCCAAATCATCCCCCCCCCCCCCCCACCCTCTCCCACAGAGTCCAAAACACTGTTCTAATACCTCATTTGTTCTTTGTGGCAGAATGAATATCTGTAGGTTATTATATTTTCAATTATATTAGATATTGCCAAGTTTCCTGTTATGGAAATTATGTCCATTTTACTCCTATCAGTAATATATGAAAATATCTGTTTCTATTTGGTCTTTTCAACAAAGTGTTTTTATCAAAATTTTTTATTGATTTTATGAATGATTTAAAAATACATCATATGATTTTTTTTTTTAATTGAGGTGAAATACACTTAAACAGTTAACCATTTTAAAGTGGGTGGTTTAGTAGTTTTTAGCACATTAATAGTGTTCTACAACCACCTCTTTCTGGTATCAAAACTTTTTTGTTATCATCCCAGAAGAATACTTATACTAGTCACTCCACATTAGCCTTTTCCCTGCAGTCCTTGGCTACCTCTAATCTGCTTTCTGCTTCTATGTTCTAGTCATTTTATGTAAAAGGAGATTGTACAGTATGTGACCTTTTGTATCTGATCTCTTTAATTTAGCATCTCTTTGAGATTTCTCTGAGTAGTAGCATATATTGATAAAATTCATTTCATTGTATGTATATCTTACAATTTATCCATTCATCCATTGATGGACACTTGGACTTACACTTTTTGGTTGTTGTGAATATTGTTACTATGAATATTTATGGTTAGGTATCTATTTCAGTACTTATTTTTTAATTCTTTGGTGTAAATACCTAGGAGTAAAATTGCTGGATCATATGGTAATTCTATTTTAAGTTTTTGAGGAACTGCCAAACTGTTTTCACAGCAGCTGCACCATTTTAAATTCCAGAAATATATGAAGACTCTTATTTCTCCACATCCTCTAAAACACTTTTACTTTCCAGTTTTAAAATTTTAATGTCCTAGTGGGTATGAAGTGGTATTTTATTTTTTATGATTTTGATTTGCATTTTCTTTATTACCAGTGACTTGGGCAACTTGTTGTGTTTTTGGCAATTTGTATGTCTTTTTTGAAAAAATGTGTACTTGAGTCCTGTGCTTATTTTGAAATTAGATGGGTTTTATTTTTGCTGTGAGTTATTGTATTAGATTTCTTTGTTTATTCTTGATATTAAATCTTTTATGAGATACATAATATGGAACTGTGTATAATTTGCAACTACTCCCACACTGTAGGTTGTCTTTTCCCTTTATTAAAGATGTCCTTTGATGGACAAAAGTTTTAAATATTTGTGAAGTCCAACTTTTTTGTTCATTTCTTTTGCTCATGCTTGTGGTATCAAGTCTTTGAATCCGTTGCCAGTTCTAAGCACATGAAGATTTACCTCCATATTTTCTTCTAATAGTTTTATAGTTTTAAATCTTATATGTAAGTCATTGATCCATGGTTAAGTTTTGTATTTGGATGATTTTAATTTGTATTTCTCTTACGTGTGTGACTTGAGAGCCATTTTTCTTGTTTTTTTCAGTTTTCTGTTCATATCTCTTGCTACTTTTCCTTTTAGCTGTCTTCGTAGTTCCTGAAAAGGCATTTGACAAAACAGATTTTAAAACATTTTAGTATATCAGACTGAGATGCATATTTTCTTAACATGTTTAAAAGAGAAAGCTCATTGTCTCTCATATTAGTGCAGTATAATAAAAATCTAAAATAGATTCGAGTACCTGTGAACCTGTAGTAAGCAGATACTACTAGCACATATGAAAGAAGACAGCTGCAAGATAAAACTATACAATATACCATTTTTAATCTATCAGATTGAAAAATATAAGTTATAATCTCTGTTCTTTAGGCTGTGAGGAAACAGACACTGTTACATTATTTGTTGGAATAAAAGTGGATACATATCTCATAGATATAAATTTGACATTATCTACCAAAACTCCTTCATAGCTCAGTTGGTAAAGAATCTGCCTGCAACGCAGAAGACCCTGGTTTGATTCCTGGTTCAGGAAGATCTGCTGGAGAAGGTATAGGCTACCCACTCCAGTATTCTTGGGCTTCCCTTGTGCCTCAGCTGATAAAGAATCTGCTTACAATGAGGGATACCTGGGTTCAATCCCTGGGTGGCTCCAGTATTCTGGTGTACACAATCCATGGGGTTGCAAAGAATCGGACATGACTGAGCAACTTTCACTTTCACCAAAACTCCATATGTTCTTATCTTTTGACCTAGCCATACTGTTTCTGGGATTTTGCCATGAAGATAAATTTCCACTTTACAAAAATAAATGCACAAGGTTATTCAGTAACATATTATTTGTAGTAGTGAAATATTGGGAACAACCTAAATGCCAATGTATAGGACAGTGATTGAATAAACTGTGGCAAAACTTATTCAGTGGAGGTTTTGGGCATGGCAAAAAGTTATGAGGAAAAACTGTGTGGGCTAATGCAGGGAGATTTTCAGGATACATTTTTTTTTTTTAAGTGCAAAAGAGTGTCTAAAAGTATTCAACGTTTTTTAGAGGAAAGAAGGGAAATAATAGAATATACACATGTATCTGGTCACTTGACCATAAAGAAACAAAGGGAGGATAAGACACAGAATAATGATTGCCTACCTGTAGGGTATATAGTGAAAGTGAAATCACTCAGTTGTGTCCAACTCTTTGTGACCCCATGGACTGTAGCCTACCAGGCTCCTCCGTTCGTGGGATTTTCCAGGCAAGAATACTGGAGTGGGTTGCCATTTCCTTTTCCAGGAGATCTTCCATACCCAGGGATTGAACCTGGGTCTCCTGCATTGTAGGCAGACACTTTACTGTCTGAGCCACCAGGGAAGTCCCCTGTAGGTTATGCGTGTATGTAAATGGAGTGGAAAACTTACAGGGAATTGGGGTGGAGGGATGATACTGGAATATACTTTTTGAACAGTCTTGACTTTGGGAGTTATCTTCATGTTTCATATACTCAGAAAAAAAAGAAAAATCAGTGAAGATGGACAGAAAATCCAAGACTTGGATGCACTCAGAATAGATGAGTCATGCATAAATAACACATGCTGAAGAGTATAAAAAGTACAAACTAAAATTTGAACTCAGTGCTTATACTCCAAAACTAGTGGGGGAAAGTGAAAAACATATTATTTCCCTCCTCACATTGTCTTCTTACAAGATATATATTATGAATAAAATGGTGCTTTACCTGTACAAACTTAATAGACACCACCTTAAATTATGAAAGCAAACAGTGCAAACAGTTATTAAACCAGTTGATAGCATGTGCTTCATGGTAGGCACTTATAAGAACTCAACCTCATTTTTGTATTATTCTAGCCTATAGTACAGAGTCTGAAACTACTCATGAGAAAACAGTGGGCAAGCTCAAGTTGAGGTGTATTTTTTCATAATAACTATCCTGTACTCTGTAAGAGTGTCTCTGTCATGAAATAGAAATGACTAAGAAAACTATTCCAGAACTTAATGCAATACACGATCTTTGATTTTTCTTTGACACAACATCATTGAGACAAATACTAAATTCCAAAATCAATTCTGTGAATTAGAACATATATATTATATTGTTAATTTCAGCATTCTGATCATTATTCTGTAGTTGTATTAGATTTTTTTTGCTTTGGGGAAATATATACAGAAGTATTGATGAATAAAGGGATATGTGAAGAGGGAAAGGATAAAAAAGGTAAAATGTTTATATCTGAGAATTTGGTGATGGATATTCAGAATCCCATGTACTTTTCTTACAACTTTTTTGTAAATTCTGGAAAGTGAAAAATGGAAGGATGAAAAATCCTTTTAACCCCAAAGCCAACATCATGCTCAAGGGAATCTAGTAGAATAATTTTCACTGAAGTCAAACAAGACAGAGATGCCCATTTTCACAACTGCCAGTTAATATTATCCATATAAGCCAGCATGTTTGTGGTGAAGCCAGTAAAGTGAAGTATGTATGATCACTATTTGAGAGTAATATTGAAAGTTGAGAAATTTCAAGAGGATCAGTTTGCAAAACTAGTAAAAACAATATAATAATTCTGAAAGAGATCAAAATGGCAGAGTATGAGGATGCTGAGTTCCCTTCTCCCTGATGGACATCTCAGAAATACAGTACATGTGTGGCTACTGTTACTGAAACAAACTGTACACTGATAGAACAGCCTTTCTGTAACCAAGACTGCAAAGAAAGATTCACACAGAGTTGAGTAGGAAGAGAAGAGAAATGATCAGTTCCGGACTTGCACCCCTAGCAAGGAGAGCATATCACAAGCTCGATGATCCTTCCTAGGGTGTGAAACATTTGAGCTACATATTTGGCAACCCAGATTTGGGATTACCAGGAAGATGAGTCCCCTTAGCTGGTTTGAAATCCACTAAGACTTACTGTATGGCTATACAAAACCAAAATTCCACTTGTGATGTTTGCATACAAACACTTGTTTCCCCTCGGGAACAAGGTGGAGTAAGCAGATTTAAAATGACCTGAGACTCTGACTGATTTCCTGCAGCTGTCCCATTGCACACTCTAGCTTGCACTGGGCACTTGCTCTGGCCCCCCTTCCTCTCACACCGTACTCTCCTAGGATGAAGGCTGCCATTGCCAAGTAGGGTAAGGACTTGGAGATTTGGAGCTAGCTCAGACTCAGTCTTATGTCGGAACAGAGCAAGGCAGTCCAAGACTGGACGGCTTCACAGGAGAATTCTACCAAACATATTAAGAATATCTACTACCTGTCCTCAAACTTTTCCAAAAAGTTGAAGAGGAGGAAACATTCCTAAGTTCATTCTGTAAGGCCACTAATGCACAGACTGCCCCCACCCCAAATACAAGCCAATATCTCTGATGAATATAGGTACAGAAATCTCAAGAAGATATTAGAAAACCAAATTCAGCAATCATGAAAAGGATCATACACCAAGATCAGAAATCAGCAATCATCAAAAGGATCATACACCAAGATCAGAATTCAGCAATCAGAACGATCATACAGCATGATCAAAATTCAGCAATCAGAAGGATCATACACCATGATTAAATTGGTTTTATACAGGGATGCAGGGATGGTTCAGCATTCATAAATCAATACACCACATTCATGAAAAGAATAAAATTACACAATCATTTCAGTAGACAGAATTCAGTATTCATTCATTCATGATAAAAACTCTCATCAAACAAAAGTCGCTTAGTCATGTCTGACTCTGTGACCCCATGGACTATGGAATTCTCTAGGCTAGAATACTGGAGTGGGTAGCCTTTCCCTTCTGCAGGGGATCTTCCCAACCCAGGGATTGAACCCAGGTCTCCACATTGCAGGCAGATTGTTTACCAGCTGAGTTATCAGGGAAACATCAAACTTGGTATGGAGGATATATGGCAGTATAAAAAGGCGTAAGTATGACAGACACACAGCTTTTAGGTTAGTGAAAAAGTAATAGCAGTTTCAGAGCCTGAATTTTAAGTCATTATAACGAGGCACAACCACATCTTTAATAAACACAAGAGGAACCGTTACAGTCAACACATTTTTTACCAGTGAAAAATAAGTTTATTCCTGTAGCATAAATATCCGTGCTTTGGGATTTGGTGAACTCTTGGAAAGCATTTTCTGTGTCCTGCTGGTTATGGAAACATTTTCCTTGCAAAAAGTTGCCAAGATGCTTGAAGAAGAGGTAGTTGGTACCGATGAGAGGTCAGGTGAATATGGCTGATGAGGCAAAACTTTGTAGCGCGGTTTGTTCAACTTTTGAAATGTTGGTTGTGTGACCTGTGGTCAAGCATTGTCGTGGAGAAGAATTGGGCTCTTTCTGTTGACCAGTGCTGGCTTCAGGCATTCCAGTTTTTGGTGCATCTCATCAATTTTGTGTACATGAGTAAAAAAGTCTTATATTTGTGTTTCCAGAATTTTTATTTCTGAGCTTTAGGTATTAAATCATTATAAGTAGAGTCTTCATTTTTTCTAAAGTACTTTTTTTTTTAATAGGAGGTTGAGGTTTAACAAAAAAATTAAGCGAAAATTATACAGTTCCCGTATACCCTTTTCTCCCCTCAGTTTCACCTGTTAACATCTTGTACATTTGTTAAAATTGATGGAAAAGTATCGATATTATTAACTAAAGTCCTTAGTTGACATTAGGGTTTGTCCACTGAAAAAAATGCACAACCTAAAAGTTGAGAATTATGTTTTATTTTGTGGACTTGCTGAGGACCTAACCCTAAAACATAGCCTATGAGATAGCTCGAAGGGACTACTCCAAAGGAGTAAGGGAGGAACCAGGATATATAGGAGTTTTTGCACCAAAAACCAAATATTAGTATTTTATTTTGTCTTGTTTTTTAATTGGAGGATAATTGCTTTACAGTATTGTGTTGGTTTCTGCTGTACAAAAACTCATATCAGCCATAATTATATATAACCCCTCCATCTGGACCTCCCTCCCACCCCACTGCATCCCACCCCTCTAGGTCATAACAGAACCCTGGCTGGCATCCATGTGTTATATAACAGCTTCCCACTAGGTATCTGTTTTAAACACAGTAGTGTGTATATGTCAGTGCTACTCTTGTCAGTTCATCCCACCCTCTCCTTCTACCACAAGTTCATTCTCTACATCTGTGTTTCTCTTCCTGCTCTGCAAATAGGTTCATCAGTACTGTTTTATCTTGATTCCATATATGTACATTAATATACAGTATTTTTCTCTTTCTGACTTACTTCACTTTGTATAACAGGCTTTAGTTTCATCCACCTCTGTTCATCTGACTCACGTTTGTTTGTTTATGGCTGAGTAATATTCCATTGCATATACATGCCCACACCTTCTTTATTGTTCATATGTTGATGGACAGCTAGGTGGTTCCCATGTCCTGGCTAGTTAACATAGTCCTGCAGTGAACATTGGGGTACATGTGTAAAAATTATGGTTTTCCCAGGTCTGTGCCAAATAGTGAGATTGCTGAGTCAGAGAGTGGTTTTAGTTCTAGTTTTTAAGAACTCTGCATACTGTTCTCCGTAGTGACGGTATCAGTTTACATTGCCACCAACCATGTAAGAAGGTTCCCTTTTCTCCCCATCCTCTACAGCATTTATTGTTTGTAGATCTTTTAATGATGGCCATTCTGACTGGTGTGAGGTGGTACCTCACTGTAGTTTTGATTTGTATCTCTCTAATAATGAACAGTACTGAGCTTCTTTTCATGTGTTTATTGGCCATCTGTATGTCTTTGAAGAAATATCTGGTTAGGTCTTCTGCCCTTTATGGGATTGGGTTGTTTGTTTCTCTGATAATTAGCTGCATGAGTTGCTTGTTTATTTCGGAACTTCTTTGTTGCTTCACTTGCGGTTATTTTCTCCCATTCTTAAGGTTGTCTTTTCACTTTGCTTATACTTTCCTTTGCTGTGCAAAAGCTTTTAAGTTCAATTAGATCCCATTTGTTTATTTTTTTTATTCCCATTACTCTAGGAGGTGGGTCAAACAGAGTCTTGCTGTGATTTATGTCAAAGAGGGTTCGGCCTATGTTTTATAATTTACAGTTTCTGAACTTACTATGTCGGTCTTTAATCCATTTTGAGTTTATTTTTGTGTATGGTGTTGTTAAGTGTTATAATTTCATTCTTTCACTCATAGCTGTCCAGTTTTCCCAGCACCACTTATAAAAGGGACTGTCTTTTCTCTATTGTATATTCTTCCCTCCTCTGTCAAGGATAAGGTGCCCATAAGTGTGTGAGTTAATCTCTGGACTTTCTTGTTCCATTGATCTATATATATATGTTTTTTTTGCCAGTACCACACTGTCTTGATTACTATTCCTTGGTAGTATAGTCTGAAGTCAGGAAGGTTGATTCCTCCAGCTCCATTTTCTTTCTCAAGATTCCTTTGACTATTTGTATTCTTTGATATTTCCATACAAACTGTGATATTTTTTTCTGGTTCAGTGGAAAATGCCATTGGTAATGTGATAGGGAATGGATTGAATCTGTAGATTGCTTTGGGTAGTATAGCATTCCCATCCAAAAACATGGTATATCTCTCCATCTGTTTGTGTGATCTTTGATTTCTTTCATCAGTGTTTTTAAGTTTTCTGTATACAGGCCTTTTGTCTCTAGGTAGGTTTATTTGTATATATTTTATTATTTTTCTTGCAGTGATGAGTAGGATCGTTTTCTTAATTTCTCTTTCTGATTTTTCATTATAAGTTTACAGGATTGGAAGAGATTTCTTTTTAATTTTGTATCCTGTGACTACTGAATTCACTGATTACCTCTAGTAATTTTCTGGTGGCATCTTTAGGGTTTTCGAAAGTTATGACCAACCTAGATAGCATATTCAAAAGCAGAGACATTACTTTGCCAACAAAGGTCCATCTAGTCAAGGCTATGGTTTTTCCTGTGGTCATGTATGGATGTGAGAGTTGGACTGTGAAGCAGGCTGAGCGCTGAAGAATTGAAACTTTTGAACTGTGGTGTTGGAGAAGACTCTTGAGAGTCCCTTGGACTGCAAGGAGATCCAACCAGTCCATTCTGAAGGAGATCAGCTCTGGGATTTCTTTGGAAGGAATGATGCTGAAGCTGAAACTCCAGTACTTTGGCCACCTCATGCGAAGAGTTGACTCATTGGAAAAGACTCTGATGCTGGGAGGGATTGGGGGCAAGAGGAGAAGGGGACGACAGAGGATGAGATGGCTGAATGGCATCACTGACTTGATGGCCGTGAGTCTGGGTGAACTCCGGGAGTTGATGATGGATAGGGAGGCCTGGCCTGCTGCGATTCATGGGGTCACAAAGAGTCAGACACGACTAAGTAACTGATCTGATCTCATGTATATAGTATTATGTCATCTGCAAAGAGAGACAGTTTTACTTCTTTTCCAATCTGGATTTTTTTGTTTCTTTGTTTCTTTTTCTTATCTGATTGCCTTGATACTTATGTGATTACCAGAACTTCCCAAAACTATATTGAATAGTAGTGGTGAGAGTGTGTACCCTTGTCCTGTTGCCAATCTTACAGGAAATGTTTTCCGTTTTTCACCATTGAGAATAATGTTTATTGTGGGTTTGTCATATATAGTCTTTATTATGTTGAGGTAGGTTCCCTATATGCACAATTTCTGGAAAGTTTTTCTCATAAATTAGTATTTTGTTTTGTCAGAAGCTTTTTCTGCATATTGAGATGATCATATGGTTTTTATTGTTCAGTGTGTTTATATGGTATATCACATTGATTGATTTGTGTCTATTGAAAAATCCTTTCATACCTGGGATAAACCCAACTTGATCATAGTATATGATCCTTTCAATTTGTTGTTGGATTCTGTTTGTTAGTATTTTGTTGAGGATATTTGCATGTATATTCATCAGTAATATTGGCCTGTAATTTTCTTTTTTTGTGATGTCATTGTCTGGTTTTGGTATCAGGGTGATGGTGGGCTTGTAAAATGAGTTTGGAAGTGTTCCTCCGTCTCAGTTTTTGGAGGAGTTTGAGCAGGATAGGTGGTTAGCTCTTCTCTAACCATGTGATAGAATTCTCCTGTCATCTGGCCCTGGGCTTTTATTTTTTGGAATATTTTTGATCACAGTTTTCATTTCTGTTTTTGTGATTGATCTGTTCATATTTTCTATTTCTTCCAGGTTCAGTCTTGGAAGGTTATACTTTTCTAACAGTTTGCCCATTTCTTGTAGATTGTCATTTTATTTGCATATAGATGCTTATGGTAGTCTCTATGATCCTTTGTTTTTCTGTGTTGTGTATTATTAGTTCTCTTTTTTTCATTGCTAATTTTATAGATTTGAGTCTTCTCCCATTTTTCTTGATAAGTCTAGCTAATGGTTTATGAATTTCATTTATCTTCTCAAAGAACCAGCTTTTAGTTTTATTGATCTTTGCTGTTGTTTTCTTCACTTCTTTCTGCTGTAATTTTCATGATTCTGTTCTTTCTACTGACTTTGGGGGTTTTTGGTTCTTTTTTAGTTCCTTTAGTTGTTAAACTTATTGGCATCCCTTTGTATGTTATCTGTTGCTTTTCCCTTGCTGCTTTCAATAATTTTTCTTTGTGTTAATTTTTGTTAGTGTGATTGATATGTGTCTTGTTGTATTGCCTTGTAGCTCAACTGGTAAAGAATCCGCCTGCAATGCAGGAGACCTGGGTTTGATCCCTGAGTTGGGAACATCCCCTGGAGAAGGGAAAGGCTACCCACTCCAGTATTCTGGCCTGGAGAATTCCAGGGACTATTCAGTCCATGGGGTCACTAAGAGTCAAACATGAATGAACGACTTTGACTTCACTTCACTTGTTTTATTTCTCATTTGGTTTATCCTGTTTGAGACTCTTTGAGTATCCTGTACTTGGGTGGCTATTTCCTATGTCAGGTAAGTTTCCAATTATAATCTCCTCAAATATTCTCTCATATCCTTTCTTTTTTTCTTCTTCTTCTGAGGCTCCTGTAATTTATATGCTTATGTATTTAATGTTGTCCCAGAGGTCTCTGTAACTGTCCTCATTTCTTTTCATTCTTTTTTCTTTATTCTGCTATGCTTCAGTTATTTCCTCCATTCTGTCTTGCAGCTTAGTTACTTGTTCTTCTGCCTCAGTTATTTTGCTATTAGTTCCCTCTAGTGTAGTAGTTATTTCAGTTTTTGAGTCATTCATTGATGATTGTCTGTTCTTTAGTACTTCTAAGTTCTTGTTAAACATTTCTTGTATCTTCTCTATCGGATCTCCATTCTATTATCAGTGCCTTCCTTCTGTTTCTCAGATTTTAGATCATCTTTACTGTCATTACTCTGAATATTTCTCAGATAGACTGCCTCTTTCCTCTTCTTTTTTTTTTTTTTTTTGGTCTTGTTGGTTTTTACCTTTCTCCTTCATCTTCTGCATATTTCTCTGTCTTCTCATTTTGTTTAACTTACTGAATTTAGGGTCCCCTTTCCACAAGCTTCAGGATCATAGTTCATCTTAAACTTGTAGCATCTTGGTTCGGTGGGTTGGGTTTGGACCAGTGCCTTGTGTAGTCTTCCTAGTTAGGGATCTGGTGCCTGTGTTCTGTTGGCTGGATCTAGGTCTTCTCTTTCTGATGGGCAGTGTTGCCTCCACTATGTGTTTCAGGGAGTCTGTGAGTTTAGTATGAGTTTACACAGTCTGGCTGCTAATGGGTGGGGTTCTGTTCCAATTTTGCTAGTTGTTTGGCATGAGACATCCAGCACTGGAGCTTGCTGACTGTTCAGTGGAACCAGGTTTTAGTGTTGTCAAGTAAAATGATGCACAATGTGAGAGTTCCAAATTAAATTTTATTTAAATATTTATTTAAAAAATGAGTATAGTGGCCTGGGAGATAACACCTCAGACAGCTCTGATAGACTGCTCCAAAGAGGCTGTGGGGAAATGTCAATATATAAGATTTTGGTGAAGGGAAGTTAAGTGCAATCAAGTGCCTACTTTACAAAAGGTTTTCTGCTAGTCACAAAGAGCTGATGTCATCATGAAGGGATTTAGTGATTTTCTAGATGTGAAAAGATGCAAGCATTGGAATCTTGAAGTAGTTCCTGAAAAGATCTAACTATCTGAAGACCTGTTCCACCTGTTTCCCTGAAGCAGAGTGCCTCATTCTTCGCCCTGAATTCTTCGTTCTTCATTACCATTCTTCAATACCCTCAGGAGGTATTGAAGGTCAGTAGCTGCAACAGCACAAACAGGGTTCAGTCACCATGAAGCAGATGACAAAAACCCTTGTTGTTCACTTGCTGCCAAATGCTTTTGGGAAGTACCAATTTGTAGTTGATAGGCAAGTGCTGGTGGTGTAGTTGACAGTGTTGAGATGGAGGACTTTTGGAGAGCTCTTGAAGCCATTTACCTTGGATTGGGACTTGAACCCATGTGCTGGAACTCAAATGCAGCCAAAACCCATCTTAGGACTTGAACCCACATGGTTGGACTGGATCCTGGCCAAAACCCTGTTTGGGACTTAACCCATAAGACTGGAAATCTAACCCACCCCAAATCCATGGTACTTGGGTTTCAGGACCTAATGAAGCTCAGGTTCTTGATGTCTTATCTTTGAAAGAATTCAGTGAGACAAACTGATGGGTAAGAAGTGGGTTTATTCAGATTCAGAGAGAAACATACTTCACAGATAGAGCGTGTGCCATTCCAGAGGGTGAGTGCAGCTACGAAATGTGGCCTCGTTAGTTATTATAGACTGGGTAATTTAATATGCTAATTACTGGGAGGATTATTCCAACTATATTGGGGAAGGGGTGGAGATTTCCAGAAATTGGGCCTACTCCTTGGTCTTCTGACAGTGCCTTAGGACTGTCCTTGGTATCTCTAATTTTCCTGAAGAGCTCTGTAGTCTTTCCCATTCCATTGTTTTCTTCTATTTCTTTGCATTGATCACTGAGGAAGGTTTTCTTAACTCTCCTTGCTTTTCCTTGGAAGTCTGTATTCAAATGGGTATCAGTTCAGTTCAGTTCAGTTGCTCAGTCATGTCCAACTCTTTGCAACCCCATGAATTGCAGCACTCCAGGCCTCCCTGTCCATTACCATCTCCCGGAGTTCACTAAAACTCACGTCCATCGAGTCGGTGATGCCATCCAGCCATCTTATCCTCTGTCGTCCCCTTTTCCTCCTACCCCTGATCCCTCCCAGCATCAGAGTCTTTTCCAATGAGTCAACTCTTCACATGAGGTGGCCAAAGAACTGGAGTTTCAGCTTTAGCATTATTCCTTCCAAAGAACACCCAGGGCTGATCTCCTTTAGAATGGACTGGTTGGGTCTCTTTGCAGTCCAAGGGACTCTCAAGAGTCTTCTGCCGGGGTCCAGCCCCAGCTGATCCAGGGTATTCGAAGGAGAGACGGCATAGGCGAGGGTCAGGAAACAACTGCTTAATTACACGTTAATTAAGGATACAAAGAGTAATAGAATGAGGATAGCTCAGTAGGAAAATTCAGTGGAGAAAAGAGGCTGAGTAGCTTGGTTTACGCGGGAGACCAATAAAACGTCAAGACAAGTTTGCACCACTTACGTAGGCCGCAGGCGTCCTTCCATTCTCCCGAAGGAGAGGAGACACTGAGGCCTCCCCAGTCGGATCTTAGAAGCCCAGGCATAATTAGCAAGCATGGTGGGTTCCGCGCTCCAGATGGAGACTCAGCCAGAATTTGGGAGAGAGAGTGACATGGGGAGACCAAGTTTCAGTGAACAAGGCCTGCAGTTTATTTTCCAAAGTAGTTTTTATATCTTAAGTTATGCATAGAGGATAATGGGGGAAGGGGTGGAGTCATGCAAGGACAGCAGTTCCTGGTTCTAATCGAAGCCAGGCTTTCAAACTTATCATATGCAAAAGTTCAGGTGATTGACATCATCTTCTGGCCAGGAGGCCTGTTAACATTTTAAGAAACTTATTTTTCTCTAAAGGTGATTATTCCAAAGTCAGGCACCAGCCTTCCAAAAAGCATTGGACAAAGCTGCATTTTACATTTCTATACACCCATTATATCAATCAATACACTGCCAAGGACACAGTAGGTAAGGAGTATGGAGACTTAGCAGCAAACATTGGCCCAACAAGTGAAAAACCCTTCACCAATACAATTTCTAATCAGTCTTTTAACTACTCAAAGGAATCTGTGTTTAGGCAGTTTAGAACATCTCCTGCCTCTCACAGTTGGGAGGCTCTGAACAATCACATGTGGCCGGAAAAACCCATTCAGGCAGGCTAGAGGATTTCCAAAGGAGTTTTTAGGTTGAAACACTGTCACACCCAGGAATTATTAACTGGAGCTGTAAGCTAACTCTTTTTTCAGAGAGAGGTAGTGGGAGACAGCCCCCATAAAGTCAGAGGTGTAGGTGAAAGCACAAAGCAGAAAGTAGGCAGACTCTGGTTTTGGGGGTAGATGCTCGAGAATTTCCAGGGGGACTCCTGAGGCTCGATCCCGCCTTTGTGTATGCCGAGCCTCCTTCCTCATGACCTTTGTCATGGGCGGAGTTCCTCATGCTGGCTCCCGGCAGTGATAGAATTCTAGTTGAGCTATTCCAGATCCTGAAAGATGATGCTGTGGAAAGTGCTGTACTCAATATGCAATATGCTGGCTCCCGACAGTCTTCTCCAACACCACAGTTCAAAAGCATCAATTCTTCTGTGCTTGGCTTTCTTCACAGTCCAACTCTCACATCCATACATGACCAATGGAAAAACCATAGTTCAGTCATGTCCAACTCTTTGTGACCCCGTGGACTGCAGCACACCAGGCCTCCCTGTGAATCATCAATTCACGGAGTTTACTAAAACTCATGTCCATTGAGTCAGTGATGCCATCCAACCTTCTCATTCTTTGTCATCCCCTTCTTCTCCCTCCTTTGGTCTTTCCCAGCATCAGGGTCTTTGAAAATGAGTCAGCTCTTGGCATTAGGTGGTGAAAATATTGGAGTTTCAGCTTAAACGTCAGTCCTTCCAATGAACACCCAGGACTGATCTCCTTTAGGATGGACTCGTTGGCTTTCCTTGCAGTCCAGGGGGCTCTCAAGAGTCTTCTCCAACACCACAGGTAAAAGCAACATTTATTCAGTGCTCAGCTTTCTTTATAGTCCAACTCTCAAATCCATAGATGACTACTGGAAAAACCATAGCCTTGACTAGATGGACCTTTGTTGGCAAAGTAATGTCTCTACTTTTTAATATGCTGTCTAGGCTGGTCATAACTTTCTTTCCAAGGAGTAAGCGTCTTTTAATTTCATGGATGCAGTCACCATCTGCAGTGATTTTGGAGCCCCCCAAAATAAAGTCTGCCACTGTTTGCACTGTTTCCCCATCTATTTGCCATGAAATGATCGGACTGGATGCTGTGATATTAGTTTTCTGTTTTAAGCCTACTTTTTCACTCTCCTCTTTAACTTTCATCAAGAGGTTCTTTAGTTGTTCTTCACTTTCTGCCACTAGGGTGGTGTCATCTGCATATCTGAGGTTATTGATATTTTTCCCAGCAATCTTGATTCCAGCTTGTGCTTCATCCAGCATGGTATTTTGCATGATGTACTCTTCATATAAGTTAAATAAGCAGGGTGACAATATACAGCCTTGACGTACTCCTTTTCGTGTTTGAAAGCACTCTGTTGTTCCATGTCCAGTTCTAACTGTTGCTTCCTGACCTGCATACAGGTTTCTCAAGAGGCAGGTCAGGTGGTCTGATATTTCCATCTCTCTCAGAATTTTCCACAGTTTATTGTGATCCACACAATCAAAGGCTATTCTTCCTTTACACCTTGGCTTTCACTTCTCTTCTTTTCACAGCTATTTGTAAGGCCTCCTCAGACAACCATTTCGTCTTTATGCTTTTCTTTTTCTTGGGAATGTTCTTGATCCCTGCCTCCTGTGCAATGTCACGAATCTTGGTCCAGGATTGTTTAGACACTCCATCTATCAGATCTGATCCCTTGAATCTATTTGTCACTTCTACTGTATAATTATAAGGAATACAGTTTGGGTCATACCTGAATGATCTAGTGGTTTTCCCTACTTTCTTCAATTTAAGTCTGAATTTTGCAATAAGGAGTTTATGATCTGAGCCACAGTCAGCTCCCAGTCTTCTTTCTGTTGACTGTATAGAGCTTCTCCAGCTTTGCCTGCAAAGAATATAATGAATCTGAGTTTGGAATTGACCATCTAGTGATGTCCACGTGTAGAGTCTTCTCTTGTGTTTTGGAAGAGGATGCTTGCTATGACCAGTGCGTTCACTTGGCAAAACTCCACTATGCTTTGCCCTGCTTCATTCTTTATTACAAGGCCAGATTTGCCTGTTACTCCAGGTATTTCTTGACTTCCTACTTTTGCCTTCAGTCCCCTATAATGAAAAAAATATCTTTTTTTTGAATTTTTTTATTTTTAATTTTATTTTATTTTTAAATTTTACATAATTGTATTAGTTTTGCCAAATATCAAATGAATCTGCCACAGGTATTGTAGGTCTTCATAGAACCATTTAACTTCAGCTTTTTCAGCATTATTGCTTGGGGCATAGACTTGGATTACTGTGATACAGATTGGTTTTCCGTGGAAACCAACACAGATCATTTTGTCATTTTTGAGATTACATCCAAGTACTGCATTTTGGACTCTCTTGTCGACCATGATGGCTACCACCTTTCTTTGAAGGTATTCTTTCCCACAGTAGTAGATGTAATGATCATCTGAGTTAAATTCACCCATTCCAGTCCATTTTAGTTCACAGATTCCTAAAATTTCAGTGTTCACTCTTGCTATCTACTCTTTGACCACTTCTAATTTGCTTTGATTCTTTAAACTAACATTCCAGGTTACTATGCAATATTGCTCTTTACAGTATCAGACTTTACTTCCATCACCAGTCACATCCACAACTGGTTTGTTGCTTTTGCTTTGGCTTAATCTCTTCATTCTTTATGGTATTATCTGATCTCCAGTAGCATATTGGGCTCTTGCCAGCCTGGGAAGTTCATCATTCATTGTCTTATCTTTTTGCCTTTTCATACTGTTCATGGGGTTCTCAAAGCAAGAATACTGAAGTGGTTTGCCATTCCCTTCTCCAGTGGACCACGTTTTGTCAGAATTCTCCACCATGACCTGTCCATCTTGGGTGGTCCTACATGGCGTGGCTCATAGTTTCATTGAGTCAGAGAAGGCTGTGGTCCATGTGATCAGATTGGTTCGTTTTCTGTGATTGTTGTTTTCAGGAAAACAATAAAATGGGAAAGACTAGAGGTCTTTTCATGAAAGTTTTGGAAACAATAAAGGACAGAAATTGTATGGACCTAACAGAAGCAGAAGATATTAAGAAGAGGTGGCAAAAATAAACAGAAGAACTATGCAAAAATGATCTTCATGACCCAGATAACTATGATGGTGTGATCACTGACCTAGACCCTGACATCCTGGAATGCAGAGTCAAGTGGGCCTTAGGAAGCATCACTACGAACAAATCTAGTGGAGGTGATGGATTTCCCTCCATCAGTAGTTCAGTTGAACTATTTCAGATCCTAAAAGATGATGCTGTGAAAGTGCTGCACTCAATATGCCAGCAAATTTGGTAAACTGAGCAGTGGCCACAGGGCTGGGAAAGGTCAGTTTTCATTCTAATGCCAAAGAAAGGCAATACCAAAAAATGCGCAAACTACTGCACAATTGCACTCACATCACACACTAGGAAAGTAATGCTGAAAATTCTCCAAGCCAGACTTGAACAGTACATGAATTGTGAAATTCCAGATGTTCAAGCTGGATTTAGAAAAGGCAGAGGAACCAGAGATCAAATTGCCAGCTTCCATTGGATCATCAAAAAAACAAGAGAGTCCCAAAAAACATCTACTTCTACTTTATTGACTAGGACAAAGCTTTTGGCTGTGTGGATCACCACAAACTGTGGAAAACTCTTCAAGAGATGGGAATACCAGACCAGCTTACAGGCCTGCTGAGAAATCTGTATGCAGGTCAAGAGGCAACACTTAGAACCCGACATGGAACAACAGAGTGCTTCCAAATTGGGAAAGGAGTCCATCAAGGCTGTCACTGTGTTTATTTAACTTATATGCAAAGTACATCATGTGAAATGGTTGGCTGGATGAAGCACAATCTGTAATCAAATTGCTGGGAGAAATATCAATAACCTCAGCTATGCAGATGAGACTACCCTTATGGCAGGAAGTGAAGAAAAACTAAAGAGTCTCTTTATGAAAGTGAAAGAGGATGGTGAATAAGTTGGCTTAAAAAATCAACATTCAGAAAACTAAGATCATAGCATTCAGTCCCATCACTTTACAGCAAATAGATGGGGAATCAATGGAAGCAGTGATTAGTTTTGGAATGGAAGCAGACTTAGTTTTTTGGGCTCCATAGTCACTGCAGATGGTGACTGCAGCCATGAAATTAAAAGACCCTTTTATTTTCTGCCTACATGGTCTGCCTACAATGCCTACCAAGTGGGCGACCCAGGTTCAATCCCTGGGTCGGGAAGATCTCCTGGAGAAGGAAATGGCAACCCACTCCAGTATTCTTGCATGGAAAATCCCATGGATGGTGGAACCTGGTAGGCTACAGTCCATGGGGTCGCAAAGAGTCTGACAGAACTGAGCGACTTCACTTTGACTTTCCATAAGCCTTTTATCCTCATCCCTCAGAGGGCAGACAGAATGAATACCACAGTCCTAGAAAACTAATCAAACTGATCACATGGACCACAACCTTGTCTTACTAAATGAAACTATGAGCCATGCCGTGTAGGTCCACCCAGGATTAACAGGTCATGGTGGAGAGTTCTGATAAAACGTGGTCCACTGAAGAAAGCAATGGCAAACCACTTCAGTATTATTGCCTTGAGAATCCCATGAACAGTATGAAAAGGCACAAAGATAGTACACTGAAACATGAACTCCCCAGATTGGTAGGTTCCCAGTATACTACTGGAGAAGAGTAGAGAAATAATTCCAGAAAGAATGAAGAGATGGAGTCACAGCAAAAACAACCCCAGTTGTGCATGTGACTAGTGATAGAAGTAAAGTCCGATGCATTAGAGAACAATACTACATAGGAACCTGGAATGTTAGGTCCATGAAGCAAGGTAAATTGGAAGTGATCAAGCAGGAGATGGCAGGAGTGAACATCAACATTTTAGGAATCAACTAAAATGACTGAACTAAAATGGACTGGAATGTGGGCAAATTTAATTCAGCTGACCATCATACCTACTACTATGGGCAAGAATCCCTTAGAAGAAATGGAGTAGCCATATCATAGTCAACAAAAGAGTCTGAAATGCAGTACTTGGATGCAATCTCAAAACGACAGAATGATCTGTGTTGGTTTCCACAGAAAAGCATTCAATATCACAGTAATCCAAGTCTGTGCTCCAACCACTAATGCTGAAGAAGCTGAAGTTGAATGGTTCTATGAACACCTACAAGATCTTCTAGAACTAACACCCAAAAAAGATGTCCTTTTCATCATAGGGGACTGGAATGCAAAAGTAGGAAGTCAAGAGATACCTGGAAAAACAGGTAAATTTGACCTGGTAGTACATAATGAGGCAGGGCAACAGCTAATAGCATTTTGCCAAGAGAATGCACTTGTCATAGCAACCATCCTCTTCCAACAACACAAGAGACGACGCTACACATGGACATCACTAGATGGTCAATACTGAAATCAGATGATTATATTCTTTGTAACCAAAGATGGAGTAACTCTTTACAGTCAGCAAAAACAAGACTGGGAGCTGAGTGTGGCTCAGATCATGAACTCCTTATTACCAAATTCAGAGTTAAATTGAAGAAAGTAAAGAAAACCATTAGACCATTCAGGTATGACCTAAATCAAATCCCTTATATTATACAGTGAAAATGACAAACATATTCAAGGGATTTGATCTGATAGCGTGTCTGAAGAACTGTAGCCGGAGGTTTGTCTTTCTACAGGAGGCAGAGGTCAAAACCATCCCCAAGAAAAAGACCCACAAAAAGGTAAAGTGGTTGTCTGAGGAGACCTTACAAATATCTGAGAAAAAAAAGGAAGCAAAGGCAAAAGAGAAAAGGAAATATATACCCATTTGAATGCAGAGTTCCAAAGACTAGCAAGGAGAGGTAAGAAAGCATTTTAAGTGAACAGTGCAGAGAAATAGAGTAAAATAATAGAATGGGAAAGACTAAGGACTTCTGCAAGAAAATTCAAGATACCCAGGGAACATTTCATCCAAAGATGGGTACAATAAAATACAGAAATGGTATGTACCTAACAGAATCAGATGATATTACGAAGAGGTGGCAAGAATACAGAGAAGAACTATGCAAAAAAGATCTTCATGACCCAGATAATCACGACGGTGTGATCGCTTACCTAGAGCCAGACATCCTGGAATGCCAAGTTAAGTGGGCCTTAGGAAGCATCACTACTAACAAAGCTAGTGGAGGTGATGGAATTCCATTTGAGGTATTTCACATCCAAAAGGTGATGCTATTAAGGTGCTGCACTCAATATGCCAACAAATTTGGAAAACTCAGCAGTTGCCACAGGACTGGAAAAGGTCAGTTTTCATTCCAGTCCCAAAGAAAGGCAATGCCAAAGAATATTCAGAACTATTCATGATTGCAGTCATCTCACATGCTTGCAAAATAATGCTCAAAATTCTCCAAATAAGGCTTCAACCGTACATGAAACAAGAACTCCCATATGTTCAAACTAAATTTAGAAAAGGCAGATGAACCAGGGATCAAATTGCCAACATTTGTTGGATCATAGGAAAAAGCAGGAGAGTTCCAGAAAAACATCTACTTCTCCTTTATTGAGTATGCCAAAGCGTTTTACTGTGTAGATCACCAGAAACTGTGGAAAATTCTTCAAGAGATGGGAATACCAGACCACCTGACCTACTTCCTGAAAAATCTGTATTCAGGTCAAGAAGCAATGGTTAGAACCAGGCATAGAACAACAGACTAGTTTCACAATGGGAAAGGAGTATGTGAATGTCATATATTATCAACCTCTTATTTAACTTACATGTAGAGTACATACTGTGAAATGTTGGATGAAGCACAAGCTGGAATCCAGATTTCAGGGTGAAATATCAATTACCTCAGATACACAGGTCATACCACTCTTAGGGCAGAAAGCAAAGAACTAAAGAGCCTCCTGAGGAAAGTGAAAGAGGAAAGTGAAAAAGTTGGCTTAAAACTCAACATTGAAAAAACTAAGATCGTGGCATCCGGTCCCATGACTTCATGGCAAATAGATGGGGAAACAATGGAAACAGAGACTATTTTTTTCTGCTCTAAAATCATTGCATATGGTGACTACACCATGAAATTAAAAGATGCTTGCTCCTTGGAAGGAAAGCTATGAGCAACCTAGACAGCATATTAAAAAGCAGAGACATTACTTTTCCAACAAAGGTCTGTATTAGTCAAAACTTGTTTTTTCCAGTAGTCATGTATGGATTTGAGAGTTGGAGTATAAAGAAAGCTCAGTGCTGAAGAATTGATGATTGTGAACTGTGGTGTTGGAGAAGACTCTAGAGAGTCCCTTGGACTGCAAGGAGAGCCAACCAGTCCATCATAAAGGAGATGAGTCCTGAATGTTCATTGTAAGGACTGATGTTGAAGCTGAAACTCCAATACTTTGGCCACCTGATGGGAAGGACTGCCTCATCAGAAAAGACCCTGATGCTGGGAAAGATTGAGGGCAGGAGGAGAAGGGGACGACAGAGGATGAGATGGTTGGATGGCATCACTGACTTAATGGACTTGAGTTTTAGCAAACTCTGCGAGTTCCTGATGAATGGTGAAGCCTGACATGTTTCATTCCATGGGTTTGCAGAGAGTTGGACACGACTGAGTGAATTGAACTGATGTTCCTCCTATTTATCTCATCAGTAACTCTCCATCCCTTAATCCTGGGTACCTCTGATCTTTTAATGTTATATGTAATATCTATTCTTGAAAGAATTTTTTCTTGATCGTGGTGAATTGTGTTTTTAAAATCATTTTTAGTTTCAGTTTGGTAATATTCTGTTGATGTTTTCGTTTTGCTTTTATTTTTCTCTGCGATGAGTCTTCATTGTTTTGGGAAGTCTTTATCTAACTGCAGCCAAGTCGGGGCTGCCCTTTGTTTTGGTGTGCTCACACCACATTATATTCCATTGGCGTCTCTTGTTTCGGAGGACAGGGTCTAGCTGCACAGGCTTCAGTCGTTGTGGCACTTAGGCTCAATATGTGTGACTTTTGGGCTTCAGATTACAGGCTCTGTAGTTATGGAATGCTGGCTTAGTAGCTCTGTGGCTTGTGAAATCTTCCTGAACTAGGAATTGAATTGTTGGACCATCAAGGAAATCCCTTGTTTAGGATTTTTTTACATTTGTATTCATCAGTTGCATTTGCCTGCAATTATTCATTTTTATTCTTTCCATTTCAGGTTTTATTATCAAGACTTTGCTAATCACAGAAAATGAATAATGTAGAGGATCTTCTTTTTCTTTTTTCTGTAAAGCTTTCTGAAATTAGAATTAATCATTTGTAGGAAATTTTATCCAATTCACTATTGAAAACATAAGCCCCTAAAGTATTTTGTTATCATCCAGTTTTGTTAACTGATTTAACATTATTCAGGTGTTTTATTATTTTGACAGATTATATTTGTAGCAGATTGTCCATTTCATCTAAATTTTCAAATTCATTTAATAAAGTGTTTTGTAATACGCCCTTGTATTTTTAATGTTTATAACTTTTTGTGATGTTTCCTTTGTTAGTTTAATTCCATATGTATTTTAGTTTTCTTTATGACTCTTGGATTACTTAAAAGTATATTTCTTAATTTTCAAACAAGATCTTCTGGTTAACTTTTCATTGATTTCTTCTTGGACTAATTGACTTGAGGCCAGAGAAAATGTTCTGTATGGTTTCTTTCTAATTTGTATAAACTCTTGTTTAAAGTTTTATTTTCAGTTTTTGCAAATATTCTTTCCATGCATACTTGAAATGTATATGTATTATTTAGGTGCCGTTGTGTCCTTTAAGGAGAAGGCAGTGGCAACCCACTCCAGTACTCTTGCCTGGAAAATCCCAAGGACGGAGGAGCCTGGTAGGCTTCAGTCCATGGGGTCGCGAAGAGTCAGACACGACTGAGCGACTTCCCTTTCGCTTTTCACTTTCATGCACTGGAGAAGGAAATGGCAACCCACTCCAGTATTCTTGCCTGGAGAATCCCAGGGATGGCAGAGCCTGGTGGGCTGCTGTCTATGGGGTCGCACAGAGTCGGACACGACTGAAGTGACTTAGCAGCAGGGTCCTTAAAGTTAAGGTTGTTCAATAATTGTGTTAAAATATTTTATATTCATTATTTGTTTTTGTCATAATTTCTGAGAGAAATATATTAAAATTCCATATTATGATTGTAGATTTGTATATTTCTTATTGATTACTCCTTGAAGGTTTCCCCACTCCCTCACTCCCCTCCAGATCCTCTCCTTCCCCTACTTTTGTTATGTTACTAGGCTAATACAGATAATTCTTACAACTCAGTTTGCATTTACTTAATGCTCTTTTTAAAAAATCTCTGAGAATGCTTTTATTCTAAAAGTATTGAAATATTAATGAGACATACCACCTATTGTGGTTTTCTGATGCAGCTTTTTCTGTCTTTTTAAATTTATAATTTCTCTCTAACCATATGTATTAGATACTGTTTGTATATAAAAGAACTGAGTTGTTTTTTATTTACTCTAAAAATTGTCTTTGACTTTAATTGTATCATGTAATCTTGTTTTTACTTTTAGTGTAATCACTGGATATGTAGCTTTACATTGAATCAGTGCTTGTTCTTTGTTCTATCTCCTCTATATTTTCCTTATTTTTCTCTTTTTTATTACATTTAGATTTTTTTAATCTAAAAGAGTTTATTTTTTTACCATCTATTACTTTGAACATTTTATTTCTCTTTACATTGATTTAATGGTTGCCATATCAATTTTAGAAGTCATGCTTCATATATTGAAATCTAAATTAGCAACCACTGTACCATTCACTCATGACCTAAATCACATCTCTTATGATTATACAGTGGAAGTGAGAAATAGATTCAAGGGATTAGATGTGATAGACACACAGAGTGCCTGAAAAACTGGATGGAAGTTCCTGACATTGTACAGAAAGTGGTGATCAAAACCATCCCCAAGAAAAAGAAATGCAAAAAGGCAAAAGGGTTGTTTGAGGAAGCCTTAACAAATAGCTGAGCCGAGAAGAGATGCTAAAGGCAAAGGAGACAAGAAAGGATACACTCATATGAATGAAGAGTTCCAGAGAATAACTAAGAGAAATAAGAAAGCATTTTTAAGTGAACAAGGCAAAGAAATAGAGGAAACAATAGAATGGGAAAGGCTAGACATCTCTTCAAGAAAATTTGTGATACCAAGAGAACATTTCATGCAAAGATGGGCACAATGAAGGACAGAAAGGGTAAGGAGCTAACAAAAACAAAAGAGATTAATAAAACGTGACAAGAATACAGAGAAGTGTCCGGCCTAGCATTTACATCTATAATCCATTTTGAGCTTATTTTTGTGTACGGAGTTAAGGAATGATGTAATTTCATTCTGTTACACATGGCTCCCAGGAGACTTCTCCAGCACCACGGTTCCCAATTCTTCAGCACTCTGTCTTTACTGTCCAGCTCTCACTACTGTATGTGAGCACAGGTAAGACCATGGCCTTGACTATACAAACCTTTGTTGGCAGAATAATG
This sequence comes from Bubalus bubalis, assembly GCF_019923935.1. Taxonomy (NCBI): domain Eukaryota; kingdom Metazoa; phylum Chordata; class Mammalia; order Artiodactyla; family Bovidae; genus Bubalus; species Bubalus bubalis. The sequence goes on from NC_059157.1 coordinate 177,603,079, forward strand.
TCTCTGCTTCTCAACGCATTGTCTAGGTTTGTCATAGCTTTGTTGCTAAGAAGCAGTCATCTTCTGATTTCATAGCTGCGGTCACCATCCACAGTGATTTTAGAGCCCAAGAAGAGGAAATCTGTTACTATTTACATCTTTTCCCCCTCTATTGCCATGAAGTAATGGGTCAGATTCCACTATCTTAGTTTTTAAAATAATACTTTTAAGCTGGCTGTTTCACTCTCCTCCTTGCCCTCATCATGAGCCTCTTTAGTTCCTCTTTACCTTCTGCCATTAAGAGGGTGGTATCATCTGCATATCTGAGGTTGTTGGTGTTTCTCCCGCTTATCTTCATTCCAATTGTAAGTCATCCAGCCCAGCATGTCTCTCAATGTGCTCAGCGTATAGATTAAACAAACAGGGCAACAGCAGACAGCTGTGTCATACTCCTTTCTCAATCTTGAACCAATCAGTTGTTCCATACAGGCTGCTATGTGTTGCTTCTTCACCTACATACAGGTTTCTCTGGAGACAGGTAAGATGGTCTGGTATTCCCATTCTTGAAGAGGTTTCCACAATTGATTATGATCCTCACAGCAAAGGTTCCTCTGGTTCCTCTTCCTTTTCTAAACCAAGCTGTGACATCTAGAAGTTCCACGAAATATGTTAGGAGAGTGTAATTTTCCTCAGTTCTTTCTCTCACAACAAAGATTTGAAACTGTGGTCCAATGTTACAGCTCCCTTACAGCTCAGAATTACATTTGGCAAACAAAGGTTAGTATACCCTTTGAGGCATGAGGGCAGGCAGACCCGAAATGAGAGGCCTCAATCTGTCTCTGTTCAGTTGCTCAGTCATGTAGGAGTCTTTATGACCCCATGGACTGCAGCACGCCAGGCCTCCCTGTCCATCTCCAACTCTAGAGTTTACTCAAACTCACGTCCATTGAATCGGTGATGCCATCCAACCATCTCAACCTCTGTCGTCCCATTCTTCTCCCCACTTCAATCTTTCCCAGCATCAGGGGCTTTTCAAATGAATCAGTTCTTCCCATCAGGTGGCCAAAGTATTGGAGTTTCAGCTTCAACATCAGTCCTTCCAATGAACATTCAAGAATAATTTCCTTTAATATGGACTGGTTGGATCTCCATGGAGTCCAAGGGACTCTCAAGAGTCTTCTCCAACACCACAGTTCAAAAGCATTAATTCTTCGGTGCTCAGCTTTCTTTATAGTCCAACTCTCACATCCATGCATGACCCCTGGAAAAACCATAGCCTTGACTAGACGGATCTTTATTGGCAAGGTAATGTCTCTGCTTTTTAATATACTTTCTAGGTTGGTCATAACTTTCCTGCCAAGGAGTAAGCGTCTTAATTTCACGGCTGCAGTCACCATCAGCAGTGGTTTTGGAGCCCCCCCAAAATAAAGTCTGCCACTGTTTCCACGGTTTCCCTATCTATTTTGCCATGAAGTGATGCCATGATCTTAGTTTTCTGAATGTTGAGCGTTAAGCCAACTTTTTCACTCTCCTCTTTCACTTTCGTCAAGAGGCTCTTAGTTCTTCTTCACTTTCTGCCATAAGGGTGGTATCATCTGCATACCTGAGGTTATTGATATTTCTCCCAGCAATCTTGATTCCAGCTTGTGCTTCATCCAGCCCAATATTTCTCATGGTGTACTCTGTATATAAGTTAAATAAGCAGGGTGACAGTATAGAGCCTTGACGTACTCCTTTTCCTATTTGGAACCAGTCTGTTGTTCCATGTCCAGTTCTAACTGTTGCTTCCTATCCTGGATACAGATTTCTTAAGAGGCAGGTCAGGTGGTCTGCTATTCCCATCTCTCAGAATTTTCCAGAGTTTATTGTGATCCACACAGTCAAAGGCTTTGGCACAGTCCATAAATCAGAAATAGATATTTTTCTGGAACTCTCTTGCTTTTTCAGTGCTCCAGCAGATGTTGGCAATTTGATCTCTGGTTTTTCTGCCTTTTCTAAAAACAGCTTGAACATCTGGATGTTTGTGGTTCACGTATTGTTGAAGCCTGGCTTGGAGAATTTTGAGCATTACTTTACTAGCATGTGAGATGAGTGCAATTGTGTGGTAGTCTGAGCATTCTTTGGCATGGCCTTTCTTAGGGATTGGAATGAAAACTGACCTTTTCCAGTCCTGTGGCCACTGCTGAGTTTTCCACATTTGCTGGCATATTGAGTGCAGCTCTTTCACAGCATCATCTTTCAGGATTTGAAGTAGCTCAACTGGAATTCCATCACCTCCACTAGCTTTGTTCGTAGTGATGCTTCCTAAAGCCCACTGGACTTCACATTACAGGATGTCTGGCTCTAGGTGAGTGATCACACCATCATGATTATCAGGGTTGTGAAGATCTTTTTTGTACAGTTCTTCTGGGTATTCTTGTGACCTCTTAATATCTTCCCCTTCTGTTAGGTCCATATCATTTCTGTTCTTTACTGAGCCCTTCTTTGCATGAAATATTCCCTTGGTATATCTAATTTTCTTGAAGAGATCTCTAGTCTTTCCCATTCTGTTGTATTCCTCTATTTCTTTGCACTGATCACTGACAAAGGCGTTCTTATCTCTCCTTGCTATTCTTTGGAACTCTGCATTCAAATGGGTATATCTTTCCTTTTCTCCTTTGCTTTTCGCTTCTCTTCTTTCACAGCTATTTGTAAGGCCTCCTCAGACAGCCATTTTGCTTTTTTGCATTTCTTCTTCTTAGGAATGGTCTTGCTCCCTGTCTCTCCTGTACAATGCCACAAATCTCCATCCATAGTTCATCAGGCTCTCTGTCTGTCAGATCTAGGCCCTTAAATCTATTTCTTACTTCCACTGTATAATTGTTAGTGAGTTGATTTAGGTCATACCTGAATGGTCTAGTGTTTTTCCCTACTTTCTTCAACTTAAGTCTGAATTTGGCAATAAGGAGTTCATGATCTGAGCCACAGTCAGCTCCTGGTCTTCTTTTGCTGACTGTATAGAGCTTTTCCATCTTTGGCTACAAAGAATATAATCCATCTGATTTCCCTGTTGAGCATTTTTTGACGTCCATGTGTAGTCTTCTCTGCTTCCTCTTTTTATGTGTTTTGTCTCCACCTACCTCCTCCCTTGAGCCTGCCTTATGCACATTGGGATATTCAGGAAGGAGTTGAGTTTGGTTCACCTAAGGTTTTCACTGTCATCCTTGGATTGTCTTTTTTTCCGTTTTCACAGGCTTTTTTCCCTTTCTTTGTCTTGTGCTGCTGCTGCTGCTACATCGCTTTAGTCGTGTCCGACTCTGTGCGACCCCATAGACGGTAGCCCCCACCATTTTGGACTCCTTTTTTCTATTCTAAGTACCTAATGTTCCCCCTTCAAGAGATAGGAGGCCCAATTCTTTGGGGATAGGAGCATCGAGGTCTCTCTGGCTACTTTCTGCCGAGCTGGTACAGCAAGGGGTGTTGGGCCTCCTCCCAACCCTGCTAGTCTCAAGCCTCAGAGTCTTTATGGCAGTGCCCGTCTAACAGTGAGTGATGGATATTTTCCCCAGCCGCAGATAGTTCTGTATATCCTTGTTGAACTAGCAGTTCGCTTTGTAGCTTGTTGACCTTGGAAGAGAGGAAATGACTTAAAGAATTTACCTTGATTCATGGACCTGTTTCGAGGTTCCTATGCAATTCTGTTCTTTGTAACATCAAATTTTACTTGCATCAGCAGACACATCCACAACTGAGCATCGTTTCTGCTTTGGCCCAGCCACTTCATTCTTTTGGTGGCTGTTAGTAGTTGCCCTCCACTGTTCCCCAGTAACATATTGGATACCTTCAGACCTGTGGGACTCATCTTTGGTGTCATATATTGTTGTTTTTTAATGCATTTCTTGAAGTTCTCACAGCAAGTGACCTGTTTGTCTTCAATGGCTTTAAGCGGTGTGGCTCATGGCTTAAAGTTACCGGCAAGTCCTTTTGCCATGAAGAAAGATCTGTGAAGGGGAGGTATACTGCTAGTTTAACCTTAACCTAGAAGTTAAATTCTTTGAGCCCCCACTTCATGAAAGAATTATTTCTCCTGACGTTTCACTTTAGAATCCTGAGTTCATGCATTGTAGGTTCAGCAAGTGTTATCAGAGCAAGATGATTTCAATGTTTCTTCCTTATTTTGGGTTTTTACTTTTAGTTATTTATCATAGTAATTTTTTTTACAACTTTATAATGTTTCAGATGCTTTTTGAATATTTTGCATATTTTTCATAGCATTTCAAAGATTTCTATTTTAATAATGTTTAAAATAGCACATAATCAGGATTTGTATATATCAATTAAAAGTAACTTCTTTACTTGGATAATTATAAGTGTGTGTATATATAAATATAACTGAAATTTTTAAAATTTTCACAGTTTGAACATATTTTATATATTTATCTTTTGTAAATTAATTTCTACTTTTATGTACTTTAGAATCTCTTGGGACTAAGTTTAAGTCTAAACTCATTATTATTCTCTTGTTTTTGAAAGTGCTTTTGAATATAGACTTATACAGGTCATATATTGGATAGAGTGCTGTTGAAATCACAGATAATTCTGACAGGTTTATTGTTGATGAGAAACTGTTGGATGTGAAGAGAACAGAATAAATATTATTAAAATATGGATAGAATGGAACCTGAAATATTTTGTTATATATTTGCCTTTCTTTTCCATTGGCTTCCTGGATATGAGGTATCAAACTTTTATACCTGTAATTATCTTTTAAAATATTACAGAAATCACCCAAATGTATTCAACTGATTTAAAAAAAAAAATATATATATATATATATATATATATATATATATATAAAGATGCAAAGGGAGTTAAATGGATAAATATCTTTTCAGTAAATGGTGCTAGAGCAAATGGATGTTTATATGTAAAAAGTGAATTTTATCACAGAGCTTACTCCTGTACACTAAAATTAACTCAAAATCGATCCTGTAAAATACAAAACTGTAAACTTGTAAAAGGAAACATAGAAGAATGTCTCCATGAACTTTGGTTAAGCAATGAGGTTTTTAGATATAACCGGGAAGAATGTGATCCCTGGAATGAAAAATTTGGCAACTTGGATTATATTAAAAGAATATTTTTATCCTGTAGAAGATAATGGTTAGAAAATCAAAAAGCAAGTCACAGGGCTTCCCTGGTGGTTCGTGGTAAAGAACTGCTCACCAGTGCAGGGAACACGGGTTCTGTCCCTGATCCAGGAATATCCCACATGCCATCACAGCTATTGTGTCAGTGCTCTAGAGCCCACAAGTCACAACTACTGGGCCCACATCCCTAGAGCCTGTGTTCCATAAAAACAGAATCCAACACAATGGGAAGCTCATCCACCACAACTAGAGAGAAGCTAGCACAGCAGTGAAGACCCAGCACAGTCAAAAATAAAATAAATGCATTAAAAAAATTTTTTTTAAAGAAGTGTCACAGACTTAGAGGAAATATTTACAAAACAGATATATGATAAATCATCTGGATCCAAAATATACAAATACCCCTTAAAAATCAATAATAGCAAATTAAACAATTGTATTAAAAGTGGGTAAAAGATCTTTTTTTTTTTTTAATTTTAGTTTATTTTTAAACTTTACAAAATTCTATTAGTTTTGCCAAATATCAAAATGAAGCTGCCACAGGTATACATGTGTTCCCCATCCTGAACCCTCCTCCCTCCTCCCTCCCCATACCATCCCTCTGGGTCATCCCAGTGCACCAGCCCCAAGCATCCAGTACCGTGCATCAGACCTGGACTGGCAACTCGTTTCATACATGATATTGTACATGTTTCAGTGCCATTCTCCAAAATCTTCCCACCCTCTCCCTCTCCCACAGAGTCCATAAGACTATTCTATACATCAGTGTCTCTTTTGCTGTCTCGTACACAGGGTTATTTTTACCATCTTTCTAAATTCCATATATATGTGTTAGTATACTGTATTGGTTACTTTCTGGCTTACTTTGCTCTGTATAATAGGCTCCAGTTTCATCCACCTCATTAGAACTGATTCAAATGTATTCTTTTTAATGGCTGAGTAATACTCCATTGTGTATATGTACCACAGCTTTCTTATCCATTCATCTGCTGATGGACATCTAGGTTGCTTCCATGTCCTGGCTATTATAAACAGTGCTGCGATGAACATTGGGGTACACGTGTCTCTTTCCCTTCTGGTTTCCTCAGTGTGTATGCCCAGCAGTGGGATTGCTGGATCATAAGGCAGTTCTATTTCCAGTTTTTTAAGGAATCTCCACACTGTTCTCCATAGTGGCTGTACTAGTTTGCGTTCCCACCAACAGTGTAAGAGGGTTCCCTTTTCTCCACACCCTCTCCAGCATTTATTACTTGTAGACTTTTGGATCGCAGCCATTCTGACTGGTGTGAAATGGTACCTCATTCATAGTGGTTTTGATTTGCATTTCTCTGATAATGAGTGATGTTGAGCATCTTTTCATGTGTTTGTTAGCCATCTGTATGTCTTCTTTGGAGAAATGTCTATTTAGTTCTTTGGCCCATTTTTTGATTGGGTCATTTATTTTTCTGGAGTTGAGCTGTAGGAGTTGCTTGTATATTTTTGAGATTAGTTGTTTGTCAGTTGCTTCATTTGCTATTATTCTCTCCCATTCTGAAGGCTGTCTTTTCACCTTGCTAATAGTTTCCTTTGATGTGCAGAAGCTTTTAAGTTTAATTAGGTCCCATTTGTTTATTTTTGCTTTTATTTCCAATATTTTAGGAGGTGGGTCATAGAGGATCCTGCTGTGATGTATGTCAGAGAGTGTTTTGCCTATGTTCTCCTCTAGGAGTTTTATAGTTTGTAGTCTTACATTTAGATCTTTAATCCATTTTGAGTTTATTTTTGTGTATGGTGTTAGAAAGTGTTCTAGTTTCATTCTTTTACAAGTGGTTGACCAGATTTCCCAGCACCACTTGTTAAAGAGATTGTCTTTAATCCATTGTATATTCTTGCCTCCTTTGTCAAAGATAAGGTGTCCATATGTGCGTGGATTTATCTCTGGGCTTTCTGTTTTGTTCCATTGATGTATATTTCTGTCTTTGTGCCAGTACCATACTGTCTTGATAACTGTGGCTTTGTAGTAGAGCCTGAAGTCAGGCAGGTTGATTCCTCCAGTTCCATTCTTCTTTCTCAAGATTGCTTTGCCTATTCGAGGCTTTTTGTTTTTCCATACAAATTGTGAAATTATTTGTTCTAGCTCTGTGAAGAATGCTGTTGGTAGCTTGATAGGTATTGCATTGAATCTATAAATTGCTTTGGGAAGTATACTCATTTTCACTATATTGATTCTTCCAATCCATGAACATGGTATATTTCTCCATCTGTTAGTGTCCTCTTTGATTTCTTTCACCAGTGTTTTATAGTTTTCTATATATAGGTCTTTAGTTTCTTTAGGTAGATGTATTCCTAAGTATTTTATTCTTTCCGTTGCAATGGTGAATGGAATTGTTTCCTTAATTTCTCTTTCTGTTTTCTCATTATTAGTGTATAGGAATGCAAGGGATTTCTGTGTGTTGATTTTATATCCTGCAACTTTACTATAGTCATCAGTTCTAGTAATTTTCTGGTGGAGTCTTTGGGGTTTTCTTTGTAGAGGATCATGTCATCTGCAAACAGTGAGAGCTTTACTTCTTCTTTTCCAATTTGGATTCCTTTTATTTCTTTTTCTGCTCTGAATGCTGTGGCCAAAACTTCCAAAACTATGTTGAATAGTAATGGTGAAAGTGGGCACCCTTGTCTCATTCCTGACTTTAGAAGAAATGCTTTCAATTTTTCACCATTGAGGATAATGTTTGCTGTGGGTTTGTCATATATAGCTTTTATTATGTTGAGGTATGTTCCTTCTATTCCTGCTTTCTGGAGAGTTTTGATCATAAATGGATGTTGAATTTTGTCAAAGGCTTTCTCTGCATCTATTGAGATAATCATATGGTTTTTATTTTTCAATTTGTTAATGTGGTGTATTACATTGATTGATTTGCGGATATTGAAGAATCCTTGCATCCCTGGGATAAAGCCCACTTGGTCATGGTGTATGATCTTTTTAATGTGTTGTTGGATTCTGATTGCTAGAATTTTGTTAAGGATTTTTGCATCTATGTTCATCAGTGATATTGGCCTGTAGTTTTCTTTTTTTGTGGGATCTTTGTCAGGTTTTGGTATTAGGGTGATGGTGGCCTCATAGAATGAGTTTGGAAGTTTACCTTCCTCTGCAATTTTCTGGAAGAGTTTGAGCAGGATAGGTGTTAGCTCTTCTCTAAATTTTTGGTAGAATTCAGCTGTGAAGCCGTCTGGACCTGGGCTTTTGTTTGCTGGAAGATTTTTGATTACAGTTTCGATTTCCGTGCTTGTGATGGGTCTGTTAAGATTTTCTATTTCTTCCTGGTCCAGTTTTGGAAAGTTGTACTTTTCTAAGAATTTGTCCATTTCTTCCAGGTTGTCCATTTTACTGGCATATAATTGTTCATAGTAGTCTCTTACGATCCTTTGTATTTCTGTGTTTTCTGTTGTGATCTCTCCATTTTCATTTCTAATATTATTGATTTGATTTTTCTCCCTTTGTTTCTTGATGAGTCTGGCTAATGGTTTGTCAGTTTTATTTATCCTTTCAAAGAATCAGCTTTTGGCTTTGTTGATTTTTGCTATGGTCTCTTATGTTTCTTTTGCATTTATTTCTGCTCTAATCTTTAAGATTTCTTCCTTCTACTAACCCTGGGGTTCTTCCTTTTCTAGTTGCTTTAGGTGTAGAGTTAGGTTATTTATTTGACTTTTTTCTTGTTTCTTGAGGTGTGCCTGTATTGCTATGAACTTTCCCCTTAGGACTGCTTTTACCGTGTCCCACAGGTTTTGGGTTGTTGTGTTTTCATTTTCATTCGTTTCTATGCAAATTTTGATTTCTTTTTTGATTTCTTCTGTGATTTGTTGATTCAGCAGCGTGTTGTTCAGCCTCCATATGTTGGAATTTTTAATAGTTTTTTCTCCTGTAATTGAGATCTAATCTTACTGCATTGCGGTCAGAAAAGATGCTTGGAATGATTTCTATTTTTTTGAATTTACCAAGGCTAGATTTATGGCCCAGGATGTGATCTATCCTGGAGAAGGTTCCATGTGCACTTGAGAAAAAGGTGAAATTTATTGTTTTGGGATGAAATGTCCTATAGATATCAATTAGGTCTAACTGGTCTATTGTATCGTTTAAAGTTTGTGTTTCCTTGTTAATTTTCTGTTTAGTTGATCTTTCCATAGGTGTGAGTGGGGTATTAAAGTCTCCCACTATTATTGTGTTATTGTTAATTTCTCCTTTCATACTTGTTAGCATTTGTCTTACATACTGCGGTGCTCCCGTGTTGGGTGCATATATATGTACGATTGTTATATCTTCTTCTTGGATTCATCCTTTGATCATTATGTAGTGACCTTCTTTTTCTCTTTTCACAGCCTTTGTTTTAAAGTCTATTTTATCTGATATGAGTATTGCTACTCCTGCTTTCTTTTGGTCCCTATTTGCATGGAAAATCTTTTTCCAGCCCTTCACTTTCAGTCTGTATGTGTCCCCTGTTTTGAGGTGGGTCTCTTGTAGACAACATATGTAGGGGTCTTGTTTTTGTATCCATTCAGCCAGTCTTTGTCTTTTGGTTGGGGCATTCAACCCATTTACGTTTAAGGTAATTACTGATAAGTATGATCCCACTGCCATTTACTTTATTGTTTTGGGTTCGAATTTATACACCGTTTTTGTGTTTCCTGTCTAGAGAATATCCTTTAGTATTTGTTGGAGAGCTGGTTTGGTGGTGCAGAATTCTCTCAGCTTTTGCTTGTCTGAAAAGCTTTTGATTTCTCCTTCATACTTGAATGAGATCCTTGCTGGGTACAATAATCTGGGCTGTGGGTTATTTTCTTTCATCATTAAGTCTTGCCATTCCCTCCTGGCTTGAAGAGTTCCTTTTGAAAGATCAGCTGTTATCCTTATGGGAATCCCCTTGTGTGTTATTTGTTGTTTTTCCCTTGCTGCTTTTAATATTTGTTCTTTGTGTTTGATCTTTGTTAATTTGATTAATATGTGTCTTGGGGTGTTTCGCCTTGGGTTTATCCTGTTTGGGACTCTCTGGGTTTCTTGGACTTGGGTGATTATTTCCTTCCCCATTTTAGGGAAGTTTTCAACTATTATCTCCTCAAGTATTTTCTCATGGTCTTTCTTTTTGTCTTCTTCTTCTGGGACCCCTATGATTCGAATGTTGTAGCGTTTAATATTGTCCTGGAGGTCTCTGAGATTACCCTCATTCCTTTTAATTCGTTTTTCTTTTATCCTCTCTGATTCATTTATTTCTACCATTCTATCTTCTAATTCACTAATCCTATCTTCTGGCTCTGTTATTCTACTATTTGTTGCCTCCAGAGTGTTTTTAATTTCATTTATTGCATTATTCATTATATATTGACTCTTTTTTATTTCTTCTAGGTCCTTGTTAAACCTTTCTTGCATCTTCTCAATCCTTGTCTCCAGGCTATTTATCTGTGATTCCATTTTAATTTCAATATTTTGGATCAATTTCACTATCATTATTCGCAATTCTTTATCAGGTAGATTCCCTGTCTCTTCCTCTTTTGTTTGGTTTGGTGGGCATTTATCCTGTTTCTTTATCTGCTGGGTATTCCTCTGTCTCTTCATCTTGTTTAAATTGCTGAGTTTGGGGTGTCCTTTCTGTATTCTGGCAGTTTGTGGAGTTCTCTTTATTGTGGCGTTTCCTCGCTGTGTGTGGGTTTGTACAGGTGGCTTGTCAAGGTTTCCTGGTTAGGGAAGCTTGTGTCGATGTTCTGGTAGGTGGAGCTGGATTTCTTCTCTCTGGAGTGCAATGAAGTGTCCAGTAATGAGTTATGAGATGTCTGTGGTTTTGGGGTGACTTTGGGCAGTCTGTATCTTGAAGCTCAGGGTTGTGTTCCTTTGTTGCTGGAGAATTTGCTTGGTATGTCTTGCCCTGGAACTTGTTGGCCCTTGTGTGGTGCTTGGTTTCAGTGTCGGTATGGAGGTGTTTGATGAGCTCCTGTCAATTAATGTTCCTTGGAGTCAGGAGTTCCCTGGAGTCAGGGTTTGGACTTAAGCCTCCTACTTCCAGTTATTGGTCTTATTTTTACAGTAGTTTCAAAACTTCTCCTTCTGTACAGCACCACTGATAAAACATCTACATTAAAGATGAAAAGTTTCTCTACCATGAGGGTCACCCAGAGAGGTTCACAGCGTTACATGGAGAAGAGAAGAGGGAGGAGGGAGTTAGAGGTGATCCGAATGAGATGAGGTGGAATCAATAGTGGAGAGAGTGGGCTAGCCAGTAGTCACTTCCTTATGTGCACTCCACAACTGGACCGCTTAGAAATGTTCACGGAGTTATACAGAGAAGAGAAGAAGGAGGAAGGAGACAGAGGTGGCCAGAAGGATAAAAGGGGGGAATGAAAAGGAGGGAGACAGATCCAGCCAGTAATCAGTTCCCTAAATGTTCTCCACCGTCTGGAACACACAAAAATTCACAGAGTTGGGTAGAGTAGAGAGGGGTTAGGGAGGAGATACAGGCGACCTGGTGGAGAAAATGGAGAGTCCAAAGGGAGAGAGAGCAGTCAAGCCAGTAATCTCACTCCCTAGTGAAAAATGGGTACTGAAGATTGGGTTCTTAAAGGTACAAAATTGGTAACAAATACATAAATCCAAAAATTAAAAATCTAGAGTAGAGTTTGGAATTTCAAAAATACAATGTTAAAGAAAAGGAGAAGGAAAAGAAAGAGAGAAAAAATGAACAAACAAAAACAAACAAGGTCACAAAAATTATAAAGAAAATATAGGTACAAAATTGATAACTAATACCAAAAGCAAAAGTTAAAAACCTAGAGTAAAGTTTGGAATTTCAAAAATACAATGTTAAAAAAAAGAAGAACAATAAAGAGAGAAAAACAAACAAGCAAACAAAAACAATGTTGAAAAAATTATAAAGTAAATACAGGTACAAAATTGATATCAAATACCAAAAAGAATAAATCAAAAATTTAGAGTAGAGTTTGAAATTTCAGATATACAATGTTATATAAAAGAAGAAGAGAAAGAAACAGAGGGAAAAAAAAAAGTCACAGAAATTGTAAAAAAAAAACTATAGGTACAAAATTGATAACATATACCAAAAAGCTAAAATTAAAAATCTAGAGTAGAGTTTGGAATTTCAAAAATACAGTGTTAAAGAAAAGAAGAAAAAAAAGGTCAAAAAATTATAAAAAATATATATATTTAGTTTGCTGGAAAAAAAAATAGGGTCTTTTTTTTTTTTTTTCCTCAAAGTAATAGGTTATAAAAGTGAAAATTAAAGGAACAATAGAGGACTTAAAATTTTTTTTTTTTTAATTAAAAAAAAAAGAATGATCATAAAAATAGTAAAAGCATATCTAGGACTTTCTCTGGTTTTGTTGTGAGTATTGTGGGTTCAGTTAATTTTTGGCTAGTTCCTTGGTCCAACTTATATTTCTCAAGATGTATAGGCCCCTTCCTATGTAGTCAGTAGTAACCACAGGGTTTTAATCTATTGCCTGTAGCTTCCAAGGCGGTTCCCTCTGTTGTAGCTTCTTCTGTTTGCTGGTCTCTTCAGTGTCTGGTTTCCGCCCTGACACAAAGGGGACGGTGGAGGACACTTTTTTTTTTTTTAGTCTCACTTGTTCAGTTGCGCTGTGGGGAGGGAGGGAGGGATGCTGCAAACAAATAACACTGGCGTGCGCTCGCAGTGCCTCAGCCACACTGGGTCTGCCCCCGTTCACCCGCGTGTAGCCTCCCTGCCCACACTGCTCGGGCTCTAGGTTGTTCCGCCGGGAACCATCCAAGGCCGGCCCTGGGCTGCATGCACCTCCCAGGTCCAAGCTGCTCAGGTTCGGGCACTTGGGTAGTCCTCAGAGGCGCAGACTCGGTTGGGCCCGCGTATTATGCTCTTCCCAGGCCCGAGCAGCTCAGGTGATTAGGTGTTTGGCCAACGACATTGCTGCGACTTATCGCCTCCCCGCCACTCAGTTATCTGGATGTACAGCCGGCGTACCTTCTTAGGCAGATGTTGACTGTCCAGACACCCAAGAAGTTTTAGTTAGCAAAGAAGCCTGCTTACAGTTTTATAGATAATGTCTCTCTGGGGCTGCGATTGCCCCCTTCCGGCTCTGGCTGCCTGTCACCGGAGGGGGAAGGTCTGTAGCCGGCTCTCTCTGTTCAGTCCTTTGTTCCCTGCGCAGGCCTGGTGGTGTCTTAGGTTAGGGCTGGCTTTTCGCGTGATAGATATCCCACAATCTGGTTTGCTAGCCCAAATTATTTCACTCAGATAGCGCTCAGGTATTCAGGCCAGGTTCTTACTCTATATGATGCAGCCGCGCCGTGCCTCCCTGCCCAGCCCCCGCTTGCCAATGGTGTGTGCAGGTGTCTGCGCTGCTTCTCCGCTGGGGGAGTTACCGTAGGGCTTGCGATCTGCTAGTTTTAATTGTTTATTTATTTTTTCTCCCTGTTATGTTGCCCTCTGTGCTTCCAAAGCTCGGCACAGATTCGGCAGTGAGAAAGTTTACTGGTGTTTGGAAACTTCTCTCTTTTTAAGACTCCCTTCCCAGGACAGAACTCCGTCCCTCCCTCTTTTGTCTCTTTTTTGTCTTTTATATTTTTTCCTACCTCCTTTCAAAGACTTGGGTTGCTTTTCTGGGTGCCTGATGTCCTCTGCCAGCATTCAGAAGTTGTTTTGTGGAATTTACTTGGCGTTTAAATGCTCTTTTGATGAATTTGTGGGGGAGAAAGTGTTCTCCCCGTCCTACTCCTCCGCCATCTTGGCTCCTCCCTGGGTAAAAGATCTTAACAGACATCTCACCAAATAAAATATACAGATGATAAATGAGCATGAGAAAAGACACTCAATGTCATTTTTCATTCAGTTCAGTTCAGTTGCTCAGTCGTGTCTGACTCTTTGTGACCCCATGAATAGCAGCACGCCAGGCCTCCCTGTCCATCACCAACTCCCGGAGTTCACTGAAGCTCACGTCCATCAAGTCAGTTATGCCATCCAGCCATCTCATCCTCTGTCATCCCCTTCTCCTCCTGTCCCCAATCCCTCCCCGCATCAGAGTCTTTTCCAATGCGTCAACTCTTTGCATCAGGTGGCCAAAGTACTGGGGTTTCAGCTTCAACATCAGACCTTCCAATGAACACCCGGGACTGATCTCCTTTAGGATAGACTGGTTGGATCTCCTTGCAGTCCAAGGGGCTCTTAAAAGTCTTCTCCAACACCACAGTTCAAAAGCATCAATTCTTCTGCGCTCGGCTTTCCTTATAGTCCCAACTCGCATATCCATACATGACCACTGGAAAAACCATAGCCTTGAGTAGAAAGACCTTTGTTGGCAAAGTAATGTCTCTGCTTTTTAATATGCTGTCTAACTTGGTCATAACTTTCCTTCCAAGGAGTAAGCGTCTTTTAATTTCATGGCTGTGATCACCATCTACAGTGATTTTGGAGCTCCCCAAAATAAAGTCAGCCACTTTTTCCACTGTTTTCCCATCTGTTTGCCCTGAAGTGATGGGACCTGATGCCATGATCTTAGTTTTCTGAATGTTGAGCTTTTAGCCAACTTTTTTACTCTCCTCTTTCACTTTTGTCAAGAGGTTGTTTAGTTCTTCTTCACTTTCTGCCATAAATCAACTATACTTGAATTTTTTTAAAAAAAGGAACTGTATATAAGCACTGTACTTTAAATAGCAAGTTGTTTCCCATTGGAGTGTCAGTTTCCAATTCTGAGGTATGCTTGGTTTGGAAAATTAAGTAAATATATGATTAATGTTAGGAACCTGGTTTTTTGATGTTGAAGCAGGAGATTGTAGATAATCCAGCGGAGGACATTAGAATAATCCATTTGGTAATTCTTTTGAAGTTATTAGTATAATTTATATAGCATAATATATATATTATTACATATGAAAATATTTATTGATATGTGTGTATGGTGGTAGTGGTTTAGTCACTAAGCTGTATTTGACTTTTGGGACCCTGTGAACTGAGCATCCTCGATGGCTCAGTGGGTACAGAATCTGCCTGCAATGCTGGAGACACAGGGTATGCAGGTTCGATCCCTGGGTTGGGAAGATCCTTTGGAGAAGGAAATGGCAGCCCACTCCAATATTCTTGCCTGGAAAACCCCATGGACAGAGGAGCCTGATGGGCTAATTCCAGAAGGTCACAAAGAGTCAGATATGACTAAACATACTGGCAGGGGCTGTAGCCCACCAGGCTCCTATGTCCATGGGATTTCCTAGGCAAGAATACAGGCGTGGGGTGCCGTTTCCTTCTGCAGGGGGTCTTCCAGACCCAGGTCTCTTGTGCTACAGGCAGTTTCCTGCATTGCAGGCAGATTCTTTAGGGACTGAGCCACTAGGGAAGCCCCACATATGTGTTTCCTTGTTATTTCAGCTGAGAGGGCTTAGGGGAAATGACATTCTACTAATAGTGAGCCGGTAGCAATGAACACACTCAGACCAAATCTTGGTTTTCAATTCTATTCTCCAGTAAGAAAGCTAAGTAGAAATCCTAAGTGTTCTCATCACAAGGAGAAGTTTTTTCTTTTTATTGCAACTATATGAGATGATGGATGTTAACTAAACCTATTGTAATTATTTCATTGTGCATCTATGTCAAACCATCATGCTATATGTGTTAAACGTACATGCAGTGATTTATGTTAATTATTTCTCAATAAAATAATGTTAGTCAGAAAATGGTAATGTTATCAATATTGGCTTGTTGTTTCAGATATGCCATACAATGTCACATTCTAATAGTAGGAGAAACTGGTTGTGGTGTATATGACAACCTGTGTATTGTGTTCATAACTTTTCTGTCAGCCTAAACTATTCTGAAATAAAATGTATATTTTAAGAAAATATTGGGAAATTCACTTTCAGCAAAACTTTTTGAGACTCTTATTAAAACCAGTTAGTTTTTTTTTTCTCTTTGATCACATACCTAAGTTTGATAAAATAGGAAAAAGGCCTTTTAGACAAAGATAAGTTGAGCAAGTTTTTATGGCTCATAAAAGTTTTATAAGAGGGATTTTACAAAACTGTGCTTGAGAGTATTTAGGACCTTCTATTGATAAAGCTTTGAAACACAGTTTAAATAAACAGGACTTGGTTATTTACATGAAGTTTGATAAGCAGCTACCAGATAATCCTACATAATCTCAAATATTTAAATCTTAAATTATATTATGTAGCTGAAGTGAAATATGTAGCATTTTCTGTAAATTGGGTAATTGGTAAATAAAAATTTTCACTCTTTATGGATTAATCTAATGTGCAAATTCCCTTGTGCTTTTTCCTTTGCCATTTAGAGATTACAGGGGTTCTCTTTTTTAGGGGGGGGTTCTCTTTAAACAATACCATTTCACTCATGGTTTGATTTATTAGGATGGGTAAGAGTTCAGCCTTTTCTTCTCTCCATTTTAAAGTCCAGTCTTTGCTTTTCTGTACCACATTATGAAGGGTGAATTTTCTCTAGAGCTATTCTTTACTGTCACAGTTTTATTTCTCTGTTTATTTTTCTAAGAAGAAAAATCTTTAGTATTTTTTCTGCAGTGGATAATTTTTACTTTTTTTGATTTTTCAAATTCCTTTAATAATATCCTGAAAAGTTTGGACCTTTCTCTACAAAAGTACATAGAGCCAGATTTTCGTATAGTTTCAAAAGGTTCATAGATACTTAAGAATCCATGTGCTACAGATTAAAGCCTGCCTGTCTTGAATTACGTTAGCAATAGTAATAGAGCCTCAGGTAGCAGACAGGCATTTGAAAAATGTTTATTTTCCTAATTTTTCTTTAATTCTTGTCTGTATGAACAGCACTAGCACTGAAAATAAAGTTGTTATAATATTGTTGAAGGTTTGGTGAAAATAGTTTGAAAAAATTATAGCTCTGGGACATTGCTTTGGCCCTGTGCTATACTAGCATGGCTCAAACAAGCTCCAAAATTTCAAATTCTAATATTTTAGTAAAATTATTTGTCCTTGATATGGATGAAATATATTGTATTCAGTTTTTAAAGACTTGGTACTCATCATATCATATGCCGATGTGTGATTTTTCTTTTTGAGCAATTATTTTGTTGTTTCCCTTACCTTCTATATTTATAGAGGACGAAGTATATTAACTTTTTTTTTCTTAACAAAGAGTGTTACAAAGTACAGGGTGCCATCTAGAGACAGAGTGTCACTGGAGACATCACAAGTTTTATTTTTATGCAATTTTGAAAGGTTTATCTTTCTGAAACTACATATTTATTTATAATAACTTGTGAATTAAGTTTTTCCATATTTTCATATATTACTTAGACCAAATACATCCTAAGATTTTATAATTAAGCTTGAAATGCTTATTAAAAGGAAAGTAAATTATCTCTCTCTCTCTACCTTTTCCCCACTCTCTCCTCTTAAGTCTTGAGAAAGACTTTTACATATAGTCACTGGAATCCTAGGTTTCTGTTACAGTCTACATTTTTGGTATGCAGATATTCCTTTCGTGACTCCTCAGTTTTAGTAACCTCCGGAGAAGGCAGTGGCACCTCACTCCAGTACTCTTGCCTGGAAAATCCCATGGATGGAGGAGCCAGGTAGGCTGCAGTCCATGGGATGGCTAAGAGTCAGACACGACTGAGCGACTTCACTTTCATGCATTGGAAAAGGAAATGGCAACCCACTCCAGTGTTCTTGCCTGGAGAATCCCAGGCACGGGGGAGCCTGGTGGGCTGCCGTCTATGGGGTCACATAGAGTTGGACAGGAGTGATGCGACTTAGCAGCAGCAGCAGCAGCAGTTTTAGTAGCCTCAGCATTATTTCCCCTCTTTTGACTCAAATTTTGTCTAATAAATTTAACCATGTTTATGTTCAGTTTTTCTCATTTTATTTAATTATTTTTGGCTGCGAACAGGCTTTGTTTCTGTGAACAGGCTTTCTCTAGTTGTACAGAGTGGGGGCCACTTTCTATTTGCAGTGTGTGGGCTTCTCCTTACAGTGGTGTCTCTTATTGTGGAGCACAGGCTTCAGCAGTTCTCCAGCCCTAGAGTGTGAGCTCAGTAGTTGCAGCACACGGGCTTAGTTGCCCTGAGACAGTGGAGTCGTCCTGGACCAGGAATGGAACCTGTGTCCCCTGCAATTGCAGGCAGATTCTTAACCACTGGACTACCACAGAAGTTCTTTCTCCATTTTATTTTGATTTATAGTCTGCTGCATATTAGGTAAAATAAAATGAGACAAAAAATAAAAGACAACCAAACCATCCTGTTACATACTTGGGTTCTCTGGTCCCTCATCAGATTAGGTTTTATTTATTTAGACTCTGTAATCCACTCTGCAAAAAAGGAAAAAAGAAAAAAAAACAGTCTTAAATGTTTTAAAATACACAGACCAGTTACTTAGAAAACATTTACTGGTTGGAAGGTTCTCTGTTAAGTGCTCCCAGGCAATGTTAGTGTCCTACACCCATGAAATCCCAACTCCCAGGTTAATTTTGAGTGAGCTGTAATGTTACTATGTCATAAAAGCTACAGATATTTGTTATTTTTAGATTGTTTTTCATTCTTCATTTCTACCTGCTTCTGTATCTTGTTGGAATGATACAGAGAAGGCTAATGTTCCTGTCTGTCTGGTATCATAAAGTAGTGCAGGGATAGAATTGAAAAGATTGAAGAAGATAAGATGAGATGTTCTTTAAGCCATGAATTCATACATATAAGAATAAGACAGTTTGCTGGTTCCTGCTTGACTTCTCTAAGAATGAATTCTTTATGGCCATAGCTTTTCCCTGTGACAGGTTCTAGGCTTTTGGGGCACAGATGTTAAATGCTGTTGTATTTGATCAGCTCCACTCTGGACGTGGAAGCTAAAGGTCTGGGTGATGGGAAAGTTGCTGGGCTGACTTTCCACGATTCTGGATTAAAAGAGGTGACTGATCTCATTCTCCAAAGAGCATTAACCTGGCAACATGCACAAGTAGGAATCTGGAGTTCAGTAGAAGTCAGGTAAGAAATTAGAGCTCTTAGCTTGCCTCTGAAATTGCAGAATAATCTATGCAAAAATGAATGCTTAAAATAAGAGAGTATAATACTAACTGAACATCTTATATCCTGCAGATACTGTGCTGAGTACTTTACGTTTATTGTCTCTTAAGTTCCCGTCCTTAGTTTAACAATTTTTTAAAGTTTAGTAGTCACAGGTTTTTGTTGGAATCTTTAGGCTTTTCTCTATGCATAAGACCATGTCTTTTGCAAACAGTGATAGTGCTACTTCTCCCTTTTCAGTTTGGATGCCTTTTGTTTGTGTGCTTATTTTTGATTAATTGTTCTGACTAGGATTTTCAGTACTATGTTAAATAAAGATGACAATAGTGAGCCTTGTTGTCTTGTTCCTGATCTTAGAGAAAAGGCTTCAGCTATGCACAGTGAAGTATAATGGTAGCTGTAGGCTTATCACGCATTCATGCATGCTAAGTTGCTTCAGTCGTGTCCGACTGTGTGCGACCCTGTGGACTGTAGCCCGCCAGGCTCCTCTTTCCATGGGGATTCTCTAGGCAAAGATACTGGAGTGGGTTG
This sequence comes from Bubalus bubalis, assembly GCF_019923935.1. NCBI lineage: Eukaryota > Metazoa > Chordata > Mammalia > Artiodactyla > Bovidae > Bubalus > Bubalus bubalis. Next base: position 177,622,734 of record NC_059157.1, read on the forward strand.
CTGTGCCCTACCCCAGAGGATCTTACCCACCCAGGGATGGAACCTGCCTCTCCTATATCTCCTGTATTGGCAGGCAGATTCTTTACCACCAGTGCCACCTGGGAAGCCCATAGGCTTGTCATATATGGCCTATACTGTGTTGCGATAAGTTCCCTCTATAGCTGCTAAGTTGAGAATATTTATCATTTATGGATGTTTAATTTTGTAGGTATTTGTTTATTCATTTATTTATTTAGCTGTGTCAGGTCTTAATTGCAGCATACAGGATCTTTGATTTTCCTTGTTGTTTGATGATTTTTACATCTGTGTTCTTCAGGGATATTGGCCTGCAATTTTCTCTTTGTGGCAACCTTGTCTGATTTTAGTATGAGGATAATGCTGGTCTTGTAAAATGTGTTTGAAAGAGTTCCCTTCCTTTTGCCTCCAATTCTGGTGTTAGGAAGAGTTTCAGAAGGTTTGGCATTAATACTTTTTTGAATAGTTGATAGAATTCACCAGTGAAGCATTAGGTTTTGGATTTTGTTTGTTGGGAGAGCCTTGATTACTTGTATCTCTTCAGTAATCTATCTATTCAGATTTTCTATTTTGTCTTGTTTGACTATTTAGATAGGTTGTTTCTAGGTATTTATCCATTTCTTCTAGGTTGTCCAGTTTGTTGGCAAATCTTTGGTTATAGTAGTTTCTTGGAGAAGTCGACGGCACCCCACTCCAGTACTCTTGCCTGGAAAATCTCACAGACTGAGGACCCTGGAGGGCTGCAGTCCATGGGGTCGCTAAGAGTTGGACACGACCGAGCGACTTCACTTTCACTTTCATGCATTGGAGAAGGAAATGGCAACCCACTCCAGTGTTCTTGCCTGGAGAACCCCAGGAACGGGGGAGGCTGGTGGGCTGCTGTCTTTGGGGTCGCACAGAGTTGGACACAACTGAAGTGACATAGCAGCAGCAGTTTCTTATGATCCTTGGTGTTTCTGTAAAACCAGATAGAACACCTCTTTCATTTCTTTTTTTGAGTCTTCTGTCTTTCTTTCCCCTTTTGGTGAGTCTAGCCAAAACACTTCTCAGTTTCATTTTTCAAAGATTCACCTTCATTTCATTAATCTTGCTTACTCTCCTTTTAGTCTCTGTTTCATTACTGCCCCAATCTTTATTATTTCCTTCCATCTACTAACTTTTGGCTTCATTTCTTTCTACTGTTTCTAATTCATTTAGGTATAAAGTTAAATTGTTTTCTTGTTTCTTGAGATAAGCATTTATTTCAGTAAACTTCCCACCTAAAACTGCTTTTGCTGTATCTCATAAATTTTGACATGTTGCATATCTATTTTCACTTGCCTCAAGGTATTTTTTAAAAATTTCTTTGACATTATTTATTTAATATCATATGTGGTTTAATCCCTGCAAATTGTAAAATTTCCAGTTTTATACGTGTAACTAATTTCTACTTTATACCATTGTGGTCATGAAGTATGCTTAATATGATTTCAATCCTCTTAAGTTTTCTTGTAATTTTTATTTTATATTAGAGAGCATAATTGTTAACAATGTTGTATTAGTTTCAGGTATACAGCAAAGTGATTAGGTTATGTATATTGTTCATGTATCTGTACTTTCTCAATGAATATATGTGTTAGCTTCTCAATCGTGTCCAACTCTTTGCCACTCCATGTAGCCCATCAGGCTCCTCTGTCCATGGCATTTTCCAGGCAAGAATACTGCACTGGGCTGCCATTTCCTTCTCCAGGGGATCTTCGTGATCCAGGGATTGAACCCAGGTCTCCCACATTGCAGGGAGATTTTTTACTGTCTGAACCCTCAGGGAAGCCCATACTTTTTCAAGTTCTTTCCCATTTGGATTTTTACAGAATATTGAGCAGTGTTCCCTGTGCTATGCAGTAGGTCTTTGTTAACTATCTGTTTTAAATATAGTGGTGTGTCCATGTCAGTCCCAAACTCCCATTCTGTCCCTCTCCCACCCTTCCCTGCTGGGAACCAGAAGGTCGTTCTCTTAACTCTGTGAGTCTGTTTCTGTTTTTTAGATACGTTCATTTGTATCCTATTTTTTTAGAATCAACATACAATATTATTTGATATTTGTCTTTCTCTGTCTGACTTCACTTATTTGATAATCTCCACATCTGTCCATGTTGTGGCAAATGGTATTATTTCATTCTTTTTAATGATTCAATAATTTGTGTTTTGGTACCACATCTTCTTTATCTCTTCATCTGTCAGTGGGCGTTTAGGTTGTTTTATGTCTTGGCTATTGTTAACAGCACTGCTATGAATCTTGGCATGCCAGTATCCTTTCAAACCATGTTTTTCTCCAGATACATGCCCGGGATTGGAATTTCTGGATCATATGGTAGGTCTTAAGGAACCAGGTCTTAGGGTAGGTCTTAAGGATCATGTAGTCTTTAGTTTCTTAAGGAACCTCCATACCATTCTGCATAGTGGCTGTACCAATTTACCTTCCTACCAATGCTGTAGGAGGGTTCCCTTTTTTCCACACCCTCTCCAACATTCACTGTAGGTTTTTGAGGATGGCAGTTCTCACTGGTGTGAGGTGATTTCTCACTGTACTTTTCATTTGCATTTTTCTGATAAGTAGAAATGTTGAGCGTCGCTTCATGTGCCTGTTGGTGATCTATCTTTTTTGGAGAAAGAATTGCCTGTTCGGGTCTTCTGCCCATATTTTGATTGGGTTCCTTGTTGTTTTTTTTTAATACTGAGCCACATGAACTGTTTTGTGAATTTTGGAGACTAATCCGTTGTTAGTTGAATCCTGTGCAAATATTTTCTCCCATTCTGTGGTTTGACTTTCTGTTCTGTTTATGGTTTCCTTTGCTGTGCAAAAGCTTTTGAGTTTAATTAGGTCCCATTTGTTTGTTTGTTTGTTTTCCATTTCTCTAGGAAATGGGTTGGAAAAGATACTGCTGTGATTTATGTCAAAGAGTGTTCTGCCTGTGTTTTCCTCTAGTAGTTTTATACTATTTGGTCTTACATTTAGATCTCTAATCTGTTTTGATTTTATGTATGGTATTAGAGAATATTCTAATTTTATTCTTTTACATGTAGCTTTACAATTTTCCCAGCTCTGCTTATTGAAGAGACTGTCTTCTCTCCATTGTATGTTCTTATCTGCTTTGTCATAGATTACGTGACCATAGGTGCATGAGTTTAGCCTTTCTATCCTGTTCCATTGATTTATATTTGTATTTTTGTACCCATACCATACTGTTTTAATATTGACTTTAGCTTTGTAGTATAGCCTTGAGGTAGGGAGCCTGATTCCTCCAGGTCCGTTTTTGTTTTTTAAGATTGATTTGACATCAGGATCTTTTGTGTCTTCATGCAAATTTAAGATTTTTTTCTTGTTGTTATATTAATAGTTCTGTGAAAAATGCCATTGGTAATTTGATAGGAATTGCATCAAATATATAGATTGGCTTTGGTCATTTTGACAATATTGAGTCTTCCAGTCCAAGAACATTGTATATCTTTCCCATGTGTTTCTGTCATTTTTAATTTCTGTCTTCAGTGTCTTATAGTTTTCTGTGTACAGGTCTTGTTTCCTTAAGGGAGTTTTTTAGATATTTTGTTCTTTTTGATGTGATGATAAATGGTATTGTTTATTTAAAATTTTTTGAAATCAAATTTTATTCCTTTATTGAAAATCATATTTACTTTGGGCTGTGCTGGTTGTTTGTTGCAATGTGCGGGCTTTCTCTGGTTGCAGTGAGTGGAGGCTGTTCTTCGTTGCAGTGTACAGACTTCCCGTTGTGGTGGCTTCTTGTTGGAGAGCATTGGTTCTAGGTGCGTGGGCTTCTGTGGCTGCAATGCAAAGGTTCAGTAGTTGTGGCACACAGGCCCTAGAGTGGACGGGCTTCAGTAGTTGCTGTGCATGCCTTTCAGTAATTGCTGTGCACAGTCATAGTAGTTGTACCTTGCAGAATCAAGAGCCTAGACTCAGTAGTCGTGGTGCATGAACTTAGTTGCCCTCAGTATGTGGGGTCTTCCTGGACCAGAGATCGAACCCATGTCCCCTGCATTGGCCCATAGACTCCCAACCACTGGACCACCAGAGTAGTCTGGGATTATTTCTTTAATTTATCTCTTGTTTGTTAGCATATGGAAATGCAACAAATTTCTGTGTATTGATTTTGTATGCTACAGCTTTACCAAATTCATTGATGAACTCTAGTAGATTTCTGGTAGCATCTTTAGAATTTTCTGTGTATAGTAAGTATCATTTCATTTGCAAACTTTTTAAAAATTTGTTTACTCGTTTATTTATTTTTTGCTGCATTGGATCTTCACTGCTTCCTACAGGTTTTCTGTAGTTGGGATGAGCAGGTACTCTTCCAGTTGTGGTGTACGGGCTTTTCATTGTGGTGGCTTCTCTACTTGTGGAGCACAGGCTCTAGAACATGCAGGCTTCAGTAGTTGTGCTACGTGGGCCCAGGACTTGTGGTGCATGGGCTTAGTTGTCCCATGGCATGGGTTGTCCTTGAACCAGAGATCAAACCCTTGTTCCCTGCCTTGGCAGGTGAATTCTTAACCACTGGACTACGAGGGAAGTTCAGACAGTTAGAGTTTTAAGTCTTCTTTTCCAATCTGGATTCCGTTTATTTGTTTTTTTCTTCTCTGATTGCCCTGGCTAGGACTGCCTAAACTATCTTGAATTAAAATAGGGAGAGTGGACATCCTTTCGCATTTCTGATCTTATATGAAATGCTCTCAGATTTTCACCATTGAGTATGATATTAGCTGTTGGTTTATCATAGAAGGCCTTTATTATATTGATATATGATCCCTCTGTGCCCATTTTGTGGAGAGTTTTTTTTTAAATTATAAATGGGTGTTGAAGTTTGTCAGAAGCTGTTTTTGAATCTATTCAGATAATCATGTGCTTTTTATTCAGTTTGTTGATGTGGTGTATCCCATTGATTGATTTGTGGAGATATGGAAAAATCTTTGCATTCCTAAGGTAAATTCCAGTTGATCATTAGTGTATGATCCTTTTAATGTGGCATTTGTTGGATTTGGATTGCTAGCATTTTGTTGATGATTTTTGTGTCTACAGTCATCGATGATACTGGCCTGTGGTTTTCTTTTTTGTGTGTGTGATATCTTTGTAATGTTTGGTATCAGGGTGATCATGGCCTCGTAGAATGGTTTCGGCATATTCCTTCCTCTGCAGTTTTTTTTAAAGAATCATTTCAGAAGGATAGGTGTTAACTGTTGTTCTCTAAGTGTTTGATAAACTTTTCTTGTGAAGCTTCATGTCTTGGACTTTTGTTTCTTGGGAATTTTTAAAATCACAGTTTCAATTTCAGTGCTTGTGATTGCTCAGTTCATATTTTCTATTTCTTTCTGATTCAGTCTTGGGAGACAGTATGTATGCTTTTAGTATTTGCCCATTTCTGTCATTTTGTCCATTTTATTGGCATATAGTTGCTTGTAGTAGTCTCTTATAATCCTTTGTATTTCTGCAGTGTATATTGTAGCTTCTCCTTTTACATTTGCAGTTTTATTGACTTGACCCCTCTTTTTTTGATGAGTTTGCTAAAGTTTTATGGATTTTTAAAAAATCTTTTTAGAAAGCAGCTTTTAGTTTTATTTGTATTTTCTATTGTTTTCATTTCTGTTTCATTTATTCTGCTCTGATCTTTATGATTTCTTTCCTTCTACTAACAATTTTTTTTTTTTTTTCCTTTCTCTAGTTGCTTTAAGTGTAACATTAGGATGTTTATTTGTTGTTTTTCTTATTTCTTGTGGTAAGTTTGTTTCCCCTCTTAGAACAGCTTTTATGGTACCCCATAGGTTTTAGATATTTATGTTTTCATTATCATTTGTCTCTAGATATTTTTTAATTTGTTCTTTGATTTTTCGCAGCTTCATGATTACTATGCTGTGCTCAGTTGCTCAGTCATGTCCAGCTCTTTTCGACCCCATGAGTGGAAACCCAATAAGCTACTCTGCCCAAGATATTTTCCAGGCAAGAATTCTAGAGTGGTTTGCCATTTCTTACTTCAGGGAATCTTCCTGACCTGTGGATTGAACCCATGTCTCTTGTGTCTCCTTCATTGGCAGGCAGATTCTTTACCACTAGCGCCGCCTAGGATCCATGTTTAGTATCATATTTTGCCTCCACATGTTTGTGTTTTTTATAGTTTTTCCTTATCCTTGATTTCTAATCTCATGAGCATTGTGGTCAGAAAAGATACTGGATATGATTTCAATTTTCTTAAATTTACCAAGGTTTGTTTTGTGGCCCAGCATGTGATCAGTCCTAGAAAATATTCCATGAGCACTTGAGAAGAATGTCTTTCTGTGGCTTTTGTATGGTATGCTCCATAAATATCAGTGAAGACAATCTGGTCTAACGTCATTTAAGGCCTGTGTTTCTTTATTGATTATCAATGATCTGTGCATTGATGAAAGTGGGGTCTTAACCCACTGTTCAGAGAAGGCAATGGCACCCCACTCCAGTACTCTTACCTGGAAAATCCCAAGGATGGAGGAGCCCGGTGGGCTGCAGTCCATGGGGTCGCTAAGAGTCAGACACGACTGAGCGACTTCCCTTTCACTTTTCACTTTCATGCATTGGAGAAGGAAATGGCAACCCACTCCAGTGTTCTTGCCTGGAGAATCCCAGGGACGGGGGAGCCTGGTGGGCTGCCGTCTATGGGGTCGCGCAGAGTCGGACACAACTGAAGCGACTTAGCAGCAGTAATAGCAGCAACCCACTGTTATTGAGGTAATTACAGTTTTTCCCTTTATGGCTCTTACTATTTGTATTATATGTTGGGGTGTTCCTATGCTGGGTACGTATATATTTGTAGTTGTAATGTATTCTTCTTGAATTTATCCTATGATCATTACGCAGTGTTTTTCTCTTGTAATAGTCTTTATTTTAAAGTGTACTTTGTCTGATATGAGTGTTGCTATTCCAGCTTTCTTTTGATTTCCATTTGCATGAAATACTTTTTTCCATCCCTCACTTTCAGACTATATATGTCCCTAGATTTGAAGTGTGTTTTTTGTAGACAGTATATGTACAAGTTTTAATTTTGTATCTATTCATCCAGTCTATGTCTTTTGGTTGAAGCATTTAATCCATTAAGGTAGTTATCTCAATGTATGTTAGTATTGCCATTTTGTTGATTGTTTTGAATTTGTTTTGTAGGTCTTTTTTTCTTCCCTTCTTGTTTTCCTATTTTGTTCTCTTCTGATTTGATGGTTAACTTTAGTGTTGTATTTGGATTTCTATGTGTGTGTGTGTTTATCTATTATAGAGTTTCTATTTGTGGTTATTGTGATGGTTTGTTTTAGGTTGTTCTTATGTGTAGCATTTTAAAATTTTTTATTGAGTTTTTCATAGCATTCTTTCTGTTTTTAGGTTTTGATTTTTTTGACCATGAGACGTGTATGATCTTAGCTCCTTGATCGGAGATCCAACATGCATCCCATGCATTGGAAGGCAGAGTCCTAATTACTGGACTTCTTGGGGAAGGCCCAAAGGATGGAGTGGGGATATTTTTGTTTTGGCCCTGCTGCTCAACATGTGGGGATCCTAGCTCCGTGACCAGGGATCAAATCCGTGTCCCCTGCTTTGGGATCATGGAGTCTTAACCATTGGACCACCAGGGAAGTTCCTGTGGGGTTTTGATATAGCAGTCTATAACAAGAATATTCTAAGTTGCTGCATTTTAAATTCAGTTGCCTTTCTGATATTCTGCATTTGTTGCTCTCCTCACAATTGCTGGTTTTGATATCCTATGTGTATGCAGATGAATTCCTATCTTTGTTTTATATTTGGCTTTACCAGTGAATTTTTCCATTCATAGTAGTGGTCTTGTTTCTAATAGTGGTCTTTTATTTTTCACTAAGGAAAGTTCCTATAGCTTTTGTTGCAAAGGTGGTTTGATGATACTGAATTCTCTTACTTTTTGCTTGTCTGTAAAGGTTTTTATTTTTATTTTTTATTGAATTTGAATGAGAGCCTTGCAAGACAGGAAATTCTTGGTTGTAGGTTTTACCCACTCATGACTTTAAATATATCATTCCAGTCCCTTCTTGCCTGCAGAGTTTCTGCTAAGAAATCAGCTGATACCCTTACAGGAGGGATATCCCTTATATTTTACTTCTTGCTTTTCTTATGTTTTTTTTTTTTAAATATTTTTTCTGTCTTTAATTTTTGTCTGTTTGATTACTGTGTCTCAGTATATTCCTTTTTGGGTTTATCCTGCCTGGAACTTGCTGCACTTCCTGAACTCAGATGACTGTTTCCGTTCCCATGTTAAGGAAGTTTTCTTGTATCTCTTCAAATATTCTCTTAGGTCCTTACTCTCTCTTCATCTGGAACTCCTGTAACGCAAATTAGTGCATTTAATGTTGTCCCAGAGCTTCTGAGGCTGTTTTCATTCTTTTTTAATTTATTCTGTTCTGCAGATGTGATTTCCACCATTCTTTTCTTGCACCTTATTTATCTGTTCTTCTGACTCAGTGATTCTGCTATTGATTTCTTCTGTTGTCTTTTTTATTTCAGTTATTGTATTATTCCTCTGTTTTTGTTCTGTAGTTCTATTCAGTTCAGTTCAGTGCAGTTCAGTCGCTCAGTCGTGTCCGACTCTTTGCGACCCCTTGAATCGCAGCACGCCAGGCATCCCTGTCCATCACCAACTCCCAGAGTTCACTCAGACTCATGTCCATCGAGTTCAGTGATGCCATCCAGCCATCTCATCCTCTGTCGTCCCCTTCTCCTCCTGCCCCCAATCCCTCCCAGCATCAGAGTCTTTTCCAATGAGTCAACTCTTCACATGAGGTGGCCAAAGTACTGGAGTTTCAGCTTTAGCATCATTCCTTCCAAAGAAATCCCAGGGCTGATCTCCTTCAGAATGGACTGGTTGGATCTCCTAGCAGTCCAAGAGACTCTCAGAGTCTTCTCCAACAGGTCTTTGTTAAGCATTTCTTGCATTTTCTTAATCTTTGCCTCCATTTTTTTTTCCCCTGAAATCTTGCATCTTCCTCACTCTCTTTACTCTGTATTCTTTCTCCAGTAGATTGCCTATTTGGACTTCACTTCATTACTTTTCTGAGGTTTTGTCATGTTCTTCATCGGCATTATATTCCTCTACCATCTCATTTTGTCTAATTTTCTTTGGTTACAGTTTCTGTTTCACAGGCTACAAAATTGTAGTTTCTTTCCCCTTCTTTTCTCTGTCTTTCTGCTGGATGAGGCTGTCTGAGAAGCTTGTGCAAGCTTGTGGGAGAGTTTATTCCTGCTCTCACTGGTAGATGGAGCTGGGTCTTATTCTTCTGATGAACAGCACTGTGCTCAGGAAGACCTAAGCAGCCTGTCTTTTGTTGGGTGGGGCACTGCTGGTTGTGTGGCACTAGATCCTACAGGCTGTTGGGTTAGGCTAGGTTTTGGGGAGGAAATGATGGTTTCCAGGAGGGCTCATATGAGTGACTATTCACCAAAACTGCCAGTGTGTTTATCCCTGCAGTCAGCAACAGCCACCCCTCCCCCCAACAACCCCCCCCTCTCCCCCCCACCATGTCCACCTCTGCAGAAGACCATCCAGTTCTAAAAGATAGGTCCACACCAGACTCTTATGTGGTCACTGCTTTTTTTTTCCCTGTGTGCTGTTGTGTGTGGGACCTTGTGTGCACCCTCCAAGAGTGGAGTTTGTTTTCTACATTCCTATGAAATCTCTGTGAGCTAATCCCACTGACCTTCAATGCCAGATTCTGTGGGGCCCCTTCCCCTTGTTGCCAGGCCCCAAACCTTGAAAGTTTGACCTGGGCCCATGCCTTTCACTACCATGGGAGAACTTCTGTGGGTATAATTATTTACCAGTTTGTGGCTCATCAATCTGGCAAGTATGGGATTTGATTTTATTGTGACTTCACCCCTCCTACTGTGTCATTGTCGTTTCTTCTTTTTATTTGAATCTAAGGTATGTTTTTTGGTAGCTTCCAGTATGCTCCCCCCCTCCACCATGGTTATTCAGGATTTAGTTGTGATTTAGTTGTGATTATAGTGTTTCTGTCAGAAAGAGTGAGGTCATGTCTATCTACTATGCCAACTTTCCAGACTGCATTGTGCTGTGTGCTTAGTCGCTCAGTCGTATACAACCCTTTGTGACCCCATGGACTATAGCCTGCCTATAGTCCATGGGGTCTATGGCCTAATATATGATCTAAGAATATGTTTCCTGTGCACTAGAAAAGGTCCACGGGGCCTGTGGCCTAACATATGACCTAAGAATATGTTTCCTGTGCATTAGAAATGCACTAAGAATGTTTCCTGTGCACTAGAAACAAATGTTGATTTTGGATGGAATGTTCAATGTATATCTGTTAAGTCCATCTGTTCTAATACTTCATTTAAGACAATTATTTTCTTCTTAAGTTATGAAAGTCTTCTATTATACATCTCTTTCTCGCTTTTTTTCTTTTATTGCTTTAATTCTTTTGTGCATATATATTTTCAGGTGTTTTTGTTGGATGATCCCTTTACCATTATTTTACACATTAAATTATTTTTTTTATATTGTCTCCTACTTAATTGTTTCCATTCATTGTCTCCTACTTAAGTCTGTTTTGTGTGATGTGTAAATATCTATCCCAGCTTTATTTTAGTTTTTATTTACATGGTATAGTGTTTCTGTACCTTTACTTCAGTCTGTGTGTCTTTACCTCTAGTGTGTCTTATGTTGGCATCACATAGAAGGAACTTGGTTTTTAATTTACTCAGCTACTCCATGTCTTTTGGTTGGAGAATTTAGTCCACTTACATTGAAAGTAGTTACTGATAGATTTTTGCTTATGCCTTTTTCTTGTTTCCTAGCTGCTCTTGTAGTTACTCTCTGTTTCTTTCTTCTTCTCTGCCTCTCCTTTGTAGTTTGATAACTTTATCTAGTGGTAGGTGTATATTTCTTTATTTTCTATGTATTTATAGTATAGGTTTTTGCTTTGGATTACCATGAGATTTATAACAGCATTTTAAGTTGGTAATAACTTACGTTTCATCCCATTTTAAGGCTCAAAATGTCTACTCTGTCCCCACACTCCATGTTTTATATTTTTGATGTTATATTTAACATTTTGAAAAACTTATATATTTCTTAACTAATTATTTACATGCAAGTCATTAATCCACTACTTTACTATATATTTGCTTTTCAGTGAGATTAATTATTGCATATGTGTTCTGATAACTAAGTAATGCTGTTTCATTTCATCTTAAAGATGTCCGTTAAACATTTCTTGTAGACTAGTTTAATGGTATAGATTCCTTTAGCTTTTGCTTGCCTGGAAAACTCCCTCATCTTCAGTTCCGAATGAGAACTCTTCCAGGTGGAGTTTGCTTGGTTAGAAGTTTCTTTTCTTTTTTTTTTTTTTTTTCCCTACCACTTTGAATATATCATGCATTCCCTTCTGGCCTGTAAAGTTTTTACTGATAAGTGTGTTCAAAGTCTCATGGGAGGTCTTTGTATAGCCAGTTGCTTTTCTCCTGTTGTTTTTAGCATTATCCTTTTGTCTTTAACTTTTAACATTTTATAATGTGCCTTCCTTTGAGCTATTTTCAGTTCATCTTATTTGGTATTCTCTGGGTTTCTAGAACTTGAATGTCTGATTTTTGCTCCTTTCTTGCCCCCTTCTCCTGGGAGACCTAAAATGTGAATGTTAGTATATTTGGTACTGTCACATAATCAAGGTTGCTGGGAGAAATATCAATAACCTCAGATATGCAGATGACACCATCCTTATGGCAGAAAGTTAAGAAGAACTAAGCCTCTTGATGAAAGTGAGAGAGGAGAGTGAAAAAGTTGGCTTAAAGCTCAACATTCAGAAAATGAAGATTATGGCATCTGGTCCCATCACTTCATGGCAAATAGATGGGGAAACAGTGGCTAACTTTATTTTTCTCAGCTCCAGAATCACTGCAGATGGTGATTGCAGCCATGAAATTAAAAGACGCTTACTCTTTGGAAGGAAAGTTATGACAAACCTTGACAGCATATTAAAAAGCAGAGATATTACTTTGCCAACAAAGGTCTGTCTAGTCAAGGCTATGGTTTTTCCAGTGGCCATGTATGGATGTGGGAGTTGGACTATAAAGAAAGCTGAGCCCCAAAGAATAGATGGTTTGAACTGTGGTGTTGGAGAAAACTCTTGAGAGTCCCTTGGACTGCAAGGAGATCCAACCAGATCATCCTAAAGGAGATCAGTCCTGGGTGTTCATTGGAAGGACTGATGTTGAAGCTGAAACTCCAATACTTTGGACACCTGATGTAAAGAGCTGACTCATTTGAAAGGACCTTGATGCTGGAAAGGATTGAGGGCAGGAGGAGAAGGGGATGACATAGGATGAGATGGCTGGATGGCATCACTGACTGAATGGACATGGGTTTGGGTTGACTCCGGGAAGTCTAGAAGCCAGGCCATCAGCTAACAGCTTTTAAAAATATGAGGATATAATATATGCAGTCCTTAAAGGCTGCAAGCATAAGACCCACTGGTTACCAGAGCCAGGCAATCTGAAAGTATATCTTAGAGAGCAATCACAAAAATCAGGGCTTCAGATGAGTGTATAACTTCTTTGTAGAAGATAACGGTGAATTGGAACAAGGCCAAAGAGAGCATCAAAATGACATCCACAGTCTGTATTCTTTGAGAGCTGCTCCATATATGCTGCTACATGTGTGTCAAACCTGAAGCCTGTTTGTCGATCCAAAGGTCCAAGAGAAGTAAAGTAGCCTCTTCCATAGACTGGAAATGTTTTTCAGGCAGCTATTTGTGCAGTGGTCTATGTGTGTTAACCTGCCCAGAATCATCTCTCTAATTGCCACAGTCCATCATCTAAGTACCCCAGCCCCTTGTATCAGAACAAGGTGATCAGGTAGACGTGAGTTCCATTTGTAAAATCTCAGGTGTTAAACACAAAAAACCAGGGCACCAGATACATGTATAAGTTCCTACCAGTAGACTCTGGTGCTCTGTAACACTTCAGAGAGTGAGGGTGAATATAGTGCCCACTCTCTGAAATCATTGAGAAAGGAATGCTCAATCCCTAGATATTTGTTTAAAGAGAACCCTGCCCTTCCGGTCACAATTGTAATGACTGACTAATAGGTCTCTTTCACAGAAAGGTTGAACTCTTGGATCTGTTGCTTCTTCCTATTCCCTGGAAGTGGTAGCTGATTTAGAACTCTTTCTTCATTGGTTAAGGTGTTGCAAGATCTGCAATTTTAAGTCCCACTGGCCTCTAAAGTCAAGTGAAACAAAGGTGTCCCCCTGGCAGCAGTCACAAAAATCAGGGCACCAGGTGGATAGGAGCTCCATTCTGATGACACTGATTATTATAGTTCCATGTGATCAGGAATGCAAACTCCCCTGACCTCTAGAGCCAGGTGATCAAGAATTATATTGTCAGCAACAGCTGCAAAAATTAGGACATCAGGCACATGTAGGCCCCCTTCTAGGAGATATTGGTGCTCCAGAGCATGGCACAGGAAAAGTAAAAAATGGTGCCCACTACTCTTTGTCCCCAGAGTGTTCCATCAGGCTCCTAGATGTGCATGTGTTAAATTAGATGCCTGCGTCTTAGGCCATGGTTTTAATGTAAGCACATGATCCTTATTTGCTTTAAGTTTTAGTTGCCTTAACCTACCTGAGCTGAGCCCTGGGTGGAAGAGTTCAAGTTGTGCAGGCCCTTTTAGAACTTTCTGCTAGATTGATGCTGTTTTATGGGTCTCAAGAGCGATCCTTGTTGATTTTCAAAAGTAGATTTTTTTTGAATGGGGCTCATCTCTCAAGTGTGTATCTTAAAATTTGGCATGCCTGATGTGGAGTTTGAGCCCTACACTCCTCAGGGAGAAGCTCTGGTTTTGAGTTCCATCCAAGTTGTAGTTCACTGCAGTGTAGATTGGTTTTATCTTGTGCCACATTTGATGATATTTTGTGCCAGCCTGTCTTGCTGGTTTGATGTGATTTTCTTGTTGTTTGCCGGATATATAATCATCATTCTGCCAACCTTTAGGTTTTTTTTTTTAAGAGGAAGTCTTTGCATATGTAACTGTTTACTGTTTCCATGGGAGAAGGTGAGTTTAGGATCTTCCTATGTTGCCACCTTAAACTAGAACCTATACCTCCCTTCTTCATGTATGAATATATCTTACAAATCTTTTTATATCAGTCATAAATAACTTTGTTTTTTATATCCATGGCTTCCGTTGACTTTCACAGCCATTTAATAGTAGTGGTTTCCATGGATCTTTTGCCAGTCTGCCTACATATAGGCCATGGATCTGCTGCTGGAAAAGCCCTTTACAAGTTGCTAAATCTCTTTAAGTGTCTCAAGTTTCTCATCTGTAAAGGGGAGAAAAATTGTATTCTGAATAAGGTTGTTGTGAAGTTTAAGCACTTTTTAGTACAATGCCTAGTTGGTAGTGAGCAGCCAAATGCTGCCGGCCATCATTGTCATTATCATCACCATTTTTACTTAATCAGATTCTTATTTATGGGGAAATGGGGTGTTTACCTTTTTTATTGTTGCAAACTATGATTCAGGGCATAACATTGTGTATTCATTATTTTGCACACATGTGATTTTATGAATACTTCGCAACAAGTACAGTATCAAGGCAAAAAGGAATATAAATTTGTAATTTTTATAGACATTTGCCAAATCACGGCCCACAGGGATTGTATCAATTTCTGCTGTCATCAGTGTTTGACATAGTTTAAATGATCAAGAATTTGCAGGTAGATTTCTGATGTTACTTCTGTTTCTAAAATTATTCATAATTTAAAATGACAATTTTTAAAGTTCTTCCTTTTTCTTTATTAAAACTACAATCCTGTCTGGAGAGCCTGCTGAAACAACCTTTCATAAAATATGTATATTGGTGGCTTACTCTTTTAAGAGTCTCATAGGTAACTTGTTAGTATTTAAGGGCTTGAAAGATGATCTTTACTCTTTTTTATTCTGTATTTTCGTATAGTTTTGTTTCCATAAATCTGAATTATTTCAGATTTATTTACCTTTACTCTCCATAATCTTAGGATAATCTATTAGAAATATTCATATTTAAGAATGAAGAATCCGAAAATGAACTGAGGTTAGCTTTTTAATGAGTTCTGAAAATTAGTCTTGAATTAGGGCAATATTCTTCATTATTATTATCAAAGAAAACTTAATAGGACAGAGGAACTTAAGATGTCAGAAAGTTTTTAAGGCTCATGGAGAAATAAAAGGATCAGTAAATAGTGGTCCCTGCTATACTCTTTTCTATTGGGTGAGCTAGATGGGGGCCGTTTCCAGGCTAGAAGATTTAAAAATGGACAAAGAAGAATGCTTGAATGGAGCTTTAGAAAATACCTGTGTTTACTCATGTTAAATGCCTAAAAGTAAGTGAAAGAAATCAAAACAAATCAACAGAAAATATAGTACAAATATATAATGGTATGCTATGCTAAGTCACTGCAGTCGTGCCCGACTCTGTGCAACCCCATAGACAGCAGCCCACCAGGCTCCCCTGTCCCTGGGATTCTCTAGGCAAGAACACTGGAGTGGGTTGCCATTTCCTTCTCCAATGCATGAAAGTGAAAAGTGAAAGTGAAGTCGCTCAGTCGTGTCTGACTCTTAGCGACCCCATGGATTGCAGCCTAACAGGATCCTCCGTCCATGGGATTTTCCAAGCAAGAGTACTGGAGTGGGGTGCCATTGCCTTCTCCGATATAATGCTATAGGAACCAATGAAATAAACAAATGTTTTAAATAGAATAGATAGATTATTACTAAGATTGTTTGATGTAGCAGTTCAAAGATGACTGGTGTGAGGAAGCAGTTTCGGTAGAATTGTGGGACTCAGTTGGAGAAGAATGAACAGGAGAAAAATAAGTAAATAAGGCAATCTTTGGCACAGTCATTATGGCAGCAAAAGGAATTTTTTTCTTAAAAAGTATCAATGCAAAGCTTCTGCTCATTTTAAAAAGTATGACTTTTAAACATCTGATTTTATTTTGTTAGTAATTGTTTTTTTATATATTATAGTCATCTTTAAATATTTTTATATTGCTTTTAATACTGGTTGCTGTTTTGTTGCCTTTCCCTTCACCACATTAAATTGATGCCATGAAATAGTCCTCCCTTTATGAACTAACATAGCTATTTTATTGAAAGTATATTTAAAAATTCCACTCTATGTGAAAACTGCCTTGTCAGTTATGGAAATTGAGTAGTTGAGCATTATTTACATTGGAAATATTTTAACAGTGATATGTGCAACTCATTGCTGAAGAAGTAGGGTTAGCTTTGTCCTTTTTCTTGAATTTTTAAAGAATCAACTTTACCAAGGTCTAATTTCCATGCATTAAAAGCCACCAGAGTATATAGATAGATAGCTTTTGACAAATACATACAGCCATAATGATGACACTCTATTCAAGATCTAAAATATTTCCATCCCCCTAAGAACAGTTCTTCTCATGTTTAATAATTTTAACATCTAATTTTATTTCTTTTGCTTTATAAGTACAGATGAATGTAATTTTACTTATCAAATGTTGTTGTTGTTCAGTCGCTAAGTCATATCCGACTCTTTGTGACTCCATGAACTGTAGTACACCAGACTTCTCTGTTCTTCACTACCTCCCTGAGTTTGCTCAGATTCAGGTCCATTGAGTTGGTGATGCCATCCAGCCATCTCACATCCTCTGTTGCTCCCTTCTCTTCCTGCTCTCAATCTTTCCCAGCATCAGGGTCTTTTCCAGTGAGTGATCTCTTTGCATCAGGTGGTCAAAATATTAAAGCTTTAGCTTCAGCATCAGTCCTTCCACTTATCAAGAGTACCATGAAGTAACTCCTGAAATGACTTCCTTTTTATCTATGGAAATCTGTTTCAGATTGATGCAATATTTTATGACCCATACAAGGTTAAATATAAACAATTTTATTTAATTGAGTGATTTTTAAGAATATCTAACAGAAAGTTATTTTTATTTGAGCTCACTTATCAGTTAAGGACATTTCTTGTTTATTTAATTTTTAAAAATCCTCTGAAAATATAGACTGTTCTATAGTACATAAACAGCCTATTTTCAACACTGTTGAATACTCTGTGCATTACTGTTTTTCTCATAAAATTTTAAATCACAGTAAAAATTTTATCTTTTTTTTTTTTTTTTTTGAAATTGCATATTTCCACGGAGAAGGCGATGGCACCCCACTCCAGTACTCTTGGCCTGGAAAATCCCATGGATGGAGGAGCCCTGAAGGCTGCAGTCCCTGGGGTCGCTCAGAGTCAGACACGACTGAGCGACTTCACTTTCACTTTCACTTTTCACCTTCATGCATTGGAGAAGGAAATGGCAACCCACTCCAGTATTCTTGCCTGGAGAATCCCAGGGACGGGGAGCCTGGTGGGCTGCCGTCTATGGGGTCACACAGAGTCGGACACGACTGAAGCAACTTAACATGCATATTTCCAAAAACTTTTGGAAGTTTTTAAGAACTTTTAAGGGGAAGAACTATTTAAAAGCATTTTTGTTTTCATTCTCCTTCCAACCTATCATTTCTACAGTTGAATATTTGGAATACCTATTGAAAATTAATGAGAGCTATGTATCAATAAATAAAATGTGCTGTAAAATGGTTCTGATTTAAAGATAGGGCAAACATAATTTTTCTCATTTTAAGATTAGTAAAAATTAAGTTAAATAAGAGCTAAATATGCCACTGTAGTTTTTTTAGGACTCTGATTCTATATCATACTTTGACTTTAATGACTATTCATTGCTCCATGCTCTTTCATGCAGTATGACTCAGAGACTCTTCCTGCCTCCATTCCTAATTGTGACTTCAGATAGAGCTGATATTAATCACTTGCAAGGAGCCTGTCAGAAGTTATAAATTAATTATTTTCCTACTGTTTATTGAGTATTATTCTTGTGATTTTTAACTTGAATATTTTATAGTTATGCAGTTGAAACTAAACCTCATTTAATTATTGAGCTTCCCAGGTGGCTCAGTCGTAAAGAATCCACCTGCCAATGCAGGAGACTAGGTTTGATCCCTGGGTCAGGAAGATCTCCTGGATCAGAAAATGGCAACCGACCCCAGTATTCTTGCCTGAGAAATCCTATGGACAGAGAAGCCTGGTGGGCTACAGTCCATGGGGTCACAAGAGTCAGACACAGCTTAGCGTCCAACACATTTATCCAACTAAAACAGAACCTCCTTTAATTATTATGTCAGAATTCTTTGTATTTAAGTTGATTTTGAACCTTGTTTCAGTTTTCTTTAAATTCTGTTATTTTTAACATAGATTTTCAGTGTAAACCACTCATTCTTATAAGAGTGATAATACTTACATAGCCATATTTGAGATAAAAAAGTAAAGTAAGGTAGAAGTATGAAGGAATGAGATGAAAAGGGGGTTACAGCTTTTTCCTTTGTTTGATCCTTATGTAGAGGTTCCTGGCATCTTCAAAGAAAACAGATTCGACTGAAAATATTGTTAAGGAACAGTTAGTTTTAAATAAAAGGAGAATATTCTGATGATTAAAAAAAAAACCAAAAACAGAAGGTGCCTTGAAGGGAGATAACATTCTCTATACTTGGGTGTTTTTTGGACTAAGGTAGCCAGCCACCTGGAATCTTCTTGACCCAGGGATCGAACCCAGGTCTCCTGCTTTGCGGGCCAACTCTTCATCATCTGCCACCAGGGAAGCCTCATATATCTGGTTATCATAAGCCATCTTTAGGGCCCTCTGTACTACATAAATTCATGTTTTATTTCTTTGTCTTTTCCTTCTTCAATACTTCTTTCAACATTTTTCATTAGACTTACCTAATGCATAGGTTATTCAGGTGTTTTTTTTTTAAACGTTTAAAGAATTTTAAATTTCTTAAACAAGGGATTCCTTTAAAATAGAAGTTTGCGGAAGAAAGAAAAACCCAATCACTTTCATATAAAACTTTTCAAATAGTCAAGTTAAATTTAACTTTTAGCATGGAGAGGAAAAATTAACTATAGAATCTGTTGTTCCACAGGTACTGTGAGAATAGAGATGTTTCGAAATATGCAGAATGCAGAAATCATCAGAAAAATGACTGAAGAATTTGATGAGGTATAGCATTTCGCTGTTTATACAAATTGCCTGCTTGTACTTGTAAATGGTGAATATGTTGATTATTTTAAGTTTTGTTTTGACTTTGTACTTCGTATAAGAGAAGTTATAGTATTTTCTCATTTATGTGATAATCCATGCTGTTATTTCCGAAATGAATCATCTTTGGAAATTTTATTACATTGCATGGAGATAGTAGCACTGAGTAATGACTTATGGCTGATAATGATTGGAAAATTAATGGTATGAGGTATGAGTTGATTCTTTACATTCATTCTTGAAGACCATCTAAAATCCTGAATTTATAAATGCACCTCCAACAGTTTCATATTCTGTGGAATGCTAGTCCTCTTAAATGTTTTAAAGAAAAAAGGGTTTGGAGGTCAAGGAAGTGTCAGAAGGCTGGCTATTATACCTACCTAAGATACCTGACCTAAGATTGTCAAAACACATTTTTTTATTTAAGGTTATTAGAAATCCTAACAGTGAAAAATTTCCTAAATTTAATCCGGAATTCTTACTTTATATGGATCCCTGCCACTGACATGTGTCCCTCTGCCCTCCCCCGCCCCCTTTCCATTTTCTGTGTGTGTGTATAGTTCTTCTATTTGGAACACTCTACTTGAGATAATCTGATTTCTATTCAGAATACGAGTTTTCTTTGCTAGTCTTCATGAGTTAATCATGCATGATTTTCCATTTTAAGACTTAAATATTCTCTCAAATAGTTTTACACTAGTCATAAATGTTTATTTTTGAGACACTTTAACAGTTTTATTTCTTTATTTATAGTGAACTCAATTCATGTCATGCTTTAGGCCAGCATCAGTTCCTGTTTTAACATTCTGCCTTTGGTATTATTTTCTATTTTCTGATAGGTGTTCCTTTGTTTTGACCTTCAACACTAACCACAAGGATTGGTTTTCTTATAAGTCCAATCTTTTAGTAACATGGGTTTAGGTTTTTTATTAATAGTAGCAGTAGTATTTATTTTTAATTGAAAAAACTGCTACAAATACATACTAAAGTAAATATTCAAGCATAGGCTGCTCAATGTCTTTTTCTAATCAGGTGTTCACCTTTAGCAGCAGTATCAAAATGTTTTAATGTGCATCTTTCTACATAAACATTCTGTCATTGGCTTTCAGACTATGTAGTCACAATTTATGGGACATAGGGAAGACCTTGAATTGTAACCTATGGACATAATATTTCAGAATCACTTACCTTAATTTCTGTAATCTCAAAAAGCTCTGACAGTTCGTAATCCAGACTCTGAGGTTTGGCTCTAAGGCCACTTGGCCTCAACTAACATAGGCTATTTACAGTCAATTTTTATTTCTCACAGTTTGGGGGGGGGAATATATATATATATATATATTTATATATATATATATATATATATGCATTGCTGTTAAATATTAATGTTCTTAACTACAGAGTGCTACACCAGGTTTTATTGGGGTATGATGAAATATAAGGTTATTCACCAAGTTCACTTTTAAAATTCAAAAACCCTAGATTCTGAAACATTTCTGTGGCGCTACTGTTCAGTAAAATGTATTTTGTTGTTGTTGTTAATATATGAGTTTATACGTTAGAAATAGAAGTTAAAGCCAGGTGACATACAGTTAAGGTGCAAGTAGTAGGTTTACTCACCAGCTGCTATTCTACCATGTGTGGCCTGCAATACAGGTGATTCAGATTGTAGATTTAAAAGTGGTATATGTCTTGGACCTTCCCAGGACTAACACATGATGGAATGATTATTAAGTATTTTAAGACAGTAGTTCCCAAACTAAATTTGAGCTGCAAATTAATGTCTCACTGGGATACTGATGCCTGGCTCCCTTACACATGCCCTAGACATTTGATTAATTTGTAAGGCATGTGACCTTGGCATAGGGATTTTTTTTTAAAAAGCTCACCAGGTGATTGTAACATAGAACAACTATTGAGAACTATTATTCTAAGGTAAGTAAAAAGAGGAATCCAAAATTTAAGTTATAAGAACACTTCATATATGAAAACAGGCTGAGGGGAAAACAAAAATGAATACAGTGTAACAAATGAAATTATTCAGAATTCATGTTTCATATTCTTAAACATTTTGTCTGAATATTTGAGATTATTGACCTAATCAAAGACTTTTAAAAATCAGAGTTCTATTTGAATATAATTCTGTTCTAATATTATTTTTATTGTTATTAGAATAATCTAAAGCAGAAATAGATATCTCCTAGGGCTACATAAAAGTAAATAAATATAATTGTGATGATTAGAAATTTTAATAAATATTTTGTTTCAATTTTAAATATCTATATAATTTAATTAGGTGGCTTAAAACAGTGTCATTAAAAAAATAGGATGCTTACTAATTTGCTTGAGATTTTCTTGTATAAACAATTTGAAAAATAAAAATTTGAACTCAGAATAATGAATAAATAAACACATAAGCAAACAAATAACACAAAATTTCCAGAGAGATTAGTGAACAAGATGTGCCAGACCTATTTGACAATGATGATTATCTGCAAGTATGACAAGATTCAATGAAGCAAGAACAAGTGGAAATTCTGTTTGAAAGGTGGTATTGTGTTTTGGAGGGACAGACTGTATTTACAAAAGCCATTGATGATGCAGAGTGGTAAGACTTATGAGCTCAGTACATAATAAGCATAAGTGGGAGTGAATCACACATTGTTCACTGTAATGAACTCAATGAAATTATAATTCAGATGCAGACAACAAAAATTTTTAACTTCAATTCTTTAGAAAGATATTAATCTTTTACTACTGTGTATATACTTGAGAATGCATTTAAATCCTTGCATATTATTAAATACACAGGTTTTTTTTTTTTTTTCTTAAATACTTAATTCCTTGGGAGTAGAAGGAGGTTAGTTTTTAAATTATGATTTGTGATAAAATTCTGAAATATCTGATGAAAGGAGTCATTAGATCCCAAGATCCTAGAAAAATGCCTAGTTAACAGGGAAAAGCCACTAACTTCTGTTGAATGAATGACTGAATATGTTGTATTATAGCGAAGTGAAGTAAAGGTGAAATGAGGTAGAAATCATTTCGATTGAAACTGTTTGAATTGAAAAAGGTGGTCAAAAGTATGTTATTGCCTGAAAAAATAGTATGCTGTAACTTCTATTCCTTATTACAAACTAGTCATACCCAGTTATTACATGACCTTTTTTTGAAAGCCCTACAAATCTCTACTTGGCCAAAAGTCTTTTGTAATTCTAATAACAACCTAATTAGAAATATGTTAATTCCCAAAGCAGTCTATAACTCTTCAAGGTCAGTAGATATACTTGGTTCCTGGTGGACAACCAAGTTGTCATTAGATAAAGGAAAATGTAATTGTATTTCTTCCTGAGATTATTAGAATCAGATCTCCATATATAAATTCTTAGATATGGTTTCTCAAAGGTCAGTTTGTATAGTTTTCAAATATTTAAGTAAGACATCTATGTTGGGGAATCTTTGCAACACAACATGTTTCACAGTCAGCTGACCCTTGGACGATGTGGGTATTGGTTACTGTAATGCTGCTGTAGCTGAAAATTGTCAGTATAAGTTTTGACACTCCCAAAAGTTAACTACTGATACCTTACTGTTGACTGGAAACTTTACCAATAATATTGACAGTCAATTAACATGTATTTTGTGTTTTATGTGTAGTATATGCTATATTCTTATACTAAAGTAATCTAGAGAAAATAAAATGTTATTAAAATCATTAAAAGGGGAAAGTAAATTTACAGTATTGTGTACTACGTTTATCATTACGGAAAGTTTATGTCATCAGTTTACAAGGTGAATCATCCGTTAGTACTTGTATCAGTATTGTCTTATATGATACAAAACACCATAGTAGATGTTACATATATAACTAACACTAGACATCAAAAATGAAAAGATACTGTGAATAATTCATATTGATTTATAATTATGATGATTTATGGGTGATGATGAAGAAGGCAATAATATAATTGCTTTGTATTAGCCTAGTGTAACTGATAAAATTGTTTCACAGTAGCCTTGCCTTTACACTAATGAATGAATTGTTATAAAATTTTTATAGCATATAGTATTACTGTCATATTTATACTATTGGAAACATTTTTGTAAATCACGCTGATACATAGTTTCAGCTCATATATAGCTGATACAAGATATGTTGATACATAGTTTCTCCAGCTATATGAGAGAGAGTGAGTCGTACTATATACATTACTATACAGTAATGTAACTCTTTGAAAGCAAAGTTATAGAACACTGTGTGAAAAATATCACTCACCTTGTGCTTGTCTTGCGCACAAAACATAATTGAACACTTAAGCAATGATGATGGCACAAGAACTTACACAGTTCTTGCCATAAAAAGATAAAGATAGTGCTAAGGTGTGTCTGACTCTTGCGATCCCATGAAGTGTAGCCTGCCAGGCTCCTCTGTCCATGGGATTCTCCAGGCAAGAATACTGGAGTGGGTTGCGATTTCCTTCTCCAGGGGAACTTCCTGATCCAGGAATTGAACCCAGGTCTCCCGCATTGCAGGCAGATGCTTTACCTACTGAGCTATATGGGATATTTTCCATTGGAGACACACACATATACAACAGATACATTTATTAAGTGTATGACATGGTGATTATTTGCTGTTCCTTAAGTGGAAGTGAATCATCATAAAAGTCTTTTTCCTCATTATCTTTACATTGAGTACGCTGAGAAAGAGGAGAGTTTGGTCTTGCTGTTTCAGAGATGGCAGATGTGGAGGAGGTGGAACAGTAGGCAGGAAAACAGGCATATTCAGTGTAATTTTATGCAAATACATCATAATTTCTGTCTGAATTTTGCTTTTTCATCTGTATAAAAATGCTTCTATATAATACCAAACCTTCTTCCACCATTTGCTTTAGTTTCAGTGCTCTATATTAAAAGGGTCCTTGTTGTTAAAGAAGTTAAAAGTAGTATTTG
Organism: Bubalus bubalis; assembly: GCF_019923935.1. NCBI lineage: Eukaryota > Metazoa > Chordata > Mammalia > Artiodactyla > Bovidae > Bubalus > Bubalus bubalis. The sequence goes on from NC_059157.1 coordinate 177,646,875, forward strand.
AGTAAGATTGTCTAATGTTATTTGTTTTCTGGAATTGTTTATTCTATGTGTTCTTCCTCATTGTACAGTACTGGTTTGGAAGCACTCATCTCTGTCAAGTCATCTTCTCATAATTCCTTTGGTGTAGTGTCTATTAGCTCTTGATTTCTCCAAGATTCGTATCTTAAAAACGCTTCACCACACCCCACCTTTTATGCCATATTCATAGTCTCTTTCATGATTCCTTTGATGGGCTCTCTCCTAAGTCCTCTGAAGTGATGGAAAACATCTGGGCAAAATTTATCTCCAGTGGGAATTTATTATTTCAGGTCTGATAGCTTTCATGACTTTTTCTGTAGCAACAATGGCAACTTCAGTGGTGAAGTTCTTTCAGACTTTCATGATGTTCTATCTTCCATAGTACAGAGACAATCCTTTCCATCGATTACTGTGTATCATGAGGCCCTTATGTAAACATTTTATTCAATCATCAGGCACAGTAAAGGACAGAAACGGTTAAGGACCTAACAGGAGCAGAAGACATTAAGAAGAGGTGGCAAGAATGCACAGAAGAACTATACAAAAAAGTTCTTAATGATACAGATAATCGCAATGATGTGGTCACTCACTTGGAACCAGACATATTGGAGTGTGAGGTCAAGTGGGAAATAATTACTTAGGAAATAATTATATGCACAAAGTTAGCTGAGGTGACAGAATTCCTCCTGAGCTATTTAAAAATCCTGAGAGCTACACTCAGTATGTCAGCAAAGTTTGAAAACTCAGCTGTAAGGACTGGAAAAGGTCAGTTTTCATTCCAGTCCCAAAGAAAGGCAATGCCAAACAGTGTTCAAACTACCATACATTTGTGCTCATTCCACATGCTAGTAAGGTAATGCTCAAAATCCTTCAACCTAGGCTTCAGCAGTATGTGAACTTCCAAATGTACAAGCTGGGTTTTGAAGTGGCAGAGGAACCAGGGATCAGATTGCCAACATCCATTGGATCATAGAGAAAGCAAAGGAATTCCAGAAAAACTTGTTTCATTGACTACATGAAAACCTTAGACTGTGTGGATCATAACAAATTATGGAAATTTCTTCAAGAGAGGGGAGTACTAGACCACCTTACCTGCCTCCTGAGAAACCTATATTCAAGTCAAGAAGCAACAGTTAGAACCAGACGTGGAACAACTGACTGGTTCAAAATTGGGAAAGGAGTACAACAGCACTATATATTGTCACCCTACTCATTTAACTTATGTGCAGAGTGTGTGTTTGCATGCTGAGTCAGTCACTTCAGTGGTGTCTGACTCTGTGCAGCCCTGTCACTTTAATCCACCAGGCTTATCTGTCCATGGGATTCTCCAGGCAGTACTGGAATAGGTTGCCATTTTCTACTCCAGCGCATCTTCCCAACCCAGGGATCAAACCTGAGTCTCTTACATCTACCTGCATTGGCAGGCAAGTTCTTTACCACTAGTGCCACCTGGGAAGCCCCTATATGCAGAAAACATTATGTGAAATGCCAGGCTGGATGAATCACAAATTGGAATCAAGGTTGCTGGGAGAAATATCAATTTCAACCTCAAATATGCAGATGATGCCTCTCCAATGACAGTAGTTGGAAAGGAACTATAGAACTTGATATGGGTCAAAAAGGAAGTGAAAAAGCTGGCTTGAAACTCAACATTGAAAGACTAAGAAGACCATGGCATCCAGTCTCATCACTTTATGGCCAATAGAAGGGGAAAAAGTGGAAATAGTGACAGATTTTATTTTCTTGGGATCCAAATCACTGGACAGTGACTGCAGCCATGAAATTAAAAGACCCTCCTCCTTGGAAGGAAAGCTTATGACAAATCTCGACCGCATATTATAAAGCTGAGACATCACTTTGCCAACAAAGGTACATACAGTCAAAGCTATGGTTTTCCCAGTAGTCATGTATGGATGTGAGAGTTGGACCGTAAAGAAGGCTGAACATCAAAGAATTGATGCTTTTGAATTGTGCTTTTGGAGAAGATTCTTGAGAGTCCCTCGGACTGCAGAGAGTCAATCCTAAAGGAAATAAACCCTGAATATTCATTGGAAATACTGATGCTGAAGCTTCAATACTCATCTGATGTGAAGAGCCAACTCGCTGGAAAAGACCCTGGTGCTCAGAAAGATTGAGGGCAAAAGGAGAAGAGGGTGGCAGAGGATGAGATAGTTAGATAGCGTCACAGAATCAATGGAAATTAATTTCAGCAGACTCCAGGTGATAGTGAAAGATAGGTGAGCCTGGCATGCTGTAGACAATGGGGCTGCAAAGAGTTGCACACGACTTAGGAACTGAACAACAACTGTGACTTCCTCATCTAAAGACCAAATTAGAGATGTTTTATTTCAGAACAGTTTGATTACTTTGACACCTTCAGTGTTGAATTCATGGAGTTCTGGGTAATCAGGGGCATTGTTCATTATGAAAAGAATTTTAAAGTCAGTCTCTTACTGGCAAGGTACTTCCTAACTTCAGTGACAAAGCATAAATGGAATCAGTCCAGAAAAAGGGTTCTCATTGTCCATGCATTCTTATTGTACAACCAAAAGTCTGGTAGCCAGTGTTTATCTTTTCCACTTCAAGGCTGAGGAGTTTGTAGTTTTTTAGTTAAGAGGAGTCTTGATCATAAACCTGACTTCTGTGTGTACAAAAAGTAGAGTTAACCTATGCCTTCATGCCTTTTGGCTTGGTGCTCACTTCTCTTCCTTACTAATGATATTCTTTATGATAATTTTTTTCCTGAAAAAATTTTTTTTCACAAAAGGGCACTTTCATCTGCATTAAGAACTTGTTCAGGCAGACTTACATACCGCTGAGCATGTGCAGTTGTAAATAAACTTTGTCCCTTCTCCACTTAGTCTGTTGGCTGTCAGTTAATCTTCAGGCCCTCTCTACCGGATCCAAGCTAGAAGGAAAAGAAGTTTTTCCTTTCAGAAGTTTTGTTGACTAGGACAGGATGGTTGGAACTTTCTGCTCAGTCCAGAGACAGTAGCTGCAGCTGAGATCACTAGTCCAGCAAAGATGAGCTACTCTCCTGCCATTGAGATATGTAGGAACACACCCAGCCGTGAACAGCGAGGTATCTGTTATGCTGGAGAGCAGTTTCTAGCACTGTTGATGCTAAGCAAGGGTCTGTGGCTCTTGCTAGTTCCTGCAGGTGCCCCATCCTTAGCTGGCCAGGAAAGAAAACAACATGGCAGAGTAGAAGAACTTAAGCTCACTTCCTCCCATAAGAATATCAAAATCACAACTAACTTCTGTACAGCCATAAATAAAAAAGACTGAAACCTTCCAAAAAGGTACTCTACATCCAAAGACAAGAAATCACGAGGTGATAGGTGGAGCACATTTGTGATATAATCAAATCCCATACATCTGGAGTGACCCAGAAACTGGAAAATAATTCCATCACAGAAATTTTCCTATGGGAGTGAGAGCTCTGAGCCTCACATTAAGCTCCCTAGCCTGTAGGTCTGGCATCAGGAGGAAGAGCCTCCAGAGCATTTATTTGGCTTCTAACTCTAGCAACTTTTGATCACAGGAGCTCTATAGGACTGGGGAAAACAGAGACTCCAGACTTGGATGATGCATGTGAGGTTGTGTGAGCACCAGGACTCAGAGGGAAAGCAGTGACTTCATAGGAGCCTGGGCTGGAACTAATCCTGCTCTTGGAGGGCTTCCTGGGAGGGAGAATGGGGCTGTGGTTCTCTATTGGGTCATAAAAGTTGGCAGTGAACATATCCATAAGAAATTATCTGAAGGTTGACATCTTGCTTGGGACATTAGCACAAAGACCTGGCACCACCCAACAGCCTGTAGGTTCCAGTCCTGGAATACCTCAGACCAAGTAAGCAACAGGACTGGAACACAGTCCCACCCATCAATAAAGAGGCTGCCTAAAGACTTCCTGATCCCAGAGCCACCTCTTGGCACACATTTTGACAAAGCCCTGCGCACCAAAGAGCCAAGATCCAATTTTATGCACCATTCCCTCCCACCAGGAAGGTTCCACAAGCCTCTAGACCAGCCTCACTCACTAGGGAGCAGACAACTGAAGCAAAAAACATACAGTCTTACACCCTGTGGAGCTGAGTCCACAAACAGGTCAGAACTTAAAATGGGACCGGCTGGTACCTGACCATTGCATTATGAGAGGGAATTGTACTGCTAGAACGCCTAGGACATACTCAACAGAAAGTTTCTTTTTCAAAGTCAAGAATAATAACTTTACACATATATAAAATAAAAATAGAACTTTAGACAAAATGAAATGACAGAAAAACATGTTCCAGATAAAGGAACAAAATTAAGTCCCAAAACAACTAAATGATGTGGAGATAGGTAACTATATGAGAAAGAGTGCAGAGTAATGATGCAAACATTTAGGAAGAGATGCAAACATGAATGATGCAAACATTTAGGAAGAGAGTGGATACACAGAGCAATAAGTTAAAATAAGTTTTTAACAAGGATTAGAAAAATTAGAATGCAGTATCTGAGGACTTCCTGGTGGTCCACTGGTGAAGAATCCTCCTGCCAGTGAATGGTACATGGGTTTGATCCCTGATCCAGGAAGATCCCACTTGAAGTAGGACAACTCAGCCTGTTTCACAGCTACCAAGCCAGCGTGCTGCAGCTACTGAAGCCCATGCATCCTAGAGACCATGCTTTGCAATGAGAGAAGCTACCACTGCAATGAGAAGCCTGCACACTGAAACCAGAAAGTAGCCCCTACTTGCCATAACTAGAGAAAGCCTGTACATAGCATTGAAGACCCAGTACAGCCAAAAATCAAACAAAGAAAAAATTTAGAAAGAGGATACAAAAACTGAAATGAAACATACAGGAAGGAACCATTAAATAAATAAAGCAGAAGACCAAATAAGTGTACTGGTAGACAGAGTAGTGCATATCACCATTGTGGTTTAGAATAAAGGAAAAAGAATGGAAAGAAACAGTAGTATTTTTTTTCCTTTTTTTGTTGAAGGATAATTGCTTTATAGAATTTCCTTGTTTTCTGTCAAACTTCAAAATAAATCAGCCATAGGTATACATATATCCCCTCTTTTGAACCTCCCTCCCATCTCCCTCCCTATCCCATCCCTCTAGGTTGATACAGAGCCCCTGTTTGAGTTTCCTGAGCCATACAGAAAATTCCTATTGGCTATCTGTTTTACATATTTTAATGTAAGTTTCCATGTTACTCTTTCCATACATCTCACCCTCTCCTCCCCTCTCCCCATGTCCATAAATAAATTCTCTATGTCTGTTTCTCCATTGCTGCCCTAGATTCCATATATGTGCGTTAGACTATGATATTTATCTTTCTGACTTACTTCACTCTGTATAATAGGCTCTAGGTCCATCCACCTCATCAGAACTAACTCAAATGTGTTCCTTTTTATGGCTAAGTAATATTCCATAGTGTATAAGTACCACAAGTTCTTTATCCATTCATCTCTTGATGGACATGTACGTTGCTTCCATGTTCTAGCTATTTTTTAAGTATATTCATTCATTCATTGCTGCAATGAACTGTGGGATACATGTGCCTTTTCAATTTTGGTTTCCTCAGGGTAGATGCCCAGGAGTGGGATTGCTGGGTCATATGGTGGTTTTATTCCTAGTTTCTTAAGGAATCTCCATACCGTCTTCCATATTGGCTGTATCAATTTACATTCCCAGCAACAGGGCAAGACTGTTGCCTTTTCTCCCCACCCTCTCCAGCATTTATTGTTTGTAGACTTTTTGATGATGGCCATTCTGACTGGTGTGAGCTGAAAATCTCATTGTGGTTTTGATTTTCATTTCTCTAATAATGAGTGATGTTGAGCATCTTTTCATATGTTTATTAGCCATCTGTATGTCTTCTTTGGAGAAATGCCTGTTTAGATCTTCCCCCCCACTTTTTGATTGGGTTGTTTATTTTTCTGGCATTGAGTTGTATGAGTTGCTTATATATTTTGGAAATTAATCGTTTGTCAGTTTTTTCATTTGCTATTATTTTCTCCCATTCTGACGGTTGTCTTTCACTTTCCTTTGTAAAAGCTTTTAAGTTTAATCAGGTCCCACTTGTTTACGTTTGTTTTTATTTCCGTTATTATATGAGGTAGTTCATATAGGATCTTGCTTTGATTTATGTCATTCAGTGTTCTGCCTATATTTTCTTCCAAGAGTTTTATAGTTTGTGGTCTTATATTTAGGTCTTTGATCCATTTTGAGTTTATCTTTCTGTATGGTGTTAGAAAGTGTTCTAATTTCATTCTTTTACATGTAACTGTCCAGTTTTCCCAGCACCATTTATTGAAGAGGCTGCCTTTACCCCATTGTATATTTGTTTGTTAAAAATAAGGTACCCATAGGTGCATGGGTTTATTTCAGGGCTTTCTGCCTTGTTCCATTGATCTGTATTTCTGTTTTTGTGCCAGTAGCATACTGTCTTGCTGACTGTAGCTTTGTACTATAATCTGAAGTCAGGAAGGTTGATTCCTCCAGCTCCATTCTTCTTTCTCAAGACTGCCTTGGCTATTTGGGGTCTTTGTGTTTCCATATGAATTGTGAAATTTTTTTGTTCTAATTCTATGAAAAATGCCTTTGGATAATTTGATAGGGACCGCATTGAATCTCTAGATTACCTTTGTAGTATAGTCATTTTCACAATATTTACTCTTCCTACCCCGGAACATGGAATATCTCTCTATCTGTATATGTCATCTTTGATTTCTTTCATCAGTGTCTTATAATTTTCTGTGTGCAGTTCTTTTGTCTCCTTAAGTAAGTTTATTCCTAGATATTTAATTCTTTTTGTTTCAGTGGTGAATGGGATTGATTACATAATTTGTCTTTATTATTTTTTATTGTTAGTATATAGAAATGCAAGTGATTTCTGTGTATTGATTTTGTTTCCTGCAACTTTGCTAAATTCTCTGATGAGCTATAGTAATTTTCTGATACTGTCCTTAGGGTTTTCTATGTACAGTTACATGTCATCTGCATACAGTGAGTGCTTTACTTATTCTTTTCCGATCTGGATTCCTTTTATTTCTTTTTCTTCTCTGACTGCTGTAGCTAGGACTTCCAGAACTATGTTGAATAATAGTAGTGAAAGTGGACACCTTTGACTTGTTCCTATTCTTATGGGGAGTGCTTTCAGTTTTTCAACATCAAGAATAATGTTTGCTGTAGGCTTCTCATATATGGCCTTTACTATGTTGAGGTAGGTTCCTTCTAAGCCCATTTTTTGAAGAGTTTTAATTATAAATGGGTGCTGAATTTTGTTAAAGGTTTTTTAAGCATCTATTGAGATGATCATATGGTTTTTATTTTCAATTTGTTAATAAGGTGTATCACATTGATTGATTTGCATTTATTGAAGAAACCTTATATCCCCAGTATAAACCCGACTTGATCATTGTGTATGAGCTTTTTGATGTGTTGCTGAATTCTGTTTGCTAAACTTTTGTTGAGGATTTTAGCATCTATGTTCATCAGTGATATTGGCCTGTAGTTTGCTTTTTTTGTGTGTTATCTTTGTCTGTTTTTGGTATCAGGGTAATGGTGGCCTCATAGAATGAGATTGGAAGTGTTCCTTCCGCTGCAATTTTTTGAAAGAGTTTTAGAAGGATAGGCATTAGCTCTTCTTTAAATGTTTGATAGAATTCTCCTGTGAAGCCATCTGGTCCTGGGCTTTTGTTTATCGGGAGAATTTTGATGAAAGCTTCAATTTCAGTGTTTGTAGTAGGGTTGTTCATAATTTCTGTTTCTTCCTGGTTCAGTCTTGGAAGATTGAACTTTTCTAAGAATCTGTCCATTTCTTCCATATTATCCATTTTATTGCCATATATTGTTCATAATAGTCTCTTAAAATCCTTTGTATTTCTGCATTGTCTGTTGTAACCTCTCCTTTTTCATTCTAATATTGTTGATTTGATTCTTCTTTTTTTCTTGATGAGTCTGGCTAAAGGTTTGTCAATTCTGTTTACCTTCTCAAAGAACCATCTTTTAGTTTTATTAACTTTTACTTTTGTTTCCTTCATTTCTTTTTATTTCTGCTAGAATCTTTATGATTTCTTTCCTTCTACTAATTTTGGGGTTTTTTTGTTCTTCTTTTTCCAGTTGTTTTAGGAGTAAAATTACGTTGTCCATTAAATGTTTTTCTTGTTTCTTGAGGTAGGATTATATTTCTGTAAACTTCCCTCTTAGAACTGCTTTTGCAGTATCCAATAGGTTTTGAGTTATTGTGTTTTCATTGACATTTGGGAGAAGGCAATGGCAACCCACTCCAGTACTGTTGCCTGGAAAATCCCATGGATAGAGGAGCCTGGTAGGCTGCAGTCCATGGGGTCGCACAGAGTCAGACACGACTGAAGCGACTTAGCAGCAGCAGCAGCATTGATATCTGTTTCTAGAAATTTTTTTATTTCCCTTTTGAATTCTTCAGTTAACCTGTTGGTTATTTAGAAACGTGTTGTTTAGTCTCCATGTGTTTATGTTTCTTACAGTTTTTTTCTTGTAATTGATATCTAGTCTCATAGTGTTGTGGTCAGAGAAGATGCTGGATATGATTTCAATTTTCTTAAATTTACTGACATTAGATTTTTACCCAAGATGTGGTCTATCCTGGAGAATGTTCCATGTGCACTTGAGAAGAAGGTGTATTCTTCTGCATTTGGTTGGAATGTCCTGAAGATATCAGTGAGATCCATCTCATCTAATGTATCATTTTGAGACTTCTATTTCCTTATTAATTTTTGTTTTGATGATCTTTCCATTGGTGTGAGTGGGGTGTTAAATTCTCCTACTATTATTGTGCTATTGTCTGTTTCTCCTTTTATGTCTGTTAGTGTTTGTCTTAGGTATTCAGGTGCTCCTATGTTGGGTGCATAGATATTTACCATTGTTATGTCTTCCTCTTATGTTGATCCCTTGATCACTATGTAGTGTCCTTCCTTATCTCTTGTAATATTCTTTATTTTGCGATCTAATTTGTCTGATATGAAGATTGCTACTCCAGCTTTCTTTTGCTTTCCATTTGCATGGAATGTTTTTTTTCCATCCTCTCACTTTCAGTCTATATGTGTCTTTAGGTATGAAGTGAGTTTTTTGTAGACAGCATATATATGGGTCTTGTTTTTGTATCCATTCAGCCCATCTATGTCTTTTCTTTGGAGCATTTAATCCATTTACTTTTAAAGTAATTATTGATATATATGTTCCTATGCCATTTTTTTAATTGTTTGGGGTTGACTTTGTAGATCTTTATCTTTTGTATTTTGTGGCTATATAAGTCCCTTTAGTATTTGTTATCGGAGAAGGCAGTGGCACCCCACTTCAGTACTCTTCCTGGAAAAACCCATGGACGGAGGAGACTGGTAGGCTGCAGTCCATGGGGTCGTGAAGAGTCGGACATGACTGAGCAACTTCACTTTCACTTTTCACTTTAATGCATTGGAGTAGGAAATGGCAACCCACTCCAGTGTTCTTGCCTGGAGAATCCCAGGGGAGCCTTGTGGGCTGCCGTCTATGGGGTCGCACAGAGTCGGACATGACTGAAGTGACTTAGCAGCAGCAGCAGTAGCAGTATTTGTTATAAAGGTGGCTTGGTGGTACTGAATTGTCTTAACTTTTGCTTGTCTGAAAAGCTTTTTATTTCTCCATCAATTTTGAATGAGATCCTTGCTCGGTACAATAATCTTGGTTATAGATTTTTCCCTTTCAGTACTTTAAATATATCCTGACATTCCCTTCTGGCCTGCAGAATATCTGCTGAAAGATCAGCTGTTAAGCGTATGGGGTTTCCCTTGTATGTTATTGGTCGCTTCTCCTTTGCTTCTCTTAGTATTGTTTCTTTGTGTTTAGTCTTGATTAGTTTGTTTAGTATGTGTCTTGGTGTGTTTCTCCTTTGGTTTATCCTGTATGGGACTCATTGCCTCCTGGACTTGATTGACTATTTCCTTTTCCATGTTGGGGAAATTTTGAACTATAATCCCTTCAGAAATCTTCTCATACTATTTATTTTTCTCTTCTTCTGGGACCTCTGCAGTTCGAATGTTGGTGTGTTTGATATTGTCCTAGAGGTCTCTGAGATGATCCTCAGTTCTCTTTTTTTTTTTTTTTTAACTTTATACTGCTCTTCAGGGGTTATTTCCACCATTTTATCTTCCAACTCACTGGTTTGTTCTTCTGCTTCAGATATTTTGCTGTCACTTCCTTCTGGAGTATTTTTAATTTCAGTAATTGTGTTGTTTGTCTCTGCATGTTTATCCTTTAATTCTTCTAGGGCTTTTTAATTGATTCTTCCAATTTCTCCATTTTGTTTTCAAGGTTTTTTTAAATTATCTTTACTATCATTATTCTGAATTCTTTTTCAGATAATTTGCCTGTTTCCTCTTCATTTATTTGGACTTCTGTGTTTCTAGTTTGTTCCTTCATTTGTGTAGTATTTCTCTGCCTTTTAATTATTTTTTCTTAACTTACTGTGTTTGAGTTCTCTTTTTCTCATGCTTGAAGGTTGAATTCTTTCTTCCTTTTGATTTCTGCCATCCTAAGGCTGGTCCATTGATTCCTGTAAGCTTCATATAGGGTGAGATTTGTGCTGAGTTTTTGTTTGTTTATTTCCTTTTCCTCTGATGGTCAAGGCTAAGTGAGATGGTAATCATCTCTACTGATTATTTGGTTTGTATTTTTCTTTTGTTTGTTGTTTAGATGAGGTGTCCTGCACAGGGTGCTTACTGGTGGTTGCATGATGCTGGGTCTTGTATTCACGTTGTTTCCTTTGTATGTTCAGTTCAGTTCACTCGCTCAGTTCAGTTCAGTTCAGTTTAGTCGCTCAGTCGTGTCCAACTCTTTACAACCCCATGAACCACAACACGCCAGGCCTCCCTGTCCATCACTAACTCCTGTAGTTCACCCAAACTCATGTTCATGGAGTTGATGATGCCATCCAACCATCTCATCCTCTGTCATCCCTTTCTTCTCCTGCCCTCAATCTTGCCCAGCATCAGGGTCTTTTCAAATGAGTCAGCTCTTTGCATCAGGTGGCCAAGGTATTGGAGTTTCAGCTTCAGCATCAGTCCTTCCAGTGAACACCCAGGACTGATCTCCTTTAGGATGAACTGGTTGGATCTCCTTGCAGTCCAAGGGACTCTCAAGAGTCTTCTCCAACACCATGGTTCAAAGCAACAATTCTTCGGCGCTCAGCTTTCTTTATAGTCCACCTCTCACATCCATACATGACCACTGGAAAAACCATAGCCTTGACTAGACGGACCTTTGTTGACAAAGTAATGTCTCTGCTTATTAATATGCTGTCTAAGTTGGTCATAACTTCCAAGGAGTAAGGATCTTTTAATTTCATGGCTGCAGTCACCATCTGCAGTGATTTTGGAGCCCAGAAAAAATAAAGTCTGCCACTGTTCCCCATCTATTTGCCATGAAGGGATGGGAATGGATGCCATGATCTGAGTTTTCTGAATGTTGAGCTTTAAGCCAACTTTTTCACTCTCCTCTTTCACTTTCATCAAGAGGCTCTTTAGTTCTTCACTTTCTGCCATAAGGATCGTGTCATCTGTATACCTGAGGTTATTGATATTTCTCTTGGCAATCTTGATTCCAGCTTGTGATTCATCTAGCCCAGCGTTTCTCACGATGTACTCTGCATATGTTAAGTAAGCAGGGTGACAGTATACAGCCTTGACACACTCCTTTTCTATTTGGAACCAGTCTGTTGTTCCATGTCCACTTCTAACTGTTGCTTCCTGACCTGCATACAGGTTTTTAAGAGGCAGGTCCGGTGGTCTGGTATGCCCATCTCTTGAAGAATTTTCCACAGTTTATTGTGATCCACACAGTCAAAGGCTTTGGCATAGTCAATAAAGCAGAAATAGATGTTTTTCGGGAACTCTTGCTTTTTCAATGATCAGCATATATTGGCAATTTGATCCCTGGTTCCTCTGCCTTTTTTAAAACCAGCTTGAACATCTGGAAGTTCACGATTCACGTATTGTTGAAGCCTGGCTTGGAGAATTTTAATCATTACTTTACTAGCGTGTGAGATGAGTGCAATTGTTTGGTAGTTTGAGCATTCTTTGGCATTGCCATTCTTTGGGATTGGAATGAAAGCTGACCTTCTCCAGTCCTGTGGCCACTGGTGAGTTTTCCAAATTTGCTGACGTATTGAGTGCAGCACTTTAACGGCATCATATTTCAGAGTTTGAAATAGCTCCACTGGAATTCCATCACCTCCACTAACTTTGTTCGTAGTGATGCTTCCTAAGACCCACTTGACTTCATATTCCAGGATGTCTGGCTCTAGGTGAGTGATCACACCACTGTGATTATCTGAATCATGAAGATCTTTTTTGTACAGTTTCTGTGTATTCTTACCACTTCTTTTAAATATCTTCTGCTTCTGTTAGATCCATATCATTTCTGTCCTTTATTGAGCCCATCTTGGCATGAAATGTTCTCTTGATACCTCTCATTTTCTTGAAGTGATCTCTAGTGTTTCCCATTCTATTGTTTTCCTCTATTTCTTTATATTGATCTCTTAGGAAGGCTTTCTTATCTCTGCTTGCTATTCTTTGGAACTCTACCTTCAAATGGATATATCTTTCCTTTTCTCCTTTGCTTTTTGCTTCTCTTCTTTTCACAGCCCATTTGTAAGGCCTCCTCCGACAGCCATTTTGCTTTTTGGCATTTCTTTTTCTTGGGGATGGTCTTGATCCTTGTCTCCTGTACAGTGTCATGAACCTCTGTCCATAGTTCATCAGGCACTCTGTCTGTCTATCAGATCTAGTCCATTATGTCTATTTCTCACTTGCACAGTATAATCATAAAGGATTTGATTTAGGTCATACCTGAATGGTCTAGTGGTTTTCTCCAGTTTCTTCAATTTAAGTCTGAATTAGGCAATAAGGAGTTCATGATCTGAGCCACAGTCAGCTCCCGGTCTTGTTTTTGCTGACTCTGTCGAGCTTCTCTCTCTTTGATATTCTCTATGGTTAGTTCTCTGGTAGTCTGGGATCTTGGAGACAGTGTTCCAACTCCAGGGGTCAGGGCTTGATTTCCACAACCCTCCTGTAAGGGTGAGAGAGACAGTGCCCTCAAAGGGTAGAGCTTGTGCATCATGTTTGTCTTGCTGTCCCATAGACCGTTAGCAGTCTGCTTCAATCTCATTTCCGCATTGCCAGAAACAAAATCTGCAGGTGCTCAGACCCATACATCGCCCTCTCTCGAAACAAGAGTATTTTAAGTGATCTTTTGGACTATGTCAAATGCACGAGCATTTGGATTATAGGAGTCCTAATAAGAGAAGAGAGAGAAAGGGCCTGAGAAGACATTTGATGAGGTAATAGCTTAAAATATCCACAGCATGGAAAAGGAAGCAGTAACTAAGTTTACTAAGTTTAGAAAGTAGCATATGGGATGAAACCAAGGAGAAACATACCAAAACTCACAGTATCAAATTGACAAAAAGATAAAGGGAAAATATTAAAAAAAAACATCAAGGGGAAAACCATGAATAACATACAAGGAAATATCCATAGTGTTATCAGCTGAATTTTTAGCAGAAACTTTTGTGACCAGAGAGGGTTCGCATAGTACCTTTATAATGAAGAATGGGAAAAACCTACAACCAAGAATTCACTATCCACATCAAGTCTCTTGTTTAGATTCAATGAAGAAATCAAAAGCTTTACAGACAAGGAGAAGCTATCAGAATCCAGCCCCACCCAAGCAGATATACAGCAAATGCTAATGAAACTGGAGCCTATTATACAGAGTGAAGTAAGCCAGAAAGAAAAACACCAATACAGTATACTAATGCATATATATGGAATTTAGAAAGATGGTAACAATAACCCTGTGTATGAGACAGCAAAAGAGACACTGATGTATAGAACAGTCTTATGGACTCTGTGAGAGAGGGAGAGGGTGGGAAGATTTGGGAGGGTGGGAAGATTTGGGAGAATGGCATTGAAACATGTAAAATATCATGTATGAAATGAGTTGCCAGTCCAGGTTCGATGCACGATACTGGATGCTTGGGGCTGGTGCACTGGGACGACCCAGAGGGATGGAATGGGGAGGGAGGAGGGAGGAGGGTTCAGGATGGGGAACACATGTATACCTGTGGCAGATTCATTTTGATATTTGGCAAAACTAATACAATTATGTAAAGTCTAAAAATAAAATAAAATTAAAAAAAAAAATGAAATTCTGTAGGTTGAAAGGCCCACTTTTAGAAGGAGGAAAATTACGTAGCAAGAAAGTTCATCAGGAAAATCAAATATTCAATAAAGATAGGAAATCATACATGTGCATAAATGGTATGTATACCAATAATTGTGAAAGGAGCATATAATTGCAGGATATTTCAAATACATTTGAAATCTAGTGACCAACAACTAAAAACATTCATGTGTATGTACAGACTGCTCTATGAAACACTCATGGTGACTGCAGTGGAAAAAGCTATAATAGATATACACACAAATAAGAAAATAGAATCCAAACACAGCACTAAAGAAAATTATCAGATCATAAGAGAAGAGAGCAGAAGATGAAGGGAGAAAAAAGAACTATAAAAATAAATCCAAAACTATTACCAAAATAACAGGAAGAACATACATATTGAAAATTGCCTTAAATTTAAATGAATTAAATTCCTCAGCCAAAAGACATAGACTGGCTGAATGAATATAAAAAAAAGGCCTGTATATATCCTGTCAACAAGAGAATCCCTTTAGATCTATAGTTATACAAAATGAAAGGGATAGAAGAAGGTATTTCATGCAAATGGAAGTCAAAATGAAGCTGGAAGAAACAGTACTCATATCTGACTATATAAAGTAAAAAAAAAAAAAGATTATTATAAGAGGCTAACAAGGGTATTGTATAATGATGAATCCAAAATTACATCACAGCTGTAAATGAATGCACCCAACATAAAAGCACCTCAATGTATAAGGCAAATGTTAATGGACATAAAATGAGAAATTCACAATAACACAATCATAAGGATTCCTTTAACATTCCACATACATCAATGGGCAGATCATCTGGATAGAAAAGAAGGAAACACAGAGTTGAAATGACGTGTCAGACCAAATGGACTTAATTGATATTCATAGAGAATTCCATCCTAATGCTGCAGAGTACAGATTCTTTTCAAGTATACATGGAGCATTCACCAGGATAGATCACATGCTCGGGTACAATGCAAGCCTCAGTAAATTTAAGAATGTTGAAATTGCATGAAGCATCTTTTCCAATCACAACAGAAGGCTAGAAGTTAACTATAGGGAAAAAAAGTGTGCACATGGCACGAACACGTGGAGACTTCAGGTATTCTAGGAAACAACCAATGGATCATTGAAGAAGTCAAAGAGGATATCAGTAAAGACCTAGTGACAAATGAAAAGATGAAGACTCAAAATCACTGGGGTGCGGGAAACACAATTCTTTGAGCAAAGTTTATAGCAATACATTCTTACCTTAGGGAACAAGAACCATCTCAAATAAACATCCTAACTATCCACAAAAGCAATCCGATTAAGAACAAGGAAAACTCCCAGTTAGTAGATGGAAAGAAAATGCAAACATCAAAGTAGAAATGAATGCAACAGAGACTAAAAAAGCAATAGAAAGGATCAATGTAACTAGAAGTTAATTCCTTGAAAGATTTAAAGAATGGTAAAACTTTAGCCAGACTCATCAAGGAAAAAAAAAGGGAAAGGCCCAAATCAATAAAATTAGAAATTAAAAAGAAAAGTTAAAACTGACATTACAGAAATAGAAAGGACCTTAAGAGACTACTGTGAGCAGCTGTATGCCAATAAAATGGACAATCTATAAGAAGTGGAAAAATTCTTAGAAATTTACAGTCTCCTAAGCTGGAACTGGGAGAAGGCAATGGCACCCCACTCCAGTACTCTTCCCTGGAAACTCCCATGGACGGAGGAGCCTGGTAGGCTGCAGTCCATGGGGTCGCTAAGAGTCGGACCCGACTGAGTGACTTCACTTTCACTTTTCACTTTTATGCATTGGAGAAGGAGAAGGCAACCCACTCCACTGTTCTTTCCTGGAGAATTCCATAGATGGAGAAGCCTGGTAGGCTGCCGTCCATGGGGTTGCACAGAGTCGGACACGACTGAAAGGACTTAGCAGCAGTAGCAGCAGCAAGCTGGAACTAGGAAGAAATAGAAAACAAGAATAGGACAGTTATAAGTACTGAAATTCAACGTGAGTCTAAAAAACTCCCAAAAAACAAAAGTAACCAGATAATTTTACAGGTGAATTCTATCAGATATTTAGAAGAGAATTAAAACACCTGAAGATAGAGCATGTCCAAGGTCATTCTGTGAGGCCAACATCAGTGTGATACCACACGATATGCAAAAAAAAAAACCCCACAAATTATGTATATATCACAGGCCAGTTTCACTGATGCACATAGGTACAAAGTTCTTCAAGAAAATACAAGCAAATTGAATATGGTTGTAAAGAGCATAAACTGTGATTAGGTCGATTTATCTCAGAAATGCAAGGACTTTCCTATATCCGCAAATCAGTAAGTGTGATACATTGCATTAGCAAGTTGGAAAATAAAGACCACATGGTCCTTAATTGATGCAGAAAAATGCTTTTGATAAAATTCAACATCCATTTATAATTTTAAAAAATTTTCCAGAAAGCAGACATAGGGCTCAATATAATAGAGGCCATATATGAACAAATGCATAGCTGCCATCATACTTAGTTGTGAAAAGCTGAAAGGACTTCCTCTAAGACCAGTAACAAGATAAGGTTGTCTGCTCTTGCCACTTTAGGAAGTCCTAGTCAAGGTATTAAGAGAAATAAAAAGAATCCAAATTGATAAAGAAGACATAGTACTTTTATTGTTTGCAGATGACACTGCCTGTAGAAAATCCTAAATATAGTACTAGAAATCTGCTGAAACTCATCAGTGAATTTCATAAAGTGTATGACATTAATACACAGAAATCTGTTGTAATTCTATACACCAACAATGGGAATTCAGAAAGTTAAAGAAAAATCCCATTTAGCATTGTATCAACGGGAAAAAAAAATACCTAGGAGTGGGTTGCTGTCTGTGGCATCACACAGAGTCAGACATGACTGAAGTGACTTAGCAGCAGCAACAATCCTAGAAAAGGAGGTAAACTACCTATACTCCAAGCACTATAAAATGCTGAAAGAAATTGAAGATGATACAAATAGTTGGGAAGATATACCATATTTTTGGATTGGTGGAATCAACATTGTCAAAATGACTATTCTGCTGAAGACAATCTACAGACTGAGTACAATTCCTATCAAATTGCCAGTGGCACTTTTCACAGAAGTAGACTTTTCGCAGAATTTGTGTGGAAACACAAAAGACCACAAATAGCCAAAGCACTGTTAAGAAAGAAAACTGATGCTGGAGAAAGCAGGCACCCTGTGTTCAGAGTATATCACAAAGCTACAGTCATCAAAATGGTATGGTACTGGCACAAACAGACAGACAGAACATGATACAAAACTCAGAAATAAAACCATGTACCTGTGGTCAATTAATGTACGACAAATGATGCAGGAATACACAATGGAGAGTAGGAAATCTCTTCAGTAAGTGGTGCTGGGAAATCTAAAACCTACATATAAAAAATAAGATTAGAACTTTCTTTCATACCATGCACAAAAACAAAATGGATTAGACCAAAAATAAAGACTAGACAGTATAAAACTCCTATATGGAAACACAGAACATTCTTTAACATAAGTCATTGGAATATCTTTTTGGATCCATCTCCTAGAGTTGTGGAAACAAAAACAAATTTAAAAAGGGAATTAAGTTAAAAAACAAAAAGATAACCTATAGGATAGGAGAATATATTTGCAAATGATGCAACTGAAATGGGAGTAATCTCTAAAATAATACAAAGAGCTTATGCAACTCAACATCAAAAAAGCAAGCAAATAAAAAATGGGCAGAAGAGATAGAGAAGCATACAGATTACCAACAGACACACAAAAAGATGTTCAACATTACTAGTTATTAGAGAAATACAAATCAAAACTATATTAAGATACCACCCCATACCAGTCAGAATGACCTACATCATATTCTATAAATAATAAATGCTGGAGAAGGTATGGAGAAAAGGAAACCTTCCTACATTGTTGGTAGTAATGTATATTGGGACAGCCACTTTGGAGAACATTATAAAGGTTCCTTAAAATAGTAAAAATAGAGCTACATATGATCCTGCAGTCCCTCTCCTGGGCTTGTGAAAAAAAAGCAAAGTTGGAAAAGATATATACACCACAATGTGCACAGCAGTGGTATTTGTAACAGTCAAGACATGGAAGCTCTGTAAGTGTCCATTGACAGATGAATGGATAAAGAAGAGTGCTGTGTGTGTATGTGTGTTTGCAGTGAAACATTACTTAGCCGTTAAAAGAAAAAGAAGAATGAAATCTCACAGCAATGTGGTTGGACCTAGGAGATTATCATACTAAGTGACATAAGTCAGACAGAAAGACAAATATCATATATCATTTATAAGTGAAATTTAATAAAAGTGATACAAATGAACTCATGTAGAAAACAAATGCACTTACAGACATAGAAAACAAATTTTTGGTTTACTAAAAGGCACAAGGGGTTTGGTTCCAAAATACACACATTACTGTATATAAAATATATAAGCAGCAAGTACCTAAGAGTTATAGCACAGGAAACTACACTATCTTGTAATAACATATAATGGAAGAGAATGTAAAAAAAGAAACACATATACATACACATACATATGTACACACCTAAATAACTTTGATGTACACTTGAATGCAACATTGTAAATCAACTGTATTTCAATAAAAGTTAAAAAATTTATTTTAGGCAGTTGTCCTTTCTCCTTAGTGATTGTCTAATGAAGACTTGGAATTTGTCTGCTGCCTCTTGGTCAGCAGAATTTTCTTTGCCTGTTATCTTTATGTTTGTTAAAGCAAACACTTTTTCTAAAATTATCAACAATCCTTTTCAGGCTTAAATTCTCCAGCTTTAGATGTTTCACCTTTCTTTCGCTTTATGTTTTCATATAATGACTACATTTTCTCCACTTATATTAGAAGTCATAGGTATGCCTTTCTTGAAGCACTCCTATACCAATATAAGAGCTGCATGCAATATGAAATAAAAAGATATCATGAAAAGTGCAAGGTTTTTATGCCTGCTGGAATAGCTACAGTGATCATTTCATGAATTTCCTTTTCTTTTTAAATAGTTTTTTTTGCTGGATTTCATTTGTTTTGAAATGGTGGGCAGCCATAGCTGCAGACCTCAGTCTTTCGTACATATCAAGCAACTTTTCTCTGCTTCAGAGGAGCACTTCCAGCATCACTAGTTGCACTTCTGTGGGTCTCATGGTATTGTTGAAGGTTTTTCATGGTATTGTACTAAATATGATGTTAAATATGAAAGAACAGCAAGAGATTCCATTTTATTGTAATTATACAGTTTACTAAAGAAACAAAGTGCTCACATGGAGATGATTAGTGTCACACAGCATATTAAGCCAGTACTCACTAAAATAGCAACAGGAAGTAGCTACAAAACTATGACAGTAATACAGTATGTACTATAGTTAATTTTATGCAGTTATGTTTTAATATTGCATCTTGACATTTGTTTACATTTCTCCCAACTGCAAATGACGCCATGTGACAGTCTGTAAGTGTTTGTGTGGGTAAGTTTTGATATATTTTAACTTTTTATAGTAGATTTATGTATATTATATGGTAGTGATAAAATAATTGATATCATTATTTTAAGCATTTATGATATTTCTATTTTTCTTAGTTTTTTGGTTGACAAGCTATGTGGTTTGCCAGTTAATTTTCAAGTTTTTGCAAATCTATAAAAAAATTTCCCAATTTATTTAAATTTGAAAAACTTTGTGTGGATTTGCATAGTTCAAACCTGTGTTGTGCACGGGTCAACTGTATTCACTTAGTGCTTTTCATTCGTATGTGTGTTATTTTGTATTGCTCTGCTCATAATTCTAAATGTTGTTTATTGTGCTCTTTATAGTGATTATGACTTATCTTCTAGATTTTTTTTCTTCTCATTTCTAATCATATGTGCTTATGTGAATTTGTTGATTTAAACTTAAGTATAGTACTTTTTGCTTATCCATTTGAGCAGTTATTAAACAAATGATTAAAAATATTATGAAATGTAAAAATGTTCAAGTAGTACAAACTGAGAAAATGTGAAGAGATGCGAAAACATGATAGAGGAAACCTGAATTTAAAGTCTCTAAATATTTTTGATTGTGTATTCTATCAGTGAAACATTTTTAACCTAAATTTCTAGTAATAAAAACTTAAGAAATGGCTAATTTTATATATGAAATTATTCTGCCCATGTCTTCCCCATACTTCTTCTCAGAAGGCTATATAGTTCTGTTCTTGTAAGGAAATTGCTTAAAAAGTAGCTGCCTGTTAATTGTTGCAGACTTTCTTAATTTAACTGAACTAAGTTTATTTCCTAAATACCTAATGAATAAAAATAGGAAGTTGTTTCCTTTTATCCTTATGTCAGTAGACTGTATTTATTGTTAGTGTTTGTTAAAGCATATATTTATTTATAGAATTAAATGCTTGTACTACTAGGTCAGTTTCTTTTTGTTTTTAATTTATTTTTAACTGAAGGATAATTGCTGGTGAGTTTCTAATGATGGAAGTCATTAGCTTGTCATCATGGCTTTACGTTTCATAGTGGTCTAAAGGAGAGCTTGTGCAGGAAGTGTCAGTGCCGCCATGTTTCTTGTTATTCACTTGTGATTATAGATTTTTGCTTTGTGTCTGTTTTCTCCAGAAATCTTTGCATTTCCATTTTGTGAAGAGTTAAACATAGTATAAATCATAAATCCATTGCAATGATAAGTAACTTATGAACAACCTGTGGAGAGTTTCATTTCTCGTGTCAATCCTTTAGAGCACTGAACTATTTTTGTTCTCCTAGGATACCTCAAATAGGATACCTCAAATACTATCTGTGACACAGAACAATCTGAAATATGGACCTAATGAGGACATACCAATCTTATTCATTATCTTAAATATTTATAGTAAATTATTTATTTTTAGATAAAAATAAAAAGTTGTATTTTGTTGCAGTGCATTGTTCTGTTTGTGTTGTCTGTATTACTTTGGAGACTACTCCGAGTTGAGGAAGGTAAACAGAATATTAAAGAAAGGAAGCAAAGTTGGATATGAGAAATGCCAAAACAAAGGAATAATCGTGTAGGAAAGTAATATAGACTCAAGAAGTTGTACCCAGTTTGTAATGTGGAAAGGTTCCAGACTGGAAATAATATTATACCTATGAACCTTGAAGTATAATTATTGAAAGCATGATAAAACATGTTGAAAAATAATAGTAGCAGATATAGATACCATACCTATTCTGTATCATGCTAAGTACTTTTCATAAAAATGTAATTCTTAACATTTTCATGAGGCAGGTTTTCTTTATCTCCTTTTCACAGATGATAATATTGAGGCCAAAAGGGTAGAGACACTTCTCTGAGGTCACAAAACTAGTAAATGGCAAAGCCAGGAACTGAACCCATATCATTTAGCTCCTAAGTTCATATTGGTAGCCACTACTGTATCCTGCCTAATATGGAACTCTAAGTGTATAATCTGAAATAGCTGGAGATGGGTACAAGTAATAGTTACACCTTCAGTCATAAAGTTTCTGGTGGGTTTTATTACATGTGTCTTAGGACTAACTGAATAAGTTGTGGATTTAGCTAGTATTTCTTAAAGGATCAATTATATTCTATTGATTAATATGATATCTTTAATTTAGATTGAGTTTTCTCAGACACTCTCATTATGAGAAATGCTTAAATGAGATAATCATAAACCAAAGTATGACTCAACAGTAATCCTTGTATCGCTTGGAACTGGATTAACTCCCTATCTGCATTAATCATAATCAGCAGTATATTGAGGTTATTCCTTTGTGGTAATTTCAAGCATTATATCCTTCAGTTTTAAAATATACCTACAAAATCATGATGCAATTGATGTGTGACATAAATGTGACATTTTAGGGATAACTTTCTTTTTTAACAAGGGTTAAATGAACTGTTTGATCTTTCAAACTTATTTCTATGGTATTAATGTAATTTTGTATTTGTTTAGTAATAACAATGCATGTCCAACTTTTGGATAGGTACTATAGAGATCAACAAGGTTTATAGCTCTAGACAGTGAATTTATGTTCTAAATGATGAAAGAACTTTGTAAACTAATAGCAGTAATACACTGACAACTTCAATAGTTAAAAAATATAAGACCCATGAGAACCCAAAGGATGAGTTCATTATCTGAGGTGTGAATGCTTCATACATCAGATAATGATTATTTAACCATTAAAATTAGATTTCCAAAGATAAATATAAGTTCAGTCATAAAACCTGGAAGGAGCTTATAGAGAAGATGGTGTTTAACCTGTAGAGAAGGAGATAGTGACATACAAAGCTGGAAAGAATGAAAATAGCCTTGTAGATTAGACTAAAGAGATTGTACTTAGTACTAATAAATAAGTCATGTCCAAAACATTGTTGTCCTCCTAAGCACATGAGACAGTGTCCTAGGAAGATAAATGCTAGAGATACAGAGATGAGTAAGATTATAATAACATTTTTGTTGGATTGACTTGAAAAGTTGTTCTTTCCAAATATATTTTTATATTGTTTCTTAATTAGTGTACATATATTTCTATAGGCATATGAATTTACTGATACTTCGGAAGTCTGAGGGTTTGCCAAAATTGGAAGAGTTAGTTTCAGCTTAATTAGCAGAGGTCTGATAGTAAAGAGCAATTTCTCTTTTGTGCATCATGGCAGACAGCCACAAAATCTCTCCTATAAATAATTTTTATAGTTATTTTTGTTGTTTTTAACTATAGAGTATAATTTAAAAACAAAAGTTGAAGGGATACATTTAATAATAAAATATTAATGATAAAATGTAAAATACTCAGTTTTGTTTTGTAAATATGTTTTCTCTGATCTTTCCAAAGATAAGCACTATGTCCTTTTCTTTGTTCCCATGACGCACGGTTGTTATGCATTTTGACATTCTGAGGGAAAATTAAAATGAAGAACTCTACTGATCATTGTGATATGTAAATTCACAGATGTTAAACACAGACTGTGACATTGTGATAATTTAGATAATGATACCCCAGAATTTGGGATTTCTTCTAGTCATTTTAGAAACTCAAAGATGTTGATGTGGATAGTTTCAAACACTTTTTAATGCATCCACCTAAAGAAATTATATGTCACTCGATACATACAAAAAAATGTACTTAATGTGTAAGATATGTAAATCTCCCATCCTCAGCTTAAAAACTGAACTATTAATACTACTAAAATGCTTCTTATCAGAGGTAATCAATGTCTTGAAGTATGCATTTTTTTTTTTCTTAAAAACACATTAATCAGTTACCACTCCTCATGAAATGTTTGTGAAGATGCATGGATAGGAGTAAAGGCCAGATGTTTGGTAGCACTTCACTTAAATAACTGATGTCAGTGTGGAGCAGGACATATTTAAAAGGAGTGACATTGGTAGTCCCATTGCTGGTTTGACTTTATATATTTTCCTCATTTCTGTCTATGCCTAAAGAAACAAAAGTTATCAAAGTTTATGATTAAGGAAAATATTGATAGGGATCACTTAGATACGTTTATGGATGTGAGAGTTGGACTGTGAAGAAAGCTGAGCACCGAAGAATTGATGCTTTTGAACGGTGGTATTGGAGAAGACTCTTGAGAGACCCTTGGACTGCAAGGAGATCCAACCAGTCCATTCTAAAGGAGATCAGTCCTGGGTGTTCATTGGAAGGACTGATGCTAAAGCTGAAACTCAATACTTTGGCCACCTCACACGAAGCGTTGACTCATTGGAAAAGACCCTGATGCTGGGAGGGATTGGGGGCAGGAGGAGAAGGGGACGACAGAGGATGAGATGGCTGGATGGCATCACCGACTCAATGCACATCTCCGGTAGTTGGTGATGGACAGGGCGGTCTGGCGTGCTGCGATTCATGGGGTCGCAAAGAATTGGACACGACTGAGTGACAGAATTGAACTGAACCATTATTTTAGGCCCATTTTGACAGTATCATTTTTGAGGTAATTTATTTGTTCTACCAAGAAATATTTGAGTATTAACCATGCCAAAAATGGAAGATACAGCACTGAATAAACCAAAATCCCCGTCTTCATTGGAATTTTCATTTCATTCAGGGGAAAAGCTAATAATGGCTATATATTAGCCAAAAGAGTATAACAAATGATAATAAATGCTATGCAGAATAATAAATCAGAGAAGACTGAAGAAACTAGGAAGGGAAGGATTATTTTAAATAGGATGGTCAGAAAAACCATGTAAGTATGTAACCTTAAATAAAGACTTGAAGGAGGTGATGGAGCATCCAGGCCTATATCTGGGGGAAGAGAAAACAATAAGGGCAAATGGCCCCTTGATAGAAGCATAACTAGGATATTAGACAACAGTGAAGTAAAGCACACTGACTTACATACTGCACTGCCGGGGTCCAGCCACGGCTGATCCAGCATATTCAAAGCGGGGACGGCGTCGGCGAGGATCAGGATACAATAGCTTCAATTAGATATTAATTAGAGATGTAAAGAGTAATAGAATGAGGATAGCTCAGCAGGAAAATTCAGTGGAGAAAAGAGGCTGAGTAGCTTGGTTTACGCGGGAGACCAATAAGACTTCAAGACAAGAAGTTTGCACCACTTACGTAGGCCGCAGGCGTCCTTCCGTTCTCCCGAAGGAGAGGAGACACTGACGCCTCCCCGGTCGGATCTTAGAAGCCCAGGCATAATGAGTAAGCATGGCGGGTTCCGCGCTCCAGATGGAGACTCAGCCAGAGTGAGAGAGAGCGCGACATGGGGAGACCAGTATTTCGAGAAACTGATCCCAATTCTTTATTTTCCATGGTCTACTTTTATACACTGAGATGTTATGCAAAAGTCACGCGGGGTCAGCAGTCCTGACTTTTATTAAAGTCAGGTGCTTCATACAAATGTATACAGAGGTCTTAGGGGTGTTACATCAGCTTCTGGCCAGGGGGCCTGCTGACAATTTATGACCCTCTCCTTGTGACAGCGGTCAGTCAACCAGGACACTTATTTCTCCAGGGGTGATTATTCTTAAAACAGACACCACCCAAATAAAGTTACATTCCTATAGGCTGCGGGTATGGTGGGTTTTAGCTAAGGAAAGAATTTACTTAGCCTAAGGTCTAACGTGATTTATATCAAAGGTTATTACTTATTTCTTCTATATATTCATTAATGTGTGTAAGGGCAGGGGATGTGGAGACTTAGCAACAAACATTGGCTCAACAAATGAAAAACCCTTCACCAATACAATTTCTAATCAGCCCACTATACTTATACTAATGGTTTTCTAACTTTTCTAAGGAACCTGTTTTTAGAAGGTTTAAAGCATCTCGTGCCTCTCACGGCTGGGAGGCTGTGAGCAATCACATGTGGCCGGACAAGCCTGTCAGGCAGGCCAGAGAACCTTCAGACGAGTTTGTAGGTTAAAACACTCTTGTCACGCCCAGGAGTTTTTAATTAACTGGAGCTCTAGGTTAACTCCTTCTCCGAAAGAGGTGGTGGGGGACAGCCCCCTGTAAAGTCAGAGGTGTAGGTGGGAGCACAAAGTAGTAAAGCAGGCAGGCTCTGGTTATGGGGGTAGATGCTCGAGGATTTCCAGGGGGACGCCTGAGGCTCGATCCCGCCTTTGCGTATGTCGAGCCTCCTTCCTCATGACCTTTGCCACGGGCGGAGTGCCTCACTCTGGCCCCCAACATCTCCCCCTTTTTTATTTCTTAAAACAGCCAGATGCAGCTCAGTTGCGAGCTTCCAAATGCACTGCCGAAGAAGCCTGACAATATAAGGAAGAATGATTATGAGAAGTAGGATTAGAGCACCAACGACAGCATAACTAGGGATATTAGACAGAATATTTTTTCCAGAAATAAAGTTAGAGAAGGTATGAAAAAAGTCATTAGCTGCTCCAGTGGCGGTAAAATCCAATCGAGAGTGTTCCAAGGTCTGTATTTGATTATGAAGTTTCCCTAAGTCCAGGCCAATATCAGAAGTATTCCAAACACCTGAGATATGCTTTTTAATCTTTTCCCATTCATAATCTGTCTCGTTTACCTTCAAAGATTACATGCATATCCACCTGTAATCAGCGTGGCATGTCAAAGCCATCTTCACCTTTAAAGCCTGTAACTCAGTCCCAATATGCATAATTGCCTCTTCTAAGGCATCTACTATCATCTCTAATTTCCTATCTATAGTTTCCTGAGTTGCTAGATTAAAGAAACATTTTTAGACATGGTATCAACATATTGGGCAGTATGCACTTGTTGAGTCAATGATATTGCTGCCGCAGTAACAGAACTAACTGCTGCTATTAAAGCTGATATTCCTAAAATAAGTAAGCCCACAAACCATTGCGATGCATTAAATCCTGCAGTTGTTGTAACACAGTAAAGAGGCACTCCGCCCGTGGCAAAGGTCATGAGGAAGGAGGCTCGACATACGCAAAGGCGGGATCGAGCCTCAGGCGTCCCCCTGGAAATCCTCGAGCATCTACCCCCATAACCAGAGCCTGCCTGCTTTACTACTTTGTGCTCCCACCTACACCTCTGACTTTACAGGGGGCTGTCCCCCACCACCTCTTTCGGAGAAGGAGTTAACCTAGAGCTCCAGTTAATTAAAAACTCCTGGGCGTGACAAGAGTGTTTTAACCTACAAACTCGTCTGAAGGTTCTCTGGCCTGCCTGACAGGCTTGTCCGGCCACATGTGATTGCTCACAGCCTCCCAGCCGTGAGAGGCACGAGATGCTTTAAACCTTCTAAAAACAGGTTCCTTAGAAAAGTTAGAAAACCATTAGTATAAGTATAGTGGGCTGATTAGAAATTGTATTGGTGAAGGGTTTTTCATTTGTTGAGCCAATGTTTGTTGCTAAGTCTCCACATCCCCTGCCCTTACACACATTAATGAATATATAGAAGAAATAAGTAATAACCTTTGATATAAATCACGTTAGACCTTAGGCTAAGTAAATTCTTTCCTTAGCTAAAACCCACCATACCCGCAGCCTATAGGAATGTAACTTTATTTGGGTGGTGTCTGTTTTAAGAATAATCACCCCTGGAGAAATAAGTGTCCTGGTTGACTGACCGCTGTCACAAGGAGAGGGTCATAAATTGTCAGCAGGCCCCCTGGCCAGAAGCTGATGTAACACCCCTAAGACCTCTGTATACATTTGTATGAAGCACCTGACTTTAATAAAAGTCAGGACTGCTGACCCCGCGTGACTTTTGCATAACATCTCAGTGTATAAAAGTAGACCATGGAAAATAAAGAATTGGGATCAGTTTCTCGAAATACTGGTCTCCCCATGTCGCACTCTCTCTCACTCTGGCTGAGTCTCCATCTGGAGCGCGGAACCCGCCATGCTTACTCATTATGCCTGGGCTTCTAAGATCCGACCGGGGAGGCGTCAGTGTCTCCTCTCCTTCGGGAGAACGGAAGGACGCCTGCGGCCTACGTAAGTGGTGCAAACTTCTTGTCTTGAAGTCTTATTGGTCTCCCGCGTAAACCAAGCTACTCAGCCTCTTTTCTCCACTGAATTTTCCTGCTGAGCTATCCTCATTCTATTACTCTTTACATCTCTAATTAATATCTAATTGAAGCTATTGTATCCTGATCCTCGCCGACGCCGTCCCCGCTTTGAATATGCTGGATCAGCCGTGGCTGGACCCTGGCACTGCACTTGATTGTTGTGTTCTCAGGAGTTTTTAAATATGAAATAGTTTTTCCACATTTTTTGTTATTTACATCACATTAACTTTTAGATGACAACCTAGTTATCTAAAAAAAACCTCACATTTTTATTTAATTGTTTTACCTCCATGGTATCATTTAATTTATTCCTATAGTATAGCCTCCTAAAATATAGCCTCTCTTTTGTAACTGAAAGTTATGTCTAATGACTTTGTTAAATTATATTTACATTCTCTGGAAAGATAATTTCATACGTGATGCTGTATACTTCATATTTTGTCACAGTAGGTAGCTCATAATGTCAGGTTGCCCACCTATTATTCTGATTGAGCACTTGTTTAATTTAAGGTAATAACTCTTGAATCTTTTTGTGAAACTACTTTTCCGTTTTCAAGTCTCAAATTATTTGGCACTATATTAACATTCTGCTTATGTCAACTTGCGTCTTAATGGTTTAGCATCCACTGACAGCACGTTCCAGAAATTTTGTATTTATTTTGACTGTAGATAGCAGTGTGTTGTGATGTCTAAAAATAGGATATTCTCTATCAGTCATTTATGAATTAAAGGGAGAAGGCAGTGGCACCCCACTCCAGTACTCTTGCCTGGCAAATCTCATGGATGGAGGAGCCTGGTAGGCTGCAGTCCATGGGGTCACTAGGAGTCGGACATGACTGAGCGACTTCACTTTCACTTTTCACTTTCATACATTGGAGAAGGAAATGGCAACCCACTCCAGTGTTCTTGCCTGCAGAATCCTAGGGATGGGGAAGCCTGGTGGGCTGCCTTCTCTGGGGTGGCACAGTCGGACACAACTGAAGCGACTTAGCAGCAGCAGTCTCTTCTTATGGGATATACTAATTAGGTATTCTTAAAAGTGTTATGCCTTTTGCAGTAGTCAGGGAGTAAAGAATTCTTTGTTTCCTGTTGTGAGGAAACAGGTTCCGCCCAGAAACAGAAAGTCATTTTTGTCCATTACTCAGTTTACTTCAGTAGATTTTATTTCTTTAATTTTCAAATATTCGTCAACATCCCTCCCATTTTGTCTGTCATTATTGTTACTATATTCAACGATCTCTCCCCTCACACTTTTGGTTTTGGATTGACTGCAGTGGAGAGTCACCTTTGCTCCATTTCCTTCACCTTTTCTTCTATTTTTCACATTGAAACCAAAAATACATTTTTAAAGCTCATAGCTGTTGATGAACATCCTTCAGTTCAGTTCAGTTCAGTTGCTCAGTCGTGTCCGACTCTTTGTGACCCCATGGACTGCAGCACACCAGTCCTTCCTGTCCATCACCAACTACCAGAGTTTACTCATGTCCACTGAGTCGGTGATGCCATCCAACCATCTCATCCTCTGACATCCCCTTCTCCTCCTGCCCTCAGTCTTTCCAAGTGTCAGGGTCTTTTCAAATGAGTCACCTCTATGCATCAGGTGGCCAAAGTATTGGAGTTTCAGCCTCAGCATCAGTCCTTCCAATGAATATTCAGGACTGATTTCCTTTAGGGTGGACTGGTTGGATCTCCTTGCAGTCCAAGGGACTCTCAAGAGTCTTCTCCGACACCACAGTTCAAAAGCATCCGTTCTTCGGCGCTCAGCTTTCTTTATAGTCTAACTCTCACATCCATACATGATTACTGGAAAAACCATAGCTTTGACTAGATGGACCTTTGTTGGCAAAGTAATGTCTCTGCTTTTTAATTCAGTGACCACCTGTTTTCTCCAAAGTAAAGTTTGGCTTCCTTATCTTTCTTTGATCAAACCCCATCTTTCTTCTTGGTTACAGAATCCAGTTTAGATTCCAAATGTAACGCAGTTCTATACTCCCATTGTTGTACTTTTGTTTATAGGCCTTCACTATTGTTATTACGTAGAAAAGGTGTTGACCCTGTTTTCCCTGTCCAGTTGCTTCTGCAGAGAATTGACATTCCTTTCTAAGTACTATATACCCTTGTCAAGTTCCTATTATTATATTTAATTCTTTTACAGTTTTTTTAATGTGTTCATCTTATCAATTAAATTAGTTTCTGTAGGGGACTGGAGAAATGGGGAGAAGTTGATAAAAGAGTTTAAATTTCCACTTACAAGATGAATAAGTTCTAATGATTTAATGTACAGCAATAGTACGTGTTGCATACTTAAAACTTGCTAAGAGAAAAGATCTTAAATCTTATGTCACACATATAAAAAGTAATGGGATGGAGGTGTTACCTAATTGAGTGGTGATAAGCTTTGCAATATATGTGTATTAAATCAACATGCTGTATAACTTACACAGTGTCATATATCAATTATATCTCAATAAAGCTGTAAAAAAATAGAGTAGAAATTCTTCTAATAATATCCTTGTTCTGCTTATTTTTGTATGCCTGATGACCTTGTATAGTGCCAGAGCTTATTTGTTGCTTAATAAATGGTATGAATAGATAAATGAGTGGGTGGATGGATAGTTTCTCCAAACAGTTGTTTGCAGATCATTGATTTAAGCAATAGTGGTACATATCCTCTGGCAAAGTCTGTTGAAATTAGGTAACCAAAAGCCACGTTTTACCAAATAGCTAACTTTTTATAACATTGTCCATCAGCTGGGTTAAAAATCAAATGTCTTGAATTTATTCTTAGAAAGTGTTTTATCTCTTTAAATATTTGTAATTTGTGACCACAGTGCATTCCCAAATACCAAAGTCTTAAGAATTAGGCAGTTAGCCTTCCACCTCTGCTAGCTGCATGAGTTCTGCCTTGCAGTGGACCTCTTATCTTTTAAGATTCTTATTTTAATCCCAGTTAGAAGCTCACAGTCTTCTACTTCTCATTGTTGACTCTTGTCTCTGAAGGTTGGCACCCTTACCTACCACACCCATCAGTGTTCCCAGAACTTCCAAAATAGGCGTTTCCATTAGTTTTTTGTCTTTCCGTTTGGCAGCAAAACAATTTTTCTCCTTTGGAAGAGTATTCACTAGACAGCCTTTCTGTCCTCCAAGGCTACTGGTGTAAGCCAGGTGAAGCTCCATTGTAGAATAGAGAATACATGGATTTTACAAACACAGAACCAGAGAAGACTTGTAGCTCTGTGATCTGGGACAGGTTCTTTAGAACTTATTTTTCTCATCTTTATATGTACTATAGGATTCTTTTTTTCTACTCTTCTAGCTATAGTAGGTTTTTGCTGTGCCATGATGGTGAATCCATTTACTGACCCTCCCCTACAAGATTAAGGTTTCTGGCTTTTATGGGAGAAAGGTCTAGAGAAGTGAGCTGTACGTCTTACCTTTCCCATAGCAGTTGAGGATCAACCTCTGTAGGCCTGCATCAAAATAGGTTCTGTCTTTTCTGCTGTCTCAGGCTTTTATTACCTGGTTGAAACCTGTGATCAACTGATAAAAAGAGATTTGGAGTGAGTGTGAATTCCTTGTAATTCCGCGCTGACAAGTTGGCCCACACTTGGTCTTTGACATTTGTTAGCATTTTGCCTGATTTCTTCTTACCTCTTTTTGTCACGGAACCTTTTCTTCCTGGGTTCTGCCACAGGTGGTAGAGTTTGTGTGGCTCATCTTTTCTTGGAAAGCTTATTCTTTGGAGTTCAAGTTACTTCAGCTCAAGATGGGATTAAGAAAAACTATAATTTTTTTTTGTTGTTGATTAAGCTATTTTCATTGTTTGTAGCATTTTATATTCTAAGCAGAAGCTAAACCCTGTTGTTACTCTTTGACTTTACTTTTAGTGTTGTGTTTTTTTAATGCAAAAATTTACTTTCATGTTGATTGAATTAGTTGGTTCTTTTTTAAAATTTGTTGATTCTTTATGACTTCTGACTTTTTAAATATTTTTGAAAAAAAGACCCACTCTGAGAATATTCTCCCATATTTTCTTCTATTTCTCTTTTTGTTGAGTATTTTTATTTCATTGAAAATTTAATTTGGTATAAGGTACAGTGATATCTAATGTTTTTCTAATGAAAAGCCACTTGTATTGCACCAAAATTATTTATTGAATTATCTTTCCCCACTGCTCATAATTCTTGTGTAACAGAAATGGATTTGTTTGTAACAGAAAATCTGATTAGTAGTGGCTCAAATTCACAGAAGTTTGTCTCACACAAAATAAATCTGCAAGTAGACAAAGCATGGTTAGTACTACACCTTAACAGATTAAAAACCTATACTTTATCCATCTTTCTCTCTAGGAATCCTTATCCATGTCCCCTCATGGTTACAAAATGGCTGTTGAATATCAGTACCAAATCCAGTGAAAAAGGAAAGGGCAAAGGTTGAAGAGGTCATAGTAACCTCCTTTGTCCATTGTAAAAGATTTTTTCCACAAGTCCCATCTAGGGTATTATTTTCTAGGCTACTAGTGTAACTTCTGTCAGTGACCATCCTTTCCTTCAGTTCATCAACTGAGTTCCTAAAGAAATAAAGTATTTTAGATATATGCAACCTCATGTTAATTGCAGTATTATTTACAATAGCCAGATATGGAAACAACCTAAGTGTCCATCAATGGATGAGTGGGTAAAGAAAGTGTGGTAGGTACACACACACACAAGAAATAGTATTCAGTAGTTAAAAAAAGGAAATCTTGGAATTTGTGACAACATGGGTGGTCCTTGAGGTCGTTACACTAGGTGAAATAAGTCAGATAAGGAGAGATACCATATGATCCCACTTATCTGTGAAATAAAAACAATAGCAACACAGAAGAACACTGAGCTCATAGATACAGAGAACATGTTAGTGTTTGTCAGTGTGGAGCAATGTGCAAAATGGGTGAAGGGGGTCGAAAGATATAAATTTTCCAGTAATGAAAGTAGTCCTGGGGATGTAACGCATGGTGACTATAGTTGTTACTACTTTTATTGCATATTGAAAAGTTGCTAAGAGAATAGATCTTAATAGTTCTTAACACAAGAAAATAAAAAGTTTTGTAACTGTTCATGGTAACAGATATTCAGTTCAGTTCAGTCACTCAGTCGTGTCCGACTCTTTGCGACCCCATGAATCAAAGCACACCAGCCCTTCCTGTCCATCACCAACTCCCGGAGTTCACTCAAACTCAGTGTCCATTGAGTTGGTGATGCCATCCAGCCATCTCATCCTCTGTCGTCCCCTTCTCCTCCTGCCCCCAATCCCTCCCAGCATCAGAGTCTTTTCCAATGAGTCAACTCTTCACATGAGGTGGCCAAAGTACTGGAGTTTCAGCTTTAGCATCATTCCTTCGAAAGAACACCCAGGGCTGATCTCCTTCAGAATGGACTGATTGGATCTCCTTGCAGTCCAGGGGACTCTCAAGAGTCTTCTCCAACACCACAGTTCAAAAGCATCAATTCTTTGGTGCTCAGCTATCTTCATAGTCCAACTCTCACATCCATACATGACCACTGGAAAAACCATAGCCTTGACTAGCCGGACCTTTGTTGGCAAAGTAATGTCTCTGCTTTTGAATATGCTATCTAGGTTGGTCGTAACTTTCCTTCCAAGGAGTAAGCGTCTTTTAATTTCATGGCTGCAATCACTAGCTGCAGTGATTTTGGGATATTAGCTACACTTATTGTGGTGATTTTTTAAAATATATACAGATATTGAATCATATTTTATACCTGGAACTAATGTTATATATGAATTATACTTCAAAAAAGTACAAATATATAGATATAGATATATATAAATTCTCTAGAGTTTTTTGTTTGTTTTATGCTACATTTGAATCTTTGAAGTATACTTATTTTTTATTTAGATTTTCCTAAATGCTGATTTTTCGGGCTTCCTTTCTTCTTGCTGTTGGACCTGAACAGAAAGATTATTTTCCTTCTATTTCCTTGGGGCCCAGGTCAGGTTATGAGCTCTAAGTGGTTGACTTTCACAGTTGCTACAAAGCAAAAGAAACTCTTCCCTGGTGGGCTTTTGTGAAATAGAAGCAGCGGGCAGCCTTCAGAGATAGCTTTGAGAAATACCTTACCTTTCCATTGTGCTACCCTCTACAATCTGTGTTTCCACATCCCCAGTCTAAAGAGCTGGGGAGATTCAGCCAACCCCTTCAGTTCCTTTTTGGTCTCCTATAGAGCTTAGGAGAGCTTATATGGAGCTTATAGAGCTCATATGGCTGTCTGAGGAGGCCTTACAAATAAGCTGTGAAAAGAAGAAGCCAAAGGCAAAAGAGAAAAGGAAAGATATACCCATTTGAATGCAGAGTTCCAAAGAATAGCAAGGAGAGATAAGAAAGCCTTCCTGAGTGATAAATAGAAAGAATAGAGGAAAACAATACAATGGAAAAGACTAGAGATCTCTTCAAGAAAATTAGAGATACCAAAGAAACATTTCATGACAAGATGGACTCAATAAAGGACAGAAATGGTGTGGACCTAACAGAAGCAGAAGAGGTGGCAAGAGTACACAGAAGACTGTACAAAAAAGATCTCCACGACCCAGATAATCACGATGATGTGATCACTCACCTAGAGCCAGACACCCTGGAATATGAAGTCAAGTGGGCCTTAGGAAGCATCACTACGAACAAAGTTAGTGGAGGTGATGGAATTTTAGTTGAGCTATTTCAAATCCTAAAAGATGATGCTGTGAAAGTGCTGCACTTGGTATGCCAGCAAATTTGGAAAACTCAGCAGTGGCCACAGGACTGGAAAAAGTCAGCTTTCATTCCAGTCCCTAAGAAAGGCCATGCCAAAGAATGCTCAAACTACCGCACAATTGCACTCATCTCACACGCTAGTAAAGTAATGCTTCAACAATACGTGAATCGTGAACTTCCAGATGTTCAGGCTGGTTTTAGAAAAGGTAGAGGAACCAGGGATCAAACTGCCAACATCCGCTGAATCATCGAAAAAGCAAGAGACTTGCAGAAAGACATCTATTTCTGCTTTATTGACTATGCCAAAGCCTTTGTCTGTGTGGATCACAATAAACTATGAAAAATTCTGAAAGAGATGGGAATACCAGACCACCTGACCTGGCTCTTGAGAAACCTGTATGCAGGTCAGGATGCAACAGTTAGAACTGGACATGGAACAACAGACTGGTTCCAAATAGAAAAGGAGTGTGTCAAGGCTGTATATTGTCACCCTACTTACTTACCATATGCAGAGTACATCATGAGAAACGCTGGGGTGGAAGAAGCACAAGCTGGAATCAAGATTGCCAGGAGAAATATTAATAACCTCAGATATGCAGATGACAGCACCCTTATGGCAGAAAGTGAAGAAGAACTAAAGAGCATCTTGATGAAAGTGAAAGAGGAGAGTGAAAAAGTTGGCTTAAAGCTCAGCATTCAGAAAACAAAGATTATGGCATCTGGTCTCATCAACTTTATGGCAAATAGATAGGGGAACAGTGGCATACTTTATTTGGGTGGGGGCAGAGGCTCCCAAATCACTGCAAATGGTGACTATAGCCATGAAATTAAAAGATGCTTACTCCTTGATAGGAAAGTTATAACCAACCTAGACAGCATATTAATAAGCAGAGACATTACTTGGTCAACAAAGGTCCGTCTAGTCAAGGCTATGGCTTTTCCAGTAGTCATGTATGGATGTGAGAGTTGGACTATGAAGAAAGCTGAGCGCCAAAGAATTGATGCTTTTGAACTGTGGTGTTAGAGAAGACTCTTGAGAGTCCCTTGGACTGCAAGGAGACCCAACCAGTCCATCCTAAAGGAGATGAGTCCTTAGTGTTCATTGGAAGGACTGATGCTGAAGCTGAAACTCCAGTACTTTGGCCACCTGATGTGAAGAGTTGACTCATTTGAAAAGACCCTGATTCTGGGCAAGATTGAAGGAGGGAGAAGAAGGGAACAACAGAGGATGAGATGGTTGTATGGCATCACCGACTCAATGGACATGAGTTTGAGTTAACTCCAGAAGTTGGTGATGGACAAGGAGGCCTGTTGTGCTGCAGTCCATAGGATCGCAGAGAGTCGACACGACTGAGCAACTGACCTGAACTGAACTGATCAAGCTTAGTATCCCATGTAGTACTCATGTAATGCCAAAATTAACTCTCTTTATGGGGTATTTAACTAAGTGCCGAGGTTTCCCCTTCTTCTGTTCAAGGCTCTTGAGATTCTTTGAGATTCTTTATTGTTGTAAGTATCAAAGTACTCTTTCATGGAACACCACAAAGCTCAAGACCTCATTTGTATCCAATTTTCCTAACTGCATTTTGGCCTGTAAAAAACAAATAGCCACAAATTGAGAATAGTCTGATAAGGAAGTTCACAGAATTTCTCACCCTCTGCCTCGTGAATTTCCATTTCTCCACCAAAATGTTTTAGGCTAGAGTGAGAAACCTCTGCTGGATTCAGCTGTCAATTTTGTATTTTAAATAAGATGACACAATCTGGTGATCCCAAGAGCCCATGGTAGGCTTTTTCTTGGAAAAGTTAATAAATTCAGTGCATAAAGTATAGAGTTAAATGAAAGTTCATAGTAGAGTTAGAAGAAATAGGGTTGAAATTTCATATGTGGGAAGTTGGTTATACTCTTAAAATTCTTAACTCTTTAATTTACTTTAAATTATCTCAACTAGTTCCAAAGTACAACAAAACTTAAACTATTATTTTGAATGAATGGCTTAGAATAATGAATTAAATACTGATTGTAAATAACAATTTTGAACTCATTAACAATTATTCAGTTGGGGTAGATCAAAACAAACCAAAAAGAGAAAGCCATCATGTACCTCTTGGTATCTGTCCACATGTACTTTGAGAAAAAAAATGTTCCTTTTCCAGTAGGAGGAAAAAAGAAATCAAACTGGATGTCATATATCATACTTAATATGTTGTTTTTTCTTTTTATCCCTTTTAGGACAGTGGTGATTATCCCCTTACCATGCCTGGACCTCAGTGGAAAAAGTTTCGTTCAAACTTTTGTGAATTTATTGGAGTCCTGATTCGACAGTGTCAATATAGCATAATTTATGATGAGTATATGATGGACACAGTAATCTCGCTTTTGACCGGTTTGTCAGACTCCCAGGTCAGAGCTTTTAGGCATACAAGTACTCTTGCTGGTAAGTAACTAACACTTTATTTCCTTTTCATTTATTTTTGTTAAGTATATTCCAGTTAAGCTTTATTTAAATTCGGTATTAATTTAAATTGATTACTTTGCTCTTGAAAAACACAATTTTTCTCCAAAATTTGCATGAATGGTTTGTATTCTCTGTTGAAGTAAAATTTGTGCTTATTTTGATAACTGGCATTTGTTAGTCTTGAGAATGAAAATTGCAATTTTCTGACGAACGTTACCAAATCTCTTGCTGAATGTGTAGTTATTTTCTTGCGTTATTTTATAACCAAATAAGTTGTAGAAGTCCAGCAGGCCATATTCTTTGATAAAACCAAATAATAGTTGAAATTCCAAAGTCACAGCTATTTTCCTACTTAATTACATGGTTTCATTGTTATACATAAATGTGTAAATATTTGTTTATATATATAAACAGTTCCATCTAATTGTAATAGGTAATTGTGACCTAGCTAGGATTCTTTCTGTTCCTAGTGGTATAATAACTTAAATATAATGTTTCTAAAATCAGTTCAAGTAGGTAGGCTAAGTCCTGAAGAACTGATAGATTATCATTTTCCCCTTTGCTTCTGTTTTAGAATTATCTATATAACTTCTGAGTCAAGTATATTCATTTTCCCCTTGTTTTCCTGTAACAAGATAATTTTGTTTATTTAGCTATACTGAGTTTTTCAACGATTTTAACTGTATTTACCTAAAATGACTAAATGACTATTCTTTTTTCTTATATATATGTGTATGTTTATAAAGAAACTGTGTTTGCATAAACATATATTTAAATGTTCCCCAATTACATCCCTTTTAGTAGCAATAACTGACTATATTCAACTTATACACATTACCATTACAAAAATGAGATTTAAGAGTGTCCCTTTCCTCTTTATTAGGTAAAGAGGCAGATCTTTTACTTAATTTTATCTTTTTTATAAAGGTAAAATCACAGTTTATTGTTGAAAAAATTTTCTGTATAGAACAAACATCAAGCACATTTTATTCTGTGTTTTGAGAGACTTTGTACCAAGTTGTAGCTTTTTTTACAAGGTACTATAAATATACTACTTATTACTTAAAAGTTACCTGATACTATATATTTTTTCTAATTTCATGACTTTTATTATTTTCTGCCCTTTATATGTACTTTTTTCTGTTCGTTAGATTTTCTATTTACTTTCCATCTATCATTCTGTCTGTGTACAGCAATTCCCATTTACTTGGCTGTTTTTCAGATGCATTGTACCAGGAAAAATAGGAGATCAATGTTATGTTTATCCTTATTTTTCAAAAGCTAACCTGTTTTTCAAGTTATTCTCAAATTTACTTCAGAATACTACAGTAATTTCTCTTTGTACATTAATGATCATGTCTTCCAAAGTTCAGTTTCATAAAAAGTGAGACACCAGTCCTACCCTTCAACAAAGTGTGGAAATCTTGCTGAGAATTTAATTCCAGGCTGGATAATAATTTCCATCTTTTCAAGGATTATTTTCTTTTCATCTTTAATCTCTTCTCTGGTTCTCCCTCCCCCATTTTTTTCTTTTATGGTATATGTATGAGGGATAGATTTAAAGATAATCGTTTTTATTCACTTTGCAGGACGAGTCTTGGGGACTAGATAAAATGGGCAGGAACATTTAATCCTCTGCTTCAAAGACTATGTGCATGGACAGTTACAAGGCAGTTATGGCCAGATATGATTATCGGCTTTGGAATAAAATGCTCCTTGACATTGCTTATATCTTAGCTGAGAAGAGAGACAATCAGGTTAGTTGTTTTCTAGGGTACAGACGAGATAAGTTTTAGAGCTTCATAAGTCATCAGAGTGATCTTATCAGTAGTACTTTTAATCTGTTTACCAATACCCCATTTTCTTGTTGCTAATTAATAGTGTGTCCCAATTTGTTAGTGTTTATGCATTGCATTTAATTGTATATTTTGCCACATTTTTATTAAAATTTTTCATCATTTTGTAGTTTTTCGCGTTTGTCTGTTCTCCAGGTAGAAGTAGTTTCATTTTCCATTGGTGATAAACTAAACTTTCCCTTTTATTTTTGAAATTCTTTTTACCATTAAATTGAAACAGACTGTTAACAATTAGATTTTATATTACATTTTCCTTATTTTTTCTATTCTTTTCATTGTACTTGTAAAGCATACTCTCCTGTTTGTCTGATTTATCTTCAATAAAGAAGCTTTACTTTGTAGTAAACTTTTCATTAACAATCTTCATAGTTAAGTGCCTTTGTTATGAAGGTACATAGATAAATAGATAGCTAAATAGTTAAGACATATTAGAACATAGTTTGTGGAATTAATATATATAAGTAATATTTCAGTGGATTTACAATCTGAGATTGGCCATATTTTCTTTCTCCAGTTTCATGAAATTTTCATGAAAAAATGTTTTTCTCCTCCAGGTCAAAAATAAGTAGGATTCCCTTTGTTTTACCACTTTGTTCTTTGGTATTATAAAGATAATTCTATTCTCAAAGGATCTATTTTTCAGATTTATAGTTATATTATACTCAGTCATTTGTTGTTATAGTCTCTGACAGTACTTTAGAAATTGAATGTTGGCTTATCTTTTTTAGTTTTTGCTTTTTTCTCACCTACATAATTTTCTACATTAGAAATAGATTAATAATGGCTATTTCTCGCTTCTAAGGTAAAAATGCTAATTTGAACAAAGAGGGATTAACCGTACAGAATTTTATTAATAGCAACTTGATGATTGATTCTGTTCTATTTTTTCTAAAATGAATTATGGAAAAATTAGAAAATATGGGTAAAATCATCATATGATAGGTGGCCTCATTATGCTGGAAGGTTATCACTATTTAACAATGAGTGCCTCTCAGACTCTTGGGGAAGTAAACATTTCTTTTATATCTCATTGTTTAACATCATTGTGTTGGTATATGATTGATTTTTATATTGACATATGATTTGTTATTAATTAGCACTTTTTACCAAGTCAGCCTCTCTGGACTTTTACTGAGGCAAGACAAGCTATATGAAATTTCTTTG
The DNA here is from genome assembly GCF_019923935.1 of Bubalus bubalis. NCBI lineage: Eukaryota > Metazoa > Chordata > Mammalia > Artiodactyla > Bovidae > Bubalus > Bubalus bubalis. The sequence goes on from NC_059157.1 coordinate 177,686,897, forward strand.
TTCTCCTGTCATAGACAAAAATAATTTTGTCTCAGTAAATTTGATATCTTTTCTTTGGCTTTCAGTTGCTGAAACCATATAATATAGGGTTCATAGAATGGGTTCTGAACCAGATTGTCTGAATACATATCCTTTTCTACATTTTACTAATTGGGTAATTTTGACAAGTCCATAATTTATTGGGCCTCACTTTCTTCATATGCAAAATGGGAAAGATGTTGATAACTATCTCATTAAAAGAAATTAGGAAAGCTTGAATGGTGCCTGACATTTAGTAAACTAATGCTATTATTCTGTAATTACAAAAAGAGCCAGTAGTATTTACAGTGTTTCCCTTCATTCACTTCTTTTTCCCTCAGAATTTATTGAACACCTACTATTTTAGTAATAGAAGACATTATAGATGGGGAAATCAGAAACAAACATGTAAATTAACAGATCTTTAAAAACTATTATTAGGAAAACTAATAGTATGCACTTTCATTTTATTTGTCTTTTGGCTCTTCAGTACCAAATTCTGTTTATTAAATTCAGTAGGTATTTTATGACTCTTAATCAAATTGAATATGAATTTCTATATGGTAGACTTCTGGTATTCTAGGATTAATGCCTAGTAATTGACCAAATCTACAAGTGCCACCATATATCATATAACTGTATACATAAAATATAGTAAACTTTTTAAATGTAATTTGCTCTTTAAAATGTAAATATAGATAATTAGAGTAATAAAGAAGTATCATTTTCTTAGAATTATCTCTTATTTTCTATCACCAGGTATGAAAATTAGTTTTCTTTGGGGAGCTAGTTTTTGTAAGGAAGTTATGATTTTTAAAATAATTTTATAAGCATGTCCTTTCTATGTCAACCTAGTGACCTTGGGCAAGTTACATAACTTTGGTGCCTTTCCTCACCTGTATAATATTGATATGAATAGTCCCATTTTATTAGGAGTGTTGTGAGGCTTAAATGAAAGAATTTGTGTTAAATGTTTCACGTATACAGGTCATTCAGTAAGTGTCTGATGTAATAATTATGATAGAATGACAAAGCTTGCTTGGTTTGACTCTAAAGCGGGCAGAGAAACTGAGAAAATCTTGTAGATTTTCCATTAATGCTTTCATATTACACATGTAAACATTTTCTGTAGATATAAAATTACACATACAACTTAACGAATTCAGAAAAGGAGAAAAATACAAAAGTAAAAATCAGCCATAATCATACCATTTCTTAATTTTACCATGACATGTTGGTGTTTCCTTTTAGTTTTTTTCTCGTATACATATATATTAGGATTTTTTTATTTTTAAAGAAATAATAGGATATTATAATCAATTTTGTGGAATGCGTTTTCTGTGCTTTAAATTTTTATAATTATGTTTAATATAGCAGCCTCATCTTCTAAAATCTAGATGTCCTTTAACTAATGTAGCTTTTTTGCCATTATTTGGATCCTTTGTCTTCTGTTGGATCTCCTACCTTTTGCCGTGGGTTGTTTTTTTGTTTGTTTGTTTGTTTTTAATTTAGCCTCTTCTTTTTGGGTGGCATGTTTTTTGATAGCTTCCTGAGAAAAACAGCATTGGAAAAGTATATATTTTAGATTTTACATGCCTGAGAAATACATTATATTCTTACGTTATTTGGCCCAGTACAGAGTTCATTGCTGTTGAGAATTCCAGTACATTTTCAAACTTCTGATTCTGATCCTGTTTCTTGTCTGTGGAAGCTTCATTTTATGAAATATCACGGTGATATATCCTGATATATATAGATATATACAGATATATAATTTCCCATTCATTACTCTCTGCTGAATATATTTTACTTGGATGTTAATCTGTTGAGTCAGTCCTAAGTTTCTTGTTATTTCTCTTTTAGTTTTCATTCCTTACTCTTTTTGTTCACTTTGCTTGTATTCTTCAACTTTATTGAGGTAATTTTCATTATCATTTTAAATATTCTAAGAGTTCTTTTCCATTCTCCATGTCGTTTTTTAACATTATCATGGGTGTAACATTTTCTCTTATCTCGTTGACAGTGTTATTACTCAGAAGTTTTGCTTTTGTTTTTTTGGTGCCCCATTCCGACCTCTTTTTCAATTATCTTTTATGAGTGTCTTTCATGGGAAGCTTTCCTTAAGTATCTGTTGGCTCTCTAGTCATTGCTAACAATGAGACACTAAAGAACTGATTGCCTGTGTGTGTGTGTGTGTTGTGTTTGACAGGCAGTGCCAATGACTTTAACCTTTTTGGTGACCATCATTGTAGGGTGGTCCTGTGGTCACTTACTGTTTTCATTATGAACCATAAAGGGTTGGTGTTGATAATTATTTTCCCTGGGAAAGTTCAGCTCCTTTGTAGAAGGATCTTTCGATCTCAGGTCTGGTTGCTATCTATTGCTATCTACCTTTTGGGAGTTATACAGGGTGAAGGAGCACCCAGGGCACTCTGCACTTCACATGTATCCCTCCTCTGTATCTGATGAATCCAAATCTCTGTGTTCTTTAGGGAATAAACTTTTTTAACTTCCAAGATGAGTTTGTGTTGGAGGGATTACATGACTGCCTTGGTTCAAGTGGAGATTTAATTGTTTATTATACAGACTTTGAAATGCTCCTGTTTTTAGACCTTGCTTCACTCCATCTTCTGTAAAAGCCAGTACTTCTCAAATTCCTTAATGCTTCTGGGTTCTACAGAGTAAAACTGCTTTGTTTTTGTCTTTTTTCTTTAAATAGAGTTGTCAAGCTTTTTTGACCATTTAGTTTGATTTGAATACTTCATCCATCTGCTTTGCATATACATATATTAACATATTATGGTTTGGCATTCCAAGTGTTTTTCTGGATTTATTGGGGATGAAAATTGTTTTCTCATTATTTTGGTTGGGTTTTTAAGAGACAAAGATTTATTAAATATTCTTTGTAAAGTGGAAGCTTGTAAACCTTTTTTTTTTAAATAAGTGTTTTAAAACAAACGAAGAAACATGATTACAATGGAATACTCTTCAGCCTTAAAAAAATAATGAAGTAATGCCATTTACAGCAACGTGGGTAGACCTAGTGATCAGAAAGACATATGGTATGTGATGCACATGAGCTTATTTAGAAAGCAGAAACAGACTCACATACAGAAGAAATTTATGATTGGGAATGGGGGTGGGGGATAAATTAGGAGTTTGAGATTTGCAGATACAAGCTACTGTATATAAAACAGATAAACAATAAGGTTGTTCCGTATAGCACAGAGAATTATATTTACTGTCCTGTAAACATTTTGTAAAATATGTATGTAAAAATACATAATATATTTTATATGTAAAAATATGTAAAATAATGTATTTTATAAGTAAAAATAAAACAGTATGGAAAAGAATATATATATATGTGCATAGCTGAATCACTTTCCTGTACACTAGAAACTAACATGGTAAATCAATGATACTTCAATTTTTAAAAGAGGAAGATAATCTTATCTCTCTTTGAAATTTAGTTTTGTCCCACTATCAAACAGTTTTAGAGTTTGCAGTAATATTTTTCAAAAGTATAATAGGTATCACTAAATATAAGGGCAGATTTTTAGTTTTCATTTTCATGTTTAAGAAAACATAATTGTAAATTGTTTAATAGTGATTAAATGGCCAGTGTCTATAATCTTAATTTCAGCCATCCTATTTGTTGATACCTTTTGTCCCTGTTTTTGTTTTATATGTTCCCAACTCCAGTATTGTTTTTCCTCTGCTGCTGCTGCTGCTAAGTCCCTTCAGTCATGTCCGACTCTGTGCGACCCCATAGATGGCAGCCAACTAGGCTCCTCTGTCTCTGGGATTCTCCAGGCAAGAATACTGGAGTGGGCTGCCATTTCCTTCTCCAATGCGTGAAAGTGAAAAGTGAAAGTGAAGTCGCTCAGTCGTGTCTGACTCTTAGCGACCCCATGGACTGCAGCCTACTAGGCTCCTCTGTCCATGGGATTTTCCAGGCAAGAGTAGTGGAGTGGGGTACCATTGCCTTCTCCTCTACTAGGCCGTTAAATTCCTGATCCTCTTTGTTTAATGCTCTTGATGTCCTTACTTCCTCCACTTTCCTAGCTTAGATTCTGTTACCCAGATTAATTATAATCATGTCCTTCTCATGAAGGACCCTTAACATCCTTGCCTGCTTGCTCTCTATTATATCCCTTAGGAAAACCTCATATTATCACCTGCTCCATAACTGCACCAGTGGAGTTGAAAGTGAGTGTAGAAAAACACATAATGACTCGGCTTTCTACAATTTTTCTCTCATTTCTACCTAGCAATCCTATTACAGTATTTTATGCCATGGATATTCCTTTCTTACAATATTATTTCATACCTTCTCAAACCTGTAATGTCTGCTATCCTCTTCACACTTGGCTGATTATAGGAACAGAATAGAATCCTTCAAGGATTAAATTTTCTTGTTTTAGCTGTACCTATACACATATACTCTGCCTTTTCTCTTATGAGGGTGCTGTCTAGCTAAGATCAGTCCTTGCACTTGTGCAGTGGATCTAATCCCTGTTCACTACCTCAAGAAGTTTTCTCTCTCTCCAGCTTCACTTCCCCCACACCCTTTATCATTATATTGTAGGCTGTAACAGCCCTTATCTTTTAAAAACACTTTGTATCAGTTAGGGCTCTTCAGAAACAGAACCATTGGAAAATATACTTTGTTACTTGCTTACTTATTTGCATAATATAACCATTAAGCTATGTTGTGTGTGTATGTGTGTGTACATATATATATATATATATATATTTGAAGAGAGGAAGATTTATTTTAGTGAATGACACACACAGTTTTGGATCTGCTACTTTAAAATCTGTAGGGCAGACCTGCAGGCCAGAAACTTAGGCAGGAGTTGTACAGTCTTGAAGGAGAAATTGCTTCACCTGAAGCCCTCTGATTTTGCTCGTAAGGCATTCAGCTGATTGGATGAGGCCACCACATTATAGGGGGTAGTCTTCTTTACTTATAGATGTTAATTTTATCTACAAAATGGCTTCACAGTAACACCTGGATTACTGTTTGTTTAAATAACTGGATACCATAGCCTAGCCAGAAAGCAGTGTCTGACTTTATTTTTCTGGGCTCCAAAATCGCTGCAGATGGTGATTATGGCCATGAAATTAAAAGACGCTTACTCCTTGGAAGCAAAGTTATAATCAACCTGGACAGCATATTCAAAAGCAGAGACATTACTTTGCCAACAAAGGTCCATCTAGTCAAGGCTATGTTTTTTCCAATAGTCATGTATGGATGTGAGAGTTGGACTTATAAATAAAGCTGAGTGCTGAAGAATTGATGCTTTTGAACTGTGGTGTTGGAGAAGACTCCTGAGAGTCCCTTGGACTGCAAGGAGATCCAACCAGTCCATCCTAAAGGAGATCAGTCCTGGGTGTTCATTGGAAGGACTGAGGTTGAAGCTGAAACTCCAATACTTTGGCCACCTGATGCAAAGAGCTGACTCATTGGAAAAGACCCTGATGCTGGGAAAGACTGAGGGCAGGAGGAGAAGGGGACGACAGAGGATGAGATGGTTGGATGGCGTCACCAACACAATGAACATGGGTTTGGGTGGACTCTGGGAATTGGTGATAGACAGGGAGGCCTGGCGTGGTATAGTTCATGGGGTCGCAAAGAGCTGGACACGACTGAGTGACTGAACTGAACTGATAACCTCGCCAAGTTGATACCTAAGACTGACCATCCCACCATCCCTTGTTTCCACATGCTCCTTAGCTACATTCCTATTTTTCTCCTTTTCTTTATAGCAAATATCAAAGAATTATTTCTGTTTACTGTCTCTACTCACTCTCCTCTTACTCTCTTTAAACCCATTCCAGTAGGGTTTTTATCTCTACCTCTTCACTGCCTTTGGCTTTTGTTGAAGTCGGCAGTTACCTTCTTAGTGTCCTAATCACTGGGCAGTTCCATTGTGACCTTTCTCTTTCTTGAAAGACATAGCTACTTCTTCCTTCTTAAAATGCGATTTTGATGGGTCTTAGAAAGCTAAACTGTAAATACTGAATTATCTCAGGACTCAATCTAAAGATCTTTTCATTTTTTTATATCTTTATTCACTTCTCAGTGAATAAAGGGAAAACAAATTCCATGTTTTTATTATTTCTACTAAAACATAATTATGGTAGGAGAGTAATGCTGTCATTTGATTTAAAATTCCAGATTTAAAAATGTTATATGGTGAAATGTCACTCTCCTACCCATGGCTCTCAGGCAACAAATTATCTACTCTGAATGCATCCAAAGTTTCCTGTTTCTAGTACATCTTTCCAATGATATTTTATGAATATGATAGCAAATGCATATTCAGTGAGAGGCAGTATGGTATAGTGGTTAAAAGCTTAGACTGTGGAGCATGATGGCTGCAATCAAATTATATCTCTGCCAGCTACTGGCTGTGTAATTTCCAAATCTCTAATCTGTGCCTCAGATTTCTCTTATATAAAAAAGAAATAATAATAGTACTTGAAAGAGTTGTGAGGTACAAATGAATAAGTGTGTAAAGAGCTTAGAAGACTGACTGGCATATAATAGTAAATAATGCATTCCTTCTTTATGTATAAATGATAATATAATATACACACTGACAATCATCTTTTTTTTCTCCCTTAACAAGTGTCTTGGTAGACTTCTTTTCAGCATACAAATCATGCCTCATTTGTTTCCAGTGACTAAATTGAAGTCCATTGAATCAATATGACATCCAGTTTAATGGCTTTAGAAACTAGTATTTTGATGATGATGTATATCTGTTAACCATCTCCACTTGTTGTTTAGTTGCTAAGTCGTGTCCAACTCCTTTTGCAAGCCCATGGACTGAGGCCCACCAGGCTCCTCTGTCCATGGGATTTCCAGGCAAGACTACTAGAACATGTTGAAATTTCCTTCTCCAGGTGATCTTCCTGACCCAGGGATCGAATCTGCACCTTTTGCATTAGCAGGCGGGTTCTTTACCATTGAGCCATCTGGAAAGCCCCGTTTGCACTTAGATACCTAACAAACACAAGACTTTCCAATTTCCCTTGCATTTGCTATTTCTCTAATTTCCTATATTATCATATTCTTTCAGCTTTACCTGGGAATATATTTCAGATGTGATTTTCTCTCTACCTCTTGCTGCCACTCTAATCAAAGCCAGAAGTACTTTACTGAGTTGTTTAAGGCCAAAAACTTGAGAATCAACTTAATAAGGTTTTGACAAAATATGTGCAGCTCTTTTTCAGTGTTCTATTTGGTCTTCCTTCTTCCACTTTTACTCTTCTATAAATGTTCACACAGCATTTTAAAATATAAATCGGCCTATTTCTCACCCACACCAAAATTTCCAGTGAGTCGTTCGTATCTTATTTAGATTTCATTCTTGTGTTCTAACTGCTGCTGCTGCTGCTAAGTCGCTTCAGTCGTGTCCGACTCTGTGCGACCCCATAGACGGCAGCCCACCAGGCTCCCCCGTCCCTGGGATTCTCCAGGCAAGAACACTGAAGTGGGTTGCCATTTCCTTCTCCAATGCATGAAGGTGAAAAGTGAAAGTGAAGTCGCTCAGTCGTGTCTGGCCCTCAGCGACCCCATGGACTGCAGCCTACCAGGCTCCTCCATCCATGGGATTTTCCAGGCAAGAGTACTGGAGTGGGGTGCCATTGCCTTCTCCGTGTGTTCTAACTAGTTCCTAGTAAAACTCTTGTAACCTGGCCTTTTCATTTCCTCCTCAGCCTGTCTCTTGCCTATTTCTGTGCTTCAGCCACACTAAATATGTTGCTCTTTTTATGAACAGTTTACCTCATAACCTTTGCACTTCTTATTCCTTCTCCCTGGGACACAATTCTGTTACAGATCATGTTCATCGCCTCAGTTTATGCTTAATTGTGAGCCCTTCGGAGAAGCCTAACCAGCCTGTTTGTTCTCTGTCCTTTCTTGTTGTTTTTCAGTTGCTCATTCATGTCCAACTCTTTGTGACCCCCATGAACTGCAGCACACTAGGCTTCCCTGTCCTTTCCTGTCTCCAGGAGTTTGCTCAAACTTACGTTCATTGAATTGATGATGCCATCCAATCATCTCATCCTCTGTTGCCCCCTTCTCCTCCTGCCATCAGTCTTTCCCAGGATCAGGGTCTTTTCCAGTGAATTGGCTCCTCACGTCAGGTGGCCAGAGTATTGGAGCTTCAGTATTCATCCTTCCAGTGAATATCCAGGATTGATTTCCTTTAGGATTGACTGGTTTGAACTCCTTGCTATCCAAGGGTCTCTCGAAAATCTTCTCTAGCACCAAAGTTTGAAAGCATCAATTCTTTGGCACTCAGCCTTCTTTATGGTCCAGCTCTCACATCTATACATGACTGCTGGAAAAACCGTAGCTTTGACTACACATACCTTAGTCAGAAGTGATGTGTCTGCTTTTTAATACACTGATCAGGTTTGTCATACCTTTTCTTCCAAGGAGCAAGTGTCTTTTAATTTCATGGCTGCAGTCACTGTCCACAGTGATTTTGGAGCCCAAGAAAATAGTCTGTCACTATTTTTCCATTCCATTCTTCCCCATCTGTTTGCCATGGAGTGATGGGACCGGATGCCATGATCTTTGTTTTTTGAATGTTGAGTTTTAAGCCAGCTTTTTCACTGTCCTTCAAATTCATCAAGAGGTTCTTTAGTTCCTCTTCACTTTCTGCCATTAGTATGGTGTTATCTACATATCTGAGGTTATTGATATTTCTCCTGGCAATCTGCACAATATACTTTGCTTACAAGTTAAATAAGCAGGGTGATAATATATAGCCTTGACGTATTCCTTTACCAATTTTGAACTGGTCAGTTCAAAATTGTTGATTCTAATCTAATCTAATTAGTCCGGTTCTAACTGTTGCTTCTTGACCTGCATACAGGTTTCTCAGGAGGCAAGTGAGGTGGTTTGGTATTCGCAGCTCTTTAAGAATTTTCCACAGTTTCTTGTGATCCACACAGTCAAAGGCTTTAGTGTAGTCAATGAAGTAGATGTTTTTCTGAAATTCCCTTGGTTTTTCTATGATGCAACGAATGTTGGCAATTCGATCTCTGGTTCCTTTACCTTTTCTCAATCCAGCTTTTTTTCTGTAATTTCTTGGTTTACGTACTGTTGAAGCTTCAGTTCAGTTCAGTCACTCAGTCGTGTCCGACTCTTTGCAACCCCATGGACTGCAGCACACCAGACCTCCCCGTCCATCACCAACTCCTGGAGTTTACTCAAACTCAGATCCATTGAGTTGGTGAAGACATCCAACCATCTCATCCTCTGTCATCCCCTTCTCCTCATGCCTTCAGTCTTTCCCAGCATCAGGGTCTTTTCCAATGAGTCAGCTCTTCACATCAGGTGGTCAAAGTATTGGAGTTTCAGCTTCAGCATCAGTCCTTCCAATGAACACCCAGGACTGCTCTCCTTTAGGATGGACTGGTTGGATCTCCTTGCAGTCCAAGAGACTCTCAAGAGTCTTCTCCAACACCACAATTCAAAAGCATCAATTCTTCAGGACTCGGCTTTCCTTATAGTCCACTTCTCACATCCATACATGACTACTGTAAAAACCATAGCCTTGACTAGATGGACCTTTGTTGGCAAAGTAATGTCTCTGCTTTTTAATATGCTGTCTAGGTTGGTCATAGCTTTTCCTCCAAGGAGTAAGTGTCTTTTTATTTCATGGCTGCAGTCACCATCTGCAGTGATTTTCAAGCCCAAAAATATAACGTCTGCAACTTTTTCCACGGTTTCTCCCATCTATTTGCTGTGAAGTGATGGGACCAAATGCCACGATATTTGTTTTCTGACTGTTGAGCTTTAAGCAAACTTTTTCACTCTCCTCTTTCACTTTCATCAAGAGGCTCTTTAGTTCTTCATTTTCTGCCATAAGGCTGGTGTCATCTGCATGCCTGAGTTTATTGATATTTCTCCTGGCAATCTTGATTCCAGCTTGTGCTTCATCCAGCCCAGCATTTCTCATGATGTACTCTGCATGTAAGTTAAATAAGCATGGTGACAATATAGTCTTGACGTACTCCTTTCTCTGTTTGGAACCAGTCTGTTGTTCCATGTCCAGTTCTAACTGTTGCTTCCTGACCTGCAAATAGGTTTCTCAAGAGGCAGGTCTGGTGGTCTGGTATTCCCATCTCTTTCAGAATTTTCCACAGTTGATTATGATCCACACAGTCAAAGGCTTTGTCATAGTCAAAGAATTTTGCACATTACCTTGCTGGCACATGAAACTAGTGCAATTGTGTTCTATCCTTTTTACCATACTTTATTTCTCTTTCTAACCATATTTTATTTTTATTTAACTGATGTTTTTATTTTATATTATCTATTGATACTTTGCCTTCTCCTCACTAGACAATAAATTTATGGATGCAGATACTGTCTCATTCACTTTTCAGCTTCTAATACTCAGAACAGTGCTTTTTCCGGATTGGCAGATGAGTGGGAAGCACTAAATAAGTATTTTTTGTGGCAAAAGACTAGTTTTTACATTACATTCTTAGTGTCATTTTGTTAATAGACTCAATATATATAAGATTTTCTGTCAGATTGTTATAAAAATTTCTAAAAACTTTCAAATTTATACTTTTTTTTTTTACAACAAGAAACATTTATTTTTCTCGCTAATAAGTTTATAGTTTTTCTTGGAAGTCTCTGTGGACTAAATAGGGATTAGCTGGCTAGACTCTAGGCTGCAAGTGTGTTTGGACTCCAAGCTGCAATTTCGATTAAAAGTGCTCAAAATTTCTCTCTTCTGAAATCAGCAGCTCTCCAGAGCATGTTCTTGTTATGACTTTAACAGAAGCACAAGAGGCCAAACCAGATCATTTATGAACAAATTTATACTTTACTGAACTGGTAACAAGCCATTTGTATTCTGCACATATTTGCATAGCACACTTTTAGTAGTACAGCAATAGAACAAGTTTGTCATTCCATAGCTAACCTTTAAAATGTGAATGCTAAATGAAGTATTCACTTTGGTAAGCAAAGAGAAGATACTTTCAAAGTCCATATCATAGACCAGGTTGAATTCCTGTAGGATTATTAATTTATAAAATTCTTTTAATAACACCAGTAAATTGTAATTCATGCTCACTTTATGCAGGAATGAGTCTTTTTTCAGGGGACTCCATCCCTATCACAGTCCCTATATTGTACCTATATTGTTAAGTTAGGAGTCTTCTTCACTAGCTGTATTTGCTTGTATTTTGGTATTTAAGGTGAAAATTTCAGTGAAGTTGAAATTTTACATATTCATACACATTAAATACTGCATTATCATATCTAATATATTTCTAAAAATATACTGATTATTTTACATTTCTTCTGTTTTAGTATGTTGATATATTTTGCTGTTGATATATACCTAGAGTGTGAGAAGGGTCATTACACAACTGCCAGTTGGGGAGTTTGGGATCTGTGTTCGCAAGGCGATAGAACACAACAAAACATGGTTAAGTTCAAGAGCATTAATGTCTCAGCTTCCACTGATTAATTCCAGACAGAGTTGGTGGAAATTTAAATACTTTCCAACTCCTTGATCTTCAAGTCATTTTATTTTAGAAGTCTAGAAGTATAAACGGAATTAAGCTCCATTTGGGTATGACTTTGTATGCTTAGGAGAAACTCCCTTAAAATATTATCCCTAAAAGAAAAGTTATTCTTGACTTAGGCGGTTTGAATGCCCCTGATCAATTCTGTCTTTGAGCTATTCTTTTCTATACGGGTTAATTTAAAAAGTACTTTTAGCTTTCAGAGGTATTCTACTGACAATGTGTAAAATGCTGTCAAATCACTAGCCTATATTTTGAAACACAAGATTTCTCAATATATTATATTTAGATGTTGTATCTCAGGAAAAGAGAAACATTTTATTTAAATGCATTTCGAAGAGCTCACTAACTTAAATGCATTTTTTTTTTTTTTTAGGATTTTTGTGTTAATATTTTGGTTTGAGGGCAGTATCAATTGATAGTATCCAAAACGTAGACAGAATAACACGTGTGTGTGTGGATGAATAGAAAGGTATAGATAGAGCATTATGTATATATGTTTATGTGTAATTAAAGGAAATTTTGGAAGTTTTAAAAGAAATGCAGGCTCATTTAATTATGTATATATTTGTATTGGTTCTTCCAAAACACTCAGTAGTAACTGAGCATTCATATTGCAGATAAGTAAACTAAAGGGAAAAAAGGGGAGATTATTTTTCCATCACAAGTTCTTCTGTTCCTTTAACAGATTTCCCTATACTCTCATCATCTAAATGATGAAACTGAATAGGAATAGACAAAAGATTAAGTCTTGTGTCATACCTGTTCCTCAGAGGATTTGAAACAGAAGTTTGAAAATATTTAAATAGATTTATGAATACAGGTGAATGTTTAAAAGTACATGAACACTGGGGGGAAAATAGATGAATCAGAAATTCACAAAATATGTTTTTGATGAATTTAATGTGTTTCATAGGTTCAGTCCATTTTTCAGGAATCAAAAGTTATGCTATTCACTGAGGTGAGGAACACAGGGAAAGAACCATCTATGGGAATAAAAGTCATAAATTGATTGTACACAGCTGAGACACCTCTGAGGCATCTAAGCACAGATATTAAGGAAGCAATTGTATACACAGAACTGGTAGCCAGAAGTGAGGTCTGAAAGGCTTGGTTAGTATTCTTGCCTGAAGAATCCCGTGGACAGAGGAGCCTGGTGGGCTACAGTCTGTAGGGTTGCAAAGAGCTGGACACGACTGAAGTGAGAGCACACACGCACACACTTAGATTTGTGTATGTGTGAAGGTGAGGGAAAGGAGTTGTTGAAGATACTGTTTAAGTTCTTCATGGTGATAATTAGAATGAGTCAGTCGCGGGGGTAGGGGTAGTGTTTGGGTTTGGGATAATTTTTTTGTTATTGTTACTTCTTTGTGTCTGCACCATGCAGCTTATAGGATCTTAGTTCCCCAACCAGGAATTGAACCTAAGGCCATGGCAGTGAAAGTGCCAATTCCTAGCCCCTGCACCACTAGAGAACTCCCAGGATGAGTCTGGTTTTTGTAGGAATATTAATAAGCCAAGCTTATAGGGACACTGAGACAGAGAAAATTTTTGCAGACTAAAATGATTTTATTTCCATAAAATAATTTTTCTTTTTATTTTAATTATGCCTAGATTATCAAACATAGAAGTTGACTAGTTTCCTTCCATCATCCATTTCTGTTACAAAATTGTAAACTTTTGAAGTTCTGATTCACAGGTGAATACTATAATCTTTCTTTATTTCTTAGCCATGAAGCTCATGACTGCTCTGGTGAATGTTGCCTTAAACCTCAGTATTCATCAGGATAATACACAGAGACAATATGAAGCTGAGAGAAATAAAATGATTGGGAAGAGAGCCAATGAAAGGTTGGAGTTACTACTTCAAAAACGTAAAGAGGTAAGTTTCACAGTAACTGAGATTCTTCAATTTGTTTTTTAAAGGTACATTGTTTGATCTCAAATCTTTCAAATGAATCTGGCATTTGATTCCAGCCAGTGGTTATCTGAGTGCAGTGTGATGGCAGAAGAGTATCACGAAACAACCCTGTTTAGAAAGAAGGTAGTCTGAGAGTTAGATAACTCAAAGAGATTATCAAGCTATGAAACCAGAAAGCACAGTAAATACTAACATCAGAAGTAGGGGCCAACAAAGTTGCATTCCACAAGAAAGCCAAAGACTGGGTATTTGTGGTGTATGAGACATTTCTGTGAATTAAAAAAAAAAAAAAAATAAGATTGGCCCCAATTTTATAGTGAAAGTTTCATATATGGGTTGAAAATGATTTTAAACTAGATTTTTATAGGCAACATTTTTTCATCCAATCAGAAATAAAATTTTAGATATACAGTATTAATCTCTGTTTTACCTTGAAAAAAGAAAAATATCTCAGTGCTATGAACACGTCGCTGTCAACAAATACTGGGTTATAACTGGCAATAAGAGGGAACAAACTTAACGATTGATTAAATCATAGTCTATGATGTATTGGAGGGCTAAGGCTGCTATAGCAGATACCACAAACTGATTTTTCTTTCGGACAGAAATTTATTGTCTCACAGTTGTGTAGGCTAGAAAGTAAAGGATAATTCTAATCTTCACATGGCCTTCTCACTGTAGGTGTCTCTAAGTTTCTTCTTATAAAAAGGAGACATCAGTCAATTAGATTTGAGGTCCATCCTACTCCATTATGACTCCAAGTTAACTAATTACATCTGCTACAACCTTATTTCCAAATAAGGTTTGAGGTCTAGGAGTTAAGACTTCTGTATATGAAGTTTTGAGGAACACAATACAACTCATAGCACATTCCATACTAGAAATAATTGTAAGTAAGTTTTGGAATTGTTCTTTAGTAAGTCCTGCTAACCAAACTGTATACCTCTTATATCAATTACTAAGTTTTTGAATAATAAAGGTAGCAAAAGTAAATTTAAACTAAGTTTCAATAATTATTCTCCCAAACTTATCTCAGTAAAACTGAAAATAAAGCATATAGCAAAAGAGGAGATCTGAAGGTATTTTATTGTCACCGTATTGAATGTACTTTTTGTATCACTGGTTTTATTCCTTTTGAGTAATATTTGAACTCAGATTTTAACTTCAATGAGGAGTAATGCCTGAAATTTCTTCATCTCTTTTCTATAGTATTCATTTTGTTGCTGCATTTCATCACTAATGGCTAAGATGCTTGCTGCCTTGTATTCCTCCTTTATTGGGAATTTGACCTACACTTACTTTGAGGCTAATCAGATGTAGACTAATATTTGGGTACTTTAGGTGAAATAGGAACGTTCCCGTACAATGGCAAATGTAATAATCAAGAATTATCTGTTACTGAGAAAAGTAAAACCAAGCAGGGGACCTGGTTTGGACAGGAGAGGTATATAAGTTGAGGCCTATTCCCAAAGCAAATAATATTTTGTGGTAGGCATCTGGTCACACTTAAACCATACCACTATTTTTTAGTCATTGTGTAATACATGTTGCTGCTTCTAAGTCACTTCAGTTGTGTCTGATTCTGTGTGACCCCATAGATGGCAGCCTACCAGGCTCCCCTGTCCCTGGGATTCTCCAGGCAAGAACACTGGAGTGGGTTGCCATTTCCTTCTCCATTAATACATGTTGAGAGAGACAGAAAGAGGTTCTAAGCCAATGTAGTAAAGCTGTAGAAAAAATGAAAGAATCCTGGTAATTTAAGACATCTGTTGCACAATACTTAAGAAAAAGGATTGAAAATTACACAGAATGAGAATAATCATGAATTTAAAATGATTGGAACTCTTTATTTCAAATAAAATTATTAGTATTTTAATTTATATTTATTTCTCATTTCAGCTACAAGAAAATCAGGATGAAATCGAAAATATGATGAACTCTATTTTTAAGGGTATATTTGTTCATAGATACCGGTAAGGGATTTTAAAAATCATTTAGAAGATTTTTAACTTAATTTGTAGCTTCTTTGTAGTCCTACTCAATTATAAAAACATAAACTCTTTAATTACTTGTTTTGTTAGCTGGAAAGCACCATTGTATATGAAAGCTAAATAAATGTCATGCTATTAACTGTGGTCAAAATTGTACCACAGCTATCATCGACACGTTCTTCCAAATTCAGAATATATACTGTTAGAGACTTCCTATGTACTTGCGTTTGTACTAATTTCATTTTAATTAATAACATATCCGCAAGTTAATGTGGCCTTAATATGATTTCATTATCTTCATTTTTGAAAGAATTAAATTCCATGCTTAACGCCCCATTGTACACATCTTATTATATGATCAAATTAACCAGCGGTGTTTTAAAAATTGTTATGGGAGAAATGTGTACAGGAAAGGACACCTCTGCAAATAATGCAGCATCTCTGTAATATCATTCTTCTTTACCTTCAACTATATACGTGAAAGTAGGAGCAAAATACTCCTGAAGTATTTTTGTCATGCTCTATTGCAAGTGTCTCTCTTTAAAACGTGTGAACTTTTAAAATATTAATTACATGAGTGTATTTCATAGAGAATTAATGAGTCAAATACATATGCCTGTTGTTTTCTGTTAATTAGGTGTGATGTTTACATAGATAAGACACAGATATAGATAATAAGACTTTTTTTATACACATTTGAAACTTGTGATGGGCCAGTTAATTTTAAAACTTAATTAAAACAGAGGATGTAGGGGGAATTTTTTTTTTTTTTAAGGAAAAATTGTAACTTTGATAATTTACTTTTAAATCATTTTGATGTCATTCAAAATATAAAACTTTTGAAATATAACCAAGGCTTTTACTTTGAGTGTGGATTCTCTGAATGGAGAATCACATGCTCTTCCTTCCATATACTGGGCTTTCCTGGTGGCTCAGCTGGTAAAGAATCTGCCTGCAATGTGGAAGGCCTGGGTTGGGAAGATCCCCTGGAGAAGGGGAAGGCTACCCACTCCGATATTCTGGCCTGGAGAATTTCATGAAGTGTATAGTCCATGGGGTTGCAGAGTCGGACACGACTGAGCGAACTTCACTTCATAATAAATTATCAACAAATTAATTTTCGAAAATGCAAGAATTTCCTTGCATTCCTACCTGCTGTGCCGTCTTTTTGGACTTCCCCAAGCGGATCAATGGTTAAAGGATCTGTCTGCAATGCAAGAGGCACAGGAGATGTGGGTTCAATCACTACGGTAGGAAGATCTCCAGGAGAAGGAGTATTCTTGCCTGAAAAATCCTATGGACAGAGGAGAGTGCCAGGCTACACTCCAAAGGGTCACAGAGAGTCGCACATGAGTGAGCGACTGAGCATGTACATACGTACATAAATATAATTAACATAAAATAAATTGTACATTTAAGTGCATAATTTGATGTTTTGGCACATACACACACACCCCTGTAAAAGTGACAGGCAAGGTATGTCCATATCCTGAAAAGATTTCTCATAACACTTTGTAATTCCTCCCTTCCTACCACTCTTCACCTTCCCCATCCTTAAGCAATCATTAATCAGCTAACTGATTTGTTTACATTTTCTAAAATTTTATAGAAATAGAATTTACATATTGTACTCCTGATTCTCGTTCTTGTTTCCTTCTGATTTCTTTCACTAATAAAATTAAAGTCTTTCATCCCTAAGACTGAACTGTAAGTTTTTCATAGATTAACTTTGTTGAGTTCAGGAAGTTTCATGTCTTGTCCTGATTTTCTGAGACTTCATTAGGAATAAATGCTGATTTTTGTCAAGTACTTTTCTCCATCTTTTGAGATCATTTTGTGGTTTTTCTTTTTTAAGACTGTTAATGTGGTGAGTTAATTTGGTTGATTTCTCATATGTTAACTGTAAGTTCTTGGGTTAAAACCCACATAATCATGATGTATTATTTTTCTTCATTTGAATGTTTTTATCACTATAAATTCAGATTTATTTTTTAAAGTACAAATGATTTACAGTATCATGTTTCTGGTACACAGCAAGTGACTCTCATATATATATATATACACACACACAAAAGAAAAAAATTCGATTTTGATATTTGGCAAAACTAATACAATTATGTAAAGTTTAAAAAAAAAAAAATTCGCACATGCTTTAAGTCCCCTACACAAGCATGAGTTCTGTCCTGAGAGCAAATTTTTAAGTCCAATGTGTTGATAAGTCCAACAAGGTTATCCTGAACCCCCAACTAACACAATCAGCTATATAGTACAGTAGTGTACTTAGTCACTCAGTCATGTACAACATCTTTGCAACCCCATGGACTGTAGCCCACCAGATTCCTCTGTCCATGGGGATTCTCCAGGCAAGAATACTGGAGTGGTTGCCATGCCCTCCTCCAGGGGGTCTTCCCAGCTCAGGGATCAAACCCAGGTCTCCTGCATTGCAGGTGAATTTACCACCTGAGCTTCCAGGGAAGCCCATATAATACAGTACCATAGTGTAATAGTTTTATAATACTTTTATACATGAGTAATACACAAAAAAACAAATATTTTTAATCTTTACAGTATTGTAAAAAGTACAGTATTACAGCAGCTGACATACAGAAGTTGGCATTGAGTGAATAAGCAAGAAGAAGTGCCGACTGTAGGAGGGAGGAAGAGTGGGAGATGGTAGAGCTGAAGGATTGTCAGCAATAAGAGAGAGCAAGGTGCAGTTTCACTCACACCTGACAATGATTGCACAGTTTCTGGTTTCTTGCGGGATTCAGTTCTGTGTACTCTCTTGGGGGGAGGTGGGGAATGATCCCATGATATGTGGGTAGTAGCTCTATTTTTCTTACCCTAGATGACACAGTACCACTGGATTGCATTCTGAAGCTTGTTCCTAAAAGCTTCATGTACTGGTCTACGTTAAAGTCCTGTGCCTACAAACAAATAACACTTCTTCAAATAAAATCCCCTTGCCATTTCCAGCATCATGGATCTCTTCAGTCTTTGAGTTACTTCTTTCTCTTCTTTGTTTTTTCTCTGAGCTTCCAATTCCTGGCACTTCTTAGCAGTACCACTTATATCACCGCTGCTCTTATGCTTACTTATAGACACCCTGGACTTATATAAAGATCCTATACTACTGTACTCTCTACAGTGTTACACAGTAAAGTACAGAAAAAAACAACCACTTGTAGAGGATGCACACACATGACAATGTATGCCGGACATATGAACTAACTTACATAAATTGGACATGCAAACTCACGTTCTCATCTTTGAAATTTCACAACTTGCAGGTTTGTGTGGAGGGCACTCACTGTACATGAATGTAAATCTATTTTTTTTCCCCTGATTTTTTTGCCATGTTGTTCATTCGCTAAGTCATGTCCAGATCTTTGTAGCCCCATGAACTGCAACATGCCAGGCTTTCCTATCCTTCACTGTCCCCCAGAGTTTACTCAAATTCATATCCATTGAGTCGGTGATGCCATTCAACCATCTCATCCTCTGTTGGCCCCTTCTCCTCCTGCCCTCAATCTTTCCATGCATCAGGGTCTTTTCTAATAAGTCAGCTCGTCCCATCAGGTGGCTGAAGTATTGGAGCCTCAGCATCAGAAGTTCCAATGAATATTCACTGTTGATTTCCTTTAATACACTGTCTAGGTTTGTCTTAGCTTTTCTTCCAAGAGGCAAGCATCTTTTAATTTTGTAGCTGTAGTCACTATCGCAGTGATTATGGAGGCCAAGAAAATAAAATCTGTCACTGTTTCTACTTTACCCCCATATATTTGCCATGAGGTGATGGGACCAGACATTATGATTTTCACTTTTTAAATGTTGAGTTTTAAGCCAGCTTTTTCATTCTCCTCATTCACCCTCATCAAGAGACTCGTTAGTTCCTCTTCACTTTCTGCCGTTGACGTGGCAGAAGATTTGTGCACTGTGTAGAGAAGGTGCTGTGACTAATCAAAGATGTCAGAAGTGGTTTGCAAAGTTTCATGCTGGGGATTTCTTGCAGGAAATGCTCCAAGGTCGGATAGAGCAGTTGAAGTCAATGGTAGTCAAATGGAGACTTTATTTGAAAACAATCAATGTTACACTGTTCAGGAGATAGCTGAGATACTCAAAATATCTAAATCAAGCGTTGAAAATAATTTCCACCATCTTGGTAATGTGGAATGGAAGAGATCTTAGGGCAAGTGAAACGAACCAACCCCAGCCTCACCAAAGGCCACTCTTCATCCAAAGAAGGTTATGTTGTGTATGTGGTGGGATTGGAAAGGAATCCTATTAACTTTTGTTAATTGGTTACAGTGTGTCTAGGTGTGTTCCTCTGTGGATTAATCCTGTGTGGGAATTTGGGTGACTGTTTTCTTTCCTTGGTTAGGAAAGTTTCCAGCTCTTCAAGTTCTTCCTCCACCTCTCTCCTCTCTTTCTGGGACTCCTATAATGTAAATATTAATCTGCTTGATGATTTCCCAGAATTCTCCTAAACTTCCTCATTTTATATCATTTTTTTTCCTTTTTGTGGCAGTGATTTTCACTACTCTGTCTTCCAGCTGATACATTCTTCTGCCTCATGTAGTCTACTGTTGATTACTCCTGTTATATTTTTCATTTCAGTTATTGTATTCTTTTGTTTATTCTTTATATTTTCTAATTCTTTGTTAAAAATGCCTCGTTTCTTGCTCCATGCATCCATTCTTCTCTCAGTACCTTTCATCATCTTTACAATTATCACTCTGAACGCATAGGTAGATTGCCTGTCTCTGCTTCTCTTTGTTGTTCTTCTGTGGTTTTATCCTGTTTTTTTGTCTGAAATATATTCCTCTGTCATCTCATGTATCTTCTGTCTAGAACTAATCAGTTATATTTATTTTTTCTTAAGAGAACGAGATTTTGGTTCTTCACTGTTTTTGTTTTCTGTTTCACTTGAGGACTGCTCTTTTTATTATTATTTTCTTTCTTCTACTTTCTTTAGGTTTCCTTCCTTTGTCCTTAGTTTCTCAAGGTGGAAACGGAGATCACTGATTTAATCCTTGCTTTTCTTTGTGCTATAATTCTTTGTTGTCAGTCAGTTTGTTGTGTTCAACTGTTTGCGACCCCGTGGACTGCAGCACACCAGGCCTGCTTGTCATTCAGTTTCTCGGAGTTTGCTCAAACTCATGTCCATTGGGCTTCCCTGGTAGCTCATATGGTAAAAAGACCTGGGTTCAATCCCTGGGTTGGGAAGATCCCCTGGAGAAAGAAATAGCAACCCACTCCAGTAATCTTGCCTGAAAAATCCCATGGACAGAGAGACCTGGTGGGTTACAGTGCATGGGGTCACAAAGAGTCAGACAATGTTCATTGAGTTGATGACGCCATCCAACCATCTCATCTTCTGTCACCCCCTTCTCCTCCTACTTTGAGTCATTCCCAGCATCAAGGTCTTTTCCAGTGACTCTGCTCTTAGCATAAGGTGACCAAAGTATTGGAGCTTTTTTACTCCTATAATTTTCTTTCTTAGCAGTGCTATACCTGTTTTCCCTAGATGTGGAGTGTGCTGTTTCCATTTTCATTTAGTTCAAAATACTGTCTAATTTCCCTTTGGGCTTATTTTTTTGAACCATGGATTATTTAGATTTAGAAATTTTGTGTATATTTGCAAATATCTCAAAACTTCCTATTATTTTATCCTAATTTAAAATCATTTTAGTCAGAGAATATACTTTGTATGATTTAAGTGTTAAGTTTAATAAGATTTGTTTTATGTACCACAGTATGTTCTATTGTGATACAGTAGGAAAACAGTATGTATCATGCTTTTGTTTTTATGCCAGTTAGGTCAGAGTTGGTTGATGGTTGGTTAAGTCTTTTCTATCCTTACTGATCTTTTTATTCTAACAATTATCAAGAAGGATTTTATAAAAGTACTTTTTGTATTCTTAATTCTGGTGTGTTATCACATAAATGATTTTCATAATTTTCCCCAGCCTATGACTCTATTTTCTTTCTTCATGGTACCTTTTGAAGAGCAAAAGTTTTCAAATTCAGTGCAATAATTTATCCATTTTTATTCTTTGGTCATGCTTTTGATGTCATATCTGTGAACATTTTGCCTAACCCATTCTTATGCCTTATATTCTAGAGGTTTAATCATTTAAATTAATTTATATAAACTATTTTTAAGTTAATTTTTGTATATGGTATATATAAGGGTATAAGTACACTTTTTGCATATAGGTGTATTTTTTAGAAGCACCAATGGTGGAAGGCTGTTCTTCAACTGAGTTGCTTTAGTGCTTTTCTTGGGACTCAAATTACTGTAAATGCCAAGTTTTATTTTTGGATTTTTTAATCTTTTCTTTTTTAAAAAATTAAATTTATTTATTTTAATTAGAGGCTAATTACTTTACGATATTGTATTGGTTTTGCCATGCCTCAACATGAATCCGCCACGGGTGTACACGTGTTCCCAATCCTGAACCCCCCTCTCTTCTCCCTCCCCATACCATCCCTCTGAGTCATCCCAGTGCACCAGCACCAAGCATCCTGTATCCTGCATTGAACCTGGACTGGCAATTCATTTCTTATATGATATTATACATGTTTCAATGCCATTCTCCCAAATCACCCCCCTCCCCCCACCCCCAGAGTCCAAAAGACTGTTCTATACATCTGTGTCTGTTTTGCTGTCTCCCATACAGGGTTATCATTATCATCTTTCTAAAATCTTTTCTTACAGCTATACCACCTGTATTGATCTCAGTTTTGAAATTTTTTTTTAATTTATTTATTTTAATTAGAGGCTAATTACTTTACAATATTGTATCGGTTTTGCCATACATCAACATGCATCCGCCACAGGTATACACGTGTTCCCAATCCTAAATCCCCCTCCCAACTCCCTCCCCATACCAACCCTCTGGGTCATCCCAGTGCACCAGCCCCAAACATCCTGTATCCTTCATCAAACCTGGACTGGCGATTCGTTCCTTATATGATATTATACATGTTTCAATGCTATTCTCCCAAATCATTCCCCCGCTCTCCCACAGAGTCCAAAAGACTGTTTTATACATCTGTGTCTCTTTTGCTGTCTCGCATATAGGGTTATCGTTGCCATCTTTCTAAATTCCATATATATGTGTTAGTATACTGTATTAGTGTATTTCTTTCTGGCTTACTTCACTCTGTAATCGGCTCCAGTTTCAACCACCTCATTAGAACTGATTCAAATGTATTCTTTTTAATGGCTGAGTAATACTCCATTGTGTATATGTACCACAGCTTTCTTATCCATTCATCTGCTGATGGACATCTAGGTTTCTTCCATGTCCTGGCTATTGTAAACAGTGCTGCGATGAACATTGGGGTACTCGTGTCTCTTTCAATTCTGGTTTCCTCAGTGTGTATGCCCAGCAGTGGGATTGCTGGGTCGTATGGCAGTTCTATTTCCAGTTTTTGAAGGAATCTCCACACTGTTCTCCGTAGTGGCTATACTAGTTTGCATTCCCACCAACAGTGTAAAAGGGTTCCCTTTTCTCCACATCCTCTCCAGCATTTATTGCTTGTAGACTTTTGAATCACAGCCATTCTGACTGGCGTGAAATGGTACCTCATTGTGGTTTTGATTTGCATTTCTCTGATAATGAGTGATGTTGAGCATCTTTTCATGTGTTTGTTAGCCATCTGTATGTCTTCTTTGGAGAAATGTCTATTTAGTTCTTTGGCCCATTTTTTGATTGGGTCGTTTATTTTTCTGGAATTGAGCTGCAGGAGTTGCTCGTATATTTTTGAGATTAGTTGTTTGTCAGTTGCTTCATTTGCTATTATTTTTTCCCATTCTGAAGGCTGTCTTTTCACCTTGCTTATAGTTTCTTTTCTTGTGCAGAAGCTTTTAATTTTAATTAGATCCCATTTGTTTATTTTTGCTTTTATTTCCAATATTCTGTGAGGTGGGTCATAGAGGATCCTGCTGTGATTTATGTTGGCGAGTGTTTTGCCTATGTTCTTCTCTAAGAGTTTTATAGTTTCTGGTCTTATGTTTAGATCTTTAATCCATTTTGAGTTTATTTTTGTGTATGGTGTTAGAAAGTGTTCCAGTTTCATTCTTTTACAAGTGGTTGACCAGTTTTCCCAGCACCACTTGTTAAAGAGATTGTCTTTTCTCCATTGTATATTCTTGCTCCTTTGTCAAAGATAAGGTGTCCATATGTGTGTGGGTTTATCTCTGGGCTTTCTATTTTGTTCCATTGATCTATATTTTTGTCTTTGTGCCAGTACCATACTGTCTCGATGACTGTGGCTTTGTAGTAGAGACTGAAGTCAGGCAGGTTGATTCCTCCAGTTCCATTCTTCTTTCTCAAGATCACTTTGGCTATTCGAGGTTTTTTGTATTTCCATACAAATTGTGAAATTATTTGTTCTAGCTCTGTGAAAAATACCCTTGGTAGCTTGATAGGGATTGCATTGAATAAATTTTTTAAAAAGCTTTATTGAGATCTAGTTGACATATAAGATACATACGTTTAAGGTGTACAACAAAGTCCTTTGAAACACATATATTTTGAAATGATTAACCTCCAATAAAGTTAGTTAATACCTCCATCACCTCACCTTTTAAAATTTATAGTTGTGGTAATATTTAAAAATTACTCCCTTAGCAGCTTTCAACTGTGTAATACAATATGGTTAACTATAGTCACCGTACTGTACATTAGTTCCCTAGACCCTTTTTATGTTAAACTAGAAGTTTGTTCTCTTTGATCAATACTTCCCCACTTTACCCCCACCCTTAGCATTTGGCAGCCATCTTTGTACTCTGTATTTCTGTAGGTTCACTGTTTTAATTCTACATAAAAGTGAGAACATAAAATTTTATAGATAAAAGCTTTTCATAAGATAAAGTCTTCACATAGATAAAGTCTTTACATAAAAGCTTACTGGAATTTTGATGGAGAATATAATCAATCAGTACTTCAATATGGAGAGAATTGCCTTCCTCATTATATTGCATTTTCCATTCTGTGAGTATAGGTTGTATCTGCAGTTACTTAGATATTCTTTAGTTTCTTTTAGCAATTTTTATTATTTTCAGTATATGTCTTTATTGCTTTTATTGAATTTATTTCTATATGTTTTCATTTTTATTTTGTTATAAATGGGGGGTTGTTTCCTTAATTTTGTTCTAGATTCCTTCTTATCGATATGTTAAAAATATAATTCCTTTATTCCTCAAAAATTATAAAATATTTTCATTCATTATGTAGTTTCAGTGTTTTGTTTTTTTAGATTCATTAAAATTTTCTACATACAGGATCATGTCTTTTGTGAGCAAAGACACTTTTAATACTTACCTTGACTCTCCAGTATAATATTCAATAAAAATTGTGAGAGACAACAAGTTTACTTGATGTCCTCTTCCAAAAATACACTCCATGTGCATAGAAGAATATATTTTATTTTGTTACATTTTCCCATAGACCTTTTATTATTATGAAATGTCCTTTTCTAATATAAAACATCTTTTTCTTAAAGACTTCTTTGCTGCAAAATAACATACCTAAAGCTCTTTTCTGTTTGTTTGATATATGACATCTTTTTTCATCCTTTTATTTACAACTTCCTTGTGTCTTTGAACATGAAACATGTCTCTTATGGAGAGCCTAGAGATGGATATTGGGTTTTAATCATTAAACAATCTGTTTATTTTCTTTATGGTTGCTACAGAAATTTCATCCCATTAGCGTAACTAACTTCACATAAATACAGTTTCTTTGCTTCAGTATATCTCCATTTTCTTGTTCTTCCTTTGTAGTGTTATTGTCATATATCTTTTATCTCTGTTTATTGTCTTAATAGTGCCATCTTAACCATAATCTACTATCAAAATCTTATGCTATTCAATGAAATTAAACAAGTAAATGTTCATTCTGTCTTCTCTGTTTACCCTGTTAGCATTTCTGACATTCTTCATTTTCTTCTGTGAATGTGAGCTATTATATAGTTATATTTCCTTTCAGTTTGAAGGACTTACTTTCCTGTTTCTTGTAAGGCAAGTGTGCTAGCAGTCTTTCTTTATCTGGAAATGCGTTATTTCATCATCATTTTTAAAAGATAGGTTTGTTGGGTGTAGAATTCTTGATGGACAGTTTTATTTTCCTTGCAATAACTCGATGCCTTTCTGCCACGTACTGTACTTCATATTTTCTGAATAAAAACGTAATTGTTAGTCTAGCTTTTCCCCTGTACATCATGAGTCACTTTTTTGTATTGTTCATTTTTCTTTTCTTTCCCATTTTTATTAGCTTTCCACAGTTTATCTGTTTAGATATGGACCTCTGTGTTTATCCTGAGATTTTGTTGACCTTGGAACTGGAGATTAATGATTTTCATCAGTTTCAGAAGCTTTTAGCCATGGATTCTTCTAATATTTTTTTACTTATTTCTCTTTGTTTGGACTCCTTTTTCACATATGTTGGTACACATGATGCTGTTTTTTAGGGTTTTGGAGCTTACTCACATTCTTTCTTTCTCTCTCTATCTCACTCCTTCTCCCCTTCTTCCTCACTCTTTCTCTTTCTTGTTTTTCCTTCTCAGTGTTATTCATCTCAATTATTTGGATATTTTCTGTTATCTTCAGGTTTGGTGGTTTGTTTTTTTTTTCTGTCAATTCAAATATACTGCTGAAAGTATTGTGAGTTTTTAGGTTTTTTTATTGTACTTTTCAGTTGGTCCTATTTTCTGGTTGGTATTTCTTCATAATCCACTCGTGTCCTTCTCATGTTCTCATCTGATTCTTTGAGTATAGCTTCTTGTAATGCATTGATTCTGTTTGTTATATCTGCTTTAAAATATTTGCTGTATTTAACCACTGGGCCCATTCAGAGACAGTTTCTTTAGATTTTTTCAATTTCCAGGTGTAACTATTACTTCCCTTTTCCTTAGTACATCATGCAACTTTTATTAGAAACTATTTATTTTACAAAATATATCATACCAAATTTGGGTTCTGATTATACCCCTGAAATTTGTTCTGTTGTTGGCGATTTTGTTTTTGAATAATTTAGTTGGACTTAATATGAAGAATTTCTCTCTGCTGGACTGTAGCTTTAAGCAGAACTCTGTTCTTTCCAATTCATTTCTTATAGAGTTCAGCATTTTTATTGAAATCTTCCCTGGGTGTAGATATGTAGCATGCTGTATCAGTTGAGTCACCTCCCTCAGCTTAAATCTTTGATTTTCATGGGCATTCCCAGTCCTGTCAACTCAACTATACCTTCTGTTGCTGCTCTTAGGATGTTTGAAGGGGTTAGGTCCCTTCCAAGATGCCATAGATTTTTGCTCTTTTTGGCTCAAATTTTATCACCTTTTTACAAGTAAATGCTTCTCAACTTCTTAAAATTTATTTCCAGAAAAACAAAGATTATTTTTATATTTTTAGTTATTTGGAGGGGGCTAGAAAGGTGTTTTCTCTTAGTATGGATTTTAGGTTGACTTTTTTTCAGTCTTTTAAAGGAATTGATCCATTTTCTGTGGTTTGCCTTGTTTCTACCTAAAACTCCTATCATACTTATCTTGTGTCCTTTGTAGTTAATATATCTTTTGCACTGGGTTGTATTTAAGATGTTTTAAAATTTGTAACTAGTTTTTACTGTTCTTTCATGCTATTCTTTGGGGTCATTTTCTTCATGTTTCTTTTATTCTCTGCAGGCTTTCCTATAGCCTCTTGAACACATGAATTTAATTGTTATGTTTTACTCTTTATTTTACTAGTTTCATCATTGCATTATTTCTGGTTTTGTTTGTTTTGATTGATTTTTCTCATTCTTATGAGTCATTTTCTTTCTTCTTTGAAGGCCTCACAATTTTTATTAGATGCCAGCCAGTGGGTTTTGTTGAGTGCCAGACAAGACATTCTGAAAATTATCATCCACTTTTTTCTGGGACATAATTAATGTTTGGTCTTTTCAAGACTTTTTTATCAAGGTATGTAAAGTGGACCAATGCAGCATTTAGTCTAAGGTTAACTTTACCCAGGTACTAAAGTAAAACATTTTTTGTACTTTTCTTGATGAATTACAAGGCTTTTCTGTTCTAATTCATTGGAACACAAAGGTATTCCAGGCCCTATGTTTGCTCCAGATATTGTCCGGTCTGCTCTTTCCATTCTTTCCTCAGCATTGGGTGGTTTCTTCACATGCACATGCTCTTGAGTATTCAGCTGAAGACTTGCTGGGGTCTTTCTGCACACTTACGGAGCCCACTGTCATGTGCATCTCAGTACCATGCCTTGTAGTAATTTAGCTACCCTGCCATCTATAGTCCCAGCTCCTTTTCCTCAACTCAGGGAGATACCCAGTCTCTTTCGGGGTTCCTCTGCCTATACTACTGCGCTTCTCTGCCTGACATTCCAACATCTAAAAGCTATTATTTTATATATTTTATGCTGCTTTTTTTACTTTTTTTAGTAGAAGTATAAACCCTATCCATCTTGGCTCAGCCATGCAATATTCAGTGCAGAATCTGTTTCATTTTTTATGATTTTACTTTAGTCTTCAAGCCCAAAGTAACATAGCCTTTATTTTCTTTTAGTGACTCGCCCTTTTTGAGGGTTGCCAAAGTCTTCAGTCTATTATTCTCATAGAAACAACAATTCTTTAATTTCTTACTGTTAGCTTATTGATTTTTAATTTAATCAGACCTTGTATGCTATCACTGAGTCTGCCATAGCTCAGTTTTCAATTTCAGTATCATTTCAGTCACTCATTCGTGTCCGACTCTTTGCAGCCCCATGGACTGCAGCATGCCAGGCCTCCCTGTCCATCACCAACTTCCAGAGTTTACTCAAACTCAAGTCCATCAAGTCAGTGATGTCATCCAACCATCTCATCCTCTGTTGTTGCCTTCTCCTCCCACCTTCAATCTTGCCCAGTATCAGGGTCTTTTCAAATGGGTCAATCTTCGCATCAGGTGGCCAAAGTAATGGAGTTTCACCTTCAACATCAGTCCTTCCAATGAATATTCTGGACTGATTTCCTTTAGGATAGACTGGTTGGATCTCCTTGCAATCCAAGGGACTCTCAAGAATCTTCTCCAACACCACAGTTCAAAAGCATCAGTTCTTTGGCGCTCAGTTTTCTTTATAGTCCAACTCCCACATCCATACATAAGTACTGGAAAAACCATAGCTTTGACTAGACAGACCGTTGTTGGCAGAGTAATGTCTCTGCCTTTTAATATGCTATTTGGGTTGGTCATAACTTTTATTCCAAAGAGTAAGCATCTTTTAATTTCATGCCTGCAGTCACCATCTGCAGTGATTTTGGAGCCCCCAAAAAATCAAGTCTGCCACTGTTTCCACAGTTTCTCCATCTATTTGCCATGAAGTGATGGGACCGGATGCCATGATCTTAGTTTTCTGATTATTGAGCTTTAAAACAACTTTTTCACTCTCCTCTTTCACTTTCATCAAGAGTCTCTTTAATTCTTCTTTGCTTTCTGCCATAAGGGTGGTATCATCTGCATATCTGAGGTTATTGATATTTCTCCCAGCAATCTTGATTCCACCTTGTGCTGCATCCAGCCCAGCATTTCTCATGATGTACTCTGCATATGACTTAAATAAGCAGGGTGGCAATATACAGCTTTAACGTACTCCTTTCCTGATTTGGAACAAGTCTATTGTTCCATATCCAGTTCTAACTGTTGCTTCCTGACCTGCATACAAATTTCTCAAGAGGCAGATCAGGTGTTCTGGTATTCCCATCTCTTTCAGAATTTTCCACAGTTTATTGTGATCCACACAGTCAAAGGCTTTGGCATAGTCAATAAAGCAAAAATAGATGTTCTTCTGGAACTCTTGCTTTTTCGATTTCTTTTTCTTAGGGAAGGTCTTGATCCCAGCCTCCTATACAGTGTCAGGTGACTCTACCCATACTTCATCATGCACTTTGTCTAGGAGCAGCTGTGAGGAGATACCCCACGCCCAGGGGCAAAGGAGAAGCCCTAGCAAGATGGTAGGAGGGGTGAATTCTCATTCAGAATAAAGCCTCATTCCCTCCAGAGTCGCTCAGAGGGCTCAAATAAACCTTGTGCACACCAGGACCCAGGTACCCCACAGAGACTGAGACAGAACTGTGTCTGAGCGTCTCCTGTGCCAGTGCAGTCAGGAGTGGACTGCCACAGGGACAGGAGCTCTGGGTGTAGCAGACTTGCGTATGGCATAAGCCCTCTTGGAGGAGGTGTCCATTAACCTCACCATAGAGCTGCCAAAACTTATACAGGACTGGGAAATGGATTCTTGGAGGGCACAAATAGAACCTTGTATGCACCAGGCCCCAGGAGAAAGGAGTAGTGACCCCACAAGACAGTGACCCAGACTTTCCTGTGAGTGTCCAGGAATCTCCAGTGGAGGTGTGGGTCAGTGGTACCCTTCTCCAGAATTGGGGGCACTGAGTGTAGCAGTACATGCATGGGATCTTTTGAAGGAGGTTGCTGTTATTTTCATTACCTCCACCATAATTTGGCCCCTGGTAAATAGCAGGGAGGGGACACAGTGCCACCCATCAACAGAAAATTGTATTAAAGATTTACTTAACCTGGCCCTGCCCATCAGAACAAGACCCAATTTCCCCCTCAGTCTCTCCCATCAGAAAGCTTCCATAAGCTTCTTATCCTTCTGTATCAGAGGGCAGACAGACTGAAAACCACAATCACATAAAACTAACAGGTATAATCACATGGACCACAGCCTTGTCTAACTCAGTGAAAGTATAAACCATGCCATGTAGGGCCACCCAAGATGGATGGTTCATAGTGGAGAGTTCTGACAAAATGTGGTCCACTGGAGAAAGGAATGGCAAACCACTTTTATATTCTTGCTTTGAGAACCCCATGAACAGTATGAAAAGGCAAAAAAGGTAAGACCCTGAAAGATGAACTCCCCAGGTCAGTAGGTGCCCAAAATGCTACTGGAGATCAGTGGCGAAATAACTCCAGAAAGAATGAAGAGATGGAGCCAATGCAAAAACAACACCCAGTTGTGGAAATGACTGGTGATGGACGCAAGGTCCGATGCTATAAAGAGTAGTATTGCATAGGAACCTGGAATGTTAGTTCCATGAATCAAAGCAAATTGGAAGTGGTCAAACAGGAGATGGCAAGAGTGAATGTTGACATATTAGGAATCAGCAAACTAAAATATATTAGAATGGGTGAATTTAACTCAGATGACGATTATATCTACTACTGTGGGCAAGAATCCCTTAGAAGAAATGGAGTAGCCATTGTAGTCAACAAAAGAGTCCAAAATGCAGTGCTTGAATGCAATCTCAAAAACGACAGAATGATCTGTGTTCGTTTCCAAGCCAAACCATTCCATATCATGGTAATCCAAGTCTGTGCCCTGACCAGTAATGCTGAACAAGCTGAAGTTGAACAGTTCTTTGAAGACTGACAATACTTTCTAGAACTAACACCCAGAAAAGATGTCCTTTTCATTATAGGGGACTGGAATGCAAAAGTAGGAAGTCAAGAGTTACCTGGAGTAACAGGCAAATTTGGCTTGGAATACAGAATAAAGCAGGGCAAAGGCTAATAGAGTTTTGCCAAGAGAACCCACTGGTGATAGCAACCACCCTCTTCCAACAACACAAGAGAAGACTCTACACATGAACATCATCAGATGGTCAACACCAAAATCAGGTTGATTATATTCTTTGCAGCCCAAGATGGAGAAGTCTCTAGTCAGCAAAAACAAGACTCGGAGCTGACTGTGGCTCAGAACATGAACTCCTTTATTGCCAAATTCAGACTTAAATGGAAGAAAATGGGGAAAACCACTAGACTATTCAGGGGTGACCTAAATCAAATCCCTTATAATTATACAGTGGAAGTGACAAACAGATTCGAGGGACTAGGTCTGATAAACAGAGTGCCTGATGAACTAGCTCATTTTTGATACACTGAATTTCAGTTCCTCAAAATGGAAGAGTATGATCTTCTTGCCAAAGTGATTAGCATGTCATGAATACCGGTTATTGATATTTCCAGAAGTATCTCTTAATCTATTTTATTTGTTAAAGAAAGATGTTATTGCATATACATAGAAATAGAAGTTCCATGGAGAGATGCCAGTTTCAGTTGATGCTTTATGTCTCACCTGCCACCCCAGCTTCAAACAAAAACTAAATATTAATGTATATGTTGCTAGATTTAAGTCCTAGTTATAGGAAATACAGAAAATAGAAGATCATTCTGTCTGACTGAATCCTTATGGTATCATTTTAGTCCAGACTGTGGGAAATTCATATAGCAAATGACTCAGTTTATTCAACAATTAAATGGCATATTATATAAACAAGTAGACTTAAAAATACAATTTTAAAATACCAGATATAAAAACTCTATTAATGGATATATATTTAGTGAATAAAATATACTTTAGAGTGTTGAAGAGTCTAGACATAGAATGTAATAGAATGGCATTTCTGAAAAAAAGGCAATCATTTGAGAGGCTTTGTAAGTCCTTCACATAATATTTCAAAAGAAGAGAGACATATTGGAAAGTAGTAATAAAATTTACTGAAATTTCAAAAATTGGTTAGAAAAACAGAATGAAAAAAATTAGTGAGTGTTAAGTAGGTTAAGAAAAATATTTCACATCTATGCATACCATAGTCAAAGTACAAAACATCAAAGACCAAGAAGAGGTCTTAAAAGCAATCGGAAAAGAAAGACGGTTATTTTAATGTCAGTAAAAGAATTTAAATATTATTAGTTTTTGGGCTTCTCTGGTAGCTCAGTGCTAAACCCGTTGAGAAAGACCTGTTGAATCTTTCATTTTTTTATACAATAATGGAACATTTCAAATCACATTTTCAGAACTGTTCTTATACTATATGATGATATGATTTATTATGAGTAAACCTGTCATTCTACTTCTTTAATATCCTTACTTCCTAACATTTCATCTTTGACCTAAACATGTGGGTCAAATTCATAGTTTCAATGTAAATATAAATTAAATATATTTTTCCTTGAAAGTTAATGTATCCTTGACATTCAGTTTTTATTCTTATACATAAACTTCTGTTAATAGTTACATGTTAAGGGGTAATACAAGATAGCAGATAACTATGTCACTTGTTCTGTGGGATACTTTTAGTGATATAATCATTGTCATGTATTTTGCCCGTATTTTTTCTGATGGATAATACAACAAACGAAAGGAAATGTATTTTTAATTTCTGTAAGCTTATTATGTTTCTGATGCACTTAAAATCAGTGGTCCCCAACCTTTTTGGTACCAGGGACTGGTTTCATTGAAGACAATTTTTTCATGGACCAGAGGTGAAGGGGAATGGTTTTGCAAGGATTCATATACTGTGCCCTTCGTTTCTATTATTACTATTTCATCTCCACCTCATTTCATCGGGCATTAAATCCCAGAGGTTAGGGACCACAGCTTTAAATAACACTGGTCATACTGAAATAGTTTAGTGGAAGGTTTGGATTTTGTAAGCACACCAAGAGAGTTTCAGTTGTTTGGATCTATACAAACATTACTGCCTCTCAGAAGCCTTCTTTGACCCTCTGTTTCTCTCCATCATTTACATGGTTCAGTGTTCCCTGTACTGCCCTTTATTAACATTTAACACTCTCTAAGTGAATATTTTAATCATTTTCTGCAAGCTGTGTATTCTCTAGTTCTTATTCACAGTCCAGTGAATGATACAGTATGACTTTTTAGTGAGTCCTTCAGCTATTCCTTTCCCTTAGGCTTTTGTTCACCTAGTAAGAGTTGTGCTATTTTGAAAAATGTAAATTTTTTAGCTAAACATTAGTGACAAAATTGGTTGAGACATGAATTTACTGTGTTGTACAATTTAGATAGCAGACCTTCTCAGCATTCATAATCATACTTCCTAATCTAGTGCCCTCATGAGATTTCTTGTATAAGAGAGATAACTGTGTCAAAACATGTATATTAACTAAGAATTTGTCTCTGAAATTTATTTGCCAATTTAGCATTCTTTCTTACTGGGAAAGCATCTGTAAGGGTAGTTCACAAAATATTTAATTAAAATTAATTAACAGAAAACAATTTAAATTTCATCTGCCAGGAAAGGAATTCAAAACAAAAACTTAAGTCCAGATATTAAATTAAAGGTACAGTAACTGTGAGGATCAATAAAGTATAGAAGTTTTCCATAGAAATGAATATAATTATTCTTTTGTACTGTGAAGAAAAAAAAAAAAAAGAGGTACAGCAAAGGATTAATTGCCACAGAATTATTCTTTTCTAGTTTTTTTCTTTCTTTGAGTTTTCCCAATTGGCTCAATGGTGAAGAATCCACCTCTAAGCAGGAGACATTGGTTTAACCCCTGGGTCAGAAATGTCCCTTGGAAAAGGAAATGGCAACCCACTCCAGCATTCTTGTCTGGGAAATCCCATGCACAGAGGAGCCTGGCAGACTGCAGTTCATTGGGTCACAATCAAGGGTCAGGCATGACTTGTCGACTAAATATCAATAACAATGTATATTCTAACTTCATTTTTAGTTGTTCATTTCAAGACCCCAGTTCTAGAACTAATAGAAATTAGTTCCTCATATTATTGTCTTTATACCTTTCCTCTTGTTTTACTAAGTTTTATGCTCCCACACTTTAATCTTTACCTTGGAAACTTCCAAACACCTGCAGCTAAATGTTACCTTTCAAAATGGAGTGAGGCCTTCGGAAGTAGATTAAGACATTAAAAATAAATTTAGTATGAAAATCAAGGACTGAAAGACTCTTATATGAGAAAAATATCTGTGTATCAAAAGATATACTGTAATCAAACCAGGGGATATTTAGAAGTGTACTAAATTTTCATTTCCTAGTTCATATACTTAAATAGAATGTTAGTTCCTGGAAAGCAAGAAAGCATTCTCTGTTAATAAGAGGATATGCCATGAATCGTGGAAGAACTGAAACTTTACTGAAACTTAAAAGAATAATCATTGTACATAATCAGAGTGGAATGAGGGCACTGTATGGTTAGGAATGATCACAGACATGTAGTCTGTATAGTTGAGATATTTGAACTAAAGAACTCATTCACAGACTAAACTAGAAGAAAATTTGTAATGGCTTAATTGGTAAAGGCCTTTAATAATAATAAAACTAACAGTTGTAGTTGCTCTATCACTAAGTCATTTCCAACTCCTTGAGACCCCGTGGACTGTAGCACGCCAGGCTTCCCTGTCCTTCTTTATCTCCTGGAGCTTGCTCAGACTCATTTCTATTGTGTCAGTGTTGCCATCCAACCACCTCATCCTCTGTCCTCTCCTTGTCCTCCTATCCTCAGTCTTCCCCAGCATCAGGATATTTCCCAATGTGTCAGCTCTTCGCATCAGGTGGCTAAAGTATTGGAGCTTCAGCTTCAGCATCAGTCCTTCCAATGAATATTCAGGGTTGATTTCCTTTAGGATGGACTGATTGTATCTCCTTGCAGTCCAAGGGACTCTCAAAAGTCTTCTCCAGCCCCACAGTTAGAAAGCATCATTTCTTTGGTGCTCAGCCTTCTTTATAGTCCAACTCTCACATCCATACATGACTACTGGAAAAACCATACCTTTAACTACGCAGACATTTTTTGGCAAAGAGGTGTCTCTTCTTTTTAATATGCTATTTATGGTTTTTCCAGTGGTCATGTATGGATGTGAGAATTGGACTGTGAAGAAAGCTGAGTGCTGAAGAATTGATGCTTTTGAACTGTGGTGTTGGAGAAGACTCTTGAGAGTCCCTTGGACTGCAAGGAGATCCAACCAGTCCATTCTGAAGGAGATCAGCCCTGGGATTTCTTTGGAAGGACTGATGCTAAAGCTGAAACTCCAGTACTTTGTCCACCTCATGTGAAGAGTTGACTCATTGGAAAAGACTGATGCTGGGAGGGATTGGGGGCAAGAGGAAAAGGGGATGACAGAAGATGAGATGGTTGGGTGACATCACCAACTCAATGGGGGTGAGTTTGAGTGAACTCCGGGAGTTGGTGATGGACAGGGAGGCCTGGCGTGCTGCGATTCATGGGGTCGCAAAGAGTCAGACATGACTGAGAGACTGAACTGAACTGAACTTAGGTTTTGTCATAGCTTTTCTTCCAAGGAGCAAACATCTTTTAATTTCCTGGCTACAGTCACTGTCTGCAGTGATTTTGGTGCCCATGAAAATAAAATTTGTCACTTTGCACTTTTTCCCCATCTAGTTCCCATGAAGTGATAGGACCAGTTACCATGATCTTAGTTTTTGACTTTTGAGTTTTAAGCCAGCTTTTTCACTGTCATCTTTCACCCTCATCTTGAACAGTATAAAAATTAATAATATTGGTTATCTTTCGCCATGTAACAAGAAGCAATAAAGACACCCATATTCAAGAAAAGAGGCATGTGCCTCCACAATAGGGAATAGTAACGAAATCTATGGAAATTGTAAGACCACCACCAAAAAATTCTACTCTATAATTTATGATTACATAATATAATTACATGTAGAGAATGGTTAATAGGGTGGTATCAGCAAACAAAGTATATTAGCACTCCAAAACCCAAATTGGAGAAGAATCACCAAGGGACTTTTATTTTTATTTTATTTTATTTTTTTACAGAAAACAAAACTTTATTGACATTAGATTTTCAGGCTTGCCTACCTCTGAAGTCTTTTTAATTTTTGAGAAATATGTTTTAAGATTCAGAAATCATTATTTATAGCTATAGCTAGACCTGAAATAATACTAAGGGACTTTTAATAGTAGTAAAATGAGCTATCTTATCACACACAGTTAAATTGAAGTTGGAAGGGTCAGATGAGCATCTGAAGTAGACAGGGACTGGGATTCCAAGAAGAAAAGCTGAATCAAAATATTGGCAGTGCACACAGAGGAGAGCTGTGTTCCAAAAACATGAGCTTTCGGGAGTCTAATAAAGTGAGCCAAAATGGCATTAGAATATGTATTCATATAGCTGATTCAGTTTGCTATACAGCAGGAAATAGCCCAACATTGTAAAACAACTATACTCAAACAAAAAATACCTTTTTAAAAAAAGACATTAAAGATCAGGGTTAGACATAGATATGGTTATAAAAAAAAGATTTTGAACACTATTTTCAGTTTTTCCTATTGAAATAAAGCTAAGCCTTTATATTCTCTAGCCTTGGAAATCAACCACCTATAATCTTAATTCCAATAGTAAGGATAATACCAATAGTAATGAGTAGAAGAATGATTGAGCTATATTGTGAATTACCATACTTAATAGTCACTGAAGTTTGTTTGTAATATTTATTTATTTATTCATTTATTTTTGTCTGCATCAGGTCTTAGTTGCTGCTCATGGGATCTTTCATTGTAGCGCATGGGCTTCTCTCCAGTTGAGGCTCACAGACTCAGTAGTTGGGATGCATGAGTTTACTTCCTCCATGGCATGTGGGATCCAGCTCCCAGATTAGGGATCCAGTGCATGTCCCCTGCAATGGAAGGCAGATTCTTAACCACTGGATCATGAGGGAAGTCCCATAGTTACTATAGTTTTAGTCACTATACCTATTAATTTTATCCTTTGCCTGCTTCCCTGAGACTGTGTAGTTAAAAAAAAAAAAAACTCAGCCTGGTTTTGGTTTGTTTTGGTTTTTATTTTTATTTTAGGATTAGTCTTTACAAAAGTAATTTAGCAGGGAATAAGTGTAATAGATCTCTGGGAATGACTGCTTGGTAGGACTGGGAGAACTAAAATGGGTATTTTGTGTTTATGTTTTGTTTTTGGATGGGGAGCTATGTTGTTGTTTGTTTTATTTTTGACTTACTCCAGTAGAACGCAAAGTATATGAACTTGTAGTTCTTAGAGGTGGAAATTTATATGAAATAGTAGAACACGATGTCAGGCAGGGATTTAAAGCACTATATGGAGAAATTTGTTAATATCTAATTAAGGTGACGATGTGTATTCATTCTCACCCAGTAAATTCTACTTCTCAGTATAACAGCACTCTCTCACAGACTTCATTGACCATGGTTTAGTCCATAACTCGTTTCTGACTCCTGCAACCCCATGGACTGTAGCCCTCCAGGGTCCTCTGCCCATGGGATTTTCCAGGCAGGAATACTGGAGTGGGTTGCCATTTCCTTCTCCAGGGGATCTTCCGAACCCAGGAATCAAACGTGTGTCTCCTGCATTGTAGGCGGATTCCTGTATTGACCATGTCCTACATCAAGTACACAGATGATCCAAGAAAAAATACTTGCCTCACCCCATGTGAAGCACTTTAGTGTTTTCTGTGCTGAACGCTTTTGGTTGCCACTCATAATGTGCTGATAGGTAATAATGCCCTGTTTGAAGAATACTGCCCTAGGGAAACCCTTACACATGTGCATAAGGAGACATGTAAGAAAATGTTTATGGCATTCATTGTTAATAAAACCAAAAACTGGGAAACAACTGGGGTCTGCTACTGAGAGAATGTATAAGTAATTTGTAATTTATTTGTAGAAAAGATCACTGAATCAGTTAAAGTTAATATATTGGAGTTGAAGCTATATGAATCAGTATGTATAAATTGTAAAACCTGACTTGTGAAAAAATCAAGTTGCAGACAATACCTACAAGATATAATGTATGTAAAGTTTCAAAATATGTAATATGAAGTTAAAGTTTAATAACTTTGTAATGTCTGAAATGTTTCATATTCAGAAAAAAAATAAATGCTTCATATTTAGAAAATGCCCTTCATCCATTGCATTCAGTATTTTACAGGTCAGGGAACATTCTTTTACAGATGTTAAGCTGCTTTTTATATTGTCTTGTCTAGATGTGAATGTCTAGATTGATGATAACTAAAAGATTATAATAATGAACATTTAGGGAAGGTTTTAGTAGGTATCAGAGAAGGCAATGGCACCCTACTCCAGTACTCTTGCCTGGAAAATCCCATGGGCGGAGGAGCCTGGTAGGCTGCAGTCCATGGGGTTGCTAAGAGTCGGACATGACTGAGCGACTTCACTTCGCTTTCACTTAGTAGGTACAGAACACAGTTCTGGGCTTCTCAGGTGGCGCGAGTGGTAAAGAACACACCTGCCAATGCATGAGATATAAGAGACGTGGGTTCGATCTCTGGGTTGGAAAGATCCTCTGCAGGAGGGCATGGCAAGCCACTCCAGTATTTTTGCCTTGAGAATCCCCATGGACAGAGGAGCCTGGCAGGCTATAAGCCATAGGATCACAAAGAGCCGTACACAACTGAAGTGACTGAGCACACGTGCACGAAACACATTTCTAAATATTTTATTTTGCTCTCAGACCTTCTCACAGTTACACCTTCTCACAGTAACTATGAGGTCTAGATTCCATTATTGTTTTACCGATGAGGAAATGAAGAAAGAGGGAAGTAACTTGCAGCTAGTAAATAGCAGAGTTAGGATTTACACTCAAGATATCTTGCTCCAAAGTCTGTATCACTTGCCTCCGTGCTATAGAGAAAAGGGTATTAGCAACAGCAACAACAACAAAAATGTAGGAAGACCTTAACTCTGTAATTGGTAGTATACTTTTGAGAGAGAGCGTTTCATATTTTTATTTTTAAGCAATGACATGGACTTGGAACTAAAATTTATTAGAGCAGAGAATTAAATATTAGAATACTAGCACTCATCTCAAAAGAGAAACCAAGAAAAGCACCTTGATAGATGATTGCCTTGTGTAAATTGGAGAATTAAAAATTACCTGAAGTTTTAACTATGTATTCATGTATGGCAGCTCAGAAACCTTTAAGATTGATTTACAAAAGAAAGGTAGGATTTACCATATTGTATAATTTGGGAGTGTTTTTAGACAGAATTATTAACCTGTTGAAAGATAAGGTTAATATTGTGTTTGTGGTGCACAGATTTTAGAACAGAAGTAATCCCAAGAGGGTTGTGGTGGATGCTGATGGTTAGGTGACAAGTTGTCTGGGCACAGAGCCAGAGACCTTGACTTTTGCAGTTTTTTCTCCTACAATTGCATAGTGTAGTCACCAGGATTGTTCTTTTGTGACTAAACATGAATTAAGGTCTTGGATTTTGTAAGCTATATTTTCAAGGGCTGCCCGAGTGGCACAGTAATAAAAAAATCTGCCTACCAATTCAGGAGACACTGGTTTGATATCTGGGTCAGGAAGATAGCCTGTTAAAGGAAATAGCAACCCACTACTGTATTCTTGCCTGGAAAATTCCATGGACAGAGGATCCTGGTGGGTTACAGTCCATAGGATCACAGAGTCAGATGTGACTGAACACACATGCTCATACATTTTCAAATAATACAGGCTTCTAAAATTTTGCCTCATAAATACTAATTTGATGTTCATGAAAATTATTTTCGTTTAATTCTTTAGATGTGTACTAGCTTATAACTCAAAGTTATTTAGAGAAACAGTTTTTGAATTCTACATTATTCTGTATTTGGATATTGATACTCTAGTTCCTTAGAAGTTTTAACATGTTTAATGATCCCATAATTGTGAGGTTTTCAGAAAACTGCAAATGCCATTTCCGAGTCTACTGAAAATACAGCACTTGAGTCAAAATAAGATGATTTCCAGAAGCATTTTTTTTTTCAGTTTGTTATTGGTAGTTTTTATAGAAGTCATATAAAATATAGAAGATATTCAAGTTGGAGACATTCGAGAGTGCATGTATAAATAACAGTATTTGGATTGTGCTAAGTTGCTTCAGTCATGTCCAACTTTTTGTGACCCTATGGATTTTACCCCACCAGGCTTCTCTGCCCATGGAATTCTCCAGGCAAGAATACTAAAGTGATTGCCATTTCTTTCTTCAGTGGATCTTACCAACCCAGGGATCGAACCCCCATCTCTTATGTCTCCTTCATTGTCAGGCGGGTTCTTTAACACTAGCACCACCTGGAAAGCCCAGTATTTGGATAATACTGTTTTTGTTGCTTGCTGAAAATGAGTACGAAGTCCATTCTACCTTTGAATGTTAGTCAGAGGTTTTCCTTTCTTTGTTTTTTCTTTTGTTTTTTCCTCCTCTAGTGATGCTATTGCTGAAATTAGAGCCATTTGTATTGAAGAAATTGGAGTATGGATGAAAATGTATAGTGATGCCTTTTTGAATGACAGTTACCTAAAATATGTTGGCTGGACTCTTCATGACAGGGTAAGTTACTCTGTTCTCAGCTTTGATAGAAGATATGCTTTGTGCAAATATTAATGGTAAAAAGCTTGAAATTAAGATGGCATTTGTTGGGTTTTTTTCCAAAAAGTGTAATAATAATGAAATTTGAGATGATATAGCTGAATACTGTTTACTTGTGGCCATGATGAAACTTGAAACATCAGCACATGT
Organism: Bubalus bubalis; assembly: GCF_019923935.1. NCBI lineage: Eukaryota > Metazoa > Chordata > Mammalia > Artiodactyla > Bovidae > Bubalus > Bubalus bubalis. The sequence goes on from NC_059157.1 coordinate 177,727,767, forward strand.
CTCAAAACTCGTGTCTTACTTAGTTGTAATGTTATCTTAAACCACCATTGACAGCCTGGTACATCTAAATTTAAGAGGATATAGTATTTTAAGAAGCTAATTACAATTATGATTACAGTCTTTTTCTAGTTAATAATCAAAAGAGATTCCTTGTTTCTCTTGATATATAAAAACTAAATAAGCTTTCTTATTTTGACTCTCAAGGGTCATATCCATAGTAGAACTTTTATAACAGGTGAATAGATTTGTTGGATTTTAGAATATTTGATTTTAAACTATTTCTGTACTTCCACTCTCTTAGAAAAGGCTCTGACATAAAAGGGATCCCACAGTATTGAATATTGGATATGTAATCATTAAAATAACAAAGGATAGGAATGAGAAATCACTGGAATTTTTATATTGAATAACCTAGATTCCTATAACTTGAACTGCCAGATTTTCACAGAATAAAACTAAATCTCACAGCAGTCTGTTTTAAAAGTTGCTATATTCCATTATTTGAATTGTTATGAGTATCATAGGTATTCAGATCAGATCAGATCAGTCGCTCAGTCATGTTCGACTCTTTGCAACCCCATGAATCTCAGCACGCCAGGCCTCCTGTCCATCACCAACTCCCGGAGTTCAAACAGACTCACGTCCATCGAGTCAGTGATGCCATCCAGCCATCTCACCCTCTGTCGTCCCCTTCTCCTCTTGCCCCCAATCCCTCCCAGCATCAGAGTCTTTTCCAATGAGTCAACTCTTCACATGAGGTGGCCAAAGTACTGGAGTTTCAGCTTTAGCATCATTCCTTCCAAAGAAATCCCAGGGCTGATCTCCTTCAGAATGGACTGGTTTGATCTCCTTGCAGTCCAAGGGACTCTCAAGAGTCTTCTCCAACACCACAGTTCAAAAGCATCAATTCAAACATTTTAAATTTCTGTTTGTTTATTTTTGGCTGTGCTTCATCTTCATTGCTGTGCCAGCTTTTCTCTAATTGTGGCAAGCTTGAGCTACATTCTGGTTATGGTACATAGGCTTTTCAATGTTGTGGCTTCTCTTTTTGCAGAGCACAGGCTCTAGGGAACGTGGGCTTCAGTAGTTGGCACTTCCTGATCTCTAGAGCACAGGCTCAGGAGTTGTGGCACATGGGCTTAGTTGTTCCATGGCATGCTGGATCTTCCTGGATCAGGGATTTGAACCCTTATCTCCTACATTGGCAGGTGAATTCCTTACCACTGGGCCACAAGGGAAGCCCAGTATTTTATCTTTTTAAGTGCAATTTTATTTTTTGATTTTTAGGATAATTTTGGTAATAATCTTTTTTGGTAACTTTCTTTTTTATGCTATTTTTTAAAATTTGTTAATTGGAGGATAATGGCTTTACAATATTGTGTTGGTTTCTGCGTACAACAATGTGAGTCAGAAATAATTTTATACATTTCCCCTCCCTCTTGAGCCTCCTCCTCTGCTCACATCCAACCCCTCTAGGTCATCAGAGAAAGCCAGGCTGGGCTCCCTGTGTTATATAGCAGCTTTCCACTAGTTATCCATTTTTACATGATAGTATAGGCTCTCACATCAGGAAGCTTCCATAAGCTTCTTATCCTCATTCACCAGAGGGCAGACAGAATGAAATCCACAATAACAGGAAACTAGCAACCTAATCACATGGACCACAGACTTGTCTAATTCAATGAAACTGTGAGCCATGCTATGTAGGGTCATCCAAGATGGATGACTCATGGTGGAGAGTTATGACAAAACATGGTTCACTGAAGAAGGGAATGGCAAACCACTTCAGTATTCTTGCCTTCAGAACCCCACAAATAGTATGAAAAGGCAAAAAGATAGGACCCTGAAAGATGAACTTCTCAGGTCAGTAGGTGCCCAATATGCTACTGGAGAAGAGTGGAGAAATAACTCCAGAAACAATGAAGAGACGGAGTCAAAGTGAAAACAATGCCCAGTTCTGGATGTGACTAGTGATGGAAGTAAAGTCCAATGCTGTAAAGAACAGCGTTGCATAGGAACCTGGAATGTTAGGTCCATGAATCAGCGTAAATTGGAAGTAGTCAAACAGGCGATGGCAAAAGTGAATATTGACATTTTAGGAATCAGTGAACCAAAATGGACTGGAATGGGCGGATTTAATTCAGATGACCATTATCTCTACTACTTTAGGCAAGAATCCCTTAGAAGAATTGGAGTAACGCTCATAGTCAACAAAAGAGTCCAAATTGTGGTACTTGGGTACAATCTCAAAAACGACAGACTGATTTGTGTTGGTTTCCATGGCAGACCATTCAGTATCACAGTATTCCAAGTCTGTGCCTGAACCAGTAATGCTGAAGAAGCTGAAGGTGAATGGTTTCTACGAAGACCTTCAAGACCTTCTAAAACTAACACCAAAAGAAGATTCCTTTTCATCATAGGGGACTGGAATGCAAAAGTAGAAAGGCACGAGATACCTGAAGTTTGGCCTTAAAGTACAAAATGAAGCAGGGCAAAGGCTTACAGAATTTTGCCCAGAGAACGCACTGGTCATAGCAAACACCCTCTTCCAACAACACAAGAGATGATTCTACACATAGACATCACCAGATGGTCAACATTGAAATCAAATTGATTATATTTTTTGCAGCCAAAGATGGAGAAGCTCTATACAGTCAGCAAAAACAAGACCAGGAGCTGACTGTGGCTCAGATCATGAGGTCCTTATTGCAAAATTAATTTGAAGAAAGTAGGGAAAACCACTAGACCATTCAGGTATGACCTAAATCAAATCCTTATACAGTGGAAAAGACAAACAGATTAAAGAGTTTAGACCTGATAGAGTGCCAGAAGAACTATGGATGGAGGTTCATGACATTGTACAAGAGGCAGTGATCAAGACCATCCCCAAGAGAAAGAAATGCAAAAGGGCAGAAAGGTTGTCTGAGAAGGTCTTACAAATAACTGAGAAAAGAAGAGAAGCGAAAGGCAAAGGATAAGAGGAAATATATACACATTTAAATGCAGAGTTCCAAAGAATAGCATGGAGAGACAAGAAACTCTTCCTCAGTGATCAATGCAAAGAAATACAGGAAAACGGTAGAATGGGAAAGACTAGAGGTGTCTTGAAGAAAATTAGAAATACCAAGGGAACATTTCATGCAAAACTGGGCTCAATAAAGGACAGAAACAGTATGGACCTGACAGAAGCAGACTCTATTAGGAAGAGGTGGCAAAAAGATCTTCATGACCCAGATAACCACAATGGTGTGATCACTTAACTAAAAGCCAAACATCCTGGAATGTGAAGTCAAGGGGGCCTTAGGAAGTATCACTAAGAAGTAAAGCTAGAGGAGGTGACAGAATTCCAGTTGAGCTATTTCAAATCCTAAAAGATGATGCTGTGAAAGTACTGCACTCAATATGCCAGCAAATCTGGAAGACTGAGTAGTGGCCACAGAACTGGAAAAGGTCAGTTTTCTTTCCAGTCCCAAACAAAGGCAGTGCCAAAGAATGTTCAAAGTACTACACAACTGCACATATCTCACATGCTAGCAAAATAATGCTCAAAATTCTCCAAGCGAAGCTTCAACGGTACCTGAACCAAGAACTTCCAGATATTCAAGCTGGATTTAGAAAAGGCAGAGGAACCAGAGATCAAATTGCCAACATCCACTGGATCATTGAAAAAGCAAGAGAGTTCCAGAAAAAGATCTGGAACATCCGCTTTATTGACTACACCAAAGCCTTTGACTATATGAATCACAACAAACTGTGGGAAATTCTTAAAGAGATGGGACTACCAGGCCACCTTACCTGCCTCATGAACTCTGTATGCAGGTCAAGAAGCAACAGTTAGAACCAGACATGGAATGACAGACTGGTTCCAAATTGGGAAAGGAGTATATCAAGGCTGTCTAATGTCACCCTGCTTATTTAACTTATATGCAGAGTACATCATGCAAAATGCCGGGCTAGATGAAGCACAAACTGGAATCAAGATTGCCGGGAAAAATATCAATAACCTCAGATAGGCAGATGACACCACCCTTATGGCAGAAAGCAAGAAGCAACTGAAGAGCCTCTTGATGAAAGTGAAAGAGGAGAGTGAAAAAGCTGGTTTAAAACTCAATATTCAAGAAACTAAGATCATGGCATCCAATCCCATCACCTCATGGCAAGTAGAGGGGAAAACAATGGAAACAGTAAGAGCCTTTATTCTTGGGCTCCAAAATCACTGGAAATACGACTTAAGCCAGGAAATTAAAAGATGCTTGCTTGCTCTTTGGAAGAAAAGCTATGACCAACCTAGACAGCATATTAAGCAGAGACATTACTTTGCCAGCAAAGGTCCGTCTAGTCAAAGCTATGGTTTTTCCAGTAGTCATGTATGGATGTGAGAGTTGAACCATAAAGAGAGTTGAGTGCCAAAGAATTGATGCTTTTGAATTGTGGTGTTGGAGAAGACTCTTGAGAGTCCCTTAGACTGCAAGGAGATCAAACCAGTCCATCCTAAAGGAAATCGGTCCTGAATATTCATTGGAAGGACTGAAGCTGAAGTTGAAGCTCCAGTACTTGGGCCACTTGATGCAAAGAACTGACTCATTGAAGAAGACCCTGATGCTGGGCAAGACTGAAGGGTTAGGAGGAGAAAGGGATGACAGAGGGTGACATGGTTGGATGGCATCACCAACTCAATGGATATAGTTTGAGCAAGCTTCGGGACTTGGTGATGGACAGGGAGGCCTGAGGTGCTGCTGTCCGTGGGGTCTCAAAGGCTCGGACACAACTGAGCAACTGAACTGTATGTATGTATGTCAATGCTACTTTCTCCCTTCATCCTACCCTCTCTTTTCTCCATTGTGTCCACAATTAAGACTTATTTTCTGTATGTTACCATAATTAACCTGTAGGTCATTTTTAGTTTATTTTTAAAGAGCTCAGGGCAATTTATTTTTTTTAATAGGTTGGAAAGTTTAAATTTTTTTTAATTGAAAAATAGTTAGTTTATATTATCCAATCTCTGTAGTACTGCAAAGTGACTCAGTTATACAGATACATATATTCCTTTTTTTATATTCCTTTCCAATGTGATTTATCACTGGATATCCAGTATAGTTTCCTGTGCTATATATTAGGATCTTGTTTTTTATCCATTCTGAATGTAATAGTTTTTGTCTACCAACCTCAGCCTCCCAGTCCATCTCTCTCCCTCTCCCCCTTCCCCATGGCAACCACAAGTCTGTTCTATATGTCAGTGATTCTGTTTCTATTTCGTAGGTTCATTTGTAGCATATTTTAGATTCCACATATGAGTTCTCATGATATTTGTCTTGCTCTTTCTGACCTAACTTCACTTAGTATGATGCATCCATGTTGCTGCAAGTGGCATTATTTCATTTTTTTTATGGCTGAGTAATATTTTATTGTTTATAATTACCATATCTTCTTAATCCATTCATCTGTCAATGGACATTTACGTCATTTCTATGTTTTGGCTATGTGAACAGTGATGCAATGAATATAGGGGTACACATATCTTTTTGACTTACAGTTTTGTTCAGGTATATTCCCAGCAGTGGGACTACTGGATCATATAATAATTCTGTTTTTATAGCTTTCTAAGAAACCTTTATTCTGTTTTCCATAGTGGCTGTACAAACTTTGCTTCCCACCATCGGTGTAGGAAAGTTCCCTTTTTGCCACATCCTCTCTAGCATTTATTACTTGTAGACTTTTTAATGGTGACCATTCTGACCAGTGTGAGGTGGTACCTCATTGTAGTTTTCATTTGCATTTCTCTAATAATTTAGTTACATTGAGCATGTTTTCATGTACTTAGTGGCCTTTTGTATGTCTTGTTTGGAGAAAGGTCTATTAAGGTTGTCTACCCACATTTTGATTGGGTTATCTGGTTTTTTATTGTTAAATTGTATTGAGTTGTTTGTATATTTTGGAGATTAAGCCCTTGTCTGTCACATCATTTGCAGATGCTTTCTCCCATTCCATAGGTTTTTTCAGTTTTTTTTTTTTTTTAATGGTTTGCTTTGCTGTACGGAAGTATATAAATTTGATTATGTCTCATTGGTTTATTTCTATTGTCTTGGGAGACTGAACTAAGAAAACATTGGTACAATTTATGTCAGAGTGTTTTGCTTATGCTTTTTTCTAGGAGTTTTATGGTATCTCTTCTTATGTTTAGTCTTTAAGCTATTTCAAGTTTATTTTTGTGCATTGTGTGAGGATGTGTTCTAACTCCATTGATGTATTGATACATGCAGGTCTCTAGCTTTCCTAGCACCACTAGCTGCAGAGACTTTCTTTTTCCCATTGTATATTCTGGTCTCATTTGTCAAAGATTAATTGATCGTGGTTGTGTAGGTTTATTTCTGGGCCCTCTGTTCCTTTGATTCATATGCCTGTTTTTGTACCAGTACCGCACTGTTTGGATTACTATAGCTTTGTAGTATTGTCTGAAGTCTGGGAGAGTTATGCCTCCTACTTGCTTTTTTCTTTTTTTTTTCTTTCCAGAACACTCTGGTAATTCTGGGCCTTTTATGGTTTAATATAAATTTGTTATAGTTCTGTGGAATATGTAATGAGTATTTTGATAGGGATAGCATTAACTCTGCGGATTACTTTGGCTAGTATTGCCTCTTTAACAGTGTTAATTATTCAAATTTAAAAGCATGGGTTATTTTTCCATTTTTTGAATTTTTTTATTCTATTTATTAATGTTTTGTAGTTTTAGCATATAAGTCTTTCACCTCCTTGGTTAGGTTTATACCTAGGTATTTTATTTTTGATGTAATTCTTTAAAATAGTATTTTTTTTTTTACATTCCCCTTCTGATATTTCATTTTTTGTGTAAATGAATGCAACTGATTTCTGAATGTTAATCTTGTATTCTACTATCCTGAATTCACTTTTTATATCTATTAGTTTTTGTGTAGAGTCCTTGGAATTTTCTGTGTATAGTATCTTGTCATCTACATATAGTAAAAATTTTACCTTCCAGTTTGGATACTTTTTATTTCTTTTCCTTGTTTGATTGATGTGGCTAGAACTTCCGAAACTGTATTAAATAGGAGTGGTGACAGTGGGTATCCTTGTCTTATTGCAGCCTTTACCGCGAAGGCTCTCCATTTTACCTCGTTAAGTATTATAGTGGCTGTGGATTTCTCATAAATGGCTTTTAGTATGTTGAACTTTGTTCCCTCTTTTCTGACTTTGGTAAGAATTTTTATCATGAATGGATGTTGAATTTTGTCAAATGCTTTTTCTGCATCTATTGAGATGATCATGTGGTTTTTACTTTCCTTTTGTTAATGTGATGTTATTACATTCATTTATTCATATATTTTGAACTATCCTTGTAAATCTGGGATATAATCTCACATAGTCATGTTATATTGTCTTTTTTATGTGTTACTAGATTCGGTTTGCTAGTATTTTATTGAGAATTTTTGCATCTACATTCATCAAAAATACTGACATGTCATTTTCTTTTTTGATAATGTCTTAGTCTGATTTTGGTATCAGTGTGATGGGGCTTCAGAGATTGTCTCTGAGAGTGTTCCCTCCTCTTGAGTCTTTTCTAAGAGTTTAACAAGAATCAGTATACGTTCTTGTATGTGTGTTTGTAGAAGTTGTCTGTGAAACCACCTGGTCCTGGACTGAATTTTTTTTTTAGGACGTTTTTTAATTACAGGTTGTATTTTACTTTTAGTGATCAGTCTTTTCAAATTATTTATTTCTTCTTGATTCACTTTTGGTTGTCTCTATGTTTCTACAGAGTTGTCCATTTCTTCTAAGTTGTCAGTTTGTTGCTGTTACTGCAGTATTCTCTTAGCTTTTCCCCCCCCTGCACTATCAATTGAAATTTCTCCTTTTTCACTTCTTATTTTGTTTATTTGGGTGCCATCTCTGTTCTTCTTGGTGAGCCTGGCCAGAGGTTTGTCTGTTTTGTTTGCCCTTTCAAAGAACCAGCTCTTGGATTTGTTTTTTGTTTTTTTTTTTAATCTTTCTTTCCACCCTGATCTTTATTATTTCACTCCTTTGACTTTAATTTTTTGTTATTGTTTTTGTTCTCCTTTTTCTAATTCTTTTAGGTGATAGTTTAGGGCGTTTACTTGAAATGTTTTGGTTTTTGATCAAGGCCTGTATCACTCTGAACATTCCTCTGAGAACTGCTTTTGCTGCATCCAGATTTTTTATGATTGTGTTTTCATTGTCATTTGTCTCAAGGTATTTTTAAAATTCTTTTATTATGATTTCCTCATTGACCCATTTGTCAGTAGCATGTTATTTAGTCTCCAGGTCGTCATTTTTTTCTTCTTTCTTTCCTGTGGTTGATTTCTGGTTCCATGCCATTGTGGTCAGAGAAGATACTTGAAACAGTTTCTGTACTATTTGTTAAGATTAGTTTTGTGCCCCAGGACGTGGTCAGTCCTAGAGAATGTTCCATGTGCACTTGAAAAGAATGTTTATTTGGGGTTTTGTTTTTTTGTTTGTTTTCTTTTTTGGATGTGCTGCTGCTGCTGCTGCTAAGTCGCTTCAGTCATGTCCGACTCTGTGCGACCCCATAGATGGCAGCCCACCAGGCTCCCCCGTCCCTGGGATTCTCCAGGCAAGAACACGAGTGGGTTGCCATTTCCTTCTCCAATGCATGAAAGTGAGAAGGGAAAGTGAAGTCTCTCAGTCATGTCTGACTCTTAGCGACCCCATGGACTGCAGCCTACCAGGCTCCTCTGTCCATGGGATTTTCCAGGCAAGAGTACTGGAGTGGGGTGCCATTGCCTTCTCCGGTTTTGGATGTAGTATCCTGAAAATACCAATTAAGCGAAGCTGTTCTGTTGTATCATTAAGGACTTACGTTGCCTTATTGATTCTCTGTATGGAAGATCTGTCTATTGGTGTTAGTAGGATGTTAGAGTCTCCTGTGTTAGTGTATTCATATTGATTGCTCCCTTTATGTTCTGTTAGTATTGGGGTGCTTGTATATTAGGTGCATATATATTGAAGTGGGTAAAAATCCTCTTATTGTATTGATCCTTTTATCATTATTAATGCCCTTTATCTTTCAGCCTTTGCTTTAAAGTCTTTGGATTTCTTTTATATTTTTTATTTGTCATTGCCCTGTTTTTTCAAGTCTGTTAACCCCTTCCTAATCCACTTGATTTAGACTGATACTCATATGGGCTCAAATACATTCTTAAAAAAAAGAAAAGAAAAAGAATCTGCATTTTCTTACTCTCCTTCCTTACATTTTATGATTTTGATGTCCCTTTTTATATCTTCATATTTATCCCTTTGCTGTTCCTTGTGTTCATCATTGCTTTCACAAGTAGGGTTTTTGTTTTTGTTTTTTCCTTTTCATCTGTATTCTGGCTAATTTAAGTGCTTTACTTTTCAGTTGTGATTTCCTCCTTCCTATTTCTTCTCTTCTATTTAGCAATGACCTTTCAATATTTATTTTAGGATAAGTTTAATATTGCTATGTTGTTTTAATTTCTGTTTCTCTGAAAAATTCTTTATTTCTCCTCCTATTCTAAATGATAATCTTGCTGGCTAGAATATTCTAGGTTGCAGATTTTTCTCTTTTGAGATTTTGAATGTATTTCATCACTCCCTTCTGGCCTGCAGTATTTCTGTAGAGAAATCAGCTGACTGCCTTATGGGAATTGCTTGTTAAAAAAAAACTTTTTTCTCTTCCTGCCTTTAGAATCCTCTCCTTTTAACTTGTGCCTTTTTTTTTTATTATAATACATGTTTGTGTAGATCTGATTGTGTTCATCTTGTTTTGGGACCTTCTGTATCTGGATATCTGTTTCCTTCTTTAAGTTTGGAAAATTTTCTGCCATAATTTCATCAAATACATTTTTAATCCTCTGTCCTCCTTTTTCCTCTTCTGGAATGCCTATTATGCATAGATTAACCCACTTTATATTATCCCATAGGTCTCTTTATGTTGGTTTTTTTTGTTTGTTTGTTTGTTTGTTTGTTTGTTTTGGCATTCTGTCTGCTGCCTTGATTCGGTAGTTTTTAATCAGTCTTATTTTCCAGGTCACTTATTCTTCTGCATTCGTTCTGCTATTATTCATTGCCTTGAGCTCAGGTTTTGTCTCAGGAAAGGAATTTTCTAATTTTTATTGGCACCTCCTTATAGCTTCTACTTCCTTTTTATAATAACCTGCATTTTCATCAATAGTGTTTATTAATTTCTGCAGTATTTTCAATACCTCCTTTTTGAAGTCCGTATCTGTTAGACTGAAGAAGTCTGTTACATTGTTTATTCCTTCAGGGGCGTTTTCTTGGTCTTTTAACTGAAAGTGGTTCCTCTGCTTTTTCATTTTCTTATATTTCTCTTACTCTGAGTTTAGGAGGAACAGTTATCTACTGTGGTCTTAGAAGGCTGTTTATCAGCAGGAGTGAAGAGAAGCAAAAGCAAAGGAGAAAAGGAATGATACACACATCTGAATGCAGAGTTCCAAAGAATAGCAAGGAGAGATAAGAATGCCTTCTTAAGTGAACAATGCAAGGAAATAGAGGAAAACAATAAAATGGGAAAGGCTAGCAGTCTCTTCAAGAAAATTAGAGATACCAAGGAAACATTTCATGCAAAGATGAACACAATAAAGGACAGAAACAGTATGGACCTAACAGGAGCAGAAATAGTAAGAAGAGGAAGCAAGAATACACGGAAGAACTGTGCAAAATAGGTCTTAATGACCCGGATAACCACAGTGGTGTGATCACTCACCTAGAGTGATAGCCTGGAGTGCGAAGTGAAGGAGGCCTTAGGAAGAAGCATCACTACAAACAATATGCCAGCAAATCTGGTAAACTCAGCAGTGGCCACAGGACTGGATAAGCTCAGTTTTCATTCCAATCCCAAAGAAAGGCAATGTCAAAGAATGTTCAGACTGCTGCACAATTGCACTCATTTCACATGCTAATAGGTAATGCTCAAAATCCTTCAAGCTAGGCCTCAGCGGTATGTGAACAAAGAACTCCCATATGTACAGGCTGTATTTAGATAAGGCAGAGGAGCCAGAAATCAAATTGCCAACATCCGTTGCATCATAGAAAAAGCAAGGCAATTCCAGAAAAACATCTACTTCTGCTTCATTGACTCTGCTAAAGCCTTTAGCTGTGTGGATCACAACAAACTGTGGAAAATTCTTCAAGAGATGGAGATACCAGATGAACTTACCAGCCTCCTGAGAAATCTGTATGGAGGTTGAGAAGCAACAGTTCAAACCTGACATGGAACAACAGTCAGGTTCCACACTGGGAAAGGAGTATGTCAAGGCAGACCGGTTCCAAATTGGGAAAAGAGCACATCAAGGCTGTATACTGTCCCCTTGCTTATTTAACATATATACAGAGTACATCATGAGAAATACCTGGCTGGATGAAGCTCAAGCTGAAATCAAGATTGCCAGAATAAATATCAATAACCTCAGTTATGCAAATGACACCCACCCTCATGGCAGAAATTGAAGAGGAAGTAAAGAGCCTCTTGATGAAAGTGAAAGAGAAGAATGATAAAGCTGGCCTAAAACTCAACATTTAGTAAACTAAAATCATGGCATCCGGTCCCATCACTTCATGGCAAATAGATGGGAATAAAATGAAAACAGTGACAAACTTTATTTTCTTGGGCCCCAAAATCACTGCGGATGGTGACTGCAGCTATGAGATTAAAAGACGCTTGCTCCTTGGAAGAAAAGCTTTGACAAACCTAAACAATGTATTAAAAAGCAGATATATCACTTTGCCAACAAATGTCTGTCGAGTCAAAGCTGTGGTTTTTCCAGTAGTCATGTACAGATGTGAGAGTTGTACCATAAAGAAGGCTGAGCATCGAAGAATTAATGCCTTTGAACTGTGGTGTTGGAGAAGATTCTTGAGAGTCCCTTGGACAGCCAGGAGATCAAACTAGTCCATCCTAAAGGAAATCAACCATGAATATTCACTGGGAAGACTAATGCTGAAGCTGAAGCTCCAATACTTTGGCCACCTGATGTGAAGAGCTGACTCATTGAGACGACTGATACTAGGAAAGATTGAGGGCAGGAGGAGGAGTTGACAGAGGATTAGATGGTTGGATGACAACATTGACTCAATGGACATGAGTTTGACCAACTCCTTGGGATAGTGAAGGACAGGGAAGCTTGGCATGCTGCAATCCATGGGGTCTCAAAGAGTCAAACACCAATGAGTGACTGAACAACAATGTCCCTGTGTAACTTGTGTGGATTCAATTTTTGTTTTTGACTTGAGGGCTGTTTTTGGTTTAGATGCTTGCTGTCTCTTTCCTCAGCCTATGCTGGCTGTTGTCCCTTTGATAGGAGGTGTGCGGGTGCTCGCTCCCAGGGAGGCACGTCAGTGATTACCTCCCAATCATGGGTCCCTAGCATTGGCAGCAGCAAGTCGCCAGTCTTTAGGAAAGTTGGCCACTAAGCGTGGGACTGTAGGTGGCGACAGTGTGTCATGCACCCCTGGGAGGTGGGAGCAGTGATTGGTGCCAGGTCACAGGGTCCTCTTCAGCAGCAGTGGGCCATCCTCATTTCTGGGGATGTTGGTCCTGGATCACAGGACCCTCAGCAGTGACAGGCCATGCTGACTTCTGGGAAGATGGGGCTGGTGACACCCATTCACAGAATTCTTGGCGAGGTGGCAGCAACAGCAGCAATCTGCACCTGCATCTGGAGTCCAAGATGGCAGCCACAGCTCACAGCCTCCCCTGGAGTTCATGTAGGCAGAGCCCTGCTGCCTGCAAGTGCATGGAGAAAGCAGCAATTGGCCCACCCGTCTCCTCACACACCTCCTAACAATGGTCCCATGGCTCTCTGGCAGGCCCAGGCTTCTTCCCAGTTTCCTTTGGTTGTAGTGCACTGCTCTCTAGCCCCTCAGGCTGTCTTCATGCAGCCAACTCCAGTCCAGTCTCCAGGTCACTGAAGCCTGAGCCTTAGTACCCAGCCCCCACCATCTCCAGATACCTCAGGCTGGAGAGTGCTGGGTGGTCAGGACCTGACTCTGCTTTGCCCTCTGCACACCTATTGCTGGGCTCTCTGAGGCTCCAAAGCTCCACCTGTGTCCCTCCTAGTGAGAGGACTTGCTCGTGTGATGAAAGCATTCCTCTTTCACAGCTCCGTCCCAGAGGCATAGGTCTTGTCTGTATTCCTTTGTCTTTTTTTTGTTTTTCTTTTGCCCTACCCACTTTTCATGCCCTTTTGGAAGTCTGAAGTCTTCTGCCAGTGTTCAGTAGATGTTCTGTGAGAGTTGTTCCACACATAAATGTATTTTTGATGTATCTGTGGGAAGATGAGCTCCACATCCTACTCCTCTGCCATCTTGATCTAGTCCCCCAAACATGTTTTTTTAATAGTAGTGTGCTAAGTATTATAAAAGATATTTAGAAAATGACAAAATTACATAAATTATAATGAAAGTTTCCAGTGGAATTTACTAATGCCATTTTTGCCATATGAGATATTTCAGAGCATCACAGATGGGTTGTTCAATATCACAATTATTGATTTTTATTTGATGATTAGAAAGTTAGATGGAAATAGATGGTTCTTATTTCCTATCTCATGTGAGGGGAAATCGGGTTAGTATGTACATAGCGAATTTTTTCCTGAATATTTATTTTCCCTAGCAATTCAGATTCTTTTCTCTTCACTAATAAATCCCATGCTCGATTTTGTTTTTGTTTTCCAGTCTTCATGTAGTTTTGGGGGTCTTCATGTCTAAGTCTCATCTCAGGTGCATCCAGTTAAATTTTACTACAGTGTGAGACATTACAGGATTTCACCCTGTGCCATTGTGGGCATATCCACACAATTAAACCCGAAAAGACCAACTTCTTAGTAGGAATAAGTTTAAAGTCTTTCATTTTTATTACCCACTACTACCATACCAGTTTTCCTCCTTTCCTTATCTCCCTAGTATTGTACTGAATTTCAGTAACAATAACATTTACTAGTTTTAGCGGAACTTATGTATGTCCACAAAATCTGGGGAAAATACCAATTTGATGTTACTTATCAAAAAATAACCACCCTTTTCAAATAAATCGCTAAACTGTGTTTGTAGAAATCTTCTGTCAAGATAAAGAAAGAGGTAAATTTCTCTTTTATATTGTTGATAAAATGATTTAAGGAGTTTTCCATAGAATGATTTTAAAAACTTCTTGTGTGCTCTCCAGTTGCTTTATTTAGAAAAGGGGATAAGTGTTAAATATTTATTTCTAAACTTTCTTTTTTGTCATTCCCTTTTCATCACCTTGTATTTTTTTTTTTCCTCTGAGGACCAAAGTAATTTCCTTTCTCTCCATTTAATCATCTGGTTGAAACTGCTCATTGTATAGGCTATGGCTTCTGTGTTCAGACCCAACTCTAATGAGCTGATAAAATTTCTTCTCTCTTTTTTTTAAGATTGCATTTTAATTATCAGTTGCATTTTTCCATTTTTATTGCAATATAATTGCCTTTATCATTGTTTTGGTTTAAGGTGTACAGAATAATTTGATATTCTATTTTTATTTAGCATATTATAATATATACTATTATATATTATATTACTATAATACTATATAACTATTATATAATATATTACTATTACATAGTTTACCCTCCTAAAAATAAGACAAACATTTTTATAATGCTGCTGGTTTGTGTAAGTTTTAAAGTATAAGTTTTGGCCAATAGAAAGACAAACAATTTCTAGTTTAGCTAAAGGAGTTGTTAGAAATTCAGTTTGTCTTTCTCTCCACCAAAACTTATTTCCAAATTCCTACCCATTCGTTTTACTTCTAACATTGAGAATGACACAGAAGAGATCTAATTTAAATAGACCTTTAGTAATCTTGTGCTCTGGGCTAAATCTTTTTGTATTTATGCTCATGACTCTAGGTTGCCTTTCTCTGTCCTTTCCAGTTAGGAAATATGACTGTAGTGTTTTTACTTTTAGCTTATGTGTACAGTTCTCCTACTTTCTTGCATTATACTTGTTTTGCTTGAAGCAAAACACAGAGGTTTTAGCTTCAGTTGGCCAGTCTAAGAAGGACTGCACAAACTTCACATGCATGATAACATCACCCACCTGACTGGAATGGTCAGCAGCGTGCCAGCACTACTAGAAGGATCCTAGCTAACACCCTGGTACTGCTTGGTTTCATCTCCCACCTTTATGGTATCCCATAGGAGGAAAGTGCCCATGGGAAGCATCACATCAAGACTAGAGTCAAGGAGCCCTATCTGGGATACATTGGTACCCAGAACCTCAGACCACCCCAAAGTTGTACACTCCAAGGAGAAAAAATCAAAATAATGATTGACATGTTGAGATTGTTATTTTGCAGGCATAGCCTAATTCTGTGACTGCCTAGTTCACTTCTACCACGATCAAACTGTTTCCCAACATGTCTTGCAGAGCCTTGTTCCCTTGAACTGGAGTGTTTAGTCTCCATTGTCCATAGGAGTGTGCCCATTGTTGTCTTGCTTGGGCAGTGAAAGATTTTCCCTGGACAGAGTCAAGTCTCATGGGGTATCCAAAAATATGATGTATGTTTTATTCAAGGAAAGCTATGATAGTTTTGGCATCCACATGCCAGACTGGAATAGTAATACCATAGCCTGACCAGGCCTTATGACAATGAAGCATCATCCTTGCCTATGGCTGGTCGTCAGGGGTTCGATGTGAATAATCTGCCAGACCCAGGCAAGTCCCAGTCCTTGGTTAATGTATCCCAGTTCTTCTCTCTGGATGATTGAAGTATATCAATGAGAATCACAAGATTGTATTACATCCTTAGACTCCTAGGTCACCTTTGAGCTCCGGCCCATTTTTGTATCTGAAGTGGACTCCTTTTCCCATAGATGGGCCCAGGCATCTGTTGCAACCTATTGGGCACAAATTTGATTGGCACATGAATTCCTTGTATGTATTTTAAAAGGTCCTTTGCAAACTCAGGCATGTAGTTCTTTGCAAAAAAAAATAATAATAATAATAAAATGCTACTGTTAAAAAAAAAATCAAAAAGTCAATGAAGAAATTAAAGAGGAAATCAGAAAATACCTCAAGACAAATGGAAATAAAAACGCAACTTGCCAGAATCCATGGGATATAGAAAAGCAGCTCTCAGAGGGAAGTTTGTAGCAATACAGGTCTACAAGAAAAATCTCAAACAAACAACCTAACCTTCCAATTGAAGGAGTTAGAACAGAGCCCAAAGTCAGCAGGAATAAAGAAATAATAAAGATCTGAGAGGACATATATGAAATAGAGCCCCCCATCCACACACCCCCCCCCAAAACAAGATGCAGCAGGAAAGATCAGTGAGGCTGATCTGATTTCTTTGCAGACATAAGCAAAATGGAAAAGCCTTTAGCCAGGCTTGTTAAAAAGAGAGAGAGAGATAACCCAAATAAGCAAAATAAGAAGTGAAAGAGGAGAAACTATAACCAATGTCACAGACATACAAAAAACTCAAAAGAGAGTACTATGAGAAGTTATATGCAAACAGATTGGAAACCTAGGGGAAAAAATGGGTAAATTTCTAGAAACTTACAATCTTTCACGACTGATTCTGGAAGAAATAATCTAAGCTGAACAGTCACTAGTAATAAAATTGAATTAATAGTCAGAAAACTCCCAGCAAATTTAAGTCCAAGATCCAATGGCTACACAGAGACATTCTACCAAACACAGAAAAAAAGGTACTACCTCTCCTTCTCAAACTGTTCCCAAGAATTGAAAACCACTTTCAAATCCATTCCATGAGGCCACCATTACCCAATACCAAAACCAGACAATGATACTTCAAAAAGTGAAAGTGACTCAGTCATGTCCAACTCTTTGCGACCCCATGGATCATACAGTCCATGGAATTCTCTAGGCTACAACACTGGAGTGGATAGCCTTTCCCTTCTCCAGGGGATCTTCCCAACCCAGGAATCAAACCCAGGTCCCTGCATTGTGGGCAGATTCTTTACCAGCTGAGCCACAAGGGAAGCCTAAGAATACTGGAGTGGGTAGCCTATCCCTTCTCCAGGGGATCTTCCTGACCCAGGAATCGAACCGGGGTCTCCTGCATTGCAGGAGGATTCTTTACCAACTGAGCTATCAAAAAAAGAAAACTAGAGACTAATATCTCTGATAAATAAAAGTGCAGAATTCTCAACAAAATATGAATGGAGCTAATTCAGCAATATAGGGAAAGGATCATACACCATGATCAACTGGAATTTATTATACGGATATAAGGATAATTTAATATCTGCAAATGAATCAGTGATACACCACATTGACAAAATGGCGAATATAACCACATCATTTCAGTAGACACAGAAAAAGCATTTGACAGAATTCAACAGCTCTCATCAAGGTTGATGTCAAGAAAGCATATGTCAAGTAATAAGGCCTATTTATGACAAACCTAAGAGGCCCTAGTGGTACAGAACTCGCCTACCAGTGCAAGAGACATAAGAGACATGGGTTTGATCCCTGGATTGGGACGATCCAGTATTCTGGCCTGGAGAATCCCATGGACAAAGGAGCCTGGCATGCTGCAGCCCATACGGTCACAAAAAGTCAGACACAACTGAAATGACTTAGCGCGCGCGCGCGCGCGCGCACACACACACACACACACACACACACACACACACACGACAAACCCACAGCTGACATCATCCTCAGTGGTGGAAAGCTGCTAAAATCAGGAACAAGACTAGAATGTCCCACTCTTGCCAGTTCCATTTAACATGGTATTGAAAGTTCTTGCCACAAGAATCAGAAAAGAAAAGAAATAAATGGCATCTAAATTGGAAAGGGAAAAGTAAAACTGTCTATTTGCAGATAGCATGATATTGTATTTGGAAAACCTTAAAATGTCCACTAATGTACTATTAGAACTAAGAAATGTATTTAGTAAAGTTGCAGGACACAAGATTAATGTACCAGAATCTGTTGCTTTTCTATATACTAGTAATGAACTATCGGAAAAAAAAGGCATGAAAGCAGTCCCATTTAAAACTGCATTAAATGGACAGAATAGAAAGTCCAGAGATAAACCCATGCACCTATAGGCACCCAGTCTATGACAGAAGGCAGGAATATAAACTGGAAGAAGGAAAGTCTTCAGTAAGTAGTACAGGGAAAACTGGAGAACTACATGTAAACGAATGAAATTAGAACACTCTCTAACATCATACACAAGGATAAAATGTATTAAAGACCTAAATGTAAAGCTGGATGCTATAAAACTCAGCAAGATATTTTTTAATCCACCTCCTTGAGAGTAATATAAATCAAAAATAAACAAATGAATCCTAATTTTAAAAGCTTTTGCACAGCAAAGGAAACATAAAGAAAAAGACAACTCTCAGTATGGAAGAAAATATTTGTAAACAAAGCAACATACAAAGGATAAATCTCCAAAACATACAAACAGCTCATAAAGCTCAAAGAAAAAAAAAAGTCAAAATACGGCACACTATCTAAATAGACATTTCTCTGAAGAAGACATACAGATGGCTAAAAAATACATGAAAAGATGCTCAAAATTAGTAGTTATTAGAGAAGTGCAAATCAACACTACAGTGAGGTATCATTTCACACCAGTCAGAATGAAAGTGAAAGTCACTCAGTCGTGTCCGACTCTTTGGGACCCCATGGACAATACAGTCCATGGAATTCTCCAGGCCAGAATACTGGAGTGGGTAGCCTTTCCCTTATCCAGGGAATCTTCATAACCCAGGGATTGAATCCAGGTCTCCCGCACAGCAGGTGGATTCTTGACCAGCTGAGCCACAGGAGACACCCAGGAATACTGGCGTGAGTAGCCTGTCCTTTCTCCAATGTTTCTTCCCAACCCAGGAATCAAATTGGGGTCTCTTGTGTTGCAAGCAGATTCTTTACCAACTGAGCTATCAGGGAAGCCCCAGTCAGAATAGCTATCATCAAAAAATCAACAAACAGTAAATGCGAGAGAAGGTGTGAAATAAAGGGAGCCCTCATATACTGTTGGTGGGAGTATAAACTGGTACATGCACTGTGGAAAACAGTCTGCATATCTATATATAGAGATATATCTATATATAGAGATACCATATAATCCCACAGTCTGACTCCTGGGTATATATCCAGAAAAAAACAATTTGAAAAGATACTTGCACCCCAGTGTTCATTGCAGCAGTGTTTACAGTAGGCAGGACATGGGAGCAGGCTACGTGTTCATCAGCAGAGGAATGGATAAAGAAGACGTAGTACATGTATACAATGCAATATTACTAAGCCATAAAAAATAATGGAAAAATGCCATTTGCAGCAACATGGATGGACCTAGAGATTGTCATACAGAGTGAAGTAAATCAGAGAAAGAAAAATATCCTGTGGTACTGTTTATATATGGAATCTAAAAGGGGGGTACACCAGTGTTAATTGCAGCACATTTACATTAGCTAGGACATGGAAGCAACCTAGATGTCCCTCAACAGATGAATGGATAAGGAAGTAGTAGTCCATATACACAATGGAATATTGTTCAGCTCTGAAAAGGGAACATGTTTGAGTCAGTGCTAATGAAGTGGATGAACCTGTAGCCAATTATACAGAGTGAAATAAGTCAGAAAGACCAATACTGTACATTAATACATATATATATTAATACATATATTAATACAGTAATCTATAAAAATGGTAATGTTGGTCCTATTTGCAGGGCAGTGAAGGATATGCAGACATAAAGGACAGACTTTAGGCAATGGGGGAAGGAGAGGGTGGGATGATTTGAGAGAGTAGCATTGAAACATATCTATTACCATATGTAAAATAGATAGCCAGTGGGAATTTACTGTATAATGCAGGGAACCCAAAGTCAGGACTCTGACAACCTAGAGGGGTGGAATGGGGAGGGACCTAGGAGGGAGGTTCAAGAGGGAGGAGACATATGTAGACATATAACTGATCCATGTTGATGTATGGCAGAAACCATCACAATATTGTAAAGTAATTATCCTTCAATTAATAAATTTTTAAAACAATTTTGGAAGAGTACAAATGAACTTATCTACAAAACAGAAATAATTGCAGGCATAGAAACCAAACATGATTACAAGGGGGTAAGGGAGAAGAGTAAATTGGAGCTTTGTGATTGATGTATAAACACTACTGTATATAAAACAGATAAATAATAATGATCTATACAGGAGTTCTACTCAGTAGTTTGTAATGGCCTATAATGGGGGAAAATCTGAAAAAGAGTGGGTGTATGTATATCTATAACTGATTCACTTTGTTCTATATCTGAAACTAACAAAACACTGTAAATCAATTATACTTTGTAATTACATCAAAAAAATAAGATACCTAGGAATAAACTTAAGCAAGGAGATGAAAGACCTGTTGCTGTTGTTCATTTGCCCAGTCATGTCCAACTCTTTGCAACCCCATGGACTGCAGCACGCCAGGCTTCTCTGTCTCTCACCACCTCCTGAGGTTTGCCCAAGTTCATATCCATTAGCATAGTGATGCCATCTAGCCATCTCATCCTCTGATGCCTTCTTCTCCTTCTCCTATTAATCTTTCTCAGCATCAGGGACTTTTCTAGGGAGTCAGCTGTTCACATCAGATGACCATAATACCGGAGTTTCAACTTCAGCCTCAGTCCTTCCAACAACTAGTCAGGGTTGATTTCCCTTCAGATTGACTGGTTCGTTTTCGTTGCTGTCCAGGGGACTCACAGGAGTCTTCTCCATGGTTCAAAGGCAGCAATTCTTCAGCTCTCCATCTTCTTTGCAGTCCAGCTCTCACAACCATATGTGACCACTGGGAAGACCATAGCCTTGACTATGAACGTTTGTCAGAGTAATGTCTCTGCTTTTCAATGCACTGTCTAGGTTTGTCATAGTTTTCCTGCCAAGGAGCAAATGACTTCTGATTTCATGACTGTAGTCACCATCTGCAATGATTTTAAAGCCCAAGAAGAGAAAATCTGTCACTGCTTCTACCTTTTCCTTATTTGCTGTGAAGTAATGGGGCCAAATGCCATGATCTTCATTTAATATTTAGTTTTAAGCCTGGTCTTTCTTCACTCTCCTCACTTTCTGCCATTGGAGTGGTATCATCTGCATATCTGAGGTTGTTGATGTTTCTCCCACTTATCTTGATTCCAGCTTGTAACTCATCCAGCCTGGCATTTCTCATGATATTCTCAATGTATACATTAAACAAACAGGGTGACAGCAGACAGCCCTGTCATACTTCTTTCTCAGTCTTGAACCAATCAATTGTTCCATACAGCCTGCTACATGTTGCTTCTTCACTGCATACAGGTTTCTCTGGAGACAGGTAAGATGGTCTGGTATTCCCATTTCTTTAGGAGGTTTCCACAGTTTATTATGATCCTTACAGTCAAAGGCTCTGGCATAGTTGATGAAACAGAGGTAGATGTTTTTCTGGAATTCTCTAGCGTTCCCTGTGATCCAGCAAATGTTGGCAATTTGATCTCTGGTTCCTCTTCCTTTTCTAAACCCAGCTTGGACATCTGGAAGTTCTTGGTTCTCATAATGCTGAAGCCTAGCATGTAAGATTTTAAGCATGACCTTACTAGCCTGGGAGATGACTGCAACTGTCCAGTGGTCAGTACATTCTTTAGTCACTACCCTTCTTGGGAAATGGGATGAGAATTGACTTTTTCCAGTCCTGTAGCCACTGCTGAGTCTTTCAGATTTGCTGACATATTGAATTCAACGCCTTGATGGCATCATCCTTTAAGGTTTTGAATAGTTTTACTGGAATTCCGTTGTATCCACTAGCTTTATTAACAGCAGTGCTTCGTAAGGCCCACTGAAGCAGTGCTTCAGTGTTCAGAATGTCATGCTCTGTGTGGCTGACCACACCATCAAAGTAATCGGGTTTATTTGGATCTTTTTTGTACAGTTCTTCAATGTATTCTTTCCATATCTTCTTAATCTCTTCATCATCTACGAGGTATCTACCATTTATGACTTTTATTGTGCCCATCTTTGGGCAAAATGTTCGCTTGATAGCCACAATTTTCCTGAAGAGATGTCTAGTCTTTCTCCTTCTGTTGTTTTATATGCTATTCATTGAAGAAAGCCTTCTTGTCTCTACTTGCTGTTCTTTGGAAATCTGCATTTAGTTGGATATTCCTTTCCCTTTTTCCCTTGCTTTTCACATCTCTTCTTTTCTTTAGCTATTTGTAAGGCCTCCTCAGATAACCACTTTGCCTTCTTGCCTTTCTTTTTCTTTGGGATGGTTTTGTTCGCTGCCTCCTGTACAATATTGCAGACCTCCATCCATAGTTCTTCAGGTACACTGTTTACAGTTTCGAATCCCTTGAATCTATTTGTTACCTCCACTGCATAGTCATAAGGGACTTGATTTAAGTCATGGGCTTCCCTCATAGCTCAGTTGGTAAAGAATCTGCCTGCGATACAGAACACCCCAGTTCAATTCATGGGTTGGGAAGATCCCCTGGAGAAGGCATGGACTACCCACTCCAGTATTCTTGGGGTTCCCTTGTGGCTCAGCTGGTAAAGAATCTGCCTGCAATATGGGAGACCTGGGTTCGATCCCTGGGTTGGGAAGATCCCCTGAAGAAGGGAAAGGCTACCCACTCCAGTATTTTGGCCTGTAGAATTCCATGGACTAAGTCCATGGGGTCGCAAAGAGTCGGACACGACTGAGCGACTTTCACTTTCTCTCTGATTTAAGTCGTACCTGGCCGGCCTAGTGGTTTCCCCCACTTTCTTTAGTTTAAGCCTAAATTTTGCTGTGAGAAGTTGATGATCTAAGCCAAAGTCAGCTCCAGGTCTTGTTTTTATTGACTGTATACAGCTTCTCCATCTTCAGGTACAAAGAATGTAACCAGTTTGATTTCAGTATTGGCCATTTGGTAATGTCCATGTGTAAAGTCGTCTCTTGTGTTGTTGAAAAAGGGTATTTGCTATGACCAGTGCATTCTCTTGGCAGAATTCTGTTAGCCTTTGCCCTGCTTCATTTTGTTCTCCAAGGCCAAACTTGCCTGTTACTCCAGCTAAGACCTGTACTCTGAAAATTATAAAATATTGTTGAAGATCATAAATGATAGAAAAAATGCAAAGATACTCCTTGTTCTCAGACTGAAAGAATACTGTTAAGATGGTTATACTACTGAAAACAATCTACAGATTGCAGTCTGTATCAAAATACTCATGTCATTTATCACATAAGGAGAACAAATCATCCTAAAATGTATCTGGAATTACAAAATACCCTGAATAATCAAAGCAGCCTTTACAAAAAAGAACAAAGCTGGAGATATCATGCTCCCTGTCTTCAGACTACACTACAGTGCTACAATAATCAAAGTATGGTACTGGCACTAAAACACACACACAGATAAATAGAACAGAATAGAGAGCCCAAAAATAAAGTCAATTAATCTACAACAAAGTAGGCAAGACTATACAATGGAGAAGATACAGTCTGTAAAATAAGTGGTGTGGGGACAGCTATACATAAATGAAATTAGAGCACTTTTCCACACCATAGACAAAAATAAATTCAAAATAGATTAAAGACCTAAATGTAATCCAAAAGTACAAACTTCTAGAAGAAAACAGGCAGGATACTCTTTGACATAAATTATAACAATATTTTTTTGGCTCAATCTAAGACCAAAGAAACAAATGTAAAAATAATCAAATAGAACCTAACTAATTCAAAAGTTTTGCAAAGCTTTTACCAAAGGAAACCATCTACAAAATGAAAAGACAACCTACTGAAAGGGGAAACCATCAACAAAATGAAGAGACAACCTACTGAATGGGAGGAAATATTTGCAAATGATATGATGGATTAGGGGTTAAAAACAGCTCATACAACTCAATATCAAAAAACCGAGCAACCTGATTTTTAAATGGACAGAATATCTGAATAGTCATTTTTCCAAAGACATACAGATGGCAAACAAGCACATAAAAAGATGCTCAACATTGCTAATCACCGTAGGAATGCAAATCAAAACCACAATGACATATCACCTCATACCTGTCAAAATAGCTGTCATCAGTAACAAACGTTGTCAAGGATGTTGAGAAAATGAAACCTGCCTACAGTGTTCCTGGGAATGGATTGGAGACGCCCCTGTGAAAACCAGCATGACAGTTTCTAAAAAAACTGAAAATATATGTGATATAGCAGTTCTACTCCTAGGTTTATGTCCAAAGAAAACGAAAACACTAATTTGAAAAGATATGTGCACTCCTGTGTTCATAATGGCATCATCTACAATCACCAAGATATGGAAGAAACCTGTGTTCATCAACAGATGAATGGATAAAGAAGAGGTGTTATATATACATATATACACACATAAAATGGAATATTACTCAGCCGTATAATAATATGAAATTTTGCCATTTGCAACAACATGGATGTATCTGGAGAGTACTATACTTCATGAAAAGTCAGAGAAAGACAAATACTGCATGTTAATACATACCTAAAAATGAATGAATATTACAAAACAAGCCAACTTACAGATATAGAGAACAAACTAGTGTTTACCTGTGGGGAGAGGGAAGTGAAGAGGGCCAGGAAGGAGTAGGAAATTAAGAGGCACAAACTACAAGGCTATACTGTACAAAGCAGGAAATATAGCCAATATTTTATAACTTTATTTATTTATTTATTTATTTATTTTTTTCTTTAAACTTTACATAACTGTATTAGTTTTGCCAAATATCAAAATGAATCTGCCACAGGTATACATGTGTTCCCCATCCTGAACCCTCCTCCCTCCCCATTCCATCCCTCTGGGTCGTCCCAGTGCACCAGCCCCCCAATATTTTATAACTTTAAATGGAGGATAAATCTATAAACTATTGACTCAGTATGTTGTATACTTGTAACTAATATAATATTGTATAATCCACTATACTTCAATAAATATAAAGAGAAGATCTTTTGCCGTGAGTATCTACGTAAGTGACATATGTTGTTTTCTTCCCAGGGAGCAAGCTGCTGCCATAGTTCTTTTTCCCATATGGGGGATCCAGTCTTTTAGTTGCCATTTACCTGACCAGATGGCTAGATCATTGGCAACAACCTGCTTGTTGGTGAAAAATGTTACAAGGAATGGTAGTAGGGGTGACCTGCACTGCTATTATCATAGTGCAGAGCTTGGCCTATTGAAATGCTGACACCTGATAGTCAAAAGATAGCCATCCACTGGTCCAGATGGTGGCTGCAACCTAGCAGGACTTATCTGCCTTTGTTTCATAGAGCTGTCAGTAAACCATGCCATAATGTCATTTTTGAACCCTGAGCCTTAGAAATTGCACCTATTGTGCCTAGGCCCTGGACTTTATCTGGATTTATAGTCAAATTGGCACTAATCATTCAGTGTCAGTGGCCCAGTACAGCACTGTAGCCTCCATGTCATTAGCAGCACTGTAGCCATCTCATTAATTAAGGGATGACTAAAATTTCTGTCACTTGGCACTTGGGCTTATTGAGAATCAAGCCCTGCCCTCTGGTAGCATGTTGCAGAATGATTTAGGTATCCCTGCAGGAGTGCAGTAGAAATATACTGGAGGCTGTTCAGTGTGAACAAAAATTGGTCATGACCTCATTCTGCAAAGGGATCAAGTAAAAAGCCTTAGCCAGCTCAGTCACAGCTTGCTTGTTTCACATATGGGTTGTACTGTCTCAGTGATGGTGATAATATCAGAAGCTGCTGGGGCAAAAGCTCAAACTTCAACCTTTGGTAATCTGTCATTGTCTAGTCCCTGGAGGCCTTCCTTATGGGCCAGATTGGACTGCTTGTATTATCTTGAATTAGCAGAATGATGTCCTTTTCCCCACCATAGATTTAGTATTTTTGTTGAACAGTGTACCATGATTTGGACAGCTCTGGAGTTGGTTAGGAGCGCACCTGTCCCATTGTGCTTGAATTTGTCCTTGTCGTACATACCCTATGAGGCAGTGGTGGTGGTCAGTACTATATACAGCCAAAATGTTAATGCCTATTATATACTCAGTGATAGGAACCACTCAGTGATAAGATTATCAGCACCTGAAATGGTCTAAAGGGCCTCATCCACAAAAACGTGTGGATGGCCTTCTATGAGTAACTTCATTCTTCACAGAGCTACTATGTACGTCAAGGATGTATAGTGTCACCCTGCTTATTTAACTTATATGTAGAGCACATCATGTGAAATGCTGGACTGGTTGAAGCACAAGCTGGAATCAAGTTGCCAGGAGAAATATCAATAACCTCAGATACACAGATGATACCACACTAATGGCAGGAAGTGAAGAACTAAAGAGCCTCTTGATAAAAGTGAAAAAGAAGAGTGAAAAACCTGGCTTAAAACCTAGCATTCAGAAAACTAAGATTATGCCATCCAGTCCCATCACTTCATGGCAAATAGAAGGGAAACAATGAAAACAGTGAGAGACTTTATTTTGGGGGGCTCCAAAATCACTGCAGATGGTGACTGCCACCATGAAATTAAAAGACACTTGCTCTTTGAAAGAAACGCTATGAGCAACCTAGACAGCATATTAAAAAGCAAAGACATTACTTTGCCAACAAAGGTCTGTCTAGTCAAAGCTATTGTTTTTCCAGTAGTCATGTACGGATGTGAGAGTTGGACTATAAAGAAAGCTGAGCACTTTTGAACTGTGGCATTGGAGAAGACTCTTGAGAGTCCCTTGGACTGCAAGGAGATCCAACCAGTCCATCCTAAAGGAGATCGGTCCTGAATAGTCATTGGAAGGACTGATGATGAAGCTTCAACATTTGGCTACCTGATGCGAAGAACTGACTCATTGGAAAAGACCCTGATGCTAGGAAAGAGTGAAGGCAGGAGGAGAAGGGGACAACAGATGAGATGGTTGGATGGCCTTACTGACTCAATGGACATGAGTTTGAGCAAGCTTTGGGACTTGGTTATGGAGAGGGAAGCCTGGCGTGCTGCAGTCCATGGGGTTGCAAAGAGTTGGACATGACTGTGTGACTGAACTGAACTGAATATGAGCTCTTCTGTAGTACTCCCATTGGGGTGTTCATATTATTGTATGCGTTTTAATAACAATCAGTATAATGGAGTCCCAAAAGAGAAAAATTACCAAAATTTCAAGTGGCTTTTTCATTTAAGTTATTGTTAAAGTTATTTAGTTAAGTTCCTGTAATGTAAGCAGGCCATGTTATAGGTAAAGAACAAAGATTTGGTATGAGAGGTACTTGATTGGGAAGCATCACCAAACAAGGTGTGGATAAAACTTGATTAATGTCTTTGTTCTATGTATAATTTTCTGTGTGAACTTGATTGGGTGAAAGTAATTTCATCTTTTTTGACCTTATTTTGAAATTTAGAGGTAAAGAAACTTCTTACATGCTATCTTAAATCTGGAGTTATAATTTTACTTTGGGTCAGCTGTCTTTAATCTTTTGCTTATCTGTTGATCTCTTGTGATCATGGATACATATTACGCGATACTTTTGTTGGCTTTTCATATATCATGCCTCCAGGAAAACCATATCTTATGAGCCATATCCACAGACCCCATGGGCTGCTCTTCAACATTGCTCTGCCCACTACAGTTATCATTTCCACCTTGCATCTACTAGTTCGGTGATGCTACCTTGTTTCTGCTATTCTGTAATCTCTTCATCATTTTTGTTATTGGAATGGAAACTCCAAACTTTGTATTGGAATAGAAACTGAATTCTATTTGAGTCTCTTCTGTTGCTAGCTCTAGCCTCCAGAACACAGCCATTTTGTAGTTTCTCAGTAATACCTGGGCCCCCAGTCTTTTCTTTATTGCCTTGATAAACAGTATTGTCCAGGCCCTCCTGAGGAACATACCAAACCAGTAGGTCTTCTGAGTTTATACAGTAGATCCTTTATATTGCTTACTTCACTGTGTTTTAATTGCCTTTCTTCACAGTCTGCCACAATGATTCTTGGATCTCTTATTTCTTTAATATGCACCACTGCTTTTTCCAGAGGTCATCCAGCAATGTTAGTCTATTTGCATGGGCCTTAAATCCTGAGGCAAGAAAGAGTGCCCCATATCCAAAAACTCTCTCTTATCTTGTTTGATATTCCCGTTCCCTAGTCCAGTACCCTTAGCAACCACTCTCAGTTCTTGTTCAAATTGACCCATTCCTGTAGCACTTACAGCAATATAATCTTCCTCTTCCTTTAGCAGACCTACTACTTCCCCACTTGGGCCATACTGAAATTTGACCTTAGCTTGTGGCCATAAGGGAAGGTTGGTATAGATCATGAGGAAAGCTACTAGCATTGTCCTTAAGGTAGTTGCTTCACTTGAGGTTTCCATATATTCAAGGGGATAGTTAGGTGGAAGAAGCATGCTCTCTTCTAACAGGGGAACTTGAGACTTACTTGCAGGCCCACATGTTCATGGAAAACTTCAAGTTCATTGTTCTATCTACATCTGCCAGCTAGCCTTTGAACTCCCACTTCTTTCCTTTATGGCTGTGATTTTGGCATAGACTTGCCTGAGATGCAATGTCTCATAAATTCTGCCACCCCTAAAATTGAGTTCTCAGTCTAGTCTTCAGTATAATGAATTCTTTATCTGCAGGAGATGAAAGTCTTTTAAATGTTGCCATTTGTTAATTTAAACTGGTGATTATTTAGCCTGTCATTTTCTCTCTTCAGCACTCTCAGTGACAGCCACCCAATTCCGTAGTCCTTATAGTCACTGTTTACAACGTAATCCCTCAAATGCTTGTCATGTTGTACAAACTAAGTGCATATCTCCTTTCATGTACAAGTGAATTAGCAAATGGCTACTCTTCTATGTCAGAGACTATCATTGACTTCACTTACAAACAGTAATTGGGTACATCCTCATGGTAGCTCTTCATTCAAGTGATCCATCTTCAGAATCCCATCAGTGAGGTCTGTTTGGTAGGACCACTCTTGCTACCAGCTGTTTGGGTCACATTCCCTAGAATCTCGCCTCAGTCAGAGATTTTTGTGCTAGAAATACATTGAAGTTTATATTCTCAGGAGAAACCTGTAAGTAAATGAGGAATATAGGATAAAGTAGGAGACACTGACAGAAATGTGGTTTTAGGAGTTTTGTCTGAGCATCACCTCAGAAGGAACTTTGACGAATAAATTGCACCTCAGAGGTTATCCTGTCCTGAGACGAGGAGATGGGGCTCTTTTACCCTCCTATTTCATTCCCCCATGGCTATGAGCTTCATCCTGAAGGAGGCAAAGGCAAAGTAGAGCATAGGAATCTCGGTAGTAGGTGGTTCTTTCCAGCCATGGTCAATTCTCCAGAGATGCAGATAAGCTCCATTAGCTGTCAATAGAGAAGGAAGTGGGAAGATTAGCCGTGTATATTAGGATTTGGACTTCTGGGCAGGTCATCAACAGCAACTACCACAGATACCTTCTCTGTGCTAGAGACTTTACCAACAAGCATATCTCACAGGAGGGGGCTTGAGCTACCTTGAATCAGCATTCAATGCACATCCATTCATTTATATCAGTTCAGGATTGGTATCTTGAAATTGGCTGTGGAGGGAGTAATCACATCACAGAAATCTGTAAATGGAACAGTTCAGGGCTCCATTCCCAGAGCTTGTTGTTAAAACTTTTACCAACATACCTCTGCATTCAAATTTTAAAAGTCAGAATCGTATTTTATAAGTGAGAAAACTAGTATCAGAATGATTAGTGTACTTCAATTCAGTCTCTCACTTGCGTCCAACTCTTTGCAACCCCATGGACTGCAGCACCCCAGGCCTCCCTGTCCATCATCACCAACTCCCAGAGCCTGTTCAAACTCATGTCCATGAGTTGATGATGCCATCCCACCGTCTAATACTCTGTCGTCCCCTTCTCCTCCTGCCTTCAGTCTTTCCCAGCATCAGGATCTTTTCCAGTGAGTCAGTTCTTCACATCAGGTGGCCCAAATATTGGAGCTTCAACCTCAGCTTCAGTCCTTCCAATGAGTGTTCAGGACTGATTTCCTTCAGGATTGACTGGTCTGATCTATTGCAGTCCAAGTGACTCTATTAAGAGTCTGCTCCAACACCACAGTTCAAAAGCATCAGTTCTTTGATGCTCCGTTTTCTTTATGGTCCAGCTCTCACATCCATACATGACTACTGGAAAAACAATAGCTTTGACTAGATGAACCTTTGTCGACAAAGGAATGTCTCTGCTTTTTAATATGCTGTCTAGGTTAGTCACAGCTTTTCTTCCAAGGAGAAGGCGTCTTTTAATTTGATGGATGCAGTCACCATCTGCAGTAATTTTGGAGCCCAAGAAAATAAAGTCTGTCACTGTTTCCATTGTTTCCCCATCTATTTGCCATGAAGTGATGGGACCAGATGCCATCATCTTAGTTTTTTGAATGTTGAGTTTTAAGTCAACTTTTCCACTCTCCTCTTTCACTTTCATCAAAAGACTCTTGAGTTCTTCTTCACTTTCTGCCATAAATATGGTGTCATCTGCATATCTGTGGTTATTGATATTTCTCTCAGCAGTCTTGATTCCAGCTTGTGCTTCATCCAGCCCAGCATTTCTCATGATACACTCTGCATATAAGTTACATAAGCAAGGTGACAGTATACAGCCTTAATGTGCTCTTTTCCCAATTTGAAACCAGTCTGTTCCATGTCCAATTCTAACTGTTGCTTCTTGACCTGCATATAGATTTCTGAACAGGCAGGTAAGGTTGTCTGGTATTCCCATCTCTAAGAATTTTCCAGTTTGTTGTGATTCACACAGTCAAAGGCTTTAGCATAGTCAATGAAGCAGAAGTAGATGTTTTTCTGAAATTTTCTTGCTTTTTCTGTGATGCAGCAGGTGTTGGCAATTTGATCTCTGGTTCCTCTGCCTTTTCTAAATCCAGCTTGAACATTTGGAAGTTCTTGTTTCACGTACTATTGAAGCCTGGCTTGGAGAATTTTGAGCATTACTTTGCTGGCGTGTGAGATGAGTGCAATTGTGTGGTAGTTTGAACATTCTTGATATTGCCTTTCTTTGGGACTGGAATGAAAACTGACCTTTTCCAGTCCTGTGTCCGCTGCTGAGTTTCCAAATGTGCTGGCATATAGAGTGCAACACTTTAACAGCATCATCTTTTAGGATTTGAAATAGCTTACCTGAAATTCTGTCACCTCCACTAGCTTTGTCCATAGTGTTGCTTCATAAGGCCCACTTGACTTCACACTCCAGGACGTCTGACTCTTAATTGAATGATCACACCATCATGGTTATCTGAGTCATAAAGATCCTTTTTGTATAGTTCTTCTGTGTATTCTGCCACATCTTAATATCTTCTGCTTCCTGTTAGGTCATACCGTTTTTGTCCTTTACCGTTCCATCTTTGCATGAAATGTTCCTTGGTATTTCTTATTTTCTTGGAGACATCTCTAGTCTTTCCCATTCTCTTGTTTTCCTCTATTTCTTTGCACTGATCAC
Organism: Bubalus bubalis; assembly: GCF_019923935.1. NCBI lineage: Eukaryota > Metazoa > Chordata > Mammalia > Artiodactyla > Bovidae > Bubalus > Bubalus bubalis. Next base: position 177,759,254 of record NC_059157.1, read on the forward strand.
TGAGGAAGACCTTCTTATCTCCCCTTGCTGTTCTTTGGAATTCTGCATTCAGACAGATATATCTTTCCATTTCTCCTTTACCTTTCCTTTTTCTTTTCTCAGCTGTTTGTAAGGCCTCCTCAGACAATCATTTTGCCTTTTTGCATTTCTTTTTCTTGAGGATGGTTTTAGTGTACTTATCATCTCTCTAATAATATATAGAATTGGAAATCTAGCTTTGTCTGATTCCAAAATTTGGACGCCCACTGTGGAACATGTTGCTTTTTGAACATAGAAATTTCATTTTCTTTTGAATCATTTGGATTGGCTAAGTTTCCATGTGATCCTGAATGCATTTTGATTACCAACATCTACTCCAAGTTCATGATTTTATTATATTGGCCTAGTAAAGAGCAACCCCAGGACACATGACTATCATTTTGCCTTTGTTTTAAACATTCTTCCCTTTATCATGTTTTCCTAACTGCTCTTTCTGGAATATAAAAGACTTTTAGTAAATATTTGCTAAATAAATGAGTGATAATACTTTATTATGAAGTTAGATTTTTTTTGAAGTAAGGAGAAATTAGCATACCCTTCTTTAATTAAAATCATAGGCTAAAAATTATCTCATAGTGCCACAGGTATGATTGTAGGAAATATTTCATGTTGAACCAGAATTGATACACATTTGAAAAAGATACAGACTTACTCTCACCTAACTAAGGGGTTTTAGTGCATTTTTAGTTAAATGTAAGTACAATATAGTTACTTGTTCTGTCTTATGTCAAATTACAGTATGAAATAAATTGAATGGTTAAGCTGAAAATCACTTTAGTTTTCATATAGACTTGAAAATCTAACTTTTGTGAAAATTTAACTTTTGTGACATGGAATTGACTGTGTTTTGGTTTTATTTGTATTTCTGAAGCAAGGAGAGGTCAGACTGAAGTGTTTGAAAGCTCTACAAAGTCTGTATACCAATAGAGAATTATTCCCCAAGTTGGAGCTCTTCACTAACCGATTCAAGGTAAGAATGTTAACTTCTTTTCTTTTTCACTTTAAAAATGCTTGTTATGGCTAGCTTAGCAAATGGCATTACCATAGCAAGTGTAGCTCGTATTCTTTACTACATATTCTTTAAATAGACCTGTATTAAATAGATGAATCTCTGCTTTAGAAAAGATATTACCAACATGAGGTCTTATTTATTACCTTCAATGGGAAGCTCTCCTCCTTAAAATAAGATTTTTCTCCTGGACATCTTTTTATACTTAATGATTTTGCAAGGTAAGGTTTGTCTCTTTGTTAGAGAATGCTAGTTGATGAAAATTATAAACATTTACAGCACCTCCTGTGTGTGCATAGGACCATGATGATAACATTTGAAAAGGAAAACTTTCCATCTAATCTAATCATCATTAGACTAATCTGTCATTACTCTTCCATCATCTCCCCCCAAAACATTACCTCAGATCTGTCTCAGCTTCTTTTCTGTTCATGGTTGGTTTGACTTATAACTTTTCTTCAGGATCGCATTGTATCAATGACACTTGATAAGGAATATGATGTTGCTGTTGAAGCTATTCGATTGGTTACACTAATACTTCAGTAAGTATAATATTTTAATTTAGTCTGTTAAAATATTAATGTTGTTTCCCAGCATTATTAGTGCCCTTCACATATATAATCCTAATGTGTATTCTTATCACTTTTGGTTTTGCTTTCTTATTTTAAGGTTAGGTTTGAAACAAAATGTTTTCTGTTTGTTTTTTATTTTGAATATTTTCTATTTCCTCTATGTAAAAGTTCTTTTATGCAATCCAGAAAAAGTACCAATGAAGTAACATTGTTATTGTTTAACCTCTAAGTCACGTCCAACTCTTTCGGAACTTGTTGGACTGTAGCCCACCAGGCTCCTCTGTCCATGGGATTTCCCAGGCAAGATTACTGGAGTGGGTTGCCATTTCCTTCTCCAAGGGATCTTCCCAACCCAGGGATTGAACCCACATTTCCTGCATTGGAAGGTGGGTTCTTCTGTTTAAAGAGAGAGACAGAGAAATTGAGAAAGAAAAGACTTAAAAGGGTTAGGTTTTTCAAATAGACTTCTTTGGAATGGTACAGAAGTAAAAGAAGGAAACAAGGTGATTAAATTATGTCATTAATATGCTATAGATTTTAAAATAGGAATAGTTTCATATATAGAACTAACTAAAAACCAGGAAGAATCTGTATGAGAGAATGCAAGACCTGACAAAGTCATTACAAATCCTCTACTCCCTGTTTTATGATGCTATATCTGTCATACACCAAATATCATGTATTCCAGGGTCTATTGTTGTTTTGGTCTCATTTTGCCTCTTTCTGCTGTACTACCATATTCTTTATTATTGTGGCTTTATATTCTAGTAGATGTTGTGTGCTTATGGCCTCTTACTGATCAGTACCTTCTTTGCCTTTCTTTTTAAAATGCACTTAGCTACTTTTTTCTTTATGAATTTTTAAGGTGCTTTTGTCTAATTCCTCAGAAACTTTGGTTGGGAGTTTAAATATTAGAACTGCATTTAGGAACTTCCCTGGCAGTCCAGTGGTTAAGACTTTGCACTTTCACTACAGGGACAAGGGTTTGATCCCTAGCTGGGAAACTAAGATCTTACAGTGGCGTGGCCAAAGAAAAAAAGAACTGCATTTAATTTTATGATAAATTTAGGAGAGAATGGAATTTTTTATAATTATATATATCATTTATACATGAAAATGGTATATTCCTTTATTCAGATCTCATTAAGTCTTGTGTAAGGTTTAAATTTGTTTTGTAGCAGTAGTGTATATTGTTTACTGGGTTAATTCTTAAATACTTTATGGTTTTTTTGTTATGTGATAAATATTTAGTTTTAAAATATTTTCTACTGAATTATTGCTAAGACAGAGAACCTTAATTTTCATGTTTGTCTTTTATGTGCAGCATAGTAGAACTTTTATCCATGCTGATGGTTTGATTTTCTTGAATTTACTATGTAGATTATTTTATGCTGTGAAGACAATTTTAGTTCTGTCTTCTCCTCTTCTCATTTTAAAACTTTTGTTTCATTTTCTTGTCTAATTCCATTAGCCCAGATATTGAGCACTATAAAAGTATCCCTGATAATGGATTTTTTTGTTCTTTTTCTAGGAAGGCATCTAAAGTTTTTTTGTTACTGAGATAGGTTTTTGATATGAAAAATGTTCTTTTGTATTCTCAGTTTTCTGGGATTTTCTTTTTTTACATAGATGAGTCTGAATGAAATTGGTGTATTTGTCTAATGGTAAACCACATGTGCATTTCTAAACTAAATCCTGTTTGAACGTGACATATTTGTTTTCACTGTAATTTGCTTAAATGCAGTTTTATGTTTTATTTTGGATTTTCACAGTTGTGTTATATATAACTTTGACATTTTTTTCTTTTCTTTATCCAACTTTGAGATCAGGGTTATATATATACTCTTTGTAAATTATCATCAGTAATTTCTCACCCTTTTTCTGTTCTGAAATAACTTTTCTATGACAAAGATTTTCTTCTTAAAAGTTTGAGAGAATTCTCTTGTTAAAGCCATATCAGTTTTAAGTTTCTTTTGAGGAGAAGTCTTTGATCATCATTCCTACTTCTTTAACTGTTATCTAAGTTAATCTTTATTTCCTCTTATATTAATTTTGGCTTTTTATAAGCTTTTGAAAATATATCAGTTTTATCACAGTTTTCAACTTTATTGTTTTATTGTTTATGATATGTTTATTCATAAAACTTTGCTATTTTTCTGTTATTTCTCTTTTTCATCATTTATCTTATTTGTATCCCCTTTTTCTTGGTAAGTCATGCCAGAGGTTTGTCCATCCTACTGTTCTTTTCAATGAATTAGTTTCTTTAAGCTATTTGTTTATTGTTTCTGAATAATCATGTTTAAAGTAATGAATATACCTTTAAGTACTACTTTCAATTTCACTACTTTACTTGTCTCCTAAAAATTTGGACATGGAATATTTTCATAGGCAATTAATGATAAATATTTTGATTACTGTTATGATTTTCAGTTTAATCATGGATTATTCAGTAGTAATTTCTGTTCTCCCTAGATCAGATTGTTTAAAGCTATTCTTTCTATTTTATTGTATTATTTAAGAATGTGTTCTGCATATTTTGGTTAATCTTCTGAATGTTCTAAATATGTGTAAAAACAATACTTCTCTGTGTTGCTTATGTAGTTAATGTATTTATATTCATTACTTTGAATTTATTCAGTGTCATCCAAATTATCTATAACTTTACTTTTTTTTGCCTATTTTTTCAGAAGGATATGTTAGAGTCTTCCAACTACTATCTTATCTTTTCTTACACACTGTTGTTTGATATACTTCAGAGTATATAGATCAGTACCTCTCTATTCATGATTTGTACATCTTCTGATAGTATTCACTTTATTGTTATATCTCTTTCTTTGTCATTTATGAAGATTATGACTACTATGACAAGTAGATTATAATCTAAGTTTGAATTTTACAAGTTTATCAATGTCTTTCCCTTGAACAAAAAATAACCTCATTCCACCCACTCATCTTTTTCATTTAAATTGTCTAGAGTTTAAAATCTGTTGTTAAGGATTACTTTTTTACCCTTTTTTTTTTGCTTTTTTTAAAATTTAGTTTCAATACTTGCTCATTCAGGCAAGTGTTAACTGCTTTGGTATTTTCAATACTTCTTCCCTTACCTTCAGGGAAGAGTAATTCTCTCTGTTGTTGTTGTTTAGTCGCTCAGTCATGTCCCATTCTTTGTGACCCCATGGAGTGCAGCACGCCAGGCCTGCCTGTCCCTCACCATTTCCCAAAGTTTGCCAAGTTCATGTCCATTGGATCTGTGATGCCATCCAGCCATTTCATCCTCTGACGCCTTCTCCTGCTCTCAGTGTTTCCCTGCGTAAGGGACTTTTCCAAGGAGTCGGCTGTTCGTATCAGATGACTGAAATACTGGAGCTTCAACTTCAGCTTCTCTGATAGCTCAGTTGTTAAAGAATCTGCTTGCAATGCAGGAAACCCCGGTTTGATTCCTGGGTTGGCAAGATCCTCTGGAGAAGGGATAGGCTACTCACTTCAGTATTTTGGGGCTTCCCTTGTGGCTCAGCTGGGAAAGAATCTGCCTGCAATGTGGAGACCTGTGTTCTGTCCCTGGGTTGGGGAGATTCCCTGGAGAAGGAAAAGGCTACCCACTCCAGTATTCTGGCCTGGAGAATTCCATGGACTGTATCATCCATAGGGTCCCAAAGAGTCAGACACAACTGAGCGACTTTCACTATGCTCAGCTTCAGTGTCAGTTTTTCCAACAAGTATTCAGGGTTGATTTCCCTTAAGATTGACTGGTTTGATCTCCTTATTGTCCAAGGAACTTTCAGGAGTCTTCTCCAGCACCACAGTTCGAAGGCATCAATTCTTTGGCGCTCTGCCTTATTTACAGCAGTCTCTCATAGGCTCCTCCAATATTATATTTTCTGGCTAGTTTACTTCCTTAAAGAGTGTTTTTCAAACTATCTGATACCTTGTTTGGCTAAAAAAAAAAATCATACTTTACTCTTGAATTTAGAAAGTAGTTTGGCTAGTTTCAAAAGTCTATTTTTAAGATTCTTTTCTGTGTTTTCATTGGAGGAAATAAGGTCAGAACATATATAAAAAGTACAGTTATGGCCCTCCAACTGTGTCAGATGATCTAATTCATTAGATAACTTTGGTCCTTTTCTGGATTCCTCAGAGAGCTCTCCCTGTTGGAGGAGAGGGAGGTGTCATCCTGAGACCCACAGAAGTCCTTAGGATGGACCTCCTAGTGAGGGTCGTTGGCAACCCACAGGAAAAATTTAGGAGGGAACCATAGTAAAGGGAAAGCAAGTTTATTTAGTGATACACATTCCATAGACAGATTGCAGTCTGTCTCAGAAGGCAAGAGCCACCCCAAGGCACAGGGTCCTCTGGGAAAGTGAAATAGGCCCAGGGACATGGGGACGTACTTTTTTTGGGTAAAGTGATTTCATAGGCTAATGAGTAGGAGAAATATTCTTGCTATTTTGGGGAAGGGTGGGTATTTCCCAGAAATTGGGCCACTGCCCACTCTTTTTGGCCTTTTATGGTTCTTTTCAGAACTGACATGGTGTGAAAGGAGTGCTTTTTAGTATTTCAGTGAAGGTATTATGAGCTAAAGGTCAGTAACTGTACTATTCTCAAAGCCACCTTGGTTTCAGCTGGCTCCAGCCTGTCCAGCATGCCAGCAGGTGCTCCCCATCGTCATTATCTCACGTTTGTGTCCTGCCCTTTTCCCTCCTGTCTTATCCCCTCTTTGGGTGTTTATGACAGTGGTTCCCCACAGTGGATGATGCTTCCTCTGGCTATTTACTTTGTGATTCTGCACCTGGCTTTCGGTTTCCTCTCTTTGAATCTCTAGCCCTGTATATGGCCTTGTTGGGCAGGATGTCTTTTAAAACTATACAGGCTGGCTCCCTTTAATTATTTCATGTCTGGCCTAAAGGAAACTTGGAGGAACTATGAATTTCTACTCATTATATTGCTCTGTCTCCTGATTTCTACTTTTATGGTGAGGTTCACAAACTAACTCTCCAGTCTCTTATAGCACTGCATGAAATAATCTGGCCTTATTTTTCTTGGCTTGTGAGATGTCTACCAAAACTTCCTCAGAATAACAAGTTAAAGTCACCTTTAACATCCTGTTGTACTATCTTTAAATTCTTTTTCTCTCCATCTGTTTATTCTTCTTTTGGTGTAGATTATTTCCTTTCCCTTATGAGCTTGGATTACTGAGAAATGTTAATTTTTTTTTTCCTATGAGTTTAACTTCATCCTGAGGGTATTAGTTCATTGAGCTGATTTATATACATATAATTAAGTAGTTAAAACTTAGGCCTTGTTGAGAGGGGAAAAGCGTGAACTTTAAAAATAAACTGCTTCTAATCTGTCTCCCTTTCTTGATATCCAGCTCTTTTTCATTCAGAACTAAAGTTTCTTCCTTATACTATGATGCAACCACATTATTTTGCTGCAAAGGTCATTCTAATTTATATTCATTTGACTAGTCTCCATCTAGTCTCTGAGGCATCTCCAGAATTGAATTCTGTGGAATGAGTTTATACTGCTACATCTCGTCAAGAACCTGTACAGCCCAAACATTCTGTACCCCATCTAGTCATTAATCTTTAATCCTTTCAAATGTTTTTAACCATATTAATAGTCAGGAAATAGATATTCCCTCTTTGGGAAAAAAATACTTAAATATACATTCCAGCAAACCAATAAAAGGTTGAAACTTTACGACTACATGAAAAGAAAGATGGCAAATTTACATTAGTAAAGGAATGATTATGACTGGTAAATCCATTTTATATAGAAAGAAGACTAAATAGTATTGTAAATATTGTGATAAACTATAAAATAGACAATTCTGGCAAGAGTGACATAGCACAGTAACAATTTAACTGTGAAATGGGTGAATATATGACTAATGTCTGTTAACAAAAAAACTTATGCACGTTTAAAGAAACTGAGCTAAATTGGGCTAATATATATCCCAAGATATTAAGAGTCGCTGTCTATAGGTGTGTATGGGAAGAAATGTGGACCTTTTATTTTCATGTTTTATCTGTATTTTCTGAATTTTATATAACAATTGAAGTGCCCTTTGTAGTTAAGGAAAAATATTATTTTCAAACTCAACTAAAAAGAGTGGAAAAATAAAATCAGTATACCTTGAGCTTTTATAAAGAACCATACTAAATTTTGATGAAGGTAGAACTGACAGTAAACATTTGTTTTGGCTCAGTTTTACTTTTCTGAATTTTTCAGTGGAAGTGAAGAAGCTCTTTCCAATGAAGACTGTGAAAATGTTTACCATTTGGTGTACTCAGCACATCGCCCTGTTGCTGTGGCAGCTGGAGAATTCCTTCACAAAAAGTGAGTTAATTCTCTATGAAACAAGTTCCACTTTTCTGTTTTTGTTTTGTTGTTGTTTTATAGTTAGTAAAAGAGTGACTGAAAATAGTGCTAGAAGTGGCCACTGCAAATTCTGTGGGCTGTAACATTCTTACAGCCTACATACACATCATGAATCACATCTCTGAGAAAGATGTCCCTTGTGACGTATTCCTTTGATCTAAAATCTAAAAGGACAGTCGTCAGCTGGTCAGCTCGTTGTAAATGGAGATAGCAGAAGTGCTTGAAGTTTATAAAGACTCACCTAAGTAATTGATATTTTATTTCATCAAATTGTTTTCCCTTTTAAAATTCTGTGTTCTCATCTTAACTTCCCAACACTTCAAAATACCTCCCAAATTTTCAGGGTTGTTTTTTTTTTTTCATCTTATTAGGAGGAGGATTATTTTAATCAGTAATCTGTAATGATAGAAAAATATGTATGCAGCTACAGTTTAATTTCAAAGCAAAATCTCATCCAATTTTTTGACAAAGCATAGCGCTGAGAGTTTTTTTATGTAATTAAACATCCTTATGAAATATGTTTTTGATCATGGTCTCTATATATTCTATAATTTATTAATTCATTCTTAAAATATAAGCATATTCTTGGGCAGGGGGATGTTTTGCTGTGTTTTTGTTTTTATTCATAGATTTAACATAGTCACTTTGACGGGTTAACCCAGAGGTCTTTTACATGTAGTGATTTGTAATTATGTGTGATTATGCTAAGCACAGATATAAATCATGCACTGGGCAACTGTTGTACATGGGTGATTGACTTTGATAATGAGCAAGTGTGGCCCTCCATCTAGCATCAGCATCTTGGTGCTACAATCACAAACTGCTCTTTACTCAGTGGTAAAGTGACTCTTGCTTATAACTATTATATATTTGTCTCACTGTCTCTTTTTAAACCTGTTTCTTTGTGGACAGCTACAAAGTAGGCTAAGACTGAGGGTGCTCAGCTGTCATAGGAGTCAGCAAAGCACAAGGAAGTGCCACACATCCGGTGTGCTTAGCCACTCAGTCGTGTCCAGCTCTTTGGACTGCAGCCTGCCAAATTCCTCTGTCCATGAGATTTTCCAGACAAGAACACTGGAGTGGTTTTCTGTTTCCTCCTTCAGGGGATCTTTCCGACCCAGGGATTGAACCTGATCTCCTGTGTCTACTGCATTGCAGGTGGATTCTTTACTAGCTGAGCCATTGAGGAAGCCCCTCTTTACTCAGTGATACCTCTCAAAACAAGAAAGAGCTATGTCTATGTAAAAAAAAAAAATCTTTATTTAAGAAGGAAGCTGGCTAGTAGTGCATGCTGCTAATGAAAGTGAAGAAGTCAGAATTTTCAGGCATGGCTTTTACAGTAAGATGTGACTCTGACTCATTGGCTAATATAGAATAGTGCTATTTCCATATTTATCTTGAGGTGTTGTCTGTCGCAAATATCAAGGGTATACTGTAGTCTTAATTTCCCTTTCTTTTTGTTTTATTATATTCTAGTTAGTCTCTTTTTTAACTTTTCAAAAGGAATTTTAGAAAGAATTTATTGCTTCTGTATGTTTAGAAAGAATGTATTGCTTCTGTAGTTTCAAAGAAAAGATAGATTTAAAAAGGTTCATTATCTACAGAATGGAGGCCATTAACGGCAACACTGGAATCAGAAAGAGCCCTTGGATATATGTAATTTTATCTGTATTGTATTTGTTTAAGTTTGAAACATTTGCTAAAATTTTTTAAATTTAACATTTCATATAAATATCTACCAATGTAAGCCTCCATTATATTTTATTTCTTTAAGAAAATGGAGTCAATTCCAAAAGCTTCGCTTCATAAGCATCTTTTATTCCCCTGCCCTGGAAATACTCAGTTGGAGAACTTTTGAAAAAGCTAATCTTTTTTAGCATTTTCCAACCATTTAATATTGTGATCTTTTAAAATCTGTTAAGTAAACTGTAGAGTAGACTCAGAATTCCATGATCAAGTTTGGATTTTTTGTTTGTTTTTTACCAAACGTACATCCACATACACTTGGTCTGTTTTTTAGTCTCAACACTGAAATTTATATACTGAAGGAGAAGACTTAAATTCATATCCATGTAAATTTGTAATATTCTTATTTTGTTACTTATTTCCAGATTGTTTAGCAGACATGACCCACAAGCAGAAGAAGCATTAGCAAAGAGAAGGGGGAGAAACAGTCCGAATGGGAACCTTATTAGGATGCTTGTCCTTTTCTTTCTTGAAAGTGAGGTAAATTTTTAACATAGCTCTTTAATTTGTGTATTAGATTACATTTTAAGTAAAATTGTCATTTAATCATTGTAATTAATGATTTTTTTTAATCAAATGAAGACAAGACTGTTTCTTACAAAGTTGCCTTCATGGATATTTTAAATTTTTTGGCTGTGCTGCACAACTTGTGGGATGTTAGCTCCCTGAGTGAAAGCCCATGTCCTATCCGTTGGACCACCAGGAAATTCCTTAGCTCCATAGATTTGATTCCATGATAATGGGATCAGTACACTACCTTTTTTGGGAATATGTGTGCAGATATGGATTAACACTGAATATAGGTTAGCAGTTTTTAAAGTTTTATAGTACTTCATTGCAATACAGCATACTCTTTTTGTTGCTTTTTGTTTTTCTTGTAGCTTTTCTTTTTACCTGTAGCTTTTAAATTACATTATTTAGGGAATTCCCTGGTGATCCAGCAGTTCACCAGGGAATTCCCTGCAGAGGGCCCGGGTTCGATCCCTAGTCAGAAAACTAAGATCCTACAAGCTGTGTGGTATGGCCAAAATAAAAAGAAAAATTTTATTATTGAAAAAGTATATGAACATTTTCAAGCTGTCAAAACCACTGGTTCTATCTTGTTTGAAAGTTGTTATTTAAGGAAAAATATGAATTTGAATGTAAATTAGTAGTTATGCAAGCTTATGCAGCATTTCCATGTCAATTTATCAAACAGTTAACATCCATAACATATTATCTATCAGAATCTGTTTGCACATGTGAACTTTAGTTTGCCCATTTAAATGTTCTTTAATGTTAGAACTGTATTTCCAACTGCTGGTATAACATGGGGGGATAGCAAACTTACACCTGAAGCTCTGAATGAAAAAACTTGTTGGCTTAGAAATGAGTGGGAATAGAGTTCCAAATAAAGGTAGCAAAAATCTAGAAATCTAGGACCCTGAACTTTACTTGGAGAAAGAGTATTTTTGGTTTGTATGGGAATGTCTAGGAATAAGAGAAACGTAAGAGACTGTATGACTGCTCAAGTTTGAATGTGCTGGAGATACTTTGTAGAAATGAGGAATTGAGAGACAAATAGGTAGTCTATAAGAAAATTAAGATCAGACAGAGATGTAAGGATTAGTGGAAAGAGTGGGGTTAGGGCAAAGCAGAACCAGAAAAGTGAAGGAATTGCTGATATTTTTTAAGTGAGTTGGGAACAGAGAAAGAATATAGTCAAAATGAAACCAACTGGAGAGTTGCATTTGTATAAAGGATGTGTTTAAGAACAGTGTATTATTAAATATGTATACAAATTTTGTGGGGATCTTCTTAAAATGCCAGTTCTAATTCAGTTACTCTTGAGTTGGGATCTGAGATGCTACTTTTTGTTTATGCTTCTGGACCAGAAGTCCACGAACCACTTGGATAGCAAGAGTCCAAAGCATTATTTTCTTAACAAATCAAGTGTGGATATTATTATGGAGTAAAATATAGATGCTTGTGAATGTTTAAGGTAAAACACTAAATACTCAGTAAATATCACAGCTGTGATAGACTATTCAAATTAAACTCTTAACCCTTTAGGTTTTAAAGAAATGAGGTTAAAAGTATTTTGCAACAATCAAGTCCTATTTAAAATTTTGACTTTAATAGTAACAGTAGTATCAAAAATTGATAGGGATGAGATACACATATACTATTAAACTGCTGATAAGTTTGGGAAATATGATCAGATTAGTTGAACTTGATTATTAATTGAAAGAAAATGTTTTGGATCTCTGAAAGTCCAAGGACTTTACTTTTTTGGTATATTAAAAGCCGTAAGTACTTAGTTTTACAGTTTCATCCTCTTTTCATAGCAATAATTTGTGAAGTGTATTACTGCTCTATTTTTGAAATGGTATTACTGTTGTATGTGTTTGCTGCTCTTTACTAAAACGTTACAAGAACAGTAAAATATATTTCCCAGTTGTCTTCTGTGACATTCTTGTCAGCTGCAAAAACAACTGCAAATTGTAGTTAAGGGTTTCTAGTTGATTCATGATCATAATATTGGTGTTTATGGTCTCCTGTTTTATAGGAAGCATTGTTTGTTAAAATCTCTCTTCTTATTTTGTAATACTAGCGTACACCTGGAGTTGAATGCTTATTAAACCCATATTCTTGTAATATGGTGGGATTCTGAGTATATCTTATTCTGAATTCCTCTGGTTTTGCTATAATGTGTGTTTTAGTAATATTTTAGTCATAGGCTCATAAAAAGTTGAATTGAAAGAAACCTTAGAAATCATAAAAGTAGAATAAGTCTAGCGTATAGTTGAATTATCAACCAGTTACCTGGAATTGACTGAACTGATAATCTTTCCTATTCCTTTATTTTACTGGGATGATGATGTTGTTCTTTACTTGCTAAGCCCTGTCCAACTCTGCGCAACCCTATGGACTGTAACCCACCAGGCTCCTCTGTCCCTGGAATTTCCTGGGATGTTAAGTAGTAACATTTTAATAATAATTTAATAATTTTAATAATAGAATTGTAAAATATTGAATTGAAAGAGGTTTGCAGTCCATAGGGTCTTCCTCTTTTATATATGAATTATAGGTGAAATAATCAAGATTAAGAGATCTACCTAAATTAGTTTTTCTTTCTTTTTGTACCAAAAAGTGGCATTTTTAAGCCATCACAACTTTTTTAGCAGTCATTGGTTTCAAGTGAAAAAATACCTAGTATATTTGAGATTGTCGTTGTTGTTTGAAATACATGCCAAATAATAGGAAAAATGGTACTTGTGTATGATAAGTCCAGATTTCCCTGTAGGTTGTGTGACCATGATACTTACTATATAAACTTTTGAAACTGATGCTTTTCAGAGTGATGATGCTGTTAATAATTATTCTAAAGCAGTTAATCATAACCCAGAACATTTCCGGACAATCTAGAAGTATTGTAACTGTACTTCTAGGCATATAGAATGATAAGGCCAATTATGGCAGTCATTTAAGACAGAAAGTTAACAGATATATTATGAATATAACAACCAGGAAATCCCCCCCAGAATAACTTTTTCTTGGTTTTATTTTTTTTAATGTATTCTTCAGGATTACCAAAGCTGACTCTGTTTCAGCAGAGAATAAACCCAGTATAAGAGTATTTACAAATTTAGCCTTAATTATTTAGAATGGTTATTTGCACTGTAAATGATTTTTCATAAAAGGAATAAGTGTAAGATTCCTTTATACTGTGAGCTCCTTTAGAGTATTAACTGTTTGACAGAAGAATTAACTATTTGACATGAGGTACAATATTTATGAATAACCTTGAAACCAATTAAAGACAAGTAGGAACACACTGAGAAAATTTTAATTAAAGTCACCAGGAAAATGAAATTAGTTTGTTATATACAAGATTAGAGGAAACTCTATAAAATAAATTATGCTTAGATATAGCAGGGTAAAATTCACCCCACATAAAGGTAATTTTAATTTATGTATCTAATATAATTCTGATTATTTTGCTGTACAGTGACTCTTTATCCATTAATGAGCAACCTTTTTTGTTCATCTGTTTCAAAGGAATACAAAGAATGCTTGCACAACCTGATTTTCATGCTGTTTTTATAAAATTATGATACCAAAAACTGTTTTTAGAAAGTAAATTTTTGTTTCATTGTTAGGTTTCCAGATCCTTTTTAATCCCAGGGCTTTTTTATGGCCATTGAGAATGCCTCAAGACCTTTCTTCTTAATAGCTTCATCTTTCACTTACAATAGAAAATCCTTGGTATGAATTGTCTGAAAGACTACTGTAACCTTTTACCCTATTGGCCACATTAAAAAAAATTTTTTTTTTTCTCAAACATGGATCTGTCTACCTGGTATTCTTGTAGAGGTTTGAGAGTAGCAAGTTATGTGGCCATCACAGATTCCCCAAGACAGGAAGATGGTATCATGAATATTATGTCAAGCCAGTTCCTGACAGACTATGTTGTACTGATTGTTGTTGCTAATACTATTGAACTTAAAATTTTTAATAAAAAAATGGGCCAACATATTATCTTGCCCTGCTGGTGTACACATTGAGTTTGAAACAAGAGGTTGTTAGTGTTAACAGAATGCATTTTACTAAGCCACCACCTTACAGTCAGAAAGAGGAGATGGTCCAAGACATTAGCATCTATATTGAGAATATACACACAAAAAGTTTCTAGAACAATGACAACATTTCTGAGTTAAATTTTAATATGCTGTCATTTAAGGCAAAATCATCCTTAAAAATGCCAATACTAGGGGAATCACAGTATTTAAAGCCTTGAATTGTTCCAACAACTCATCCAACTGAAAACCTCAGGCTAAAAATGTCAAAATGAATGAGACATTACCAGTTGACAGAACAATGCAAAGTAAATGATTATTAATTCATTCCAATAGAGTTAAGTAACCCATACCTTCACAGAAGACAAAAATCGGGGGAAAATTTTTTTGAGACTTTTTTAGTAGAAATCTGAAATACGTTAAAGACAAGAGAGAGCAACAAAGGCTGGTGAAAGGAGTAAGCTATCAGTAATAATTAAGTGACTGCCCTTTAGTGGAGCTTATTCTTCACTTTAGAAATGCTGGTCCAGGCATTGGGATATAGACATTAGGCTAAGAAGCAAAGTTGTGAATAAATACCCCAATAATTTATAGGTACCTGTAGAGACAGGGAACTTCTGCACTCAAAATACAAAGTGCATACCTACAGTTAGCCTGCCTGACTATATATCCCCCTTTCCACTGTATTCACAACTGAGGAAGCTAGGACCTTGCAATCAGACTCAAGAAAAGCATTCTAGCTACTAACATTCTTCAGTCTGGGCTCATTGATATATATATATATGTATGTATGTATTTATGTATGCTGGTACCCAAGAAACTCTGAAACCTGAAAATAAAATACCATGAAAAAGAAGCACAAGGCCTGACATATGAAAATTTTTTATTAATGCCCCCAAATACAATAAGAAGTAATTATGAAAGAAGAAGAGAGTTCTTAGAAATTAACATGATTTTCAAAATGTGGGGGAAAGGTGGATCATTAAATGACCTGAATTGACATAACCAAGGATTGGCTATAGATGAAGGGATTTTTTTTCCAGGAAGGAAAAAATTTTTTCCAAAGGAGGAAAGAAATTAAAAGTATGAGAGAGAAATTAAGAAATAGGGGGTACAGATTAAGACATTTTATTATGTTACCTAGTAGAAACTCTAAAGAAAACAGAGAATGAAGTAGGGGGAAACTAAACAAAGGATATGTAGTTTAAATGTTTGCTACCTTTGTATCCTATATGCAAAGTATTACTTGAGGAAATTTTTTAGCAAAGTGAAAAATTGATGCAATAACAGGAAAATAAGAAATATAAGAAATATTGGTGAACAAATAAGTCTAGGAATCAAGCTAAACAATATGGCTGTTATGCTTAAGGCAAATAAAATTTTTAAATTTTGGTGATCATGGTGATGGAAAAAACAAGTTAGGAAAAAAACTCTGCAGGAAGCACATATTAAAAAAAAATGTCATTAGTCGAGCACAGGGGAAGCAAATGCCAACATCTGTAATCTCAATAAATGTAAATGGACTAACATGCTTTATTTAAAAGGCAGGTTATCATATAGGGTTGAAATAAAGAGATTAAATGTTTACAAATATACCTTAATCAAAAATTTAACACAGAAAGTGAACTGGATAAATACTGGATGTAATTAACAAATGCTTATAAAAAGCTGAAGTGGCAATGTCATATATAAGTCCAGAATTCAGAACTAAAAGGGACAGGGAGGATATGTATAGAAGATATAATCTGCCAAAAATATAATTGTGAACTTTTTATACCTATTCTATAGATATGGTTAAGTATGTCAAGCATAAACTCAAGTTTACTCAGCATTTTTTTAAATTTTGGTGAAACAGTTTACCATTTTAGCTACTAGTAAGTGTACTTGTTCATTGGCGTTAAGTACATTCACATGGATGTCCAGGTGTCACTACCCTCAATCTCTAGAACTTTTTCTAAATCTTCCCTATATTGAAACTCTGTTACCCACTAAATAGTAACTCCATTTCAGCATAGGCTTAGTAGCCTATTTAGGGAAAAAAAAAAACAAAAAAACTATTGGTTTTTCTATTTTCTGCTAATTTTCATTTTTGATACCAGGTTGTGTGCCGTACTTGTGCCTGTCTCTGTTGGAATGATGTTACTGATAGTCTAGAGATATTTTCCTAGGATATGTGATTTAGAAAGTTTGACTATATCTGGCTGCAAACCTTTCCCCATCTTCTTTCTGAACAGAGATGCTAATCAGTATTATCTACTCTGGCCTTGACAAAAAACATTGGGAAACTGTGGATGTTGAGTGTGCATGAGTGTCTACATAGTTTCCTGAGGCATTTCAGAAAACAGAACGTGAGATTTAAAATGCAAGGGATTCCCACCAACAGTGTAAGAGGGTTCCCTTTTCTCCACACCCTCTCCAGCATTTATTGCTTGTAGAGTTTTGGATCGCAGCCATTCTGACTGGCGTGAAATGGTACCTCATTGTGGTTTTGATTTGCATTTCTCTGATAATGAGTGATGTTGAGCATCTTTTCATGTGTTTGTTAGCCATCTGTATGTCTTTTTTGGAGAAATGTCTTATTTAGTTCTTTGGCCCATTTTTTGATTGGGTCATTTATTTTTCTGGAATTGAGCTGTTGGTGGGAATGCAAACTAGTACAGCCACTATGGAGAACAGTGTGGAGATTCCTTAAAAAACTGGAAATAGAACTGCCTTATGATCCAGCAATCCCACTGCTGGGCATACACACTGAAGAAACCAGAATTGAAAGAGACACATGTACCCCAGTGTTCATCACAGCACTGTTTATAATAGCCAGGACATGGAAGCAACCTAGATGTCCGTCAGCAGATGAATGGATAAGAAAGCTGTGGTACATATATACAATGGAGTATTACTCAGCCATTAAAAAGAATACATTTGAATCAGTTCTAATGAGGTGGATGAAACTGGAGCCCATTATACAGAGTGAAGTAAGCCAGAAAGAAAAACACCAATTCAGTATACTAACACATATATATGGAATTTAGAAAGATGGTAACAATAACCTTGTATACGAGACAGCAAAAGAGACACTGATGTATAGAACAGTCTTTTGGACTCTGTGGGAGAGGGAGAGGGTAGGATGATTTAGGTGAATGGCATTGAAACATGTATAATATCATATATGAAACGAGTTGCCAGTCCAGATTCGATGCACAGTACTGGATGCGTGGGGCTGGTGCACTGGGATGACCCAGAGGGATGGTATGGGGAGGGAGGAGGGAGGAGGGTTCAGGATGGGGAACACATGTGTACCTGTGGTGGATTCATTTTGATATATGGCAAAACCAATACAATATTGTAAAGTTAAAAAATAAAATAAAATTAAAAAAAATAAAATTAAATTAAATGGAAATGAAGTATAGAATTCAAGAGGTGAAATGAGGCAGAGCTTTAAATAGGTCATCAAAATTTACATAGAAGTTAAGCATAACGATAGAATTAGGAATGAAGAAGAAAAATAACTCACCTGCAAAATGTACCAAGATATCAGTAGATAACCATTAGGTCTACTAAGGTGACTTTCACATTTTCAGACCCCTCCTCATAATGTAAAACTATTTTCGCTCACAAATACAAGAACATATGACTGATATTTAAAATAGTATTTAACATTCTATGTGCTATACGCTCTTTTTTACTGTTTCCTTTTTTTAAAACTTTGATCTCAACACATTAAATTACATTAACAGCCAGTGAATAGGTTACAGTCCTAAAGTTTGAGAAATGCTGATCTAGAAGGTGGTTGTCATGAGACTCAAAGGTAGTAGAACTTTCATACAAGGATAGAGAAGTTAATTTTAAATAGCGGAAACTAGAACATGGACAACACCTCTACTTACCTTTTCTAAAAAACTTTTATATAAAGAGATTAATATTCTTCACAGTTCAGTGACTGACAAGCAGAAAAGAGTTGAGCATAAAATGTTTGATGAGGAACTTGAGAGCATTTGTTTACTGTGGGAACAAGGATTCCAAAGAAAATAGTCAAGTAATAAGCAGCAAAATGTGAAGGTGTGGTGAAATGACAGATTCATTGAATTAAGTGGAAATTAGAGGGGAAAAGCAGAGATATGGAGTAACTTACATTTTGACCTTTACCAAGAAAACAGAGATAAAAAGTAAGTCTGGTACCAATGTTTCAAATGAAATTATGGGAGAAAGTACTTGATTTTTTTTTTTTTTTAAGGTTGTTATAGAGAGAGACAAACCAAAAGTAATGAATAGTGGCATAAATCCAAATGTAACTTCAGGAATTCTGTTAACTAGTTGTCCTCTCAGTTTACTCATTAAAGATCATGCCGTTGGACTAGGAGATCCTAAACCTTACTATTATTTTAAAAAATTGATTGAGTCTATATATTGTATCCCCATTATCAGTAGTAGAAAGCATGTGTGTGTGTGTATTCTCTAAGTGGCTCTTGAAAACATTGTCAGCAGTTTCAATTATAAACAAAATGGCTGAATAACTCAGTATATTAGTAGTAGTTTCTTCATTAAATGTTCTTCAGTCACATTTGATTTATTTTTAGTTACATGAACATGCTGCCTACTTGGTGGACAGTTTGTGGGAGAGCTCTCAAGAACTGTTGAAAGACTGGGAATGTATGACAGAATTGCTATTAGAAGAACCTGTTCAAGGAGAGGAAGGTACAGTATTTTGATAAGTTGATTTACATATTGTTTTGGGTTGATATTAATAATCATACCATCCTGTATAAATGACTTCTTAAAAATGAGTATATGCAAGTATATCTGTGTATCTTTTTTTCAAAAAGAACAGTTTGTTTCCTGTAACAAGCAAAGGTGTCTTAATAGTATCTAACATCTTTCTATATTAGGACTACAATCATGCATGTCCTACAAGTTTTTAAAACCCTGTAAACATCATGGAGCATTCAAGGTTTTCTTTATGCTGATTTCAGCTACAAAATACTGATGTACTTAAAGTAAAAAGAAGAAAAATGGTTCATCCAGAGTCTTTTTGCTGTATATAAGTACTTGATCTTTCACATACCAGGTTTAATTAGACCACAATCATCCCATCTTTCGTTATATATATTTTTAACATTAAAATTAGGAAACCAACAATAAAGTCACTTACTTAGCTGTTCAAGAAATAGGGAGGGAACTTCCCTGGTGGTCCAGTGGCTAAGACTCCACACTCCCAGTGCAGGAGGCCTGGGTTTGATCCCTCATAAGGGAACAAGACCTCATATGCTGCACCTAAGAGTTCACATGCTGCAACTGAGACCCAGCACAGCCAAATAAATAAATATTAAGAAAAAGAAGAAATATGGAGAAATAATTGCTATACTGATAATTTCTGAAGTATGCATCTTAATGTTACACTTTGTGTAATAACATGAACAGCAGACTGGATATGTATACTTAATAAAACATTCATCTTCTAAAAGCTTATATGAATATTAGCTCTGTAAAGCTAGCAATGCCCCTTCTGTATAGCTTGTTTTTCAGTCTAGCCCAGAATATTGTTCAGTCAGTAAGTCATATCTGACTCTTCACAACCCTGTGGACTACAGCACCCCAGGCTTCCCTGTCCTTCATCATCTCCCGAAGTTTGCTCAAACTCATGTCATTGAGTTGGTGATGCTATATAACCATCTCATCCTCTGTCACCCCCTTCTCCTCCTGCCCTCAATCTTTCCCAGTATCAGGGTCTTTTCCAGTGAGTCCACTCGTTGAATCAGGTGGCCCAAGCTTTGGAGCTTCAGTTTCAGCTTTAGTCCTTCCAATGAATATTCAGGGCTGATTTCCTTTAGGATTGACTGGTTTGATCTCCCTGCTGTCCAAGGGACTCTCAAGAGTCTTCTCTAGTACCACAATTCAACAGCATCAGTTCTTCAGTGCTCAGCCTTTATAGTCCAACTCTCACATCCGTACATGACTACTGGAAAAACCATAGCTTTGACTAGACAGACCTTTGTCAGCAAATTGATGTCTGTGCTTTTTAATACACTGTCTAGGTTTGTCATAGCTTTTCTTCCAAGAAGCAAGCGTCTTATGATTTCATGGCTGCAGCCGCACCGCACTGATTTTGGAGTCTGTCACTGTTTCCATTGTTTCCCCATCTATTTGTCATGAAGTGATGGGACCAGTTGCCATGACCTTAGTTTTTGGAATGTTGAGTTTTAAGTCAGCTTTTTCACTCTCCACTTTCACTTTCATCAAGAGGCTCTTTAGTTCCTCTTCACTTTCTGCCATAAGGTTGGGGACATCTGGATATCTAAAGTTATTGATATTTTTCCTGACAATCTTGATTCCAGCTTGTGCTTCTTCCAGCCTGGCATTTCTCATGATGTACTCTGCATGTAAGTTAAATAAGCAGGGTGACGATATACAGCCTTGATGTGCTCCTTTCCTAATTTGAAACCAGTCCTTTGTTCCATGTCCAATTCTAACTGTTGCTTCTTGGCCTGCAAACAGGTTTCCCAGGAGGCAGGTAAGGTGGTCTGGTATCCCCATCTCTTGAAGAATTTTCCACAATTTGTTGTGATCCACATAGTCAAAGGATTTAGCATGGTCAGTGAAGCAGAAGTAAATGTTTTTCTGGAATTCCGTTGCTTTTTCTAGGATTCAGTGGATGTTGGATACTTCACCTTCTTGTATTTCTTTTTCTTTGGGATGGTTTTGGTCACTGCCTCCTGTACAGTGTTACAGTCCTCTGTCCATAGTTCTTCAGGCACTCTGCCTACCAGATCTAATCATTTGACTCTATTTGTTTCCTACGCTATATAATAATAAGAGATTTGATTTAAGTCATACCTGAATTGCCTAGTGGTTTTCCCCACAATAGTAGTTTAAAAAATGACTGTGTCATGTAATCTATATGAATTCCTAGAATGGAGATGATACCTTGATGTAAGTGAAGCTTGTAATGAACTTTAGAATTGAAAGAAACAGATTCAGATATCTGACTATCCTTTGTTACTTATATCGTCTTTTTTCTCTTCCTTAGATTACCTTTCTTTAAAACATAGATTCTTTTTCTTATTTTCTTAAATAGGTATTGTGAGTATAAATGAAATAGTTTACTATTGATTCTATTCTTTTTTTTTTTTTCCTACTTTTCTGTGTGGTTTAGCTGTCTGGTACATAAGAGCAGAATTAGCCATTACCTGCAATAGATTACCTATACTTAATAGTGACCATCCCTTAGTGTTGTTTCCAAGCAGTAATGCTAATTCTTAACCACCGGACCACCAGGAAAGTCCTTGGTATTGTTAACTTTTTACTCTCATTTAAATATATAAAACACAATCGCTTCTCGGCCTTTTGGCTAAGATCAAGTGTAAATATATAAAACATGTCATTCAGAAAATAATTACCATGACTGTTAGTCATCAGGGTGTTCTAGATGAATCTGCCTTCTTAAAATAACTATATGTTAGTATTAGATTTTCTTTGTGGTTTAAGTTTAGTTGACATTGGATTTAACTTTCAGCCAGTTGGTTTGGTTTGGTTTGACTTGGTTGGATTTTAACTAGAAAAGCAGATTGTAAAATGGGGGAAAATTTTTAAATCAACCACAATTTTAGGGTATGGTTGAATATGGAAAGGCAAGGCTGGAGAATTTATTCATAACAAGTGCAGAACTATTTTGAAATCCTGATTCAACTTTTTTTCATACATTTGTCCATATGCATGCTGTACAACATATAAGCTTTGGTATGGAATGACATCCAAATCAATATTCTGAGCTACTGTATTGCTGTATTTTATATAATAAAATGCCATAGTAACTTATTTTCTTAAGACTAATTAGAAGTTAAGTTGTACTTTAGGTAAGTGAAGTTTGATAGGTATTCTAGTGGGTGAAAATCTAGTTAGCAGTTGCAAATATAGGACTAAAATTTTTTTCAAAACAGTTATCAAAGACTACCAATAGAAGTTTAAATCATAACTGCTATATGTCCAAACAAAATTATCAGTAAAAAAGATAAAATGCACACCTGAGTGCATAGCAACACTATTTCCAGTAGCCAAGATGTAGAAACAACCTTAATGTTCATCAACAGATGAATGGATGAAAAAGATGTGCATATGTACAGTGGAATACTATGCAGCCATAAAAAAGAATGAATCTCATTTGCAGCTACACAGATGGACCTAGAGATTATCAGTCAGAAAGAAGACAAATACCTTATGATACCACTTATACGTGAAATCTAAAATATGACACACATGAACTTATCTGTGAAACAGAAATGGACTCACAGACATAGAGAACAGACTTGTGGTTGCTGATAGGGCAAGGGGTTGAATTGGGAATTTGGGACTAGCAGATGCAGACGACTGTATAAAGGTGAAGTCACTCAGTCGTGTCCAACTCTTTGCAACCCCATGGACTGTAGCCCACCAGGCTCCTCTGACCATGGGATTTTCCAGGCAAGAATACAGGAGTGGGTTGTCATTTCCTTCTCCAGGGGATCTTCCCAACCCAGGGATCAAACTCTGGTCTTCTACATTACAGGCAGACTCTTTACCATCTGAGCCACCAGGGAATCCCAAATGTATACAGAATGGATAAACAACAAGGTCCTATTGTATAGCACAGGGAACTGTTAATATATTCAATATCGTATAACAAACCATAATGGAAAAGAAAAATAATAATAAGTCACAACTTCTATAAGACTACTTTGCAGTGTTTTTAAGAGATGGTAGTTTGTGGGGATATATGTGTATTCTACAGCAAAATCAAATTGCTGGTTAAATTTTTTAGTGTAATGTGAAGGTCTAGATAACAGGTAATCAGGCAAAAACAGGGCCATAGCTAAGTTATTTAACTTCTCTGGGTCTTAGCTTCTTCATTTATTAAGAAAAGTCTTGTTGATTAGATAAACTTCTGTGGTCATGTAAGGTTAGAATTCTGTGATCCATTTGAGGCTAATGTAACGTGGATAAGTGGAATTCTTCAGGTAGTGAGTCATTAATTCCGTTATAATATGAACATGTTTGTTGACCACCTCTTATGTGGTGTTATACTAAGCATTGCGAGTGTAGTCTTAAGCAGAGACAGCTCACTGCCCATATGGAGCTTACATTTCAAGTGGGGATGGTAGACCAAAAGTAAGTGGTCAAAATAATTCAAAAGTTAGTAAGTACCTGTGATAGGTGATAACAATAATAAGGTGTCCATTGTTAGACTGAATCTCAAAAGGAGATTCTAAGGATGCCATCCATGAGCCAGGGATCTAAAGGATATAGGAGCTAGCCTTTAGAAGAAAACAGCTGTCTGGATAGAGGAAGTGGTAACTGCAGAGTGCCTATAGCATGAATGATATTGTTATATTCTAGAAGCTGCAATAGCTGGAGCACTGTGGGTCAGCAGTACTAGATGAGATAGAGGCAGAGGCCTGATGATGTAGAATATTTAAGTTCATAAGTGGATCTATTTAGTTTATTGTAAGTGTAATAGGCAAATTTGGCCTTGGAATACAGAATGAAGCAGGGCAAAGACTAACAGAGCTTTGCCAAGAAAATGCACTGGTCATAACAAACACCCTCTTCCAACAACACAAGAGAAGACTCTATACATGGACATCACCAGATGGTCAACACCGAAATCAGATTGATTATATTCTTTGCAGCCAAAGATGGAGAAGCTCTATACAGTCAGCAAAAACAAGACCAGGAGCTGACTGTGGCTCAGACCATGAACTCCTTATTGCCAAATTCAGACTTAAATTGAAGAAAGTAGGGAAAACCACTACACCATTCAGGTATGACCTAAATCAAATCCCTTATGATTATACAGTGGAAGTGAGAAATAGATTTAAGGGCCTAGATCTGATAGATAGAGTGCCTGATGAACTATGGAATGAGGTTCGTGACATTGTACAGGAGACAGGGATCAAGTCCATCCCCATGGAAAAGAAATGCAAAAAAGCAAAATGGCTCTCTGGGGAGACCTTAGAAATAGCTGTGAAAAGAAGAGAAGCGAAAGGCAAAGGAAAGAAGGAAAGATATAAACATCTGAATGCAGAGTTCCAAAGAATAGCAAGAAGAGATAAGAAAGCCTTCCTCAGGGATCAATGCAAAGAAATAGAGGAAAACAAGAGAATGGGAAAGACTAGGGATCTCTTCAAGAAAATCAGAGATACCAAAGGAGCATTTCATGCAAAGATGGGCTCGATAAAGGACAGAAATGGTATGGACCTAACAGAAGCAGAAGATATTAAGAAGAGCTGGCAAGAATACACAGAAGAACTGTACAAAAAAGATCTTCACAACCCAGATAATCATGATGGTGTGATCACTGACCTAGAGCCAGACATCCTGGAATGTGAAGTCAAGTGAGCCTTAGGAAGCATCACCATGAACAAAGCTAGTGGAGGTGATGGAATTCCAGTTGAGCTATTCCAAATCCTGAAAGATGATGTTGTGAAAGTGCTGCACTCAATATGCCAGCAAATTTGGAAAACTCAGCAGTGGCCGCAGGACTGGAAAAGGTCAGTTTTCATTCCAATCCCAAAGAAAGGCAATGCCAAAGAATGCTCAAACTACCGCACAATTGCACTCATCTCACACGCTAGTAATGTAATGCTCAAAGTTTTCCAAGCCAGGCTTCAGGAATATGTGAACTGTGAACTTGCTGATGTTCAAGCTGGTTTTAGAAAAGGCAGAGGAACCAGAGATCAAATTGCCAACATCCGCTGGATCATGGAAAAAGCAAGAGAGTTCCAGAAAAGCATCTATTTCTGCTTTATTGACTATGCCAAAGCCTTTGACTGTGTGGATCACAATAAACTGTGGAAAATTCTTCAAGAGATGGGAATACCAGACCACCTGATCTGCCTCTTGAGAAACCTATATGCAGATCAGGAAGCAACAGTTAGAACGGGACATGGAACAACAGACTGGTTCCAAATAGGAAAAGGAGTTCATCAAGGCTGTATATTGTCACCCTGTTTATTTAACTTATATGCAGAGTACATCATGAGAAACGCTGGACTGGAAGAAACACAAGCTGGAATCAAGATTGCCGGGAGAAATATCAATAACCTCAGACATGCAGATGACACCACCCTTATGGCAGAAAGTGAAGAGGAACTCAAAAGCCTCTTGATGAAAGTGAAAGTGGAGAGTGAAAAAGTTGGCTTAAAGCTCAACATTCAGAAAACGAAGATCATGGCATCCGGTCCCATCACTTCATGGGAAATAGATGGGGAAACAGTGGAAACAGTGTCAGACTTTATTTTTCTGGGCTCCAAAATCACTGCAGATGGTGACTGCAGCCATGAAATTAAAAGACGCTTACTCCTTGGAAGTGAAGTTATGACCAACCTAGATAGCATATTCAAAAGCAGAGACATTACTTTGCCAACAAAGGTCCGTCTAGTCAAGGCTATGGTTTTTCCTGTGGTCATGTATGGATGTGAGAGTTGGACCGTGAAGAAGGCTGAGCGCCAAAGAATTGATGCTTTTGAACTGTGGTGTTGGAGAAGACTCTTGAGAGTCCCTTGGACTGCAAGGAGATCCAATCAGTCCATTCTGAAGGAGATCAGCCCTGGGATTTCTTTGGAAGGAATGATGCTAAAGCTGAAACTCCAGTACTTTGGCCACCTCATGTGAAGAGTTGACTCATTGGAAGAGACTCTGATGCTGGGAGGGATTGGGGGCAAGAGGAGAAGGGGACGACAGAGGATGAGATGGCTAGATGGTATCACTGACTCAATGGACGTGTGTCTGGGTGAACTCCGGGAGTTGATGATGGACAGGGAGGCCTGGCGTGCTGCGATTCATGGGGTCTCAAAGAGTCGGACACGACTGAGCGACTGATCTGATCTAAAGTGTAATAGAAAGCCATTGAAAGATTTTAAACAGAAAAGTGATTTAATCACATTCATATTTTAAGAAAAATGTTTTTTGTCAACATTTTTGGAATAGGCAGAAGATCAGTTAGATAACTGTTGCAGTGGTCTCTATGGGAAATGATAATAAAACAAAAGATGAAGATAAAGTATAGAAACAAAAAGCCCATGTGAGTTTTTAAAATTGTGGATAGGAAGGGGACAAAAGAAGGAAGAACAAGGGTGAGAGCAAGCTATATAAAAAGGATGGTAAGAGATAACTGTACACTATAGAAGGCCCAGTAAAAAGGGTGTTCAAGAGAGCTGTGGTTAATAATATCAAATATTGCAAAGGAGGAGAAAAAGGACTGTGCGAAGACCATCAGCTTTAAGTGAAGATTTAGGTCATCCGTGACTTTCTAGTGTTTCTTTTCAGTGTTATTAAGGAGAAAAGCCAGAGTTTAAGGTGATAAGGTTGAAATTGAGATGATATGTAAAAAGGTTTCTGAAAACTTAAAAAGTTGTGTAGTTATTTGATAATTCATAGAGCAAACAGCACCCATTCCTTTCTGCCATTGTGGCTGTTTGGTTCTCAACTGTGGCTTAAGGCTTGCTTGTTTTCACTTGTAAATTTCAATTGTTTTGAGTTTGCCATATCAAAATGGATGGTTTCAAATTATACACTAATAAAGCTGATGACGTTAGACACTGTATAAGGTTGAGTTATTCTTCAACACTAATCTATAGATTTTAGTGTATAATAGAAGAGTATTTCTATATTTGATAAGGTTTTCTTTGTCTTCATTTTCCACAGAACTAGATTTTTTTTCATAAATAATAGAAAATGCATTTATTGGGTTAGCCAGAGAGTTCATTCAGGTTTTTCTGTAACATCTTACAGGAAAACCCAAACAAACTTTTTGGCTGACCCAGTAGTTCATAGTCTCATCATTCCTTTATCCCCAGCCAAATGTCAAAAAAAACAAGAAATTCTAGAATCATAATGTAGAAACTTTGATTGCTTTATTGCATGGGAAGTTTTTTCATATTATTAAGCATTGAATCAGAGAGTATAAATGGAAAGCTGAAGCTGTTTCTGTGGTTTTACTAAGACAAGCTAAAGTTCATGTGTTTTTCCTATCAGTTAAAGTGTTAAAAATGATTGAATTAACATGTACATACATATTCCTGTTCAGGATGATTTTGGTATAGAATAAGGGATAAGATGTAACATCTTTGCTTGTCTTTTCGTTGGTGTTGCCCCAGTTTATTTTGAAATAATCAATATAGACGTCTCAGCTTCCAAAGCTTCTTATTTTTTCTTTATGCCTAGTTCTGTCTCTATAATCCCCATATCTATTGGTCTTTTTTTTTTTTTTTTTTGTCTTTAGCATAAACAAGTATACAGAGAAAAGAACACAAGGAAGGAGACAAAGATAAAATTAAACATTTCAAATTAGTTTCAAAATGTTGTAAAATATATATATAGAAATGAATTCAATAAGCAAAGTACAGAATCAGTATGAAGAAAATCATAATGTTTCATTAAATAATGTCAAATATGATCTTATAAATGAAGAGTTATATCAAATTCCTGGCTGGAAAGATGATTAAAATGTCAGTTCTTCCCAACATAATGTATAATTTTCTTAAAAATACCAGTTCAAATTCCAGTGCATTTTAGAGAGTTCTGAAAGGTGAGGTGAGAAAATGAACTAAGCATAATGATTTTAAAACTTACATAGACTGAGTAAAGTAAGTCCAACAGAGAAGACAAATATATGATATTAGGTATATGTGGAATATTCTTTTTAAAGGGTACAAATGAACAATCTGCAAAACAGAAATAGTTACAGATGCAGAAAACAAACATGGGTACTAGAAAGTTGAGGCGGATAGATTGGAAGATTGGGATTGGCATATACACACCACTGTATATAAAATAGATAACTAATAATGGCCTACTGTATAGCACAGGAAACTACTTAGTACTCTTTAATGGCCTATATGAGAAAAGAATCTTAAAAAAAAGTGGAGATATATATGTGTGTGTGTGTGTGTGTGTGTGGCTCACTTTGCTATACACCTGAATTAACACAACACTGTAAATCAACTATACTCCAGTAAAAATTAAAAATTAAAGTTTATGCAGAATTTCATGCATATGTTATAAAGACAGTATAGCATAGTGCTTAAGAGCATAAACCTTGAAGTCAGACTGCCTGGGTTCATATCTTGGGTCTACTACTAATTGAGTGCTTTGAAAAGTTATTTATAACTGTGCCCTACATATAGAAAATACTTAATAAATTGTTTGCTACTACCTTGATAGTAATTAGAAATTTTTAAGGAAAAGGATTAGATAAGGGAAATTTGTTCAACTAAATATTCAAATTAGTTGATTTAAGTTACACATTAAGGTATATTATAACATTATAAAGTTGCTATAATCAAAACAGCATGGCTTTATAACACTGAAACTTAAGAATCCAGAAATATTAATAGATCAAAGTATATAGGAGCATCTAAAACATGTTAAAAGGTGACATTTCAAATAAACCAACGAAAGCTGATTTTCTTCAACAATGGTGAGGGCATCATTGAGTGCTCCTCTGGTGGGAGTAAACAGACCCATACCTGATATTAATACTATCAGCAGAATAAATTTCAGATAGATAAGAGATGTAAAAGCAAGCAACAGAAACAGAGAAGAAGATATACTTCTTTAATCTCTGGGAGAAAGGAGCTCTTTGAAAGCAATGCAAGAAACCCAAAAGACTTTTTTCTTTTTAATCTATATGAGATGATAGATAATAGCTAAACTTAACTATGGTGATCATTTCACAATGTAAGTAAATTAAATCATTGTGTAGTATAACTGAAACCTGTATGGTATTGTATGTCGCTTATCTCTCAAAAAAACAAATAAAAATCCTGGAAAGCAAAGAGAGAAATCAGAGAGTCATAAAACAAATCAGTATAGATATGACTCTGTAAAGGTTAACTATTTCCGACAAAATATACCATGAGGAGTATAAAACCAAAAGAAGAAACTGTGAGAAAATATTTGCATCATTTAAGACAAAGTTAATGCTACTAATATATAAGAACCCAAGAAAGGTGTATAACAATAGAAAAGTTAGCAGAGAATAAACCGAAAAATCTCCAAAAAAATTTTTTAATAAACAAGAAAATGCACTCCACTAATTATGCAGGAGCAAAATAAGAAATACCACTTTGAGTGATTGGATTGGCAAAAATTAAAGGAACTTATAACATCCAGTGTTGGCAGGGATAAAAGGAATCAAACATTGTCATCATTGCAGTTGGAGGTGTGGATTGCAGTAAGTAACCTTATTGATTTGTCAGTACCAAGATTTTAACCTTTGACTCATTATTCCCTCTCTTGACATTTATTCTGCCGAAATAGAAGTGTTAGTTATGTAATGTGTTTATTTATGATACTTGTTATTGAATTTTTTATAAATGTGGCAAGAATTTGGGAAAAATTTGAGTGAATGTTAATAGAGCAGGTTGGATAAACTGTGAAACACAAACTATGTAATAACTTGTAATTATTTAAGGGTAATTATTCATATACATCATATCACTTGAAAGATACTCAAAATCTATTGTTAATTTTTTTTTTACTAAAAAAAGAAAAATACATGTAAACTTTGAAATGATATAGAAGGAAAATTTTGGCATTGCCCAATTCAGAAGTATGATATTACAAGAGATTAGGTATTAGAAGAAACCAGAGGTTATCCTTTTTTTCTTTACTTTGTGTATCTCTTTCTTATTTGACTTATGACAGATACATATTATTGAAAAGATAAAAAGGACAAGGAATAGAACTTAACCCTAGTCTTTAAGTAATAGGTTGCAGGGGTTTTTTTTATATTGTGTGCATTTTTCATATGTGGCTATTATAAAACTATCTACTTATGCTAATGTGTTTTGTTTGACTTTAGCAATGTCCGACCGTCAGGAGAGTGCTCTTATAGAGCTCATGGTTTGTACAATTCGTCAAGCTGCTGAGGCACATCCTCCAGTGGGAAGGGGTACCGGCAAGAGAGTAAGTTGGCCTTACATACTTTTACCAGACCCACTCCCACAACATACATCTTAAATGAACAGGATTAGAACTAACAATAGAAAGGTCTTACCAGATCCACTCCTACAACATACATCTTAAGATAACAAGATTAGTCAGAAGGTTCTTGTTAAGGAGAAACATGTCCTCAAGCAAGATACATTGTTATATTGACTAAGACAAAGCAATGTAGAAAAAGTTTGTCCTTTTCTCCTCCTTGAGAGCCCCTGACCCCTTCTTCCTCAAGGGCTCTGGACCCCTTCCTCCTTGAGGACCCCAGACTCTTTATCAACGTTCCTAAGGATTAGATCTTTCATTGGAGTTATTCCAGATGAATTGAGATGATCACAGATGGAGACTAACTCTGGTAGTGTGAAGAAGTAGGCAATTCCCTTCCTCTTCCCCACCCCCACCCCCGCAAAAAAAGGAATGAAACTGGAAAAAATATCAAAACCCATATCAGGGCTCTGGAAATTCACCACAGATTTTAAAAAAAAAAAAAAATTGAGAAGTATTTCTAGGCGTATCTTAGAGATATTGTAGGTTGAGTTCCAGACCACTACAATAAAGCAAATATTGCAGTAAAGCTAGGCACATGATTTTTTTCTTTTCTCAATGCATATAAAAGTTGTATTTACACTATACAATAGTCTGTTAAGTGTACAATGCCTTATGGCTAGAAAAACGATGTACATACCTTAATTTAAAAATACTTTATTGCTTAAAGAAAAACACAATAATCTGAGCTTTCAGAAAGTTAGAGTCTTTGCTGGTGGCAATTTCTTAAAGTTAGATAATGATGAAGTTTACCTCATTGATGGACTTTTCCTTTTGAAAACTGGTTCTCAGTAGCATGTAATGCTGTCTGATAGCATTTGACCCACAGCAGAAGTCTTTCAGAACTGGAGTCAGTCCTCTCAAACCCTGCCACTGCTTATCAACTAAGTATGTGTCATATTCTAAATCCTTTATTGTCATTTCAACAATCATCACAGCATTTTCACCATGAGTAGATTACATCTCTAGGAACCACTTCCTTTGCTCACCCATAAGAAGCAACTCCTCATCTGTTAAAGTGTTTGTCATGAGGTTTATACATATTCAGACTCCACTTTGAATTCTTTCTCTTGTTATTTCCTGCACATCTGTAGTTTCTTCCTCCCCAGAACCCCTTGTATTTCTCAAAGTCATTCATAAGAGTTGAAATCAACTTCTTCAAAAATCCTGTTAATGTTGATATTTTGACCTCTTCTCCTTAAATCATGAATATTTTTAGTGCCATCTAGAATGCTGAATCCTTTTTAGAAAGTTTCCAATGGACTTTGCTCAGATTCATCAGAGGAGTCACTGTCTATGGCAGCTATAGCCTTACAAAATTTTTCTTAACTAGTAAAACTTGGAAGTCGAAATTACTCCTTGATCCATGGGGCTGCAAAATGAAGATTGTGTTAGGCGGCATGAAAACATTATTCTCTTTGTGCATCTCCGTCATTACTCTTGGGTGACCAGATGCATTGTCAGTGAGCAGTCATATCTTGAAAAGGATCTTTTTTTTGAGCTGTAGATCTCAACAGTGGGCTTAAAATACTTGCCAAACCACCAGCTCCGGGAGTTGGTGATGGACAGGGAAGCCTGGCATGCTGCAGTCCATGGAGTCACAAAGAGTCAGACACGACTGAGCAACAGAACTGAACTGAAACCACATTGTAAACAGATGTGCTATCATTCCAGACTTTGTTGCCGCATTGATAGAGCATAGGCAGGGTAGATTTAGCATAATTCAAGGGCCCCTTGATCCGTGGGGCTGCAAAATGAATATTGTGATAGGCAGCTCATAGCTCAGTTGGTAAAGAATCTGCCTGCAGTGCAGAAGACCCAGGTTCATTTCCTGGGTTGGGAAGGTCCCCTGGAGAAGGAAATGGCAACCCACTCCAGAATTGTTGCCTGGAGAATCCCATGGACAGTGGAGCCTGACAAGCTACAATCCATGGGGTCACAGGAGTCAGACATGACTTAGTGACTAAACCACCACCATCAAGGGGCCCTAGAACTCTCAGAAAGGCAAATGAACATTGGCTCAGCTTAAAGTCACCACCTGTATAACTGTGCAAATCCTAGGTGGCATTTTCTTTTAATATAATGCTATTTTATCTACATTGCAAACCTTCTGTTTAGCGTAGCCACCTTCATTACTTGTCTTAGCTAGATCTAGATAACTTGCTGCAGCTTCTGCATCAATACTTGCTGCTTCACCTTGAAGTCTTATGTTAGGGAGATGGCTTCTTTTTAAATCTCATGAACTAGATTCAAACTTTTCTCTTGGAGCTTCCTCACTTCTCTCAGCATAGAATTTAAAAGAGGGCCTTGCTTTGAATTAGAATTTGACATAAGGGATTATATATCTGGTTTGCTTTTATCAGATCACTAAAGCTGATTCCATATCCTCCATAAGGTTGTTTCACTTTCTTATTATTTATGTTTTCACTGGAGTAGCACTTTTAATTTCTTTCAAGAACATTTCCATTGCATTCACAGCTTAGCTAACTGTTGGATGCATGAGGCCTAGTTTCCAACCTGTCTTAACTTTCAACACTCCTTCCCCGTTAAGCTTAATCGTGTCTAGTTTTTGTTATTCAGTTGCTAAGTCATGTCACACGCTAGTAAAGTAATGCTCAAAATTCTCCAAGCAAGGCTTCAGCAGTACATGAACCGTGAACTTCCATATGTTCAAGCTGGTTTTAGAAAAGGCAGAGGAACCAGAGATCAAATTGCCAACATCCGCTGGATCATGGAAAAAGCAAGAGAGTTCCAGAAAAATATCTATTTCTGCTTTATTGACTATGCCAAAGCCTTTGACTGTGTGGATCACAATAAACTGTGGAAAATTCTTCAAGAGATGGGAATACCAGACCACCTGATCTGCCTCTTGAGAAACCTATATGCAGATCAGGAAGCAACAGTAAGAACTGGACATGGAACAACAGACTGGTTCCAAATAGGAAAAGGAATGCATCAAGGCTGTATATTGTCACCCTGCTTACTTAACTTATATGCAGAGTACATCATGAGAAACGCTGGGCTAGAAGAAGCACAAGCTGGAATCAAGATTGCCGGGAGAAATATCAATAACCTCAGATATGCAGGTGACACCACCCTTATGGCAGAAAGTGAAGAAGAACTAAAAAGCCTCTTAATGAAAGTGAAAGAGGAGAGTGAAAAAGTTCGCTTAAAGCACAACATTCAGAAAACGAAGATCGTGACATCTGGTCCCATCACTTCATGGGAAATAGATGGGGAAACAGTGGAAACAGTGTCAGGCTTTATTTTGGGGGGCTCCAAAATCACTGCAGATGGTGACTGCAGCCATGAAATTAAAGGACGCTTACTCCTTGGAAGGAAAGTTATGACCAACCTAGATAGCATATTCAAAAGCAGAGACATTACTTTGCCAACACAGGTCCGGCTAGTCAAGGCTATGGTTTTTCCAGTGGTCATGTATAGATGTGAGAATTGGACTATAAAGAAAGCTGAGCACGGAAGAATTGATGCTTTTGAACTGTGATGTTGGAGAAGACTCTTGTGGACTCTTGAGAGTCCCTTGGACTGCAAGGAGATCCAACCAGTCCATCCTAAAGGAGATCAGTCCTGGGTGTTCTTTGGAAGGACTGATGCTGAAGCTGAAACTCCAATACTTTGGCCACCTCACATGAAGAGTTGACTCATTGGAAAACTCTGATGCTGGGACAGATTGGGGGCAGGAGGAGAAGGGGACGACAGAGGATGAGATGGCTGGATGGCATCATCGACTCGATGGACATGAGTTTGGGTGAACTCCGGGAGTTGGTGATGGACAGGGAGGCCTGGCATGCTGCAATTCATGGGGTTGCAAAGAGTCGGACATGCCTGAGCAGCTGAACTGAAGTCATGTCCAAGTCTTTGAGACCCCATGGACCGTAGCACACCAGGCTTCCCTGTGTGTTTGCTCAAACGCATGTCCATTGAGTCTGTGATGCCATCCAACCATCTCATCCTCTGTTATCCCCTTCTCCTCCTGCCTTCAGTCTTTCCCAGCGTCAGGGTCCTTTCCAATGAGTCAGCTCTTTGCATCAGGTGACCAAAGTATTAGAGGTTCAGCATCAGCCCTTCCAATGAATATTCAGGGTTGATTTCCTTTAGGATTGACTAGTTTGATCCCCTTTGCTATCCAAGGGACTTTGAAGAGTCTTCTCCAGCACACAGTTCAAACACATCAGTTCTTTGATGTTCAGACTTCTTTACGATCCAACTCTCACATCTGTCCATGACTGTTGAAAAACTCAGAGCTTTGACTGTTCGGACCTTTGTCACCAAACTGATGTCTCTGTTTTTAATATGCTATCTGGGATTTCTTTGGAAGGTATGATGCTAAAGCTGAAACTCCAGTACTTTGGCCACCTCATGTGAAGAGTTGACTCATTGAAAAAGACTCTGATGCTGGGAAGGATTAGGGGCAGGAGGAGAAGGAGACAACAGAGGATGAGATGGCTGAATGACATCACTGACTCAATGGACGTGAGTCTGGGTGAACTCTGGCAGTTGGTCATGGACAGGGAGGCCTGGCGTGCTGCGATTCATGGGGTCCCAAAGAGTCGGACACGACTGAGTGACTGAACTAAACTGAACTGATCTAGGTTTCTCATAGCTTTTCTTCCAAGGAGCAAGCATCTTTTAAATCATGGCTGCAGCCACCATCCCCAGTGATTTTGGAGCCCAAGAAAATAAAGTCTGTCACTGTTTCCATTGTTTCCCCATATGTTTACCATGAAGTGATATTACCAGATGCCATGATCTAGTTTTTTGAATGCTGAGTTTTAATCTAGCTTTTTCACCCTCCTCTTTCACCTGAGTCAAGCTTTTGATTTACAGTGAGAGATGGTGATGAAGCTTCTTTTCACCTGAACACTTAAGAGGCTTATTAGGGGTTAGTAGGGTTATTAATTTTAATATTGTTGAGTCTCAGGGAGTAGGGAAGCCTGAGGAAAGGGAGCAAGAGGGGAGAACAGCTAGTTGGTGGAGCATCAGTGAGACACAGCATTCATCGAGTAAGTTCCCCATTTTATATGGGCATGGTTTCTGGCACCCCAAAACAAGTTACGTGGTAACATCAAAGATTGTTGTTCACACCAGAACAAATCTAATAGTAATGATGAAAAAGTTTGAAATAGTGCCAGAATTACCAAAATGTGATGCAGAAACACAAAGTGAGCAAATGCTACTGGAAAAATGGCATCAATAGACTTGCTCAAACAGGGTTGTCACAGAGTTCCAATTTACTGGATTTTTTTCTTTAATGCAGTATCTGCAAAATATAATGAGGTGTGCTTATATTCTTGAAAAATTGCTGAAGCTTCAGTTTAAAGCTGTAGGAGGCTACAGCCTTTGCCCAGGATTACAATGTACACAGCCCACAAGCTTGATTGGTGACATCTCTAATTTTATCAGAATGGCACTGTATGCAAAAACCAGCATTCAATTGCTGTCAGAGAGAAAAGGCTCAATATGGGACAAGAGGGAAAAAGTCCACAACTTTGTCAACTAGAAACAAAAGAAACACATATAAGAGAAACTTTCACCTGTGACATTCAGAGATTGTATCTGCAATTGGTAAGAATATTGGACCAGCCAAGAATCTAACCATAAAAATACTGGAAACGAGAAAACAGTAAAAAGTTTAATAAACTCTTCATACATCCCTGGCTGATTGGGAAACCTGAGAGAACGCAACAGAAAATAAAAATCAAGAAAACTAACTGACTGAACCTTGAATGTGCTCCCTATCCCACAGCAAATCAGGTCTCAGAGAGGAGTCTTATAAATTTGAAGCATTTGAACACAATCTCTGCCAAATCATTGGCTAACCAGTGATATGTTGAAACAGAGGAAACTTCCAGAAAGACGGGTTAAAAAAAAAAAAAAAAAAGTAAAATTCCAAACAGAAACCATCATGTGAGAGAGAAGTTACACAGTTTCAATTAAAGATTAATTTGTTACAGTGAAACTTAGGAAAATAACTTTGAAATACATAGCTGTTACAAGATACCCCAAAATGTCTGCTTTTCTAGAAAAATTGGCGCCATGCCAAAAAAAAAAAAAAAAAAAGACCAGTACAGTGTGAACATACTCAGGGGGGAAGTAGACAATAGAGATGATTTCTCAGGGTCTTCCCTGGTGGTCCAGTGGATAAGAATCCACTTGCCAGTGCTGGGGATACTAATTTGATCCCTATTCAGGGAAGATCCCACATGCCACAGAGCAACTAAGCCCACATGCCTCAACTACTGAAGTCTGAATGCCTAGAGCCTATGCTCTGCAGCAAGAGAAGCCACCACAATGAGAAGCTCATGCACCACAATGAAGAGTAGTCCTGACTTACAACCAGAGAAAGCCCACGTTCAGCAATAAAGACCCAGGGCAGGTTAAAGAAAATTAAAATTAATTTAAAATGTAAAAAAAAAAGCTTAGAAACAAGAAATGGCTTCTCTGTAGGCCCAGTTGTTGGATTTAACAGATACTTCAGAGCCCTTTTTATAAATGTATTCAAAGACTTATAGGAAAATATGTTCAGAGAATTATAAGAAAATATAGTAGCAAGAAATAAGGAGTGAGTAATTTGTTTTTCAGATGCTAATTTATGAGTTGAAAATTACAATAACAAATTTATAATTTATTAGATGAGCTCAACAGATTTTAGATGACAGAAGAAACAGTGAACATGAAAGATTAATAGAAATTATTCATTTTGAAAAAAACAGGGAAAAAGATGAAGAGAAATGGCAGAGCTTAAGAAATGTGTGAAACATCATCAAGTGCACCAGATTTGTATAATGGAGTCCTAGAAAGAAAGGAATGAGAGAAGGAAACAAGAAGGAAAACATTTAAAGGAATATTAATAATTGCCAGAGACTTCCCAAATTTGGTGAGAAATGTTAATCCACAGATCCAAGAAATTTTTAAAAAACCCAAATAGTGTAAACACAGGTCACATTGTTGAAAGACAAAAATGAAAAATCTTGAAAGCAGCAAGTAAAAAAGAACTAATGTGGAGGACAGCAGCAATAGCTTTAATAGTTTGACTTATCAGAAACAGTTAAGGCCAGAAACAGTAAAATGACAGTCACCAGAAGACAACAAAATTGCCAACCAAGAATTCTAATTTCAGTAAAATTACTTTACAAGTATGAAGGTGAAATGAAAACATTCCTATATAAACAAAGATTGAGAGACATATTGTTTAAAAGACCTGCCTTTGAAGAAACACTAAAGATGAAAATCCTTTAAGTTGTAAAGAATGGAAACTATAATCCACAGGAAGAAATAGAAAGTACTAGAAATGATAAATATGTGGGTGGGCATAAATGGT
Organism: Bubalus bubalis; assembly: GCF_019923935.1. Lineage (NCBI taxonomy): Eukaryota > Metazoa > Chordata > Mammalia > Artiodactyla > Bovidae > Bubalus > Bubalus bubalis. The sequence continues at coordinate 177,796,913 of NC_059157.1, forward strand.
TGTGTATATATTTTTTTAATTTTTAAAGGGACATGAGATTATTTTCAAGCAATAGTACTAGCATTGTAGTGTTAACATTGTAATATATATAGACATGTGACAATAGCACAAAGAAGGGTAAAGGAAATAGAACTCTCTTGGAGTAAAATTGCTGTATTTTGTTATAATTAATTCATTATTAATTTGAAGTTGTTTGTAATAAGTTGAAGAGCTATTGATATATTGTAACCTCTAGAGCAACTTCTCATACCTAAAAAAGGAGAACAAAATCAACAGAGAAGTTCCAATTGCATGCTGAAGAATGTTTAATTGCAAAGAAGACAACAAAGAATGAAAAGAGGGGAGGAAAAAAAGATACATAGATAACCAATAGCCCAGTGGCTGATATAAATTTAACCGTATTAATAATTTCATTAAATATGAACATAGGGCTTCCCAGGTGGCGCTAGTGGTAAAGAACCCTCATGCCAGTGCAGGACACTTAAGAGACACAGGTTTGAACCTTGGGTCAAGAAGGTCCCCTGGAGGAGGTCATGGAACCTGCTCCCGAATCCTGCCTGGAAAATCCCATGGACAAAGAAATCTGGAGGGCTACAGCCTATAGGGTTGCAAAGAGTCAGACATGACTGAAGCGACCTAGCACACCCACATGAATACAGGAAAGATTCCAAAAAGTAAAGATTGAGAAAAGTAGTGACTGGGTACGTAATGATAATAAGTGATTATTGTTTACTATTGGAGATGTAAAGTCTGTTCTTACATCTTCATCTGTTAAATACATACTTAAATATTAGGGGTGAAATGATATACCAACAATTTGCCTTAAAATGCTACAAATGGGAAAAAAAAAACTTAGAGAAATTGATGAAGCAATGACAGAATGTAATTTTGACTGACAGCCCCTTTGGGCTAATTTCTTGTCATTTTGACATACTACCACTTTTTGAGTGCTTTCTTTTAGAGCAAAATGTTCCAGGCTCACTTTCTTCCTTTACTGCTTATATTAGTAATCTATTGCTATATTTAAAAAAAATTGCAGTAGTAGTCCCTTATCCATCATTTCTCTTCCCAAGTTTTGATTACCAGTCAACTATGGTCCAGAATATTAAATGGAAAATTCAAGAATAAACAGTTGATAAGTTTGAAGTTCCATGCTATGCTGAGAAGCATGGTAAAAATTCTGACATCCAGCTTTGTCTCTCTCCATCCTACCCGGAACATGAATCATATCATTGTCCAATGTACTCCACCAGTTAGACACTTCTTATAGGTTACCAAATCTGCTATAATAGTGTTGCTGTGATTGTGTTCAAGTATCCCTTATTGTACTAAATATTGACCTGAATGCACAAGAGTAGTGATGCTGGCATTTTGGATATGTCAAAGAAAAGCCATAACTGCTTCCTATAAGTGAAAAGATGAAATTTCTAGACTTAACAGGAAGAGAAAAAAATATGTACTGAGTTTGCAAAGATGTTCGTTAAGAATAAATTTCTGTCTGTGACATTGTGAGGAAAGAAAAGGAAATTCCTCTTTGTTTACTGTCATACATCAAACTGCAAAAGTAATGGCCACAATACTTGATGAATTCTTAGTTAAGATGGAAAAGGCATTAAATTTATATAAAATATTTTGAAAGAGAGAGACCACATTCACGTTTTATTGCAGTATATTGTTATAATTGTTCTGTTAGTTACTGTTGTTAATCTCTCACTATGCCTAATTTATCAATTTAGCATAGGCATGTTCGTGGTGGTAAAAAACATACTATATCAAGGATTCAGGGCAGTTAGCAATTTCAGACATCCACTAGGCATCTTGGAATGTATCCCACACAGTTAAGGGGGACAACTGTACTCCAAACTTCGAGGCTTAAAGGAATACGTATTCATTGTCTCATATAGTTTCTGTAGGTCAGAAATTGTGAATGACTTAGCTGTTTTTTACTTTAGATTCTCTCGTAGGGTTACAGTTAAGATATAGCCAAGGCCTTAACCTATGGAGTCTTGATAGTAAATTTGCTACTTCCATAATGGTTCAGTCACATGATTGGTAAGTTAGTGTTTATTGTTGGTAGGAAGCCTTAGATCCTTACCATGTTGACCTCTTAGTAGTACTGTTTCAAGGCTGCAAGCCTCCCCCAGAATGAATGGTGCAAGAGAGAATAAAGTGGACGCTTCTATGTCTTTTATGACCTCAAAAGTCATATAGCATAATTCCCACAGTATTCTTTAGGTTACACGTGTCAGCCTTATTCATTTTTGGAAGAAATTCTATTAAGGGCATGAATACTAGGAGACCAATAGTCTTGGGGACCCACGCTGTAGGCTACATTGCCCTAGAACAGGAATCTCCCATGAGCACTAGTTCCTTTTGATAGAGAGTGATATGTAAAAATCAAAATCTTGTCAATAAAGATCAGTTCAGTTCAGTCGCTCAGTCATGTCCGACGCTTTGCGACCCCATGGACTGCAGCACGCCAGGCCTCCCCTTGGACTGCAGCACGCCAGTCCTCCCCGTCCATCACCAACTCTCAGAGTTTACTCAAATTCATGTCCATTGAGTCGGTGATGCCATCCAACCATCTCATCCTTGGTCATCCCCTTCTCATCCCGCCTTCAATCTTCCCCAGCATCAGGGTCTTTTCAAATGAGTCAGTTCTTCGCATCAGGTGGCCAAAGTATTGGAGTTTCAGCATCAGTCCTTCCAATGAATATTCAGGGTTGATTTCCTTTAGGATGGACTGGTTGGACCTCCTTGCAGTCCAAGGGACTCTAAAGAGTCTTCTCCAACACCATAGTTCAAAAGCATCAATTCTTCGGCACTCAGCCTTCTTTATAGTCCAACTCTCACATCCATACGTGACTACTGGAAAAACCATAGCTTTGACCAGATGGACCTTTGTTGGCAAAGTAATGTCTCTGCTTTTTAATATGCTGTCTAGGTTGGTCATAGCTTTTCTTCCAAGGAGCAAGTGTCTTTTAATTTCATGGCTGCAGTCACCATCTGCAGTGATTTTGGAGCCCAGAAAAGTAAAGTCAGCCACTGTTTCCACTGTTTCCCCATCTATTTGCCATGAAGTGATGGGACCGGATGCCATGATCTTTGTTTTCTGAATGTTGAGTTTTAAGCCAGCTTTTTCTTTTCTTTTTTTTTTTTTTTAAGCCAGCTTTTTCACTCTCCTCTTTCACTTTCATCAAGAGGCTCTTTAGTTCTTCACTTTCTGCCATAAGGGTGGTGTCATCTGCATATCTGAGATTATTGATATTTCTCCTGGCAATCTTGATTCCAGCTTGTGCTTCATCCAGTCAAGCATTTCTCATGGTGTACTCGGCATATAAGTTAAATAAGCAGGGTGACAATAATACAGCCTTGACGTATTCCTTTCCCGATTTGGAGCCAGTCTGTTGTTCCATGTCCAGTTCAAACTGTTGCTTCTTGACCTGCATACAGGTTTCTCAGGAGGCAGGTCAGGTGGTCTGGTATTCCCATGTCTTGAAGAATTTTCCACAGTTTGTTGTGATTCACTAAGAATACTCATTGTCAATTGGTTATCATTTCTGCTAGGCACCATTAGTATACAGAGCTAAGAAATACATATATATATAGTGCTTAAATCATGCATTCATATTAATATTTCTGACTTAAATTTAGCATAACAGAGTTTTTACCTCTTTGATTTTGTTTTGCATCTTTATTTTTTGGAAATACATAAAAAATTTACTTTGTTAAAAAATCAGAATGTTTAGAGAAGTCTTTTAAATCCTTCCCTCTATACTCCGTTTCTACCTGTATCCAATTTTATTTATTTTTTTATCTCTCCTTCAGTGTTTCATTTTGCAAATATAGATAAATGCATGCACAAATACAGGTGCATGTACTTTTATTCTCCATCCTCTTCCCTTTCAATCTCCTATCTCCTATAAAAGATAGCATATTATATATGGTGTTCTGTACCTTATATTTTCATTTAACAGTATATCCTGGGTATTACTACATAACTTTACTTGCAGATTTTTTGTATTTTCTTATGTCTGAATAGGATTCGTTTTGCAGATATACTATTGAGAGTCTTTTTGGTTGTTGCCAGTCTTTTGCTAGAAATAATGTGAGGTGAATAATCCTGTATCATTTCATATTTGTACCAAGTTTGTTGGTGGGGTAGGTTGCTAAAGTAAGATACCTGGGGCAAAGAAAAAAAGTGTGTACGGTTTTGTTGGATATTTTCAAATTCCCCTTCATAGGTATTATGCCATTTTTGCTCTCCCATCGAAGATTCTGTGAGGATTAAATAAATTCATGTACACAGAGTGCCTGACACAATGACCATTTAATTGATGATAGCTATTACCCTAAAATCAATGTCCTTAGACCTTCATTGTCTAATGAATTTCAAGACTTCTCAATATTCTAAATACATTTCTATATACATATACATTTCATTTTATATGTAGCCCCTTTAATTATTTTGTGCAAAACCAAGCTTGACACTTTGTGGTAGATCATTCCAAAATGTTTATGTTTTAAGAGGTTGAAGAACAATTGTTCAATTGCTCAGTTGTGTCCAACTCTTTGCAACCCCATGGACTGTAGCACGCCAGGGTTCCCTGTCCTTCACCATCTCCTGGATCTTTCTCAAACTCATGTCCATTGAGTCGGTGATGCCATCCAACCACCTCATCCACTATTGTCCCCTTCTCCTCCTGCCTTCAGTCTTTCCCAGCATTGGTCTTTTCTAATAAGTCTGCTCTTCACATCAGGTGGCCAAAGTATTAGAGCTTCAGCTTCAGCTTCAGCATCAGTCTTCCATTGAATACAAAAGGTTGATTTCCTTTAAGATTGACTGGTTTGATCTCCTTGCTGTCTGTGCAAGGGACTCTCAAGAGTTCTCCAGCACCACAGTTCAAAAGCATCAATTCTTGGATGCTCAGCCTTCTTTTTGGTCTAACTCTCACATCCATACATGACTACTGGATAAACCATACCTTTGACTATACGGACCTTTCTTGGCAAAGAAATGTCTCTGCTTTTTAATACACTGCTTAGGTTTGTCATAGCTTTTCTTCCAAGGAGCAAGCGTCTTTCATTTTCATGGCTGCAGTCACCATCTGCAGTGATTTTGGAGCCCAAGAAAGTAAAGTCTGTCATTATTTACGTTGTTTCCCCATCTAATTGCCGTGAAGTGATGGGACCGGATGCCATGATTTTATTGAAAAGCAATAAAGCCCCTGAAAGAACAATTAAATAGGACGTCCTGTTCTTTCATATGTTATCAGACATTGAGGTTTACATTTATAAAATAGCAATTTATATTGGAATGTTTCTGTCCTGTAAAATCATTCAAAATTATGGTGGCATATTCCTTCAAACTGCAGAATACTTTGGGAAAGTAATTATCCTCACTGAGCCTGCATTTTAATGTTTTATTTTTGGAACCACCTGTGGTTTAATTTAATTGAGTACAGGTTAAGGTGAAGGGCTCTAGTCTGCTCAGTGACCACAGGCTATACCCCTCTGTCTCAAATATTGTAACTGGTTTTTTAGAAATGTTTTTGTTTTGATCTAAACAAGTAATAATTTATCTAAAATAAGTAGCTATTTAATAAAGGAAGAGTACATGTTTATTAGTAATTTGAGTAAAACTAGATACATTTATTTTAGTTGTTTGTTAAGCTTTTCTGCAAATTCTGTTATATTATCTGCCAGTGCTTCATCATCTTTGTAACAGTCTAGATTTATAAATTAGTACATGACACTTATTCTTTACACATTTAAATTTATTTCTAGGTGCTAACTGCCAAAGAAAGGAAAACTCAAATTGATGATAGAAACAAATTGACTGAGCATTTTATTATTACACTGCCGATGTTGCTGTCAAAGGTACAGTTTCCATTTTCAGTTTTGTGATAGTATGCCACCAAATTTGCTTTACTACACTATACTATTAAAGTAGTTACATCTTTTTCTTTGCTTCTTCTTCTAGTATTCTGCAGATGCAGAGAAGGTAGCAAACTTGCTACAAATCCCACAGTATTTTGATCTAGAAATTTATAGCACAGGTAGAATGGAAAAGGTAAGAAACTGTAAAATTGAAATTCTACTATTATAGTCTGTTTTATTACCTGGATTATTTTATTTTCATGTAATTTATAGGCTTATTATGTGACAGATGCTTAGTTTTGTTTTTTGTTATTAATCTAAATATCATAGTTTTTTTCCTCTGCAGCATCTAGACGCTTTATTAAAACAGATTAAATTTGTTGTGGAGAAACATGTAGAATCAGATGTTCTGGAAGCCTGCAGTAAAACCTATAGCATTTTATGCAGTGAAGAGTATACCATCCAGAACAGAGTTGACATAGCACGAAGCCAACTGATTGATGAGTTTGTAGATCGATTCAATCATTCTGTGGAAGATCTATTGCAAGAGGTTGGTTTTAAAGTTAATGTATACATATAATAATTTTGGCTAATAATTATTCAAGGTAGCTGAGTTTGTAAATTTTTCCATTTTAAAAATGAAATTTAGTAGAATTCTCTAACGGTTTCACAGCTTGGTAGTATTATTGCAGTTCATTTTATAAAGATCAGCCTTAGTTACACTTTATTTTTATTTTAAAAAACCCGTTTCATAACGGGCAGATTTTTTTGTTTTTTACTTTTAAGGAAAATCTTTTTAAGGCCAGCTTTTTAAGCTCATGTTTATTTCATTTTCTATTCCTGGAATCTAATTTGCATTTTAATATTACTGAACTATTGTGATGTACTAGTGAATAGAACATGAAAATAAAGTGTGCTAATAAAGAATGGCTGCTCACCAGTGGTGTGCCTAGGAAAGCAGCAAGCACCTCCAACTGGTTACTTTTATGATTATTTCTGTGATTCCTGGGTCTTGCCGTCTTCCTTCAATCTATATAAGGCAACCTGGAATTCCCACAGCTTTGTATGTCCTGACACCCAGGCTCATAGGATTTCTTTTTAATCTCTTTAATCAATTTTCCCCTATTTTTAATTTTAACTTTTAATTTTTTAACCTGTTTTAAAATTTTCATTGTGATTTTGCAGTTACACATGTAAGTGACAGTCAGTAAAATGTTTGAAATAACCATTAAAATCTTTAAAGTATATATCCTTCCACTCCGCATTGCAAGGAATTTATCCTAAGGTATTAATCTGAAAAGGGTACAAAGTCATGTTTATGACATTGTTTAAAATGCAAAAGTGGTCATCTCTGGGTTTTGGACTTACAGGTGTTGTTTATTTTCTGGTATTTTGCTTATTTGTACTTTCTCATTTACCAACAGTGAATGTGTACTTTTTGTATAATTTAAAAGAATTTTTCTTTATATGGTATGTATTAATACACTTTCATGTGAATTTGGGGATGAGTAAATTTATGGTAGTGAGGTTCTATCTGCTTTCTGTTTATAGGGAGAAGAAGCTGATGATGATGATATTTACAATGTTCTTTCTACATTAAAGCGGTTAACCTCTTTTCACAAGTATGTCATTTTATTTAAAGTAGATTTAGTGAATATCCTATATTAGTTAACATAAAACAAACTGATTGTAATGTTTAACATCTGTGTAACAATGGGAAATTTTAGAGAAATATTGAGATGTAAATATTTTTATTATTCAGAGTTTCTCAGGATAAATTTTGTGTTATTTGATTACTTACGGAGTAAGATTTATCTTTCAGCATGGTGAATATACACTCTACACTGTAAAAACTTGAAGATAATTAGTTTTATTAACAAATTAGATGGGCTTATTCTGTAAGCTAGAGTTTTGTAGGTATAATTTTCAGTTCATAGATCTTAGAAAGCTTGCTAAATAAGAATCACAATTTGACAAAAGCCATAAAAGTTATTTCCATATGCTTTTTTCCCTGAATTGTTCTTGTTTGTCTGTTTATTATTGTGTTCTTACTGTGTAGACAAAACAGTTGGATTTGAGTAAGGAAAAAAGGTTCAGATCAGTGAAATAGGTATCATTTTCAAATTCTACTTTACATATCCCTTGTAATGAGACATGCTTATCTTCTCCATAAAGAGGGGGAAGTAAAATTTTGTTGTGAAAAAGAATATTTAGGTATAGCTCTTACTTTAATGAATACTTCAGAGTTATGTCAAAAGCATTGTCTAAAATCTAAGCCTTTTCTATATACACAAGTACATTTTTGGAATTCCATGGAGAAACAGACTCATATCTGAAAAAATATTTTGACATCTGAAAATAAAAGTTGACAACCAGTGTCAAAAATCCTTTTCAAGAAAATATTTTGATACTTGAAAATAAAAGTTGACAGCCAGTAATCATACTGTTTTTAGTAGTAGAGCTCATGAGAATTTAGTGTCAGTCTTACCTCATTCAGAAGTCCTCAGCCCATATAGACAGCTGCACTAAAGTTTTTGAACTGTGCTGTATTTCCCTTACCCTGACTTTTTCTTTCATGTCTTTTGTTATCTCCATCTTGTGATGATTACAGATCTCTTTCAAAAATATGCATGTATTTATACTTTGATATTATAAATGAATTTGTTTAAATATGCTTTAAAATATACTAGAAAGAATGGTAACTTAAACATATGAAGTTTTATTATTATTGACTTCTCTTAATGAATTCCTAATATCAGCGTCTACTCTGTTTCTCTACCCACCTCTGTCCTCTTCTCTCCCTCTCATTCCCCTCTTCCCTCTTTTTTTCTTTTCTCTCTCTCTCTCTTTGTCTCTCGCCCTCTTTCTCTTTTTCCTTCTAAGTTTGGAGACTTGAACATTTCCTTATGGAACTTTTACACTTCTACTGGAAAATGAGATTATGTTATTTTCCCCCATTGAAACTGAGCTCAACAAATTTAAACTTTCCTCCACTCTAGAATAAAGTTAATGCATCTTTGTTTATTTTAGCGCTCATGATCTCACAAAATGGGATCTATTTGGTAATTGCTACAGATTATTGAAGACTGGAATTGAACATGGAGCTATGCCAGAACAGGTAGGAGTTTATCATTATTCCTTCCATGTCGTTTTATTTATTTATTTGCTTATTTATTTTGGCTGTGCTGGGTCTTAGTTGCAGCTTGCAACTCCATTGCAGGATGCATATGGGATTTAGTTTACCAACCAGGGATCAAACACAGCCCTCCTGCATTGGGAACACAAAGTCTTACCCACTGGACCACCAGCAAAGTCCTTCTGTGTCATTTTAGAAAGCTAAGCTTTTCTGAGATCATGTAGGATTATCAAAAGCCTTTCATGGAAACATAGTTGACAACTCTTAAATGCAGCCACCTCCGTTGAGAATTATCACCTTAGTGATTGAGTGTTACAGATAGGTGTATTTTACCTTCAGATTTGAACAGAAAAAAATAGAAAAAGTTTGCTATAATATAGCAGAAGTTTAATATGAATAATTAATTTTGAAGTAAGTATTGTTACTCTTTTAGGGAAAATACCATTAATTAATCTAGAAGCAATTTCAAAACTTGATCAATGTAATATAATGAAAATTTCTGATCATGCGTGTTTCAGGCACTGTTCTAGGTATTGATAAGAGTAAGCCTTAGATATGGCTTAGTTTTCGTGGAAGAATCATAGTTAAATAAGTTTAGAGGCTTTTAGCAGATTTTAGACTTTTTTGTATTTATATGTAAGTTGGAGTGAAAAAGTGTCTCTAGTCTGAAAGAGATTCTGTCAGTTATCATACAGAGAATTAAGAATATAATACTTCTATATGAGAATTAAGTTGTGAGTTATTAATTAGCAATTATAATTATTGCTAATTAACAGTAACAATCTGTTGTTAAGTAAGAGTTATTTTGTACATTGCAGACACTCATTCATATAGACCAAAATATTAATACTATCCCTGTGGTTAGGTACAGATGATGTTTAAGGGTGAGTTCATCCATTCCTGTTTTGGTAATATGGAATTCTTAGATGACACTTCATTATACTAAAGCAATAAGAATGTCAATAGATGTAACAATTATTAATTCACGTTAAAACTTAATTGCAGAAACCATGCTTTATTATTGCTATGATTAACTCTTAAGTTGTCTTTGATCTCCACTTTGTAGGCACTGTTAATAATAAATGTCCTTGATTGTTTTAGATGTTTCATTACAGTTTGTGCAGAAATGTTGAATATTTGACCCCTTGTTTGTTCTTCATTTATTGTTGACTCTTCCAACTTGCATCCTGTTTTTATCTCAAACTTTTCAATAGCCTAAAGGCAATTCACTGATACTCTAAGCTGTGCTTCAGAGTTGAAATGATAGAGTTAAGATAATCTTTTTTTGGTCTACTTATTTTCCTCAAGAAGAGAATAGGAATAGCACTTTGCTGTTTTATCTGGAGATTATAACTATATCTAAATTTATTTTTAATTCTCAATACCATAATTTCTCAGTGGTCTTTTTAAAATTTATTTATAATTAATGATAATTGCTTTATAATCATTATCATTTTTTGTTTTAGACGTCACTTGTTATAGTCTCACAATATTTTTTGGTGATTATGCTGGTTTTCTGTTATTTATTTGTACTACATATGCATTATTTACCCCATCTTATTTTAATTTCTTTGAGTAAAAGAACATATTTATGTGACATTTGCTTTAGCTTTGTTAACTTCTTAGACACATTCTTTAAACTCTAATCATGTGTATGCATTTTGAGTACATCATTACTAGATTGTACTCTTATTCATTTTAGCAATTAGAAATTATGTAGCATTTAACAGCTCTTAGAAACATCTCTTTAGATACCCAGTATTGAACATCCAAAACGTGAATTCAGTCATTTCTTCATAGGACCATGAAAAAAAAAAAAGTAGAAGTGTTAGTCACTTAGTTGTGTCCAGCTGTTTGCGACCCCATAACTGTAGCTCGCCAGGCTCTTCTGTCCATGAGATTCTGTCCATTCTGTCCATGAAATTCTCCAGGCAAGAATACTGGAGTGTGCAGCCATTGCCATGCAAGCTTGCTTTTTTAGATTCCAGTTCTATTCCTTTCAGAATCCAAAATACATATAAAAAAACTACCACAGTGTGTACTATTATTAAACCTCAGTTATGCTTAACATTTTGAAGATAGATTAAAATTTATTTACCAGCTGTTTCGTGGAACTGTATTGTTCTTTTATGGTTGACTGTTCATTTTCTATGGTAACCATTTCAATGAGAAGTTTTACAGTCCCACTCTTTGAGATTAACTGAATTCTTTTTTTCCTTTCTCTTTCCATGATCTCATTTCAGTGCTATTTTAACTATTACAGTAGAATATGTAAAACCAAATTTTAAAAAATCTAGCTGTTCATAAAATACGTTTTTAAAGTTGAATTATAAAAAAAGTTATAATAAAAAAATTAACTTGTTTCCTTCAGTTAATCAGCTGTTTCCCATAGTTGCACACTCACGTTTGCACTTGCTGTCTCCCTCTTTCTCTCTTCTCCCCATATAATAATATGCATGTTAAAAATAAATATTTATAATACTCTAGAATTTTTCTCTAGCCCTGGATCCAAGTCATAATAATGCATTACATTTTTGTAATATCTTTGGTGTTTTTTTTGGTCTTCTTTAAATCTGAATGGTCATTCTGGCTTGTCTTTTATGACATTTTGAAGAGTACAGACCAGTTATTTTATAGAATGTTCTCCATTTAGTTTTGTGTGATCTACATGTTTAGATTTAGATTATGCATTCTTGGCAGGAATGCTACATAAATGATACTCTGTTTTCAGTGAATCACATCAGGAAGCACATGATGTCAGTTTGTTCAGTATTGGTAATAATTAATTTTGATCACTTTAGTAAGTGAGGTCTGCCAAATAACTCCTGTGTAGAGTTGCCATGTTCTTTTTTAATGCATAAGTAATCTGTGGGAAGATTCCTTAAGACTGTATATAATCCTGTTTCCTATCAAACTTTGACATAATAATTTGAGCATTCATTTATGATTTTGCCTGACTCGTTTATTACTATGATAGTCACAAAATGATAGCTTAAGTGGTGATTTTCTTTTATTTTATATTTATTTGTTGGCCCTCCATTGTAAGAAAGAGCTTTTCCTTACTCCCAATAGTTATTTACTTATGTGTTAGTTCATTAATTTACCTTTTTCAATTTTAAATTTATTTTTAAAAATTTAGTAGCATAATGGACTTATAGTTTCCTGTTTTATTCCTATTCTGTTCATCTGGTTAAAACAGTACTATGGTTATTTATTTTGGTGCTCAAATTGTCATAGATTTAGCCAGACAGAATTTCTTTCCAGCCTGCTCCTGTGTGCTTTAAATATCTTTTTGGGCATTAACATACTTTCCGGCTCAAAAATATGTCCCAAGGTCTGTTTAGGCCCCCCTATGCTAATGAATTCTTAACCTATGGAAAACATGAGAGTTACTGCAACTCCTTGACACAGTAGTCATTAGCTTGTATAGAATGTGCGTTTCAGAATTTATTGTAGTATTCATACTTTTTTTTTTTTGGTAAAAAAAATGAAGGCAAAATAAAATTAAATATTTAAATTCTTATCCTGTTTTGTATTTCTTGTTAGTATGTCTGTAAGTTATCTAAAACTCCTCTTAGGCAACATCTAAGAAAAATTAAATGTTAAAATTCTGCTTTAATACATAATTCCAAGAATTATCTTACCATATTCTACAAATTGAAAGCCAATAAAGAAAAATTCATAAATTATTTTGGTAAATATTTGCTATATAACAATAGTGTGATTAAACATATAAAAAAGGAAGTTAATCATGTCAGTAACTTTGGATCTGTCAAGCCATCAGTAATAGAAAATTTTAGTTTTGTGTTTATTATGTACCATGTACTATTTTAAGTCTTTATATGCATACATTTGTTGAAGCCTCCTGACAACCCTATGGAATATACATCGTTATTCTCATTTTATTGATTATTAAACTGAAGCAAATAGACATTAACTTCCCCAAAGCCTCATAACTGCTTCATACCTTCTTAAACCAAACTTTTAAATTCTTTTCGTTGTATTTTCAAATTTTCTACTGCTAGTTTGCTACTACTATTTATAGTATCCCATGCCTTCTGATGTTTGTCCCATGTCAAACTCTTATTATTTTGCATTTTTATATTTTTTCTGAACTTCTTTTGTATTGTTCTAGTGAGAATTATGGGGAGAGATTAGATGCTGATACTTTATCATTGTGAACTGAAAATCAACACCTTTCTTTCTTGTTTTTTTTTTCTTTTTTTTTTAAATTTTGGCTATGCTGAATCTTCATTGCTGCACAGGCTTCTGTATTTGCAGTGAGTGGGAGGGAGCTGCTCTCTAGTTGCAGTGCATGGGCTTTTCATTGTGGTGGATTCTCTTCTTGCAGAGCACAGGCTTTATGAGTTTCTAGAAGGTTTCGGTAGTTGCAGTTCCTAGACTCTTGAGCACAGACTCAATGGTTATGTGCATGGGCTTAGTTGCTCCTGCACATGTGGGATTTTCCTGAAACAGGGATCAAACTTGTCTCCTGCATTGGTAGGTGGATTCTTTACCACTGAGCCACCAGGGAAGCCCTCAACATATTTCTTTAGACATAACATAGTATATGGGGTTAAGTTTAATTTTAGTTAAGTTATTGCTTATGATTATAATAAGGCTTATTATATAAATAATGGGACCTTGTTTTCTCTAGAAGTCATGCTTTCCTTGAAAGACTACATACTTATTTCATTGACTGGGCATAAAAATGTTTTCACTTACCAACTTCTTACTATTCTTTGGGCATGCCATATCAGAACTTTTTGGAACATCTTCACGACCCTTCCACACACATCTTCTTAATTCTGTGGTCCTTATTGACCAAAAATGTGTTTTGAGTGTCAGGTTCTGGAGGTATAAGGGTATCTTGTAAGCAGTGTTTAACCTCAAGAGACTTTTGATCTTTTTAAAAATTCTACCTCCTTAATATCTCTTCCTGTCATCATTCTGATAGCCCTACTGCCATTTCCTTAGTTTCATCCTTCATATCTTCTCTTGCAGATCATAGTAGTAGCTGCCTATTTTGTCTTAGTAACCTGAGTTTCATCCTCTGTCCAGTCTAGGTTCTATTCCAGTAATTTTCAACTATATGTGTGTGTCAGAAAACGTTATAGAGTTGTTTTTTTGTTGTTGTTGTTGTTTGTAATACTGACATACTTTCAAATACCGTTCTGAGAAAAAATTAGTGTGATCCTTTTGGAAGGTTATTTGTCAGTCTCTATCAAAATTAAAAGTGGACATACCTTTCATTGAGCTTTAGTAATTTGAGGAATTTAGACTACAGGTATGTACTTGGACATAGGAACAAAGATATTCATTGCAAAATTACTTATAAAAATTTAAAACTTAAAATAATTTTAAATGTCCAGGAACAGAAAACTGGTTATCTATGGAAGGACTGTTTTGACTCTGTGTAATACTTTGTAGTCATAATTAAAAGAGTGGGGTTGATATTATTTGTTCTATAATATTCTCTGTGAGAAGAAATTTTATGAAAAAGGCAAGGAACAGAACAATGTAAATTTAAAACGATGATAAGATTTATATATACATGTTCCTTTTGATTGACAGACTATTTCTGGAATGATACATAAGAAATTAACAATGACTTTAACAGTGGCTTTCTCAGTGGAAAACTAGAGATTTGTAGTGGTCACAAAACATAATTTTTAGGGGGTAGATAATTTAGGAGTTAGGGATTAACATATACACAGTACTATGTATAAAACAGATAACCAACAAGGACCTTCTGTAAAGTACAGGGAACTATACTCAGTATTTCATAATAACCTATAGGGAAAAGAATCTGAAAAATCTGTGTACACACACACACACACACACACACACACACACATACACATATGTATGTATTACTGAATCGCTTTGCTGCATACCTGAGACTAACACAACTTTGTAAATCAACTATACTTCAATAAAAAGAAAAACAAATTATATTGTTGTAAATTTTACCAATATACTTTCTGCTTTTTAAGTTTAAAAACCAGCCGTTTAAGACCAGTAGGGTAAGGTATGGGGGAGGGGCAAGATAAGGGTATGGAATTGATACAAACTACAATGTGTAAAAGCCAGTTGTTTAGTAATAAACACTGGCAAATGAAACTTTAGAAATATGTGCCATTTACAATAGCACCAAAAGACGAAAAATGCTTAGGTATAAATCCAACAAAATATGTGCAGGGTATGTATACTGAAAACTATAAAACACTAATGATAGAAATCAAAGAAGATTTTAATGAATGAAGATTTATTGGGTTTGTGAATTACAAAGCTCTGTGTTGTTTAAATGTCAATTCTCCCCAAACTGATCTTAGATTTAGCACAATTTCAGTTAAAATCTCAGCAAAATTTTTTTGTAGAAAGTGACAACTTGATACTAAAATTTATATGGAGAGGAAATAAAATAACCAAAAGAATGTTTTAAAAATGAATGAAGAAGATTCACTCTACTTGATTTCAAGACTACAAAAAGTTTTAGTGTGACATTGAAGAGAGGATGCTGCTGCTGCTAAGTCGCTTCAGTCATGTCCAACTCTGTGTGACCCCATAGACATAAATAAATCAAAGGAACAGTATAGAGAATCCAGAGATAGACCCACACATATATGGTCAATTGATTTTTGAAAAAGGTGTCAAAGCAGTTCTTTGGAGAAAGGATGATCTTTTCACAAGTGATGCTAAAATGGCTGGATATCCATATGCCCAAAAAAAAAAAAAAGAATCTCAGTTCATTTACTTCACTTAAAATAGACCATAGACCTAGAATGCACAGCCTTCAGTAGCTGTGGTTCCTGGGCTCTGGAGCTCTGGCTCAGTAGTTATGTGCAAGGGCTTAGTTACTCCTCCGTATGTGGAATCTTCCCGAAACAGGGATCAAACTCATGTCTCCTGCATTGGCAGGCAGATTCTTTACTACTGAGCCCTTTTATTGTTTGAATATTTTGCTTGAGTTTTTCAAGCTTACAATTTAAAAAAAATTTATATAGTATGCATATTGGTAATACAACAGTGGATGATCTCTCATTCCCAAAACACATGTAGGATTTAGGAATCTCTCCTTTTTATTAAATAATTTTTGTCACTTTATAACACTATGATTTGCTTCCATGTTTGTGCTTTTCTTGCATTCACTCAAAAATATTACTGTAAACTCTACTTTTTGCCACATTGATTCTTACTCATTGTTATGCAGTAAAACTGACTTGTCTTCCTTCCTATGTGAAGAATTTTAACATATGTATAGATTTATGTGGTTACCACCACAGTCGGGATGCAGAACAGTTTCATCATCCCCAAAACTTCATATTATCCCATCACAGTCATATGCTTGCACCCCCTACATAGGACTGCTGGAAATCACTCATCTGTTTTGTATCACTATAGTTTTGTCTTTCTGGAATTTCCAAATAAATGAAATTTTATAGTGTAAACCCTGAGCATAATAGCCTTTCAGATTAAATCAGGTTGTTGTGTGAGTCAGTAGTTGGTTTGTTTTTACTGCTCATTGTTAGTCCATTGTGTAAATAATTATGTTGGTGAAAAAGTAATTGTGGTTTCAAGCCATAAATTTGTAATCATTATAGCTAGGCTCAAACAAGTCTTTATTATTCAAAATAGAGACCACTACAATCAACACATTTTTGCCAATGAGAAATAAATTTGTTTATTCCTGTAGCATAAAAAATCCATGCTTCAGGGTTTCAAGAACTCTTGGAAAGCATTTTCTGCCTCCTGCTGGTTGTGGAAGCATTTTCCTTTCAAAAAGGTATAGAGATGCTTGAAGAAGTGGTAGTCGGTTAGCTAGAGGTCAGGTGAAAATGGAAAATGAGGAAAAACAGCGTAGCCCAATTAGTTCAACTTTTGAAGCATTGATTGTGTGACATGTGGTCGGATATTGTCATGGAAAAGAATTGGGCCCATTCTATTGACCACTGCCAGTTGCGATTCTTGCAGTTTTCGGTTCATTGCTGAGCATGCTTCTCAGATGTAATGGTATCGCTGGGATTCAGAAAACTGTCGTGGATCAGACTAGTAGCAGACCACCAAAGAGTGACCATGACCCCTTTTTGGTGCAAGTTTCGCTTTGGGAAGTGTTTTGGGGCTTCTTCTTGGTCCAACCACTGAGCTGGCTGTTGCCAGTTGTCATATAAAATCCACTTTTCATAACACATCAGAGTCCCAATAGAGAAAGGGTTTATTGTTGCATAAAAGAAGAGAAGACAACACTTAAAAACAACGATTTTTTTACATTTATAGTCAGCTTATAAGGCACCCATTTATGGAGCTTTTTAACCTTTCCAGTTTGCTTCAGATGCCAAACGACCATAGAATGGTTGATGTTGAGTTCTTGGGCAACTTCTCATGCAGTTGTAAGAGGATCAGCTTCAGTGATCCTCTGAATTGGCCGTTGTCAACTCCCGACGGCCACTGCACTCCTCATCCTCATTCTCCTTTGTGAAACTTCTTGAACTGCCACATGCTGTATGTCCATTAGCAGTTCCTGGGCCACATGCATTGTTGGCATTGCAAGTTGTCTTTGCTGCTTTACAACACATTTTGAACTCGAATTAAAAAAAATCGAATTTGCTTTTTGGGTAACATAATTTCCCTAGTCTAAAATAAACAGCAAGTAATAAGTCTTTAGCAAAAAAACATAAAGCAAAAAATGTGCATTAAAATGGTGTACAACATAACCACATTTATTTAAGAATGTATTCCAGTATCAAATGGCAAAGTTCAGCAGTGCAAAACTGCAGTTACTTTTGCACCAACCTATGCATCACTGTTTTTAGTCATTCAGTTGAAAATATTTGGGTTGTTTTCAACTTTTGGCTGTCACCAAAAAGCACTGTAAATATTTGTGTAGTCTTTTGTTTGAACATAAATTTTCATTTCTCTAAATTCCCAGTTGCAGGGTTTTATGTTAAGTATATGTTTAACTTTATTAGAAACTGCCAAACCATTTTCTAGAGTAACTGTACCATTCTGCATTTCTGCCAGCGATGTATTAAAGTTCCAGTTATTCTGAATTCTCATCAGCACTTCATATCGTCAGCAATTTTTACTCTAGCCATCTGAGTAGATATGCATTGGTGTTTCACTGTGTTTTTTAATGTATGTTTTCTTAATGCTAATGATGTTAAACATGTCTACATGTACTTATTTGCCAGCCTTATATCCATTTTGATGAAACCATGTTGGTTATTAATTTTTACCTTAAAGGTTCTTTTTATTCATGTTAACCAAGTCTAAATATGATAAATTAAAAAAAAAAAAAACAGTTTTGGATATTAGAAGCAGACTAGTATTAAGTTCAGTTCATTCTTTTGTCATGCACTTGTCCACTAAAAAAATTTGATCATCCTTCCCCTTAAAGTGTCTTACAAACAGAAAAAAAGTAAGAGTCTTAGTTTATCCCAGTCATTATGTGGATTTTCAGAATTTTATTACTTTGCCAGGCAAAGGGGGAACATAGGCTAGCGCCTCAAGAACTGTGCACCCAGGTTTTCAGAATTTTAAACATGTCCCGTATATGTAGATGATATATATCTACACATGCATATATATTACATAAACATTTTTCCCATTCTTAGTGTCATAATCATTTTTCCTATTATTAGTTTCTTGTCAGATTTTATTTTCCAGGCAAATGCAGTTTTTCAAAACTTTAAACTTTCTAAGATTTTCTGTCTTAGTCTTAACTTACATGTAATAAATACAGTTCACCTTCATCTCCAAGATATATCATTAGTTATAGGTTGAATGATTCTCATTGATTCAATCTGCTAATCAAAGATAAAGCTAGCTCCTTTAAATAGATTAAAGTAATTATTTTTTTTAAAAGGGCTAATAAAAAAGAATTTTTATGTTGGCTAAGGTAATACTAGCTGCTATAATAATCTTAGTATCTCAGTGGCTTAACACAATAGAAAGTAATTTCTCACTTACATAACCATAAAGCACAATTACAGGAAGTAGGTGTCACTGCACAGCCAAGTCATTCAGAGACCCATGGTCTGCTGGATTGTTAGTATCCTGCTGGCAGGTAGAGGAGGAAAGGATGAAGAAAGCAGTCCTGCTTCTTAACTAATTTTTGCCCAGAAGTGTGCAGTATACATTACTGTGTCCTTCTGGGAACATCATTACCTTGTGCAAAAATGAGGTCAGAAGAGTAGGGTTGGAAGAAATTCTTAGTCGGGAGACTAATACTTCGTATTACTCAGTTCAGTTCACTTCAGTCGCTCAGTTGTGTCTGACTCTGCGACCCCACGGACCACAGCACGCCAGGCCTCCCTCCATCACCAACTCCCGGAATTTACCCAAACTCACGTCCATCGAGTCGGTGATGCCATCCAACCACTCATCTTCTGTCGTCCCCTTCTCCTCCTGCCTTCAGTTTTTCCCAGCATCAGGGTCTTTTCAAATGAATCAGCTCTTCACATCAGGTGGCCAAAGTATTAAGAGTGATGCTTCAGCATCAGTCCTTCCAGTGAACACTCAGGACTGATTTCCTTTAGGATGGTTGGATCTTCTTGCAGCCCAAGGGACACTCAAGAGTCTTCTCCAACACCACAGTTCAAAAGCATCAATTCTTTGGCACTCAGCCTTCTTTATAGTCCAGCTCTCACATCCATACATGACTACTGGAAAAACCATAACCTTGACTAAATGGACCTTTGTTGGCAAAGGTCTCTGCTTTTTAATATGCTGTCTAGGTTGGTCATAACTTTCCTTCCGAGGAGTAAGCGTCTTTTAATTTCATGGCTGCAGTCACCATCTGCAGTGATTTTGGAACCCCCAAAAATAAAGTCAGCCATTGTTTCCACTGTTTCCCCATCTATTTGGTATTATTAAAAGATCCTTTCCAGAGTCAGAGCAGTGTTAGTCAAGAAAAGGCAGAAGGGCTATCCTGCTCCTAGGTTAGAATTATCATTTGGCTTTTTCAGTTTTTAATTGCTTGTCTTTCTTGTTTTACCTGTACTACAAAAAGGTGAAGTTGCTAAATAAAAATGACTTTCAGATTTAGGATAACATTGCTAGTATGGGAGATAAAAATCAATATGACTAATGTAAAGCCTGGAAGAAAGAGTTCTGAATTTTCTTTTGAAGTGTGATCAACTACATTGTTACATAATTATAACTGTGAGAAAGTAAAATGTTTCCCAATCAATGAGAGTGAGCTTTTTATTTTAAAATAATACTGTGGAGCCCTTCTGAAGTAAACATATAATGAATACCATTGTATTGAAAATTAAAATGGGGATGCTGTATAGGTATTGAAGTGACCTGTTTCTCTCTTCTAAATCTAAGAAACTTGTGTACAACTTTGAAATACATTTTGAGTAATTCCTAGTATATAGGTCATAGAAATGTAGAATAAAAAGAAATATTTGTAATGATTAGGATAGATATAACCAAAATTAAGCAGATCTTCAACAATACTTTTTTCCATATCTTAATTTCCCATTGATTAATGTTTTTTTGTATATCACTTTTCTAGTAATCTAACAATACAGATAGTTTCAAATTCAAGAAAAAGTTTTAAATCACACAAACCACTTCAATATTTTTTTATAAGGTAGAAGTTATCAGAGGGTGTCTCAGGACCAGAAGTGTACCATATTGAGTGTCTTCTAAGTGTAGTAAGAGGATTTCTTTAGCACTAATGTTCATAAGTTGACGGTGTTTCAGTAAGTCTTGTTTCTAGCATTCTGACATAAATCAGGCATTTAATTATCATGTTTAATAAAACCTTGACATCTCATTAGTATTGTATGAAAAGCAGCACCAGTCATCCTTCTAATTCTGATGAGTTATTTTCAGAGCTGAGAAGATGCACTGGATCTGAAACCTGAATTTTTTAAAGTAAAACCAATCAAATTTCTACTTCCTGAAGCAGTCCACTTACTGATCTCTCTTTTGATTTATCTTATACATATAGTCATTCTTATGATTTTTAGTCTATCTAGAGGGGAAAATAATAGAGACACTATAATAATGGAGTATTATATCTGATATGCTTTATTGCAGTAGAGATCTATCATGTTTTCAAACAGAAATGTTAATAAAAGCCCTATCCAAAATGAAGTTTTCTTTTTTATTAATGTTTTTAATTTTTATTTTCCTAAACTCTCCTGGTTTGCCTTGCTGAAATATATAGGTAAATATTTTACAGAATAAGGGTTCAGTGCTAATAAAAAATGAAAAGGTGCTCATCTCCATTGATTAGAAAAATATAAATTAATACCACATTAAGATACTACTCATGCATAAAATAAAGTCACCTGATGTAAAACATGTGATGACATCAAATGTAGATAAAAACATAGAGCCACAAGACCTGTCAAAGAATATTAGATATAGCCACTTTGGACAAAAATTTGGTACTATCTCCTGTAAAGTTAAATACACACATACCCAGCAATCCTGTTCTCAGAGCAGAGACTCTCAAAATGTGGTCCAGGGAGCCTGGGAGATTTCCAAGGCAGGCTCATAAGGTCAAACTATTTTCATAAAAGAGAAAGATGTCATTTGCTTTCTCTCACAAGTGCAAATTGAAGTATTTGGTGTTGTATCAAAGAATATCCACATTTATCTACAAACAAACACTAATCTGTCACAGTATTTTCTTCATATACTTCAGTCATTAAGTTTTATATATGTTTATGCACATTTCTGTGTGAGTGTTACGTTTCATATGAAAAACTCTAAACAAATTAAATAATCATTTAAGTGTAACATTTGGATAAAACAGTTTCTTCAATCTCTTCTTAAAAATTTGACCGAGTAAAGTATTCATGACAATGCATTTTTGTTTAAAGCATAGTGTATTGGGGTCTATATTTATTGGGATACATTATATCTGTATTCTCTAGATTGGTTGGTTTGTCTTTTTAAACTAAATATTATTTTGTGCATTCTTATTAATTCTACAACTATTTGGACTTGAAACTTTATTGTAAGATAAAAACTATGATAAATATTGTTCTCTTAATATTGTACAAACGTAAATTATGTCTCATTTGTTTGAATTTTTTATTTGATACAGATAGTCGTACAGGCACTGCAGTGTTCCCATTACTCGATTCTTTGGCAGTTGGTGAAAATTACTGATGGTTCTCCTTCCAAAGTAAGTAAGAGTTTCCGTAGGCAGAAGGATTATTACTAAAGTACAATGATCTTGCTTAACTCATTATATTATTTTTATTACTATAATTTTAATAAAATATATAATTATTGTTATCAATTCTTGTTTTATCCTAAACATATATATATATATATTTTACATCTTTGAAAGATAAACAGTTTTTCAAGCAATAGCCACAGAGTTGTTGTATGTATACATGAAGTTTAAATTCCTTTAAGAAATAACTGTACTTGAAACCAGAAGAGCTTTGATAGGTGATATGCTGTAAGAAAGAGAATAATATTGAAAGACAATAGTGTGTAGGTTTTAGTTCTGGCATTATAGCACCTTGGGGCCCAAACTAAACAAACTTGTTTCTGAACATTTTAAATCATTGGATAAAATTTTTTTTTTTTTAATTTTTAACTTACTCATGACCATGCAAAACAAAGAGAAAATACAAACCAGAACTTAGTGAAACTCAGATCCCAGAAAGTCAAGCACAGTACTGCTGCTGCTGCTGCTGCTAAGTCGCTTCAGTCATGTCCAACTCTGTGTGACCCCATAGACGGCAGCCCACCAGGCTCCCCCGTCCCTGGGATTCTCCAGGCGAGAATACTGGAGTGGGTTGCCGTTTCCTTCTCCAATGCATGAAAGTGAAAAATCTTGAGGATATTTGCTAATCTAGACAAGTCCCAAAGCCCTCCTGAAGAGGAATGTCTAGTAAGTAGCATGTCCCTTGATAAAGTTGGGATCCCAAAAAGAGCTACTCCCAGCATAAGGGTAAATTAGAAATAAACTCATACCAGTTCCATTTATGAGGGAATAAATAAGATTTGGATTATGTTCTATAATGGTAGTATCCCCAAGCACCTAAGAGAATCAAATATAAATCCTTTCTGAAGGAAGTTGCCTCAGAGAGTTTTCCAGAGTTTTAAGAAAAATGAGCTCATATTAAAAAGCCAACTTTACTAAAAAGAAGACTAGAAACCATGAAGAGATTCAGACTAAAAATATTTTATAGATTGAAATTATCTGACATAAATACAAAATAAATATATTTCAATTGTGTTATGAAATCAAAGGGGCTTGAACATATGCCCAGAGAGCAAACAGTTGATAAAGAACCAAATAAAGAGACTCTGATGTTTACATATCCTCAGCTTAACAAAACAGAAGCTATTTAACCAGTAACAATGTTAATTATACATTTCCATATAGAACCAACTACTTGATACAGAGTATTCTTTTCTAGGAGAAAGAATTTTTTTTCTTTTTGTCTTTTCCGTTGAATGATTGGAGGATTTCTGTGCCTTTGGAAGTAATTGGGAGTTCTGTTCATTTTCAGTTAGAAGGAGGTTAATATATTTGTTGGTTTTTTGGGTTTTTTCTATTTTATTAAAAGTTTTAGTCTTGAAAAGCAAAAATCAAGGTTAATCTTCTTTTACTGGAAACAAAAACCACTTTAAAACTATATAACATTTTCATGTTTTTTGAAATATTCTTTTATATGAAAAGATTAAAGGAGAGTGTATATATGTAAGTTAAAATTTGAAAGCAAGAGTTTATATGTTATGCATAATTAGTTTATTTGAATTTTTCACTTACTTTATTTGACTTTTATATTGTTTTCCACTGAGATCATTTTGATTGAGTTATTTGTATTTTAACTGAATGTTGATAACTGCATTTTAGTAAATTTGAAATATACGCTAGCCTAAAACTTTAGCATAATTAGTGGTTATTTCCTTCATTTAATTTAAATTTTGTCCCTTTACAATTAAATTCTATAACTAGAGTAAGAATCTATTCTTGGACCTCCTTCTTTGAATATTTTGTTTTTTAACCCCGACCAGAGATCGAACCCATGCCCCCCTGCATTGATAGCACAGAATTTTAACCACTGGACCACCAGGGAAGTCCAGAATAGTTTTTTTTTTTTTTAATCCTGTTGCAGCAGAGCTATTTTGAGATTCTTTGCCTTTCTGTTTAATTTTCATCTCATATATTCTCCTAATGAAAATAGCTTCCTTTTTGTCGTTAGTCATTCTACTGATTTTGTTTTTCTCATTGCCCAATGCAGATTTTTGTAGCCAACATTGGTTTTCTTTATTCCAGAAAGTGTGCCCTAGCACCTTTTAGATGCTTTAGTGTTCATTGATTTCCATTTTGGTTTTGTGTGCATTTATATCACATGTGAAATTATCCTTACTTAGCTGTATCTCAGGATGTTTCTTCTCACTTTGAAGTTGTTGGTAATTTCTGTAAACCAAAGTATATTTAGTAATCATGTATTGGTTGTGTCTGTCGTTTAAAAATGATTCGCTGAAATTGATAACCTTATAAAACATGAATCTTTAGGATACACACAAACTTGAAAAATTAATCTTCCATTGCTAATATTTTTTTCTTTTTGATTCTTATTTATAATAATCACAAGATCAGGAATTGTCAAACTTTCTAATCCTCTATATAATATAGGATATCTTTGAAAATGTACGAGTCACGTACATAAACTTTGTATACATGAATCTGTATTAGTAACATCCCACTTGGTAAGATATCAAATTCCTAAGTATAGACTCGGCTACATCATTAAGTTATGAAAATAACCTTGAGTCAAGTCACTTAAATAATTTTAAAATAAATAATTTATATCAAAGCATTTTATCAGTTGTAAAGGGCTTTCCATATTCTAGTAACAACTGAAAAATCACTTATCTGTGTCTCACATTACTTTGTTGTGAAGTTTATAGTTGTGTGTCGCCAATGTTTTCTAGCTCTAGAATTCTACAACCTATGCTAAAGTTAAAAACTGCTATACTGAAGATGTTTGGATAAATATACAAGAATCTTAACAGTGATTACCTCTGGGAAGTAGAAATTGTTTGGGGGCAGGCATAAGGAGAGAAATTTACTTTTCCATTTATACCTTTTGATACTTTTTGAGGGATTGTTTTTGTTGTTGATATTTAAAGTGCATATTAATATCTTAAAAATTAATTTTTTTAAACTACTACTATGAAAATTTTTTTATTCTCCATCTTCTAATCTTAAGTTTTGGTTTATCACAAATAACTCACTGAGTTGTTGGACTTAGATGAATACTAAAAAAGTACATAGTATGTTCTGTATCTTACTTGCTGTTATAGCATTCTTTTGTTGTTTATAAGTGTAATATTAAAGCTATAAAGGAGTTTGAAAATAATTTGATGAAACCTATAAGGGGACGTTGTTATTTTTACCTTGTTTGTATTTTACATGTTATTAATCATTTTAATATAAACATTCTAATTTAATTAAATCTGCTTAATTATCCTATAGAGTGGATATTATAATCCCATTTTTACAGAAAAGGAACCTAATACTTAACAAAAATTGAGAGTTGTCTAAAATCACACAGCACAAGTCTCTGAATTTCAACATACTGTCTTTCTGTTACTACTTCTTAAAATCTTGTATTATTAAGCTTTTAATACAACTACTTTTTATGGAGTTTTGTTGTAGTTGGTTTTTTTAAAAGCAAATTTTCTAAGGACACATTGGTTGATTCCTTACTGAACAATATCATTTGTCATTGTATATTGAAAAAGTATGACACATGGCAGTTTTCTGTGGTCATTCTGTATCCCTCAAAGTATTTAAATGAGAAGTTACCATGATTTTTAAATGGCTCAGTTTCTAATGTCAGTGGCTTAGTTAAAGTATATGGAAAACTTTGCTAATGATGCACCTGAAATTCTCTGTCCTTTTTTCTCCCCTTTAATTTGTTTCCCGAAATTTAAATGTAATACAGCAAACCCTTTGGGTCTATATATTTAACATTTGTAATATTGATTTTGTAGAGGTAATATGAAAGTCTTACTACATGAATTAATTTTTTTTTTTTATTGTTGAATAACTGTTAATATAGAATGAGCCATTTATTTAGTGAGGAACTGGCCACCTGACTGCTGTTTTTCTCTGCTCATTTTTGTTATATTTATAGAAATTCATTTAAACCTCTGAAAAGGTCACTTATATTTTTAATTAATAAATTATGCATGTTTGGTTTTGGTGTAAAATATAAGGTAGAATGGTTTTCATAAATTTGAGCTTTCTTGCTTATGTGTCCATTATAAAAACTATATACATAAAATGAAATTTCCAAATCTTACTACCTGTTAATATTTTGATGTATTTTCTTTCAGTACTTTTTCTTACATACTTTTCAGTCTTATTAAGATTATGATGTATTTATAATTTTGTGTCTCTTCAATTAACATAACATTCTTCATGTATTTAATGTTTACAGATAATATTTTAACATATGCATGATAGTACATAGTGTAGCTTATAATTTATTTTACTGCTTTCTTGGATATTTAGATTGTTTACACATTTTAAGTAATAAAATTCTGTGATGGGCATTCTGGTGCAAAAGCTTGTTCTGTGTTTTGCATTTTTTCATCTTACATTCTTGGAAATGGAATTGCTTGGTCAAAGATTGTACATACTTTTAAGGGTTAATACACATTACCAAACTGCTCTTTAGTGAATACTTTCTAAAATTTACTTTTCTTCTTTCTCTGTCGTCATGAACACTGTCATTTGGGGGATTATGAATGGTAGTTATATTTGAAGTTTAAATTCAAATTATAACTTAACAGTGAACAGTATTCTATAAAATGAAGTATATGAGAAGACTGTGTCAAGATCAGGATTAGATCTTTATTTAAAATGGAAGTCCACTGGGTTTTACCGATGGGTATTTCCTCTGTTCCCCTAATTTCCAGAGTTGAACCTCTTTGGCAATCTCACAGGTCAAGCTCAGTATACTTTGCTCGGGTGCCCCCTAGTGCTGGTCCTGTAGAAGCAGCCTTCAGTTTCTCTTCTCTGTAGCAGAAAACACACTTCTTCCTTCAGCTCCTTCTGGACATATACAGAGACATTTAAAGAGCCAGGTAAATAAGAGTTAGGGCTGAACTAATGCCCCTATTGCCATTTTAGGCCTGGGGATCTAGAATTTATCCTCAGTTTATTTTTTTTTTTTCCTCCTGAGAGGAGCTGTCCTACTCTGTAGTCTTAAATTTGTGGTGCTCTCTGCCTTACCCTGCATGTTTCTATTCTGGACAGCAGTAGGAATGGCCTGGGGGAAACATCCCTATATTCTGGACCCAGGCTTTATCCTTAAGTCTTCAAATTAAAGAAAATCTACATCCCTCAGGGAGCTACAAGTCAAAATATTAGTGAGAAGTATAGCATATTTATTACAAAGTTTGTTCCTCCATTACACTCTTGACTGAAGGTTCTCCTCTGCAAATTTCAACTTGTTTACCTCCAAACAGTTAGGGTAAAGATGGGACTGATGGTGGCCAAGGCCCATGAGGAGAAATGTTTAACCTTGCTGTGTATAAAAATCCACAGTCTTCTTTCTAGACCTCTTCCTCTCCCCTTCCAAGTCCTATAGAGTATTAATATCTGTGAATACGAAAGAGAGAGCTCACTTAGGTCCTTGTCCCCAGACTCTTAGAATAACAAAATACAGATAATATACCTCAGTCTGCAGAGTTCACTGCTTTGAAGGGGAAGAGAATGAGGCCAACAGCTGGCAACAATAGCTATCCCTCTAGGAATAAAGTATACAACCGTTTTGCTTCATTCTTTTCTAGATCTCCCCTCCCCTACCTTTTTATTTCTTAAGAAGTCTATCCTCAATAACTATCTACTTGGTTTTAGTTTTAAGCCTTTCCTTTTGACTGGTCCATGACTTCAGAGTGATTATTTTATAGCTTTGTTTCTATTAATAGTGTGTCCAGTCTCAAGTGCCTGAGTGGCTGGTCTAGGAAAGTTAGGAGGGAAAGATCCAGGACTTGTTTTATATTCATTTCTTTTTCAGCTCCTGGAGGGTTCTTTTTTTGTTTTGTTTTGTTTTTTTAATCTGGAATACATAAGTAGATGGCTGTTTATACTAAACTCTCAACTT
Organism: Bubalus bubalis; assembly: GCF_019923935.1. Lineage (NCBI taxonomy): Eukaryota > Metazoa > Chordata > Mammalia > Artiodactyla > Bovidae > Bubalus > Bubalus bubalis. The sequence continues at coordinate 177,825,041 of NC_059157.1, forward strand.
GTCCAAAATTTTATTCGACTCTAACATTCTAAAAATTTCTGGAAATCATAAGTAAATATGTTCAACTTAGAGGGGCATGTACAATTCATGATTCCAACATCTTATTAAGAATTCCATACTGTGTTTGCAACCCTGTTCCTGGGCCTCTACTTTTTGGAGCTTGCTTTCTGGTAAGGAATGCCTTCCCACCCCTTGAAGGACAGCATAAGGCTTCCTCAACTTCACTAGCCTGTTTATTTGGATACTGTTTTTACTTGCACGGGGACAGTGGTCTTTAAAGTACCACTTTATAAATACTCTTAACTCCTAATTTATTTAATACCTCAGGATTTAAGCAGTGAGCCAGAACTGAGAAGATCTGTTCTAAATAACAATTATTATAATGTAAAAATGTGTTTTAACTGAGTTTATTAGAGGCTGAAAGCAATGTTAACAATATTTAATGCTGTGTGGTGTGGCCAGATTTTTTAAGAAATAATATTTAAACAAAGCATAACACTTCCCACTCTTCAGTACAGAAATTGGAAATCTTTCTCCACCAAAATTAATAATAAAGGAAGTTTACTTTCCTGTCAGGTCATTTATTTGAATAAAAGAATGTAAGTATTTTATATTATTTAATATTCCCTGAGTGATAAAATAATCACTTTTCCTTTCTGCAGTAGGTTTTTTATTTTGAAAATGTTTTTTCCAGTGGCCATTCTGTAATTACTAGGTATTTGTTGAAATGATTTCTTCTTGCTAACCCAATTTATATATATATATAAAAACTTTCAGTTTATAAATAAATAATATCTTTCCAGCATTTTTTGTGTTGAAACATGGCCTTTGGAGTTAAATTGAGTTTGAAGTTTGGCTCTATTTCTTACCACCTGTGACAAAGGTATACAAATTACTTTACATTTGAACTTTAGTTTGCTAATAAGTGATATTCATTGCTGGATAGGGTTGTTGGGAAGATTAAATTAAAAGAAATGTTTTAGTCAGCAATAACTGTTGCTTTGATAGCATTAAATTGCAGTCCTAGCCTGTGCTTTCCTAATCTTCTCTCCTGCCAAAACCAAAAATTAATGCTAAATGAACTGTTATATAAAGTTATGGAAGTACATAAACATGCTCAGTGTCTAGTGTAGGTTTGGAATATAGCATGGTAGATTTTGTCCTCCCATCTGTATTTTGAAAAATTTGAGAATTCACATCTCTTGCTTTGCTCCTAACAGTCACTACTTTCCCCCTGTCCCTCTGACTCCTCCTTTAGCTTCCTGCATCTTTGTACACCACAGAAAAGAGAAATCAGAAGACGTTTTGGAACTACAGTAGGCAGCTTAAGGGTTCCTAGATCAAGTGGATTACCCTTGAGGCAATGGCAGGAGGCAGCAGGTGGGGATTCAGATCACCAAGAAAAGCAACACTGAAAACTAGGTATTACATTTGGGGTTTTAAAATCCAGTATTTTACTGTATATTCACAAAAGTGGCACACTCTCCTTATCTTCAGAAGAGAAGCTAGTAGCAGTTACTCGTGAATGAAAGCAGTTTCAAAGATATTCCATAGGGCTTACCCTATAGCAGTGGTCAAGCTTTTGTCTCTTGCCCACTGATGTGTCCCACGTGAATGAATTACCTAAATATGTTTCTGTCATATTTACTATGGATAATGAGTTAGTTGAGCTGAAAAATAACTTAATGAACCTTATGTTAGTAGTGATGCTAAGTACATAAAAGTATAATGCAGTTTATATGTCCAAAGAGCTTTGTAGCCCAATACAAGCTAGACAAACTATATAGCCCATGGGGCAAATCTGACTAGACACCTGTTTTTGTAAGGAACGTTTTAATGAAGCACAACAATGCTCATTCATTTATGTGCTGCTTTCTTGTTCCAAAGGCTAAGGTTCCAAAGGTTAAGTAGCTGTAACAGAGACATTATGACCCACAAACCCTAAAATATTTACTATCTGACCCTTTACCCAAAAGTTTTGCCAGTACCTGGCCTAGTAGAGTAACCCCTTGGTCTTGTTTTTAACTAGCTTAGTTTCATGCCCCATTTTTTAATCACAAAAAATGTTTCACTAAATTCTTAACAGGCTTTATTCTCATATTCTAAGATCTTTGGCCTGATCTAGGTCCTTATTTCACAACTTCCCATATTTTACTTCTGTACACTCTGAAAATGTATAATTGTCAGATAATGTTGAACTAGTTTTAGATATTTATTGCTAGTTCTTCCATGGCTTCATTTTCTATGATTATCTAAATCATATTTCATAGTTGTGGATAAAAGGGCAGCCAAATGTAGTCTGCCTCTAGACACATAAAATTATGATGCAAAAATGAAAGGAAATCACTCATTTAAATCTGCCTTTTTGGGTCTTCCAGGGAGTTCAGTGGATGACTTTGCCTCCCAATTCAGGGAGTGCAGGTTTGATCCATGGTCAGGGAATTAAGATCCCACATGCCCTGTGGTATGACCGAAAAACAAAAAATCTGTCAAGATCTTCATGTTTTGTGTGTTTATGAATTAAACCCTTATCTTTCCTCACTGACTATAATCATGTTGAGATACTTGGCTCTTAAAGGACAATCTACATTTTTCATCCCAAGATGTTAGGGTAAGTCAAGTTTGAGCCTTTGTACCTTTAAGAAAACTTCTAATATAGTTTATATGATAAATCCACCATCTTAATTGTGCCAGCCTTATTTGGGGCTCTTCTTTGTTGAGATTTTGCTGACTAGGGTATATTTTCAAAACATCATGTTAGTTCATTAAGAGAGATTTCTTTTTATTTTTAACAATAGATCACTGAAAAACTGAAGGTCTTTTAGCCCTTTCACATTTGAGCATATTGGGTTTCAATCTTCTGATTCTTGGTTTCACTAAATCTACAGGGAAGCAAAAGCTTCTCTTAGTGAAGCAACTTGCAAAATGAATATAAAAGAACATAGCCAAGATATTATAATTTAAATCTCAGTGTCATCTTTTCACTTGACTCTCTTGAATTCCTTTCCATAACTACTTTAGGAAAAGTGCTCTTAACCCCAAGCTGCTTTCTGAAAATAAGAGAAAATACTGGTTTCATCTAGGGAAAAGCATTTAAAAGGAGGCACTGTATTCTTAGTCTACATTCTCTTACATGGACTGAGAGAAGAGATTACTGTTCTAACTCTGCCTTCAGTTTTTATCACTATAATGCAAGTACTCTGTCTAGAAAGAATTTAACTAGAAATCCCATCATGTTCAGAGTGTTAGAAGCACTCCCTAAAAATTTTAGTCACTTAAAATTACAGTCTATTACAGATAAGTTAGCTCATGCGTTGTTCTTTTTCAGTGTCTTTTGGGTTGACCTGCGTTTTTGTTTAGATAAGTATATTTGAGTAATTTGAGTTTCATATTTCTTATCTCCATAATGCTGCCTGTTTCTTCAGTATATTAATTTTCCTGCATTATAAAAAGTCACTATAGCAAAATGGTTAAGACTATAGACTCTGGAGGCAAACTGTTCTGGTTAATTTACTGCCTCACAAAGACAAAGCTTTGTCTTTGGGTCTGCGTTTAACATTTGTGAGCCTGTTTCTTCATTTGTAGAATCTAAGTGATAATATCTATACACGTCACAGTTGAATTAATATGTGAGAAGCTTAGATTAGTGCCTAGTACACAGTAACTGCCAATAGATGTTAACTTTATGTAGTGTGAGATGCTAGCATAATGAGGTTTGTAGGAAAATTATAGGATGAATAAATAAAGCACAGTGTTCTGAAATCCAAAAGAACTAAAATTTTGTTCTCAGCTGTTCAGAGGAATTTACTATTTGAAATTAGCTACCTCTGTTAAATATACAGTATCTGTGCCTGTTTACCTAAAATTGTTGGTACTTAAACTTCTCTCAGTGGGTTCTGATTACAATTAAGTTAACTTTCTTGAGCACTGAATATTGAAGTTCTATCCAAATCTATGCTAAACTTACTGCTAAAAAAGCTTCTATTTCCTTAGTTGCTTTCCATTTCTACATTCTTAAAATGCTACTGCTGATTAGTAAGCAATCCGTAGGTTGCTTACCTAGTTGTGATGTTAAATTTACAACTTCTCAGATGGATTGGCAAGTAATCATTTTATATAAGGCACATCTGCTTTATGATTGACCTTTAAAGGAATCTTTTGTCTCCAACTCCAGCAATAGCTGATTCCCTAGACTGCTTCAAACTGCACAGTAACCATGAAATTTAAGGGAATAAAGGAGCATTAATGCCTCCTGGCATCATTTTTAACTATATTTATTGTGCAGTAAAATGAACACATTTATTTGTCCCTCGGATTGTGCTATCATCTGTATTATGTGTACTTGGATATCATTCAGCAAGTATTTACTAAACATCTGCCTATGTGCCAAACACTGTTCTAGGTACCAGCAGGAAGAGTGAACTTTCATCCTTTGAATACTAGGTTTACCAGTTAGCACCTGTATGTTCTCATTTGAGTGGCTAGATTCACAAAATGTCATAGAACCTCAGAGAATACATATTTCAACCCTTTTGTTTATAGATTTTTAAAATCTGTAATCCTGAGATAGTTTGTCTAAGGTCTAAACTAGTTCATAGCATGGCCTGCATTTTGTTTTTCTTTCAGTTATTTATTCAACAAACATTTTCAAATCTTTTCTATTGAAAAGGACAACAAAGACCCCCAAAGACCTCTCCAGTAGCTGTCCTATTTTTCTCTCACTTTTTACAGTCAGACTTTTTTGAAACAGTTGCTTGCTTTCTTATCCTTTCTACCATTGCCATTTGAAGCCCTTTTAATTCCTTTGAATGAATGTGTGCTTGGTCATGTTTGACTCCTTGTGAGCCCATGGACTGTAGTCGCCAAGCTTCTCTATCCATGGGATTTTCCAAGCAAGAATACTGGAGTAGGTTACCATTTCCTACTCCAGGGGATCTTCCTAAATGAAGGAGAGAACCTGCATCTCTGTGACTCCTGGATTGACAGGCAAATTCTTTACTTCTCGTGCCACCTGGGAAGAATTGATCCCTTCGAATTGTAATGCTGGAGAAGACTTTTGACAGTCCCTTGGACTGCAAGGAGATCCAACTAGTCCATCCTAAAGGAGATCAGTCCTGGGTGTTCATTGGAAGGACTGATGCTGAAGCTGAAGCTCCAGTACTTTGGCCACCTGATGCAAAGAGCCTGCCTACTCATTGGAAAAGAACATGATGCTGGGAAAGATTGAGGGCAGGAGGAGAAGGGGACGACAGGTGATGGTTAGATAGCATCACCAACTCAATGGGCATGAATTTGAGCAAACTCCAGGAGATAGTGAAGGACAGTGAAGCCTCGTGTGCTGCAGTCCAAAGAGTCAGACACCACTTAGCAACTGAACAACAACAGAATTCTTTTGAAGAGCTTTGCTGGTGGCTCAGTGGTAAATGCAGGAGAAACAGGTTTGATTCCTTGGTCGGAAGATCCCCTGGAAAAGGAAATGGCAACCCACTTCAGTATTCTTGCCTGGGAAATCTCATGGAGAGAGGAGTCTGGTGTGCTGCAGTCCACAGAGTCACAAAAGAGCTGAACACAACTTAGCAACTAAACAACAATCGCTTTGAAAGTGTTCTCCCCAAGGTCACTCATAACATTGTTGCTTTATTCTTGCAACACTTTCAAGTCCTTTTCTTTTCTCTTGGTGACATTTGTCATCATTAAACTATTCCATTCATTGTTGTTGTTTAATATTTTTATTTATTTGTTTATTTTTTAGCTGTGTCAGGTATTAGTTGCAGCAGGTGGGATCTTCATTGCGTGGGGGATCTTCAGTCCAGCACACAGGATCTTTTGTTGTGGTGCTTAGGCTTGTCTGTAGTTGTGGTACGAGGCTTAGTTTCCCTGCAGCCTATGGGATCCAAGTTCTCTGACCAGGGATCAAATCCACACCTCCTGCAGTGGTTTATTTAAGGTACAGTGCTCCAGGTGAATTCTTAAGCACTAGACCACCAACGAAGTCTCAATTCTACTCATTTTTAAATGTTTCCTTTTCTTACCTCTGGGATGCCATATTCTGATTTTGTTCCTACTTCTCAGACTATTTCTTAGATTTCTTCATATGCCTTTCTTTCTTATCCATCGATTAAGTTTTGGTTTTCCCCAGGGTACGTTTCTCAGCCCTATTTACATATTCTCTTTTTAACAGTCTCATCTACTTCCATTGTTTCTAAATGCTGAGGACTCCCAAATCTCTTCTTGCTCAGAGTCTTTACTGTGGACTTTGAACTCATCCAGCTGACTTTTAGACATCTTTAGTAGGATATTGTCGTGGGAGTGTGTCATTTCCTCGGTTCTGTCTCACTGCAACAAAAACTGGAAGCAATGGGCGGACCAGTGTTACAGTTCAGTTCAGTCACTCAGTCGTGTCCGACTCTTTGCGACCCCATGAACTGCAGCATGCTAGGCCTCCCTGTCCATCACCAACTCCCGGAGTCCACCCAAACCCATGTCCATTGAGTCGGTGATGCCATCCAACCATCTCATCCTCCATTGTCCCCTTCTCCTCCTGCCCTCAATCTTTCCCAGCATCAGGGTCTTTTCAAATGAGTTAGCTCTCCCATGAGGTGGCCAAAGTATTGGAGTTTCAGCTTCAACATTAGTCCTTCCAATGAACACCCAGGACTGATCTCCTTTAGGATGGACTGGTTGGATCTCTTTGCAGTCCAAGGGACAAGAGTCTTCTCCAACACCACAGTTAAAAAGCATCAATTCTTTAGCACTCAGCTTTCTTCATAGTCCAACTCTCACATCCATACATGAATACTGGAAAAACCATAGCCTTGACTAGATGGATCTTTGTTGACAAAGTAATGTCTCTGCTTTTTAATATGCTATTTAGGTTGGTCATAACTTTCCTTCCAGGGAGTAAGTGTCTTTTCATTTCATGGCTGCAGTCACCATCTGCAGTGATTTTGGAGCCCAGAAAAATAAAGTCAGCCACTTTTTCCACTGTTTCCCCATCTATTTGCTATGAAGTGATGGGACCGGATGCCATGATCTTAGTTTTCTGAATGTTGAGCTTTAAGCCAACTTTTTCACTCTCCTCTTTCACTTTCATCAAGAGGCTCTTTAGTTCCTCTGCACTTTCTGCCATAAGGGTGGTGTCATCTGCATATCTGAGGTTATTGATATTTCTCCTGGCAATCTTGATTCCAGCTTGTGCTTCCTCCAGCCCAGTGTTTCTTATGATGTACTCTGCATATAAGTTAAATAAGCAGGGTAACAATATACAGCCTTGACGTACCCCTTTTCCTATTAGGAACCAGTCTGTTGTTCCATGTCCAGTTCTAACCGTTACTTCCTGACCTGCATACAGGCTTCTCAAGAGGCAGGTCAGGTGGTCTGGTATTCCCATCTCTTTCAGAATTTTCCACAGTTTATTGTGATCCACACAGTCAAAGGCTTTGGCATAGTCAGTAAAGGAGAAATAGATGTTTTTCTGGAACTCTCTTGCTTTTTCAGTGATCCAGCGGATATTGGCAATTTGATCTCTGGTTCCTCTGCCTTTTCTAAAAACCAGCTTGAACATCTGGAAGTTCACGGCTCACATATTGCTGAAGCCTGGTTTGGAGAATTTTAAACATTCTCCATGTAATTTCCTCAGTCGCAGCAAAAATTTGAAGTGATGGATGGACCAGTGTTATAGCTCAGTTTTACTGGCAAGCAAAGGAAAATACATCCTCGAGGTGTGAGGGTGGTCCAACGAGAAAAGAAAAGCCCGAGCCTCAATTTTGCTCCTCTCTTTGTTTTCTTTCTTCCCCCTGAGCCTGCCCTGTGTAAACTCGGCTACCCAGGAGGGCTGTTTGTTTTACCTAAGGTCCTCACTCCTTTGTTTGTTCTATTTTCGCAGGCTTTTCCCTTCCTTGTCTTTTAGCCACCGCCATTTTGGACTTCTTTTTCCTATTCTCACTACCTAACGATATCTTTCAGGGTTTGCAGATCAGCATCCCTAAAGCCAAACTTATTACCTTAGCATTTGTTCCTGTATTAACTATCTTGGTGACTTATACCATAATCTATCTAGTAGGCAACTACCTAGAAATTAGGAGTCACATCAACATCCTCTGTTCCTGTTAGCGCCTAAATGCTATTAATTCTGCTGCTTTAATTCTCTACACTCTGTTAAGATCTTTACTGACAGCATTTTATTTTTAGGCCCGATATTTTATTTTCAGATTATTCCTATGGTGTCTGTTAATATATGATGAACTGCAGGATGATGGTTTGAAGCATAGGCTTTAGAGTCAGATGGCACTAGGTATGGATCCTTACTCTATCACTTAAAATGTGCAGATGCTCTGAACCTCAGTTTCCTCCTCTGTAATATAGGCATATTAATCACTTACTTCATAGGCTGATTGTGAGACTTAAATTTATGCCTGTTCATCGTCATTCATTCAGTTGCTCAGTTCGACTCTTTATAACTCCATGAATTGCAGCATGCCAGCTTCCCTGCTCTTCACCATGCCCCTTAGAACACAGCATTTGGTACATAATAAACCCTCAAGAGAAGACTGTATTTATTATTTTTTTTTAATTTTATTTTATTTTTAAACTTTACATAACTGTATTAGTTTTGTACTATTAAGAGTTTATTTACTATTTTACATCTTTCTCCCTTTTCCTTAGAGTATGATTCCTTAGCATAAATTTTTAGCAACTTCATGATAAAAATCCTTATTCATTAGCTCCTTATTGCTGACAGGATAATAGCCAAATAATTTAACGTGGCATCTTAAGTTGTATTCCATTTAAATGGAAATGGGTCCTCTTTCCCTTCAGTTTTCTCTCACCACTCTCCTCCCATTTGCCCCCAACTGCAATAAATTAACACTAGTCTTTCAAAAGCACCTCCAGGCTTTTGAACATTCTGTGCCCTCTGGAACAGCTTTCCTTATAGGTAGATGATTTTTACTTGTTCAGAACTCTTTTTGGCAACCCTTCTGTGACTGCTCTTGACTCTGGATTAAGCTTTCCAATGCAAGGACTCCTTAAATTCTTTTGTGACTGCCTACTCTTGTCTCTTTCCCCTGATGCTTTATGAGTCTTTGAAATTAAAGATCAAGGAATGTTGAGGTTTGATTGTGGGATGTTAATCTACAGGAACATTAAAGTTTCTAGAGACAGTGTCCTTTTTACTACTCTGCACAAGAGGGTCTTATTCCTTCTAAATACTGCACTCATTTTAGCAAAAGGAAATATATGTAATTTTTGAAGTATTATTTGGGATGTGAAAATTCCAAAAAGGAAATAATACTGTCAACTATGCAAAATAGAAAAGCTTAAAGAATCTTTGTTTTATAGAATACTTTTTAAAAGTGATTTCTATACCAGCCTATGCTCATTTAATGACTCTTCATTACTATTTTAAATATCAATATAATACTGAGTTATCTGCATGCATCTTGCTTATTAGTCAGTGAAAAGAATGTGAGCTCTGATATCAGACAATCCTGCTTTCAATCTTTGCTAATAATAACTACTTCTTATAATCAATATAAATATTAAATTATACAACAGCCCTCTTACCAGTGCCTGGCACTTTATAGGGACTTGATAAATTTAAATTTCCTTTTATAGTTTTCCAATGTTTGATATTGAATATTGTAATATGGCCATCTGATTAAATCCTATTCACCTATCCAATCTTGGATTAAAGCTCATCTTTCTATGAGGCTGCCCCCAACTCAGCCATGTCTGTCTGCTACAATTAGAGTTGATACCAAAAAATTAAACAATTAATTACTCTATGATTGATCTAACTCCCTGCTAAAATATTAACTCTTTGAGAACATGAACACTATCTTAAAGTTATCTCTTTGCCTTGACATTTTGCAGAGTGCTGAGAATATGGAAAAAATTCAGTACATGTTTGCTGCTTAATTGGTTTTTTTCCCGATGCTGCTGCACTTCCTCATTTTACTACATCTAGTATTTGTAATAGGAATGACTATCAATTTTAATACCAGCCCAAGTAAACCATATTTATAAAGGAAATATGTTGGAGGAAATCCTACTGAGCATTCCAAAGGAAAATTGAACAGAGTATTTGGGATTATCGGTTTCGCTGCCCCTTCCATTAGGATAACTAGGAAATTATGATTTGGTTCTCAGTGATAAATTTGGTTTTATGAATTTCCTAACAATAAACTGGTTTGGCTATTTTCCATTTATTATTTCTTCAGTTTTCAAGAATACTGTAATTCGTGCTTGCAAATTTGTGTCTTACAGGAGGACTTGTTGGTATTGAGGAAAACAGTGAAGTCCTTTCTGGCTGTTTGCCAGCAGTGCCTATCTAATGTTAATACTCCAGTGAAGGAACAGGTAAGAGACTGTCAGTTAAGAGCCCTCAATATAAATAATTCAAATGCATTGAAGAAGCGTAAGAAGATGTAAATTTTTTAAGGTGTAATTTTTTATGGCAGTTCTTAGCATGTAGTTTATCTTATGGGACCTGGGACAAGAGTATAAATGCTAAATATTTAAGTTATAAAGTAAGCTAACAAACTTGTTATACATCTTTGTACCTTGGCAAGTGAGGTCAGGTTTAAGTTTAGAATTCTTGATTCTTATGAATTCTATACCAGAACCTGAGGATTCTGTACCAGAATGGGAGCTGACTTAGGGTCCACTTTCTTCTCATCTTACCTTCAGCTCTTTCCCACACCAGTTAGAACTTCTCACATGTGCATGTGAACAGTTTAACCCACATATCCAAACTATCAGCATCACTTCCTTAAACAAGTTGTTCCTTAACTATCCTGGGGCCTAGGAGTACACACTGGGGATACCTTGTGTCTCAGAAGGATGCCTGTGCAGCCCCTCATAGCAGAATCCAGTCTGTGAGGGCAGGGAGCTCCTGAATCCCTGTCCCTGGACAGAGATGTAAAGTTGGGGTGCTGATGGGCATATCCCACTGGGCCAACAGACTCCTAACCCCTTGGCAAGGGCTGTAGACCAAAGACAGTCAAAGTGAAGCCCAAGGCAATACCATTTTCACAAAGTGAGTTTGTAAGCTAAAACTGTTCTATTAGGAAGAGCTTCTATTAAAAAAAAAAAAAAAAGATATATCTTTTCCATGCTGTTTTTTATTATGATGTTCAACTAGAAAGTCTATATCTAGTTAAAGAATAGAATAGTACTTACCCTGTGCTATCTCATCTTACAAATAGGGTATCACAGGTCTCTTCTTTATTAAGTTATCAGCATCTAACTTAAAATGGGAACAGAGATTATCTTTCCTAAACCTTATTCTCTAAATTTTCTGAACTTAACCAGTGCTATCTAAAAGTACCTAACTCAGGACACTTAAGCCAGAAATTCAGTGCTTCTGCATCATCACTGTTTGGTGACATGCAAAAGTATGGCCTCAGTTAAAAATATACATTTCCCTAGATTCCTTTCATGCTCTCCTCTTTTCAAGTGACTTGTTTCTAAATTTATGTATTTCATGGTAGTGTACTTAAAGCATGAATTTCCATGATTCTTGCTGGAGGTAGACAGCCAAGTATACAACCATCTCCAAATTTATACCAAAATTGTGTTTTCCACAGAAGTCAATTTTTAGAGGGGGGTGAATGGATTGTTTTAGAGTGTAAGAGCCCTCAGTTATTCCATAACAGTAAATTAATGACACAAGTTCATTTTGTACCATCCATTAAATAGGATAAATTTGGCAATATAACCTTAATGTATTCTCTATGGGAAAATATATTGAAAGTTCTTTATGTGAATACATTTGTTGGAAGCTTTGCATCACTGTTTTTTATGTGAATGATCTTGAATCCAGGTTTAACCTATGGTTCAAAATTTTGTTTTATAGTAGATTATTAAAAGAAGAATCCAAAATGGTAGCTTACAGATTTCGTGTACTATATTGTAATTGATTGAATTACACAGTTTATCTTAAGATTTGTGCTTATTTTTTTGCTTATGCAGTATACGATTGACTTATAATCTCTGTCATTAATATAATAATTCAATTTTGTGTTTCCAGAGTTGAATTCAGTTCATTTTTTATAAGGTCAGGTCAAAAATCTCTTAATTGTTTTGAGTTAATACAGCCAAATTAAAAAATAGTTTATATTTAGGGGAAGTGAAGAGTTTAAATATGACTAGTATATAATGAGAAAAAGTAATTTTATTAGGTTTGGAAGTTGAAATTAAGTAGCTGCAATTTGAATACTTAGCATTTCTGTTATGGTACTGTTACTGAACTGCGTTTAATTTAGTATATTTTCATTTGTAGTTACTACTGTACAATGTTTCACTGATGAATTTCCTTTTCATTTCAGGCTTTCATGTTACTCTGTGATCTTTTGATGATTTTTAGCCACCAATTAATGACAGGTGGCAGGGAGGGCCTTCAGCCTTTGGTGTTTAATCCAGATACTGGACTTCAGTCTGAACTCCTCAGTTTTGTGATGGATCATGTTTTCATTGACCAAGATGAGGAGAACCAGAGCATGGGTATTTGCAGCTATCATCTTGTCAATATTGATCTTGTCTTAACAACCTCAAGAGATTGAAGAAAAAATTTTCAATTCAGTCCTAAAAAATACTACAATTTCTCTCTTTTAAACAAAAATTAATATATTCATAAAAGTCAGAAATCAAGAATAATAATATACACAGTGAAGTGTCTCTCCATTAATATAGTACCTTAGAGATCTTTCCCCATCACTAAGTACAGAGTTCCTTATTCTAATTCTAATAGCTACACAGTATTTTATTATTTAAATATAGCATAATTTATATTATTCATCTCATATTGATTGATATTTGACTAGTTTCCAGTCTTCTGCTATCCTAAGCTATACTATAATGGATAATTGTGTACATTTGTCATTTCCCACATGTTTGAAATGTATGTTTAAGATAGATTTTTTTTCTAATAGAACTGCTTCCAGGTTCACAATTTTCTGAAGAAAAGCATCTGAGTTCCTTTCTGTTCCTGAGGAGTGATCATATATTACTTAAATTAACAAAACGTTACTCTAAGATACTAAATGCTAAGAGAACATTATGAAACCTCACCAGTCAAAATTGTTCTGAGCCTGCAGAATGAAAACTTAGCAAAATAAGACTGAATATAAATAATTATAAATAAATACTATATAAAATAGGTTATTTGTGAAATAGATGATTTAAGCTCTCTTAAGTAAGATCCATGGCATATCAAATCCACAGATCTACCTGGTGCTATTGGAATGTTCTTTATTTAACAGAACGTTTTAGAAAATACTAGACTGTGAAAAAAGGATCTCTGAGTTTATGTTAATCTCAGGAAACAATATTTACCTGCTACTTGTCCTAAGCAAAAAGGTTTCCAACTTCCAAAAGCACTGATGCTTCACAGCAGGACCAGGTAATAGAAAGGGAAGAGAGAAGTTGAGAACAAGTTATTTTATGAATACACTTGTAAAGAAGAGAAAAAGAACACTGTCCCTAAATAAGGGCAGGCCAAGACATGAGAGGGTCAGTACAGAACCTGAAACAACTGTGTCAGCTTTTATCGTCTGGAGACTTGTGGAGATATTTTGAGGGGGATTAGAAATAGATAAACCTGAGAATCTAAAAAATGAATAAACACCACTTGTTTGAAAGCATTTGATAATGATTTGTTTTTAAAAATGTGTATGTACATAACATGGTTTGCAAAATATACTTTATTTCTCAGCTTATAATGTAACCACATTTAAGACAAGAACTGAAAACTAACTCCTTCATGTAATTTCCATTCCTCCCCATATATATTTCTAAAAGAAAACTTTTCCCTGTGTCTTAAATTTTTCTATAAATTTCTTCTCTGTAGAAATAGATTAGCACGTAAGGAATATTCAAATAAAAGGCAGCATTTTAAAGGTAAAAGGACAACAGTATTGTTATGACAAAAGTATAAGGAAAAAACCTATATATAGTTTGCTTCTCTAACTAGTCTTTGCTATGATGATCTCCTAGAACCTTAGTGCCTAGTGTTTAATAAATATGTAACTAAGTATAGCACCCTAAAATAATCAGTACAGCTAATAATTTTTATCCTATCTAAAACTAAATTGTACCTGTTTGTAAAGTTATATCCTAGTTATTTGTTCTACAGATTGTCTACAATGTTTTATCTTGGATAAAGGGCCAAAGTTCATAACTAATTTATTTTCTGTGGTTAGAGGGTGATGAAGAAGATGAAGCTAATAAAATTGAGGCCTTACACAAGAGAAGGAATCTACTTGCTGCCTTCAGCAAACTTATCATCTATGATATTGTTGACATGCATGCAGCTGCAGACATCTTTAAACACTACATGAAGGTATAGTTTCATAGTCTTTTTTTTAATGGGTCAAGGACATTTATTGATTGATTGATTAAGATAGTAGCTTCATATTCTTGTTTTTCTCATTCCACCTAAGTGCCTTATAAGTTTGCAACTAAAAACGAAAGAGTAGTGAGCAAGCTAAAATTGACAGCTTTTACCTAGATATTATTGATGGTTTTCTGACATATTTAAAATTTCTCTTTTTTATGAGTTTTTTATCACTCTATACCATTATATCAATTCCATGAAGTAGGAGTTCCTTACATTTATAAGAAAGAATGCTGTTTTATTTTCTTAAGGCCATGGACCCTTCTTATGGAAGAAAACTCGCTCTCTTCCCTATGACATCTCTCCAGATACATTTATATGTGTGCCTACAATGCTACCTGCCAGGCACTAAAGTTAACAAAGATTTTTAAATTCCTACTCCAAAGTGGTCTAAAGTTGGAGACAATCAAGTGATTAGACAACTGCATTTCTGCAGTGTAGAGAGATATGTATAGGGGTTCCTGGAAATATATAAAATAGATACACTCTTAAGAAATATGAGGGTTAATGAAAACCATTAGACATGCCTTTTGAACTAAGTCTGAGATGAGAAGCATTCATTAGTCAAGCAAAGAACTAGTTAAAGGGCTTTCAGGCACATTGGACTACCTGTACAAAGACAAAGGAAATTGAGGAAAATGCAAGTAATTTGATATAGCAACATAGATTGCTTATGAGAATGGAGCTAGAGGTAAGATTTAAAGATATTAAATGAGGTTAGACCTTATATGTTGTGTGAGAATTTGGGATTTTTTTTCCTGCAGGAGGTAAGGAGATGTTGAGGGTTTTACACTATTCTAAAGTCTCCGACTTCCTGGCTGCTCTTCCCAGAAGCTCCATTTTGTTTCTGACACTCAAAAAAAGCAGTCCTCAAAAATCTTTATGATAAAACCTAACAGGCATACTTATCGGTGTACGTATTTTTGCCTTGTTTTTATGTCAGAGACGGTATTTTATTTTGCCCATGTTCAGAATATTGTGTATGCCATTCATTCACTTGTGTCTTTGTCCATGTTTGGGCTCCATTCTAGTTATGACACAGTAACTAAATATTTTGCTAGACAACTCCAATGTGAGTACTATGTTGGTAGCCAGAGGTTTAAATAAGATATAATTTCTGTAGTATAGCAGTTATAGATTACAGAGAAACTGAAATGTAAACATTATATAACATGCTAATAATGAATAGCTGCCTATGTTCTATGCCATTTATATTCAAGAGACTGCTCTAAGGCTTTTATATTATCTTTGCTGACTGCAGTAACTGTGATTTAGGAAATCATCATTTATAGAAAAGGAAATCAAGGCTCAGAGAAGCAAAGTCACTTTCAAAGATCACACAGCTATTAAAGTAGCAAAAACTGACATTTGGTTTCTCTAACTTAAAGCTTAACTCTTTCCACTAGATGTAAAACCTCAGCATG
The DNA here is from genome assembly GCF_019923935.1 of Bubalus bubalis. NCBI lineage: Eukaryota > Metazoa > Chordata > Mammalia > Artiodactyla > Bovidae > Bubalus > Bubalus bubalis. The sequence continues at coordinate 177,840,860 of NC_059157.1, forward strand.
ATTATTGTGGTGATAGATGTATAAATCACAAAGCAAGCACGGATATATAGACACTTAAGTGAGCAACTAGGGCAGGCTTCCAATAGTAATATCTAAATAGGACTTGGTTGGATGAATATGAGCTTACCATGGTTTTCCTTGTCGTCCCTCAGCAGTACTATCTTGGGTTCAAGAAATAGGCTTTATCCAAACTTTTATCATCCTTAGCAGTTTTTACACACCTGTGTTCATTATAGGCTTTAATCTTTTATAATATTTTAATTGCTGTTTGCTATTCTTTATATATCCTTATCTATTTGGCTTTTTGCCTCATTTCTCTATGTGATTATTAAAAATCTGAATTTTTGTTGATCTACATGTTGAACTGCTTTAGTGTTCTCATATATCTTTTTCTTTTTATCTGCACTGAGATAATTTTTAATTGCACTGAAAAGATGATTCTTTTGAGATATTTCCCCTTCTTTTGCTTTCCCTTTTTTTTTTTTTTTTTTTTTTTTGCACCTCCCATCATGGAAATATACCCATCTGCTTGAAGCTAATATACTCATTTCTTTACATAGGTTATAGGTTTTAGGCTTTAGTTTGGAAATAACATCCAGATTTAATAGTCTCAGAGTTTCTCCTAATTATTTACTCACAAGGAAAACTCTTTAAATCCTGTATCAAAAAATTGAATTATAAAATTAGTTGAATTTTTCCCAATCACTGTTGAAGAAATCACTGTTTTTACTTTTTATATTATATATAATAGTAAATACAGACATTGTGGGGGGAAATGGGTACACAAAAATATTTAATGAAAAGTTAAATCTGTATTGTAATCTACCCTTCCTTTGTTTAGGCCCTCTCCCCAGAAGTAAGCAATTTTGACTGTTTAGGTTTTAGTTCTTCAAGATGTTTCTATCAGAGTTCTGTTTCTTGATCTGGACAAGTGGTGTCTGTTGAATCCATGTTGTAAGGAATGAGTAATTTTGCTCACATATATCACTTCTCCTCTTTGAATTTCCCAGTTTTCTAGTTTTATTATTTATTTCATAATTTTAAATGTCCAATGTGTATTTTTTTAACATTAGACAATATCTTTTAACTCTCATTAGGATTTTAACATGAAAAATTAAACATGTCTTTACTCACCTTTCCGTTTTTTTCACCAGCCTGTTCTTTATCTCATGAAATGTCAACAGTTTTAAAGCTGTGTTTCTTTTCCTTACAGTATTACAATGACTATGGTGATATTATTAAGGAAACATTGAGTAAAACTAGGCAAATTGATAAAATTCAGTGTGCCAAGACCCTCATTCTCAGTTTACAGCAGGTAAGAAATTTGAAGGAAAAGAAATGAGTAGAATTAATATTATTGAGTATTGGCATGTGCTTATTATTATATGCTAGTTATCTTACCTCATTTAAATTAGATCATTATATTAATACATTACTATGGATACTTTCTGGTACAAAGATGTGTTATGTGTCTTTTCTTTAGGAAGACAGTCCTATAGTTTACATTTCAAATGGGTGAAATCCTAAGGTGATCTACTCTTAGACCAAATGAAATGCCAAATTGGATATTTAAAAAGTGATAATTTTTAAAGAACAAATATAAAAATACATTTTAAAAGTATTTAATAATAAAAGGGGCAACAGTAGTATCCAAATAAAATATGTCACATGTATTTCCTAAGGAAGATTCCTAATAAATGCCTAGTATTAAAGTAAAGATGAGGGGTAGTAGTGGCTATAGGTATGTATGTATGTATATATTTAGCCTTTGATAAAGGTCAGTGGGGAAAGGATCACCTCCTTTTTAATAGGTGATGGGTCCATTGACTATGTATTTGGAGAAATGGCTATAAATAGCCCTACTGAACATGTAGCCAAAATAACTACTAGGTGGATTATATATATATATATATATATATGTTAAAAATTAAAAGTTTGAAAGAATATAAAAGGGTATTTTTATCTACTGGAGTAGGGAAGTCCTCCAGGAGAGAAGCCACAATATAAACTTAAACAGCTTTATACATCAACCAGCAGTCTGAACAAAAGTAAAAAACCAATGACAGATTATGGGAAAATATTTTTAATCATACATAGCAAATCCTACAAATCTGTAATAAAGGTAAACAAATCCCATACAAAAGTGAGCAAATGAAAAAAGCCACTTTTCAGAAGAGGCAACTTTTCCTTAAAAAGCAATAAACATGTGAAAAAACATAACTTCATTAACAATATAATACAAATTGAAACAAGGAAATATCTATCACTGCCAAATAGACTGGCAAGAATTAAAATGATAGATATACCAGTGATTGTTAAAGATACAGCAAGAAAAAGGTCCTTTGTGAAAGCAATTGCTCCTACCTTCTTGGAATATAATTTTGCAGTATATTTCAAAGTTTAAGACATACATTCCTTTTGAACCAGTTTTTTCCTACTTAGGTATCTGCATAGATACATTCAGGTATGCACAAAACCGTGTATATGAAAGATCGTTTTATTGCAACAGTCTGTGTAATATTGCAAGATTCTAAATGTTCATCAACATAGGACTAGTAAAATAAACTTATTCTGAAATAGCTAAAAAAATTGTAAGACAAAATAGTAAGTGAAGAACAGCAAGTTTCAGGACAAAATATAGTACAATACCATATAAACAAAAATTAAAACTTTATGTATGTGTAAATATATTAATGTGGCTGCTGCTGCTGCTGCTAAGTCGCTTCTGTCATGTCCGACTCTGCGACCCCATAGACAGCAGCCCACCAGGCTCCCCCGTCCCTGGGATTCTCCAGGCAAGAACACTGGAGTGGGTTGCCATTTCCTTCTCCGATGCATGAAAGTGAAAAGTGAAAGTGAAGTCACTCAGTCGTGTCCGACTCTTAATGACCTCATGGACTGCAGCCTACCAGGCTCCTACGTCCATGGGATTTTCCAGCCAAGAGTACTGGAGTGGGGTGCCATTGCCTTCTCCGATTAATGTGTCTAAATTGATTTAAAAAAAACTTTCAAACTTTAACCCTAACATTGATTACCTTTGGAGAGAAGAATGATATATAATGGGAAAAAGAAAAGAGAATTTTACTTTGATATTCCTTGAATTTTATACAGTGAAATATATTCTTTGTATTTATTTTGAATGTAAATTTTAGAGTTTAAGGCTATTGTAGACAACTATCTCTGAAAACATTTTAAAATTTAATAATTTATAAACAATTACTCATGAATAAATTTGAAAATCTCTGGAAGAACTGCTTTTTCTAGTCATGGCAGAGTAAGTAGTTTAAGCCGGTCTATTTCTGAAGAAACCTAAAAAGGTAGACAACATAATTAATAGAAGATAAGAGCTATTTCAGTGAAATGGTGTGCCTAGAGTGAATTGAGAGATTGGGAGGTGAGGAAGTAAAGAAAACAAATATAAACAGTATTTCTCAGGATCATTGGGTAAAGAGAATGTGACAGATGCATCCGTAATTGGCAGAGGAGATGGAATTAAGAAGTTAGGGCTGTTTGTTTTTTAAGATGCATGCATCTAAGAGAGGGAGTAGTTAATGATTCAGGAAAAAGCAGTACACAAGACCAAACCACTAAGTCAGTAAAGGAGGCGAGATCCAGTACATAAACAGGGAGTGGCTTCAGATTAGAGCTTGGACTGTTCATTCTCTCATAATAAAAGAGGACGCAGATACATGTAAGTGTCTAACTTTGGTGGCAGAATGACGATGGCTTTTTATATTCTTGAGTATTCCAGAGTTTTGATTCTGTTATTTTGATGCAATACACGTAATGTGTATGTAATTATAAAATCCCATCACTCAGTTTTGGAACATTTTTTGTGTATTTTGTCATTGGATGGGAAAAAACATTTCATATATCTTAATGATCTTCTTTTACATAATGTTCCTGTCTAAGATGTAATGAGTGAGAAACAAAGTTCTGAACCCTGCGTTTTATATATTGCCATTCCTGTGAAAACAACAAAAAGAATACATAGTATATTTTTGTAAACATTTTCCCCAACCCAAAATATGTTCCTTTTGGTAGAAAAATAAATTCTGGTTTGCATGTAATCACACAACTAGCATGAAAATGAGCTTGAGAAATAGTAGATAATAGTAGATGACTTGGAGAAGGGGAAAGTGTGGCTACTGTTAATACAAGAAGGGAAATACGTATCTTACCATATGGCTTTTAAATATTTTTTAAATTGTATTACCTATTCTAACAATAAATAAATATTTCTTAGCTATGAACTTTTCCCTCTTTTTTTCTTTCTACCAGTTGTTTAATGAACTTGTTCAAGAGCAAGGGCCCAACCTAGATAGGACATCTGCCCATGTCAGTGGCATTAAAGAATTGGCACGTCGCTTTGCCCTTACATTTGGATTGGACCAGATCAAGACACGAGAAGCAGTTGCCACACTCCACAAGTAAGTGAGCTAAATAGACACTGTTATATGCAATCTGGTTTACTGAAACTTACCCAAAACAACTGTTATTTGACCGATTTTTTAAAGTAACAAATGTTAGACTTTTCAAGGAAAGTTTTAACAAAATATTCTTGTCACTCTTATCAGTGAGAAAATGTTGTGGGAGACATACGTTTAAAAACACTGTGCATCCTCATTTCATAATTGAAAACTGAATGATAAAAAAGTTTTTAAGTACCTTACAAAAACTCTTAAGAACCAAATTTTCTGACAGTCTCTGTATCTTTCCAGGGTATTCTGTTACCTCTGAAAGCTACACAGAAATTTAGCTTTGTGGCTACATAGCTATTTTTATTTTTTACAATGTAAGTTTTGAAATATAACTTCACAACATAAGTTGTTTTCCACTATAAATACTAAAATTAAATATTATTATGCAACTATGTCATGCAAATTATTACTTTACCATTTGAATTTATTTTTACCCTCAGTGATGATTTTGCTGCCTTCCCAACTATTTTTTTTAAATTCTAGCCTATTGAAGAACTATACTAGCTGTTTGGAAAAATAAGACAATATTTTCTTTTATTTCAGGGATGGCATAGAATTTGCCTTTAAATACCAAAATCAGAAAGGACAAGAATACCCACCTCCTAATCTGGCTTTCCTAGAAGTACTAAGTGAATTTTCATCTAAGCTTCTTCGGCAAGACAAAAAGACTGTGTAAGTTGCACGTTGTAGGACAAGTGGTTTTTATCATGACATCATTATAATTCTTGGAGGAGGAAATGGCACCCCACTCAGTACTCTTGCCTGGAAAATCCCATGGACGGAGGAGCCTGGCAGGCTACAGTCCATGGGGTTGCAAAGAGTGGGACACAACTGAGCAACTTCACTCACGTTATAATTCTAAGTGTTACAATTTTTGAAGGGAATTAATCATGTAATTACATTGATAACTTAGGCTCTGATAGTTTAAAGGACTATAATTTTCTTTTAAACTTTGTATAGTTTTTCTTTGCTTACCTTTCAGTACCCTAGAATTTGCAAATGGGAATGATTTTTTTTTTTTTTTTTTAAATAAATGAATTTTTTTTTCTGTTTTTTTTTTTTTTAATTTTATTTTATTTTTAAACTTTACATAATTGTATTAGTTTTGCCAAATATCAAAATGAATCCGCCACAGGTATACATGTGTTCCCCACCCTGAACCCTCCTCCCTCCTCCCTCCCTATACCATTCCTCTGGGTTGTCCCAGTGCACTAGCCCCAAGCATCCAGTATCGTGCATCGAACCTGGACTGGCAACTCGTTTCATACATGATATTTTACATGTTTCAATGCCATTCTCCCAAATCTTCCCACCCTCTCCCTCTCCCACAGAGTCCATAAGACTCACTTATTCAAAGATCTGTGAACACTAGCTTAACCATTGTGGAAAACTTTCCTCTTTCCTTTTATATTAGTTATAGTTTAGTTTTTTTTGTATTTGACTTGTTTCCATAAAATCAAAGTCCAGTTGGCTTATAGTTTTCTTCATAACATAATAGTCTGTTTTCTGTTAGTTCTGTCCATTACTGCAAGTGGGGTATTGAAGTCTCCAACTATTTTTATTGAATTGTTATTTCTCCTTTCATTTCTCAGTCCTCAGTTTTTGCTTTTGTATTTTGGGACTCTGTTGTTAGGTTGTATATATAATTGTTATGTCTCCCTGGTGGATTGATTGACTCTTAACTCCACCGCCTTCTCTGTCCCTAGAAAAGTTTTGTCTTAAAGTCTATTTTGTCTGATACTAGTGTGTAACCACTCCAGCTCTATTTTAGTTACTGTTTGCATAGTATAGCTTTCTTTTCCCATCCTTTCACTTCCTACTTTTTTGCCTTTGAATCTAAAGTATGTTTCTTGTAGACAGCATATACAGGCATACATACCTCAGAGATATTATAAGTTCAGTTCCTCACCACCGCAAGAAAATAAATATTGTGATAAAGTCACATGAATTTTTCGGTTTGTCAGTGTGTGATAGCAGTATGTCTTATAAACAGTGTTCATACCTTCATTTTAAAAGCACATACTGCTTAAAAATACTAACCATCATCTGACAGTGCAGGCTTACTGCAGACTTTGAATGTGTAAAAACTGAGGTATCTGCAAAATGCAGTAAAGCAAAGCACAATAAAATGAGGTTATTTGTTATGTTATTTGTTATTAGATCATGTTATTTGTTTTAAAACAGTCTCTGCCATTGAGAACGTTGTTTTCTGTATGTCTGTCTTTGATTTTTCCCCTCTTTTATTGCCTTCTTTTATATTAAATAGATATTTTCTAGTGTAACATTTTAATTCCTTCAGTTCTTAATTATATTTTTCAGTTCTTCCTTAATTGTGGATGTGATATTCCATCTCTATCTCATATCATTTCCTTACTCCAATACATCTTTGCCATCACCCACTTTTCTGTGTACATTGTTAAATACGCGTTTCTGTGTTATTGGCCCAATAGCACAGTAGTGCATATTGTTTTATACAGTTGCTTTTTTAATCAATGAAAAGATAAGTAGGCAATTATATTGTTCTTTATGACTACCTGGTAATTACTCTTCCACACTCATCGTTTTTTCATATAAATTCAGATTACTTTTTGGTGTGTTTGTTTTTAGCCTGAAGAACTGTCTTTAGTATTTCTTGTAAGGCAAGTCAGCCACCAACAAATTCTCTATACACTTTTGTTCATCTGAGAGTGTTTTTATTTCCTCTTTACCTTTAAAGTATAGTTTTTTAGATACAAGATTCTTGTTTGATAGTGTTTTACTTCTAGCATACTGACTATGTAATCCTGCTGCCTTCTGGCCTTTACTGTGTCTGATGAGAAGTCAGCTTTTAAACTTATTGGCTTCTCTTGTTTGTAATCAATTACTTTTCTCTAACTACTTTCTAGATTTTTTAACCTTCGGCATTCAGCGTTTTCATTGTGATGCGTCTCGTTGTGGATCTCTTTGTATTTATACTGCTTAGAGTTTGTTGAGCTTTGAGGATGTGTTGATTGTTTTTCATCAAATTCTGAAGTTATTATTATTTCCTCAAATTTGCTTCTACACCTTTCTTCTGGTACTCCCATTACACATGTCAGTGTGTTTAATGATATCCCACATTTCTCTCGGGCACTGTTCATTTTTCTTCACTTTTTTTCTGTCTGCTCTTCAGATTACATAATCTCTATTGATATATGATCAAGATTATTGACTTCTGCCAGCTCAAATCTGTTGAGCACCTTTAATGAATTTTTAATTTCCATTGTTGTACTTCAAAATTCCATTTGATTCTTTATCATTTCTATCTTCTTATTCATGTTCTCTATTTAATGAAAAATAGTGTTATTATGGGGCTTACTTTTAATTCTTTAGACATTGTTTTCTTTAGTTCTTTGAATACATGTATAATAATTGCTTTGCAGTGTTTTGTGCCAGGTTTTCTGTTGCTTGGTTTTTTGAGTTTTTTTGTTTTTCCTATATATGGATTACATTTCCCTATTTCTTTGCATGTCTCATAATTTTTTGTTGAAAAGTGACCATTTTAGATAACACTGCACTTATGATACATCATGAGATAATTTATCTACTCATGATGTTCATTCTTTATCTCCCTAGAGATTGATGTGATTGGTTACTTGGTTGTTTATTTGTTTAGAGACCTGCATCACCAAACTGTGAGGTCTGTTTCTCTTGCAGTATGCAGCCTCTACTGTCCCTACTCAGATCTTTATTCTTTGTTTTTTACCATTTAACCTGTATCAGCCTCTCAAAGGTTGTGCTTAAACTTCCTTAGCAAGTTAGATTTTTACCTTTTACTGTTGGATATGTGTGTGCCTTTTAAAAGCTGCTGTCGCAGTTCAGATTGTTTACTTTGCCCCATGGTCAGTCAGGAGACCAGCAGCTTAGAAGCTTCCTCCCTGATTGCTCCTGAGAAGGGCAGCCTTGGGCCATGTAGTCTTCTAGACCAAGAGGAAAACATGTGATATAACGTATTTATTTTATTTAACTTTACTTTTTTAGAGCAGTTTTAGCTTCATAGCAAATGTGAGGGGAAGGTACAGACAGTTCCCATCCCATAGACCCCCTAACGTCCCCCACTCTCAACATCTACCACCAAAAAGGTGGTTTTGCTGGGGACAGGGCATGCCACTCTACACACGCCACCATTTTAGAAATCCTGCCCTGTTTGAACGTTTTAAAAGAGAATCATTATCCTTTTTGAGCCAAACTTCTGATTTTTTTTTAACATTGGTATTTAAAAACAAAAAAAGGAATAAAGGAAGAAACACACATATACCCTTAGTAATACATTGCTTATTCCAGAGATAATGTGAAGCAAAATCTTAAATTCTCAATCCCTGTCTTTCTAAAGGTAACCACTGTGAACAGTTTAATGTGTATCTTTAAGGATTATTCAGAGAGAGAAGAGAGCTTCAGGTTATGAAAAAAATTAAATAAGTGATGCATGAACTGCTTCCATAAAAATGACTGCTTTTGTTCTGTCTCTAGTCACTCATACCTAGAAAAATTCCTTACGGAACAAATGATGGAAAGGAGAGAGGATGTATGGCTTCCACTCATCTCCTATAGAAATTCTTTAGTCACTGGCGGTGAAGATGACAGAATGTCTGTGAACAGTGGAAGTAGCAGCAGCAAAACCTCCTCAGTAAGGAATAAGAAAGGACGACCTCCACTTCACAAAAAACGAGTAGAAGGTAAGTGTGCCTCTATGGTGTGAGGCAAATAATGTGCCTGTCAAGATAAATAAAGCGGTGAATACTCTGCTGAAGCAAGATAATTCTGTTACGCACATTATTTCCTTGTGTGTTTCATCCACACTGAGAGGTGTAGGCATGAAGGTTAGAATAGACAAAGTCAAGAAGAGGGTCAAGGAAAAAGAAGTTGAAGTTAAAAAGCATTGAACACAGGAAGATGATAAGCACAGAGAAGTAAAGGAGACAAGGTTTACAAAATTGATTTCCTTACCATAGACCTCTAATACATTAAAATTTAAAATAAGACAGTCATAATGTTATTCTAAAGGAGATCAATCCTGGGTGTTCATTGGAAGGACTGATGCTGAAGCTGAAACTCCAGTACTTTGGCCACCTCATGCGAAGAGTTGACTCATTGGAAAAGACCCTGACGCTGGGAGGGTTTGGGGGCAGGAGGAGAAGGGGACGACAGAGGATGAGATGGCTGGATGGACATGAGTTTGGGTAAACTCTAGGAGTTGGTGATGGACAGGGAGGGCTGGCGTGCTGCGATTCATGGGGTTGCGAAGAGTCGGACACGACTGAGCAACTGAACTGAACTGAATGTTATTCTATCAACATGCATCCTAATATAGGAGAGATTCTGGTAATTTGAGGGTAGAACTCTCCAACACATTGAATATACCAAAACAACTTTCCATTTCCACTGCTTGGTTGGAAAATCTATTTTTGTATATTAAAATAGTGATGGTCAGATCTAGTTTTAGATCTAGACCTCATAGATCTAGATTATTCATAGGCTTTGGGGAACGGGGAGTTGAATTGTCATGAAAATGTGATCAAGAGTAGAAATTCCTATATGCCAAAAGACTAAAGATTGCTATTAAAACAGAAGTATGAAAGTTGGTCAGTTGTGTACGATTCTTTGCAACCCCGTGGACTGTAGCCTGCCAGGCTACTCTGTCCATGGAATTCTCCAGGCCATAATATACTAGAGTGGGTAACCCTTCTTTCTCCAGGGGATCTTCCCAACCCAGGGATCAAACCCAGGTCTCCTGCATTGCAGGAAGATTCTTTACCATCTGAGCCACCAGGGAAGCCCAAAGGATTATTCTTTTTTTTTTTTTTTTAAGGATTATTCTTAAACTAAGAGAAAACTCAAGAGTAAAAATGCTTATTTCCTCAAATAATCTTCCTCCATCTCCATGATTCTCCTAATAAAATTTCTCCAAACCAAGAGAGCAACATGCTTATTTTTACAAATTTCTGTTTACGTCTGCTACCTTAAAAACAGTGACTCATCAAAGACTTTGCTGAAATCTGTAGCAGAATTAATTAGAATTTAAGTCTAATGTTTCTTTCATCATTGAGGAGGTGGTATTAACTATTGATGAAGAGCACAAAGTCTAAATTCAGAGTTCTAGACTACAGACCTGGCTTTCTCGTTTTTCAGCTGTATAACCTTTGAGCATGTTACTGAACTTCTATAAACCTCAGTCACTGAGCAGATGAAGGATGATCTGAGTACTTGTCCTGTTGCCTATTGTGAATATTAAATGAGATACTCTTAAGTAAAAAACTTAGTACACAGACAGTGATTACCTAGCACAGTGCTTGACACAAAGGCATCGTTTGATAAATGTTAGCTGCCATTGTTCAGATATGGTCATCATATAGTATTGCCCCTCATCTAGCATTAGTCAGTGGATTAGGCTGAATGTATATTTCAAGGAGAATAAAAAGATTTGAATATATTTATAAAATTAATGTTAAAGATTTCCTTTGAAGTTTCAACTTTAGGACTTAACATCTTTTTGGTCCAGAAAATGAAAATAACAGAACCCTATCTTTATAGTATAGGATCCTCAACTTTTCTCTAAAGAATGATTTCAGTCATTTCCTCTTGAAAATGTCTTTATCTGGGCACCCCACATCTATTCATCTATCTGGACTTTTTTTTCCTGCTCACAGCTTTTCTTAGGTGTAGTATGCATTTATGAGCCAGCATTCATCAAATCCTTGCTATATACTTAAATTCTATCACTTAATCATTTATTTGACCAATGTTTGTAAAGCACTTAGGTCAGTTCCTGGCACATAGTGAACGTTGTGTAGGTGTTTTATAAATCAGTTCTGAGTTAAGCACTATTACCCAGATTTTACAGAGAAGAAACAAAGGCCTAGAGAATTTAGATACCTACTTATCTACACACTAATGGAGAGTTAGTCATTAGTGTGCTCAGGACAGAGAGGTATATGTGGGCCAGATAACCCAGTTTCGTAACCATTTAATTGCAAAAAAAAAAAAAAAAATCTTTCTTTGTATTAGTTTCAGATTTACCAAGTGGTTGAGGTAGGTTAGGTGTCCAGAACCCTTAAGCAATGGGGTTTCATCAGTTTGGGATGAAGATGAGAGAGCTTTGCAAGAAGTGTTTTCATTGAGGAATCTTGAGGGGTTAGGAGGATCTCTTCAAGAAGAATAAATTCTTCCTGAAGTTTTTCTTTTATTCAGTAAGTTTTTACCAAGCACCATCCTAAGAACTGTGCTAGATGCTGGGGATTTGGTATTAAAAAAAGAGTTCATACTACAGAAAGGGAGACAGAAGCAGGCAGTTTCAGTTCAGCATGTTGAGTGCTCTGATGGGCCAGAAAGGTTCTCTGGAAACATACAAGGAGCGACCAATCTCTTAATGCATCCCGGAAGATTTTTTTGGAGATGACGTGTAGTAGAAAGCTGAAAGATGGTTTACCAAATTAAAAAACTTAAATGAAACCATTCCTATGGTCATCAAATTTTAAATGCAGCAGAGAATAACAGTTTTGAATTAAATGTTGAATGAAAATGATATGAATAAAAGATGTAATCTTGGCTGACTTAGAAGAGATTTGGTAGTGAGCTTCAGATCAGTGGAATGACCTTAACCAGATAGTAGATAGATATTTCCAGGAACAAAAAAGCTTATCTAGAACATACGTGCATCTGACAAAATTTTAGAAAACCTGAGGGCGATAGAATGCTTGATGGCTAAAGAGAAGCCTCGCGTGCACATTGTCTCTGTGACTTAATGGGGGAGGAAAACTTCATAATATATATTGTGATTAAAATTCTTCTGACACAAGAAAATGCAGTTGACTTTGAACCAATGGGGTGAGGGGGAGCAACCACCTACATAGTTGAAAATCCATATCTAACTTTTTAGGCCGTATACATGGTTCTGCATCCATGGATTCAGCCAACCATGAAGCATATAGCACTGGAATACATATTTATTTTTTAAAATCCATGTTTAAATGGACCCAACAATTCAAACTATATTGTTCAAGGATCAACTGTAATTTAGAATTTTATAGGTAGAACTTTATGATTACATAGTATTTTATCAGAATTTAGATATGCAAATGATGCTGTAAACAGTGATTTAATCTGTTCAAGCCTTTATGAATGATCTTTAGAAGAAGGAAAAAATAGTTCCTGGTCTCTTGAAGAAACTTAAATCTGATTATAGAGATAGTGAATGTACATTACAGATCACTGCCAGGACAGTATATAAAATTAAGCCCTAAGTGAGCAAGAATGATTCTGTTTCCTCTAGAAGCTTAAAAAGGAAGGTAAGTAGGGGCCAAGCAGGGTGACCAGGGAAGACTTCCCTAAAGAGGCTGAAGTTAAAGGTGTGAAAACAGACCCTCAATCCAGCCCTAGAAGTATAACTTGGCAGAGAGTTATTTGTCTGGTGACCAGACCCTAATTGTGTAATAGGATTTGCTGATTTCTCAGTGAAGCCAGGCTTTCAGTGCTACTGCCTGGGGCCCCTGTAAGACCCAGCAAATAGGTCCTTTATTGCTTGAGCAAAGGGATGTAGAGGGGTCTCTGGCTGGCTACATTCTTCCTCTCTCTGGAGGTGGAGGGACTTGGAAGAGATGATGATGTAGGATAGCTAACATGTATTTGCTGATTATATACATCACCTCATTTAATCCTTACAATAGGGAGGGCAGTTACTGAAATTCCATTTTGTATATGAGGAGATTGAATTTTGGAAATTTAATAGCTTATACAAAGTCACACAAGTGAGTGGTATAACTGGAATTCAGACCTACGCAGTCTACTCCAGAGCCATGCTCTTTGAATGTGTGCTGTAACTTCTACCAGAGTTCATTCCACCCGTGACATTCTGTGACTCCGACTGGAATTTTACAGATGAAAGCCTGGATAATACGTGGCTGAACAGGACTGACACCATGATTCAGACTCCTGGCCCCCTGCCCGCACCACAGCTCACTTCCACCGTCCTGCGGGAGAACAGCCGGCCCATGGGAGAGCAGATTCAGGAACCTGAATCTGAACATGGCTCCGAGCCTGACTTTTTACATAAGTGAGTAGTAAAAAATGGTTTTCTTGGCATAAACCTTCAATTGTTAAAGTAAGAAGAATTATTTCATCCGAGCATATTCTTTTCTCAATTCATGAGAAAACAAAACCACCAAGAGATTAAATAACTTATATTAGAAGATATATAATATCTTCTAAAGTGGTGATAAATTCTGAGAATAGTTGCTCTTTCTGTAAAAGAGAATCAAGCTCTTACCTTTTCCTACACCAGAGATTAAAGTGTTTTCTGGTACCATGGCTCTGCAAAACATGGAAAAGTCAGGGTGATGGCATGACTTGCTATGAAAACCTTAAGTTTTTCTGTGTTATTTTTCCATTCAAATTTGAAAGTCTCTAAGCTCCTCACTTGTGTTTCTATTCATTTAGAATAATTCTGTGAGTTATTCTGATGGATAAAAGAATCCTCACTCAAACTCAACAAACTTAGCAGGTTGAAAAGAGAAAGGTTAGAAATGTGAGAAGTATTCAGATCTTGGGTTTTCATAAGGAATCCTTTCTCTGAAGATCTGCCATCTTCAAAGCTGAAAGGATAATTATTGTCAGCTCCTGCATAACTGAGCAGTCTTAGAGGGGAGTTTGCCTTATGACCAACATTCCTACTTCACTTCCTTGGGCAGTGGGAAGTCTTATTTGAGCAGCTCGCCTTGCTTTCCTGACTTTATACCATGTCAGGCCCTCCTGGCTGTGGTCTGTCACCTTTTTCCTGCTATAGTTTTATAGGTTGAATCAAGGTGGTAGCCTCACATGATACAAAGACAGCTGCTTTGAGAGAACTTCATGTGGCAGATTTTAGCTACCAGAAAGTCATCCAAGTTTGCATCCTATAAAATTCTCAAGAAGCATATGTATGCAAGTGTCCATGTTTCAGGAAGGATAGGGTGCAGGTGAAGATTTGGCCCAGTATGTATCTGACTCCAGACTTCCTCAGGACTGAGAAAAAATGTGGTCTACCCTTCCTTGTTCGACTCTGGAGAGCTCTGAGCCACCAAGCCAGCATCATTCCTGTCTCTTAGGGGACTGAGTGTCCACCTAGGAACACTTGTAAATAGGGTAGCAGCTGGATACAGGAGTCTGAGAAGCATTCTTGTTCAGTAGGGATTTGGGGAATTAAGCTGATAATTTAAGTACCTAATAGGGGAGGAAAAAGTTTTCCTCAGCCCTCTTAGAGTCCCTTTCTGGGTCTAAAAATTAAACTGACAAAGACAGATTAACAGGAGAAAAGTATACAAATGTTATTAAGTTTTTACATGTACAGGAGAGCCTTCACAAGAGAAGGAAGACCTGAAGAAGTAACCAGAGTAGGAAGCTTTTAAGCCTTTTAGACAAAGAAACAATACATTTGTGAAGAAATGACAAGACACACGAGTTTGGACTAGGGGCCGCCAGGGCTAGGTGGTCCTCATCTTCCTTAACCAGGAAGAATGAGCATTTGCTTAGCAAGGTTTGTTTGCAGGTTCCTCTGCTGCCATCTCTGGGCTCATCAGAGTCTGTCTCCAGTAAAAGGATAATTTATTTCCTACCCTTTTAAGATGAAAAGGGGAACTTTTTTTTTGTATTTTGCTGCTGCTTAATTGCCTTCAGCTCAAGAGGCATATTTGGGGATGACATATTCCGATTGCTTTCACACCTAACAACTAGCTGCCACAGCTCTTGGGGACTTAGGGATCTCCAGCTTACTACCATTTCTGCCAAGACAGGTCCTTTGATAATTATCTCAACCTTGACCCTGGAATAAATCCAGCTAACTCCCCTTACATGGGGATTAGACCAACCAACTATGCCTTCTTAGCATGGGACCGATTACCTAAACCCTGCCTCTGCTGCCACAAAATGAATAATACTACCCTCTCTTAGTCCTCAGATGCAGATCTCTTGGTTAGGCCAGCCAAAATTAGAAGACTTAAATCGGAAGGACAGAACAGGAATGAACTACATGAAAGTGAGAACTGGAGTAAGGCATGCCGTGTAAGTATTCCATCAAGTTCATGAGAACATGACTGTGTGATGATGGTCATTCTGTGTAATGACTTGGGTTTCTCTGATGTTTAGTCTTAGGAGTTAAAATCATAATTCAAATATGCTATGAAGCGTAGAATAGGAATGGAGGGCACGGGCTCTTCACGCGTTCAGCATTTAAATCCTAGTGCTGCCCCTTGTCAGCTGTGTGGTCTTGGGTAAGCTCTAAAACCTCTGTGCCTCCAGTTCCTCATTTGTAAATTTGGGATAATAATGGTACCAATCACTTAGAGTTCTGTGGGAGTTTGTGTACATAGTTAGCTAGTAATATGGTTATTGCATTTAACTTCCTTCTGATGAACTGAAATGAAATCTTGAGTGAATCAAATGAATGATCCTTAATTACCTGAGTTCAATAGCATAATTTGTGCAGTCTGTTGGCTGCAATTGGAAGGTGCTTTAACTGGTTCGGAAACCCAATATAAGAGTCAGGATTCAGGTTCTAGGAGTCTGAACAGCTTTCTGACTGTATCTTTTCATATCAGTCGGGGTCTCATGGAGGAGGATGCTGAGCCCATCTTTGAAGATGTGATGATGTCATCCCGGAGCCAGTTAGAAGATATGAACGAAGAATTTGAAGACACCATGGTTATTGACCTGGTAAGGAAGTTCAATACATTTTTTTCTGTTAAAATATGTGAAAGCGTTGGTGTAAGATGATGCTCTTGTTTTAAGAACCCTGTGAGGGACAAGAGGAGGTAACATTGACCAGCAGTGGGTGTGGCATTGGGATGAGCTTGTGTTTTTCAAACCTGCTTTCAAAGCAAGTCAGATTTTGAATTCTGGCAATAATAGGAACTGGCTCCTTATTACATTCATGAAAAACAGCTTCCCGAGATCTGCCTTTCAGTGCAGCATGTGCATCTGGCCTCTCGTACTTTAAATTGGACTCTAACTATATACACTGTGCTCCAACAGAGCAACCAATTGCAGAATATGGACTTTATCTGTTCAGTAAAGAGAGACATGTTTAAAATAAGGAAATCTGAATATGGACTTAGTGTAGGTATACTAAGAAATGATTAACTTTGTCAGAAATACATGGGGGTTATGTTCTTTTAAAAAGAGATCTGTTAAGAGACATACTGAAGTTGTCCGAAGTGAAATAACATGAGAAGAAGAAAAAAAAAACACAGGCGATTCAATGAAACAAGATTGGCCAAATGTTTGAAAATTGTTGAAGCTGGGTGATAGGTGCACAGGGGTTCACCATACTGCTTCCTCTGTGTATTAATTTGCTAGACTGCCATACAGATACACCACTGACTGGGTGGCTTAACACATTTATTTTCTCACAGTTCTGGAGGTTAGAAGGCTGAGAGCAAGGTGTCAGCAACGTTGATTTCACTCTGAGACCTCTCTCCTTGACTTGTAGATGGCCCTCTTCTCCCTCTGTCTTCACATGATGTTTCCTCTGTGTGTGTCTCCTCTTCTTATAAGAACATAGATCACATTGAATTAGAACCCACCCATATGATCTCTGGGCTTCCCTGGTAGCTCAGTTGGTAAAGAACCTGCCTGCAGTGCAGGCGACCAGGGATCAATCCCTGGGTCAGGACAATCCCCTGGAAAAGGAAATGGCAAACCACTCCAGTAGCTTTGCCTGAAAAATCCCGTGGACAGAGACACCTGGTGGGCTGCAGGTTGTGGCACAGAGGGTAATGAGTCTGCCTGCAATGTGGGAGACCCGGGTTCAATCCCTGGGTCAGGAAGATCCCTGGAGAAGGAAATGGCAACCCACTCCAGTATTCTTGCCTGGAGAATCCCCGTGGACAGAGGAGACTGGCGGGCTACAGTCCATGGTGTCCCGAAGAGTCAGACATGACTGAGCAATTTCACGTTCACGTTCATACGATCTCCTATTAACTACCTCACCTCTTTTTTTAAAAAGCCTATCTCCAAATACAGTCAAATTCTGTGGTCTAGGGGTTAGCACTTAAATATATTAATTTGAGGGGCATAATTTAGCTCATAACAGTATGCTTTATGTAACTTAAAGTGTGCTTACCAAACCTTTACATAACGAAAAGGTTTGGTAAGAAATGTAAATGAGACATATCCAGTCTATAACCTCCTTCAACCCACCCATCAGTAGGTCTCCATCTACCTACTTGGGGTAGGGAATTTAGTGAAGTTTTGTCACCTACTGTTTGATCATGATTGACTGGAATATAATTATTGCATAATAATTGAATATAATTATTCCATGATTGAAAGGTGTGTTCTTTGTTTATAGGCCCCAAAATTATATGCTTTTATACATTCATTGTAATTTGAAAGCCTTAAAAAAAAAAAAAACAACTAAGTGATAAAAGCCAAAGTTAGATTTTTCTTTAATGTATGCTCCTATAAGTCAGACTCTTTTCCTTTCAAAGTGACACTTAACAGTTATTTATATTAATGATACCATAGAAATATTAGCTGATTATCACAGTTTGTCTTAATGTGTCTCAGGAAAAAAATTAAGTATCGGTTTCTCTTTCCAGCCCCCGTCAAGAAATCGGCGAGAGAGAGCTGAGTTGAGGCCAGATTTCTTTGATTCTGCAGCTATCATAGAAGACGATTCAGTAAATGTTAAATTATTACTGTTCTTTCTTGTGTTTTCTGGGTCTTGTTTATGCATGAAGTTAATAATTGTGTTTCATTTTTTCTAGGGATTTGGAATGCCTATGTTCTGAAGTCTGAAGAAAATTTACAAATCTGGAACTCTATTATTTAGAGCTAGAGGCCTATATACTGTGATAGCTTGTATGGGGAAAAAAACACTTTTGATGTGATCTGATTTGTTTTTTAATCAAATGATTAAGGTCAATCCCTTTTTGCAGTGACAGAAGAGGCGCATGTAAATTACCCAAGGGAATGTTGGTGAATGTCACCTCAGAAAGACTGACCTGAAAAATCATTTGTGTCCTATTATTGGACTTATTCCAGTACAGATACGTGTGTGTTTTTCTGGAGGGAGGAAGAAATTTTAAATTTTTAAAACAGCTGTCAAGATAAACACTGTAATACACCTGTTTTATGAAAACTCAGCATTGAGTAAAAAAAAAATATTTTTAACTTTATTTTCCTGTTGTACAATTTAAAAACCGTTTTAACATTTTGCCTTTTTATGTTTTAAAAGCTAACCATTTTTATTAAACCTATGAGTAAGCAGCTCACCCTAATTGCCGAAGAGTGTTTTTGGAGCTCACTGGATTTGGTTGACCATGTGGAATACGGGAATATGGAGGAGCAGAATATTGACAAGCTATGATGAAATTCCGACAGTGCATCTCTGCCAAAAACCACACACCCTCTGTGGACATGGATATGAATTCCCAGATTTTATATACTCTTGAATAAAAAGGTTTATTTTTATTTATAAGGGGGCATAAAATAAGAAATGTCCATGCAGCCATTTTTCCAACAGATGCTGTACACCGTTCATTTTATATAGAATAGGGAGATTCAAATACAGTACATTTTCTATTGGTATTTGTTCTGTGCATTTTTAGCAACTTCTACCAGCAAATAAAGTATTCTCAGTAAAACAAAAATGGTTCTCAAGTTATCAGTTTGCTGTTTTTACCACTTATTTCATGCCCTGCCAAATTCAAGTTACATGGACTTCCATTTTCTTAAAAAGATAATCATGAACTCCTTTGCCATTCAAACGTAATTTTAAGTGTAACATAACCGTGTCTACTTCCCATGCACTTACTACCCTTATGCACTAATTTTGTGAATTAAGTTTACCAATTATAGAAGTATGTGCTGCATAGAAGTCTGTGCTTAGAGGGTGAAGTTCTTAAGCTTACCTTGAAATACAGCTACATTTCAGTGTTAAATGTGCATATTAAGGATAATTCTTTGGGGGAAAGAAATTATTATGAATCTTCAGGACAGCCTTCGATGGTTTAGAGTTACATTCTGCTTAGACTTTTATGACTTGCTGCTACTGTTATTTTAAAAAGCCCACTTAGTTTCTTCCTTTCTGATTTTAAAAGTAAGCCTCAAAATTTGCAAACCAATCCACCACAGCTGTTTCCCAGCTGGTTTTTAAAGTAGCTGCAACAGAATGATGAGGCTTTGCTTTCCCTTTTTACCAAAAAAAATAAATAAAAGCGTTTTTTAAATAACAAATC
This sequence comes from Bubalus bubalis, assembly GCF_019923935.1. NCBI lineage: Eukaryota > Metazoa > Chordata > Mammalia > Artiodactyla > Bovidae > Bubalus > Bubalus bubalis. The sequence continues at coordinate 177,860,568 of NC_059157.1, forward strand.
TGTGCACCCAGTGACGATGTGGGAAAGCAAAATGGGTTATTTTATTCATCCTTTTAGTAAACAAACTCCTCAACATTTGTACAGTTCTGAAAAACTTGGTCACCAAAAATGTTTTATCTGCTAATTTAGCAATTCCTGGGCCCCATTTAGGGGGCTGGGGTATCGCTTTCTTCCAGAAATATGGATTTCACTGGACATGAAGGGGCAGGGATGACTGGACTGTCCACCATACCAGCCCTGGCACCTGCACAGATTGGTCCTTTGCTGGACAGTTTCATGTGGAAAAACCAGTGCCGACTTAGAATCGTAGACAACCACACGACAGAAAAGGCTTAGTATCTACTCCAATGGGTTTCCAGTTTAGTTTGAAGTCAATCGAATTTTTGTATTTTCAGTGTCTCCTTGATTGGTTTTGCTAGTAATTCTGTAAATTGTACATTTGCAATATGAGGTTTTTTTCCTTTTGTACAATTTGAAACTGATGCTTCACCTTTCCTTTAATAAACTATTCAAAATCAGGCTTGTGGTAGTCATCCTATTGTTCCATTAGGTAAAGCTTGAAAGAGGTGATTTCTCGTCCTGTTCAACAGAATGATGAAGCTTTCTTTTTTTTTTAACCAAGAACTGAGAATTTGCTCTTTAGGATAATTTGTTAAAACAACAGCAAATCACTGTATCAATGAGGCTTTACTTTTTTAAGCAAGTCGAATTTTAGGACTAGCTCATCAATTTTCTTTCATCCATTGGATTTCCTCGGAGAGAGGGAAAGACTGGTTAGACCAAGTGAGCATTCAAGAGGAAGTCTCTTGTGGGCTGAGTGTTGGAGGAGGCATTCATGGATTATCAAATGGTCTGAAGCCTGGGACTTTCCCCCATCTGAGATCCAGACCCAGCACTTAGGCATGACCATGCCCTTTAAAGACCACTTGTGTTCTACATGGCTGCCAAAAGTGAAGGTTTCTCTCGACACTGCTGCCAGATGTCACTGCACAAAATCATGTCCTACACTTTACAGGCCCCACCGTGTTCTCTGGGCTGTGTTCATTAGATGGCCTGAGATGTCCATGAGAAGCAGCAGGAACACGGGATAAATGGGCAGCGGGGACTCTGGGGCAGCCAAAGATGGAAGGTGATTAAGTTGGGGCTCTAGCAGCTCATCTTGAAGGTTTGTGCTTATGAGATTAGACCAGGGCTTTACCCAGGTGTGATTCTACCCTGGCTCTGACTGTTGGCCCTGCTCTCAGAAAAGAATCAAACAAGGAGCAGGATCTTTCTGGGAAGCAAAGACTTAGTGCCTGTTCAGGTTCTTCATAGCAGACCAAACTCAGGTAAGGTTCCATCCCTGCCCTCCTAAGTGCCTTGCTCTGCAGAGGACAAGGATAGCTTTCTACTCCCAAGGACACACAAATGATCACAAAGACAGTAGGGACATGGGAAGTACCTACCTACTAAATAAATCTGGTGACAAGATTGAGCATTTTCCTCTAAAACAAGACCATAGTTGGGAAAGGCATGCCTAAACACCAGCCCGTGAGAACTCAGTGCCACTCTGTAACCCACAAAGGCTGGTCTACTGGACAAAGCTGCCAAGATCTTAACAGCCTTGTGTCTCCTTCACCACCAGCTTGGTTTTCAAATGGGCCAAATCCTAGATTTGCAGACCCCAGAAACTGGATTGGCCAGGCAACTTCAAACTATTGAGCCACACACCAGCCAACCTATATGATTCTTCCTCAGCCAGGAGGCCTCTAAAAACCCAGGAATCTGCCACCACTCCTTCCCCAGCTCCCATAGCTTAATCTTTCTGCTGATGCCAAAGAGAAATACAAAGGACCCCTGGCCAAACATCTCTACCCACTAGGAACTTATCACCTAGCTTGGAAGACAAAACTGTTTCAGGTCTAAAAAGGAAAGGAGGGTGAGGAATAAATACACCATAAGCTGCTTTAAAAAATACATGTTATGACAGAATCATCTCAATACAAGTTGAGATGAACTAATGGGAAAGTCAGGCCCTTGAGCATGAGCAGATTGGAGCTACTTGAAGCAAGACAGTATTCTCAAAACTCACTAGAGGCAGGACAGGGACATTCCAGAACCCTCTGTGTGGGCTGCAGACTCTGGAGAGCAGGGTGCTATCATTAGAAGTGCTAGAAATGCAACAAAATCTGGACATGGATTTCTGGCTTAGCAGGAGGCCACAGAGATGGGCGAGAGGAGGGGGAAGACTTGTAAAAGAACTCAGAACCCAACTCGAGTGGGAGTTCCCATTCTCCAACAGAGGGAAGATGCTCAAGAAAAATAACTAGGGGCATAAACCTATCTATCCAGAATGGTGGGGTGACTGGCAGAAATGGGAAAAGTGGATGATAGTCACATGTAGGTTAAGTTGAGCTTAAAATGATACAATCAAGCAGGGCTTACAGACCTTTGGAGCTAAGAGTCGGGAACAAAGTCATCAGGGATTGGAGGATTCAGAATTCTCACCTCAGAGAAACACACCCATGCTTTAATCTTCATGTTGGAATCACTTAAAATCACCATTTCTGGTATAACTTCATAGTTTACATACTCAGAAAAATAAAATCAACAAGGGTAGGGGAAAAAACTCTATAAAGTGGTCTACAGACATAAAGGACTGATTCTTTAAAAATGATAACCACTCAAAGTTACTAATCCAAATAACCATGTATCTTCTGTTTAGAAACAATTACAAAAAAGTCTTGAACTTTAGAAGGTTTGATGTTGATAAAGCTATAGTATCTCTGACATTGGTGTTTATTGTAGGACTAAGCAAGTGAGTAAAATACCCTTAAACAACACAGGTTTCAACTGGGCAAGTCCACTTATACAGGTTTTTCAACAGTAGCTGCTACAGTACTACATGGCCCACAGTTGATTGAATCCTGGACGTGGAACCACAGACTGGATCTGCATATAGGGAGAGCCAACTATATTTTACGTGGCTTCTCAACATCAGGAGGGCAGGCCCCCCTAGCCCCCGCATTGTTCAAGGGTCAAGTATATACTGAATAAGAGCCCATTTCATCAGTGTAGGAGAAGACCTAATTATGGAAAAAAAGAAAGGCAAATAACTTAGAATTAAAAGTTTCAGTATGAACTCAAATTTTCAAAAACGTACATAATATATATAGTTTCATGTATATATGTTCCCCATATACATATATATATACACACACATACCGGGATAAATATTTCATAGTCCACTGAAAATACCTAGAAGCAATGACAAGCCAGTATCAATGTGAAAATCTAGGGTCAATGTTTGCATCCAAATTTCATCTACTAAAAGAAACCACAGCTCTAAGAAAATCATACGATGAACTGAGTATATTATCCTGTGTCAAAAAATAAGCAAGGGCACAAAAAATTACTGTCACATACCAAAAGGACTAAGAAACCAGCTTGAAAGAGCACCCCTCTGGCCATATCAGGAAATTCTGAACATCAAAATGTGTAACATTAAATCTTTAAAAAACCCATGATTGAATATATTCATTCACTATAAAAAAGCATTTTTTTTTGGTAAAAAGAAATTTCATAATTTATGAAATTATGTACCAAGCACAGATTTCAGCTATGAAAATATGATTCTCAATCTCAAGAAAGCCTAGGGTGGGGCTTCCCTGGTGGCTCAGTGGTAAAGAATCCTCCTGCCAATGCAGGAGACACGGGTTCGATCCCTGGTCCGGTAAGATCCCACATGCCTCAGAGTAACTAAGCCCGCGCACCACAGCTACGGAGCCTGTGCTTCTGAGCCTGGGAGCCGCAACTACTGGGAAACCATATGCCCTCGAGCCAGTGCCCCGCAACGAGAAGCCTGAGCAATGCAACGAGAGTAGCCCCAACTTGCCACAACTAGAGAAAAGCCCACACAACAAAAAAGACCCAGCCCAGCCAAAAATCATAAATAAATTTAAAAAAAAAAGAAACCCTGGGGTGAAGGTATGGGACACGGAGAAAAATGTAACAAACTAGTATAATGTGTGTCTGACAATTTGATAGGGTGACAGATGGCACAGTAAGAAAAGGCTTCCCCAGCGGCTCAGACAGTAAAAAGTCTGCCTGCAGTTGCAGGACACCTGGGTTCGATCCCTGGACTGGGAGAAGGGCAACCCACTCCAGAATTCTTGCCTGGAGAATTCCATGGACAAAGGAGCCTAGCGATACAGTCCATGGGGTCGCAAAGAGTCAGACACAACTGAACATAGTAAGAAAAATAAACTATTTCAGGAAAACTGTTTAAAAATGAAAACATAATTTACATGTCTAAATTGATACTAAAAATTTTTTGAAGAGGAGAAAACTCCATCCTTCCTTCCTTATGGATAAAATGATAGGATCAGAAATACAGTATTTTATAACCAACACAGAACAGCTGATTGAGGCAAGAATCATACTACAAGTACTAGACAAAAGTGTGCTGACAAAAGTGGGCTTACAAAATGCGCCCAGATTCGCTACTAATTACAAAGAGAAAATTACAAAGGCTGTCATCTTGGCAGCTGTCACCTTCTCCAAGTGATCAGATTCAATTTCATCAATAATGGGAAAAAACTAACATGTGCTTCCTAATGTAATATAAGAAAAGAACACTCGTGTATTATTCTTACCTGGATCTAAAGGTCTGTAAACAATCAGACAGACCCAAACTGAGCGACTGTCTACAAAATATTCTACAAACATGCTTCAAAAATGTCAATCTCATTAAAGACCATGTAAGACAATGAGCCTTGTTTCATAGGAAATAAACACTGAAATCTGGAGAGACAAAGGGTTATGATTCTGCAACTTACTCTCAAATAGGTCAATAAAAATAGTAATTATACATTTATGTAGGAGATGAAGCAAATGTAGAAAGTGTTAAGAACTGGAGAATCTAGGTAAAGAGTATACAGCTCTTGCCATATTTCCACAGGTTTGAAATTTTCCAAAAAAGTTTTTTAAAATCTGAGAACACATTTCTGGAAAGAAGTTAATATATGGTAAGCAATTACTATACAGCATATGCTTCCTAAGCATCTATTCTGATAGACACACACATGTATACAACACAATTATAAATACCTTTAATCCTCCACATTTCCTGAAGGAAACAGAAGGATAGTATACATCATTTAAATATTATATCATTTATAAGAAAACTGAAGCCTAAGCGGATAAGTAGTTCACTCTAAAGGCTTATTATCTCACCTTCAGAGAAAAAATTAATTCTTAGGGAAAGAAAGGAAAACGATACACAGATAAGGGTCAGCTCAAAGTGATCACACTATAGTGTTTTCTTTCTAGTTTTCTTCATTTTTCAGATTTACACCACAAAGAAAAAGAAATTTAAGCTCAAAATACATCAGTTAAGATTTTTAATAAAATAGTTTTACAGTAAGGCACAAATGAAATCTTTCTAGGATTTAATAAACTTAGCCATTTCAAGTGATTAATTGTACTTAGATTCCCAGGTTTCATGATTGCAAAGGCAGGGGCGTACACAAATGGCCAGGCAGTAATTAGCTCCTGGTTTATCTTTGCCTGATTCATTTACAATGGAATATTCGCATGTTTCCTCCAAGGGCGCTGTACCTTCTTGCTGGCCAGGACATCCAGGTCACAGCAGATTCGGGCACGTGTGGAGGAAGGCTGGATGATGTCGTCCACAAACCCTGGGGAAGAACAGGAAAGGAAGAGGATCACCTGCTGCCCACCAAGCCCTCACATGGTGCTCAGTGTGGGCGCCACCTTCTGGGGCCAACAGTGTGCACAGGGCCCAGGCCGACACAAGAGGGTCTTGGTCCTGCAAACCTCCCCATGACCCCAGGAGCCCCCTGTTCCTCTGGCAGGTCCCAAACTGGCCCAGAAACATTCAGCAAGAAAAGGAAAATGTGACCCCTCCTCCATCCTGTCAAGATGAATTTAGTAGGGAATAAAATGAAGAAAGTGCACTTTTATTTTTTAAAACTCACTACAATCATTCATCCCATCCTGTGCATAAGTCCGTCTTGCCACCTTACTTTGCCACTCTTCCCATCAGGAAGTGGACCGTACTTCTTCACCTGGCCTTGTAAATTGCCTTGGCCAGTAGAATGTAGCAAGAGTAACATTGCAACTTCCACACCCAGGCCTCAAGGCACCTTGTCTCCCCTCTCACCCTCTTGCTGCCCTCAGGACACCCTGCAGAGCAGCGTGGACTCACCTGCCAAAGAATAAGCCACCCCCTGAAGGAGAGTCCAGCTGACAGCCAGCACCAGCCATGTGAGTGGGGCCACCACGGACTATCCAGCCCCAGCCAGGCAGCTAGATGACATACTTCCATGACCGATGCCAGCAGAACCACTACCCAGCTCAGAGGGGAAGGTGCAGGGAGGTTATTTTAGACCACTTTGTTTTGAGTAGATTTTTCACAGTACTGGGTAACTAGAACACCACAAAGAGAGATTTAGCCACTTCAGCAATGTTTTCTTGACCTCAGTTACAAAGTGGCCCATACAGGCCCCTCTGCCCTTACGTGATGATGGATCATGGTCCAGCCAGCCCTCACTAGTCTCCAGACTCAGCAGGAAGGGCAAAGGCAGGCCTTCTGGAGCAAAATAAGCAGCAAGCGACCCAACAACTAAGCCAAGCTGCTCTCCCCACCACAGGCCCACCTCTCACGGCTGCAGGAAAAGGGTTGGCAAACTTCTCGATGTACTCTGCCTGAGCAGCCTCCACGTTCTCATGCCCTTTGAAGATGATCTCCACAGCACCCTGTCACGAGAGGAGTTGGTGATCGTCCTGGAGGCCCCCGGAGACCAGGGTAGGCCCCCCTCCTCTCAACATCACTGGGAGTGATTGCAAACGTCTTGGTAAACAAAGTGTGCTGGAGAGCAGTGGCCACACCAGGTGCCTGGAGTGACCACCGTAACCCCACGGCTGCAATGGATGCTCAGCCACAGCTCCAATGACCGGGTGGCCCAGACCAAGGCATCACCTGCCTCCCTAGATTCTGTCCTAACCTCTCCAAGTGCATTTGTCCTTCTCCGAGGCCAAGATATTTGGCCCAGTTTCTACTGTTAAGAGTCAAGGTCCCCGTATCAAGGGAAGCGGAATGCTGTTACACTTTTTCATTATCCTGAGCCCTGAGCACACAACTCAATGGCCAGAGGCAGAGAAACTAAAATGCAAATGTAGAAAAATGAGGACTGAGAGAGAAGCCTTCCTGTCAGAACCCCTAAAAGTCAGCTTGGGGAGGTTGGGGCCTGGGAGATACCTGGTTCAACCCCGACAGCTATTTCAAAGCAGGAAAGGTGTGGTGAGTAGACTAAGCAACAGAAGGCACCCTGCCCAGAGTCAGCAGGGTCAGGACTACAGCTCGGCCTCCGGGGGCTGCAGGAGTGGCTCCGGGCCCTCTTGGGAGCTGGGGATGGGGTTGGGGAAACATCCAATCCTCCAACAACTAGTTCAGCTGACTCAGCCCTTTCCCTTCTACTGAACCCCTGAATCCACTCAAGGCGCCTACTACCTGGATCCGAGCCTGAAGTGAGAGTGCAGAAGGGGGATTGCCAAGGTCCGGACCCCAACTCCCCGGAGGCCTGGCGACCCCAGGGGCCCACGCCTTTCCCAACACTTCCCAGCTGTGTGGGGAGAGTGGAGTCCTGGAGCCAGGAGAAGGGAAAGCTGGAGGGTCTTACCTTTGCTCCCATGACCGCAATCTCCGCCGTGGGCCAGGCATAGTTGGTGTCACCACAGAGGTGCTTGGAGCTCATGACATCATAGGCACCACCGTAGGCCTACAACAGTCCCAAATGCTGAATATTAGTGCCTGAGTCAACCAGATCACGTCCCTGTAAGACCCCAGGAAGCCAAGTGAAATGAGGATGAAAAGCAAGACTGGCCCTCCTGGGCTCCTGAAGGCCCAGGGCTGGGAGGCCCGGGAATACCAGGGCGCAGCCACAGGCCTTTTGCAGTTCACAGTCATGGTCTGCCGGCCTTTTCCCACTCCCAGATGAGCAGGGACTTCTCTGCTGGACGTGTCTGCAGGACCATCCACACCGAGCCATCCTTGAGAACTTGTTAAGGGGAGTGAGGCGTAGACTCCTTCCAGCACTGCTGACCCTCTCGGCCAGACCCCAACCCCCAGGCCCCGCCGCTGGGGGTGAGCAGGCTCCAGCCTGAGCTCCTCACCTTCCTGGTGATGACCGTCACTTTGGGCACAGTGGCCTCTGCAAACGCGTAGAGCAGCTTGGCGCCATGGCGGATGATGCCCCCATACTCCTGCGCGGTGCCTGTGTCACGAGCAAGTTACTGGATCCCCACAGAGTCTCCCCAGGGCCCACCCTCCACTCTCAGCTGTGAGGGCTTCCCCTTCCCCACAGGGCCACCCCCAGCCAGCCCCACCCTCCAGACACCCAGAGGATGGCAACGTCACAGATCCTGAGGGAACTGTGCAAGAGGACCTCCAAATAAAGCGGGCGTCTCACTGGGCAAAACCACCTCTCCTGGCCCACCTCCATCAGTGACTCACCAGGCAGGAAGCCGGGGACATCCACAAAAGTGATGAGGGGAATGTTGAACGAGTCACAGAATCGGACGAAACGAGCCCCTTTCACGGATGAATTAATGTCCAAGCATCCTAGAAAGAGAGAGACCACTCCAAGCCCCACCCACACTGGGCAACCATTCAGAGCTGGTTTCCACAGGGGTACCAAAGTTTCATCATCAGAGAAACTAAAGGAGAGCTTCATACTCCAGGAAAAACAGGGGAGACAGGAGAAGCCCCCTGGCACTGGCTCAGCCCCGGAGGCTGGCACCACACCCCAGCACAGACATCCAGTCTTTGTCTGGTGAACTGAAGGGCAGCTGTCACCTGAGGCACAGCCCACCTCACCCCTGGAGCAGCAGTGGGAGGCCTCATCCAAGGGCTGGTCTTCTAGAGTCTGTGTAGTTGGAATTGGATTCTGCCTCCATCAACCACAGCCATGTGTTTGGGGAAATTACTTTCTGAGCCTGAGATTCCCCACCTGAAAAGGAGGGATGTTACTACCCCTACTATGGAGGTGGTGGGTTAGTCGCTAAGTTGTGTCCAACTCTTGAGACCTCATGGACTATAGCTCGCCAGGCTCCTCTGTTCGTGGAATTCTCCAGGCAAGAACCCTGTAGTGGGTTGCCATTTGCTTCTCCAGGGATCAAACCGGGGTCTCTCGTATTGCAGGCAGATTCTTTACCAACTGAGCCAGCAGGGAAGCTCTACCATAGTTTTAAGGATTAAAGGAGATGGTATCGGTAAAATGGCACAGAATAGAATAAGAGCTCAATTCCTAGTAAATCTCCTCACCCAGAACAGTCTGCAGAGTATTCTATGAGGCCAGCATTATCCTGATACCAAAACTTCTTGTTTTGGGACAAGAAAATGCAGAGCAAAATCCCTCATGAACACAGATGCAGCAAGTCCTGAGATAGTATAAAAACACTGGCAGGTGCAGTTTAACCCAAGAATCCAGAGCTGATCTAATGTGTGAAAAGCAGTGAACTTATTAAAGGAAAAAAACAATATGGTCATCACAACAGATATAAACATCTGAGAAAATCCAATATTCATAATTAAAAACTAGCAGTAATCTATGAGTGCAATGGAACTTCTACTATCTGATAAAGAATGTCCATAAAAAACTTAAGTACTCATGGATCAGAAGAATATATAAATTCCCAAACTGAACTATGCCAGTGCTGTCCAAGAGAACTTTCTATGATGATGAAAATGTTCTCTGGCTCTGTTATTTGTTGACATAGTAACCACCAGACACATGAGGCTACTGAACACCTGAGATATGACTAGGGAAAGTGAGAGACTAAGCTCCTAATCGTATTGAATCTTAATTACTTATACTATTTTATTATTTCAGATTTAAAGCTTAATAGCTAGGCTAGCATAGCTGGACAAAATTGCATTTTCAAGCAATTCCTATCAAAATCATAGGAAATGCCTTTGTAGAAACTGATAAGCAGATTCTAAAATTCGTATGGTAATACAAAGGAGATAGACTAGTCAATGGTATTTTTTTAAAATAGCAGTATCAGAAGACTTCTACTAGCTGACCTGAAGACTCACAAAAGCAGGATTTCTCCGTCTTGGCACTACCAACATTTCGGACGGAATAATTCTTTGCTATGGGGGTTTGACTTCTGCATGTAGAATGTTTAGTCACCACCTCTGGGTTAGACACACTAGATGTCAGGAGCCCCGTTCCACCCCTCACACCCACTGGGACAATCAAAATTGTTTCCAGTATAGCCACATGTTCCCAGTACATTGAAACTGTCCCTAGTTGAGAACCACCAAGAACTATAAAGCTTCAGAAATCAAGACAAGATGGCAGAGGCATAAAGGTGGGCAAAACCAGCAACAAAACAGGACAGATGGAGAAGAAATAGACCCAGAGGACTGATTTCAGACCACACACCAAAACAATGTGGAAAGCAAGTCTTCTTAACAAACGGTAATATTGTTTCACTCCATACTCTACACACGAAAATCAACCCAAAATGGATCACAGAGCTTAACATAACCCACGACCACAAAGCTCCGAGAAGGTGACTTGGACTATCTTCGAAACCTTGCAGTAGGCAAAGATTTCCTGGACAGGACACAAAAAGCTCTAATCAGAAGTCAAACACTGATAAAAAGGATTTTACCACTTCTTAAAAATAATGTGAGTCAAAAGACTTAATTAAATAAATAAACAAGTCACAAACCAGGAAAAAAATATTTGAAATACACAAATCTGACAAAGGGTTCACATCAGAATATATAAAGAACCTTAAAAATCAACAATAAAAAGACAACTCAAAAAATAACAATAGGCAAAGCTTCCCTCTTGCTAAATGCATTTTCTGAGATGACAGAAATGTTCTGTATCTTATTTTGGATGCTGATTACAGGTTGGGAGTCTCCCCCTGGGTGGGGAAGATCCCTGGAGGAGGGCATGGCAACCCACTCTAGTTTTCTTGCCTGCAGAATCCCATGGAGCCTATGGTCCATAGGGTCACAAAGACATGACTGAAGTGTTTAGCACACATGAATTGTCAACTTGCCAAAACCCACCCAAATGAGCATGTAAAAGCTGTGCATTTTATGGTCTGTAAATTATAACTCAGTAAAAAAAAAAAAAAAAAATGTTTTAAATCTCCCCTCTTCCCTCTCTATCCAAATCTATGTTAATAAAGAATGCGAATGATGAGTCCTGGGATGAAGACAACTCTAAATTAAGAAACCACAAGATGGAAAAGAGGTCAGAATAAAAATCAAAAGGAAGAAAAATATGAGCAATGACAACCAAAACAAGATAAAATCATTGGGGAATTGAAAAGAGTCAGAAATGGAAAACCTGTGACCCTGAGCTGCAAAGAGTGGGCCCTAGGTCCAAGAGCTTTGCTTCCTCATCATAGTCCAGGCCTGTCAAAGCACCTGGCACCCAAGGAGTCCAGTGAGCCCTGGCGAATTCTACAAGGAAGAAATAAGAACCGGTGCCAAGGGGGAGGAGAGAAAGGGGAGAGGAGTGCGCGTTTGGGATTAGCAGATGCAAACCAGTATACATAAAATGGATAAACAAGAAGGTCCTACCATATAGCGTGGGGAACTATATTCAATACCCCATGGTTTATCATGCATATGAAAAAGTATGTATATATTAATATACGTATAACTGAATCACTTTTTTTGTACAGCAGAAGTTAACACAACATTGTAAATCAACTACATCAATAAAAAAGAAACAGAAATGAGAGCCATGACAGAGGCCTCCTCTGTGAGCCTCTGACACTTTATGACACGCCATAAATACCACAAAGGAAATTACGAAGTCAGAGGAGGGGAGTGGAAGAACCACAGTGATTACAAAGTCAGAGGAGGGGAGCGGAAGGACCACAGTGATTACAAAGTCAGAAGGAGGGAAGGGGAAGAGCCACAATGAAACCAAGTATTCAGACCCCAGTCAGGGCGCAGGAAGGCCCTGGGAGAGAAGTCTAGGCATTTGAAGATAGTTTCCAGAATAGGCCAAGCAGTTTCTTCAAAAGTGAGCCTGTGAGAGTGTGCCTGTACTGGAGGGTGCCAGAACCTGCAGACATGATCTCGGGACAAGAAATCTCTTTGTGCAGACACAGGAAATCATGTGAAGCCCACGCCAGGGACAGACACAGTGAGGAGGAGGAACTCGAGAATATGTGAACAGATGAGAACTTACCACAGGAACAAAATGCACATTCAGCGTGTGTAAACACAATTTCTAAACACAAAACGGTGGGACAGACAGCACCTAGCTCCTATCCTCAAAGAGAAGCAGCAAAAAACAAGTAGAACCAGTCAGAACTAACTTTGTCAAAATTCTGAAACAGGCAAGTTAACTAAGCAAAGGCTGAAATGGGAAAAAGGCAATTTAGAAACTGCAGAAAAGCTTTGTGGCATTTTGAATTACACCTGCCCCACATTCTCCCTGGTTCTAGAGGAAGGAAAGACGACCTCAGACACAAACCACCATGTAAGTCTGTTCTACCTTGTGTGAGGGTGCCCTGAAAGATGACGCAAGCCTTTCATCTCTGTACCTAACTCAGAACTCACCCAGACCACAAAAGCAGCAGCCAATGCTCACTGTGAGAAAAAAGAACTGCCGACAGTCATCTGGGGCAAGAGATTACAGTTGAGATCATCTAAGGCCAGGAAGGAAAAAAACAGGCAGAGTGGGGGTTTGGCAGGGGCGGGGCAGAATTTGGACATTCAAGAGCAACTGTATATACAAGGAACTTCAGAAAGAGGCAGATATGCCTAGGGCGAGATGTATGCTTGGAAAAGATCTGAGAAGGGAAATTAGAAAGTACCTTGAATAGATCAGTGAAACAAAACAGAGAGCCCAGAAATAAACCCACAGAGCTAAAGGCAATTAATCTTCGACAAAGAAGGCAATAGTATACAATGGGAAAAAACAGTCTTTCAGCAAGTGGTGTTAAGAAAGTTGGGCAGCAACATGTAAACCACCCTCTGAGCATACCCAAAAAGAAATTCAAAATGGCCAAAAAACTTCAATGTAAGACAAGACACCAAAAAACTCCAAGAACATTACATTGGCAAAACATTCTGTCATAAATTGTACCAATGTTTTCGTAAGTCAGTCTCTCATGGCAACAGAAATAAAAGCAAAAATAAACATATGAGATCAACCAAGCATATAAGCTTTCAAACAGCAAAGAAATCCATAAACAAAATGAAAAAGACAAACTTCCAACTGAGAGAAGGTATTTGCAAATGATGCAACCAGCAAAGGCTTAATTTCCAAAATATATAAACAGCTTCTACAATTCAATAACAAAGAAGCAAATAACCAACCAAAAAATGGTCAGAAGGCCTAAACAGACGTTTCTCCAAAGAAGACACACTGATGGCCAACAGACACATGAAAACATGCTCATCACTTAATTATTAAATAAATGTAAATCAAAACTACAATGTACCACCTCACACCAGGCAGAACGACCACATTAAAAAGCCTAGAAATAATAAACACTGGGGAGAGAGCAGAAAAAAGAGAATCTTCTTACACTGTTGGTGGGAATGTAAATGAGTGCAGTTCAATGCAAAACAGTATGGAGGTTCCTCAAAAAACTAAAAATAGAGGTGAAGTATGACACAGCAATCTCACTCCCAGGCATATACCCAGAGAAACTATACTTTGAAAAGATGCATGCATCCCTATTGTTCATAACAGCACTATTTACAACAGCCAAGACACAGAAAGAACCTAAATGTCCAGTGACAGAATGCTGTGTGTGGTGTATACACACACACAATGAAATATTACTCAGCCATTAAAAAGAATGAACTAATTCCATCTGCAGCAACATGGATAGACTAAGGGATTTTCACATTAAGTGAAGTAAGTCAGAAACAGAAAGATAAATACCATATATCACTTATATGTGGAATACAGAATATGACACAAGTGAACATATGTACGAAACAGAAACAGAGGACAAACATACTTATGGCGGCCAAGGGGGAGGGTGCACAGGGGAAGTAAAATTAGGAGTGCAGTTATTAGCAGGTGCAATCTATTATACAGAGAGTGGATAAACAACAAGGTCCTACTGTACAGCACAGGGGAAAATATTCAACACCCTGTGATAAATCAGAATGCAACTGACTATGCAGTATAGCAGAAATTAACACAAAACTGTAAATCAACTATCAGTTCAGTTCAGTCGCTCAGTCGTGTCCGACTCTTTGCGACCCCATGAACCGCAGCACGCCAGGCCTCCCTGTCCATCACCAACTCCCGGGGTTCACCCAAACTCATGTCCATTGAGTCGGTGATGCCATCTAACTATAGTTGAATACAATTTTGCTAAAAAAGAAAATACCTTGAGATGAATGAAAAGGAAATCATAACATTACAAAACAAAAGACCTGAGAGGATCTTAAGCTTTAACCTTGGGCTGACCCCTAAGCTCTGTTTAAGTCTAGCCAAGTGTTGAAAGAAAGCCTCAATACAGAGCCAAATTGCAAAGACTAAGAGAGATGTTTTCTTATCTATTTTGGCACCTCAGTCAAAAACAGTAGTTGGATACAAGCTATGGAAGAGAACAAGGAATACAGCCTCTGCAAAAACAGTTAGGAAAAGTCACTAGACAAATGGACTACCACAGCATTCAACAATCAAAAAACAACAAACTCTGGAAAAGGGGGAGAATGTGATTCCAGAGTTCAACACATTATAATATTCAAGTGTTCCGTTTTCAACAACAATAAAAAAAAAAAAGCATACAGAGAAACAGGAAAGTAGAACCATTCAAATGAACAAAATAAATATAAACAATCATCCTTAAGGAAGCCCAGACAATAAATTTGCTAAACAAAGATTTTAAAGCAACTGTTTTAAATATGCTCACAGAGGTAAAGAAAAACATGAAGAAACAAACAACAAACAAACAGAAAACAGGAAAAAAATGTATGGGCAAAATGAGAATATCGATGGAGAAACAAATTATAAAAAGGAACCAAACAAATTCTATTACTAAAAAGTACAATAACGGAAACGAAAATATCGCTACAGGGGTTCAACAGAACTGAGAAGACAGGAAGAAGGATGAGGAATCCTGAAAATACCAAAACTTAAATTATCCAATCAAAGGAACAGAAAGAAAAGAAAAACTGAAGTGATTAGAGACTAATGGACTATGAATATCATGAAGTAAACCAATATATACAGCAAATCAGGACCATAAGAAGGAGAGAGTAGAAACGGGTAGAGACATTGTTTGAAGAAATAATATCCAAAAAATTTCTCGAATTTGGCACAAGATGTGAAGAAACAAAACCAAGAAACTCTAAGCCTAAGTAGAATAAACTCACATATATCCACACTGAGACACATTATAGTCAAACTATTTAAAGAAAAAGAATCCTGCAAGTAGCAAAAGTAAGTGATTAATCACATACAAAGAATCGTCAATAAGATTACAAATTGATTTCTCAGCAGAAACCATGGAGGCCAGAAGACAATGGGATACATATCTAAAGTGCTGAGAGTTCTGTTTTTTTATTTTTTTATTGAAGGATAATTACTTTACAGAATTGTGTTGTTTTCTGTCAAACCTCAACATGAATCAGCCATAGGTGTACCTATGTCCCCTCCCTCTTGAACCTCCCTTCCATCTCCCTCCCCATCCCACCCCTCTAGGTTGATACAGGTCCCTGTTTGAGTTTCCTGAAACATAATATTTCCCCATAATATTTCTGAAACAAAAAAATTCCCACTGGCTGTCTGTTTTACATATGGTAATGTAAATTTCCATGTTACTCTCTCCACACATCTCACACTCTCCTCCCCTCTCCCCATGTCCATAAGTCTACTCTCTGTGTCTGTTTCTGCACCGCTGCCCTGTAAATAAGTTCTTCAGTACCATTTTCCTAGATTCCGTATATATGCGTTAGAATATGACATTTACCTTTCTCTTTCTGACTCACTTCACTTTGTATAATAGGTTCTAGGTTCATCCACCTCATCAGAACTGACTCAAATGCTTTCCTTTTTATGGCTGAGTAATATTCCATCGTGTATATGTACTACAACTCCTTTATCCATTCATCTGTCGATGGACATCTAGGTTGCTTCCATGTTCTAGCTATTGTAAATACTGCTGCAATGAACAGTGGGATACATGTGCCTTTCTCAATTTTGGTTTCCTCAGGATAGATGCCTAGGAGTGGGATTGCTGGGTCATGTGGTGGTTTTATTCCTAGTTTCTTAAGGAATCTCCATACCGTCTTCCATAGTGGCTGTATCAATTTACATTCCTACCAACAGTGCAAGAGTGTTCCCTTTTCTCCACACCCTCTCCAGCATTTATTGTTTGTAGACTTTTTGATGAGGGCCATTCTGACCAGTGTGAGGCGATATCCCATTGTAGTTTTGATTTGCATTTCTCTAATAATGAGCGATGTTGAGCATCTCTTCATGTGCTTGTTAGCCATTGGTATGTCCTCTTAGGAGAAATTTCTATTTAGGTCTTTTTCCCACTCTTTGATTGGGTTGTTTGCTTTTCTGGCACTGAGTTCTATGAGCTGCATGTATATTTTGGAAATTCATCCTTTGTCATTGTTTCATTCGCTATTATTTTCTCCCATTCTGAAGGCTGTCTTTTCACCAGGCTTAGTTCCCTCTGCTGTGCAAAAGCTTTTAAGTTTAATCAGGTCCCACCTGCTTACTTTTGTTTTTATTTCCATTACTCTAGGAGGTGGGTCATAAAGGATCTTGCTTTGATTTATGTCATCATGTGTTCTGCCTATGTTTTCCTCTAAGAGTTTTATAGTTTCTGGTCTTACCTTTAGGTCTTTAATCCATTTTGAGTTTTTCTTTGTGTATGGTGTTAGGAAGTGTTCTAATTTCATTCTTTAATAGCTGTCCAGTTTTCCCAGCACCATTTATTGAAGAGGCTGTCTTTTCTCCATTGTATATTCTTGCCTTCTTTGTCAAAAATAAGGTGCCCATAGGTGCATGGGTTTATTTCTGGGCTTTCTATCTTGTTCCATTGGCCTACATTTCTGTATGTGTGCTAGTAGGATACTGTCTTGATGACTGTAGCTTTCTAGTATAATCTGAAGTCAGGAAGGTTGATTCCTCCAGCTCCATTCTTCTTTCTCAAGACTGCCTTGGCTATTCAGGGGCTTTTGTGTTTCCATATGAATTGTGAAATTTTTTGTATCTAGTTCTGTGAAAAATGCCATTGGTGATTTGATAGGGATCACACTGAATCTGTAGATTGCATCTGGTAGTATAGCCAGTTTCACAATATTGATTCTTCCTACCCAGGAACATGGAATATCTCCCCATCTGTTTATGTCATCTTTGATTTCTTCCATCAGTGTCTTACAATTTTCTGTGGACAGTTCTTTTGTCTCCTTAGGTAAGTTTATTCCTAGATATTTAATTCTTTTTGTTGCAATAGTGAATAGGATTGATTCCTTAATTTCTCATTCTGATTTTTCATTGTTAGTATATAGAAATGAAAGTGATTTGTGTGTATTGATTTTGTATCCTGCACTTTGCTAAATTCACTGATTAGCTCTAGTAACTTTCTGATACTATCTTTAGGGTTTTCTATGTACAGTATCATGTCATCTGCATACCATGAGCACGTTATTTCTTCTTTTCCCATCTGGATTCCTTTTACTTCTTTTTCTTCTCTGATTGCTGTAGCCAAGACTTCCAGAA
Organism: Bubalus bubalis; assembly: GCF_019923935.1. Classification (NCBI taxonomy): domain Eukaryota; kingdom Metazoa; phylum Chordata; class Mammalia; order Artiodactyla; family Bovidae; genus Bubalus; species Bubalus bubalis. The sequence goes on from NC_059157.1 coordinate 177,878,318, forward strand.
CTATGTTGAATAACAGTAATGAAAGTGGACACCCTTGTCTTGTTCCTATTCTTAAGGGGACTGCTTTCAGTTTTTCACCATTGAGAATAATGTTTGCTGTAGGTTTCTCATATTTGGCCTTTACTATGTTGAGGTAAGTTCCTTCTATGCCCATTTTTTGAAGAGTTTTAATCATAAATGGGTGCTGAATTTTGTCAAAGATTTTTCTCCATCTATTGAGATTATCATATGGTTTTTCTCTCTCAATTTGTTAATATGGCATATCAATTTGATCGACTGGCATATATTGAAGAATCCTTGCATTCCTGGAATAAACCCAACTTGATCATGGTGTATGAGCTTTTCAATGTGTTGCTGAATTCTGTTTGCTAAAATTCTGTTGAGGATTTTTGCATCTATGTTCTTCAGTGATACTGGCCTGTAGCTTTCTTTTTTGGGTTGTCTTTGTCTGTTTTTGGTATCATGGTGATGATGGCCTCATAGAGTGAGTTTGGAAGTGTTCCTTCTTCTGCTATTTTTTCAAAGATTTTGGAAGGATAGGCATTAGCTCTTATCTAAATGTTCTACAGAATTCTCCTGTGAAGGAAGCCATCTGGTCCTGGGCTTTTGTTTTAGGAGAGATTTTTGGTCACAGCTTCAATTTCAGTGCTTGTAACTGGGTTGTTCATAATTTCTATTTCTTCCTGGTTCAGTCTCAGAGAATTGAACTTTTCTAAGAATCTGTCCATTTCTTCCAGATTATCCATTTTATTCCCATATAGTTGTTCATAATAGTCTCTTATAATCCTTTGTATTTCTGCATTGTCTGTTGTAACCTCTCCTTTTTCTTATTTTGTTGATTTGATTCTTCTCTCTTTTTTTCTTCATGAATCTGGCTAAAGGTTTGTCACTTTTATTTATCTTCTCAAAAAATGAGCTTTTAGTTTTATTAATCTTTACTATTGTTTCTTTTTCATTTATTTCTGCTAGAATCTTTATGATTTCTTTCCTTCTACTAATTTTGGGGGTTTTTTTGTTCTTCTTTTTCCAGTTGTTTTAGGTGTAAAGTTAGGTTGTCTATTCAATGTTTTTCTTGTTTCTTGAGGTGGGATTGTATTGCTATAAACTTCTCTCTTAGAACTGCTTTTGGTACATCCCATAGGTTTTGAGTTGTGTTTTCATTGTTATTTGTTTCTAGAAACTTTTTGATTTCCCTTTTGATTTCTTCAGTAACCTGTTGATTATTTACAAACATGCTGCTTAATCTCTCCAGGTGCTTGTACTTCTTACAGTTTTTCTCTTATAATTGATATCTAGTCTCATAGCATTGTGGTCGGAGAAGATGCTTGATACCACTTCAATTTTCTTAAATTTATTGAGGTTTGATTTGTGATTCTAGATGTGGTCCGTCCTGGAGAATGTTCCATGTGCACTTGAGAAGAAGGTGTATTCTTCTGCATTTGGATGGAATGTCCTGCAGATATCAATGAGATCCATCTCATCTAATGTATCACTTAAGACTTGTATTTCCTTTTAAATTTTCTGTTTTGATGATCTGTCCATTGGTGTGAGTAGGGTGTTAAAGTCTCCTACTATTATTGTGTTACTGTCCATTTCTCTTTTTATATCTGTTAGTGTTTGTCTTATTTATTGAGGTGTTCCTGTGTTGGGTGCATAAATATTTACAATTGTTATGTCTTCCTCTTGGATTGATCCCTTGATCACAATGTAGTTCATAATGTAGTGTCCTTTCTTATCTCTTGTAATATTCTTTACTTTAAGGTCTATTTGTCGGATATGAGGACTGCTACTCTAGCAAGGAGATCCAACCAGTCCATTCTAAAGGACATCAGTCCTGGGTGTTCTTTGGAAGGAATGATGCTGAAGCTGAAACTCCAGTACTTTGGCCACCTCATGCGAAGAGTTGACTCATTGGAAAAGACTCTGATGCTGGGAGGGACTGTGGGCAGGAGGAGAAGGGGACGACAGAGGATGAGATGGCTGGATGGCATCACTGACTCAATGGATGTGAGTCTGAGTGAACTCTGGGAGTTGGTGATGGATAGGGAGACCTGGAGTGCTGCAATTCATGGAGTTGCAGAGTCGGACATGACTGAGCTACTGAACTAAACTGACTCCAGCTTTCTTTTCCTTCCTATTGGCATGGAATATATTTTACCATCCTCTCACTTTCAGTCTGTATGTGTCTTTAGGTCTAAAGCGGGTTTCTTGTAGATAGCATATATATAGGTCTTGTTTTTGTATCCATTTAGCCAGTCTGTGTCTTTTGGTTGGAGCATTTAATCTATTTACATTTAAAGTAACTACTAATATATATGTTCCTATTGCCATTTTCTTAATTGTTTGGGGTTGATTTTGTAGATCTTTTTTCTTCTCTTGTATTTCTTGGCTATATAAGTCCCTTTAACATTTGTTGTAAAACTGGATTGGTCGTACTGAATTCTCTTAATTTTTGCTTGTCTGAAAAGCTTTTGATTTCTCCATCAGTTTTGAATGAGACCCTTGCAGGGTACAATAATCTTGGTTGTAGATTTTTTCCTTTCAGTACTTTAAATATATGCTGCCATTCCCTTCTGGCCTGCAGAGTTTCTACTGAAAGACAGCTGTTAAGCCTATGGGGTTTCCCTTGTATGTTACTTGCTGCTTCTCCCTTGCTGCTTTTAATATTCTTTCTTTGTGTTTAGTCTTTGTTAGCTTGATTAGTATGTGTCTTGGCATGTTTTTCCTTGGATTTATCTGTATGGGACTCTTTGCGCCTCTTGGACTTGATGAACTATTTCCTTTTCCTGTTGGGGAAATTTTCAATGATAATGTCTTCAAAAATTTTCCCATACCCTTTCTTTTTCTCTTCTACTTCTGGGACCCCTATAATTTGAATGTTGGTGTGTTTGATATTGTCCCAGAGGTCTCTGATACAATCCTCAGTTCTTTTTTTTTTTACTTTATTCGGCTGTACAGAAGTTATTTCCACCATTTCATCTTCCAGCTCACTAATTTGTTCTTCTGCTTCAGATATTCTGTTATCAATGTTTTTCTAAAGTGTTTTTAATTTCAGTAATTGTGCTGTCTGTCTCTGTATATTTATTCTTTAATTCTTCTAGGTCTTTGTTAATTGATTCTTGCATTTTCTCCATTTTGTTTTCAAGGTTTTTGATCATCTTTACTATCATTATTCTGAATTCTTTTTCAGGTGGTTCACCTATTTCCTCTTCATTTATTTGGACTTCTGTGTTTCTAGTTTGTTCCTTCATTTGTGTAGTATTTCTCTGCCTTTTCATTATTTTTTTTTAACTTATTGTGTTTGAGGTCTCCTTTTCCCAGGCTTCAAGGTTGAATTCTTTCTTCCTTTTGGTTTCTGCCCTCCTAAGTTTGGGCCAGTGATTTGTGTAAGCTTCGTATAGGTGGGATTTGTGCTGAGTTTTTGTTTGTTTTTCCTCTGATGGGCAAGGCTGAGTGATATTTTTTGTTGTTGTTTGTTGTTTAGATGAGGCATCCTACACAGGGGGCTACTGGTTGTTGGGTGATGCTGGGTCTCGTATTCAAGTGGTTTCCTTTGTGTGAGTTCTCACTATTTGATACTCCCTAGGGTTAGTTCTCTAGTAGTCCATGGTCTTGGAGTCAGTGCTCCCACTCTAAAGGATCAGGGCTTGATCTTGTGCTGGAGGCTGAAAGTCTGTGATCAAGGTACCTGGCTTGGTCAGGTGAAGACACTCTTCCAAGCCACAGACTTATCAATGGCTCCTCCACTCTCTGAAGTGAGGTCCTGGAGGGATACCCCAGTGTGTGCAGCAGACAGACTGCTAGGCAGAATGTGGCAGCAGTTTTTGCTCCCCCTATTTTTTTTAATAGTAGTTTTATTTTTTAGTTTTCTGAGAATCCTCCATACTGTTTTGAATAGTGGCAGTACCAATATACATTCCCACTAATAGTATACAAGGGCTCCTTTTTCTCCACATCTTTGCCAACATTTATTTGTGTTCATTTTGATGATAGCTATTCTGACAGGTGTGAGGTGATACTTCATTGTGGGTTTGATTTTTCATTTCCCTGATGATTAGCGAGGTTGAGGATCTTTTCATGTGCATGCTTGCCATTTGCATTTCTTCTCTGGATAAATGTCTATTCAGTGCTTCTGCCCTAGTAATTTCCACTCCTGGGTATGTATCAAGAAAAAAAAAAAACCACCAATTCAAAAAGATACATGCACTCCAATGTTCATAGCAGCATTATTTATAATTGCCAAGATATGTAAGCAACCTAAGTGTCAATCAACAGATGAACAGATAGAGAAAAATGGTATATATGTATAATGGGCTTCCCTGGTGGCTCATACAGTAAAGAATCTGCCTGCAATGTGGGAGACCCAGGTTCATGCTTGGGTCAGGAAGATCACCTGGAAATGGGAATGACTACTCCTCCAGTATTCTTGCTTGGAGAATAACATGGACAGAGGAGCCTGACCAGCTACAGTCCACTGGGTCTCAAAGAGTCAGACATGACTGAGTGGCTAACACTCATACATATAATGAAATACTACTCAGACATACAAAGAATGAAATTTTGCCATTTGTAGCAACATGGATGGACTTGGAGGTCATTATACTAAGCGAAATAAGCCAGAGAAAGACAAATTCTGTATGATATCACTTATATATGGAATCTAAAAAATATAAAAAACTAGTGTATACAACCAAAAAGAATCAGACACAGATGTAGACAACAAACTAGTGGTTGTCAATGGGGAGAAATAAGACAGAAATAAGAAATAAGAGAGTAAGAGGCACAAGGTATAAAGTAAGCTATGGGATACATTATATAACATAGTGAATACAGTCATATTTTATAACTATAAATATATGTACAACTATAAATATTTTTAAATTATAACCTTTAAAATTTGTGAATTACTATTTTATACACTGTAACACATTATACAGCAAATATATACTTCAATTAAAAATTTAAGAAACAAAGTGCTGAAAAAGTAAAAGCTCAACCAAGAAGTCTACACTTGGCAAGCTGTCCTTCAAAAATGAGGGACAAATTAAGACATTTCTAGATAAACAAGCTGAAGAGTGTGTTGCCACTATGCCTGCCCTACAAGAAATGGTAAAGCAAGCCCACCAGGTTGAAATAAAAAGATAGTGGATGGTATCACAAAACCATATAAAGAAATCAAGATCTCCAGTAAAGATAACTACATAGGGAAATATGAAAGTCATTATTACTGTATTTCTGGTTATTATTTCTGGCATTATTACTGTAATGCCACTTTTTATTTCTTACATGATTTAAAAAACAAATTCAGGGAATGCCCTGGCAGTCCAGTGGTTACAACTCCACACTTTCATTGCCAGGGCCTGTTCAACCCCTGGTCAGGGAACCTAAGATTGTGTAAGTCATGTGGTGTAGTCAAAAAACAAAACAGCAACAACAAAAAATGCACTCCAAAAAGGTTCATTGGTGGAGAATTCTAAAAAACCTTCAAAAATGAAATTGCACCAGTTTTCTATGATCTCTTCTAGAAGACACAATCAGACAGGATATTTCCTAACTCATTCTATGAGGCCATCATCACCCTAATACTGAAACAACATTACAAGAAAACTACAGACCAGTGTCTCTCACAAACATAAATGCAAGGATTCTCAACAAAATATTTAACAAATCAAACTCAGTAACAGACAAAAATAATTATAGACTACTTCCAGGTGAGATTTATCCCAGGTATGCGAGGCTGATTCAACATCTGAAAAATAGACTTCCCTGGTGGTCCAATGGCTAAGACTCCATGCTCCCAATCCAGGGGGCCTAGGTTTGATTCCTGGTCAGGGAACTAGATCCCACATGCTACAACTAAGAGTTCACATATTGCAACTAAGAGTTCTTACGCCGCAACTGAAGATCCCTCATGCTGCAACAAAGATCAAAGACCACGTGTACCACAACTAAGACCCAGCACAGCCAAATAAATAATTTATCTGAAAAGCAATTCACATATCCCACTACATCAACATCTAAAGAAAAACTACATGAACATATCAATAGATGAAGAAAGGCATTCACAGTCCAGCATCTCATGATTAAAAACTCCCAACAAAAGGGGAACATTCTTAACTTGATAAAGAACATCCACAAAAACCCAGAGCTAACATCATATGTAATGATGAAAACCTAGAAATTTTTCCACTAAGATCAGGTATAAAGGCAAGAATGTGCCCTCTCACCACTCCTTGTAAAAACTGTACTGGAACTCCTAGCAAATACAATAAACAAAGAAAAGAAAATACATAGAAGTCACACAGACTGGGAAGGAAGAAATCTAACTTTGTTTACAGATGACACGATTGTCTATGTAGAAAATCCTATAGAACAAAAATACTGCTGAAACTAATAATTACAGCAAAGTTGTGGGATCCAAAGTGAATTTACTAAAGTAAATCACTTTTCTATATACCAGCAATGAACTTGAAACTATTAGTAACAACACAACACCATTTACATCAGCACACACCCCTCTGCCAGAAATAAATATATAGGCATAAATCTAACAAAACAAATACAAGATCTATATGAGGAAGATTACAAAACTCTTATGTAGAGTTTACAAAGATTACAAAAGTCAAAAACCTAAATAAGTGAAGAGATATTCCATGTTCATGGATAGAAAGACTCAATATCATCAAGAGGGATGGTATTGGTGAAATAAATCAATGGAACAAAATAGAGTCCAGAAACAGACCTACATAAATATAATAAAGTAATCTTTGACAAAGGATCAAAGGTAATACAATGGAAGAAAGACAGTCTTTTTAACAAATGATGCTGAAACAACCAGACATCCCTATCCAAAAAAACTGATGTAGACCCAAACCTTATACCTTTCATAAAAAATTAACTCAAAATGGATTCACAGACCTAAATGTAAAACACAAAACTATATAACTCCTAGAAGACAACATGGGAGAATACTTAGGTGACCCCGGGTATGGCAGTTAACTTTTTAGATACTTTACTTTCAAAGGCATGATCCATGAAAGAAATAATTGGTATGCAGGACTTAAAATTAAAATTTCTCCTCTGTGAAAGACACTATCCAGAGTATGAGAAGACAATCACAGACTGGGAGAAAATACAAAGCACACAGTCTGACAAAAGCTTGCTATCTAACATATACAAAGAACTCTTAAAACTTGTGAAAGAATTTCAGTCTAAACTAGGATATAAAATGGAAAGGATATAAAATGGAGAATCTCATACATTTGTCCTCAGGGAGACAAAACTTAAAAACCAGATTTCTCTCAAATGCCTGATTTATTCAACACCAATAGTGCCAAAATATTCTCAGATGTCAGGGGGTTGACCAGGGGCTGTCTCATATCAAACTCGGGAAGTTTAAAAAATGGGAGATGACCCAGGTTAGGTTGGACTCAAAGAGGGGGCTGAACTGAGTTTTGTTTCTGTGGCTAAACTGATTTTTATCTGCTCAGGAAGTTTTCAAGGCTGGTCTCCATTTGTTGTTTATTTTAACTGACTCTTAACTGAACTCTCCCCTCTTTACATTCCTTGTCCATAAATACAACCTGCCCCAAACCCTCAATGGACTCATCTGTAACTTGCTACAGTTTGCTTGTCCTGAATTACAGTTCCTCTGCTATTCCTGAATAAACTCATTTTCTTGATCTTGTTTCAGTTTACCTCTATATTTAGGTCAAACAAACTCAACAATAACAACCCAATCAAAACAATGGGCAAAAGACCTGAACAGATCCCTTAGCAAAGAAAACACAGACATGGCAAATAAGTATATGAAAATATGTTCTACATCATACGTCATCAAGGAAATGCAAATTATAATGAGATACCACTACACACCTATCAGAACAGCCAAAACTCAGAACACTGACTCCAAATGCTGAAAAAAGATATGGAGCAAAAGAACTCTTCTTACTGCTGGTAGGGACGCAAATTAGCACAGCCACTCTAGAAGACACTTTGGCAAACTAAACATACTTACAAATTTACTTACAAGCTAAACACACTCTTACTTTTTTGAGCCAGCAATCACGTTCCTCCATATTTACCCAATGAGGTGAAAACTTACGCATGTCCACATAAAAACTTGCATATGTATTTTTAGCAGCTTTATTCATAACTGCCAAAACTTAAAAGCAGCAAAGACATTCTTCAGTAGATTAATAGAAAAATGAACTGTAATATAACCAGACAATGTAATATTAATGCTAAAAAGAAATCAGATATTAAGCAATGACAAGTCATGGAGGAAACTCGAATCACAGAGTAAACAGCTTTATCAGGCCAGCTTCTCCCATATAACAAGTTGGAAGGGGCTGATCCAAAAAATCTACATACTGTGTGATTCTAACTACACAGTATTTTGCAAAATTTTGTTAAACTATAGAAACAATAGATGCATGAGTGACTGCCAGTGGTTATCAGGCTATCAGGGTTATGGCTAAAGGAGTGATGAATAGGCAGAGGATTTTTAGGTCAAGTGAAACCATTTAGTATGGTGCTGCAAATGGTAGATACATATCATTATATATTTATTAAAACTACAGAAATGCAAAAGTGGTTCAATATACAAAAAAAATCAATCAGTATGATATACTACATTAATACAACAAAGGACAAAAGCTATATGATCATCTCAATTGACACAGAAAAGGCATTTGGCAAAATCTATCACCTTTCATGAAAAACACTCAGAAAACTACAAACAGAAGGAAATTTCCCCAACATCATGACAATGTACAAAACCTACAGCTAACATCCTATAATGAATAATGAAACACAAAATTCTCACCCTAGGATCAGGAACAAGACAAAGAGGCACACTAGTACCACTGCTATTCAACACTGTGCTGGAAGCTCCAGCCAGAGCAGTTAATAATAAAAAGGCATCCAAGTTGGAGAGGAAGAAGTAAAATTATTTTTATTTGGATAAATATGATCCTATGTATAGAAAATTCCAGAGAATTTACAAGAAAGCTATTCAAGCTACTAATTTCAGCAAAGTTGCAGGTTATAAGATCAGCAAACCAAAAGCAGGTGCATACTTGGCTTTCTATACCCCAATAATGAACAATTTGAAAGGGAAACCAAAAAATGAATTCCATTTACAATAGCATCTAAAAGAATAAAACAGTGAGGAGTAAATTTGACCAAGAGGTTACTTAAAGACTTATGCAGTAAAAACTACAAAATACTGCTGAAGAAATAAAAGAAGACCAAAATAAATGGAAAGACATCCTGTGTTCATGGGTCAGACTTTACATAGTTAAAATGTCAATACTACATGAAGTGATCAACAGACTCACTGCAATCACCATCAAACTTCCAACATCCTTTTTCGCAACAATATAAAGGCCAATCAATAGTCAAATTCATATGGAACTGCAAGGGGGCTACAAAATAATCTTGAAAAAGAACAGCACAAGAAGACTCACACTTCCCACTATTAAAACTCACTACAAACCTACAGTAATCAGAACAATGTAATACCAGCATATGGACAGACATGTAGATGAAAGGAATGGTATTGAAAAACCAGAAATAAATTTATACATCTCTAGACCATTGATTTCTGACAAAAATGCCAAGACTATTGATTTCTGACAAAAATGCCAAGTCCATTCAATAGGAAAAGAATAGTCTCTTCAGCAAATGATGCTGGGATAACTAAGTTTCTACTTGCAAAGGAATAAAGTGGGGGGGGGGGCAGTCCTAAGACAGCAGAGGAATCGGATGGGGAGACCACCTTCTCCCCCACAAATTCATTGAAAGATCATCTGAACACTGAGCAAATTCCACAAAACAACTGAATGCTGGCAGAGGACACCAGGCACCCAGAAAGGCAGGCCACTGTCTTCAAAAGGAGGTAGGGCAAAATATAAAAGATAAAAAGAGAGACGAAACCCTCTCACCGCCGGGTCTGTGGGGAGTTTTGGAATCTCAGAGGGCAACAAAACTGGGAGGAAAAAATAAATAAATAAAACCCACAGAGTACGACCTAACTGCAATTCCCAGCAGAAAAGTAGCCCAGAAGCTTGCACCCACCATGCTTGCATCCCCACCAGCGAGCGGGGGCTGAACAAGGAGGTGCAGGCTGCATTGCTTAGGGCAAGGACTGGGCCTGAATGCCCTGAGGACAATCTGAGGGAGCTAACCTGAGACAGCAACCCAAACTGTGCGATAGCTAAAGAGGAAAAAAAAAAAGAGAGAGAGAGAGAGAAAGAGAGAACTTTCCCACGAAAAGCTCTAACCTAAGGCACTGCCAGGCCCACTCACAAAACAAAGGACTGAGCGAATACCAGAGGAGTGCTAGCTGGCTGCGGACTGGCCCATCCCCTGCTGGAGGCAGAGAGGCAGGCGGGCAACAACCAGAGCTGGAGGGAGAGGGGCAATCTCTGCCCCAGAGATGGCATCCTCCACCAAACTGTGAGCAGGCCCCCAGTTGCTAACCAAGTCTTCCTGGGATCGTGGACAGTTGACATCCACCAGGAGGGTCGCAGCCAGAGATCAGCTCCCCAGAGGAGACACGGCACACCTGAGATGGCGCTCCCACTGCGCACACAGGAAACCAAGTGGCTGGGACCAGGGAGGTGATAACATGCACCACCCCACCTGGGGAGAGTGCGCTCGCCAAGCACCTGGTTGCCTGAGCTGCTCAGACCTGGGAAGGGCACAAAACACAGGCCCAACCGAGTCTGTGCTTTGTGGAGTACTCGAGAATCTGAACCTGAGCAGCTTAAACCTGGGAAGTGCACACAATCCAAGGCCCGCTTTAGATAGTTCCCCTGCAGAGCAACCTGGAGCCTGAGTGGGGTAGACCAGGAAAGCACACATGCTGTGAGTGGGAGCAAACCCAGTGTGGCCCAGACACGGCGAGCACTCCCCACACACACCAGTGATATTTGTTTGCAGTGTTCCTCCCTTCCCACAGCACATCTGAACAAGTGAGCCTAAATAAGTGATCACCTCTGCCCCCTTGTGTCAGGGTGGAAATTAGACACTGAAGAGACTTGGAAACAGAAGAAACCAAAATAAACAGATGGAACCGCTTTGGAAGTGACAGGTGCCACAGATGAAAACCCTGTAGTTAGGACCAACATTGGAAGGTGCCTACAGACCTCGAGAAGAAGTATAAGCTGGAACAAGGAACTATCTGAAACTGAACTGACCCCACACTGCCTACAACAGCTCCAGAGAAATTCCTAGATATATTTTACTATTATCACTTTTTAAATTTTTTAAATTTTTAAATTTTAATTCCTTTATTACTCCATTAATTTTCATTTTTATAACCTACTATTACCTTGCAAAAAAAAAAACCCTATTTTTAAAGCAAATTTCATACATATTTTTTATAATTTTTCTGATTTTGTTTTTTTAATATTGTATTTTTGAGAGTCTAACCTCTACTCCAGATTTTTGATCTTTGTTTTTTGGTATTTGTTATCAATTTTGTACCTTTAAGAATCCAATCTTCAGTACCCATTTTAACTTATGAGTGTGATTACTGGCTTGATTGCCCTCTCCCCCTTTTCACTCTCTTTTTTCTCCCCAAGGTCACCTCTATCTCCTCCCTACCCTTCTCTTCTCTACCCAACTCTGTGAATCTCTCTGGGTATTCCGGGCTGTGGAGAACACATAGGGAACTGATTACTAGCTTGGTCTCTCCCCTTTTGATTCCCCCTCTTCTCCTCCTGGTCACCTCTATCTCCCTCCTCCCTCTTCTCTTCTCCATGTAACTCTGTGAACCTTTCTGGGTGTCCCTCATTGTGGAGAATCTTTTCTCCATTAACCTAGATGTTTTATCATCGGTGTGGTATGGATGGAGAAGTCTTGAGGCTACTGTAAGAATAAGACTGAAAACAAGAGGCAGGAGGCTTAAATCCAAAACTTGAGAACACCAGAAAACTCCTGACTCCAGGGAACATTAATCGACAAGAGCTCATCCAAAAACCTCCATACCCACACTGAAACCAAGCTCCATGCAAGAGCCAACAACTTCCAGAGCAAGACATATCATGCTAATTCTCCAGCAACGCAGGAACATAGCCCTGAGCATTAATATACAGGCTGCCCAAAGTCACACCAAACCCATGGACACCTCAAAACTCACAACTGGATACTTCATTACACTCCAGAGAGAAGAGATCCAGCTCCACCCACCAGAACACTGAGGCAAGCTTCCCTAATCAGTAAACCTTGACAAGCCACTCATCCAACCCCACCTATAGGGAGGAACCTCCACAATAAAGAGGAACCACAAACTTACAGAAAGGCCACCCCAAACACAGCAATCTAAACAAGATAAAAAGGCAGAGAGATATTCAATAGGTAAAGGAACATGATAAATGCCCACCAAACTAAACAAAAGAGGAGGAGATATGGAGTCTACCTGAAAAAGAATTCAGAATAATGATAGTAAGAATGATCCAAAATCTTGAAAAAAAAAAAAAAATGGAGTTACAGATAGTCTGGAGACAAGGATTGAGAAGATGCAAGAAATGTTTAACAAAGACCTAGAAGAAATAAAAAAGTCAATCAATAATGAATAATGCAATAACTGAGATCAAAAACACTCTGGAGGGAACCAACAGTAGAATAACTGAGGCAGAAGATAGGATAAGTGAGGTGGAAGATAGAATGGTGGAAATAAATGAAGCAGAGAGGAAAAAATTAAAAAGAATTAAAAGAAATGAGGTCGACCTCTGGGACAATGTAAAACACCCAACATTCAAATCATAGGAGTCCAAAAAGAAGAAGACAAAAAGAAAGGCCATGAGAAAATACTTGAGGAGATAATAGTTGAAAACTTCCCTAAAATGGGGAAGGAAATAGCCACCCAAGTCCAAGAAACCCAGAGTCCCAAACAGGATAAACCCAAGGCGAAACACCCCAAGACACATATTAATCAAATTAATGAAGGTCAAACACAAAGAACAAATATTAAAAGCAACAAGGAAAAAACAACAAATAACACACAAAGTGATTCCCATAAGGATAACAGCTGATCTTTCAATAGAAACTCTTCAGGCCAAAAGGGAATGGCAGGACACACTTAACATGATGAAAGAGAAAAACTTACAATCCAGATTACTATACCCAGGAAGGACCTCATTCAAATATGAAGGAGAAATCAAAAGCTTTACAGACAAGCAAAACCTGAGAAAAATCAGCACCACCAAACCAGCTCTTCAGCAAATGCTAAAGAATGTTCTCTACCCAGGAAATGCAGAAAAGGTTTATAAACTCAAACCCAAAACAACAAAGTAAATGGCAATGGGATCATACTTATCAATAATTACCTTAAATGTAAATGGGTTGAATGCCCCAACCAAAAGACAAAGACTGGCTGAATGAAAAAACAAGACCCCTATATATGCTGTCTACAAGAGACCCACCTCAAAACAAGGGACACATACAGACTGAAAGTTAAGGGCTGGAAAAAGATATTTCACACAAATGGAGACCAAAAGAAGCAGGAGTAGCAATACTTCTATCAGATAAAATAGACTGTGAAATAAAGGCCATGGAACGAGACAAAGAAGGACACTACATAATATCAAAGGGTCAATCCAAGAAGATATAACAATTATAAATATATATGCACCCAACATATGAGCACCTCAATATGTAAGGCAAATGCTAAGAAGTATGAAAGGGGAAATTAATAGCAACACAATAATAGTGGGAGACTTTAATACCCCACTCACACCTATGGAAAGATCAACTAAACAGAAAACTAGCAAGGAAACACAAACTTTAAATGGTAGAATAGACCAGTTAGACATAATTGGTATCGATAGGCCATTTCACCCCAAAACAATGGATTTCACCTTTTTCTCAAGTGCACACAGAACCTTCTCCAGGATAGATCACATCCTGGGCCATAAATCTCGCCTTGGTAAATTCAAAAAAACGGAAATCATTCCAAGCATCTTTTCTGATCACAATGCGGTAAGAGCAGATGTCAACTACAGGAAAAAAACTATTAAAAATACAAACACATGGAGGCTAAACAACACATTTCTGAATAACCAGCAAATCACAGAAGAAGTCAAAAGAGAAATCAAAATATGCATAGAACAAATGAAAATGAAAACACAATAACCCAAAACCTATCAGAGTCAGTAAAAGCAGTGCTCAGGGGAAAGTTCATAGCAATACAAGCTTACTTCAAGAAACAAGAGAAAAGTCAAATAAATAACCTAACTCTACACCTAAAGCAACTAGAAAAGGAAGAAATGAAGAACCCCAGGGTTAGTAGAAGGAAAGAAATCATAAAAATTAGGGCAGAAATAAATGAAAAAGAAAGGAGACCATAACAAAAATCAACAAAGCTAAAAGCTGGTTCTTTGAGAAGATAAATAAAATAGACAAACCATTAGCCAGACTCATCAATAAAAAAAGGGAGAAGAATCAAATAAACAAAAGTAGAAATGAAAATGGAGAAATCACAACAGACAACACAGAAATACAAAGTCTCATGAGAGACTACTATCAGCAACTATATGCCAATAAAATGGACGACTTGGAAGAAATGGACAAATTCTTAGAAAAGTATAACTTTCCAAAACTGAATCAGGAAGAAATAGAAAATCTTAACAGACACATCACAAGCACGGAAATCGAAACTGTAGTCAGAAATCTTACAGGAAACAAAAGCCCAGGACCAGACGGCTTCACAGCTGAATTCTACTAAAACTTTAGAGAAGAACTAACACCTATCCTACTCAAACTCTTCCAGAAAATTTCAGAGAAAGGAAAACTTCCAAACTCAGTCTATGAGGCCTGCTGCTGCTAAGTTGCTTTAGTCGTGTCCGACTCTGTGCGACCCCATAGATGGCAGCCCACCAGGCTCCCCCGACCCTGGGATTCTCCAGGCAAGAACACTGGAGTGTTCTTCTCCAGTGCATGAAAGTGAAAAGTGAAAGTGAAGTCACTCAGTCATGTCTGACTCTTAGTGACCCCATGGACCGCAGCCTACCAGGCTCCTCTGTCCTTGGGATTTTCCAGGCAAGAGTACTGGAGTGGGGTGCCATTGCCTTCTCCTCTATGAGGCCACCATCACCCAAATACCAAAACCAGACAAAGATGTCACAAAAAAAGAAAACATACAGGCCAATATCACTGATGAACATAGATGCAAAAATCCTTAACTATATTCTAGCAAACAGAATCCAACATATTAAAAAAATCATACATCATGACCAAGTGGGCTTTATTCCGAGGATGCAAGCATTCTTTAATAGCTGCAAATCAATGTGATACACCACATTAACAAATTGAATGATAAAAACCATATGATTATCTCAATAGATGCAGAGAAAGCCTTTGACAAAACTCACCATCCATTTATGATAAAGACCCCCCAGAAAGCAGGAATAGAAGGAACATACCTCAACATAATAAAAGCCATATGTGATAAACCAACATCAAACATTATCCTCAATGGTGAAAAATTGAAAGCATTCCCCCTAAAGTCAGGAACAAGACAAGGGTGCCCACTCTCACCACTACTATTCAACATAGTTTTGGAAGTTTTAGCCACAGCAATCAGAGAAGAAAAAGAAATAAAAGGAATCCAGATTGGAAAAGAAGAAGTAAAACTCACACTGTTTGCAGATGACAGGATCCTCTACATAGAAAACCCTAAAGACTCCACCAGAAAATTACTAGAGCTAATCAATGAATATAGTAAAGTTGCAGGATATAAAATTAACACACAGAAATCCCTTGCATTCCTATACACTAACAATGAGAAAATAGAAAGAGAAATTAAGGAAACAATTCCATTCACCATTACAATGAAAAGAATAAAATACTTAGGAATATATGTACCTAAAGAAACAAAAGACCTATATATAGGAAACTATAAAACACTGATGAAAGAAATCAAAGAGGACACTAATAGGTGGAGAAATATACCATGTTCATGGATCAGAAAATCAATATACTACCCAAAGCAATCTATAGATTCAATGCAATCCCTATCAAGCTACCAACAGTATTTTTCAGAGAACTAGAACAAATAATTTCACAATTTGTATGGAAATACAAAAAACCTTGAATAGCCAAAGCAATCTTAAGAAAGAAGAATGGAACTGGAGGAACAAACCTGCCTGACTTCAGGCTACACTACAAAGCTACAGTCGTCAAGACGGTATGGTGCTGGCACAAAGACAGAAATATAGATCAATGGAGCAAAACAGAAAGCCCAGAGATAAACCCACGCACCTGTGGACACCTTATCTTTGACAAAGGAGCAAGAATATACAATGGAGAAAAGACAATCTCTTTAACAAGTGGTGCTGGGAAAACTGGTCAACCACTTGTAAAAGAATGAAACTAGAACACTTTCTAACACCATACACAAAAATAAACTCAAAATGGATTAAAGATCTAAATGTAAGACCAGAAACTATAAAACTCCTAGAGGAAAACATGGGCAAAACACTCTCTGACATAAATCACAGCAGGATCCTCTATGACCCACCTCCCAGAGTAATGGAAATAAAAGCAAAAATAAACAAATGGGACCTAATTAAAATTAAAAGCTTTTGTACAACAAAGAAAACTATAAGCAAAGTGAAAAGACAGCCTTCAGAATGGGAGAAAATAATAGCAAACGAAGCAACTGACAATTAATCTCAAAAATATACGAGCAGCTCCTGCAGCTCAATTCCAGAAAAATAAATGACCCAATCAAAAAATGGGCCAAAGAACTAAATAGACATTTCTCCAAAGAAGACATACAGATGGCTAACAAACACATGAAAAGATGCTCAACATCACTCATTATCAGAGAAATGCAAATCAAAACCACAATGAGGTACCATCTCATGCCAGTCAGAATGGCTGCTATCAAAAAGTCTACAAACAATAAATGCTGGAGAGGGTGTGGAGAAAAAGGAACCCTCTTACACTGTTGGTGGGAATGCAAACTAGTACAGCCACTATGGAGAACAGTGTGGAGATTCCTTAAAAAACTGGAAATAGAACTGCCATACAACCCAGCAATCCTACTGCTGGGCATACATGCTGAGGAAACCAGAAATGAAAGAGACACGGGTACCCCAATGTTCATCACAGCACTGTTTATAATAGCCAGGACATGGAAGCAACTTAGATGTCCATTGTCAGACGAATGGATAAGAAAGCTGTGGTATATATACACTATGGAATATTACTCAGCCATTAAAAAGAATGCATTTGAATCAGTTCTAATGAGGTGGATGAAACTGGAGCCTATTATACAGAGTGAAGTAAGCCAGAAAGAAAAACACCAATACAGTATACTAACGCATATATATGGAATTTAGAAAGATGGTAACAATAACACTGTGTACGAGACAGCAAAAGAGACACAGATGTAAAGAACAGTCTTTTGGACTCTGTGCGAGAAGGTGAGGGTGGGATGATTTGAGAGGATAGCATTGAAACATGTATATTGTCATATGTAAAGTGGATCCCGGTCCAGGTTTGATGCATGACATTGGGTGCTCAGGGCTGGTGCACTGGGATGACCCTGGAGGATGGGATGGGGAGGGAGGTGGGAAGGGGGATCTGGATGGGGAACACATGTGCACCCGTGGCTAATTCATGTCAATGTATGGCAGAAACCACCACAATATTGTAATTAGCCTCCAATTAAAATCAATAAATTAATTTTTTTTAAAAAGAATAAAGTGAACCCCTAACTCATACTACATGTAAAAATATAGGTATATATGCAAAGAACTGAAAATGGGGTTTCAAACAAATACTTAAATGCCAGGACTCACTGTGACATTATTCACAATACTGAAAAGGTAAAAACAACCCAAGTGTCCATCAACAGAAGAATGATTAAATAAAATGTAGTATAAGGCTTCCCTGGTGGCTCAGTAGCAAAGAATTTGCCTGCCAATGCACAGGATGCAGGTTCAGTCCTTGGGTTTGGAAGATCCCCTGGAAAAGGAAATGGCAACCCACTCCAGTATTCTTGCCTGGGAAATCCCATGAACAGAGAAGCCTGGAGGGCCACAGTCTACAGGGTCATTGTCTGTCAAAAGAGACAGACACAATTTAGTGACTAAAGAACAAGTGTACACATGCCCTGTCATATATAAAAAAGATAAAGAACAAGGATTTACTGTATAGCACAGAGAATTACATTCAATATCTTATAATAACCTATAACCATCTGGACATCACTGGCTAGTCAATACCAAAATCAGACTGATTATATTCTTTGCAGCCAAAGATGGAGAAGCTCTATACAGTCAGCAAAAACAAGACCAGGAGCTGACTGTCTTACATCATGAACTCGTTATTGCCATTCAGACTTAAATTGAAGAAAGTAGGGAAAACCACTAGACCATTCAGGTATGACCTAAATCAAATCCCTTATGATTATACGGTGGAAGTGACAATAGATTCAAGGGATTAGATCTGATAGACAGAGTTTCTGAAGAACTATGGACAGAGGTTTGTGACATGGTACAAGAGGCAGCGATCAAGACCATCCCCAAGAAAAAGAAATGCAAAAAGGCAAAATGGTTGTTTGAGGAGGCCTTACAAACAGCTGAGAAAAAAAGAGAAATGAAAGGCAAAGGAGAAAAGGAAAGACATACCCACTTGAATGCACAGTTTCAAAGAATAGCAAGGAGAGACAAGAAAGCCTTCTTCAGTGATCAATGCAAAGAAATAGAGGAAAACAATAGAATGGGAAAGACTAGAGATCTCTTCAAGAAAACTAGAGATACCAAGGGAACATTTCATGCAAAGATGGGCTCAATAAAGGACAAAAATGATATAGACCTAACAGAAGCAGAAGGTATTAAGAAGAGGGGGCAAGAATACACAGAAGAACTATACAAAAAGATCTTCATGACCCAGATAATCATGATGGTATGATCACTCACCTAGAGCCAGGCATCCTGGAATGTGAACTGAAGTGAGCCTTAGGAAGTATTACTATGAACAAAGCTAGTGGAGGTGATGGAATTCCAGTTGAGCTATTTCAAATCCTAAAAGATGATGCTGTGAAAGTGCTGCACTCAATATGTCACCAAATTTGGAAAACTCAGCAGTGGCCACAGGACTGGAAAAGGTCAGTTTTCATTCCAATACCAAAGAAAGGCAATGCAAAGAATGTTCAAACTACCACACAATTGCACTCACCTCACATGCTAGCAAAGTAATGCTCAAAATTCTCCAAGCCAGGCTTCAACAGTATGTGAACCATGAACTTCCAAATGTTCCAGCTGGATTTAGAAAAGGCAGAGGAACCAGAGATCAAATTGCCAACATCTGCTAGATTATGGAAAAAGCAAGAGAGTTCCAGAAAAACATCTATTTCTGCTTTACTGACTACCCCAAAGCCTTAGACTGTGTAGATCAAAACAAACTGTGGAAAGTTCTTCAAGAAATGGGAATACCAGACCACCTGATTTGCCTCTTGAGAAATCTGTACACAGGTCAAGAAGCAACAGTGAGAACTGGACATGGAACAACAAACTGGTTCCAAATAGGAAAAAGAGTATGTCAAGGCTGTATATTGTCACCCTGCTTATTTAACTTATATACAGAGTACATCATATGAAATGCTGGGCTGGATGAAGCACAAGCTGGAATCAAGACTGCCAGAAGAAAAGTCAATAACCTCAGATACACAGATGACTCCACCCTTATGGCAAAAAGTGAAGAACTAAAGAGCCTCTTGATGAAAGTGAAAGAGGAGAGTGAAAAAGTTGGCTTAAAGCTCAACACTCAGAAAACAAAGATCATGGCATCCAGTCCCAGCACTTCATGCCAAATAGATGGGGAAATAATGGAAACAGTGACAGACTATTTTCTTGGGCTCCAAAATCACTGAAGATGGTGATCGCAACTATGAAATTAAAAGATGCTTGCTCCTTGGGAGAAAAGATATGATCAACCTGAACAACATATTAAAAAGCAGAGACGTTACTTTGCCAACAAAGGTCCATCTAGTCAAAGCTATGATTTTTCCAGTAATCATGTATGGATGTGAGAGTTGGACTATAAAGAAAGCTGAGTGTCGAAGAATTGATGCTTTTGAACTGTGGTGTTGGAGAAGACTCTTGAGAGTCCCTTGGACTGCAAGGAGATCAAACCAGTCCATCCTAAAGGAAATCAGACCTGAATATTCATTGGAAAGACTGATGCTGAAGCTGAAACTCCAATACTTTGGCCACCTGATGCGAAGAACTGACTCATTTGAAAAGACCCTGATGCTGGGAAAGATTGGAGGTGGGAGGAGAAGGGGACAACAGAGGATGAGATGGCTGGACAGCATCACCGACTAGATGGACATGAGTTTGAGTAAGCTCCAGGAGTTGGCAATGGATAGGGAAGCTTGGTGTGCTTCAGTCCATGGGGTCACAAAGAGTCGGACATGACTGAACAACTGAACTGAACTGACATATCACACACACACACACACACGTATATAAAAACTGAAGCACTTTGGTGTACACCTGAAACTAACACAATATTGTAAATTAACCATAGTACACTAACACAAAAAATGGTTAAAATGACAAATTTTATGTTAATATATTGTACCACAATAAAACACATTTTTATAAACCCTCTTCTAAAGACAAGGAGAAATTGCCATGGCAGAAACAAAAGATGAGACTGGGTCAAAAAGGGAAGGTGTATGCATCCCACACAGGGATGCAAAGGAAACCTAAGAAGGAAGAGAGTAAGGAGGGAAGTGGTAAGCAGAGTCCCCAGCCCCACCCTGAGCATGAGCATGGAATAGTCCCCATCACCTGATTGGGATTCAAGTGTGGCCATCTCACCAGAAAACTGTGCACAGCAGGATGCTGTTCATTTGTCACATATAACTCTATTCCTGGCACCCCTGAAGGCACTAGCAATAAAACTATGAATAAGACACCAACACAGCCCTGACCTCATGGAGCTCACAGTTCAGTAAGTTAGTCATAGCATAAACAGATGGACAGAAGGCAGACCTCTGAAGAAGCAAAGAGCTTAAAAGGTAAAAAGTAATCCATAAACATTTAAAAAACTAGAGAAGCATGAAAGAAGCATTTTCAGATGCATATGTTAATTTTGAGAAATTAAGAGAGAAAGGAGCTTCTGCAACATCTATTTGAGTTTCTCTGGCCATAGAAGGCCTTGACTGAGGAAAAGGCAGAAGACAGGCACTGTGGGTGCAGGCAGGCCTGGCCCCCATCCGCTCCTCTACCCCGATTTAGGTCTGTATCTAGAGCATTTCCCTCCTACCTGAAGCCACCTTAGGTTGGTTGCCAACAATTCCAACAGTCCTCCCGTTCATTCTTGCAAAACCAACAATGATGTTCTTGGCATAATTGGGCATGATCTCAAAAAATTCTCGCTCATCAACAACCTGCAGGGATAAATTCACTCCTGAGCTCAAAATGATAAACAAGATATAATACCACATTACAGAAAGTCAGATATTTGCAAATTTCCAGGCAGGACAGCTGCTCCCAGCACAGGTTCTCCCGGGAGCAGGACAGTGGGCAAGGTAGTGCCCCCTTCCTTGTGCACGGCTGGGGGAAGACAAATCAGTGAGTGCACCCTTCTTCTCAAAGGCTCTATTTAACTTGGCATATTTAATATATTTTTTACCTTATTTTGAAATAATTTCAAACTTACATAACAATTTCCAGAATAGTACAAAAAATTTAAATATTCTTCCCCCAGATTCCCCGTTATTAAGGTTTTACCATATAAGCTTTATCATTCCCTCTCCCTATCTAACTACTTTACTCTTCTCCTAGTCTCTCAAGCATATAAGTGTGTATATGTATTTACTATGTATGTATATACAAGCAATCTTTTTTTCTGAATTTTGAGAATTACAGACATGCTGCTTCTTTACCTCTAAGTACCTAAGTTGTCTATCTCCTAAAAATAGGACAGTCTTCTATGTAACTTCAATGACATTGTCAAAATAAGGACGCTAATATTAATAGATTATCATCTATTATATAATCTTATTCACATTTTGTCAGTGATTCCAATAACACCTCTTACAGCAACAAAAGTCTGGTCACCTGATACTTTGAATGGTAATGTCTCTTTACCCTAAATTTTTCCTTAAAATTTTTCCCCTCCATTTTTGTCTTTCATGTTCATAACATCTTTGAAGACTACAGGTCGGTTATTTGGTTATTTGGGTTTCATGTTTGTTCATGTTTAATTTCAGCCTAAGCATTTTTGGCAGAGTATCACAGAAGTGACCCTCTCAAGTGCATCACATCAAAAGGCACGCACAGTCAATTTGCCCATTAATAGTGGTGAGATATGCCAGGTTTCTCTCCTGTAAAGTCACTATTTTTCCACTTGTAATTAGTATTTTGTGGGGAAGTATTTTGAACTTATGTAAAAATCCTATTCTTCATCAAGTTTTTACTCAGGAGGTTTACTTAGCATTCATGAATGAGTGCTCAGTCACTTCAGTCATGTCCGACTCTATGCAACCCTATGGACTGTAGCCCACCAGGCTCTTCTGCCCATAGGATTTCCCAGGTGAGACTGCTGGAGTGGGTTACCATTCCCTTCTCCAGGGGATCTTCCCAATTCAGGAATTAAACCCACACCTCCAGCACTGGCAAGCAGATTCTTTACCTCTGAGCCCCCAGGGAACCCAAATTACTGCCACAATAACCGTCAAATGATTTCTCTAACTCCATTTTCCTTCTCCACTTATTACTTGGCATTCTGTTAGAAATGTTTTTGCCTTTCCCATTTACTACTGGAAAATCCACAGTGTGAATTTACAGATTTATATTTTATCGTGTGGATTACAATCTTTACCAACATTACTTTATGTTCAAATGTTCCCATATTTGACAGTGAGAGCTCATTTAAGATAGATGCTATGCCCTTTTGACGTTCTCCATCGTTCTTTGAGCACTACCTTACATTCTGGAATTACCTTACTTTCAGGTTTATCTCATAATTTTTTCCTGCCCCAAATGTATAAACAGCCATTTTTTCAAGAAGCCCAGGTCCC
The DNA here is from genome assembly GCF_019923935.1 of Bubalus bubalis. Taxonomy (NCBI): domain Eukaryota; kingdom Metazoa; phylum Chordata; class Mammalia; order Artiodactyla; family Bovidae; genus Bubalus; species Bubalus bubalis. Next base: position 177,901,371 of record NC_059157.1, read on the forward strand.
TGCGGTGGAGATGTGGGGTAAATAATTACTTCCAAGAAGCTATTCCAGAGCAAAGAGATAGGAAGTCCACAGACATACACATATACACATTTCTGTGAGTAATATGAAAATCAGGAGTTCACACTGGTAACTTCATTCTAGTTCAACTCCAGGGTTCATTCTAGTACCTCCCTTTCCATACCTCTTTCTCCTACGGTAAAATCTAACTCCATTAACCTCAAAACATTTATTCAATATGCAAATAAAAATGAAATAGTTTCAGAATTCATATGACTGCCAAATACACACACACAGAAAATATAACTTCAATTCAGCATTTCCTTATTTCTGTCATTACACTAAAGGTATAGAGGCAAAATACTGTGTTCAAGTCATTCACTTGAAACTCATGTTCTTTTGTTTTTATTTCAAAGGTTAACCACCCAGTATTTATTTTATTTTTTAATATGTAAACATTAACATAGTTTAAAAATGTCATTCCCAATCTTTTCCACTCATCATGTTTTGAATGTCATCATTTTCTGGATTTATGATTTGTGTGTGTATTGCAGAAATGAGTAGATACATTTATAACATTTTGATTCCCCTTCCACCTTAGAGAAATACTCCCTCTTGCACTCTGGGTTTCTTCAATTAATATATCCTGGGAATCACTCCATATGAGCTCAGAGGGTTCTGCTGCTGCTGCTGCTGCTGCTAAGTCGATTCAGTCGTGTCCAACTCTGTGCGACCCCATAGATGGCAGCCCACCAGGCTCCTCCATCCATGGGATTTTCCAGGCAAGAGTACTGGAGTGGGGTGCCATTGCTTTCACTCCTGCATAGCCTATGTGTTGTTTACATTATTGTGAAACTGACATTCAAGTTGCTTAGAATATTTTGTAATCATAAATAATTATGTAACAGTAGCAACCTTGTTCATCTATAATTTTGTATGGTGGGAAGTGTATCTTCAAGGTAAATCCCTAGAGGTGGGACTTCTAGGGCAAAACCTCAAATATTACCATAACCCTTACCAGCAATATATCAGAGTGTCTACTCCCCACAGACTTACCACAGAAAGTATTTCCAAGTTTTTAGTTTTTGGCCAATCTGACAAAGGAGAAACAATTCAGTATAATTTTAAGTTGCATTTCTAGCATTATGAGTAAACTTAAACATCTTTCTAAAATGTTTAAGGTCCATTTCATATCTTTTGTGTGTGTGTGTGAGCTATCTATTCATGATTTTTTCCTGCTTTTTATCAATTTTAGTCTTTGTTCTCTTAATTTTTAAAAAAGTTCTTTACATTTTAGACTTATCAGTCCTTTATTTGCGATATGTCACAAATATTTTCTCCAAGATTGTTGGTTGTCTTTTTTTTTTTTTCTCTTGTGCCACACCTCAGGGCATGTGGATCTCAGTTCCCTGACCAAGGATTGAACTCCAGCCCTCTGCAGTGGAAGCAGAGTTCTAACCAATGGACCACCAAGGAATTCCTGGTTGTCTTTTTAACATTCATGTTTTTATTTGGCTGCACTGGCTCTTAGCTGCAGCACACAGGATCCCTGATCTTTGCTGTGGCATGCAGGATCTTTCAGTTGTAGCATGCCAACTCTTCAGTTCCTGCATGTGGGCTCCAGTTCACTGTCCAGGGATTGAACTCTGGCCCCTGCATTGGGAGTGTGGAGTCTTTGCCACTGGACCACCAGGGAAGTCCCATTCCTGGATGTCTTTTAACTGTATGTACTTTTTACTATGCGGCGTGGAATTTTTAAATGTTTACACAGTCAAATTTATCAATTTTTTAACTTAAACTGCATTTTAAATCAGTTCAAAATCCTTTATCTTCTCCTAGAGAAATTGATCCATGATTTCTTTTAGTACTAATTCACTTATTATATTTAGTTCTCTGATCTATTTGTAGTTTATTTTTATATATGGTATGAACTCAAAATATAATTTTATATTTTCCTAACCAGCTATCTGGGCTTGCCTTGTGGTTCAGCGGTAAAGAATCCACCTGCCAATGCAGAGATGCAAGTTTGATCCCTGGGTCAGGAAGATTCCCTGGAGAAGGAAATGGCAACACACTCTAGTAATCCTGCCTGGAAAATCCTATGAACAGAGGACCTTGGTGGGCTACAGTACACAGGGTTGCAAAGAGTAGAATACACCTTAGGGACTGAGCATGCAACCAGCTATCCAGTCACCTAGCACCATTATTTTTGGGGGGAGGGCCATTTTCTTTTTCTGAATGCAGGCCCTCAGCAGTGAGAGAGTGGAGTCCTAACCACTGATCGGTCAGCAAATTCTTTAGCACCATTAAAAAGCTAATCTTGCCCCGAGAATTTGACATAATAGCTTTATCAGATGTGCCTGAACTCTATATGTACTTGAATCAACTTCTAGTTTTTCTCTTCTATTCCACTATTTATGTGTCAAGACTACACTGTTTTAACTATAGCATGCTTTAATAAAGGATATGGCCATAGTTTCTCTTTTAACATTTTTATATTAACTCAATATCCAGGAACAATCTGCATTTGTTTAAGCCTATATTCATGTTTTTCAGAAGTTTTAAAATTTGTCTTATAAGTTTATTATTAACTATTTTGTCTTTGTTGTTGTTCAGTTGCTAAGTTGTGTCCGACTCTTTGCGACTTCATGAACTGCAGCCTCCAGTTCATGAAGGACAGGCTTCCCTGTCCTTCACTATCTCCAGAGTTTGCTCAAACTCATGCCCATTGAGTCAGTGATACCATCCAACCATCTCATCCTCTGTGGCTCCCTTCTCCTCCTGCCCTCAATCTTTCCCAGCATCAGGGTCTTTTCCAATGAGTCTGCTCTTTGCATCAAGTAGCCAAAGTACTAGATCTTCAGCTTCACTATCAGTCCTTCCAGTGAATATTCAGGGTTGATTTCCTTTAGGATTGACTGGCTTGATCTCCCTTCTGTCTAAGGCACTCTCAAGAGTCTTCTGCAACACCACAGTTTGAAAGCATTGATTCTTCGGTGCTCAGCTTTCTTTAGGTCCAACTCTCATATCTGTACATGAATACTGGAAAAACCATAACTTTGACTAGATGGACCTTTGTTGGCAAAGCAATGTCTCTGCTTTTTAATACACTGCCTAGGTCTGTCATTGCTTTTCTTCCAAGAATTGAGCGTCTTTTAATTTCATAGCTGTAGTCACTGTCCACATTGATTTTGGAGCCCAAGAAAATAAAGTCTGCAACTGTTTCCACTTTTTCACCATCTATTTGCCATGAAGTGATGGGACCGAATTCCATGATCTTAGTTTTTTAAATGTTAAGTTTTAAGCCAGTTTTTTCACTCTCCTCTTTCACATTCATCAAGAGGCTCTTTAGTTCCTCTTCTCTTTCTGCTATTAAAGTGGTATCATCTACATATCTAGATTGTTGATATTTTTCTCAGCAATCCTGATTCCAGCTTGTGATTCATCCAGCCCAGAATTTTGCCTGATGTACTCTGCATAAAAGTTAAATAAGCAGGGTCACAATACATAGCCTTGACCTACACCTTTTCCAGTTTTGAAAAGGAGTCCATTGTTCCATGCCCAGTTCTATCTTTACTGCTATGTAAAAGGAGTTTTTACACTACCATATACAATTGGTTATTGTTTGTGTATATGAACACTATTCTTAGGTTAATTTTATATCCTGTTCCCTATTTATTTTATTTATCACACATTCTCTAGCATCTTTAGCATATTATGTCCTCTACAAGCTTAGGTTAAACTTTCCAAAGCTTTTTGCCTCTAGTTGACTTTCTTGCCAAATTGCATTGGCTGATACCTCCAGTACAATGTTAAATAATAGTGAAGATGGAGAGCATCCCAGATCTTAGTGTAAGTATTTCCATATCAAGTAAGATACTTGGTTTTGAAGAAGTGTGTATTAAAGTCTAACATGTTAAATGTTCATCAATTCCTAGTCTCTTGTGTGTATTAGGTGTTGAACTTTCTTAAAAGCTTTTCTCAGCATCTATGAAAACAACTACATGATCTTTCTTCCATCTTTTAACAGAGTAAAGCACAGATTTTCCATATAACCAACTTTGCATTCCAATAAATCCTACTTCCTTAGGGTATATATTAACACAGTGTTGGAATCTGTTAATTTATTTGGTATTCTTGCCAAGTGATGATAAGTGATGCCAATCTGAAGTGTTTTTCTACTCTACATCAGATTCAAGTATCAATGCCATACTTGCTTCATGAAAAGAATTTGTAAAGGGTGTGTATATGTGTGTTTAATGTCTAGTCTCTGAAACAATTTACGTAGCATTGTCACCCTTTCGTCTTTGAAAGTTTCATAGAATTCCCACATGAAACTATCTAGGCCTGCTGCTATTTTTGTGAAACTACTACTATGTAATTGGGTCTACTTAGGCTTTCTACGTCTAAGAGGGTCAGTTTTTGGTAAAATGTATTTTCCAAATCAAATGTCCAGTTCATCTCACCTCTTGTGATTTTGAAATTTCTTATATTTCCTTTGCACATTTTGTTTTTTCTTTTAATTAATTTATTTAATTGGAGGCTAATTACTTTACAATATTGAGGTGGTTTCTGCCATCAGATCAGATCAGATCAGTCACTCAGTCGTGTCCGACTCTTTGCGGCCCCATGAATCGTAGCACGCCAGGCCTCCCTGTCCCTCACCAACTCCCGGAGTTCACGCAGACTCACGTCCATCGAGTCAGTGATGCCATCCAGCCATCTCATCCTCTGTCGTCCCCTTCTCCTCCTGCCCCCAATCCCTCCCAGCATCAGAGTTTTTTCCACTGAGTCAACTCTTTGCATGAGGTGGCCAAAGTACTGGAGTTTCAGCCTTAGCATCATTCCTTCCAAAGAAATCCCAGGGCTGATCTCCTTCAGAATGGACTGGTTTGATCTCCTTGCAGTCCAAGGGACTCTCAAGAGTCTTCTCCAACACCACAGTTCAAAAGCATCAATTCTTCGGGGCTCAGCCTTCTTCACAGTCGAACTCACATCCATACATGACCACAGGAAAAACCATAGCCTTGTGTACATGTGTCCCCCCATCCTGAACCCCCCTCCCACCTCCCTCCCCATCCCATCCCTCAGGGCCATCCCAGTGCACCGGCCCTGAGCGCCCTGTCTCATGCATCGAACCTGGACTGGCAATCTATTTCATATATGGTAATATAAATGTTTCAATGTTATTCTCTCAAATCATCCCACCCTTGCCTCCTCCCAAAAGAGTCCAAAAGACTGTTCTTTACATCTGTGTCTCTTTTGCTGTCTCGCATATATGGTTATTGTTACCATCTTTCTAAATTCCACATATATACATTAATATACTATATTGGTGTTTTTCTTTCTGACTTACTTCACTCTGTATGATAGGCTCCAGTTTCATCCACCTCATTAGAACTGAGTCCAATGCATTCTTTTTAATGGCTGAGTAATATTCCACTGTGTATATGTACCACAGCTTTCTTATCCATTTGTCTGCCAATGGACATCTAGGTTGCTTCCATGTCCTGGCTATTGTAAACAGTGCTGTGATGAACACTGGGGTACATGTGTCTCTTTCAATTCTGGTTTCCTCAGCGTGTATGCCCAGCAGTGGGATTGCTGGGTCGTATGGCAGTTCTATTTCCAGTTTTGTAAGGAATCTCCACTGTTCTCCATAGTGGCTGTACTAGTTTGCATTCCCACCAACAGTGTAAGAGGGTTCCCTTTTCTCTGCACCCTCTCCAGCATTTTTTGTTTGTAGAGTTTATGATAGCAGCCATTCTGACCAGCATGAGATGGTACCTCATTGTAGTTCTGATTTGCATTTCTCTGATAATGAGTGATGTTGAGCATCTTTTCATGTGTTTGTTAGCCATCTGTATGTCTTCTTTGGAGAATGTCTGTTTAGTTCTTTGGCCCATTTTTTTGATTGGGTCGTTTATTTTTCTGGAATTGAGCTGCATGAGCAGCTTGTATGTTTTTGAGATTAATTCCTTGTCAGTTGCTTCATTTGCTATTATTTTCTCCCATTCTTAAGGCTGTTTTTAGTTTCCTTTGTTGTGGAAAAGCTTTTAAGTTTAATTAGATCCCATTTGTTTAATTTTGCTTTTATTTCCACTACTCTGGGAAGTGGGTCATAGAGGATCCAGCTATGATTTACGTCAGAGAGTGTTTTGCCTATGTTTTCCTCTAGGAGTTTTATAGTTTCTGGTCTTACATTTAGATCTTTAATCCATTTTGAGTTTATTTTCGTGTATGGTGTTAGAAAGTGTTCTAGTTTCATTCTTTTACAAGTGATTGACCAGTTTTCCCAGAACCACTTAAAGGGTTGTCTTTTCTCCATTGTATATTCTTGCCTCCTTTGTCAAAGATAAGGTGTCCATAGGTGCATGGATTTATCTCTGGAGTTTCTATTTTGTTTCATTGATCTATATTTCTACCTTTGCACTTTTTCCTTGTCTTTTTAACTCGTCTAGTAGTTATTCTATTCCATTAGCTACAGTTGTTTTTCTATATCCTAAATCATAAAATTTCTGTTTTTATTAAATTCTTATAATTCTTTAGAATATTTTATTTTTCCCCAGCTTTTTGAGTACAGAATTTAGTTTCTTTTCCTTCTTTCATTTTTTACTAAGCATTGAAGGCTATACATTTTCTTCCTCTCACAGAGAGTATTCTGTAGATATTGATATGAAGTGTTTTTATCATCTTGATTCTAATTCTGTCATGTGTGCAAGTTAAATTGCTTCAGTCATGTCCAACTCTTTGAGACCATGTGGACTGGAGCCTGGTGGGCAAGAACAATGGAGTGGGTTGCCACGCCCTCCTCCAGGGGATCTTCCTGACCCAGGACTCAAACCTACATCTCTTAACATCTACCTGCACTTGCAGGCGGGTTCTTTATCACTAGCACCACCTTATAATTCTGTCATTTTGGCTTATATTTTCTCCTTTTATCCAAGAATTGTTTAACAAAAAATTTATTTCCAAATGAGTATATTTATTGTTGTAGCTATAAATTTCTAGTTTTGATCAGTGTTGTTTATAATATTTTGCTTTATGGGCTGCTAGGATGCTTTCCTTCTGACCAAATATGTGATCAACTTTTGTAAATGTTCCACGTGCACTTGAGAATAAGATTCATTGCCTTTTGCTGCTGCTGCTGCTAAGTCACTTCAGTCGTGTCTGACTCCGTGCAACCCCATAGATGGAACCCACCAGGTTCCCCCATCCCTGGGATTCTCCATGCAAGAACACTGGAGCGGGTTGCCATTTCCTTCTCCAGTGCATGAAAGTGAAAAGTGAAAGTGAAGTTGCTCAGTCATGTCCAACTCTTAGCGACCCCATGGACTGCAGCCTACCAGGCTCCTCTGCCCATGGGATTTTCCAGGCAAGAGTACTGGAGTGGGTTGCCTGCCATTACCTTCTCCTCATTGCTTTTTAACAGGCTGTAAAGTCTGAAATACATTCATACTATCTATCTATGGTGTTACTGAGATCGTCCATATATTAATTTTTTGTCCATTTCATGTACACTGTACTAATTATGGTGTGTTTAGTTGTTTCTACCTATGTCTACTTGAATATCCTATAGCTTTTCTTTTTCAAAGATGGCAGTTGTATCATTTAGGGCATAGATCTTTCTATCATTATTGTGGATTATGGCTTTTAACATTTGAAAATGTCTTTCCTTGTCACAGTAAATATTTCAATTTTACATCATCGAATATTAGGCCCACACATACTTGCTATTTCTGTTCTCCTGACATACCTTTGCCCATCCCTTATGTTTAACTTTTCAGAATCACTTTGTCTCCTGTACATCACATATAGATGGTTTTGCTTTATGAGGTATATTGAACATCTTTTTCTTTTAATAAATGAGATGAATTTAATAAGTTAAGCCATTCATATTTATTGTTATTTCAGATTTTTATTCTTATAATTATTCAATTATCAATATTATATAATTATTCAATTATTATTATAATTATACAATTATCATGTTGTATTTGTTGTTCTAAACGATGTTTTATGTTGTTATTTTAAAAGATGTATATTTTTGATCTAGTGGTTGCCACTGCAATTATACCTTTTTAATGCCTTTAGTCTGTTTCCCCATGTAATATCTTTATTAACTGAGCTGTCTACTTTTAAAATCTGTTGAGCCACAATTATCAGTGAACTTATTGTTATACTCTTTCCCTCAACCTTCTCTTTCATCTTTCAGTCACATTTTTTTCTCCAATTGAAACACTCATTCCCAACCCAGTTTTAGCCTTATAATTAAATAAGTACCATCAATCCCTTTGCTAAAATTTCTCTAGTTATCTCTTGGTTGGATGAATCTCATCCTCTGGTAGCTTCAAGAAACACCTGGGAATACAGAATTCCCAACGTTTTACCTATTTAAAACTAGTTTTCTTTAGCCTTCATACATGAACATCAGCTTGACCAGACATAAAATCCTCAGTCCCATACTCTTTCCTGGAGTCTCCAGAAGTGTTTTTCTATTGTTGCCTTGCTTTGCTGTTGCTTTTGAGAAATCTGCTGCTACTCTAGTCCTGCTAACCTTGTAAGTTTTCATCTTTTTGCCTCAAAGTCCTGTTTGTATGTGCATTATGTGTTCAGTTATAACCAATCTGAGGATTTTTTTAATCTAATGGTTATACGTGGATATTAACTAGAGTTTCATCATTCTTGGTTAATTTTCCCATATACTCAGTGGGAGTTTGGCTCTGGGTCTTATTTCTGGAATGCTTTCTTGGATTACAGTTTTACACATCAATTCTATTCCTGTTTGTCCTTCGTCAGACCCTCCAGTTATATGTATGTTCAGTCTTCTTTGCCACTTTAATCATTTGTTTTCTGATTTTTTTTCTTTTTCTTTATATTCTTGGTTGTCTTCCCCCTTTCTTCAACATTCCTTATTAAATTTCATTCAAATTTTCTCCCTAGAGCACTTTATAATTGTCTTCATTTCTGATATGTGATTTTGTTCCCCACATTTTAATTCAGTCATCACTAACTTTTACTTCTTCCTATTTTATGTCTATTCCATTATTCGTTTCTGTTTTTCACAATTCAAATGATTTGAGGCTCCTGAACACAACTGCAGGGTGATCATCTGCTGAATGAACTCTTACTCTGAAAGGAGTTTTGTCAATTGAAGTTTCTCATTCATTTTTGGTTTTCTAATTTTAGTAACTTTATATAGATAAATTACTTGTATCTGAATGAACAGGTTGGCAGTTTTGATGGTGAACAAGATTCCCAGTTCAAGAGCACCCTCTTCTGTCAGTATAACAAAGTGCCATTTAGTTAATGGGTGTCTTGATATTAGAGTGCTAGGGAAAGGGGTATGACGACCTTCAAATTTTTGTTTTTATCTTGCAAACACATAAATTTATCTCTTTCTTTATTCTTCTCTCATTTCATAATTTCCAAAGGTGCCTCAATAACCTCAGATATGCAGATGACACCACCCTTATGGCAGAAAGTGAAGAAGAACTAAGGAGCCTCTTGATGAAAGTGAAAGAGGAGAGTGAAAAAGTTGGCTTAAAGTTCAACATTCAGAAAACTAAAATCATGGCATCCAGTTCCATCACTTCATGGGAAATAGATGGGGAAACAGTGGAAACAGTGGCTGACTTTATTTTGGAGGGCTCCAAAATCACTGCAGATGGTGACTGTAGCCATGAAATTAAAAGACGCTTACTCCTTGGAAGGAAAGTTATGACCAACCTAGACAGCATATTGGAGAAGGCAATGGAAACCCACTCTAGTACTCTTGCCTGGAAAATCCCATGAACAGAGGAGCCTGGTAGGCTGCAGTCCATAGGGTCACTAGGAGTCGGACACAACTGAGCAACTTCACTTTCACTTTTCACTTTCGTGCATTGGAGAAGGAAATGGAAACCAACTCCAGTGTTGTTGCCCGGAGAATCCCAGGGATGGGGGAGCCTGGTGGGCTGACATCTATGGGGTCGCACAGAGTAGGACACAACTGAAGAGACTTAGCAGCAGCAGCAGCAGTAGCAGCAGCAAACAGCATATTAAAAAGCAGAGACATTACTTTGTCAACAAAGGTCTGTCTAGTCAAGGCTATGGTTTTTCCAATAGTCATGTATGGATGTGAGAGTTGGACTATAAAGAAAGCTGAGTGCCGAAGAATTGATGCTTTTGAACTGTGGTGTTGGAGAAGACTCTTGAGAGTCTCGTGGGCTGCAAGGAGATCCAACCAGTTCATCCTAAAGGAGATCAGTCCTGGGTGTTCACTGGAAGGACTGATGTTGAAGCTGAAACTCCAATACTTTGGCCACCTGATGCGAAGAGCTGACTCATTTGAAAAGACCCTCATGCTGGGAAAGATTGAGGGAGAAGGAGAAGGGGACAACAGAGGATGAGATGGTTGGATGGCATCACTGACTCAATGAACATGAGTTTGAGTGAACTCCGGGAGTTGGTGATGGACAGGGAGGCCTGGTGTGCTGCGGTTCACGGGGTCGCAAAGAGTCGGACATGACTGAGCGACTGAACTGAACTGAGAGGTGCCTGACTCTTCCTTTAAATCTTTTCTTCCCAAGAAGGAATACCCTTCCATGACTGTCTTCTTGATTCTTGTGCATGTTTAAATCTCCCCTCTGAACTAACTCTTCTAAACTAACAGGACTCTTTTCCAATATTTTCACTCTTAGAGTGAACTTTCTGAGTGGTTTCTTCTAAATTCCCTTCTCTTTCTTCTGAGCAACATCTCGACACTTTTTCTAGCTCTCCACAGAGACTTATAGCCAAAACTCAAGAAACAGTCCAACTAGAAAGTGGTATTTATTGTTCCACTCATTTTTATATTAAGTTTATGGTTTCCTGTCTTCCAGTTACAATAAACGCATGGAGTTGGTAGGTTTTTTTCCCTTCTTATTGACCTACATACAGTTTTTCAAGGATGTGTACAGTTTTGGATTTAGAAGACCATGACTACCCAGAAATACCACCTTCCCCACTGCCTTTTTTTCTTAAAAAAAAAAAAAAAGATATATATATATATATATTTTAAGACTTTTGTTCTCTGGCCAAATTCCATTACTGGCCAAATATCCATTCTGATCCAATGGATACAGTCACAAAAGCATATTGATACACAGAGATGTTTTCTGCATCACTACTGTAAAAGCAAAAACTATAAAAGATTAAACTGTCCATCAGTACAGTGATGCTTAAATAATGTTCCATCCATACAATGGAATAATATACAGCCACCACAATGAATAAGGTAAATTTGTATGTCATGATTGGGAAAGAAAGTGAGAACCAGCAAGGTGTGCAAGTGTCTATAATAATTTTTTTCAGTTAAAAGTAAATATATTGACACATATTTGACATATAATTTGTTTTCTGAAAAGATACACAAGAAACTTAATAGTAGTTACCTCTGAGAAAGACTGATAAGGAGAGAAAAAATTTGCATTTCACCTTACATGTTTCTATACTATGTTTTCTCCTTTGTACATATTATTTACTTTTATTTTAAAAGGATTAAGAGAGTGTAGCAGAGACTCCTAAGTATCCACCAAAAATCCAGCTTCCATTTCTACCACTGTAACAGAAACGACGGCCAAATGGCCCTATTTCCTAACTTCCCCTGCAGCTGGATGTGACTTTATCAAAATTAAAGAAAATATATTAGACTTCTGGTTCAAAAATCTGAGAAGGGGAAAAAATGATTAAATAAAAGGAGAAAAGGGGTTAATACAAAAGCAAAAAACAGCCTTAAAAAAGAAAAAACTCTGAAAGTTGACCCTTCAAAATACCTCAATAAAAGATTTCAACTACTAGGTAACTATCAAGAAAATACAGAATACAAAATGTCAGAGGAGAAAACCACTGAAACAGATTTTGCTGATCTGAGACTATATAACCCTACATAACCCTATGCAGGTAAAATTAAAAATCTGGACGAAATAGAGTCACAGAGAAAAATTTATATACTTTACCAAAACGGACCCCAGCAAAGATAAAGTTTAGAGACATTAGCATTAAAGAGCAGAGGAAGTTATCAAAAAGCTACTCCTCCATCAAAAAAATAATAAAGCATTAGGCACTGACAATTTTATAAGAATTTCTCCCACATTTTTAGAGAGGAGAAAACCCCAATGCTATTTCAGTTGTTCAGTCCATAGAAAAAGAAAGAAAACTTGCACATTCTTATTATGGCACTTTATGAACTGAACTGTGTACCCCCTCCCTCCAAATTCATATGTTGAAACCTAACACCCAGTGTGATTATACTTGGAGACGGGACCTTTAAGGAGATAAAGTAAACAAGGTCATAAAGATTCAGGCCCTAGTCCGAAAGGACTGGTGTCCTTTTAAGAGGAAGAACACTTGGGCAGCGTTCACTCAAGCTCCGTGTATGCATGACTGTGATGTGGTGCTTCCACTCTCAGTATGGACTCAGAGACGTGAAAGTTTTGTTTTCTTTTTTTGCCAAAATCATATAACAGAATGATCATATCAGAACTATTTGCAATAGCCTCAAACCAGAATTATCCAAATGCCCATCAACAGTAGATAAACTGTGGTCTGTTCATACAGAAGGTGAAGAACCATGGGAACAATACACGCTGCAACAATGCAGACAAACTCCAATTGTCCTGTTGAATCAAAGTAGCCAGACAGGTAAGAACACACACTGTATGACTCCATTCCTATAATATACAAAACCAAGAAAAACTAAACTATGCTATTAAAAGTCAGGATGGTGGTTTCCCTGAAAGGTTTAGGGGGAAACAGTGCCTGGAAGAGAACACCAGGGAGGCTTCTCTGTTTCTCTATGTGATACATTTGAGCTACTCTACATAATCTTGCTTTGTTTTTAGAAGACTTGTAATTGTTTTAAAAAAAAAATAATAATAATGGTTACCTCTGTAACTATACCCATGTAATGCTCTTGGTCCCCTGGAATTAGCAATTGGAGAAGTCATCAGGAGGGCTGTCATTCAACAGAGGGACAAAACCAGAAGCCAGGTTCCAGAGAGGAATAAAGGAAGAAGAGACATGAGGAGATGAAGGAAAAAGGGAGAAAAGACTGTGGACAGCAGTTAAGCAGAAATACAGGTAAAGAGGGGCACGTTTTAGCAGACAAGAAGTCCATACATGTTCAAACACATTGATTGCCCAGAGGAAAGAGTTATGAGAGGGAAAAGTTAAACCAGGTAAGAAAGCAAGAGGCCAGATAGACAGGGATGGAGCAAGGAGCCCCGGTGAAGGCACCTCATTCCCTGACCCTGAGGAGATATGATGTGGGGGGTTGGGAGGGGGATGGTGGAGGGGAGAAATGGAACCTACGGGGCTCGAGGAACCTGATGCTCTTAATTTGCTCCATAAAGGAAATGCCAATGTCCTGTGATCCGAGTGCAGAGTAGACAAGGAAGTTAGGGTTTGGATCAGGAAGAGTGAAGAAGATAAGACCAGGGGCTGAGGGGAGGTTCACAGCACATATTCAAGCCAGGGGCCAGAGAGGCACACCGAGGGCCCAGCTCAGGCTGGAGCGAGGCTCCAGGGCTTCCCCCCAGCAGGCTAGCAACACGGGTGGATGGGCAGATGACTGCAGTCTTGAACCAGGGATGGCGCTCCATAGGATCAAAGGAGAATCGGGGCACTGATAACAAAGATCCCATTTTACCTTATTCACTGTAGTTTTGGACCTAAAATTACCCACGCTGGGTATGCTTTTGCTCTCTGAATCTCTTACCCAGAGGTGAGGTCGCCAAGGTAGGGTTTTGTCCATCACAGTGTCACTAAGAACAGGGCCTGGCTACTAACATCTGGCACAATGGCAGAGTCCAAGCTGGGCCAGGAAGGAAGTTCCCAGAAAGGGTGGAGGGCTCCAGAAGAAAGGGAAGGACAGAGACAGTGAGAGACAGACAGGACAACTGCGAGGTGCAGAGAGTAGTGAAGGCCAAGGTCAGAGGAGGGCATGCTGGAGGAAGAGGGCTCACATGGTGCTCAGCAGGCAATGATCCCGGCAACAAGGATCAGCTGCTGAGTCACGCTGGCTTCCCACAGCACGGGGGAGAAGGAACAGGTCCCTGGGGGAGCCAGGGCCTTGGGAGAGGCTGTCCCCACAGAGCTGCCTGGGCTGAATTAAGCAAGAAGAGCTGAGCACTCAGAGCACACAGGGAAGCAGGAGGGAGACAATGGCCATGGACAGGCGCCTCCAGTTCACTCCAACACTGTCCTCTTCACTTAATGAGCCAGGAACCCACTACACCAAGAAAAAGGTACAAAGGACTCCTGTGCTCCTCAGACCTACAAACATGTCCCTCAACTATGTCACAGGATGCCTCGTGAACTCTCCTTTCTCTAGAGAAACAAAACGCCCTCTGAGCATGAGAGCCCAAACAGAAGTGTGTGAAGAGTCAACCCACCTCAGCTCCAGGCTCTGGACACATGGCCCCACAGAGTGCCAGCTCAGGACCTCTGGGCTCTGCTGGCCCAAATGCTGCCCCTCCCTCAGGTCCATCTGAGCCAGTAGGGTGGCCACACCCGCTGACTCTTCCCACAACATGTTCCTCAGTGCCCTGGCTCTGCACCACCCCATGCCCTGCCTGTGGTGCCTGCTCTGAAGGCGTGTGGGTCCTGCACTTCCTCACTGAGCCAAAGCACCAGGACATGCACACTGCCAAGCCAGCAGACAGACAAACAGATGTGGGACTCACAGCATGTACGATGTCCACCATGTTGTAGGCTTTGGTAGATTCCAAAGGGACAATTGTGTCAAGCTCAGGAACCAGACGGTCACTTTGGGTAGAAAGAGAAGTAGATTTAATCAACATGGAAGAGCAGGTTGCCTTCTGTGGGTGGTGGGGGATAGGAGAGGGAAATGGGGGAGACAGAGTGTAGGGGCTGGACTGATTCTGTCCCTGCCAGGCTTGCAAAGCAGTCCCCAAAGATACATTCCTATGCTACCACCACATTAAAATGAACCTGAGCTTGATATTAACCCAGAAGATCTTCCCATTTTCATCTAGAGGGAAAAAATGAGCTTATTACCCTGAATGTGGTGATGCCTTCATTTATCCTCCGAACACTTCCTACATTCCAGGGACTGTACAGGGCACTAAAGACATGCAGTGAACAAGACAATGCCCGTCCAATTTGTCCTGTGGGAACAAGACAATTCCCACACTGGGGTTTTGGGCATCACCCCACCCAGTAACAAAGGGCCCCCCTTACTGTTCATTCGCTGTTTACTCAGACACATACAGCTTCCCTGGGACTGAACAGAAAGCAGCTATGGCTGGGCCAAAGTAGGCTATTCAGACATGTGTAGGCCCTTGCTCCATAACACCTTCAAAGATGCCCTAAACTTTTCGAGGACACCCACACAGTGCAGAGACTCGGAAAAGGAGGCTGTGTCCACTGCTCTGGGCCTTGTGACCACCCTCCCTTTCATGACCACACGCAGTGGGCCACTGGTTGGGTCCCCTGAGGAGTAAGGCAGGCAGACAGGGCGGGGTCCTGGGGACACGACTCTTCAGAGCAACTCTGGCCCAGACACAGCCCAGAAGGTGGGAGCCCAGGTCCACCCACAGGGGAGGGTCTGAAAATGGCTTCTTCTCAAGGGACACAATTTCAAATCCTTCCACAGAAGTCGTGTAAGCCAAGTGAGCGCTTCAAAATCAGAGAGGAAACAAAGTGGAGAAGTAAGCCACCAGAGGTCTGGAGCAGTGGTTCCCCAGATGGGTGTCCGGTTCACTCTGTGGCGTGCCCCCACATCAGACAGTGGCCCAAATAAGCAAGAAGGAAAGTGGAGAAGGTCTCCACAGGGTGGCCAGCAACACGGCCTTCCCCAGGGCTACCCTAGCTTCTGGCCACACGCAAGTGTGCATAAGCACATTTCCTAAAGGGCACGCTGTCTGTATCAGTTCACACTGATTTACTTCATGTTAATACAAACAAAAAAAATCCATCTCAATTCTGAACAAATTAAGACTGCCAGAAATAATATTTTGGGGCCCCATTTTTTTTATTCCCAAGCTACTTGTCAGGTATTACAGAGAGGAAAAAGGAAAATAAAAATAAAATCTTTTGGGACTTCACTGGCGGTCCAGTGGTTAAGACGCCACACTTCCACTGAAGGGAGCACAGGTTCAATCCCTGGTTGGGGAACTAACATCTCGCATGCCACACAGCATGGCCAAAAATAAACTCTAAAAGAAAAAAAATTTTAATAAATAAATGATACCTTTCTTGGCTTCTGTACCCAGACATGCCACCACCATGCCTACACCTGACTCCACTCCACAGTCTACTCCAGCTGCCCACCAGGGCAGATCCTGGAGATCCAGCCAGACCAGAGGGACCAGAGAAGGACTCCAACCTGCAACTCACCTGGGGTCATGGCACTCAAGGACAGGAGCTGGGTCCTGATTGCTGAGAGGCAGGTAGTTGAAGAACTCCCGGAGATTACACAAGGCATCAACGTCATTCTCAAAAGCCCTGTGGGCCACGCCTGAGAAGACAGGGAGGACGTGATGAGCCAGGGCACCTGTCAGCCCAGAGATGCAACTTCATGCCCACCTGCCCCTTCTAGGGCAGGCCGGCTGACAGCCCTGTTGCTGCCCACCTCCACTGAGGATGGCACCCCACCACACACCTTCAGGCTGATCCTCTGTCTATGCAGCCTGTTTCTTCTGCTCCGAATCTACACCCCTACAGGGATCACTTCTTATACAAGTTTTTGCCCTAATATCACCTAGTCACTGGGGTTTCCCCTGGCCCCTCTCTCAAATGCAGCCCACTATGTGGATTATATCTCAATAAAGCTATTACTAAAAAATAAATATATATATGTGTGTGTGCATTTAGAGCATCTTTTGGGTCTTACTCTAAGACTACAGAGTTAAGCGCATCAGACACAGCCCAAGAGCCTAAGATTCAGGACACCAAATGATGCTTTTAAAGCTAAAATTATGTTATAGAAGAAAATATAATGTCACAAACAGTCAATCATTACATTAACCTGTCAAATGAAAAAACAGGCCACAAATGAACATTATACACCTATGTTTGAGTATGCAGTTGTACATTCACATCCATCTGCACAAAAGACTGCAGGGTATTACCAAAAAGTGAATGGTGTTTATCTTTGGGTATAAAATTCCTAGTGATTTTTATTCCTATAGTTTCTAAATTGTCTACCACAAACATGTAATACTATTGCAGTCAGGAAAAAAATTGCATATTTCATCAAATCTAAGACTCCATCAAGACTCAACATTATTTAGGGTGGGATGGATTGTGAGATTGGAATTGACATATAGACACTACTATATATAAAATAGATAACCAATGAGAACCTACTACATAGCACAGGGAACTCTACTCAGTGCTCTGTGGTGACTTAAGTGGGAAGGAAATCCAAAACAGAGGGGATGTATGTATACATATAGCAGACTCACTTTGTTGTACAGCAGAAATGAACACATTACAAAACTGTACTCTAATTAAATAAATACATACATTTTTGAAAACACCATGGTTAATTTCCAATCATGGTATTAATTTAAGAACTTCTGCACTGTGATCTATAAAATCAGATCTATAAATCTAAAATAAAGTCAAGACTACGAACAAAGGGAAAAAAAAAAGTCGCAACATTATTTTATATTCCAGTAAGAAAAAAACTGCTGCCAATTGAGCCCTGAGATAGGAATGTGACAAGCTGTGGGTCAGCAGTGAGAAGTGTGCTGGCCTGAGAGCTAAAAGGACCTGAGGGGTGAGAGAAAGAGGTATGTCAAGGTGACCCCCACCCAAGATAGGGGAGGAACAACTTCTGTGGGTAGGGGGAATCAAGAGATCTGACTTTTATTTTTTAAGCAGATTTCATCAAATGTTAAGACCTCACGGACATTAAGACATACCTCGACTAGATGTACACTAAGAAAGAAATGCGGACAATCAAATGATGACCCAATGCCTTAAGCACAATACAGCGAGGTGCAGAGATCATCCACCAGCCCCTCGATGCTCTGAAATCTCTCAGAGAGGCAATTTCTCCCATCTTCAGTTACACTGCTTGCTGTGTGGTACGCAGTACTTTCACAACTCGAGGTCTTTTGCCAAGGAATTATGGAATTCCAGTCATTATTCCAACAACTGTCTTCTCTAATACCAGATTCATCCTCTGCTCCCAATTACATGCCTCTGTGTATAAACAGCACCTTTCAATGGTGAAAGCAAAGGATAATCTTCCAGCATATGTGACACTTAACCTTAAGGAGGTGAAAAGCTATGACCAACCTCGTGAGCACACAGGTCTTGACCATGTGGTCACTGGCCAATGGTGACTGGTAAGATGCTGCTGACTCTTAAAACATACCCCAACTTTGGAGTAAAAGAAGTCCCACACCAAGGGACTTCCCTGGTGTGGTCCAGCGGCTAAGACTCCCCACTCCCAACGCAGAAAGCCCGATTCAATCCCTGATCAGGGAACTAGATCCCACACACCACAACTAAAGATCTTGCTTGCCTCAACTAAGACTCAGCACAGCCAAATAATTATACTCTTCTTAAAAAGTCACATCAAAATGCAATTTTTTAAGTTCAACTATACTCACATGAATCATAATTCTTACAGCCATCATTCTCGTTAGTTCAACATTTTCAAAGACTACAAAAGCATTAGAAGTACCCCGTTAGTTAACGAGTTTGAGATATAAATCCACATTTATTACTATCTGTAGATAATACATCACACTACAGTCTATTCAAATAAACTCTGTCAATGAAGCGATATTTGTAACAGACTGTCAGCTCTAGCAACGCCTCCTCTCCGTGTCTGACCACAGTGAGGTGAGCCTCGAGGCCCCTCACCTGACATGGTGGTGTGGGTCCTGGCGCCCCCGAGTTCCTCCTGAGTAACGTCCTCATTGGTGACAGACTTCACAACGTCAGGGCCAGTGATGAATAAGTAGGAGGTGTCCTGAAACCAGAGAATTCCAGAAAGTTCAGTCTCAGAGAAGGTGGTGACATGGTGGCAGAACCAGGTTAGGATACACTCACAGATGCCTAACCAAAGTAAAGACCCATGTTTGCCCTGCCTTGCCATCAAAACATCTTTGTTGCCTGGTTCTCTCTCAGCAAAATGACCTGCAGTGTAGCTAACATCTCAGGGTCACTCATCTGTAGGGCCACACCCTAACAAGCGGCCCTGATGCAGACCTTGCTGTGCACTAAGGACTTTTCTAAGCACTTCACCAGACTGTGTCATTAAAGCCTAGTTACTATTATCACCTTATTTATAGACGAAGAAAGGCACTGGTCTGCAGCTTGCCTAAAATGAACCAGTCACTTTAAGTGAAGCCAAATGGAGATAATGATAATAATCAATGTTTGATGTTCTGAGAGACTGATAGGCTTTGATTTCTAGTTTCTAACTTAAAGATAATAAAGACATATTATAAAATATTTAACCAGAATAGGGGATACAGTGGAATGTAAGTCTACATGCCAGCCCTTATTTCCAGGCCTCCAATTTCCATCCCCAAAGGCAACTGCTGTCAGTTTCTCTGACATCCATGCATATGGGAGCATTTATATATTTTTTCCTTCTTATTTTCTCTCTAGCACAGTGCCCCACACACTGTTCTGGAACTTCCTGATGATCATTCCACATGAGGATAGTAAAATATGTATGACATATTTACTGCTGTCACCTACTGATGGTCTTTAGATTGTTTCCAGAGTTTTGCTATAGCAAGCAATCTTGTGATAAATATCTTACTACAATTATCTGTCGACTCACTGTTCGTGTTCTTTGCCTATTTTCTTACTGGATAGATGTTTTTATATAAAGGACATTAGTCCTTAGATTATTACCTGTGTGTATCAATCTTTATTTTATGGCTCCATGGTTTGGAATATTGCTAGAATGGCCTAGCTAGAGAGGTCTATCTTCTCCACTCTACACATGGACTCAAACACATGTTCATAAGAGCATGACTTGTAACAGCCAAAAATTAGTAACAGCCCAATTCCATCAACAAATGAATCTCAAAATAATTATCCTAAGTGAATGAAACCAGCCCCATGTCACAAAACAAACAAAAAGAGAGTACATAGTGGACCTCCCTAGTGGTCCAGTGGTTAAGAGTCCACCTGCTAATGCAGGGGATGTAGGTTCAATCCCTGGTCCCGGAAGATTAGTCCTGCAACTAAGCCCGAGGACCGCAACTACTGAAACCCACGTGCATAGAACCCATGCTCTGTGACAAGAGAAGCCACCACAATGAGAAGCACATACCCACAGCTAGAACAGGCCCTGCTTGTCGCCGCTAGAGAAAGCTCATGCACAGCAACAAAGACTCAGTGGAGTCAAATATAAAATAAAATAAAATTTTAGAAAACTGTGAATGAAAAAAAAAGTACATACTTTTTGTATATATTTTGTACATACAAAATGTTATTTTGTAAAATGTCATTTTGTATGATTCTGTTTATATCAACATAATATTATTAAAAATGCAAATTAATCTAGTGTGATAAAAAGCAGATGAACCGGAGGACAGGGCTGGGAGGTAGGAAAGAATGAATTACAATGATACAAGAAGACACTTTGGGAAGTAATGGCTATGTTCATTATCTTAATTGTGGTCATAGCTTCATGGCTATAAACATACGTGAAAAAACTCTTAATTACACAACTTAAATGTGTACAGTTCACCATATATCGATTATATCTCAAAGTTGTAAAATATGTGGAAATGCAAAGGGTCAAGAATATCCCATATCCATATGACTTAAAGAAAATAAGGGGGCACAACTTGTCGTACCAGATATTAGCATTTATTATAAAGCCATTGTCATTGATAGTATCATACTGACTGCCACAGAGATAAGCAAACGGATTGAGAAAGCGCAATAAACACTCTTGATATGTGGACACTTGATTCGTGACATAAATGACATTACAGAGCAGGAAACAATGTTCTTTTCAATATAAGGCTAGATGTCAACTAGGTACCTGAATTGGAAAAAAAATTTTTTAATAAATCAAACTAGCCTCTATGTGTAAAAGCCACTCCAATTTTAGATGAATATATAAAACACAAAATGAAAAAGCCTTTAGAAAACAGAAAGTATCTTCATGACTTCAGGGTTGGAAAAGGTTCAAGAACTTAAACACACTATCCATAAAGTATTCATTTGACACTGGTTCTCCTATCAAAAGGGCACAGAAGCCAGTTTACAGGAACTCCCACTGGCTAAGGGAAGGACAATTTGAGCATCAAAATAATGATAGTAATGGATTATAAACCACTCAGTAAAATCTGAAATCCATGAACCTGTATTAAGTCAGTGAAATGAACAAATGCCCAAGAAATGCAGGGCTCTTCCTTAAAGTAGAATGCCAATTAATATGAAGCAAGTGGTGGAGCTGGAAAATAACCACCTTGTAAAGATTGGTTTGGACAGGAATAATCGATAGATATTAATCAAGGAGCAAAAGTATAATGTGGAACAGTTATTTGGCCTCAAAGCATCTTTTCAGTGAGAATCAGCTACAAAGAAAAAACAGTAACTACACAGTGGAGAAACCAGACAACACCTCAACAATGATCAAATTAATATCATCAATGAAGGGCAGATGGCCACCACTTGCCTCCAGATGTGATCATCTAAGCAGGAGACAATATCACTAATGTAGTAGACAGTCTGGGATATCTAATCTGAATCTGATCATGAGGAAATGCCAGATAAACCCAAACTGAGCAACAACCTATGAGATAATTCATTCTGCAGCCTTCAATGTCATGACAAAGAATCTGAGGAATTGTCACAGGGTAAAGGAAATTAATGTAATATAACAAGTAAATGCAATATGTGATCCTAAAATGGATCCTGTACTAAAGAAAATGCTATAAAGGACATTTTTGGGACAACTGACTGAATTGGAATCTGCTTGGTAAACAAAAGTATTACATGAGATGGACTACATGTTAGTCATATGCAAAACAAGCTTAAGAAATTTTTAAGAATTGAAATCATACAAACTATCTTGTTTGATCACAATGGAATGAAACTGGAAACAGAAAGAAAACTGGAAACTTACAAATAGATGGAAATTAAACATCACACTCTTTAAACAACCAATGGACTAAGACGAAATCAAAGGAAATTAAAAAATATCAAGAAATGAAAACATACAAAAACTTATGAGATACAGCTAAAACAGTGCTAAGAGGAGAAATTAAAGCTGTAAACATTTACACTAAGCAAGTTCTGAACCCAACTTTACACCTTAAGGAACTTAACAAGAAAAAAAGAACTAAATCTTAAGAGCAGAAGGAAGGAAATAAATATTAGAACTGAGATAAGTGAAAAATAGAAAAAATAGAGGGAGAAAAAAAATCAGTAAAACCAGAAGTTGGTTTTTCAAAAAGATCAACAAAATTGACAAATATTTAGCAAGATGGACAAATATTTAGCAATATTTAGCAAAAAGAGACTCAAATTACTAAAATCAGAAATGAAAGTGGGGGGACTTTCCTGGTGGTCCTGTGGTTAAGAATCCACCTGCCCATGCAGGGGACACAGGTTCGATCCCTGCCACAATTACAGAGCCCACACTCTAGAGCCCAGAAGCCACAACTACTGAAGCATGCACACCCTAGATCCTGTGCTCTTCAGCAAGAGAACCACTGCAATTAGAAGCCTACCCATCACAACGAGAGTAGCCCCCACTCACCTCACTACAACTAGAGAAAGCCCACATGCAGCAACGAACATGCAGCAATGGATATCCAGCGCTGCCCAAGACAAAAAAAATTTTTTAACAGAAATGAAAGTAGAAACATAACTACTAATTCTACAGAAATAAAAAGATTATAAGAGTCCTATGAACAATTCTATACCAACAAATTGGATAACCTAGATGATATGGACAAATTCCTAGAAACATACACCCTACTACCAAGACTGAATCATGAAAAAGTAGAAAATATGAATAGACCTGTAACTAGTAAGGACCTTAATACCAAAGCAGACAAAGACACTACAAGAAAAGTACAGATCAATATCCCATATAAACATTGACATAAAAATACTCAACAAAATACTAGCAGACCTAATCCAACAATATTTTATAAGGTATTATACACCAAAACAAAGAAGATTTTTTTCCTGAAATATAAGGATGGTTGAACACACCAATATCTATGTAATATACCACATTAACAAAAAACAAAGAAAAAAATTACATGATCATCTGAATGCAAAAAAAGCCTGACAGAACACTCTTTCATGATAAAAATATTCAAAAAACTAGAAAGAAACTACTTCAACATGATTAAGGTTATATATGGAAAACCTACAGCTAACATACTCAATGGTAAAAGATTAGAAGCTTTCCTCTAAGAACAGGTACAAGGTAAGGATGCCCGTTTTCTCATTTCTATTCAACACAGACCTAATCAAAACAATCAAAAAAAAGAAAAAGGCATCTAAATCAGAAAGAAAGAATAAAATTTTCTGTTTGCAGACGACATGGATTTTATATGCAGGAAACCCTAAAGATTACACACAAATTAGAATGAACAAATTAAGTTGCAGGATACAAAATTAACACATCAAAATCAGTTGCATTTCTGTACACTAACAATGAAAAATCTGAAAAGGAAGTTACAAAAACAAGTTCATTTACAATAGCTTCTAAAAGAATAAAGCACTTAGGAATAATGCAAAAAGGCAAAAACAAAAAAAGAAAACTTGTACAATGAAAATTACAAAACATTTCTGAAAGAAATTAAAGAAGACATAACGGAAAAGACAGCTGTTTGTGGATTGAACGACTCAATATTGTTATGATGTCAAAACTACCAGAGGGAATGTACAGATTCAATGTCATCCCTATCAAAATCCCAATTACATTTTTGAAGAAATAGAAAAATCCATCCTAAATTTGATGTGGAGCCTCAAGAGACTCTGCATGCAGTCAAACAATATATATATATTTTTAATTACAATTATCCTTTACGAATATTGACATAGAAATCCTAGACAAAATATGCGCAAACCAAAGGAGAACACTAAAAGGTTTATACACCATAATCAAGTGGGATTTATTCCTGGAATTTGAGAATGGGTCCACAGACAAAAACTAATCAATGTGATATGCCACCTTAATAGAATGAAGGAAAAAAAAACCCAAATCATCTCAATTGATGCAATGGAAGAATGACAGTCAAGCAATTTTTAAAAAGAACTAAGTTGGAGATCTCACACTTTGTGACTTCAAAACCTACTACAAAGCTATAAAAATCAAAACAGTGTGGAACTGGCATAACAGCAGACATACAGACCAATGGAACAGAACAAATAGCCCAGAAATAAACCCTTCCATACTTGGTCAAGTGGTTTTGAACAATGATCCTTAGACCATTCAATGGAGAAAGAACAGTCTTTCCAACAAATGGTGCTGGAATCCAGCATTATGCTGGAATCCTGGGCATATATTCAGAGAAAACTCTAATTCAGAAAAAATACATGCACTCCAGTATTTATAATAGCACTATTAACAACAGCCAAGACATGGAAGGAACCTAAATGTCCATCAAGAGATGACTGGATAAAGAAGATGTACTACATAAATACAATAAAATACTGCTGCTGCTACAGCTGCTAAGTTGCTTCAGTCGTGTCTGACCCTGTGCAACCCCATAGACAGCAGCCCTCAGCCATAAAACAGAATGAAACACATCCATGGTGATCCAGTGATTAAGACTCATACACTGCAGGGAGACTCTTTACCATCTGAGTCACCAGGGACTAAGAGAAAGACAAATATCATAGGATATTACTTATATGTAGAATCTAAAATATGATACAAACGAACTTATTTACAAAACAGAAACAGACCCCTAGATATAAAAAACAAGCCTATGGTTACCCAAGGGGAAGGAGTAGGGAGAGGAAAAAATTTGGAGTTTGGGACTGACAGATACACACTTCTATATATAAAATAGGACAGCAAGGACCTACTGTAGAGAACAGGAAACTAAATTCAATAAACTATAATAAAAAAAAATATTGGTGGGAAAACTGGATCAGTCAGTCAGTTCAGTTGCTCAGTCATGTCCGACTCTTTGCGACCCCATGAATTGCAGCATGCCAGGCCTCCCTGTCCATCACCAACTCCCAGAGTTCACTCGGACTCACGTCCATCGAGTCGGTGATGCCATCTAGCCATCCCATCCTCTGTCGTCCCCTTTTCCTCCTGCCCCCAATCCCTCCCAGCATCAGAGTCTTTTCCAATGAGTCAACTCTTCGCATCAGGTGGCCAAAGTATTGGAGTTTCAGCTTTAGCATCAGCCCTTCCAATGAACACCCAGGACTGATCTCCTTTAGGATGGACTGGTTGGATCTCCTTGCAGTCCAAGGGACTCTCAAGAGTCTTCTCCAACACCACAGTTCAAAAGCATCAATTCTTCGACGCTCAGCTTTCTTCACAGTCCAACTCTCACATCCATATCTGACCACTGGAAAAACCATAGTCTTGACTAGACGGACCTTTGTTGGCAAAGTAATATCTCTGCTTTTTAATATGCTATCTAGGTAATGATAACCCTGTGAGACAGGGTATGCGAGACAGCAAAAGAGACACAGATGTATAGAACAGTCTTTTGGACTCTGTGGGAGAGGGCGAGGGTGGGATGACTTGGGAGAATGGCATTGAAACATTGAAACATGAAACAATATCATATGTTAAACAAATCTCCAGTCCAGGTTCGATGCATGATACAGGATACTCGGGGCTGGTGCACTGCGATGACCCAGAGGGATGGTATGGGGAGGGAATTGGGAGAGGGGTTCAGGATGGGGAACACGTGTACACTTGTGCCAGATTCATGTTGATGTATGGCAAAACCAATACAATATTGTAAAGTAATTAGCCTCCAATTAAAATAAATAAATTTATATTAAAAAAAACCTGATTAGATACAAATTGAAAAAAAATTAATATGTTATCTGGGTTGGTCATAACTTTCCTTCATGCAAAAACATGAAATTGGACCTTATGTAATACCATATACAAAAATTAACTCAAAAGGACCAAACATAAGAGCTAAAACTATACAACTTAGAAAAGAAAAAGGGCAAGTCTTGTGACACTGGATTTGGCAAGATTTCTCAGGTATGACAACAAAAGCAGAGATAACAAAAGTACATAGACTTCATCAAAATTAAAATCTTTTGTGCAAAAAACACTAACAGAATATAAAAGGAGCCCACAGAATGGGAGGAAATATTTTCAAAGATGTATCTGTTAAGCGGTAATATGAGAATATGTAAAGAACTTCTACAACTCAACAACAACAAAAACAATCCAATCAAGAAGACATAGACATCTCCAAAAAAGATATGTGAAAGTGAAAATATCAGTTGCTCAGTCATTCCCGACTCTTTGCGATCCCATAAACTGCAGCCCACAAGGCCCCTCTGCCATGAGATTTTCCAGGCAAGGATACTGGAGTGGCTTCCCATTTCCTTCTCCAGGGGATCTTTCCAACCCAGGGGTCAAACCCATGTTTCCTGCTCTGCAGGCATGTTCTTCACCAAATGAGCTACCAGGGAAGCCCCTACCAATGACAAATAATATGAAAAGAGGCTCAACATCACGAATTATATTAGGAAATATAAATGAAAACCACAATGAGATATTACTTCACACAAGCTAAGATAGCTATCATCAAAACAGAAAACAAGTGCTGGCAAGGAGGTGGAGAAGATGGAACTTTTGTGCACTGTTGGTGAAAATGTAAAATGGTACCGCCACTGTGCAAAAACAGTGTGATGTTCCCTCAAAATATTAAACAGAATAACCATTTTGTTGAAAAGGCAAAAAGACAGGACACTGAAAGATGAACTCCCCAGGTCGGTAGGTGCCCAGTATGCTACTGGAGATCAGTGGAGAAATAACTCCAGAAAGAATGAAGAGACGGAGCAAAAACAAAAACAACATCCAGTTGTGGACGTGACTGGTGATAGAAGCAAAGTCCAATGCTGTGAAAAGCAATACTGCATAGGAACCTGGAATGTTACATCCATGAATCAAGGCAAACTGGAGTGGTCAAAGAGGAGATGGCAAGAGTGAACGTCGCATTTTAGCAATCAGCTAACTAAGATGGACTGGAATGGGTGAATTTAACTCAGATGACCATTACATCTATTACTGTGGGCAAGAATACCTTAGAAGAAATGGAGTAGCCATCATAGTCAACAAAAGAGTCCAAAATGCAGTACTTGGATACAATCTCAAAAACGACAGTATGATCTCTGTTTGTTTCCAAGGCAAACCAAACCATTCAACATCATGATAATCCAAGTCTATGCCCCAACCAGTAATGCTGAAGGAGCTGAAGTTAAACACTTCCATGAAGACCTACAAGACCTTCTAGAACTAACACCCAAAAAGATGTCCTTTTCATTATAGGGGAATGGAATGCAAAAGTAGAAAGTCAAGAAACACCTGGAGTAACAGGAAAATTTGGCCTTAGAGTACAGAATGAAGCAGGGCAAAGGCTAATAGAGTTCTACCAAGAGAACACATTGGTCATAGCAAACACCCTCTTCCAACAACACAATAGAAGACTCTACATGTGGACATCACCAGATGATCGATACCAAAATCAGACTGATTATATTCTTTGCAGACAAAGATGGAGAAGCTCTATATAGTCAGCAAAAACAAGACCGGGGAGCTGACTGTGGCTCAGATGATGAATTTCTTATTGCCAAATTCAGACTTAGATTGAACAAAGTAGGGAAAACCACTAGACCATTCAGGTATGACCTAAATCAAATCGCTTATGATTATACAGTGGAAGTGAGAAATAGAATCAAGGGATTAGATCTGATAGACAGAGTGTCTGAAGAACTATGGACAGAGGTTCATGACATTGTACAGTAGACAGGAATCAAGACCATCCCCAAGAAAAAGAAATGCAAAAAAGTAAAATGGTTGTCTGAGGAAGCCTTACAAATAGCTGAGAAAAGAAGGTAAAGGCAAAGGAGAAAAGGAAAGATATACCCATTTGCATGCAGAGTTCCAAAGAATAGCAAGAAAAGATAAGAAAGCCTTCTTCAGTGATTAGTGCAAAGAAATAGAGGAAAACAACAGAATGGGGAAGACTAGAGATCTCTTCAAGAAAATTAGAGATACCAAGGGAACATTTCATGCAAAGATGGGCTCAATAAAGGACAGAAATGGTATGGAGCTAACAGAAGCAGAAGATATTAAGAAGAAGTGGCAAGAATACACAGAGGAACTACACAAAAAGGATCTTCATGACCCAGATAATTACGATGGTATGATCACTCACCTAGACCCAGACATCCTGGAATGCAAAGTCAAGTGGGCCTTAGGAAGCATCAGTATGAACAAAGCTAGTGGAGGTGATAGAATTCTAGTTGAGCTATTTCTAATCCTAAAAGATGATGCTGTGAAAGTGCTGCATTCAATATGCCAGCAAATTTGGAAAACTCAGCAGTGGCCACAGGACTAGAAAAGATCAGTTTTCACTGCAATCTCAAAGAAAGGCAATGCCAAAGAATGCTCAAACTACCACACAATTGCACTCATCTCACACGCTACTAGAGTAATACTCAAAATTATTTAAGCCAGGCTTCAACAGTACATGAACCGTGAACTTCCAGATGTTCAAGCTGGATTTAGAAAAGGCAGAGGAACCAGAGATCAAATTGTTTACATCTGTTGGATCATGGAAAAAGCAAGAGAGTTCCAGAAAAACATCTATTTCTGTTTTATTGACTATGCCAAAGCCTTTGACTATGTGAATCACAATAAATTGTGGAAAATTCTTCAAGAGATGGGAATACCAGACCACTTGATCTGCCTCTTGAGAAATCTGCACGCAGGTCAGGAAGCAACAGTTAGAATTGGACATGGAACAACAGACTGGTACCAAGTAGGGAAAGGAGTACATCAAAACTGCATATTGTCACCCTGCTTATTTAACTTATATGCAGAGTACATCATGAGAAATGCTGGGCTGGATGAAACACAAGCTGGAATCAAGATTGCTGGGAGAAATATCAATAACCTCAGATATGAAGATGACACCACCCTTATGGCAGAAAGTGAAGAAGAACTAAAGAGCCTCTTGATGAAAGTGAAAGAGGAGAGTGAAAAAGTTGGCTTAAAACATTCAGAAAACTAAGATCCTGGCATCTGGTCCCATCACTTCATTGCAAATAGATGGGGAAACAGTGGCAGACTTTATTTTGGGGGGCTCCAAAATCACTGCAGATGGTGACTGCAGCCATGAATTTAAAAGACACTCGCTCCTTGGAAGAAAAGTTATGACCAACCTAGACAGCATATTAAAAAGCAGAGACATTACTTTGCCAACAGAGGTCCATCTAGTCAAAGCTATGGTTTTTCCAGTAGCCATGTATGAATGTGAGAGTTGGACTATAAAGAAAGCTGAGTGCTGAAGAACTGATGCTTTTGAACTGTGGTGTTGGAGAAGACTCTTGAGAGTCCCTTGGCCTGCAAGGAGATCCAACCAATCCATCCTAAAGGAAATCAGTCCTGAATATTCATTGGAAGGACTGATGCTGAAGCTGAAACTCCAATACTTTGGCCATCTGATGCAAAGAACTGACTCATTTGAAAAGGCCCTGATGCTGTGAAAGATTGAAGGTGGGAGGAGAAGGGGACGTCAGAGGATGAGATGGTTGGATGGCATCACTGACTCAATCGACATGAGTGTGAGTAAACTCTGTGAATTGGTAATGGACAGGGAGGCCTGGTAAGCTATAGTCCACAGGGTCACAAAGAGTTGGACACAACTGAGTGACTGAGCCAAACTGAACCCAGGAACTCCACTCCTAACTATACGTTCAAAAGACTTGAAAACAGGGATTCAAACAGATATATATACACCAATGTTTATTACAGAATTATTCACAAGAACCTGAAGGTGGAAACAACTCACATGCTCACTGGCAGATGAATAAACAAAATATAGTAGTAGATACAAAGAAATATAGTCACTCTTATAAAGGAAGGTTGACACATGCTACCATACGCATGAGCCGTGAAAACATACTAACCGAAATACGCCAGTCACAAAAAGACAAATATTATATGAGTCCAAAAATGCTGAGATAGAAAGAGACTGGGAGTGGGGAATGAGGAACTAACATTTAATGAGTACAGAGTTTCAACTGTGGTAGATATGAAAAATTTCTGGTGGTAATGGTTGCACAAGTATATAAATGTACCTAAGGCCACAGAAACGTAACAAATTTTTACCACATTAACCATTTCTTAAGTATATTCTATGACTTTTTTTTAAGTATTATATCTGGACTTCCCTGATGGCTCAGTGGTGAAGAATCCATCTGCCAGTGCAGGAGACACTAGCTGGATGCTGGGTCAGGGAAGATCCCACGTGCCTTGAAGCAAATAACCCCACGCACCGTAACTATTGAGTCTGTGTTCTAGCCCCTGGGAGCCGCAACTACTGAGCCATGTGCCGTAACTACTGAAGCCCGCATGCCTGCAGCCCAAGCTTCACAATGAGAGGAGCCACTGCAAGAGAAGCCCGAGCACCACGACAAGAAAGTAGCCTCTGCTCACTGCAACTCGAGAGGAGTGTGTGCGGCAAGACCCAGCACAGTCAAAAATAAGTCAACAACTTTTCAAAAGTATTATATCATTGTTAAACCTCTAGAATTTAACAACTGGTTATATAAGTTCTTAAGAATTATACACTGAAACATTAATAAGGTAAAGGGACATGATATATATAACCCATTCTCAGTTAAGAATTCTGTACATTTGAAATTTCAAGATAAAAAGATTTCTTTTTCAATTCTGCCCAAAGGATAGCATTGAGACAGAAAACTTCCCATCACAGAGTTGAAGAAAACAGGTGTAACATACATAATTGATACTTATATCCAGACCATATAGAGAACTGCTAAAAACCAGTAAGAAAAAATGAAAACCTCAATTTTTAAAAATGGGCAAAACTGATGAACAGGCATGCCACAAAAGAAACATAAAAATGAATTCCCTGGCAGTCCAGCGGTTAGACTCCTTGCTTTTACTGCCAAGGGCCAGGGTTCAATTCTTGGTCAGGGAACTAAGATCCCACAAGTCACACAGCATAGACAAAAAATAAATAAATAGAAGAAACATATGAAAAGGGTTCAACCTCATCAGTCACGTAAATGCAAATTAAGACAAGAAGAGACCACACCACATGTAAACTGGCATTAGTTAAATTACATCAATAAAAGTGCTGGCAAGGACATTAGTTCAGTTCAGTCACTCAGTCATGTCTGACTCTTTGTGACCCCGTGGACTGCAGCACGCCAGGCTTCCCTGTCCATCACCAACTCCCGGAGCTTGCTCAAATTCATGTTCATCAAATCAGTGATGCCATCGATGCAGTCGGCAAGGACATAGAACAAGTGAAATTCTCACACACTACTAGAAGTGTAAATTGCTGCAACTTCTTGGTAACAAGTGTTACCTAAAAAAGCTGAAGATATGTATATCCTATGACCTTGAGAAACTGAAACATGTATACAGCAAGATACATGTTTAAGAATGCTTACGTCAGCATGATTTGTAATGGCTATACCACTATTAAAATGAAATACTTTTACAAAGTACATGGATAAACCTTAAAAGCACAAGTCACAGTCACACACAAGAGAATGTATATTATATTTACTTTAAAGGTAAAATAGGCAGCATTACCCCACTGTTTAGTGAGACATGAATAAAATTTTAAAGCAAAAAGCAAAACAAATTTTTAAATTACCATAAAAGTTGAAATAAATACTTCTAGGCAGGATAGATGGAGACAATAATGATTAGGAGGGTGATGAGAGCAGGGCTCCTGGAGGGCCATTTCTTTCTTTTTTTAAATTTTTTGGCTGAGCTGAACGGAATATGGGATCATGGTTCCCTGACCAGAGATCAAAACCACACCCCCTTGCAGTGGCAGAACAGAGCCTTAACCACTGGACCACCAGGGAAGTCCCTGGAGGGCCATTTCTCAATCTGGGTGTTATTTACATGAATCTGTACTTAATAATAATTGCTTTACATACTTTATGTACTTCCCTGAGTATGTACTACATTAGAAAATTTAAAGTGTTCAAAATTTGGGAGACTTCCCCAGTGGTTCAGTGGTTAAGAATCTGCCTGTCAATTCTGGGGACATGGATTCCATCCCCGCTCCAGAAAGATCCCATGTGCCAAGGGGCAGCTAAGCCCATGTGCCACAACTACTGAGCCTGTGTTCTAAACCCTGTCCTCAATACAAGCTGCTGCAATAAGAAGTCTGCACGCCTCAACTAGAGAGTAGTTCCTGCTTGCCCCAATTAGAGATTCTCTGCACAGCAAGACCCAGTGCAGCCAAAAATAAAAATAAATAAACAAGTAAATAAACAGAGTATTTAATATTTTTTAAATTAACTGGGAGAGGAGGCTGAGACAGAAGCAGGAAAGTCAGTTAGAAGGATTCTGCAATAACCCTAAATGGGGTGTTTGACTCAAAATAATGCCAGTGTAAGTGATAAGACGTACATGCCAATTTGATTATGCTTTAGATTATATCCTAAGGTAGAGCAAACATGATTTCTGAGTGATTGAACTTGGAATTTGACAGAAAAATATGAGTCAAAATTATGTCAATGTTTTTGACCTGAGCCAATGCAAGGCTGGTCTTGCCATTTATTGAGACGAGGAAGGCTACAGAAGAAGAGCACTTTGGGAAAGGTTCATGAAAGATCTAAACCTATCCATTTTGAGAAACCCATTAAAGTCCAGATGGAAACGTTGATAGGAAACTGAATGTCTAGTCCTGGAGTTCAGCAGACCATGCCATCCTGAAGAAATAGGTCTGAGAGCTGTCAGCACATAGATATTTAAAGTCTTGAGGTAGGATAAGATCACCAAGGGAATGAGAGAATTGCTAGAAAAAAACCAGGAGAGTATAGTGCCCTGATGCTTCAAAGAAGAAGTGGCAAGATGGGTCAAGTGCTGCTTGGAAGATCAAGAAACATGAGGACTGAGAATGTCCACTGGATTTAGTGATACAGAAATCGTTGATGTCTTTGATAAGAGAAACTGATATTACCAATGACCCTGAATAGAATAATATCCTTTTCATCCTAAATTAAATGTCTAAGTATATTTGGGCTTCCCTGTGGCTCAGATGGTGAAGAACCTGCTTGTAATGCAGGAGGCTGAAGTTCGATCCCTGGATTGGGAAGATCCCCTGGAGAAGGGAATGACAACCCACTCCAGTATTCTTGCCTGGAGAACTCCATGGACAGAGGAGCCTGGCAAGCTACAGTCCATGGGGTCAAAAAGAATCAGACATGACTGAGAGACTAACACACACAAGTATATTTAGATTTATTTCTCAATTCTGTTCTGCTCCCTGGTCCACTTATTTACTACAGAGAAGTAAATGGCAATGGCAAGTAAGTGGGCAATGGCAACCCACTCCAGTACTCCTGCCTGGAAAATCCCATGGACAGAGGAGCCTGGTGGGCTGCAGTCCATGGGGTTGCTAAGAGTTGGACATGACTAAGCGATTTCACTTTCACTTTTCACTTTCATGCATTGGAGAAGGAAATGGCAACCCACTCCAGAGTGCTTGCCTTGAGAATCCCAGGGATGGGGGAGCCTGGTGGGCTGCCATCCATGGGGTCACACAGGTCAGACATGACTGAAGTGACTTAGCAGCAGCAGCTATTTATTTACAAACTGACCAAACAGTTTTAGTTATTTTAGCTTTATAATGTATTTTCTCTCCTGGCAGCACTAGCCCTTCACTGCACTTCCTTCATGGTATGTCTATTTTTACACTGTGGTTTTCCCCCTAATACGAACTTTATAGTTACCTTGTCTAGTCCTTTAAAAGAGAATCTGCTAGCATTTTTACTGTACTCTCATTAAACATTTAAGATGCAGACTGGTTAAGGCTTAATGATTAGTTGTGGAGAACGAGAAAGAGGAGGTGGTACCAATACATAGGTATTAAAGTTCTACCAGTGAAGAATGGAATTACTTAGGATGAAAACACAGGATTAAAAGACAAAGCATACAAAGTCAACATAGAAATCAGCTATATTTCTACATACTATATACAAAATATCTGAGAAAGAAATAAAACCAGCCTATTCACAATAGCATCGAACATTACAATACCTAGGGATTAATTTAACCAAGGAATTGAAAACTACAGGACTTTGATGAAAAACACCAAAGAAGACACAAATAAATGGGAGGAAAAAAACCCATGTTTATGGATAAAAATATTGTCAAAATGTTCATACTACCCAAAGCCATGTATAAATTCCATGCAACTCCTATCAAAACTGCAATGGCATTTCAACAGAAATCTGTCATCATGGCATAAAAAGAGAAACTCTTTTTATGGAACATAAATGGATTAATGGAACAGAATCAAGAGCCCAGAAACAAGCACTCACATACACAGTCAATGAATACTTGATAAGTGAGTCAAGAATACTCAGTGAGGAAAAGATAGTCTCTTCAGTAGATTTACAATGGGAAAACTGGATAACCACATGCAGAAAGTGAAACTGGACTTGGACCCATATCTTGCACCTCTCACAAAAATTAACTTAAAATGAATTAACAACTTAAAAACCTGAAGCTGTAAAACTCCTAGAAAAAAACCACAGGGGAAATACTCCCTAACACTGGTCTTGGCAACAATTTTATGTATGACACCAAAAGGGTATGCAACAGAAGCAAAATAGGTGTGAGGCTTCCATAGTGGCTCAGTGATAAAGAAACCGCCTGCCAATGCAGGAGACACAGCTTTGATCCTCGGACTGGGAAGATCACACATGCCACCAAGCAACTAAGGCCATGCTCCACATCTACTGAGCCAGCATTCCAGAGCCCACACGTTCCAATTACAGAAGCCCTCACACCTAGAACAGCAATAAAGACCCAGCACAGCCATAAACAAATGAATTTTTAAAAACAATTTAGTAAGTGGGACTATATCAAACTAAAAAGCTTCTACAGAGCAAAAGAAACAATCAACAAAATGAAACGGCAACCTACTGAATGGGAGAAACTATTTGCAAATCATATATCTAATAAGGAGTTAATATTCAAAATATATAGAGAACTCAAGCAACAGCAAAGTTTTTTTGATTAAAAAATGGGCAAAGGATCTGAACATGTATTTTTCCAAAGAGAATATAAAAATGAGTACATGAAAAGATGCTCAATATCACTCATCATCAGGGAAATGCAAACCAAAACCACGATGAGGTTTTAGCTTCACACCTGTTAGAATGGCAATTACCAAAAAGTCAAGAAATGACAAGTGTTCATGAGGATGTGGGGAAAAAACGGAACACTTGTGCACATTGGTAGGAATGTAAATTGATAGAGCCATTGTAGAAAAAAATATGGAAAGATTCCTCAAAAAGCTAAAAACAGGACGATAAAATGATACAGCAATCTCACTTCTGGGTATATATCCAAAGGAATTCAAATCAGGACCTCAAAGAGATAACTGCATTTCCATGTTCAATACAGCATTATTCACAATAACCAAAATACGGAAACAACCTAAGGGCCCACCAATGGATGAATGGATTAAAAAAATGTGACACACACACACACACACACACACACACACACACACAGCATTATCCATTGGATATGCATATCAATGAAGAAAATGAAACACACACAACCACGCCCAGAGAAATATTAAGCCATGATAAAAAAGGAAATCCTACCATTTGTGACATGAATAGACCCTTAGGGCACTTTGCTTAGCATATACTAAGTAAAATAAGTCAGAGAAAGAGAAATACTGTATGATCTCATTTATATGTGGACTCTAAAACAGCTGAACTAGTAGAAAAAGAATGGTGGTTACCAAGTTGGGGGGGCATGTTAATTGAAAGATACAACCTTCCAATTATAAGATGAATAAGTTCTGGGGATTTACTGTACAACATGGTGATTAGTTATCAGTAAATATCATATCATATACCAGAAAATTGCTGAGAGAGTAGATCTTAAGTGTTATCATCACAAAATAGGACTGGCACTTATGCGAGGACTATGGGGGTAATCATTTTGCAATATGTAAGTATCAAATCAACATGTACACTTTAAACTAGAACAATGTTATATATGTCAATTATATCTCAATAAAACAGGGGAAAATGTTTTAAAATCCCAGCATGTAAGTAGGGAGAGGAGGAAAGAAGGCTTTAGCCAAAGGAACTGATCCCACACCTCCATTCCTACCAGGTAGGAAGACAACTAGGGTAGCACCAGGTAGGTATGGCATACACAGATTTAGTGGGCAGTTCAAGGAATCCCGCTTTGTTCAGGAAGCAAGGGATGTGGTCATCTTAATTTTTAAAGCCCAACCTAAATGGAACATTGAACTTTTAGGTTGTTTTTAATCCATCTCTAAGAAAAAATAGTTGAATCAAGGGGTAAGGACTCTGCTAAATCTTAATTCCTAATGCCAAAGAGAAAAGCGTTTCCTATGTATGCTCCCTGTGTTTACACTGTTTTCATCTTGGATGATTCTCTTTCATTTTGCACACTAATTTGTGTTGACATTTATTGCTCATTATGTTTCAAAATATTTTAAAAGAAAAGACTTTTTTAAGTATCAGGGTAAGGGTAATTACATACGTATGATTTCAAATAGGCTTCTTTTAAAAATCTTTTTTTTCCAAAGGCTACATATTGTATGATTCCATTTATATGACTTTTTTTTAAAATGTGGACCATTTTTAAAGTCTTTCCTGAATTTTTACAATATTGCTTCTGTTGTTTATGTTTTGGTTTTTTGGCCATGAGGACTATGGGATCTTAGCTCCCAGAAAAGTATGTTAGTCACTCAGTCATGTCTGACTCTTTGTGACCCCATGGACTGTAGCCCACCAGGCTCCTCTGTCCATGGAATTCTCCTGGCAAGAATACTGGAGTGGCTTGTCATTCCCTTCTCTAGGGGATATTCCTGACCCAGGGATCAAACCCAAACTCCCTGCATTTGAAGGCAAAGTCTTAACCACTAAACTGCCAGGGAAGTCCCCCAAAATCATTTTAAAATATCAAGTCATCTAAATCATGTAATAAAGATATGTACCTTGCACAATGAAGCTAGAAATCAGATTTAACATTATCATCATAGACAAAATATAATAAAATGGCAAAGAGCTGAAGAAATAAAGGCAGAACATAAGAAACAACTTCCCAGTGAAACAGATTACAGAAAAGTTTTCCATGAGAAACTTTCTAATAGAATCCAGTAAATAATCACCTGTTTGGACAGAGGATAGAATCCTTTGATTACCTAAAACCATCTGCAATTCTTATCAGCAAGTAAAATCACCCACCAATGAAGTACCCAAGCACATTCTGCCACTGAATGCACACAAGCTGCATTTTCATGCCAGAACTTTCTCCCTACCAAGATTTTATCATCACTACATTGAAAGTCAATACAACTGTACAGATAACAACCCAGATCTGGGTCAGGAATGATTGCTATTGCAGGTGAGGTGCTGCATAACTCTCAAAGGGGAGGAGAACCAGGCATTTCTTTCTTACCTTCACCATGAACGTGAAGTCTGTTAAGGCTGGGGAGTAGACAGCCCCACCAGCACATGGGCCCATGATCAGAGAAATCTGAGGGATGACTCCGGATGCCGTGACATTCCTCTGCCAAAAGAGAAAGGCAAAGGTATCTGGTTACAGAGGTGTTCAAGGCATTATCTGCAGAAAGACAGAGGCAACAGTGAAAGTACATTTGGCTTTTATTCACAGAAATTCTATCCAAGAGAGCTAATCTGTACAGTATTCTTCCAATATTGTATATGGGATCTTCTCCCCATAACTGGTGGGAGGGTTGACATATTACTTTCTGGACCAAATAAGCTCTTCTCTCCTTGACGGGGCATTCATTTCCCAAAAGCTCCACCAGGAAATGAACTCAGAGAGAATCCCACCACTCTCACCCCACCTCTAAACACACCTCAGGCCAGAGCCTCTGTCTGTACAAAACTGGCTGAAAGAATGAATAGAAACCTTAGGCATAATACACAGGGCCAACACTTATCCTGGACCCTTGACCTCTTCTTGGAGCCCCTTCCCACTCCACACAGAGGATACCCAATAGTTACAGGGTAAGGCTAAGAGGTTAAGTGCTATTTTACCCTGAGTCTTCAGTGTCTGCCCACCCCTAGACAAAGCAGATGGGCAATAAGGAGGCAGCAGGAGCCAGAAGGGCTCCACAGGGACAACGGTGCTGTGAAGAGCCAACCCTCAGGCCATCTCTTGGGAAAAAACAAGATTTCCCAGGGGGCTGGAGGACCCAGACAAGATATGAGCCCAATGACGGGCTTCTGTCCTTCCCTGAGCCATGTCAGCTTAAGAAAAGTACGTCCATTTTTAGCCCTGCCCTGGGTCTGAGCCCAATTTCTGTAACTCAGGACATAGCTCAGGATGGCACAAAAAGGATCTATAGAGAGGATTCTGGGAACATAGTAGAGTGGGAAGCACCAGGAATCTGACACCCCACCTAGACAAAAACTGCACTGGCAGAATCTGCCTCATGTAACTTTTTGGAACTCCAGAGCCTACTGAAGGTTTTTAACTTCCAGAGGAAGACTCAGTTCAGTTCAGTCGCTCAGTCGTGTCCGACTCTTTGCGACCCCATGAACTGCAGCACGCCAGGCCTCCCTGTCCATCACCAAATCCTGGAGTTCACCCAAACTCATGTCCGTCGAGTCGGTGATGCCATCCAGCCATCTTATCCTCTGTCATCCCCTTTTCCTCTTACCCCCAATCCCTCCCAGCATCAGGGTCTTTTCCAATGAGTCAACTCTTCTCATGAGGTGGCCAAAGTACTGGAGTTTCAGCTTTAGCATCATTCCTTCCAATGAACACCCAGGACTGATCTCCTTTAGAATGGACTGGTTGGATCTCCTTGCAGTCCAAGGGACTCTCAAGAGTCTTCTCCAACACCACAGTTCAAAGCATCAATCCTTCGGTCCTCAGCTTTCTTCACAGTCCAACTTTGACATCCGTACATGACCACTGGAAAAACCATAGCCTTGACTAGATGGACCTTTGTTGGCAAAGTAATGTCTTTGCTTTTTAATATGCTGTCTAGGTTGGTCATAACTTTCCTTCCAAGGAGTAACTAAATCTACAGGTTTAGTTGATTTTAATTCATTGTTTATTTCTTGGAGGGAGAGTATGCAAAACATTACTATGGTTCAAATTTCAGCTCTTAGCACAGCAGCAGCTACCCCTACCCAGCCCCTAACCTGAGCCATGAGGCACATGCAGCAGCTATGCATGTTTTCCTGGAACAGTTTACCCAGACGAAGGCAAAAAGGACTCTGTCCTCCAAATACTGGAAATCCATGCTCTGATGGTCAGCTGCTGATTCTAACCAGAGGTGCAGTTAGGAAGTTAGGCAGCATGGTTGTTGCCCCTCACCTCATTGTTGCAAGCCCCTCCCTCCAGCTCAGAATCACTTGCATGAGGGCAAATCAAACCTAGAATGAGACGCCACATCACACGTATTAGGATGGCTACTATTTAAAAAAATAGAAAATAAGCAGTGTCGGTAAGGATGAGGAGAAACTGGGCCCCTTGTGCACTGCTGGTGGGAATGTAAAATGGTACAGCTGCTGCGAAAAATAGCATGGTGGGTTCTAAAAAATCTTTACATAGAATTATCACACAATCCAGAATGTTTACTGTGGAGCCCTATACCAAGGTCACAGGTGCAAGGCCTTGTACCAAGGCCACAGATGTGGAGCCCCACAACCAAGGTCATCTCCGGAACTGACTGAGCCCCATAACAACTGTTGCCAAGAGCCCCTCTGATCTAAACTGGCTTGTTCTCTGACAGCATATTAGATAAAAATATCCACCTTGTTCACCACCTTATAGCATCCTCACCAATCACCTAATGCCACCCTTCCAGCAGGAATTTTCTTTGTTGTGAGGCTACAAATATTGGCTACTAGCCCACGAAATGCGTGGGCTCTCGCTTGAGCCAGCCGCTGTTATAACAGCATCTCCCACTCTAATAAACTCAATCCTCCTCTCAGTCTGCCTCATGTCAGGAAATTCTTTTCCAACCCACAACATCTACTTCTGGGGATATACCATATAGAATGCAAAACAGCGTCTCAAGGAGATAATTTTACACCCACATTCATAGCAGTATTACTCACAATAGCTAAAATGTGGGATCAACCCAAATGCCCATCAACAGATGAATGGATAAACAAAATGTATGTGTATACAGTGGAATATTATTCAGCCAGTCACAAAAAAACCAATGTGCAATTTTCCTTAAATAAGCTATTTCTTCAAATAATAGAAACAGAGTAAAATGGTGATTACCAGGGGTTGGGGAAGGGGATAACAGAGAGTAATTGTTTAATGGGTTCAGAGTTTCAGTTTTGCAAGACAAAAAGTTATGGAGATGAACAATGGTGATAGGTGCATAAAATCATGAATGTATTCAAGACCACTGAACTGTACATTTAAGAATGTTTAAATTTAGTAAGTTTTCTATTATGCATATTTTACCACAACTATTAAAAATAGATGAAAAAAGCTGTCCATATTCTGCAGAAAATATCAAGCTGGGTGAACAGGCTTCCAGCTATGACAGAGTGAAGAGCTCAGAAAATCTCTCCCCAAAAACCAACTATAAAATATCACTAAATTGTCAAAAACATTTCAGGGCTCTGAAAC
This sequence comes from Bubalus bubalis, assembly GCF_019923935.1. Lineage (NCBI taxonomy): Eukaryota > Metazoa > Chordata > Mammalia > Artiodactyla > Bovidae > Bubalus > Bubalus bubalis. Next base: position 177,942,211 of record NC_059157.1, read on the forward strand.
TGGACCAAACACTAACAGAGGCGTGTTTACCAATGAAAAACTGCTGACTGTGTGATAAGAACAGTGGGAGTCTAAGGCATTCTTAACCAAGGCTCTATCATTGCCCACACAAGCTCAGGACGTCCTTCAGGGTGAAAGAAAACACCACCAGACGGTAATTCAAATCCACAAGAAGTAAGAACACTAAAACTGGTAAATGTATGGTTAAATATACAATACTGCATAAACACAGTTCTCTCTCTCAATACTTTTAAAACAACAAGGGCGCATAAAGCAAAAATGGTAACACGTTGATGTAAGACTTATAACAATAACAGCACAAAGAAAGGAGAATAAAAATGGAGCTCTGTGGAACAAAGCTCATATTTTACCAGAATTAAGTCAGGATCAATTTGAAATAGATAAATTTACATATTATTACCCTTAGAGCTGAAACCATGTACAAGCCCCTTGTCCTTGTCTTTTTTGAAGTAAAATGCTGACTCAAGAGTTAATGAGTGGGAAAGGTGAAGATGCAGAAACAAAGAGTAGCTGTTGGGCTAAGGCACTGGTAACAATTTAGACTATAATTCTGCCACATAACAGAATCACCAAACTGCCAGTTTCCTGAAAGACATAAACCCCTAACACACATTTCTAAGTTGTTTTTACAGGAAGCACACCCCCTCCAGATGAAAAATGCTAACCACAGGAGCATAGACCCTGGGCTGGCTGAAACCAGAAGGTTGACTGTATTGCTGATCCCATTCGTGATGCCAACTGTTTTGCTGTTCCCACTGTTCATTGAACCCAGGGTAGGCAAGCTAAGAGGCTGGAAGAAGACACAAGGAGCCATAGGAACTGCAGACACGTTTATTCTCTCTTGGCTGGCACGGCAGCCATAACACAGCCTCTCTCCTAGCTGACACAGCAACTGGAGCAGCAGCCACATAACAGCCATAACCGAGTCATCACATTATCTCACATAACATAACCATGATGCCACCCCAGCAGCCAGGGCTTTTCAGGTGAAGCTTATATATACTTATAGAACAAAAGTAGCCAGTGGCCAAGCGAGTATCTCGTGGAGTGCATGAGTATTGCTATAATTGATCTCAGCTGTTACATAACCCTGCAAAGACATTGTGTACAGAACATAGGGTGAGAGGGTGTTGAGAACATGGAGCGAGAGAGCCTGACTGGAGCCATCTCGTTAATTTCCCCACAGTTGATGATGCTAGAAACTTCACCTTGATGCCAACCAATCCAAGAACTGTCCACGAGCTGATCATGCCCTGCTCCTTGAACACTATAAAACTCTTCACTACCCCTTCCATGGGTGGGTCACACAGTCTTCAGGGCATTAGCCCACTCTGGCCCCCTTTGCCTGCTGCTGCTAAGTCACTTCAGTCGTGTCCGACTCTTTGTGACCCCATAGACGGCAGCCCACCAGGCTCCCCCGTCCCTGGGATTCTCCAGGCAAGAACACTGGAGTGGGTTGCCATTTCCTTCTCCAGTGCATGAAAGTGAAAAGTGAAAGTGAAGTCACTCAGTCGTGTCTGACTCTTAGTGACCCCATGGACTGCAGCCTACCAGGCTCCTCTGTCCTTTGCACGGCAAAGCAATAAAAGCTAGTCTTTTCTACTTCACCCAAAACTCTGTCTCCATGTTTCTATTTGGCACCTGTGAAGAGAGGCTGAGTTTCAACAAGAGTAACCACTTAAAAAACTCATACAGTACCAAAAGTTCAGAGGAATTGAAAAGGTACATTTAAAAATATATGTTTGACAAAATATTTAAGTGACATCAAAGAAGATTATAGAAAAGGAATCCATCCCACCACCAAAATAACTATGGAGTTGGCAGGAACTGTCTGAAGCAACTCTTTTGAAACTCTGGAATCTAAGGGAACACTTGTAGCTTCCAGAAAAGACTTCCTAAAGTGGTAGGTAAATTTCGGTCAATTTTCACATTTAGCATAGTAGTCTTGCAACAGAGTTCTTGGCTTCCTTAATTAGCAGAAATTAACTAGAGACCAGATAAGAAATTCAGGGGAGGCTTGGGGTGGGCAGAGGGAGGGGGAAACCCATGCTCAGCAGGGAGGAGCAACAACAAACAAGTTTCCTTTGGTTGCTGGTTTACCAAATTGGGAGGCAGGCAGGTGGTGAGCTTGTTCATTATATTGGGTGAGGGTAAGGCAATGGCTCCCCACTCCAGTACTCTTGCCTGGAAAATCCCATGGACAGAGGAACCTAGTAGGCTGCAGTCCATGGGGTCGCTGGGAGTCGGACACGACTGAGCGACTTCACTTTCACTCTTCACTTTCATGCATTGGAGAAGGAAATGGCAACCCACTCCAGTGTTCTTGCCTGGAGAATCCCAGGGACGGGGGAGCCTGGTGGGCTGCCGTCTATGGAGTTGCACAGAGTCGGACACGACTGAAGCGACTTAGCAGCGGCAGCAGGAGTATGTCCAGGTGTCAGACCAGAGGGTGGCTTAGGTGGTTTGCCCACCCCCTCGGTAGTGTTCTGTGCAGAAGGCATGCACAGCACCCTGCTTTCGCTCCAGGCTCCTTAGAAGTAGCAGTTGCGTTTTCTGGTTTCTTTGTATCTTTTGTCCAGGATTTGTCCTGACTGCCCATGCATGAAGTTATTTTTATTCCCATATAGTTTCTCTGTATTTTGTTGCTGGAGGTGGGTCCAGGTACAAGCATTGTAGCACTGCAGCAAAGAGTCCCAGGTCTCAGTAGCTCCCTCCCACAGCCTACACCCTGTGGCAGCCTGGGTTCCTAGGGTGGCTAGCTGGAGTCAGGGTGGGTGACAAGGGTTTTGTCCTCCAAAAGTCAGGTTTGTGGGTTTGGTTACTGATCAAAGGTTTTGATCACTGGGAGGCCAGCACAGAGGCTAGCCACTGTTTTACCCGACTGGCTAAAGCCACTTCCCAGCTGAGATGGGATTTAAAGGGACTTCTCATCTCCTAGGAGCCAGATATTTAAAGAAATCTTTGTCAGGTCACCAGATGACTGTAGACACAATGGAACTGTTAGGGGAAGCACACTGACTGAAACTGCCCACCCTGGCCAGGCACCATAGTAACCATTTGCATGAGTTATTTTATGAAGGAGGTCCTGGTAAAGAACATGAAGCTAATAAGCCACCATCAACCACAAGAGTTCAGGAAAAGTCAAAAGGAGGTGCCAGGTGTCTACCACCTCCCAGAATCCTTCTCACTGGCATCCCTCTTGGCTGAGTGTGCTATCAGGAAACAGAACAATTGGCCAAAGACAACTTGGAAACTAATCCCATCACCATAAAACCTGAGACTGCAAACCACGTGGCAGAGAAGTTCTCCTGGGTTCCCTTACCCTACTGCTCTCCACCCAGGCACCCCTTTCCCAATAAAACCTCTTGCTTTGTTAGCATGTGTGTTCCTCAGTGTTTGACAAGAGCCCACTTTCAGGCCCTGGAAGGGGTTCCCCTTCCTGCAACAGAATTAAAACTTCAGTGGCCACAAGAATGGAAAACAATTTGCAAAAATAAGTTGGAAAAGTCACAAATGGAAGCCCCTGGTGACTCAGACAGTAAAAAATCTGCCTGCAATGTAAGAGACCAGGGTTCAATCCCTGGGTCAGGAAGATCCCCTGGAGAAGTGAACAGCAACTCACTCTAGTGTTCTTGCCTAGAAAATCCCATAGACAGAGGAGCCTGATGGGCTACAGTCCATGGGTTCACAAAGAGTCAGACACGACTGAGCAACTAACACTTTCACTTTTCAGCCCCCAATAAGCAAAAATCAGCAATCTAAAAAGGGGGAGAATTAGATTTCCAACATCACCAAACGTAATTCAATGTCTAGTACATAAAAAAAATTACCAAACAAAGAAACAGCCTAGTATAGTCTATTTACAGGGGAAAAAAAGAACCTGACAAAAACTACTGCTGGGAAGCCCAGACAATGGAATTATAAGTCAAAGATGTTATATTAACTGTCTTAAATATGTTCAGTGAGCTATAGGGAATCAGGAAAACAATGTGTGAACAAAATGAGAAAGACACTAAAGAATCAGAAATTATAGAGAGAAACCAAGCATAAATTCTGGAGTTAAAAAGTACAATAACTAAAACAAAAAGATGACTAAAGGGGTTTAACAGATTTTAGCAAGCAGGAGAACCTGAGAGAACTTGAAGACAAGACAACTGAATCTATTCACTCTGAGGAACAGCGAAAAAGGAAAAAAAAATAAGAATAGAGACTGAGGGACATGTGGAAAAACATCAAATGAATCAACAAACACCATATACGAATACCAGGAGAGACTGTACTTCTGATGTGAAGATAAGCATATAGATCAGTGGAAAAGAACTGAGTCCAGAAAGAAACCCTTACATTTATGTCAATTGATTTTCTTTCCACCAAAGTGCCAGGACAATTCGAGAGAGAAAGAATGATCATGTCAGTAAATGGTGGTGAGACAAGGATGAATTTGGACCCTGACCTCACACCATACTCAAAAATTAACTCAAAAGGGATCACAGACCTAATATGAGAGCCAAAATCTATAAAACTCCATTTAAAAAAAAAAAACACTGGACAAAATCTTCATGACTTCATGACATATTGCGCAGGGTTCTTACATATGACAAATAAAGCATGATTCACAATAGAAAAAACTGATAAACTGGACTTTAAAATTTTAAATTTTGTACTTCAAAAGCCACCATTAAGAAACAAAAAGCTACAGACTAGAAAAATAAATTTGTAAATCTCATCTGATAGAGGATTTGTATCCCATATATAAAGAACTCGCACAACTCAAGATCCAATTATAAAATGAGCAAAAGATCTGAATAAACACTTCAGCAAATAAAATATACAAATGACTACTATGTACATTAAAAAATACTCAACAGGATTCGTTAGCAGAAAAATACAGACTAAAACCTTAGATACCACTACTTATCACTGCAATGGCTATAATGAAAAGAGATAACAATGCTAAGTGTCAACAAGGATGGCTGGAGCCTGAAACCCTCAATTACAGCCACTTTGGAAAAAACTTTGGCAGTTTCTTGTACAGTTACACATAAACTTATCACAATGAAACCGAGCAGGATCTTGTAAGACCTTCCCAAGTACAAAAATCTTACTATGTCCTGCAGTTCTTGTTTGTAGGAAAAATGGTTCAGCCTCCTAGACCTTCCCTGAGTTCCAAAGGGCAGATTCAAACAGTAACTAGTTAAGGGAGTGAATGGGGCCTGGGCCTGTTCCTCCTCAGGGGAGGTGCCTAACAATTTGACACACATCTCTGAGTTCTACAGAAACTAAGGCCCTCTACCACCAGGGTGGGGGATGGTAACTTGAGGCTAAGCATATGCACTGGACCCCAGCCTGGCTGGACCCAGAATGCTGATGAGTGAGATTCCTGGAACACCACCATGTTATCTCACCATCAACCAGATAGAGGAAGGTCAGACACACTGCTACTCCCCTCCCTCACCTTCCCAAAAACTCTTCCCTGAAACCCACCGAGGAGTACAGGTCTTTCCTTGGCCCTACAATAAACCTTTCTTCACTCCAAACTCCAACATTTTAGTTTTGTTTGGCTTCACTGTGCATCTGGCACACAAATTTGGGTTCAATAATTTGACACAACAATTCTACTCTTAGGAATATACTTAAGGGTTATGAAAATATATGTCCACACAATGAGTTATATACAAATGTACATTGCAGCATTATTTATAATAGTCAAAGTAGAAATCCAAATGTCCATCAATTAGATAAACAAAATGTGGTATATCTATATAATATTATTCAGCAATAAACACAAACCACTGATAAACAGTACAATATGAATGAACTTCAAAACCATTATGTTAAGTGAAGAGAGTCAGATGAAAAAGGATCTTTTTGGAAGGAAAGAGTCTAAACTATAGATTGTGGTAATGGTTTAAGTATATTTTAGAAATTGTTGATGGAGAAGGCAATGGCACCCCACTCCAGTACTCTTGCCTGGAAAATCCCATGGATGGAGGAGACTGGTAGGTTGCAGTCCATGGGGTCACTAAGAGTCGGACACGACTGAGCGACTTCCCTTTCACTTTTCACTTTCATGCATTGGAGAAGGAAATGGCAACCCACTCCAGTGTTCTTGCCTGGAGAATCCCAGGGACGGGGGAGCCTGGTGGGCTGCCGTCTATGGGGTCACACAGAGTCAGACAAGACCGAAGCGACTTAGCAGCAGCAGCAATTGTTGAATTGTATGCAACGGATGGCTTTTATGACTTGTAAATTATATCTCAATAAAGCTGTATTTAAAAATATCCGAAGTCATGGAAGATAAACAAAATTTGAGGAAATGTTCCAGATTAAAGGAGATTAAAGAGATATGACAACTAAAAGTGAAAGTGAAGTCTCTCAGTTGTGTCCGACTCTTAGCGACCCCATGGACTGTAGCCTACCAGGCTCCTCCATCCATGGGATTTTCCAGGCAATAGTACTGGAATGGATTGCCATTTCCTTCTCCAGGGGGATCTTCCCAACCCAGGGATCGAACCCAGGTCTCCTGCATTGCAGATAGATGCTTTACCCTCTGAGCCACTAAAGGCAGTACCTAATCCTAGATTGGATTGGGGGCAGGGGGGGATGCCCAGGGAGTGGGGAGTAATCTAAAGGTCTTTATTAGAATCATTTGATGGAATATGAATAACATCAATGAGTCAGTATGAAGTTTCCTAACTATGGTACTCTGTTTATACAAGAATGTCCTTGTTCTTAGAAAACAATGAAGGATTTAGGAGATAAAGGGTGCACAATCTCCAATCTATTCTCAAATGTTTCAGAAAAATATAACATGCAAATATGCACATAGAGAAAATGATTAGAGCAAACAGGCAAAATGTAAACTGGTGAATGAGGGTAAACGATATATAGGAGTTCCTTTACTCCCTAGTGGGCTATCCCTAGAGCTCAAGTTTAAAGATTTAAAAGTAGGTTTAAGATCTACAAAGTGGCTTCTCAACGCACCCAAGTGCTCCCACAACTAGCCGAGTATCACACACAAAGTAAACACACATTTTTCTGTCTGATCACAGAGGGCAGTGGCCAGGAATAAAAGCCCTCATAAGCTTGCAGGCCAGAGGACAAGAACAGCTGGCCTGATTAGAAACAATGTCTGCCTGTCTCCCTCCTATCTCGCCTCCCTTCCCTGGAAATGCTGACCTGTCCCTTCTCTTAAGTTTCCATTTGGCAGGATCTCTCCCTCACCCCAGCCTCCCTTACTATACTCTCACAATACACTTCCCACTTCAAATAACACATTTAATTTATTTTTGTGTTTCTTTTTATTTCCTTCTCTTTAATTTCAGTCTGTAAGAAAGCAGAAAGACATCTGAAATGATGTTCACCAAATGTTCCTGAATGGTGAGGTCTGGGGGAAGGGAGATTTCTTTCTTCTTTGCCCCACAGCTTGAACTTTGTACTGTGTAATGATCTTGTAATGTCTTAACCAAAAAAAAAAAAAAAGCACTGCTTTTTTAAAATTTCCAATCCTATAGATACATGTATACATATAACTGAATCACTACACTGTACATCTGAAGCTAACATAGCATTGTTAATCAACTATACTCCAATATAAAATAAAAAGTTAAAAAAAAATTATAATAAGAAAATTCCCAATTCCAGCAAGTCAGTTCATTTTAACCTTTTAGATTCCTTCCTCCTTGCTTTTGAAAAAAAAAAATATTTAACTGACTTTCGCTTCTGAATGATCTTTGTTTTTGCCCAGTAAGTACGAGGCCTCTATGAGTAAAAAAGGAAGAAAATCCTCCCCATTGTACGTCTCTTGCTTTTTTTTCCCCTTGTCACAACACTCTGCTTGAAAGATCTCAGTTCCCCCAACCAGGGATTAAACCCAGGCAATGGCAGAGTCCTAACCACTGGGCCTCTAGGGAACTCCCATCTCTCTTGCTTTTCATCCGCCCTCATGCCACCCCCAGTGACACAGGAAGGAGCCACAGGACACAAGGAGGTGAGATGAGGGAGCTCTAACCAGCACACAGCTTAGAGAACTCAGTCCTGGACTCTTTGATTCTCTTTGAACAGTTTCTCACCAGAAAGATGTCTGCATAGCCAGCCAAAGATTCCACTCCCTCTTGAATCCGTGCACCTCCAGAGTCATTCAGTCCAATCACTGGAGCCCCTACTGTGAGGGCTTGGTCCATGATCTGAGACAGCAGAGAAATTTTTTGTGAGACAACTGATCTTGCTATGAAAAACCATATTTACAAAGCACCACAGTGGTTTTCTAGAAAATGTTTTAAGTGTACTTTTCAAAACAGGAGTTGGTAACACTGGCTTTATTCCCCATGGTGAATGGGTACCTTCATGGAAGACAGAGAATCAGATATTTAAAGGGCTAATTAAAGACCCCCAAGGAGCCCAGAGCCAAAGAACTTCCCATTAGCAGAGGCCAAGACTATTCATGGCAATTTCTAGAGCCAGAGGCCCAGGCTGTAATATTTTTTCAATAGTCAGTTTTGTTCCCGATTACTCTTTTGAAAGAACTGATAGAAGACAGAATGGCAAAGCAATATTTTTCTTTTAGTGTTTATGTATTTATTTGGCTGCACTGGGTCTTAGTTGTGGCATATGGGATCTAGTTCCCAAACTAGGGATTGAACCTAGGCCTCCTGCATCAAGAGCGTGGAGTCTTAGCCACTGGACCACCAGGGAAGTCCCTCAAAGCAGTATTTTTGTGAAAGTAAATGTGGAACCCAGCCTCAGGCCTTCTACTTCCAACAAGACAGATTTTTCTCACAGGTCAGTAGTTGACAGCCTAATGAGCAACATTTTTAACAGTGCTGGAGAATTTACAAAGTACTTTCACTTCCATTATCTCATTTAACCATCATCACAGAGGCAGTAAGAAAAGAAAAATTAGGAAGGTTTCAAAGTGAAGTGATTGGCCCAAGGTCTCGGGAATAACACGTGACAGCACCACGTCGAGTAGCCAGGTGTTCTGTTACACAGGGAAACCCACCCAGCTATTAAGTAACGTCTGCCTTTAGATCAGCTGGTTAGAGCGTGGTGCTAGTAACGCCAAGGTTGCAGGTTCAATCCCCATATGGGCCATAGTTCCCTCTGGGCTTCCCTAGTGGCTCAGACAGTATAGAATCTGCCCACAGTGCGGGAGACCTGTGTTTGACACCTGGGTAGAGAAGATCCCCTGGAGGAGGACATGGCAACCCACTCCAGTTTCCCTGCCTGGAGAATCCCCATGGACAGAGGAGCCTGGCATGCTACAGTCCATGGGGTCACAAAGAGTAGGACACAACTGAGCAACTAAGCACAGCACCTTTAATTCCAAAACTCTCCAAATGTGACCTACACAATTACTCACTTCCAGAGCATCTAATCTCTAGCAGAGGTTTTTAAATACCATCATGTAGTCCCTGCACTGTTCTTTTAGCAACTGAACTCTCCACCTAGACCACGGGTTCTATACTGGGGGTCCCAAGAACCCAAAGTGGCTTGTGAACTTGGACCCTTAGAGCAAGGAGTCTATGAACTTGGATGGGAAAATCTTACATCTTTATTAACCACAGAAGTATTAGAAATACCTGTGATTTTTGTCATCACAGATTTTTATGTCCCATTAAAGTTCCTGCAGATAATCTCAAAATACTGTTTTCATTCATACCTACTTTGAAATCAGAGTGTATCCACTGCTAAATCTTGTTATTTAACACATTAAATAAGGAAGCCTATATATTACATATGTGATTTTAAATATTTTTAATCCTTTCTAATCCTACATATTTTATTTTATACATGTGTAAAAATGTGGGTCCAGGCGTCACAAGACTGCCAAAGAGTTCCATGTTACAAAAAATGTTAAGAACTCCTGCCCTGGACTGAAGGAATCTTCAGGTCAGCACCACATCCTGCACACCTCTGACCCACCCCATGTAACTGATAAAAGTACTGAGTTTGTTTTGCAACATTAAATACTTACTTTGCAGATCTTTTGGGCATGTGCTCCGGACAGGCTACCTCCAAAAACTGTAAAATCCTAAAAAGAAAACAACTAAATCAAAAAAATATGTAATGATTAGGCAGAGACGAAGACCCACTAGGAGGGGGAAATGAAAAATTCACAGATTTAAAGTTTTTAAAGCATTTTAAAAAGTTTAAAAGACTGGAGGAAAAGTCTGACTTCTAAATTATTCCATAGAATAAGTAGTGAATAAAATATCTTAAAAGGGGTCCATGTAATGAGAAGAGCAAAAGACCTAGTTTTTATCTACAAAAAAGATTTGTAGCTCTGAGGAAAGGAAAAGTTTTCATGCAGAATTAACCTCCAAAGTCAGAGGTTATCAGAGGGTCTATGGAGGTCAAACAGGCATTTCTATTACTAGGATATATTTGCTGTTTTGACAAAAGAGGTGAAAAAAGTGAGTGACAGGCCTCACTGCTGCTTCTTGCCTCTAGATTTTCATTACCTTCTGATATAAAAAGCTTTCTGTAGGAATGACCAACTTCCTAAAACCGCCTCAAAAAGATTGTAGAGAATTAATAACAGATTCAGCCCATGAGGACAAAACAAGAAGAGCAAACAACAGCAGATGAGAGAGTGAACAAATGAGCGGACTAAAAAGCCCAAGACTATCTAACTGGGAGCAAGGGGAAGCCTCTACACCTGTGGAGGGATAACCTCAGGAGGGGACAGCCCAGGAACCACAGAAGTGTGGTGGGAAGTGGCTGACAGGAAGTCTGGGTTGAGAGCACTTAGACCCCACAGGGCCTCTCCTTTACCTGGAGAGGAGAAAGCATGTTTACTCCCTAAAGAAACCTAACCAGAGGGCTGTTCTCACAACCCCCACCCCTATAGGCAGCAAAGATGAGGCTGAAAACAGGTGAGGTTTCCAATCTGTACAGTGAATGATGAGCCAATGTTGACCTCCCTCCGCCAGGAACACATCTACAGCCAATTATCGTGCAAAAGACTGTCACTGCTTCTCTGGAAAAATGAACGCTCCTCCTAGAAAAAAGGCCTGCAGATACGAACATCTGGGGGATCACTACAAAAAAAGCTGGCTCATCATTCTTCCCCTCGGTATCTTTCAGGGCCTATTTCACATGCCCCATGTTCCCTAAAGCTTTCCTGGATCCCAATGTGATCTTTCCGTGTCCTGAGAGCTAGCCCGGAACCTCACTGTAGATGTAGCCATTCCTGTTCTGCCCCACTCCATCAACAAAATGATCAGCTTCTTCAGGACAAGAACTGTCTCATCATCTCCACCTCCACCACACTCCCACCAAACAGGGGCAGAAGAGGCGCTCAAAGTATCAATTCAATGAATTTTTGTATCTGCTTAAAGTTCAGAGAACACTGTGCCCAAAAAGCACAATAACTTTCTTTGTTCTAGCTATCTTACTAATGGTTCCTTCTGTACAATTTTTTGCCTAGCTCTCCTAAATGACAAAAAAAAAGATAGTCAGGCATTTGGTAGACTCATTTATAAAAAAGTTTTAAAATATTTCAAAGGTAATCCTATTCGCAAATTAGTATAGTTTAAGTTTTAAAATAATCAAGTATAATTATTTTATTGCCAAACCCAGAAAACATTCTAGGTTCCTAAACAAGCTCTCTACTTTTAAGATCTGTAAAAGAAATTGAATATTTAGAATTTTATATATATATTCCCATCTTTTAGTGGAGGGGGGAAAAAAAAGTCAAACAAAAAAATAGTATACAACATGTTCTTTGCATTAGTTTTCATTGCTGTTGCAACAAATTATGACAAATTCAGTGGCTTGAGACAATACATATTCATTACCTTACAGTTCTGTAATTCAGAAGTCCTACATGGGTCTCATTGGGCTAAAATCATGGTTAGCGGGTCTATGCTCCTTTCTGGAGGCTCCAGGGGAGAATCTCTTATCTTTTCCAACTTCTAGAGACCATCTATTTGCTTTCCTCCCCTTACGACCCCTGTCCACCCTCTTCTGAGGCAGCAACTGCAGGCAGAGTCCTTCTCACACAGCCTTACTCCAACCTCCCGTTCTGCCTCTCTCTTCCACTTCTAAGGACCCTTGTGCTTATACTGGGCCCACCTACGTAACCCAAGCTGTTCTATTTTAAAGTCAACTGATTAGTAACATTTATTCCATCTGCAAGCTTAGTTCTACTTTGCCAGGTAAAATTACATATTCACGAGTTTCAGGGATTAGGATTTTGAGTCACTATTCTGTCTACCACATTCTCCTATGGTCTCCATGTGAAGAAACTGTATCTGTCTTGATACAGCCTAACAAAACTTGCTTGAACACATTCATGAAAGCCCAAAAGGGCCTATGGTTCTGAGAGTCAACTCCCCTCTGCCCAAATGCATCCACTGCCCAGACTACAGCAGCCCTCCCAGCACACACCCAATCTGCCAAGGGGAATCTCACTCACTTGGATAAACTCCTGTCTCCCAAGACCGCTTACAAGACTACTGCCCTATGATCCTCCCCCAAACAGACGAAGGACTCTTTCTCCCTAAGAAAAAAAAAAAAAAAAACCACATAGTATAATACTCTGGACATATGTACTAAAAAAATTAATAATTCCCCCACCAGCCCCAACTATAGATAAGCATTCTTTCCTCAGAACTGTTTTCTTTTCAAAGAAAAGAACATTTTGCTCCTGGCTCTGCCCTCAAGGAAAGCTCGGCCAATTAGAGTAGAAAATACCTGACTGAAGACATAAACCAGTCTTCCATTGATTCGTCCTCGTCCAGTGACCACACTGTCTCCAGGAAACTACCAGAAAAACAGAAAAATAAAGGTTAAAAAATCCAAAGACTTCTCTCATGAATCTAGCAATTATGCCCCAATGAAAGATCCCACCCTAAAATAAAACTCCACCCCAAATCCCTTAAAATTCAGTATAAATACAGAACATGAAGGAATCCCCCCCTCCCCGACTTAGCTCTGCAACAGCAAGCACTGGGCTGCTGCTTCATCACCACAGGTGAAAAGCACTGTATCCTTCCTCGAAGTAGAATAATCAGGAGACCCCCCTAGGGCTGTCACTACTGAGGGCTCAGAAGAAAGAAGAGGACATACAAAGAAACATGGCAATTTCTGCAAAGCCACATACCACCCTCCAAACCTTAAGGCAAACCTAGCATTTTGCTTGGAATTCTGACAGTCACTCTGTGGTTCATAATGAATCAAATGGAGCTGGCTAGTTTATTGCCAAGGTTACAAATCTTTGATCACAGACCTGAAGAAAATGGACCCAGTGAGTCCAAAGAACTCTGTGCACCTTGGAGAACACCCAGTCAAAAGAATAGGTGTCGGTGACTCTGACCTCCAAAACTCCAAAGCATAAACTTAAAGTATATCAAAAAGGTGACTGGTTAGCCTTTAGGGGTCCCTGGTACCTAGGTAGAACAGAACCCAATCAAAAGACATTCTCAACCTTCCTTCTAAGTTTGTCATTCTACACTTTTGAGAACTAGGAAACCACACAGGAGCCCTGGGAGCTAGGCCAGGGCTAGCACAGGGCTAGCACTTTGCACAAGGCATGAGCAGTGAACCCACATTCCTTCAATTGCAGACAAAGGTGAGTGGGGAACCTGGAGGCCCCAACAGTGCTTCTCAAGAGGCACTTCTGCAATTCCAGAACCTGATACTTGAAAATTTTCAATGTATTCTGAGTTCCGGCAGGACGTTATTATCTAGTAGTAGACTTCACTTTCACTTTTCACTTTCATGCATTGGAGAAGGAAATAGCAACCCTCTCCAGTGTTCTTGCCTGGAGAATCCCAGGGATGGTGGAGCCTGATGGGCTGCCGTCTATGGGGTCGCACAGAGTCAGACATGACTGAAGCGACTTAGCAGCAGCAGTAGCAGCAGTGGACCAGCAGGGCCATAGCTGGTAAGTGCAACTTGGAGGCCTGCACCATTGTGAACAGATACCTTATTCTTATCAGCGGCCATTCCAAAATCTGCACATCTGTGTTCCACAAACATGTCGCTCTCAACAAAACTGCCAGGGTCCAGCAAGAGACTGATCCGCTCTCTGGCCGTCAGCTTTCCCTAAAATGCAACAAAAATCATTCAGCAATGTCATGACACACAAAGTCAGTAGGCAAGGAGTGTTCACGGGAGGGCCAGGAGGACTGGGTTTGCCTTCACTCCACATGAAAGCCCTCTCTCTATTCCATCAACCTGCCCAAGAGACAGGTGTTATCAGTAGAATTCAGCCAGTAAAGCAATCAGGGCAAACCAGCTGCTCCAGGAGCCACTAACTGTGAAAACAAATAAAGAGTAGGAGGAAAAAGTGGAGAGGACAAATGAGGGGGTAAGGAGAGCCTGACCCTGGAACAAGATAACTAGTTCCACAAACATTTACTGGAGACCCAAGGGTCAATAAAAAGAAGAATGGAGAAACAGGAGGTAGAAAACTCAGGCTTTGCAAAGCATCTGAGGCTATACCCCCAGGTTCACAGACTTCCTATAGGGAACCCCACCAGCCCTGTTAAAAAAAGAAAACAACACAAAAAACACCTCTAACTAGCTATATTTTCCCCTTAAGAGACCAAAGCTAGCATTGCACATTAACACAAAAAGGCAATCCTCCACACTACTGTGTTACATAAATTTTCAGGAAAGCAATTGGGCAATATATATCAGTGTTGAAAAATATTCAGATCTTTTGACCTAGTAATTCCACTTCTGGAAATCTACCCTATGGAAGTAGTCCAAAAATTGTGTAAAAGCAGGTGGAGTGAGAGGTTTTTAAACCAAGTCAGCCTCCTGACTAAGTCAGCTTTGGCAAAAGAAAAAGTTTCTGGGGGTTACATCTAAAGCCAGTAGGATCACTTGGAAATGGTTGGGGTGATGATCCAGGGAGGGACTGAGCGATGGACCCCAACTGAAAGAGTGCACAGAGCACCAACAGGCCTTTGCAGAGGACGATCTGAAGTTCCCTCACAAACACAGCCCCCTGGGGTCGGGGGGCACTCCTGGCACCACACACTATCAACCAAAGTGACATCTCACTCCCAAATGGCAAAAAGGAACTGTCACCTTCAGGCCCTTATCAAACGGGTATTTACAACATCAAATCAACATTCAATTTAAACTTAATAAAGGGCTGGTGCAAATCTCCTCACTGAAGACCCCACCTCCCCCCTGCTTGTGAGTTTATGCCTCAGTGTCCATCTCTAAGAATTTCACTTTTGTGCCTTCGAGGTTGGTTATTTAACTCTTTCGGCACACCAATCCAGACTCACACGTGTCCAGGGCCCACTGGGCGAACCTGGTCTCAAGTCCCAGGTCACTGATCTGGGCCTCAGTTTATTTGTTTGTTTGTTTTCCTGCTACTAAAATGATCTACAGAAGCACCCCGGGCAGTGGGTGGCAGCGCTTGAGCTGTTCACTTCAGTCAAACACCCAGACTGACCTGAGCAACCCCAGGGGGAAAAAAAAAAAAAAAACCCAAACACCTGCTTCCTAGGGTGCCTTTCCTACCCAGAAAGCAGGTCGATGTACTCTGAGACCCATAAGAGTTTCAGCTGGCATTGGGGAAAGAGTTTCCACAAGTTTCCTATACAAACCACACGCCTACCCAGGTGAAGGAAAGTTTGCCCATGTAACTTCCCCTGCCAAATGTCTTGATTTTCCTTGGAGCAAGAAGCTCCTACCACTCTTACACCGGGCATGAGAAGAGCAAGATTTTTTTTTCCGTGCCTATCGTTGTTTCATTATCTTATTCCACTAACATTATGAGGGGAGAATTATTGCCATTTTCTGTTAAGAATAAACTGACTCCGGGGGAATAAGTAACTTGTCCAAGTTAACTGGCGAGCCGCTGGAGCCCAGCCAGGCTCGTCTAAAATTTCAAAGAGAAAGTAGACAGTGACAAAGCACAATGCTGCTTGTCCTGGTTTTACCTGCCCAGTGAAAGGCATCAGGTTCACAAGGTGAACATCCTCGGCCCCGCCCCGCCCCTCAAGACATCGCGTCGATTGGCTGCGAGGTCTCTTACGCAGCGAGCCGCACTCGCTGTGATAGGTCGCGACCGCTGGGGGCGGGCTGGCTGGCCTGGACCCCCTCACGACTCACTCTCTTATGCTGCGCGTCAATGCGGCGCTGCCCTCCTCCCAGCAGTGCAGCTTGCCGCTTGTTCTCGATGCGTTCGTTAACCGATACAGGCTGGGTGCACAAGCTGCGCCCCGCGCCCCGGAGACTTCTCACTACAACACTGAGCCTGGCTCCGGCCACAGCCACGCGCATTGCTGCAGCCATTTTTGCTCTATCAGCGAACCGGAGTGCGCATGTGTGTCAAGTGGTCGCTCTGTGGTGTCTGCGCCTGCGCAGCATGGGCGGGACGTAGGAGCCTGTGGGCTGGAATACCGAAGGCTTTTGGGAGAAAGGCCTTGGAATCCTGAGGCTGTGCTAGGGCGTCACCCTGAGACATGTGGGACGGATCGATCTGTGTTGTGCCCTCCAGGTTGCACAGAAAAGGGACTTAGACTTTGCTCTTTGTGGCTACCTAGACCGCTAGTTGTGTCCTACACGTAGCAATCAAGAACTTCCAGCTGTCCAAGCTGGATATAGAAAAGGAAGAGGAACTAGAGATCAAATTGCCAACATTCTCTGGATTATAGAGAAAGCAAGGGAATTTCAGAAAAACATCTATGTGTGTTTCAGTGACTACACTAAAACCTTTGTACGGATCATGACAAACTGTGGAAAGCTCTTATGGAACAACTGCGGAGAAGGCAATGGCACCCCACTCCAGTACTCTTGCCTGGAAAATCCCATGGACAGAGGAGCCTGGTAGGCTGCAGTCCGTGGGGTCGCTGAGTCGGACACGACTGAACGACTTCGCTTTCGCTTTTCACTTTCATGCACTGGAGAAGGAAATGGCAACCCACTCCAGTGTTCTTGCCTGGAGAATCCCAGGGACGGGGGAGCCTGGTGGGCTGCCGTCTATGGGGTTGCACAGAGTCGGACACGACTGAAGCATCTTAGCAGCAGCAGTAGCAGTTCAAGATTGGTTCAAGATCGAGAAAAGAGTATGACAAGGCTGTCTGCTGTCACCCTGTTTGTTTAACCTATACACTGAGCACATCATGCTAAATCCTGGGCTGGATGAGTTACAAGATGGAATCAAGACAGACGGGAGAAACATCAACAACCTCAGATATGTGGATAATACCACTCTAATGGCAGAAAGTGAAGAGGAACTAAAGGGTTTCTTGACAAGGGTGAAGGAAGAGAGTGAAAGAGCCGGCTTAAGACCAAATGTTAGAAAAACTAAGATCAAGGCATCTGGCCCCATTACTTCATGGCAAATAGAAGGGGGAAAGGAGGAAGTAGTGACAGATTTCCTCTTCTTGGGCTGCCAAATCACTGCTGATGGTGACTGCAGCCATGAAATCGGAAGACAATTGCTTCTTGGCAGAAAATCGATGATAAACCTAGACTGTGTTGAAAAGCAGAGACATTACTCTGCCAACAAAGGTCCATATAGTCAAGACCATGGCCTTGCCAGTGGTCACGTTTTGTGAGAGCTGGACCTTAAAGAAGGCAGAAGGCCAAAGAATTGATGCCTTGGAACTGTGGTGCTGGAGAAAACTCCTGAAAGTGCCATTGACAGGAAGGAGATCAAACCAGTCAGTCTTAAGGGAGATCAACCCTGAATATTAACTGGAAGTGATGCTGAAGCTGAAGCTCCAGTATTTTGGTCATGTTATGCAAACACCATGACTCATTGGAAAAGTCCCTGATGCTGGAAAAAATTGAGGGCAGAAGGAGAAGAGGGTGTCAGAGGATGAGATAGCTGGACAGCATCACCAATGCAATGAACGTGAACTTGGGCAAACTCCAAGAGATGGCGGGAGACACGGAACCCTGGTGTGCTGCAGTCCATGCAGTCGCAAAGAGTTGGACACAACTGAGTGGCTGAACAACAACAACAATAATTAACTTTATGGAACACTGTACCAAGTGTCACTTTAAGCATTTTCTGTATTAGCTATTATCCTGATTTCACTGGTGAGGCAAATTAAAAGAGGTAAAGTGATTGATCCAGTGAGGACTACAGAAATGGAACCAGGATTCAAACACAGAGATGTATTATATACGACTTATTGAGCACCTGGCGTCAGCGTCACCTGAAGGCCAGTAGGGAAATGCAAACTTTCAAATTCTCAGATTCCATCCCAGACCTACTGAATCAGGAATTCTGGGGGTTTGGCCAGCAATCTGTTTCAACAGATGACCTCTAGGTGATTTCGGTACTTGCTCTGAGTTTGAGAACCACTACTCTAGGGCTTTAGAACTGAACTGTTGGGAGCTTGTCTGTTTCCCCAGCTAAAAGTCAACTCTTCAAGGAAAAGAATAAGGGGTACATTGCAAGTTTATGTTCTTCAACACAGGAAACTGCTGAAGTTGATCATTAATCCCACTGAGCTCACAGCCAGGGCATTCATAAAGTCCAAACTCTGGCCTGAGACTTCAGTGTTCAGTTCAGTTCAGTTCCGTGTCAATACAGCTCAGTTCAGCAAATGTTTTTGAGCAGTTGCTATCTGCCAAGAACAAACCGGTACTTACTACTTTCCTGGAGTACGAATTGTTCACCTAGATATGCAAGGAAGCTGAGGATTTTAGGCGTGAAGTCATATGACTGGACAAAGCCCACCTGCAGCTCTCTGACTCCATAGTATTAATAGATGCTCTTGGCCCTGCATTTGGGTCCCTCCTGGGTGGCACGGTGGTAAAGAATTCACTTGCCAATGCAGGAGACACAAGAGACACAAGTTCGATCCCTGGGTCAGAAAGATCCCCTGGAGTAGGAAATGGTAACCTGCTCCAGTATTCTGGACTGGAAAATTCCATGAAGAGAGGAACCTGGTGGGCTGCAGTCCCTGGGGGTCGAGAAGAGCTGGACATGACTGAGCACACAGCTGAGTGTGCATGCAACTCAGCCAACCTAGAGAGGTAGACTAGGGACCTGCCTGGTAGCACAGGGAAGAATTTGGGCAAGGCTGAGTGTGTCAAGGAGAGTTATCTCTAAGAAGGTAACTGCATTCCAGGAGTAATGGCCTGTCCAGATTCATACACATGATTGTGTCCCCAGCTTTAGGGAGAATGGTGGTAAATTACAGTGTGAAGAATTTTGCCATATTCTGAAACTGGGACTTGATTTGGCTTGGGGCATTGGACACCTTTGTCCTAAGGTGCTTTGCAGATCCCTCTCCTGTGGCTCATTTCACACTGTGTTAACATTTCACTCTGTGTTTAGCTCTCTTCCCAGTGAGATTCCAAAGCCAGAGAGCAGGGACCATGTCAGCTTGCTCACCACTGTGGCACCTGCACCTAGAAGAAGACCTAAAACAAAAGAGGCCTTCAGAATGTATTTGTGACAATAGCATGTGGTTCAGGAGGTTTTCTCCTAGACCTCTACATCTTTCCAGGCTCTGCTCAGGTATCCTCTCCTCAGGCAGTCTACCCTGATCCTCCCTCTACCTGAGTTAGAGAAACTATTGGTCCCTCTGGCAGCAAAGAAGTTTGTTTTTCTTATTTAACTTTGAATAACCTGTATTTAACAGAAAGCACAGCACAGGAGGGATCCATAAACAACTGTTAAGAGTTGTTAAGAGCCCTGTCCAGATAGTTCTCTTTCCCTCCCTTTCTTTCTCCTCCCAGTCTTCCTCATCACTGTTCTAGTAACCCACCCTGACTACTCAATACTGTATAGAATTCTGAAGATCTATCATGTTATTTCTCCTACTTCAGATGTTAGCCTAGGGGGGTGGGAGAAGGAGGAGGAAGATTTAAGTACTCGACAATTGCCCTCTGGAATCCTAGTATGCTCTGGGCTATGTTTGAGTTATTTCTTCACTTCAAGACAGGAGTCACCTTGATCTGGCCATTCTGTGCTTGTCAGTGACCACTGTCAGCAAAGATGGGTGAAATGGAAGGAGTAAATTTGGAAGAAGTGGCATATTTGGGGGAGTGGGTTAATCAGAATCTTCAGAAAAGCAGCTGCCAAAAAAGGAATTAAACATG
Organism: Bubalus bubalis; assembly: GCF_019923935.1. NCBI lineage: Eukaryota > Metazoa > Chordata > Mammalia > Artiodactyla > Bovidae > Bubalus > Bubalus bubalis. The sequence goes on from NC_059157.1 coordinate 177,962,269, forward strand.
TAAGAAATCAATTAGGGTAATTGCCTATAAGAGAAAATGGGACAGCACCTGGGAGAGGCTGGAAGACCCATCAGTCAGATTGCAGTTCAGTCTGACCCCCAGTCAAAGAGGAAGAGAAGGAAGAAGGGCAACTAGGAGCTTTTTAGAGTAATGTGCCATTTTAAGAGACTGTGAGAGGCGTGGCCTCAGGGCAAGTACAGCAGTTAATTAAGGAATGAAGCCAGGGGCTCTCTGTCAGTTAGGATTAGTGTAATACTGGTATCCTCTCACCTTAGGGAAGGTAGGACGAAAGGATGTTAGAGGAAATTTTGGACAGCAGGTGCCATCCATGTGGGGAGAGATGATTTTTTAAATGTTTCTTGTACATTATGAATGCACTTATCCCTCAGTGTTCTATTTTTTTGTTTTTTTTTCTGGACCATGTTTCTTTGACTACTGAGATTGGGTCACAAGAGCCCTGGTTTAAATTCCAGTTAAAACTGTTATTAAGATGTGGAACCTGGTTTTCCCCAGTCCACACGTTTTTCAAGTCATCCTGGAAAATCTTCATCTTTTCTGACTCCTTGGGCTCTGTGGGAAATGAACAGAACTGGCTTATCCTTTTTCCAGAGGCACTTCCAGGCCTCTCTTCCACGTTTGATGAGCTGCTCTTCTTTTGAAGTTTTTGCCATCTGTTGATACCACCTTTCAGCATTCCCTGACCTCCACAACATAGCTTCTCTGCCTTCTCTTACAATGTCTATGTCAGGCTCACATTTTCCCTCTTCCCTACTATACTAGTCAGGATTAGGGTTCTCCAAAGAAATAGAACTATTGGGCAATAGATAGAGAGACAGGGAAAGACACACAGAGAGGTTTTTTATAAGAATTGACTCAGAACAACAGTAAGCTACTACCTCATATCAGTCAGAATGGCCATCATTAAAAAGTCTACAAATAACAAATGCTGGAAAGGGTGTAGAGAAAAAGGAACCCTTTCACACTGTTGATGGAAGTGTAAATTATTGCAGTCACTATGGAGAACAGTTTGGAGGTTCCTCAAAAAATTAAAAATAGAGTTGCCATATGACCCCACAATCCCACTCCTGGGCGTGTACCCAGACAAAACTGTTAAAATATGCATGTACCTCTATGTTCATAGCAGCACTATTTATAACAGCCAAGACTTGGAGACAACCAAAATATTTAGTGACAGATGAATGGAAAAAGAATATGTGGACAATGGACTTTTTGCTTAGTCATTAAAAAGAATGAAATAATACCCTTTACAGTTATAAGGACAGACCTAGAAATTATTATAGTAAATAAGTGGGAAAGAGAAAGACAAATACCATGTGATATCACTTATATGTGGAATCTAAACTATGGCACAAGGACTTCTCTGGTGCTGCAGTGGATAAGAATCCACCTATCAATCCAGGGGACACAAGTTCGATCCCTGGTTTGGGAAGATTCCACATGCTGTGGCACAACTAAGCCCTTGTGCCACAACTACTGAGCCCATGCTCTGCAAGTCACAGCTACTGAGTCCCCATGCAGCAACTACTGAGGCCCACATGCCCTAAGCCTATGCTCCGAAACAAGAGAAGCTACCACAATGAGAAGCCTGTGCACCACAGTGAAAAGTAGCCCCTGCTTGCTGCAACTAGAGAAAGCACACGCACACCAACAAAGAGCCAGCACAGCCAAAAATAAATAAATTAAAATTTTAAAATAAATAAAATAAGTTATGACCCAAATGAACATATCTACTAAACAAACCCACAAATATAGAAAACAGACTTGTGTTTCCCAAAGGTGGGGGGTGGGGTAGGGAGGGATTGAGAGTTTGAAATTAGCAGATGCAAACTATTATATATACAAACTATTATATATAGGATGGATAAACAAAAAGGTCCTACTGTATAGCACAGGGAATTATATTCACTACCCTGTGATAATTTATAATGGAAAATAATATATATAAGTCACTTTGCTATATAACACAAATTAAACACATTATAAACTAACTATACTCAACATAAAATAATAATGATCTGATTTAAAAATGGACAGAGGATCTGAATAGACATATTTTCAAAGAAAATGGCTAATGTGTACATGAAAAGATGCTCAATATCACTCATCATCAGGGAAATGCTAATCAAAACCACAATGAGGTGTTAGTCTCACACCTGTTAAAATGGCTATTCCCAAAAGTCAAGCAATAACAAGTGTTAGTGATGATGTGGGAGAAAAGGGAACACCTGTGCACTGGTGGTATGAATGTAAATTGATACAGCCATTATGGAAAATATTATGGAGGTCCCTCAAAAAACTAAAAACAGAACTACCATATGATCTAGCAATCCACTTCTGGGTATTTGTCCAAAGAAAATGAGAACACTAATTTGAAAAGGTATATATGTACCACCATGTTCATGGCAGCTTTATTTACAATAGCCAAGACATGGAAACTGCCTGTGTCCACCAATGGATGAGTGGGTAAATAATATAATATGAATATTATTCAGCCATGAAGAAAAATGAAATCTTGACATTTGTGACATCATGGGTGGACCTTGCAGTATTATGCGGTATTATATTGCGGTATTATTATGAAATAAGTCAGGCAGAGGAAGACAAATACTGTATGATCTCACTTATACGTGGAATTTTTTTTAAAGTGCTCAGATTAATGGTTGCCAGAGCTGGTACAAAATTCCAGTACTAAATATGTCATGGGGAATGTAATGTACAGGTTGCTGCTGCTAAGTTGCTTCAGTTGTGTCTGACTCTGTGTGACCCCATGGACGGCAGCCCACCAGGCTCCCCCATCCCTGGGATTCTCCAGGCAAGAACACTGGAGTGGGTTGCCATTTCCTTCTCCAATGCATGAAAGTGAAAAGTGAAAGGGAAGTCGCGCGGTGTCCGACTCTTCGCGACCCCATGGACTTCAGCCTACCAGGCTCCCCCGTCCCTGGGATTCTCCAGGCAAGAACACCAGAGTGGGTTGCCATAGTGACTATACTTAATAATACTGTATTTCATATTTGAAAGTTGCTAAGAGAATAGATCTTAAAAATTCTCATCACAAGGAAAAAAATGTATAACTATGTATAGTGTCAGGTTAACAAGACTTGTTGTGGTGACCATTCCGCAATGTATACAAATATAGAATCATTACGTTGTATACCTAAAACTACTATAATGCTATATGTCAATTACACCTCAATTTAATAAAAAAAAGCATTTTCAGCAACATGAATGGACCTAGAGACTGTCATACTGAGTGAAGTAAAGTCAGACAGAGAAGGAGAACTATCATATGACATCTACTATATGTGGAATCTAAAAAGAAATGATACAAATGAACTTATAAAACAGAAAGAGACTCAGAGACTTAGAGAATGAACTAATATGGTTGATGAGGGGAAGGGATAGTTAGGGAATTGGGGGTGGACATGTGCACACTGCTATATTTAGAATAGATAACCAACACAGATCTACTGTATAGCACATGGAGCTCTGTTCAATGTTATGTGGCAGCCTGGATGGGAGGGGAGTTTGGGAGAGAATGGATGCATATATATATATATATACGACTGAGTTGCTTTGCTGTTCACCTGAAACTATCACAACATTGTTAATCAGCTGTACCCCATTACAAAATAAACAGTTTTAAAAAAAGCCTACAGTTTAAAAATTCTAATTAACAAAGAAAGCACTCTGTAATATTCATAGTTTATTTCATATTTGTATATGTTATCAATATTCAGTTCAGTTCAGTCTCTCAGTTGTGTCCGATTCTTTGCGACCCCATGAACCACAGCACGCCAGGCCTCCCTGTCCATCACCAACTCCCAGAGTCCACCCAAACCCATGTCCCTTGTGTCAGTGATGCCATCCAACCATCTCATCCTCTGTCATCCCCTTCTCCTCCTGCCAGCATCAGGGTCGTTTCAAATGAGTCAGCTCTCTGCATGAGGTGGCCAAAGTACTGGAGTTTCAGCTTCAACATCAGGCCCTCCAATGAACACCCAGGACTGATCTCCTTTAGGATGGACTGGTGGATCTCCTTGCAGTCCAAGGGACTCTCAAGAGTCTTCTCCAACACCACAGTTCAAAAGCATCAATTCTTCGGTGCTCAGCCTTCATTATAGTCCAACTCTCACATCCATACATGACTACAAGAAAAACTATAGCCCTGACTAGATGGACCTTTGTTGGCAAAATAATGTCTCTACTTTTTAATATGCTGTCTAGGTTGGTCATAACTTTCCTTCCAAGGAGCAAGCATCTTTTAAATTCATGGCTGAAATCACCATCCACAGTGATTTTGGAGCCCAGAAAAATAAAGTCAGCTACTGTTTCCACTGTTCCCCATCTATTTGCCATGAAGTGATGGGACAGGGTGTCATAATCTTAATTTTCTGAATGGTGAGCTTTAAGCCAACTTTTTCACTCACCTCTTTCACTTTCATCAAGAGGCTCTTTAGTTCTTCTTCACTTTCTGCCGTAAGGGTGCTGCCATCTGCATATCTGAGGTTATTGATATTTCTCCCAGCAATCTTGATTCCAGCTGATGCTTCCTCTAGCCCAGGGTTTCTCATGATGTACTCTGCATATAAGTCAAATAAGCAGGGTGACAATAGACAGCCTTGACGTACTCCTTTTCCTATTTGGAACCAGTCTGTTGTTCCATGTCTAGTTCGAACTGTTGCTTCCTGACCTGTATACAGGTTTCTCAAGAGGCAGGTCAGGTGGTCTGGTATTCCCATCTCTTTCAGAATTTCCCAAGCTTATTGTGATCCACACAATCAAAGGCTTTGGCATAGTCAATAAAGCAAAAATAGATGTTTTTCTGTAACTTTCTTGCTTTTTTTGATGATCCAGGGGATGTTGGCAATTTGATCTCTGGTTCCTCTGCCTTTTCTAAAACCAGCTTGAACATCTGGAAGTTCGTGGTTCACATATTGCTGAAGCCTGGCTTGGAGAATTTTGAGCATTACTTTACTAGCGTGTGAGATGAGTGCAATTGTGTGGTAGTTTGATCATTCTTTGGCATTACCTTTCTTTGGTACTGGAATGAAAACTGGCCTTTTCCAGTCCTGTGGCCACTGCTGAGTTCTCCAAATGTGCTCACATATTGAGTGCAGCACTTTCACAGCATCATCTTTTAAGATTTGAAATAGCTCAACTAGAATTCCATCACCTCCACTAGCTTTGTTCGTAGTGATGCTTCCTAAGGCCCACTTGACTTCACATTCCAGGATGTCTGGCTCTAGGTGAGAGTGAGTGATCACACCTTCCTGATTATCTTGGTCGTGAAGATCTTTCTTGTACAGTTCTTCTGTCTGTTCTTGCCACGTCTTCTTAAAATCTTCTGCTTCTGTTAGGTCCATACCATTTCTGTCCTTTATTGAGCCCATCTTTGCATGAAATGTTCCCTTGGTATCTCTAATTTTCTTGAAGAGATCTCTAGTCTTTCCCATTCTATTGTTTTCCTCCATTTCTTTGCATTGTTAACTGAGGAAGGCTTTCCTATCTCTCCTCGCTATTCTTTGGAACTCTGCATTCAAATGGGTATATCTTTCCTTCTCTCCTTTGCTTTTCACTTCTCTTCTTTTCACAGCTATGGGTAAGGCCTCCTCAGACAGCCATTTTGCTTTTTTGTATTTCTTTTTCTTGGAGATGGTCTTGATCCCTGTCTCCTATAGAATGTCTCAAACCTTCATCCGTAGTTCATCAGGCACTGTGTCTATCAGATCTAGTCCCTTAAATCTATTTCTCACTTCCACTGTATAATCATAAGGGATTTGATTTAGGTCATACCTGAATGGTCTAGTGGTTTTCCCTACTTTCTTCAATTTCAGTCTGAATTTGGCAATAAGGAGTTCATGATCTGAGCCACAGTCAGCTCCTGGTCTTGTTTTTGCTGACTATATAGAGCTTCTCCATCTTTGGCTGCAAAGGATATAATCATTCTGATTTTGGTGTTGACCACCTGGTGATGTCCATGTGTAGAGTCTTCTCTTGTGTTGTTGGTAGAGGGTTTTTGCTATGACCAGTGTGTTCTCTTGGCAGAACTCAGTTAGTCTTTGCCCTGCTTCATTCTGTACTCCAAGGCCAAATGTGCCTGTTACTCCAGGTGTTTCTTGACTTCCTACTTTTGCATTCCAGTCCCCTATAATGAAAAGGACATCTTTTTGGGTGTTAGTTCTAGAAGGTCTTGTAGGTCTTCATAGAACCATACAACTTCAGCTTCTTCAGCATTACTGGTCAGGGCATAGACTTGGATTACCATGATATTGAATGGCTTGCCTGGGAAACGAACAGAGATCATTCTGTCGTTTTTGAGATTGCATCCAAGTACTGCATTTTGGGCTCTTTTGTTGACCATGATGGCTACTCCATTTCTTCTAAGGGATTCCTGTCCACAGTAGTAGATATAACAGTCATCTGAGTTAAATTCACCCATTCCAGTCCATCTTAGTTCGCTGATTCCTAGAATGTCGACGTTCACTCTTGCCATCTCCTGTTTGACCACCTCCAATTTGCCTTGATTCATGGATCTAACATTCCAGGTTCCTATGCAATATTGCTCTTTACAGCATCGAATCTTGCTTCTATCACTAGTCCCATCTGCAACTGGGTGTTGTTTTTGCTTTGGCTCCACCCCTTCATTCTTTCTAGAGTTATTTCTCCACCGATCTCCAGTAGCATATTGGGCACTTACTGACCTGGGGAGTTCCTCTTTCAGGGTCCTATCTTTTTGCCTTTTCATACTGTTCATAGGGTTCTCAAGGCAAGAACACGGAAGTGGTTTGCCATTCCCTTCTCCAGTGGAGCACATTCTGTCAGACCTCTCCACCATGACCCATCCATCTTGGGTGGCCCCACATGGCATGGCTTAGTTTCACTGAGTTAGACAAGGCTGTGGTCCATGTGATCAGATGGGCTATTTTGTCTCTGATTGTGGTTTCAGTCTGTCTGCCCTCTCATCCCCTCTGTCAGCGCCTACCATCTTACTTGGGTTTCTCTTACCTTGGACATGGGGTATCTCTTCATGGCTGCTCCAGCAAAGCATACGTGGCAGCTGCGGCGCTAAAGATTATTTAATTATTTATTTTTTAAAAAGAAAGCCTGTTGTGCTATTCAGTCTGAGTAGAAAATTCTGAGAAAAGAAGGTTGAAGAGTTAATGATGTAAATCTCCAATTGAGTCCCAAAGCCATCAGGAATACAGGTGTTCAAGTGCAGGAAATAAATGGATGTCTCAGCTCAGGCAGAGACATTTGGCCTTCCTCTACCTTTTTGTCCTGGTAGATTGGATGATGCCCATCCACATTTGTGATGATGATCCTTTTTACCCAGTATGCTCAAATACAAATTTCTTCTAGAGACACCCTCACAGACACACCCAGAAATAATGTTTACCAGTTATTTGGACATCCTTTAGCCTAAACTTAGTTAGGTTGACACATCAAATTAACCTTCAGATCTTCATTCTACCACCATTGTGAACGAGTTCGTTCAATCTTTATACTGATATCCTCTGATTATCTGACCTGAGAGTGCCTCAGCTTCCCTAACAAGAAGGGCCTTCAGCTGTCTTCCACTTCAGCACCCACATGCTGGGCCTTCTAATCACCTAGAATTGCTCCACTTCCAGGACCCAGAACCCAGAGGTTCTCTCTACCACTCTTTGTCCTCCTTCCTTTCCAACACCCTTTCATCATACTCAATCTGGTCCATGCCCTCAATATAATCCCCCACCTTTGCCTGCCCTTTCTTTCTTTCTTTTTTTTTTTTTTTAATGAAGATGACATAGCAGGAGTATTTATTTATTTTTGTTTTTGGCTGTGGTCGGTCTTTGTTATTTTGCTCCTGCTTTCTCTCGTTTTAACGAGTGGGGCTACTCTTCACTGAGTGCACGGGCTTCTCCTTGTGGTGGCCTCTTTTGTTGCAGAGCACAGGTTCTAGAGCTCAGTAGTTGTGGTGCAGGGGCTTAGTTGCTTTGAGACATGTGGAATCTTCCTGGACCAGGGATTGAACCCATATCTCCTGCATTGGCAGGCAGATTCCTATCCACTATGCCACCAGGACAGTCCAGTAGTATTTATTTATTGGCTGAGTCAGGTCTTAGTTGCAGCAGGAGGGATCTTTCATTGTGGCACGTGGGCTTAGCTGCCCTGTGGCATGTGAGATCTTAGTTCCCAGACCAGGAATCAAGCCATATCCCCTGCATTGGAAGATGTATTCTTAACCACTGGACCACCAGAAAAATCCCCGTATAACCTTTTTTAATTCCCATAGTATAATGATTTAAACTCTACCTACTCTAGCACTGTCCTCTCTTGACCCCTTTCCATCAAGATCACCATGCCAAGGCCCAACCCTGGGTCACGGCTTCTTTTGGATCATGCTGATTCTGCTCACAGACTGTCCACAGTTGCTGGAAGAAGTAAAAAAAAAAAAAAAGCATACCAGGCATATTAGTTTCCTAGAGTTGCTGCAACCAGTTACCAAAAAACTGGTGTCTTAAAAGAATCGAAATTTATTCTCTCTCTGTTCTGGAGGACAAGAAACCAAAATCAGGGTGTTGGCAGGGATAATCTGCCTTCAAAGTCTTTTGAGGAGACTCCTTTCTTGTCTCTTCCAGCTTCTGGTGATTCCTGATTTTCCTAAGGTTATGGTAGCATCACTCTTATCTCCATCTTCACATACGTGGTCTTCTCTGGATCTCCTTGTTTGCACTTTCCCTCTTCCTTTCTTTGTTAGGATACCAGTCATTGGATTTAGGGCCCACCCTAACTGGCTCAGACGGGAAAGCATCTGCCTGCAATGTGGGAGACCCGGGTTCAATTCCTGGGTCAGGAAGATCCCCTGGAGAAGGAAATGGCAATCCACTCCAGCACTCTTGCCTGGAAAATCCCATGGACGGAGGAGCCTGATAGGCTACAGTCCATGGGGTCGCAAAGAGTCGGACATGACTGAGCGACTTCACTTTCACTTTCACTTTCTAAGTCCAGGAAGGCTTCTCAGGTGGCACTGGTGGTAAAGAACCCACCTGCCAATGCAGGAGACATTAAGAGGCATGGCTTTGATCCCTGGGTCAGGAAGATCTCCTGGAAGAGGGCATGGCAACCTATTCCAGTATTCTTGCCTGGAGAATCCCATGGACAGAGGAGCCTGGCAGGCTATAGTTCATAGGGTTGCAAAGAATCGAACATAACTGAAGGGACTTAGCATGCACGCACGCTCTCTAAATCCAGAATGACCTCATCTTGAGATTATGCACAAGATTACATATGCAGGGGTCTATTTCCAAATAAGGTCACATTCACAGGTGCTAGGGGTTAGGGCTTGGATATATCATTTGAGGGGACATCATTCCCAACACTGCACTAGGTCACGGCAGATTCTTGCTGTTCCTTGCTGTTCTCTTCAACCCTATCTCTGCATGTCCAAATCTAATACATCCACTTTCAAACACCAAGCAACCTCTTCTTTTGCTAAACTCCCATCTGCTTTTTGTTCCTAATTTATGGCTTTTATCAATTTCTACCTGTTACCAGTGAAATCTCTGGTTCCCTGGGTTGCAGAAATTATCTCATTAGCAATCTTCACTTTGGAACCTTAGCTCTGACTGGAATTATTTATGTTGTTCCTGCCACAAATGAACATGCTGCCCTGGCCTCTCTACCCTAATGGTCTTTGTCTTTCTCAATCAAAAGAGGTTTATGATTCTTAGTGATTCTTCTTCCCTAACTAGTTCTCTGTCTTCCTCCCCCTTGCTTCCGCTTCCCCCCAGTGCTCAGCAACCTGTCCTTTTTCTACTTCCACTTTTCAATCAGGCCATTGGTTGCTTCCTTTTTCTCTCCTTGACCAGTTCAGTTCTTTGCTTAAGGTTCTCTTCTACCTCCTCAGGGCCCACTAGATAGCCCTTTTAAAATCAGTTGATTAATTAATTAATTTGGCTGTTCTGGGTCTTGGTTGTGGCACATGGGCTCTTCAATCTTTGTTGCAGCATCCAAACTGTTAGATCTAGCTCCCCAACCAGGAATTGAACCCAGGTCCACTGCATTGGGAGTGCAGAGTCTTAGCCACTGGACTACAAGGGAAGTCGCCTTGATCGCCTTAACTTTCTCCAAGAACACTCCCTTCAACTTCTTGCCTTTTCTGATAACCTTACTCCCTTTTTTCTAATATCCAACATGTGTTCATTTGTTTTTCATGTTCCCATTGTTTGTCCCTACTTCTGTGATGGTACTTTCTTGATAAGTTGCATTAAAATTACCTGTTCAGGTTTTGCAAACTTGCCCCTTACCATCCACGTTACACTCCAGTTCTATCTGTATTTATACCTGGCAATGGGTTTGGGATGAATGTGTTCAGGACTATGGTACATTAGGTACATACACCCAGCTGGAATGATAGAAGATAAGAAAAACGATGTAGATTTGAAGAAAGAGTCCTGAGCTTGCAAAAACAGTTCCAGTGTTACCTTCTGAGTATATTGATTCTACTACCCTTGAGAATAGCTTTTTCCACTTCAACTGAAAGTCTTAATGATTCTCTCCATTTCTGGATACTGGGTTGCATTTAAATTAAAATCTAACCATCATACTAGAAATATTCTTTCGTTTTCCCTTATCTCCCTCCTTCCTAGCCCTCTTCCAAATGTTTAGAAAATTCCAAGACAAGAGTCATGGTACTGGATTAAGAAATGTTTCTTTTATTTAGGGGCTTCTCCTCCTCACTTCTTTTCTAATTTCTGGTATAGAATTCCATGGACAGAGGAGCCTGGTGGGCTATAGTCCATGGGGTCTCAAAGAGTCAGACACAAGTGAGCAACTAACACTTTCACTTTCAAACAGATGATCTATGCTACTTTCACAATTATTTCTATTATAATGGATGGTTCAAGCATTTGGTATGAATTATACTATCCTAAAGCAATTAAAGTTAACATCTAGAAACTGGAAAAATTGAGTATTAATATATGACTCTCTATTGGTTTATAAGGTTGTTTAGGATAAGGATTCTTTCATTTTTATTTCTAAGTTTCTAGCGACCAATGGTTCCTAGTCCAGGGGAGGTATTCAATCACTGAATGTACTTCCCATTTCCTTACTCTAGTTTCTTTGGGAAAATGGAATTTTCTGACCCTCAGTTCCATTATTAGAAGCAACTTCAGAGAAAACAAGGTGGCAGAGGAGTAGGTGGACGTGGAGTACATCTCTCTCCCTGGATGCATCAGGAATACACCTCAGACACAGAAATGCATACAGAACACCAGCTGAGAGCAGACAGAAGTGCCTGATCAGCAGAAAAGAATATATAGACCTACCCAAAACTCGGTAGGATGAATGAACTAGGGGGAAGAACAGAAGTATTAGGACTGGACCTGCCCTCAGCTGGTGGGGGAACTGAAGCAGGGGTTCAATCCCTACATTGGGGAAATTGTCAGAGGAGTCAGAGGAGAAACATTTAAGGCTGAGAGTGAAATAGATGATCTGTGGCAGCCACCCAAGATGGACGGGTCATAGTGGAGAGTTCTGAAAAAACGTGGTCCACTGGAGAAGGAAATGGCAAACCACTTCAGTATTCTTTCCTTGAGAACCCCATGAACAGTATGAAAAGGCAAAAAGATAGGACCCTGAAAGATAAACTTCCTAGGTCAGTAGGTGCCCAGTATGCTACTGGAGATCAGTAGAGAAATAATTCCAGAAGAATGAATACACGGAGCCAAAGCAAAAACAACACCCAGTTGTGGATGTGACTGGTGATAGAAGCAAAGTCTGATGCTGTAAAGAGCAATATTGCATAGGAACCTGAAATGTTAGGTCCATGAATCAAAGCAAATTGGAAGTGGTCAAACAGGAGATGGCAAGAGTTAACATTAACATTTTAGGAATCAGTGAACTAAAATGGACTGGAATGGGTGAATTTAACTCAGAGGACCATTACATCTACTACTGTGGGCAGGAATCCCTTAGAAAAAATGGAGTAGCCATCATAGTCAGCAAAAGAGTCTGAAATACAGTATGTGGATGCATCTCAAAAACGACAGAATGATCTCTGTTTCCAAGGCAAACTATTCAATGTCACAGGAATCCAAGTCTATGCCCCAACCAGTAATGCTGAAGAAGTTGAAGTTGAACAGTTCTATGAAGACCTACAAGATCTTCTAGAACTAACACCCAAAAAAGATTCAAAAAATTCTTCAAGAGATGGGAATACCAGACCACCTGACCTGCCTCTTGAGAAATCTGTATGCAGGTCAGGAAGCAACAGTTAGAACTGGACATGGAACAACAGACTGGTTCCAAATAGGAAAAGGAGTACGTCAAGGCTGTATATTGTCACCCTGCTTATTTAACTTATATGCAGAGTACATCATGAGAAACACTGGGCTGGAAGAAGCACAAACTGGAATCAAGATTGCTGGGAGAAATATCAATAACCTCAGATATGCAGATGACACCACCCTTATGGCAGAAAGTGAAGAAGAACTAAAGAGCCTCTTGATGAAAGTGAAAGAGGAGAGTGGAAAAGTTGGCTTAAAACTCACCATTCAGAAAACTAAGATCATGGCATCTCGTCCCATCACTTCATGGCAAATAGACAGGGAGGCAGTGGAAACACTGACAGACTTTATTTTTTAAGGCTCCAAAATCACTGCAGATTGTGACTGCAGCCATGAAATTAAAAGACACTTACTCCTTGGAAGAAAAGTTATGACCAACCTAGACAGCATATTAAAAAGCAGAGACATTACTTTGCCAACAAAGTCCGTCTAGTCAGGGCTATGGTTTTTCCAGTAGTCATGTATGGATGTGAGAGTTGGACTATAAAGAAGGCTGAGCATCGAAGAATTGATGATTTTGAACTGTGGTGTTGGAGAAGACTCTTGGGAGTCCCTTGAACAGCAATGAGATCCAGCTAGTTCATCCTAAAGGAAATGAGTCCTGAATATTCATTGGAAGAACTGATGTTGAAGCTGAAACTCCAATACTTTGGCCACCTGATGCAAAGAACTGACCCATTTGAAAAGACCCTGATGCTGGAAAGATTGAAGGTGAGAGAAGGGGATGATGGACGATGAGATGGTTGGATGGCATCACCAACTCAATGGACATGAATTTGTGTAAACTCCAGGAGTTGGTGATGGACAGGGATGCCTGGTATGCTGCAGTCCATGGGGTTGCAAAGAGTCGAAGACGACTGAGCGACTGAACTGAACTGAACTGAAATGGAATGAGAATCAGACAGGTCTTGCTGCAGCCATACATACCCCAGATCGCACAGTGGATGGGAGCTGGAGTTTAGGGATTGTGGTGCAATCCCTGGGTGAGGGCTGCTTTTGACTGCAGAGAGACAGATTGAGGGGACATGGGGGAGGAGACTGTGGTGGGAAATGCCCATGGAGAAAAGCCGGGCAGCCATGGAAACAAGGCGATACTGCTGAGTCACGCATAGGGGGTAGGGCCATCACCATAGCCTCTCTCCTCCCACATAGAAGCATTGGCAGCTAAACAATAGAGAGGCTGGCCCATCAAATGCCTGACGCACTGAACTACAGAGCAGGACCCCACCCAGGGTGCACCTTTAAGTGCCTGACTTGGTGGTATACAGAGTAGGAGGGAGGAGGGGAGATGGGGGGGCGGGGTGGGGGGCGGGCGGTCCCTCTACGTGCCTGATAAGCCGAACAACAGAGAAGGACCCCAGGTAAGAAAGCCCTCTAAGTGCCTGAACGGCTGGATGGAACTACAGAGAAGGACCAGCCAAAGAGGCCCTCTGATCACCAGCTACAAGAGGCTCGAGAAAAGACTCTGATAAGGCCATAACACGGTGGCCAAGGCAGTCCGTGTCCCTGCACACTTGGCACCGCCAGGGTCCCCACAAGCCAAGCAGCTGTACCACCTTCACACTCAAGTGTCATTGGGGCAGAGCTGTCAGGCAAAACAAATCTTGCGTCTATGTGGGCAGGGATGTTTCAGTAGTGTGTGACTCTTTGTGACCCTGTAGACTGTGGTCTGCCAGGCTTCTCTGACAGGGAGGGGGATTCTCCAGGCAAGAATACAGGAGCATATTGGCCAATGGTTGCAATTTGCTTCTAGAGCACTATATTTCCTGCTGCCTTAGCTGCCAACTCCCCTGAGCACCTGGTGCTGCCAGAACCCCTGTGACCCAAGCAGCTGCACCACCTCCACACCTGACCCTCACAGGGGCAAACCCAAATCCTCCAGAGCAGCTTCAAGAGCAAACCCCAGTGGACCACCCACATGCAGAGGTGGAAATAAAGCCACGATTGAAACCCAGGGGCAGTGTGACTAAGGAAGAAGACCCCAAACCCTCCCATGAGCTGTACAAGCTATAGATTAAATCCACACAATCAACTAGGCAGACTCTGTGTCTATGGAGTATATTAAAGGTCATTGAGAGCTCCCACAAAAGAAAACATGCTAGTTCTGATAGCTGTGGACACTGGAGGTGAGAACACAGAGGAGTAGGACCAGATCAGATTCTGAGCTGCCCCCACATCAGGTCCAGAGATCAGCACAGTGTCGGAGGACATCCTAGGGAGGTGAAGTGGACTGTGACTCCCAGCGAGGGAAAGGACTCTGACAGCAGTGACTCAAGAAAAACATTTATTATTCTTATGTTTTGACTTATTCTATAGATTCTTTCTTTTAGGGGCTTCCCTGGTGCTCAGAGGTTTAAGCGTCTGCCTGCAATGCGGAAGACCCAGACTCGATCCCTGGGTGGGGAAGACCTCCTGGAGAAGGAAATGCCAACGCACTCCAGTATTCTTGCCTGGGAAATCCCATGGACGGAGGACCCTGGTGGCCTACAGTCTACAGGGTCGTAAAGAGTCGGACACAACTGAGCAACTTCACTTTCACTATAGATTCTTTTGAATTTTTTTTCTTTTCTTTCCTTTTTTCCCTCCCCTCTGTTGTAGTCGATTTTATTGGCACTATGAAATCCAATAAAGCTTTTGAACTTTTTTTCTTTTCTTTTTTTCCTCAGTCACATTTTTTTATTGTTGTTATAAAACCTCTGCCTCTATGTTGGGCTTTTGAAGATCTGGATAGTTATTTTTTTTCTCTCTCTCTCTTTTTTAATTTTTAATTTTTTAAACCTATTATTTTTTCTACATTTATTCTTTTGTTTGCTTTTCCTACTGTTCTTTTCCCCTTGTGATTAATCTTTAATATATATAAATCTTCTTTATCTACCTCTGTTTAACTTTGCATATCTATTCTCTCTTTTCTTTCTTTCCTTTAGTCTCAAATATTTGTTAATTTTGTTTTCACTGCTTTATTCCCCACTTGGCACCGTGCTTTAGTTTTGTTTTCCAGTTTATGCTTTAGTTACTTTTGTTCTGGTAGATATAATTTTTGGTTTCATTTGTTTGCTGAGTCTAACTATTGTACTTTATTTTTGTTGGACTGTTTTGATTTTGCTTATGGCTGTATGTGTATATGTGTATTTTCAGTCACAATTTGTATTGTTGTTATAAACTTCTACATCTATGTTGGGCTTTTGCAATTCTGTGGAGTTTTCCTTTTTTAAAAACGTTTCTTTATTCTTCCATTTTTTTAAATTTTCTTTTCTCTTTTTTTATAATTTTAACTTTTAATTTTCTTAAACCTAATATATTTTTTCTACATTTATTCCTTTGTTTGCCTTTCCTGCTGCTCTTTTCCCCTTGCAGTTAACCTTTCTATATACAAATCTTCTTCATCTACCTCTATTTAACTTTACATATCTATTCTTTCCTTTCCTCTCAACATATTTGTTAGCTTTGCTTTTATTGCTTTATTCCCCACTTGGCACCTTGCTTTAGTTTTGTTTTCCAGTTTCTGCATAGTTAGTTTTATTCTTAACTGGTAAATATAATTTTTTATATCCTTTGTTTGCCAGGTCAATGTATTGTACTTTATTTTTGTTGGACTGTTTTGACTTTGCTCATGGGTGTATATGTATATGTGTATATTCCATTATTTTAATAATTATCTGCCTGATTTTGTAACTTCCATTTGTCTGGGGTTCATCTTTGGTTTCTCATTTTTGGATATTTGTTTTACTCACACTTAATGCCATAACAAACCACATGTGGAATTTTCCTCCCTGACCAGAGATCAAGCCCCGAGCCTTTGGAGTGTGAGCACTGACTCCAAGACCCTAGACTACTAAAGAAGTAACCCTCAGGGATATCAAATAGTGAGAACTGACACAAAGGAAACCACTGGAATACAAGAGCCAGCATCACACAACCACCAATAGCACCCTGTGCAGGAAGCATCATCTAAACAACAAAAAACAAAAATGCAAACCCAATCAGCAACAGACAGGATTACCACTTCACCCAGTCTTGCCCATCAGAGGAAAAACAAAAACACACAAACAAAAAATCAGCACAAATATCACCCTATAAGAAACTTACACAAACCACTGGACCAACCTTAGAGGGCAGAAACCAAAAGGAAGAAAGAATTCAACCTCGAAGCCTGGGAAAGAAAATTGGTCACTCAATCGTGTCTGACTCTTTGTGACCCCATGGACTGTAGCCCACCAGGCTTCTCTGTTCATGGAAGTCTCCAGGCAAGAATACTGGAGTGGGTTGCCATTTCCTTCTCCAGGGGAGCTTCCTGAACCAGGGATCTAACCGAGGTCTCCCACATTGCAGGCAGATTCTTTACTGACTGAACCACCAGGGAAACCTAGGAAAAGGAGACCTCAAACACAATAAGATTAAAAAAAGAATAATGAAAAGGCAGAGAAATACTACACAATGAAGGAATAAACTAGAAACACAGAAGTCCAAATGAATGGAGAGGAAATAGGCAAACCACCTGAAAAAGAATTCAGAATAATGATAGTAAAGATGATCAAAAACCTTGAAAGCAAAATGGAGAAAATGTAAGAATCAATTAACAAAGACCTATAAGAATTAAAGAATAAACATGCAGAGATAAACAATACAATTACTGAAATTAAAAACACTCTAGAAGAAATCAATAGCAGAATATCTGAAGGAGAAGAACGGGTCAGTGAGCTGGAAGATAAAATGGTGGAAATAACTTCTGAAGAGCAGACTAAAGTAAAAAGAATGAAAAAAACAGGATTGTCTCTGGGACAATATCAAATGCATCAACATTCGAATTATAGGGGTTCCAGAAGAAGAAGAGAAAAAGAAAGGATATGAGAACATTTTTGAAGAGATTATCATTGAAAATTTCCCCAACATGGAAAAGGAAATAGACAATCAAGTCCAATAGGCACAAAGAGTCCCATACAGGATAAACCCAAGGAAAAACATGCCCAAGACACATGCTAATCAAACTGCTGCTGCAGCTGCTGCTGCTAAGTCGCTTCAGTAATGTCCGACTCTGTGCGACCCCATAGACAGCAGCCCACCAGGCTACCCTGTCCCTGGGGTTCTCCAGGCGAGAACACTGGAGTGGGTTGCCATTTCCTTCTTCAATGCATGAAAGTGAAAAGTGAAAGTGAAGTTGCTCAGTCGTGCCTGACTCTTAGCAATCCCATGGACTACAGCCTACCAGGCTCCTCCGTCCATGGGATTTTCCAGGCAAGAATACAAGCTAACAAATACTAAACACAAAGAAAGAATATTCAAAGCAGCAAGGGAGAAGCAATAAGTAACATACAAGGGAAACCCCATACACTTAACAGCTGATCTTTCAGCAGAAACTCTGGAGGTCAGAAGGGAATGGCAGATATATTTAAAGTCCTGAAAGGGAAAAATCTACAACCAAGATTACTGTACCCAGCAAGGATCTCATTCAAAATTGATGGAGAAATCAAAAAGTTTGAGACAAGCATAAGTTAAGAGAATTCAGTACCACCAAACCAGCTTTACAACAAATGTTAAAAGGACTTATATAGCCAAGAAATAAAAGAGAAGAAAAAAGATCTATAAAATCAACCCCAAACAAGAAAATGACAATAGGAATATATATATTAATAATTACTTCAAATGTAAATTTACTAAATGCGCCAACCAAAAGACACAGACTGGCTAAATGGATACACAAACAATATCCATATATATGCTGTCTACAAGAAACGCACTTCAGATCTAAAGACACATATAAACTGAAAGTGAGAGGATGGAAAAATATATTCCATGCAAATGGGAAGCAAAAGAAATCTGGAGTAGCAATCATCATAGCAGACAAAATAGACCATAAAATAAAGACTATTACAAGAGATAAGGAAGGACACTACATAATGATCAAAGGAATCAATCCAAGAGGAAGACAACAATTACAATATCTATACAACCCAAATATCTGACAGAATGTGGTCCACTGGAGAAGGGAATGGCAAACCACTTCAGTATTCTTGCCTTGAGAACCCCATGAACAGTATGAAAAGGTAAAATGATAGGACACTGAAAGAGGAACTCCCCAGGTCAGTAGGTGCCCAATATGCTACTGGAGATCAGTGGAGAAATAACTCCAGAAAGAATGAAGGGATGGAGCCAAAGCAAAAACAACACCCAGTTGCAGATGGGACTGTTGAAAGAAGCAAGGTCAGATGCTGTAAAGAGCAATATTGCATAGGAACCTGGAATGTCAGGTCCATGAATCAAGGCAAATTGGAAGTGGTCAAACAAGAGATGGCAAGAGTGAATGTCGACATTCTAAGGATCAGCGAACTAAGATGGACTGGAATGGGTGAATTTAACTCAGATGAACATTATATCTACTACTGTGGACAGAAATCCCTTAGAAGAAATGGAGTAGCCATCATGGTCAACAAAAGGGTCTGTAATGCAGTACTTGGATGCAATCTCAAAAACGACAGAATGATCTCTGTTCATTTCTAAGGCAAACCATTCAATATCACAGTGATCCAAGTCTATGCCCCAACTAGTAACGCTGAAGAAGCTGAAGTTGAACGGTTCTATGAAGACCTCCAAGACCTTTTAGAACTAACACCCAAAAAAGATGTCCTTTTCATTATAGGGGACTGGAATGCAAAAGTAGGAACTCAAGAAACACCTGGAGTAACAGGCAAATTTGGCCTTGGAATACAGAATGAAGCAGGACAAAGACTAATAGAGTTTTGCCAAGAAAATGCACTGGTCATAACAAACACCCTCTTCCAACAACACAAGAGAAGACTCTACACATGGACATCACCAGATGGTCAACACCAAAATCAGATTGATTATGTTCTTTGCAGCCAAAGATGGAGAAGCTATATACAGTCAACAAAAACAAGACTGGGAGCTGACTGTGGCTCAGATCATGAACTCCTTATTGCCAAATTCAGACTGAAATTGAAGAAAGTAGGGAAAACCACTAGACCATTCAGGTATGACCTAAATCAAATCCCTTATGATTATACAGTGGAAGTGAGAAATATATTTAAGGACCTACATCTGATAGATAGAGTGTCTGATGAACTATGGAATGAGATTCGGGACATTGTACGGGAGACAGGGATCAAGACCATCCCCATGGAAAAGAAATGCAAAAAAGCAAAATGGCTGTCTGGGGAGGCCTTACAAACAGCTGTGAAAAGAAGAGAAGCAAAAAGCAAAGGAGAAAAGGAAAGATATAAGCATCTGAATGCAGAGTTTCAAAGAATAGCAAGAAGAGATAAGAAAGCCTTACTCAGTGATCAATGCAAAGAAATAGAGGAAAACAACAGAATGGGAAAGACTAGAGAGCTCTTAAAGAAAATTAGAGATACCAAGGGAACATTTCATGCAAAGATGGGCTCGATATAGGACAGAAATGGTATGGACCTAACAGAAGCAGAAGATATTAAGAAGAAGTGGCAAGAATACACAGAAGAACTGTACGAAAAAGATCTTCACGACCCAGATAATTACGATGATGTGATCACTGACCTAGAGCCAGACATCCTGGAATGTGAAGTCAAGTGGGCCTTAGAAAGCATCCCTATGAACAAAGCTAGTGGAGGTGATGAAATTCCAGTTGAGCTATTTAAAATCCTGAAAGATGATGCCGTGAAAGTGCTGCACTCAATATGCCAGCTAATTTGGAGAACTCAGCAGTGGCCACAGGACCGGAAAAGGTCAGTTTTCAATCCAATCCCAAAGAAAGGCAATGCCAAAGAATGCTCAAACTACCACACAATTGCACTCATCTCACATGCTAGTAAAGTCATGCTCAAAATTCTGCAAGCCAGGCTTCAGCAATACATGAACCGTGAACTTCCAGACGTTCAAGCTGGTTTTAGAAAAAGCAGAGTCACCAGAGATCAAATTGCCAACATCTGCTGGATCATAGAAAAAGCAAGAGAGTTCCAGAAAAGCATCTACTTCTGCTTTATTGACTATGCCAAAGCCTTTGACTGTGTGGATCACAATAAACTGTGGAAAATTCTTCAAGAGATGGGAATATCAGACCACCTGACCTGCCTCTTGAGAAATCTGTATGCAGGTCAGGAAGCAACAGTTAGAACTGGACATAGAACAACAGACTGGTTCCAAATAGGAAAAGGAGTACGTCAAGGCTGTATATTGTCACCCTGCTTATTTAACTTATATGCAGAGTACATCACGAGAAACACTGGGCTGGAGGAAGCACAAGCTGGAATCAAGATTGCTAGGAGAAATATCAATAACCTCAGATATGCAGATGACACCACCCTTATGGCAGAAAGTGAAGAGGAACTCAAAAGCCTCTTGATGAAAGTGAAAGTGGAGAGTGAAAAAGTTGGCTTAAAGCTCAGCATTCAGAAAACGAAGATCATGGCAACCGGTCCCATCACTTCATGGGAAATAGATGGGGAAACAGTGGAAACAGTGTCAGACTTTATTTTTCTGGGCTCCAAAATCGCTGCAGATGGTGACTGCAGCCATGAAATTAAAAGATGCTTACTCCTTGGAAGGAAAGTTATGACCAACCTAGACAGTATATTCAAAAGCAGAGACATTACTTTGCCAACAAAGGTCCATCTAGTCAAGGCTATGGTTTTTCCTGTGGTCATGTATGGATGTGAGAGTTGGACTGTGAAGAAGGCTGAGAGCTGAAGAATTGATGCTTTTGAACTATAGTGTTGGAGAAGACTCTTGAGAGTCCCTTGGACTGCAAGGAGATCCAACCAGTCCATTCTGAAGGAGATTAGCCCTGGGATTTCTTTGGAAGGAATGATGCTGAAGCTGAAACTCCAGTCCTTTGGCCACCTCATGCGAAGAGTTGAATCATTGGAAAAGACTGATGCTGGGAGGGATTTGGGGCAGGAGGAGAAGGGGACGACAGAGGACGAGATGGGTGGATGGCACCACGGACTCAATGGACGTGAGTCTGAGTGAACTCTGGGAGTTGGTGATGGACAGAGAGGCCTGGCGTGCTGCGATTCATGGGGTCGCAAAGGGTCGGACACGACTGAGCGACTGTACTGACTGACTGATGCAACCCAACATAGGAGTACCTCAATACATAAGAGAAACACTAACAGACATAAAAGGAGAAATGGACAGTAACACAATAATAGCAGGAAACTTTAAAACCCCACTCACACCAATGGACAGATCATCAAAACAGAAAATTAATATGGAAACACAAGTCTTACTTGATACATTTGATGAGATGGATCTCATTGATATCTTCAGGACATTCCATTCAAATGCAGAACATACACCTTCTTCTCAAGTGCACATGGAACATTCACCAGGATAGACCACATCTTGGGTTACAAATCAAACCTCAGTAAATTTAAGAAAACTGAAATGGTATAAAGCATCTTCTCCAACCCTAGCACTATGAGACTAGATCAGGAAAAAGAGCTCTAAGAAGCACAAACATATTTAGATTAAACAACATGTTTGTAAATAACCAACAGATTACTGAAGAAATCAAAAGAGAAATCAAAAAAATTCTAGAGACAATGAAAACACAATTCAAAACCTATGGGATGCAGCAAAAGCAGTCCTGTGAGGGAAGTTTTTAGCAATACAATCCTAGTTTAAGAAACAAGAAAAACATCGAATAGACAACCTAACTTTACACCTAAAACAACTGGAAAAAGAAGAACAAAAAACCCCCAAATTTAGTAGAAGGAAAGAAATCATAAATATCCTAGAAGAAATAAATGAGAAAGCAATGAAAGAAACAATAGTAAAGCTTAATAAAACCAAAAGCTGGTGCTTTGAGAAGATAAGCAAAACTGACAAACCTTTAGCCAGACTCATGAAGAAAGAGAGAAGAATCCAATCAACAAAATTAGAAATTAAAAAGGAGAGGTTACAACAGACAATGCAGAAATATAAAGGATTATAACAGACTATTATAAACAACTATATGGCAGTAAAATGGATAACCTGGAAGAAATGGACAGGATCTTAGAAAAGTTCAATCTTCCAAGACTGAACCAGGAAGAAATAGAAATTATGAACAACCCAATTACAAGCACTGAAATTGAAGCTATGATAAAAAATCTTCCAAAAAACAAAAGCTCAGGACCAGATGGCTTCACAGGAGAATGCTATCAAACATTTAGAGAACTAATGTCTGTCATTCTAAAACTCTTTCTAAAAACTGCTGAGGAAGGAACACTTCCAAACTCATTCTATGAGGCCACCATCACCCTGATACCAAAACCAGACAAAGACAACACACAAAAAGAAAACTACAGGCCAATATCACTGATGAACATAGATGCAAAAATCCTCAACACAATTTTAGCAAACAGAATTCAGCAATACATCAAAAAGCTCATACACCATGATCAAGTTGGGTTTATTCCAGGGATGCAAGGATTCTTCAATATATGCAAATCAATCAATGCAATACACCATATTAACAAATTGAAATATTAAAAATCATATGATAATCTCAATAGATGGAGAAAAAGCCTTTGACAAAATTCAGCACCCATTTATGATTAGATATCTTCAAAAAATGGGCATAGAAGGAACCTACCTCAACATATTAAAGGCCATATATGAGAAGCCTACAGCAAACGTTATTCTCAATGGTGAATAATTGAAAGCATTCCCTCTAAGAATAGGAACAAGACAAGGGTGTCCACTTTCACTCCTGTTATTCAACATAGTTTTGGAAGTCCTAGCTACAGCAATCAGAGAAGAAAAAGAAACAAAAGGAATCCAGATCAGAAAAGAAGTAAAGCGCTCACTGCTTGCAGATGACATGATACTGTACATAGAAAACCTTAAAGATAGTATCAGAAAATTGCTAGAGCTAATCAGTGAATTTAGTAAAGTTGCAGGATACAAAATCAATACACAGAAATTACTTGCATTTCTATATACTAACAATGAAAAATCAGAAAGAGAAATTAAGGAATCAATCCCATTCACCATTGCAACAAAAAGAATTACATATCTAGGAATAAACTTACCTAAGGAGACAAAAGAACTGTACACAGAAAATTATAAAACACTGATGGAAGAAATCAAAGATGACATAAACAGATGGAGAGATATTCCATGTTCCTGGGTAGGAAGAATCAATATTGTGAAAATGACTATACTACCATATGCAATCTACAGATTCAGTGCAATCCCTATCAAATTACCAATGGCATTTTTCACAGAATTAGAACAAAAAATTTCACAATTCATATGGAAACACAAAAGCCCCCAAATATCCAAAGCAGTCTTGAGAAAGAAGAATGGAGCTGGAGGAATCAACCTTCCTGACTTCAGATTATACTAGAAAGCTACAGTCATCAAGACAGTATCCTACTAGCACACATACAGAAATATAGACCAATGGAACAAGATAGAAAGCCCTGAAATAAACCCATGCACCTATGGGTACCTTATTTTTGACAAAGAAGGCAAGAATACACAATGGAGAGAAGACAGCCTCTTCAATAAATGGTACTGGGAAAACTGGACAGCTACATGTGAAAGAATGAAGTTAGAACACTTCCTAACACCACACACAAAGATGAACTCAAAATGGACTAAAGACCTAAAGGTAAGATCGAAACTATAAAACTCTTGGAGGAAAACACAGGCAGAGCATGCAATGACCTAAATCAAAGCAAGATCCTCTATGACCCACCTCCTTGAAACAGAAGTAAACAAGTGGGACCTGATTAAACTTAAAGGCTTTTGCACAGCAGAGGAAACGATAAGGAAGGTGAAAAGACAACCCTCAGAATGGGAGAAAATAATAGCAAATGAAACAACTGACAAAGGATTAATTTCCAAAATACAAAAGCAGTTCATACAACTCAAAGCTAGAAAAACAAACAACCCAATCAAAAAGTGGGAAAAAGACCTAAATAGACATTTCTCCAAGGAAGACATACCCATGGCTAACAAACGCATGAAAAGATGCTCAACATCACTCATTATTAGAGAAATGAAAATCAAAACCACAATGAGACATCACCTCACACCGGTTAGAATGGCCATTATCAAAAAGTCTACAAAGAATAAATGCTGGAGAGGGTGTGAAGAAAAGGAAACACTCTTGCACTGTTGGTAGGAATGTAAATTGATACAGCCACTATGGAAGACGGTATGGAGAGTCCTTAAAAAACTAGGAATAAAACCACCATATGACCCAGCAATCCCACTCCTAGGCATCTACCCTGAGGAAACCAAAACTGAAGGAGACACATGTATCCCATGGTTCATCGCAGCACTGTTTGCAATAGCTAGAACATGGAGGCAACCTAGATGTCCATCTACAGATGAATGGGTAAAAAAGTAGTGGTACATACACAAGGGAATATTACTCAGCCATAAAAAGGAATGCATTTGAGTCAGTTCTGATGATGTGGATGAACCTAGAACCTATTATACAGAGTAAAGTGAGTCAGAGAAAGATAAATATTGTATTCTAATGCACATATACACAATCTAGAAAAATAGTACTGAAAAATTTATTTACAGGGCAGCAATGGAGAAACAGACATAGAGAATGGACTTATGTACACGAGGAGAGGAGAGGAGAGAGTGAGATATAGGGAAAGAGTAACATGGAAACTTACATTACCATATGTAAAATAGATAGCCAACAGGAATTTGCTGTATGGCTCAGGAAACTCAAACAGGGGCTCTGTATCAACCTAGAGGGGTGAGATGGGAAGGGAGATGGGAGGGAGGTTCAAAAGGGAGGTGATATATATATACCTATGGCTGATTTGTGTTGAGGTTTGACAGAAAACAACACAATTCTGTAAAGACATTATCCTTCAATTAAAAAAATAAATTAAAAAAAAAGTAACTTGTTTTTCATGGAGCATGGGAAACCTATACAGTTTCCCAATGGTGTTTTTGATATTTGAGACATACTTCCTGGGGAATATCAAAAGTAATAAAGATAGTCATTTTCCTTTAGGCCATGGTTCATCCAATCTTATGACTGATGCAAGTGTGAATGACCCTAAGTGAATGAGAGAAAGAAGGAAGGAGGTTTGGGAAAAGGCAGTGCATTCTAAGGAAAGTCAGCCCAGGAGTTGAATGATGTGATGCCACCAAGTGCTATCTGCTGTCCCATGTGATTTGTTATTTTGTTAAGGAAGGAAGGGAAAAATGAAAGAAGGAATGGAGGGAGCGAGGAAGGAGAAAGAAAGGGAAAATAAGGAAAGATGAAAGAGAAAGGAAGAAAAGGAAGAGCAGGGAAGGGCAAGAAAGGAAATGAAAAACACATTGTTTGAAGGCTTAGAAAGCAGGCTTAGAAATCCTTAAAAATAGAATTTTCTCTAGAACCTCTTTTATATGTAGGGAAGGATCAAGTAAATACTGATGTATTTCATACTTCCAGAATCAGATGATCACAGGCTACAAGAGGCCCTAGAGAGAAGCAGTGCAGTAGTTAGGAGTTAGTAAGGGTTTCTGGCACAATGAAAAAATATGCTTTGATGCCATAAAAATGGAATTTCAAGTAACACAGGACTGAAAAACTCAGTTAATCTCTTTGAGCTGCAGTTTTCCCATTTATTAACAGCAATATTAATATTGACCCTATAGAAGAGATGGAAGGATTAAATTGAGTGTGACAGCATATTTAAAAGTGCCTTTCAAGTGCTGGGTATGCACTAGGTGCTTAATAAACATTAATCTCATTGACTCTAGCTTGAGAGGAGAGGCCAATTAGACAGGAAGGATAGTATAGATGAAACCAATCCTGTAGCTCTGAATAAGATAGCTAACTATTGCAAGGAAGGAATTGTCAAGAAGTCTGAATAAAAGTCAAAAAGTAAGTGAATCTAGAAGTAGGAAAACAGAGCCAGGGTCATACCACAAGAATAGTCTGCTTAGAGCATTGACCTAAAAAACACTGTTGCCAGGCCATGCTGGCACTGCCCCTGGATTCTCAAGGCCATATCACTCCTGTGAATGGTTTTGATACTGTTATGTATCTTTGTGTTACTCCCTCATTTGGAGTTTTGAGTGGCAATGTGTCAGATTGTCAGAGACTAAGTAAAATGCCCACACTCTAGCATGAGAACGATCTAATCTGTTTGTCAAGAGTCCATGAAAGGAGACTCCCTCTGAATAAAAGGGAGTTATAATGGTGAGTAGCCAAGAAAAGGACAAATGATTTCTGTATTATTTAGAATAATGCTAGCAACTGTAATGAAGCAACCCCCAAATTTCAGTGACCTAACGTAATAGAAGCTTATTGTTCACTCATCCAACATTCCAGTGTAGGTGTTCCTCACATGGTGGGCAGCTTTCCTGCACATGGTGTTTCAGGGGCCGAGGTATCTTCCATCTTGTGGCCTCACTATCCCTAGAGTCCTCTGTATTCAACTGGAGAATAGGGAAGAAGGCAAGTAGAAGAGGAGTCCTGCTTCTTAAAGATCCCAGCTATCCCTGGATACAGGAGCAAGCTTGGCCATGCGATCCCTGACTGGCCAGCCACTTTCCAGCAACAACTCCACACTACAGAAAGGGAATCGCAAAAGTGTGGTTGCCAATATGCTGCCTATGCCACATTCTCTACTGAATCAATGTATGTGGTGAAGTGTGTGGAGTTTGGGATCAGGGAAGTAAAGATGGAAGCAACCTGAAAAGATGGGGAACTCTTTGAGGAGGGGATTGGAGAGTGGGGAAAGAGATAGTACACCAGGAAGTGGAAGTAAATGGGGAACATCAATCCCAGGGTGCAGGATAGTCTGAAAAATGCAGCATCCCTGACAACCTCTTTCCTATGACTGTTGCACTGAATTCCTTCTGTGTATAGAGCACTTGGTGAAGTGCAGAGGTTGACAAGGGTGACATAATGGTAGGTATCTCCATGAGACTTCTAAACTATTTAGTTCAGTTCAGTCGCTCAGTCGTGTCTGACTCTTTGCGACCCCGAGAATCCCAGCACACCAGGCCTCCCTGTCCATTATCAACTCCCAGAGTTTACTCAAACTCATTTCCATCGAGTCAGTGATGCCATCCAGCCATCTCATCCTCTGTTGTCTCCTTCTCCTCCTGCCCCCAATCCCTCCCAGCATCAGAGTCTTTCCCAATGAGTCAACTCTTCGCATCAGGTGGCCAAAGTATTGGAGTTTCAGCTTTAGCATCATTCCTTCCAAAGAACACTCAGGACTGATCTCCTTTAGAATGGACTGGTTGGATCTCCTTGCAGTCCAAGGGACTCTCAAGAGTCTTCTCCAACACTACAATTCAAAAGCGTCAATTCTTCGGCACTCAGCTTTCTTCACAGTCCAACTCTCACATCCATACATGACCACTGGAAACTATTGGGAAGATGTAAATGTTTAAAGAAAGATAACTTTTGTTTTCTTAGGTAGCACTTGGGAAATATTAACTGAGTGGTGCGGGCAAGTGCCATAAAAGTTCAAAATAGGAAGTTGTCACTGACTGCTGAGAGCTTAGAGCAGGTGTTTAGTCCAGGTCCTCCAAAAAACTGACACCCAGACACGACTGAATGTGTAAGAAATGTATTAAGGTAAATGCCTGTGAGAGAAAGGGCTTCCCTGGTGGCTCAGAGGGTAAAAGCAACAGCAATGTGGGAGACCTGGGTTTGATCCGTGGGCTGGGAAGATCCCCTGGAGGAGAGCATGGCAACCCACTCCAGTATTCTTGCCTGGAGAATCCCCATGAACTGAGGAGCCTGGTGAGCTACAGGCTCACCATATGGTCACGTTACTCACATAGTCTCAAAGAGCTGGACACAACTGAGCAACTAAGCACAGCACAGCAGTGAGAGAAAATGCAGTGAGCCAGAGGAGTCTGGGAGAGACTCTAGACTATGAGTATAAGGTAACCTGACCCTGAGTGAAGGAGAATGTGAGAAGTTATCTGAGTGGAAGCATCTTTTTATTTTTGCCTGTGCCGCACATCATACGGGAACTTAGTTCCTTGACTAGGCACTGAAACTGCACCCCCTGCAGTGGACACTCAGAATCTTAACCAATGGACCTCCAGAGAAGTTCTGCTGCTGCTAAATCGGTTCAGTCGTATACGACTCTGTGCGACCCCATAGATGGCAGCCCACCAGGCTCCCCGTCCCTGGGATTCTCTAGGCAAGAATACTGGAGTGGCTTGCCATTTCCTTCTCCAATGCATGAAAGTGAAAAGTGAAAGTGAAGTCACTCAGTCGTGTCCGACTCTTAGCAACCTCATGGACTGCAGCCTACCAGGCTCCTCCGTCCATGGGATTTTCCAGGCAAGAGTACTGGAGTGGAGTGCAATTGCCTTCTCCAAGAGAAATCCTAGGTTCAGTTCAGTTCAGTTCAGTTGCTCAGTCGTGTCTGACTCTTTGCAACCCCATGAATCGCAGCACGCCAGGCCTCCCTGTCCCTCACCAACTCCCGGAGTTCACCCAGACTCATGTCCATCGAGTCAGTGATGCCATCCAGCCATCTCATCCTCTGTCGTCCCCTTCTCCTCCTGCCCCCAATCCCTCCCAGCATCAGAGGCTTTTCCAATGAGTCAACTCTTCGCATGAGGTGGCCAAAGTACTGGAGTTTCAGCTTCAGCATCATTCCTTCCAAAGAAATCCCAGGGCTAATCTCCTTCAGAATGGACTGGTTGGATCTCCTTGCAGTCCAAGGGACTCTCAAGAGTCTTCTCCAACACCACAGTTCAAAAGCATCAATTCTTCAGCTCTCAGCCTTCTTCACAGTCCAACTCTCACATCCATACATGACCACAGGAAAAACCATAGCCTTGACTAGATAGACCTTCGTTGGCAAAGTAATGTCTCTGCTTTTGAATATACTGTCTAGGTTGGTCATAACTTTCCTTCCAAGGAGTAAGCGTCTTTTAATTTCATGGCTGCAGTCACCATCTGCAGTGATTTTGGAGCCCAGAAAAATAAAGTCTGACACTGTTTCCACTGTTTCCCCATCTATTTCCCATGAAGCGATGAAACCGGATGCCATGATCTTCGTTTTCTGAATGTTGAGCTTTAAGCCAACTTTTTCACTCTCCACTTTCACTTTCATCAAGAGGCTTTTGAGTTCCTCTTCACTTTCTGCCATAAGGGTGGTGTCATCTGCATGTCTGAGGTTATTGATATTTCTCCCAGCAATCTTGAGTCCAGCTTGTGTTTCTTCCATCCCAGCGTTTCTCATGATGTACTCTGCATATAAGTTAAATAAGCAGGGTGATAATATACAGCCTTGACATACTCCTTTTCCTATTTGGAACCAGTCTGTTGTTCCACGTCCAGTGCTAACTGTTGCTTCCTGACCTGCATACAAATTTCTCAAGAGGCAGATCAGGTGGTCTGATATTCCCATCTCTTGAAGAATTTTCCACAGTTTATTGTGATCCACATAGTCAAAGGCTTTGGCATAGTCAATAAAGCAGAAATAGATATTTTTCTGGAACTCTCTTGCTTTTTCCATGATCCAGAGGATGTTGGCAATTTGATCTCTGGTGACTCTGCCTTTTCTAAAACCAGCTTGAACATCAGGAAGTTCACGGTTCACGTATTGCTGAAGCGTGGCTTGAGAATTCTGAGCATTACTTTACTAGCGTGTGAGATAAGTGCAATTGTGCGGTAGTTTGAGCAATCTTTGGCACGTGGAAGCATCTTAAACTGCATGTAGGTTAAAGAAAGTGGAGCCAGACCATCCAGGAGTTCTTGAGCAAAGTCACCCACCTGATAAGCCCCACATCTCCCAGGAACTTCAGTTTCCCTGCCACACTCAGTCATTGACTGGGAACAGCCTATGGGATGTACAGCCACGGAGAAAATCCAGCCAGGGAATTCAGAGAGCAGCAGTGAAGCCCTTTGTCAGTTATATTCCTTGAAGTTGGAGATCTGAAAGGTATATCCTCAGGGCCACCACAGTCTACCCTCCACCCCCACACAAATCTGCCTCTTCCCATAGGTTTAGGAAGCAGTTCCTCTCTGTTTCTGTGGGCCTTTCTTTCTGAGAGGAAAACTCAAAAAAGGGCATTTAGTGGCACAATCTATCGCCTCTGTAGCTGCAGTTACTCTCAGAGCCACAACTGGTGTTCATCCTCTCCATCCTCACCACCCATTCTCAAATCCCCTCACCCTCAGCAATCACCTTGGCAGGTCTTGTTGACTTAACTGGTGATGTGACCCAAACTTTCATCCTGGAAGAGTCTGAATCTTTCTCAGGCTACATTGCATTTATGGCTACAACAGAGAGTACCAGGAGGCACCTAAGTGGATCACTTGGCTTCTACATGTTTCCTCCTTGTCCCCATGTGTAAAAGCCATGTCTCCATCCCACCTCACCCCCACCCAGCTAAACAGAGTCAATTACCCTTTCTGGATAGTGATTCCTCTCACCTGTGGTCCTGGATGCACAGAACTCAAAGAGCCATGGCAGAAGCTTCAGCTTGTAGTTCAAAGGGGCCCTCATTATATCTTCTGGCAAAAGTGTGCCCTGTTTGGGGACTTGGATGTCTAACCTGCAGAGTTAAGAGTTGCGGGTCTAGGGACTTCCCTGGTAATCCAGTGTTAAGACTCTGCACTACCAATGCAAGGGGCCTGGGGTTCAATCCCTCGTCAGGGCACTAGATCCCACATGCTACAAATAAGAGCCCACATAATAAAGATCCCATGTGCCACAACTAACACCAGGCACAGCCAAGTAACTTAAAAAAAAAAAAAAAGAAGTGTGGTGGGTCCAGGAAGCACAGAACTTCTTGGTGGGACATTGGGTCTGATAGCAAGCGAGGTCACTTCTGCTTCTATCTCTTGGTTCCTAGACCCATGTATCCTTCCTAATGAGGACATAGCACCATGTAGAGATCTCTGCTTTAACACATACACTGTGTCTTGTACGTGTTAAATCAGATGGGCACCCCATCCACCAAACTCTACGCTGTAACTTGCTGCCTCTATCAAGTACTTCAGTGCCCTTGGAGGCACTGCAGACCTGCTTTAGCTGAGCATTCCAACGTCTCTGGAGCTCTGCTACTCTAACAATTAGGTCTTCATCCTGCAACTCAGCTGTGTATTCCCTACCCCTGATGGACATAAAAGTCTCTTTGTAAGCTATCCCAAAGGCCTATGGCTTCTTGCTTAACCGAAAATTACTTGTTGTTAATGGCCTTTCAACTCTCATGATTTTTCTGCAGGCATCAATACAACTTGGTAGTAATCACTCAATTTTACTTTGTAAGCATTATTCCTTCCCATGTTTTTATTTATTATTATTATTTTTTTTTTTTTTTGGCCATGCCACATGGCATGCAGGATCTTAATTCCCCAACCAGTGATCATACCTGTGTGCCTTGCATTGCAAGTGTGGTGTCTTAGCCACTGGACTGCCAAGGAAGTGCCCCCCAATCCTGCTCCCATGTTCTAAAATGCTTGTGTCATCACATCTGCCACAGCATTCCCATCCATTGGGCCATTTCCCCGGGTTAACACTGGTAGAATCTTTAGCAGTTGAGCTACTACCTATGTTCCACCTACAAACCAGCTTGGTGTGCCTTTGAATACACAGTAGATAAGCCAGTCCAAATTCTTATCTTACCACCTGTTTTCTTGGACCACTTCTGGTACCACTTGTGTAAGTCCAGGTCACTGAGAAATGATGCAAGACAAGACTAATCATGCAAAAAATGAATTAGAGGAAATGACTGTAGAGAAAATAGGGAGTAAAAAAAAAAGATGCTGGAAGAGCCATCAGATTACAAAACAAGTCTGACTCTGAGTGAAAGGATGAGGGAAGGAAGATTGAATGTAAGCATCTTACACCCCAGTGCAATTCTAAGCACAGTTGGACAAGGATTTTCAGTGTTTCTCAAAGTCATCTATCAGAGGAGTCTGGCATCTCCCAAGAATAGGCCTGCTTTAGCGTCTGTGCAGTGTTCAGTCATTGTCTGGGAGCAGCCCATGGGAAGAAGAACCTTGGTGCAAACAGTGATGAATTTCAGAGGTCAGTAGCTAGTGCCCACAGTCAATTATGCTCACTGCAATCAGAGATCTGAGAAGTATATTCTAATGACCTCCACAGCAATCTTCATAGGAGAGGTAAGATAGGGTCAGGGCCTAGAAAATAGGCAGTAATTAGATAAGTAGTGATGGGCAGAAGATATATTCAGTGGTGATTGTTAGGCAGAGTATACTATCTGTTCTAGATTAAAAAGAAAATTGGGCACCTTATCTGAAGGGCAACTTATCTAAAAGGCTCATTTTAGCACTTTCATGGGAAAAATAATGGAAAGGTAGGTAAAGATATAGTTGTTGTGGGCCTTCTACCAGAGTAAGAAATTCAGGCTTTATCCCATCAGCATTTGGAAGTGATGGACATATTAAATCTACATTTAATTTAAAGCTACTCTCAGTAGCTTTAAATACTAATGATAACTCTCTTCTTCTTTACTTTCTCCTTCATGAAGAATTCTCTTGGCTTCTTTGACATCGCATACTCCTAATTTTCCTCCTGCATCACTGACCACTTGTTTTCAGTCTCCTTTGTGCAGTTACACATGACTTGAAAGTGGGTGGTTTGCCCAGAGCAGAATATAAATGGGGAAGAGCAGAAATCTAAAGGAAGAATTAGTTATTGAGTTAATCCATCCTTAAGCAACTATTTCAGGATTATGCCATTCTCAAATCTGAACACTTCAATGGATTCTCAGTGTTCATATGATAAAGACAAGCATTCTTAATACTGTCTATAAGACCCTACATGGCATAGATCCTACCAACCTCTATGACTCATCTAATACATCCCCTAATCTCTCTGCTCCAGCCAAACTGGTCTTCTACCAACTCTTCAACGTCACCATGTTTATCCTTCTGCAAGGTCTTTGCCTTCACTGCATCTCTTCTCTTTTCAGTGGTTGAAGTCTACTCATCCTTACATTTCAGTTTGACACTTCCTTAGAGAGGCCTTCCATGACTTCTTTAAGTCAAATTCTTCTGTTTTATCTCTTATACCATTTATTTTTATTTGTTATTATCAACGTTGTTATTGTATGTTTATTTGTGTGAATGTTTGATTAATTTCAGTTTTGTTAGTTTCTCCAACTCTACTGTAGAGGCACATGAGGGTTAAGGACTGTATCCATATTTTTATTTTTCTTCTATCACTTAGGACAGTGACTGAAGTATATCCAACATAGTACCTTAATTAATCGGTCTTCCCAGGTAACTCAGTGGTAAAGAATCCTCTTGCCAACGGAGGAGACACAGGAGATTCCAGTTTAATCCCTGGGTCGGGGAGATCCCCTGGAGAAGGAAATGGCAACCCACTCCAGGTTGTGTGTTTATAGCAAGAGGCTTTTTGTTCTCCTAGGGAAGCAATGCTTTTCCTCTATTCTCACCACCAAGTGAGTTTGGAGTCACGGTATGTGGGAAAGGGAAGCTAATTTCCTGTTGAATGTAT
This sequence comes from Bubalus bubalis, assembly GCF_019923935.1. NCBI lineage: Eukaryota > Metazoa > Chordata > Mammalia > Artiodactyla > Bovidae > Bubalus > Bubalus bubalis. Next base: position 177,996,038 of record NC_059157.1, read on the forward strand.
TTTTGAGTAGGAGACTTGATGGAAGCAAAGTGAAAGGAACTGAAGAGAGATGTCAAATGGGCATTGGAGGTAGGCTATGGGGCTTCCCAGGTGGCGACAGTGGTAAAGAATCCACCTGTCAGTGCAGGAGACATGAGACGTGGGTTTGGTCCCTAGGTTGGGAAGATCCCCTGGAGTAGGAAATGGCAACCCCTTCCATGGTGTCGCAAAGAGACGGACACTACTTTAGTGACTTAGCAGGCTATGGAGTAGTCTGAACTTCCATCATTTTTCATAACAAGAATGAGTAATTCCAAAGAAGCAGAGGTAACTATAAGGGCAAGAACTGTGATCCTTCCTAGTTGGGTAGACACTCGTTGAGACCCACTCCAACCATTTGCAGGGCCCAAGACAAGTGTACAAATGGCAGCTTACATACCATAGGTCTAAATATTTACATGTTATAAATCAAACTAACAAAGTTTTAAATGATATATGTTTTATCCTCCTACTTTGATGAACATATTTTCAAAACAATATGTAAGGCGGGTTACAATTTAGAATTTTTGAAGTCTTTGGTGTTTCACAGCAGAATGTGGCAGCACAGGCAGAGCTGGTCTTCCAACTATGGCTCCTGGCCCACCTCCCTTCTCTTCTTACTCTGATTCTTCCTCATTCTTCAAAGTTCCTAACCTTGAGGTCTTTCACTTCAACTCAACCATCCAACCTCAATTACCAACTGCTATCCCTTGACCACTTCTCAGACTCTTGGGCAAATCTCTTTGGCTTTGTGGACCCCTCTACCTGAAAGAAGGAAAGTCTTCCCCAGAGTGGCTCCTTCTAGTCTGGATCTAAGTGTTCTACTGCCCTAGTTCTTCTTCCTCTCCTATTTGCAACAACACACCAGAAGAGCTAGATCTTGAGTGAAGGTAAAAGAGATGAGATTTTAAAATATTTTGAGATTATAGTTTGTGGTCGAAACTACTAGTTGCCATCCAAAGTCTAGCCTCTCCTTCCTTGATGTTAGAACTTCAGTTTTGCTTGGCAAGTCCATGCACCTACTAAAAGCCTGTTTTTCTAGGCTCTCTTCCCATTGGGCATGGTAAAGTGATTAAGTTATGGCCAAAGAAATGTAAAAGAAGTGTTACGTGGGCTGCTTAAAACTGGAAATTTCTTAGACGGTGCTGACTCAGATGGAAGGTAGGCCCTTTTGTTTTCCCTTTCTCCTTACTGTTGTCTGAAGTGCTGAAACTTCAGAAGCTGTCTTGTACTATAAGACAGTCTTGAAGGTAGATGGTTTTGGATGGTGGAGTATAAAGATAAAGCCTGAGTTCCTGATGACAGTGGAACTACCATGCTAACTGTGCAAATCCTACCTCTGGACTTTTTCTTTAAAAAATATGAAAGAAGTGGATACCTGTGTTGTTTAAAAATTGTTATTTTAGATTTTCAGTGATTTCATCCAAACCTACCCTTGATTCAAAGTTTTAAACTAGACTAGGCTTATTTAACTTATATGCAGTGTACATCATGAGAAATTCTGGGCTGGAAGAAGCACAAGCTGGAATCAAGATTGCTGGGAGAAATATCAATAACCTCAGATATGCAGATGACACCACCCTTATGTCAGAAAGTGAAGAGCCTCTTGATGAAAGTGAAAGAGGAGAGTGAAAAAGTTGGCTTAAAGCTCAACATTCAGAAAACTAAGATCATGGCATCTGGTCCCATCATTTCATGGGAAGTAGATGGGGAAACAGTGGACACAGTGTCAGACTTTATTTTTCGGGGCTCTAAAATCACTGCAGATGGTGATTGCAGCCATGAAATTAAAAGACACTTACTCCTTGGAAGGAAAGTTATGACCAACCTAGATAGCATATTCAAAAGCAGAGACATTACTTTGCCAACAAAGGTCCGTCTAGTCAAGGCTATGGTTTTTTCAGTGGTCATGTATGGATGTGAGAGTTGGACTGTGAAGAAAGCTGAGCATCGAAGAATTGATGCTTTTGAACTGTGGTGTTGGAGAAGACTCTTGAGAGTCCCTTGGACTGCAAGGAGATCCAACCAGTCCATTCTGAAGGAGATCAGCCCTGGGATTTCTTTGGAAGGAATGATGCTAAAGCTGAAACTCCAGTCCTTTGGCCACCTCATGCGAAGAGTTGACTCAGTGGAAAAGACTCTGATGCTGGGAGGGATTGGGGGTAGGAGGAGAAGGGGACAACAGAGGGTGAGATGGCTGGATGGCATCACCAACTCGACGGACATGAGTTTGAGTGAACTCCGGGAGTTGGTGATGGACAGGGAGGCCAGGCATGCTGCGATTCATGGGGTCGCAAAGAGTCGGACATGACTGAACGACTGAACTGAACTGAACTGAAATGAGGCTTTATTAACCAGAAAGTTATGAACTCTACAGAACATGTAATACAAGGACAAGAAAGGCCAATTTAATATAGCATGGTTGAAAGTGGTGATTGGACAATAAATAAGTCAAACAGTAGGGGCTCTCTGTGGTTTTGAAGAATATAGCTTCAGTAAATGGTGGAGACAGAAATCTGATTTCAAGAGATGAAAAAAATTGAAATAAGGTTGAATTCTACCAAAAGTTTGACAGATCAAAAGAAGAGAGAGAAGAAATGGTCTGAAAGATGGTTTTTGAAACATATGCCCCAGTTAGAACTGAGGAACATAGCAATGAGGGATGGAAGGCTGAAGAAGTATTTAATAAGATTCGGGAAAACCGTGGAACAAATTCCCGGAGGAAGCCAGAAACAGAAGGCAAGGATAAAAGATGGGGAATTATGGACTATTTTGATGCAGACAAGAAAAAGATCTCAAATTTCTCCTTAAGGTAGAGAGGTAAGGTCTGCTAAGAACTGCAAGGTGAGATGGGAGTTCAAAGACATGAGAATGTGGAAAAGATTTGGAATAGACAGCCCCATTCCACAGCTAAGAAAGAGGTGGCCCTTTCAAATGAAACTTCAGTAGTAAAAGGAGCTTCGATTTGTGATGCCTACCGTATGCTCATTAGTATGCTAGACACTTACATATACCATTTCACTAAAAATGAAAATTTTTTCCAGTTTGCAGCTTACCTCCATAACTACTCCTTCTCAGTCTTTTTTGTGAGATGTTCTTCTCTGCTCTTTGTTTAAATATTGGTGGTCCTCAGGGTTTCATTCTTAGCCTTTTTCTCTTCTTATTTCCCCTGAGTAATTCCTGTCTCTCCCATGATTGCTCTCGCCAGCTGACTGCCAGGTTTATATCTATAATCCAGATCCCTCCCTTCCATACCTGGAGCACCAGACTCATCTAACTGCCTATTGGGCATTTCATTTGGATGTTTCATAGCAACTGTAAATGTCCAAAACCTGCATTTATCATTTCCTTCCACACTCATTTTACCTACTAAGTTCCCTATTCTGAATTTATAGAACATTAAGAGTAGAGAGCCAACATCCGCTGGATCATGGAAAAAGCAAGAAAGTTCCAGAAAAACATCTATTTCTGCTTTATTGACTATGGCCAAAGCCTTCGACTGTGTGGATCACAATAAACTGTGGAAAATTCTTCAAGAGATGGGAATACCAGACCACCTGACCTGCCTCTTGAGAAATCTGTATGCAGGTCAGGAAGCAACAGTTAGAACTGGACATGGAACAACAGACTGGTTCCAAATAGGAAAAGGAGTACATCAAGGCTGTATATTGTCACCCTGCTTATTTAACTTATATGCAGAGTACATCATGAGAAATGCTGGACTGGAGGAAACACAAGCTGGACTCAAGATTGCTGGGAGAAATATCAATAACCTCAGACATGCAGATGACACCACCCTTATGTCAGAAAGTGAAGAGGAACTAAAGAGCCTCTTGATGAAAGTGAAAGAGGAGAGTCAAAAAGTTGGCTTAAAGCCCAACATTGAGAAAACAAAGATCATGGCATCCGGCCCCATCACTTCATGGGAAATAGATGGGGAAACAGTGGAAACAGTGTCAGACTTTATTTTTGGGGGCTCCAAAATCCCTGCAGGTGGTGACTGCAGCCATGAAATTAAAAGATGCTTACTCCTTGGAAGGAAAGTTATGACCAACCTAGATAGCATATTCAAAAGCAGAGACATTACTTTGCCAACAAAGGTTCGTCTAGTCAAGGCTATGATTTTTCCTGTGGTCATGTATGGATGTGAGAGTTGGACTGTGAAGAAGGCTGAGCGCCGAAGAATTGATGCTTTTGAACTGTGGTGTTGGAGAAGACTCTTGAGAGTCCCTTGGACTGCAAGGAGATCCAACCAGTCCATTCTGAAGGAGATCAGCCCTGGGATTTCTTTGGAAGGAATGATGCTAAAGCTGAAACTCCAGTCTTTTGGCCACCTGATGCGAAGAGTTGACTCATTGGAAAAGACTCTGATGCTGGGAGGGATTGGGGGCAAGATGAGAAGGGGACGACAGAGGATGAGATGGCTGGATGGCATCACTGACTCAATGGACATGAGTCTGAGTGAACTCTGGGAGTTGGTGAGGGACAGGGAGGCCTGGCGTGCTGCGATTCATGGGGCCGCAAAGAGTCGGACACGACTGAGAGACTGATGTGATTTGATCTGATCTGAAGAGTAGAGACTGTGGAACCAGACAACCAGGATTCAATTCTCACCTCACATTAATTGTGTGACCTTGAACAAATTACTGGACCTCTGTGCCTCAGCTTCCCCATAAGTGAAATGGGGATGATAAAAATAGCAATTACCTCATAAGGATGTTGAACAGGTTAACAAGTTAATATGATTAAATGACTTCAATCAGTGCCCGGCACATGATAAAGCCATGTAAGTGTTTGTCATTATTGTTGGCAAAATAAGAGAACTTGGACATCACCTGTGACTGTCCCTCATTCTCACATTCCATTTTTCATCAAGTTCTATTGATTCTGTCTCCTAATATCTCTCCTCTCTCATTGACACCTCCTTAGTTTGATGCCCAAGATCAAGAGTCAGAAAATTTGTTAATATAAGAGGCCAGTTAGTAAGTATCTCAGGCTTTGCAGGTCACAACTACTCAAATCTCCTGAAGTAATAAAAAAATATATATAAATTCATAAATGATTGAGTGTGGCTGTGTTCCAACAAGATTTATTTATGAACACTGAGATTTGAATTTAATGTGCCACGAAATATTATTATTTTAAAAAGTTTTAAATGTAAAAAATTCTTATTTTGTGTACCATACAAAAATAGGCCTTTGGCCTTTGGTCTGTAATTGCCAACTCCTGGGCAAGATCATTTTTTGATGAGATATTGCAATAACTTCTTAATTGGTCTCTCAGCTTCTGATCTTGTACCTGCTTCTTGCAAAATCTATTTCTATGATGTCCCATTACTCTTAGGATGACCCTAAGTGTCCATAAAGCCCTTCATATTACATCACTTTTTCTCTTGCACTATATATATTTTAGCCCTACGCAGCTACATGAAGTCTCCCAAATACACAAGCTGTTTCCTCTGGGCCTTAGTACATACTGTTTCTTCTGTCTAGAGACTCTTCCCGCCTTTCCCACTTTCTCTTACTTCTCCTTCACGCCACATTTCATATACCACTTCCTTTATACTTTCCTGAGCTTTTATGTCTAGTTACGTGTCCCTTATCATGTTTTTCAGTCAGTTCAGTTCAGTGGAGTTGCTCAGTCATGTCCAACCCTTTGAAATCCCAAGAACTGCAGCATGGCAGGCTTCCCTGTCCATCACCAACTCCCAGAGCTCACTCAAATTCATGTCCATCGAGTCGGTGATGCCATCCAACCATCTCATCCTCTGTTGTCCCCTTCTCCTCTCACCTTCAGTCTTTCCCAGAATCAGGGTCTTTTCAAATGAGTCAGTTCTTCGCATCAGGTGGCTAAAGTATTGGAGTTTCAGCTTCAACATCAGTCCTTCCAATGAATATTCAGAACTGATTTCCTTTAGGATGGACTGGTTGGATCTCCTTGCAGCCCAAGGGACTCTCTAGAGTCTTCTCCAACACCACAGTTCAAAAGCATCAATTCTTTGGTGCCCAGCTTTCTTTATGGTCCAACTCTCACATCCATACATGACTACTGGAAAACCCAGAGCTTTCACTATATGGACCTTTGTTGGCAAAGTAATTCTGCTTTTTAATATACTGTCTAGGTTTGTCACAGCTTTCCTTCCAAGGAGCAAGTGTTTTTTAATTTCATGGCTGCAGTCACCATCTGCAATTATTTTGGAGCCCAAGAAAATAAATTTTGTCATTGTTTCCATTGTTTCCCCATCTATTTGCCATGAAGTGATGGGAACAGATGCCATGATCTTCATTTTTTAAATGTTGAGTTGTAAGTCAGCTTTTCACTCTCCTTTTTCATTTCATCAAGAGGCTCTTTAGTTCCTCTTTGCTTTCTGCCATTCACAGTTCAGAGTTCAGTCGCTCAGTCGTGTGCGACTCTTGCAACCCCATGAATCCCAGCACACCAGGCCTCCCTGTCCATCACCAACTCCCAGAGTTCACTCAGACTCATGTCCATCGAGTCAGTGATGCCATCCAGCCATCTCACCCTCTGTTGTCCCCTTCTCCTACTGCCCCCAATCCCTCCCAGCATCAGAGTCTTTTCCAATGAGTCAACTCTTTGCATGAGGTGGCCAAAGGACTGGAGTTTCAGCTTCAGCATCATTCCTTCCAAAGAAATCCCAGGGCTGATCTCCTTCAGAATGGACTGGTTGGATCTCCTTGCAGTCCAAGGGATTCTCAAGAGTCTTCTCCAACACCACAGTTCAAAAGCATCAATTCTTCGGCACTCAGCCTTCTTCACAGTCCAACTCTCACATCCATACATGACCACTGAAAAAACCATAGCCTTGACTAGACAGACCTTCGTTGGCAAAGTAATGTCTCTGCTTTTGAATATGCTATCTAGGTTGGTCATAACTTTCCTTCCAAGGAGTAAGCGTCTTTTAATTTCATGGCTGCAGTCACCACCTGCAGGGATTTTGGAGCCCCCAAAAATAAAGTCTGACACTGTTTCCACTGTTTCCCCATCTATTTCCCATGAAGTGATGGGACCGGTTGCCATGATCTTTGTTTTCTGAATGTTGAGCTTTAAGCCAACTTTTTCACTCTCCACTTTCACTTTCTTCAAGAGGCTTTTAGTTCCTCTTCACTTTCTGACATAAGGGTGGTGTCATCTGCATGTCTGAGGTTATTGATATTTCTCCCAGCAATCTTGAGTCCAGCTTGTGTTTCCTCCAGTCCAGCGTTTCTCATGATGTACTCTGCATATAAGTTAAATAAGCAGGGTGATAATATACAGCCTTGACGTACTCCTTTTCCTATTTGGAACCAGTCTGTTGTTCCACGTCCAGTTCTAACTGTTGCTTCCTGACCTGCATACAGATTTCTCAAGAGGCAGGTCAGGTGGTCTGGTATTCCCATCTCTTGAAGAATTTTCCACAGTTTATTGTGATCCACACTGTCAAAGGCTTTGGCATAGTTAATAAAGCAGAAATAGATGTTTTTCTGGAACTCTCTTGCTTTTTCCATGATCCAGTGGATGTTGGCAATTTGATCTCTGGTTCCTCTGCCTTTTCTAAAACCAGCTTGAACATCAGGAAGTTCACAGTTCATGGTTCATGTATTGCTGAAGCCTGGCTTGGAGAATTTTGAGCATTACTTTACTAGCATGTGAGATGAGTGCAATTGTGTGGTAGTTTGAGCATTCTTTGGCATTGCCTTTCTTTGGGATTGGAGTGAAAACTGACCTTTTCCAGTCCTGTGGCCACTGCTGAGTTTTCCACATTTGCTGGCATATTGAGTGCAGCACTTTCACAGCATCATCTTTCAGGATTTGAAATAGCTCAACTGGAATTAGGGTGGTGTTATCTTCATATCTGAACTTGTTGATATTTCTCCTGGTAATCTTGATTCAGCTTGAGCTTCATCCAGCCCAGGATTTTGCCTGATACATTCTGCATATAAGTTAAATAAGCAGGGTGACAATATACAGCCTTGACATACTCCTTTCCCAATTTGGAACCAGTCCGTTGTTCCATGTCCAGTTTTAACTGTTGCTTCTTGACCTGCATACAGATTTCTCAGGAGGCAGTTAAGGTGGTCTGGTATTCCTGTCTCTTTAAGAATTTTCCACAGTTGTGATTCACACAGTCAAAGGTTTTGGAATAGTCAACAAAGCAGAAAGTGAAAGTTGCTCAGTCATGTCCGACTCTTTGCAACCTCATGGACTATACAGTGCATGGAATTCTCCAGGGCAGAATACTGGAGTGGGTAGACTTCCCAGGGGATCTTCGCAGCCCTTGGATCGAACTCAGGTCTCCACATTGCAAGTGGATTCTTTACCAGCTGAGCTACAAGGGAAGCCCCAATAAAGCAGAAATAGATGTTTTCCTGGAACTCTCTTGCTTTTTCTGTGATCCAAGAGATGTTGGCAATTTGATCTCTGGTTCCTCTTCCTTTTCTAAATCCAGCTTGAACATCTGGAAGTTCTTGGTCATGTACTGTTGAAGCCTTGCTTGGAGAATTTTGAGTATTACTTTGCTAGCATGTGAGATGAGTGCAATTATGTGGTAGTTTGAACATTCTTTGGCATTGCCTTTCTTTGGGACTCGAATGAAAACTTTTCCAGTCCTGTGGACACTGCTGAGTTTTCCAGATTTGCTGGGATTTTGAGTGCAGCACTTTCACAGTATCACCTTTTAGAATTTGAAATAGCTCAACTGGAATTCCATCACCTCCACTCGCTTTGTTCGTAGCAATGCTTTCTAAGGTCCACTTGACTTTGCATTACAGAATGTATGGCTCCAGGTGAGTGTTCACATCTTTGTGACTATCTGGATCATGAAGATCTTTCTTGTATAGTTTTGTGTATTCTTGCCACTTTTTCTTAATATTTTCTGCTTCTGTTAGGTCCATACCATTTATGTTCTTTTTTGTGCCCACATTTGCATGAAATGTTCTCTTGGTATCTCTCTTTTTCTTGAAGAGATCTCTAGTCTTTCCCATTCTATTGTTTTCCTCTATTTCTTTGCACTGATCATTGAGGAAGGCTTTCTTATCTCTCCTTGCTGTTCTTTGGAACTCTGCATTCAAATGGATATATCTTTCCTTTCTCCTTTGCCTTTCCCTTCTCTTCTTTTCTCAGCTATTTGTAAGGCCTCTTCAGACAACCATTTTGCCTTTTTGCATTTATTTTTCTTGGGCATCCCCAAGAAAAATAAATGCAAAAAGGCAAAATGGTTGTCTTGATCACTGCCTTCTGTACAGTATTAGGAACCTCTGTCCTTAGTTCTTCAGGCACTCTATCTATCAAATCTAATCCCTTGAATCTTTGCCAGGATAGGAGGACATGCACTCTTCTTTTCCTGCAAGAACTCCAAAATTGCAAGTCACTGCTGAACAACCATCAACAGGAGAATGTTGGATCCCTCCAAAAAAAAATACCCCACATCCAAGGCAAAGGAGAAGACAGTTGGAGGGGTGAAATCACGTTTAGAATCAAACCCCATACCTGGCAGAGATGCTTGGAGGGCTCAAACAAGGCCTTGTGTGCACTAGGACCCAGGAACCTGACAGAGACTGAGTTAAACCTGCCTTTGAGTGTTTGTGCATCTCCTGGGGAGGCTCAGGTCAGCACTGGCTTGCTGTGGGTACAGGGGCTCTGGATGCAGCAGATCTGGGACATGTAGCATGTAGCATTAGCGCTCTTGGAGGAGGTTGCCATTAGCTCCACCATAAAGCTGTCAAGCAGACAACCCACAAATTGCAGAACAATTGTACCAACCAAAGAAATTCTCACACTGTTAATTAAGAAAGTTCTAGGACCCACAACAGACTTTTCAACCTGGGTATCCAGCAAAGGGACTGAGAATCCCCAGGAAATTTGATTTTGGAGGCTGGTGGGATTTGATGATAGAACTTCCACAGGACTGGGGAAACAGGCTCTTGGAGAGCACAAATAAAACCTTGTGTGTACCAGGAGCCAGGAGAAAGGTGTAGTGTTCCCACAAGAGACTGAGTCAGACTTTCCTGTGAGTGTCCAGCAGTCTCCTGCAGAGGTGTGGGTCAACAGTAGCCTGCTGAGGAGTCAGGGGCACTGAATACAACAGTGGGAACATAAGTCCTTTTGAAGGAGGTCATCATTACTGTTATTACCCCTACCATAGTTTGGCCTCAGGCCAAACAATAAGGAGGGAACACAACCCCACCCATCAATAGAAAATCGGATTAAAGATTTACTGGCATGGCCCCACTCATCAGAACAAGACCCAGATTCCTCTATAGTCAGTCTCTCCCATGAGGAAGCTTCTACAACCTTCTTATACTTATCCATCAAAGGGCAGACAAAATGAAAATCATGATCACAGAAAACTAACCAGACTGATCACATGGATCTTGTCTAATTCAGTGAAACTATGAGCCATGCCGTGTAGGGCCACCCAAGATGCAGGGGTCATAATAGAGAGTTCTGACAAAACGTGGTCCACTGGAGAAAGGAATGGCAAACCACTTCAGTCTTCTTGCCTTGAGATCCCCATGAACACTATGAAAAAGCAAAAAGATATAACATTGAAACATGAACTCCCCAGATTGGTAGGTGCCCAATATGCTACCGGACAAGAGTGGAGAAATAAATCCAGAAAGAATGAAGAGACAGAGCTAAAGCAAAAACAACACCCAGCTGTGGATGTGACTAGTGATGGAAGTAAAGTCCGATGCTGTAAAGAGCAATATTGCATAGGAACCTGGAAGATTAGGTCCATGAATCAAGGTAAATTGGAAGTGGTCAAACAGGAGGTGGCAAGAGTGAACATTGACATTTTAGGAATCAGTGAACTATAATGGACTGGCCTGGGCAAATTTAATTCAGATGACCATTACATCTACTACTGTGGGCAAGAATCCCTTAGAAGAAATGGAATAGCCCTCACAGTCAACAAAAGAATCCAAAATGCAGTACTTGGGTGCAGTCTCAAAAATGACAGAATGATCTCTGTTCTTCTCCAAGGCAAACCATTCAATATCATGGTAATCCAAGTCTATGCCCCAAACACTAATGCCAAAGAAGCTGAAGTTGAATGGTTCTATGATGACCTACAAGACCTTCTAGAACTAACCCCCGCAAAAGACGTTCTTTTCATTATAGGGGACTGGAATGCAAAAGTAGGAAGTCAAGAGATACCTGGAGTAACAGGCAAATTTGTCCTTGGAATACAAAATGAAGCAGGGCAAAGGCTAACAGAGTTTTGCCAAGAGAATGCACTGGTCATAGCAAACACCCTCTTCCAAAAACACAAAAGAAGATTCTACACATGGACATCACCAGGAGGTCAATATTGAAATCATATTGATTATATTCTTTGCAGCTGAAGATGGAGAAGCTCTATACAGTCAGCACAAACAAGACCAGGAGTTGACTGTGGCTCAGATCATGAACTCCTTATTGCCAAATTCAGACTGAAATTGAAGAAAGTAGGGAAAACCACTAGACCATTCAGGTATGACCTAAATCTCATATTTTTACAGCACCATATTGAAGTACTTGTCTCATTGCATTATAACTGTATATTCATTTCTTTCTTAACTGGTAGACTGGAACTCCTGAGACTGTCTTTTTCACCTGTGTACTCATAGTGCCTATGTTAGAATTACATTTGATGACTATATGACTCTCCATGGTAACCCTTCAGGGTAAGTATTTTTATCCCCATTTTACAGATGAGAAGACTAAAGCCCAGAGATCTTGGATATTTTCCCCAAATCTATACAGTAAATATTGGAATAAAGATTTGTTCATACTAATATCACTACCCCATGCCACCCCCCAAAACAGGAATAACAAGAATGTTAGGCTCAACTTCAGGTTAGAAAGCTTTTTTAAACTTTTTTTTTTTAATTGCAGTACAGTTAATTTACAATTTGTGTTAATTTAGTTTCAGATGTACAGCATACATACATACATATATAAAACAGGTTAGAAATCTTCATTCTTAGCCTGTTTTTTGTCTTTAAGTTGCAAATACCATGTTTTTCCAATTTTACTGAGAAATCATTGACACACATAACTGTGTAAGTTTAAAGTATATAGCAAGATGGTTTGATTTACGTATGTCGTGAACCGATTACAATAGGTTCAATTATCATTCATCTTCTCATATAGATACAATAAGAAAAAATAAATAAGACAAAAGGAAAACATTTTCTCCCCATGATGAGAAATCTTAGGGTTTAGTCTCTTAACACATTTCCTATTTATTATATATCAATGTTAGTTATAGTCATCATATTGTACATTACATCCCTAGAGCTTATTTATCTTATAACTGAGAGTTTGTACCTTTTGACTACATTTCTCCCATACTCTCTCTTCCCACCCACCACCCCTAGTAACCACAAATCTGATATATTTTTCTGAGTTTTTATTTTCAGATTCCATATATAAATGAGATCATACAGTATTTGTCTCTCTGTTTGACTTATTTCTGACAGAGAGCATAATGCCTTCAGCATAACGCCTTCAGGGTCTATCCATGTTGTCACAAATGGTAGGATTTTCTTGTTGTTTGTTTTTTTTAATGGCTGAATAATTTTGCATTGTATATATGCCAGAACTTCTTTATCCATTTATCCATGGATGGAGAGTTAGCTTGTTTTCATGTCTTGGCCATTGTAAATAATGCTGCAGTGAACATGGAAGTGCAGCTATCTTTTTGAGTTAGTGTTTTCATTTCCTTTGGATGTATTCCCAGAAGTGGGATTGCTGGATCATATGGTAGTTCTATTTTTTATGTTTTGAGGATCCTCCATACTGTTTTCCACAGTGTCTGTACAAATTTAGAATCCCACCAACAGTGCACCTGGGTTCCCTTTTTTCCTTACATCCACACCAGCATTTGTTAGTTATTGTCATTTTGATGGTGGCCATTCTAACAGATTTGAGGTGATATATCATTGGAGTTTCAGTTTGCATTTTCTCTAATGACTAGTGATGTTGAGCATCCTTTCTTGTATCTCTTGACCTTCTGTATATCTTATTTGGAGAAATATCTATTCAGGTCCTTTGCCCATTTTTATTTATTTTTATTTTTTTGGCCATTTTTAAATTGGATTTTTTATTTTGTGTTATATGAGTTCTTTTTATATTTTGGATAGTTAACCCCTTGCCAGATAAATGGTTTGCAAATATTTTTTCTCATCCCACAGGCTCTCTTTTCAGTTTATTGATGGTTTCTTCTTCTGTGCAGAGCTTTTTAGTTTGATATAGTCCCTTGTTTATTTTGCTTTTGTTGATTGTGACTTAGATGTCATATCCAAAAGATCTTTGCTGAGACCAATATGAAGGAGCTTTATTCCTATGCTTACTTCTAGGAGTTTCACAGTTTCTGGTCTTACATTTAAGTCATTAATCCATTTTGAGTTAAGTGTTGTAAGAAATGAATTCAGTTTCATTCTTTCACATGTGAGTATCCAGTTATCTCAGCACCATTTATTAAAAAGACTTGTCTTTTTTCCAGAGTATTCTTGGCCCCCTTTTCGAATATTAGTTGACCATATATGCTTAGGTTTATTTCTTGGCTCTTGATTCTGTTCCATTGGTTTAGTTGTCTGTTTTTATGCCAGTACTATACTGTTTCGATGACTATAGCTTTATAGTATAGCTTGAAATCAAGAAGTGTGATGCCTCCTGCTTTGTTCTTCTTTCTCAGGAGTTCTTTGGCTCCTTAGGATCTTGCATGGTTCAAAGATCATTTTTTAAGCCTTATTGTTCAGGAGTGTCTCCTAAGATATCTTTACAGATCTCAAGAGATATACCCTTTTAGAAACAATTTCTGAAATCCCTTTTTTCCTTTCCCTAAGCAGTTCCCGCTTTCATTTCACATAGCAGCAATTCAAAACTCTCATCACTCTCTCAGTGAAATTTTCTTGCTACCTTCCCTAATACTAAAATTTTGAACAATCAAATTTAGGACTAAGGCTCTTCTAGTCCTACCTTCTTGACTCAACCTGCTTGACTAGAGAACTGTCTCTATCATGTAATGCTAAACCCTGTACAGTAAGTTGGTGGCCCTGATACTAGCAAACTTCAGGTAGTACCATATGCCATATGAAACAGGTGGGAATTGTAAAGAGATATAAATTGTCCTAAGACAAACAGGGATCTTAGATAATGGCCACGTGAAAGCCCCCAGGGACAAATGGGCTGTGTTCCAAAAATTCAATTTTAAATTGACTGTTTGGAATGCAGAACACGTTTTCCCTTAGAAACAATGCTATGAATAATTGCAACTATTCTCTCAGGGAAGTCTACAGAAGCTTGTTTAACCCATAGTGTAACAGAAATATCTGCTAAGATATTTTAGATTTGCAACAAGTGCATCCCTAAATCCTTGCCACTCTGAATTATAAATTAGCTGTTTACATAGCTGCCACCCCAATAAGACTGTGAACTCTTTGAGTGCTGGAAACTGTTGAATTATTCATTTTTGTATTTTGAATGCCTGGCATATAACTGGCAATAAATGTTGGTTGCATAAATGAATGGACAAATTTAATAGGCATTTGAATAGTGTTAAAAGTGTCTTAAGGAATAAACACAGTAACATTTAGTGGGTACCTTAATATGTGTCTGGCACTGTGCTAGTCAGATGACCAATAAAGCAGCTGCTTTGCTTAGGCTAGAGTTAGAGATGAAGAAACTGAAGGCAATTTTAATATTTGAGACATAAATAGGTGCTGGACTTGCTAAATAAATGTTCTGGATGAAGTGAATGGATATATGTATTGATTTGGAAAAAATTTCATTGAAATATAACAGAAATTGATATGCAAAGGGATATGTGTCTTTTGAAGGGCTACTTTTTTTTTTTTAATATTTATTTGGTCATGCTGGGTCTTCAGCTGCACCACTCAGGATCTTTAGTTGTGGCATGTGGGATTTAGTTTCCTGACCAGTGACTTAACCCCAGACTTGCTGCATTGGGAGCACGCATTCTTAGCTACTGGACCACTAGGGAAGTCTCACTGAGGGGCTACTTTTGAGGAGGAGATAGGTATGAACACAGCTAAAGAGGAGCAGATGGAAGATGAAGTTTGGTAACAGTCAGAAAGGAGTGGATGGAAAGAGCAGGATTGGTTTTGATTAAGCCCTGGGCTTAAGTTCATCTGGCTTACTGTTCCTCATAAAGTGATATTTGCTCTGGCCAATCTTCAAAGACTTCTTGTGAGTTATATTAAGCTATTATCACTTTCCATAGATGGAGGTTAATTGGATTGATTTCTTTCCACAACAGTAGATGAAGCACTTGTTAAAATTTGGTAGGGATGATGTCTCAGTGAGCCTAGGCTGCTATCACACAAAATAAACTGGAACTTAGTGGCTTAGACAATATTTATTTCTACAATTCTGGATGTTGAAAGTGTGAGATCAAGGTGCCAGCATGATCACCTGGCAAGGGCCCTCTTTTGGGTTGAAGATGGTTTATGTCCTTGTTGTATTCTCACATGACAGAATGAGAGAGTTCTTTGGGGTTCTTTTCATAAGGGCTGCTGCTGCTAAGTCACTTCAGTCGTGTCTGACTCTGTGCGACCCCAGAGACAGCAGCCCACCAGGCTTCCCCATCCCTGGGATTCTCCAGGCAAGAACACTGGAGTGGGTTGCCATTTCCTTCTCCAATGCATGAAAGTGAAAAGTGAAAGTGAAGTCGCTCAATAGTGTCCGACTCTTAGTGACCCCATGGACTGCAGCCTACCAGGCTCCTCCGTCCATGGGATTTTTCAGGCAAGAGTACTGGAGTTGGGTGCCATTGCCTTCTCCGTTCATAAGGGCACTAATCCCATTCATAAGGGCTCTATCCTCATGACCTGATTATCTCCCAAAGCCCCACCTTCTAATACTATCACACTGTAGGTTAAGATTTATATATATAAATTTGAGTTGGGAACTTCTCTGGTAGTGCAATGGATAAGAATCTGCCTGCCAGTGGCAGGGGACACGGGTTTGATTCCTGGTCCAGGAAGATTTCACACGCTTCAGGGCAACTAAGCCCTGAGCCACAACTACTGTGCTCCAACTATTGAAGCTCATGTGCCTAGAACCTGGGTTTCACAACAAGAGAAGACACCCCAGTGAGAAGCCCGTGCACGGCAACGCAGAGTAGCCCCCGCTTGCCACAACTAGAGAAGGCCCCGCATGCAGCAAAGACCCAGCGCAACCAAAAATAAAAATAAATAAAATTATAAAAAAAATAAATAAATTTGGGTTGGGGAGGGGGACATAGACAACTGACGGTTACAGGACAGAAGGTACTGGAGCAGAGATACTAGGCAGTCAGGGAGAATGTATCCCGGGAAGGTGAGAGAGGGAATATCATCTCCAAATAGATTTTGGTTTTGGAAGGAGAAGGCAGAGGGAGGAGGGTGAAATAGGAAGATGAAAGAAGGCAAAAACTTTTTCACAATTTTGTAAAGGGCTTAACCCCTCAGAAAATCCCTTTGACTTATTGCCAGCTTGATCTTTGTTCACTGAAAGTATAACTACAACTACTTCTGCATTAATTTTATTGTCCTCAACGTGCTAGATGACTATCAATAAATACTTGTTTGATTATTCCTAGTGTTTTAAATCAATCCACACTCTGGCTTTACTAACGATCTTAGAATTGACATTGATCGAGCTGAAGTAAGAACTATCTTTAAATTTAGAAGACATTTTATGTTTTTCTCCAAGGAGAAGCAAACATTTGTCCATGCCTATTATTCACCACACAATGTACTGGGGTGTTTACTTACATTATCACATTTCTAGTAATTCATTATTATTTTAACAATTACTTAGTAGCCATTAAATTGAAGAAAGTAGGGAAAACCACTAGACCATTCAGGTATGACCTAAATCAAATCCCTTATGAATATACAGTGGAAGTGAGAAATAGATGTAAGGGCCTAGATCTGATAGATAGAGTGCCTGATGAGCTATGTAATGAGGTTCGTGACATTGTACAGGAGACAGGGATCAAGACCATTCCTATAGAAAAGAAATGCAAAAAAGCAAAATGGCTGTCTGGGGAGGCCTTACAAATAGCTGTGAAAAGAAGGGAAGCGAAAAGCAAAGGAGGAAAGGAAAGATATAAACATCTGAATGCAGAGTTCCAAAGAATAGCAAGAAGAGATAAGAAAGCCTTCTTCAGCGATCAATGCAAAGAAATAGAGGAAAACAACAGAATGGGAAAGACTAGGGATCTCTTCAAGAAAATCAGAGATACCAAAGGAACATTTCATGCAAAGATGAGCTCGATAAAGGACAGAAATGGTATGGACCTAACAGAAGCAGAAGATATTAAGAAGAAGTGGCAAGAATACACAGAAGAACTGTACGAAAAAGATCTTCACGACCCAGATAATCATCATGGTGTGATCACTGACCTAGAGCCAGACATCCTGGAATGTGAAGTCAAGTGGGCCTTAGAAAGCATCACTATGAACAAAGCTAGTGGAGGTGATGGAATTCCAGTTGAGCTATTCCAAATCCTGAAAGATGATGCTGTGAAAGTGCTGCACTCAATATGTCAGCAAATGTGGAAAACTCAGCAGTGGCCACAGGACTGGAAAAGGTCAGTTTTCATTCCAATCCCAAAGAAAGGCAATGCCAAAGAATGCTCAAACTACCGCACAATTGCACTCATCTCACACACTAGTAAAGTAATGCTCAAAATTCTCCAAGCCAGGCTTCAGCAATATGTGAACCGTGAACTTCTTGATGTTCAAGCTGGTTTTAGAAAAGGCAGAGGAACCAGAGATCAAATTGCCAACATCCGCTGGATCATGGAAAAAGCAAGAGAGTTCCAGAAAAACATCTATTTCTGCTTTATTGACTATGCCAAAGCCTTTGACTGTGTGGATCACAATAAACTGTGGAAAATTCTTCAAGAGATGGGAATACCAGACCACCTGACCTGCCTCTTGAGAAATCTGTACGCAGGTCAGGAAGCAACAGTTAGAACTGGACATGGAACAACAGACGGGTTCCAAATAGGAAAAGGAGTACGTCAAGGCTATATATTGTCACCCTGTTTTTTTAACTTATATGAGAAACGCTGGACTGGAAGAAACACAAGCTGGAATCAAGATTGCCGGGAGAAATATCAATCACCTCAGATATGCAGATGACACCACCCTTATGGCAGAAAGTGAAGAGGAACTCAAAAGCCTCTTGATGAAAGTGAAAGTGGAGAGTGAAAAAGTTGGCTTCAAGCTCAACATTCAGAAAACGAAGATCATGGCATCCGGTCCCATCACTTCATGGGAAATAGATGGGGAAACAGTGGAAACAGCGTCAGACTTTATTTTTTGGGGCTCCAAAATCACTACAGATGGTGACTGCAGCCATGAAATTAAAAGACGCTTACTCCTTGGAAGGAAAGTTATGACCAACCTAGAAAACATATTCAAAAGCAGAGACATTACTTTGCCAACAAAGGTCCGTGTAGTCAAGGCTATGGTTTTTCCTGTGGTCATGTATGGATGTGAGAGTTGGACTGTGAAGAAGGCTGAGAGCTGAAGAATTGATGCTTTTGAACTGTGGTGTTGGAGAAGACTCTTGAGAGTCCCTTGGACTGCAAGGAGATCCAACCAGTCCATTCTGAAGGAGATTAGCCCTGGGATTTCTTTGGAAGGAATGATTAAAGCTGAAACTCCAGTCCTTTGGCCACCTCATGCGAAGAGTTGACTCAGTGGAAAAGCCTCTGATGCTGGGAGGGATTGGGGGCAGGAGGAGAAGGGGACGACTGAGGATGAGGTGGCTTGATGGCATCACTGACTCAATGGACGTGAGTCTGAGTGAACTCCGGGAGTTGGTGATGGACAGGGAGGCCTGGCGTGCTGCGATTCATGGGGTTGCAAAGAGTCGGACACGACTCAGCGACTGATCTGATCTGAGTAGCCATTATATGTCAAACCCTGTGCTTGGCAATGATGATACAGGCAGAGAGAGAAGAGCAGAAAACTGCTCTTCAAATGGTTCTAGCATAGTAGGGAGAAGATAGGACTAAACCAAGAACTGTCACTTAGTGTGATAAATGCAATCAAAGAGGTAAGCCCTTGGAAATCTTGAAAGACAGAAAAGGGGAGCTTTAATTCAAAATGGATAGAAAAAACGATAATAAGAAGGAAACAAGTATTTGTGGTTTGTCTGAAATGAAAATTTAAGTGCCAAGTGGAGTCTAAGGAACAATGACTAAATGTTATGCACTATCCTTGATGGCATCCCAGTTCAAGAAAGGAACATTAGGGGAAAACTGAAGAAAAATGAATAAAATATGGATTTTAATTAATAATAATGTATTACTATTGGTTCATTGATTGTGACAAATGTACAATACTAAGCTCTTACTAACAGAGGAAATTGGATGTAGAATATAGGAGAACTGTCTGTACTATCTGTGCAATAATTCTGTAAATTCAAAACTTTTCAAACTAAAAGTTATTTTTAAAAGTGGCATTTTGTATTTCTGTCAGATCTGGCAACCCTAACAGTTTTACTTCCAAATAATAAACACAAAATATGAAAAAAACTACCTTGATAGTTTAAGATTTAAGTTACATATGAATTCTCCTAAATATTTGATCCAGGCACTTCTTTTAATATAAACAGTTCATTTGTTTTCTTTTCAGGCAAACCTCAAACAAATAAATAGTTATTATACAAGGAATGTATTTCAGTGTGGAGATGCTTTGCCTCTGTCATAGCTTATCAGCATTTGCAACCAATTTCAAAAGCTAAAAAAGAACTGCCTCTTCTTTCTCTTTCACACACACTCACACATGAACCATTAATAGAATTATTCTTAATCTGATGTGCGCATCTCAAGAGATTTTAAAAAATCCGTTTATGCGAAAATCAGCAAGGTTAAGGCCCTGCAAGTAATCACTTGTCTAGGGTGACCGCTAACTTGTACTGCCTGAATGGAAACAGTGCTGATTATTTCACTCTCCGTGTTGGTCCTCTGGGGAAGAACAACCTGTGTGTTGTAGAAGAACTTGAGTCTGGAATAAAAATAGAACTGTATATTAAAACAGTTTCATTTGAAGGTGAGCTTAGAAAAGATTTATTTAAGAAAAAAAGAAAACCAGACTTTTAAGAGAGTGAATTTTATAAACTATTTGTCATTTTCTAGATAAGATGACCAAATACATTTTGCACAGCTTTCTTTCACAAAATTAGGAAAATAGATTATTTTTAACACTTCGTACTAATAGTATGCTAGTGCTTCCAAAGAAAATGTCCTAAAATGGTAATAGAATTTATCAGAGGCTATATGGGTTCTGTTGCTACCTTAACTCTTCATTTCTACTCTAAGTGGCAAGCCTCTAAAACAAAAATGTTTTTGTCGCAAAAGATTTACATACTTCATAAATCTTCGTTTGCAGACATGTTGAGAGCATTTACTAAGCGCAAAAAGTTATGCTGAAGAGCTTTGGTGTATCCAGAGATAATGATTCCTACGCTGTTTCTATTTTTAAAGACGGTTTTGTTCTTTTGGAGGGGAGGGGAGTCAGACGTTAAATTAGGGTTTTGTTTTTATCTCAGTGACCTTGGTCTCCTGCAAAAACAGGAGGTCAAAACTTACTTTAAAAAACAGGTAATACTTTCAAGGATTTGGGTTCTAAAGCAGGACCATGGGTTCTTTATCTGTTTATACAGAAGGCGAGTCTGTTAAAGGACAGAAAAAGAGATTCGTTTTGTTGTTTAATTGGATTCCCGAGAGCTCAGTGCCCTGGAAAGCTGGGCTGCTCACGTCCGTCGTTCTCCAAGCACTAGGAGAAAGAGCCCGCTC
This sequence comes from Bubalus bubalis, assembly GCF_019923935.1. Taxonomy (NCBI): domain Eukaryota; kingdom Metazoa; phylum Chordata; class Mammalia; order Artiodactyla; family Bovidae; genus Bubalus; species Bubalus bubalis. The sequence goes on from NC_059157.1 coordinate 178,016,862, forward strand.
TGACGGGTAGAGAAGGTGGGCGCGGGCACCACCGCTTCAGACGGCCTGCTCCGGCCTTAGAGGCCTCAGGTGCCGTCGACGCGGGCCGCGGCCTCTAAAAAGCCCACGCCGCCCGAACGCCCGCTGGGCGCGCGGCCACGTCGCTCGCCACCTCCCTTCTGAGCCGGGCGGGTGCAGGCGAGCGGCGGCAGCGCCCTTTCGGCCGTCTGGAAGCTTGGTTCCAGGAGAAAGGCCGCGAGGGCGGGGCTTGGGGCGGTGCGGAGCTTTCTCCTCACCTCGCGGTCAGCCCGGGCGAGGAGAGGCCGCGTGGGGCCAGGGCGGAGCGTCACATGGCGCGACCCAGCCGGGGCTCCGCGTTGGCGGACACCGAGGAAGCCGTGTAGTGCGGGAAGCCTACAACCCACACCGAGGAAGGATGGGTCAACTAACGAATGTTTCACCACAGCCCACACGCCTAAGAGGGAATTTGAGAGCGCATGGGGGAGGGGCGGGGAGAGCAGGCGGTTCACCAGGAGCACGCTCCGTACAGAGAGCAGCAAAGTGGAGAGTCAGGCATGCGCAATGAGCTCAGGGTGGGTTGGCAGCGGGGAGGGGCTGGTGTGAGCGGGCTGATGTGTTTATCCGGTTTTCTGGGTGGGCGCTCAAAGCGCACGCGTCAGGGCGAAAGGCGGCGGAGCTGGGTAGTGGAATGCGCATGCGCCGAGCGAGCCGGTAGCTCTGGGAGGGTGTGGAGGGGGCTCTTAGAGGAGAAGCAGGGGAAAAGGGAAGCGAAGGGAAAGGAAAGGGCGGGGGGAGGGGTGAGAACGTGGTCTGCGCATGCGTGCGAGCACTAGCGACGACGGCGGCGGGGGAGTCTCGGGGATGACAGTGGCTTTGCCCGTTGGGGTAACGGTCGTCGTCGCCGGCAGGGCCTGAGGCGCCGCACAGCCCGCGGGATCCATTCAGGCCGCAGCAGCCCGGGCCCTACCGAGCTAGAGTGGCGCGTGGAGTCGGGGTGAGGGCGGCGAGGCACGAGGGGAGGGGCCTGCGGCGGGGCCTTGCTGTGTGCGCTGGGCGGCGGCGGGGCCTGTCGGTGTGAGCGCTCGCCTCAGCCGCGGCCGGCCGGGCGTCGTGGGCGGTGGCGGCCGTGGTGCTTGGCGGAGGAGGCGTCCGTGTGTGTGGCGCGGAGAAGATGGCCGGGCAGTGAGGGGGCGGCGCTTGCGCCTGGTGACCTCGGAGTGAGCGACTGAGGAGCGAGGGGCGCCGCCGCGGCCCGGCCGGGCCTGCTCCCCGCCCCCTCCCGCCGCCGCCGGCCCGCGCACTTCCTCCCCGGCCCTCCCCTCTCGGGCGGGGGCCTCCCCTAGCCGCTTCGCCACCTCAGGGAACAGCCGGGCTCTAACCGCCGGGGCGGAGAGCCAGGCTCAGTCCGGGCCCCGCGTCCGATATGGAGAGAGCGGCGGCGGTCTCCGCCAGCCGCAGCAGCAGCGTTCGCCGCCGCCGCGGCTCGGTGCACTAGATCCAGGAAGCCGACGTCCGCGCTGCCGTCCTTGCCGTCGCCGCTGCCTCTGCGCCGGGCGCTGTGATGGAGTAAGGGCCCCGCAACCCGTGAGAAGCGTGCCCGCCCCTCGGACCGGGCCGGGGCCTGCTGCCGCGCCCGCCAGCCCGACCACAGGAGGTGCCTCCGCGTCCAGAGATGCAGCTCGAGCGCAGGCCGCCCGCCGAGCCGTGGGGCTAGACTGAGCGCCGCCTCCGCCGCGTTCTGCGCCCCGCGGCCGCCCGGGACGAACTCGAACGCTGGTTTCTCCCTCGCTTTTTTTTTTTTTTTCCTACTCGGTCTGCAAGTCTCAGGGACGGAGGAGGGGCGCCAGGGCCCCATGTGTGGGAGGACTGCTTCAGCTCCACAAACTTGTACGGATTTTGGCTACTACTTTGGCCAGTGGTTCTGCCCCGATTTCCTCCGAATTGTTACAAACTCGCTGTTGTTCCCTGGCTGCTTACAAAGTTGGATCCGGAATTTCTCTTCACCCGGGAGCCAACGGTGTCGAAGCGTCTGCAATGAACCCGGTGAATGCTACTGCTCTCTACATTTCCGCGAGCCGCCTAGTGCTCAACTACGACCCCGGAGACCCCAAGGCGTTTACAGAGATTAACAGGCTCTTGCCTTACTTCCGACAGTCCCTCTCGTGCTGCGTTTGCGGTGAGACGATTTTTATTGTTCCCTTTTCAATGCTGGTTTAAAAAAAAAACAAACATTCCGGGCGATGGTAACAGGAACGGTTTGACGGCCGGGTAGTTTGTATTAAGCTTTTGTTACTTGTGTGGTAGTGCAAGGTCTTTAGTTTTGAAACTCGCCAGAGGACTTTTGCCCGGCATTTGAGATAGAACCTTCTAAACCGCCCTGTACGGCGGCCTCAATGTTCAAAACTGTTTAATTCGCCTTAAGTCAGCTCTGTACCATTTCTGGTGGTGGGTTTTGTTGTCTTTTTTTTTTTTTTTTTTTCCCTGAAAGGGGAAATCATGCATGCTGCTGCCTTAAAAAAATTTTTTTTTCTTTTACTCTTTCGATAACAGAACTGACAAAACACCTACCTTGGTTAAACCTGGTTTACACATGTACATGTGGCGTGTTTGCATTTCGCCAAACGTGTTAGGTGTGGACGATGGTATAGCGGGTGAACTCGCTGCGGAACTTTCCCCCCAGGTTCTTCTAATGCTTTGACAGCTTGACGGTAAACGATGATCCAGGGCAGACTGATGGTACTAAGTGCTTTTTAGCTGGTGGGGTTTTTACAGGATTACATTTTCTTTGGCTTTACTTTATCGTGGCTTGGTAGAAAGTGATTTTAGGTGTTTTTGTTCAAGAAGTATTAGTTCGTGCTGGGCAGGATATTTTCCAAGTTATTTTTGAGAGATGAAGTTGTCTAATATTAGTGTTTCCAAAATGGTAAGAACTTGTGATTATTATCGAAGTAATTGAAACTTATTTTTCAAAAACACACCTAGACTGAAAACTTATTAATATAAAGGAAAGGGCAACTGGCAGAACCAAAACAAAATAGTAATACTTCACATTCTTATTTCTCCAAAACTTCTGAGGTTTTGTTGATCCACTTGTTTAGTCAGAATTTGAGAAATTCGGTCGTTTCAGGCTTTTACTTAAAGATAAATTTTGCGATGGAAGTGGCTGAAGGGAGAAATGGTATTCATCTGAGATTCAACATTTTCTGTATAGCTCTGGGGCAAAGCACGGAGGAGGGTGCAGAAAAGGTGAAGAGGGTTTTTTTTTTTTTTTTTGCACGTCAGGTACTTAATTTAATCTCATAGACATTTAAGTAACAGTGTTCGAATGTGATTAAGTGCTACGCTCACTGGTAACGGAGACTTAACCTTTATAGAGAAGCAGTTGCCCTGGGTAAATCAGATAATTGCCCCCGGACCTCCGTTTCTTAACGTGTAAAATGAGAGCTTTGGGCTAGATTCCCAGTTTCCTTTCTGCTCATATTTTACAAATATAAGAATTTGCTTGATTTCGGCGTTCTATCCCACCTCATTCTCCCTCTCTTTTTTGTATGGAGTACTTTATTTTATGCCTTCACAGCTTTTGATAGTCCGTGGAATGGGGAGATGGGGCTGCTGTAACAACTTTTTACACAAACTTTTCTGGGAGTGGGGATTGCTACTGTGGTAATGTAGAGGGCATAAGCCAGCCCATCCCGACCTGCTAGAACTGCAATAAAGAGTGATGTCATAATCCAGGTAACACTTGAATATCTGGTAGGTCTCCTTTTTACAAGATAGAGGAACTTAGCTCTCTAAGAGGGAAATGGTAGTTTTGAAATAGTGTAGGTGCTTGGTTCTTATCAGTAATTTCAGGACAGCTGTGGTCTAATTGAACATTTTCTAGAGCCTAACCTGGATTTTAAAAAATGTTATTAAAGCTACATTAGAACCTTTTTTAAAAACCAGTTTGACAACTCAAAAAGGAAGTTTTCTGACATTGGGGCTTGGTATTATTCCTTTTTCAAATGTCTCTTTCCCGTCATTCTATGGGAGAGATTTGTGGGTTCTACTTTGCCTTTATAATTAAGTAGCCTGCATAAGATTTCAGCATTATAGGTGTAGGTTCAGTTTTTTCCCCTTATCTCTTTGGATGTAAGTCTGTGGTTATCAAGAGATGGGGAAAAAAAAATTGTTATTTGTATTCAGAGCCAACATTTTTCATTTTTGTACCAGATACTATCCTAGACCCTTTCTTCTTAGCTGAAAAGTAGTTATTTCAATTAACAGGGCATGTGCAGTCTTACTTAATAAGGATAAACAGATATGTAAAAACTAAGTTTAATTCTCTTGGTGCTTTAAATAGGAAGCTTGTTTCAATAGGTCCTTCAGTGTCTGACCCAGTCCTACCTTTTCAGCTTTGTATTCAACTGCCCTCATATATAATTTCAGTCAGTTTAGTATTTTTGTCTTTTCAAACGTACATACCTTATGACTTCCTCCTCTTTTCCCCACCTTTGCACTCTGAAGTTCCTTCTACCTAAAATATATTTCTATTCTGTATGGTCTCCTCCTCAGTGAATTCTTTGTTCTAATCATAGGCACTTTGAACTCTTGTAGAGCAGTTTTTATATAAAATTATTCTATCTTAGGGTAAATACTAAGTTTTTGTACATTTTTTGTGTTCCTTCTGCCTCATTGTTTCCTATCCAATGACTTACTTGCATGTAGGTGTTTATGACAGATTCAGAGGAAGAAAGTGAGGAGGTGGGGAGGTAAAAATCCTAACTTTGCTACTTTGCTGTCTAGGCAAGTTATTTTAACTTTTCGCCTGAATTTCCTCTATGTACAGAAGGGGGGATAGTTAGGCCTTCTTCAAGTTTTGTTTCTCCAAATCTGTGTTATATGAGTTTATTTTTAAGGGGGAAAAGCCTTTTGAACCCATGAGAACAAGTGTGTGGACTTGCTGTCTGGCTTAGCATCCTGCTCTTGCAGAGAGGTAGAGAAAGGTGGGGGAAGTGAGAGATTGAACTCGTAGTTCAAATATTGTGAGTGAGTGAAAGTTGCTCAGTTGTGTCCTACTCGTTGCGAACCCATGGGCTATACAGTCCATGGAATTCTCCAGGCCAGAATACTTGAGTGGGTAGCCTTTCCCTTCTCCAGGGGATCTGCCCAACCCAGGGATAGAACCCAGGCCTCTGGCATCGCAGGCGGATTTTTTTTTTTTTCACCAGCTGAGCCACAAGGGAAGCCCTTGTGAATATTGTGAAACCTTGAGTATTCACTGGAACTACAGGTTTTGTTATCATTGTTCTTTGAAATGTTAATAAGCTGATTATCACTGCTTGTTTTTCAGTTCTTTGAATGTTTAAACTTTCTGAAGCTTCTGGTGAATGGGATAGCAATGCTCCAGAGAGTTATTGTTGTTTCTAGGCCACAGACAGTATTACTGCAGGTACTAATTTTGTGTCAGTTTTTTCCCTTTGTTATAAATGTTGAGCTTTATTATTTTGTCATTTGTCTTGAAGTATGTAGAATTTACTTCTGATGGCATGAGACTTCATAAATTCTAAGGATTTTAATTTTTTTGTTAAGCTTTTAAGTCCTCAAATGGTGTAGTAAGTTTGATATGTTAGAATCAAATAACTGTTAGAACTGGAAGGACAAGATAAGTGAGTGGAAAAATATTACTCTCTGACATATTTGGAGTCCTGTAAATTAATCATGGTCACATCTCTACTCAGGGACGTGAATATTTCCCTGATGTTTTAAATTCTAGAAACAAAATAGTTTTGGCTTTTACTGAATAGTTGTGAAACTTTTGGATATCCAGTTTTTCATTTATAAAATAGAAAGTGGCTAGTACCACTGACTTAGGCTGACCAACTTTTGAATGTTACAGTCTTAAAAACCAAGCCCTATTTTTTCTTTCTACTGTTAACTCTCACATTGCATTACCAGGTAGGTGGTTCCCTGAGGGCGAGAATCTTCCTGGTCTTGGTCACCTCTGTAGCCCTGCACCTGACAATTACTGGCTCAATGAGTATTGTTGAATGGATGAAATTACCGTTAAATAGAACAAGGTTCAAAGTAGGAAGGATGTGCTTTCAGAATAAAGTGATGCCTTAAAATTAAATAGATTTAACTCTATGAAAGATGACTTTCATTTTCCTTATTTGTCTCATTTGGGCATTGTTTGTGGGACCACCTTGGAATTAGTGCAGTAGATGATCTCAAAAATCTCTTTCAGTTCTGGAATTCTGATTCTTGAAGCGAAATACTTTGTCTTTTGACTGAGTAAACAATTTATAAATAGCAAGAATCTTCTAAAATGAAGTTTGAACATGTAGCCTGGAGTGACTTAAACTATCTTTTAGACAGTGGCTGAATTTAAAGCCATTTGTATAATGTAAGTATTACACTAATTTTTCAAATTTTTATTAATTTGTTTGGCTGTGCAGAGTCTTAGTTGCAGCCCATGGGATCTTCCGTGTTTGTTGAGACAGGCGAGATCTTTGGTTGTGGCCTGTGGAATCTAGTTCCCTGACCAGGGATTGAACCTGGGCCTCCTGCATTGGGAGCACGGTTTGCCACTGGACTACCAAGGAAGTCCCTATGCTGCTGCTGCTGCTAAGTCGCTTCAGTCGTGTCCGACTCTGTGCGACCCCATAGACGGCAGGCCACCAGGCCCCATCGTTCCTGGGATTCTCCAGGCAAGAACACTGGAGTGGGTTGCCGTTTCCTCCTCCAATGCATGAAAGTGAAAAGTGAAAGTGAAGTCACCCAGTTGTGTCTGACTCTTCGTGACCCCATGGACTGCAGCCTACCAGGCTCCTCCATCCATGGGATTTTCCAGGCAAGAGTACTGGAGTGGGTTGCCATTGCCTTCTCCGAGGGAAGTCCCTATACTGATGTTTTATATTTATGTTTGTTTCAAGTGTGAGTTCATTTGATACTGTATTTTTTTGGTACCTAAAATCACTGTAGTACAATTTTTTTATTTTAAGTGCATAATATAAATATAAAACTTAACCACCTTAACCTTTTTATTAAAAGTTAATTTTTGGTTGTGTTGGATCTTTGTTGCTTCTCGTGACTTTATTTTTGGTGAGTAGGGGCTAGTCTTCATTGTAGTGTGCGGGCTTCTCATTGAGGTGTCTTCGCAAAGAGTCGGACACGACTGAGCGACTGAACTGAACTGAGTGGATTTCAGTAGTTGTGGTGTGTGGGCTTAGTTGCTCCAGAATCTTCTCAGACTGGGGATCAAATTTGTGTCCTCTGCATTGGCAGGCGGTTTCTTAATGACTGGACCACCAGGGAAGACTGTTAACAATTTTTAAATGTATAGTTCAGTAGTGTTGAATGTGTTTACATTGTTGTGGAACAGGTTTCCACAACTTTTTTGGTCTTGCAAATCTATGCCTAACGAGCAGCCGCCATTTTCTTTCTCTCCCCGCAACCCCTTGTAACCACCGCTGTACTCTCTGTCTTTCTGAATTTGACTGCTGTTACTGATTCCTCATATAAGTAGGATTATATGGTCTTATATTTGTCTTTTTTTTGACTGGTTTATTTCACTTAGCATAACGTCTTCAAGGTTCAAGCATCAGATTTCTTTCCAGCTTTTGGCCACAGCACATGTGGGATGGTAGTTCTCCCACCAGGGATCAGACCCACACCCTTTGTGTTGGAAGCACAGAATTTTTACTACTGGGCAGCCAGGGAAGTCCCAGGATTTCTTTGCTTTTTAAGGCTTAATAATAATTCTCATGTATGCATAGCACATGCTTACTTTATTCATTCATCCACTGTTGAATGTTTGAGTTGCTTCTACCTCTTGACTGTTGTGAATAGTATTAAAAACATGGGTGTGTAAACAACTCTTTGAGACACTGCTTTCAATTCTTTTTGGTGTATATATACCCAGAAGTAGGATTGCTGAATTGTGTGATATTTCTGTTTTTATTTTTTGAGGAACTCCATACTGTTTTCCAAAGTGGTTGGTACCGTTTTACAATTCTGCTGGCAAAAACAGCGTTTCCAGTTAGTTTCTCCATGTCTTTGCCAACACTTGTATTTCCTGTTTTGTTCTTGATTTTTTTTTTAATGGTTGCCATTCTGATGGGTGTGAGATGATCTCTCATTGTGCTTTGTATTTCTCTGGAGGTTGGTGATTTTTGCATATACTTGCAGTTGTATATCGTCTTTGGAGAATCACTGTTTTTTTAAATTTTGAAAATTTTTATTTTGCTTATAAAGTCTTTATTATCAGTTGTGATGTTCTCAGTGCTGGAATAAAAGATGAATTAAGACACATAGCCCCAACCATATGTTACTCAGTGATATGGGAAAGACAGATAAGTAAACCAGCAATTATTGTGTGTTAGAGGCACTTATACCAAGTCTCAAACATTATAATAGAATACTCATATGTTAATTTTGTCACACATGTAAAAACCTTAGAAATTAATAGAGTGGTCCTGTCCCCCCCACCCGCCTCGCCCCCAACTTGTTTTTGAATAGCTGTTTGGGTCAAAGTTTGGGCAACCCTGATTGGGGTTAAAGCAGAATTTGGTTTACCAGTTTTTTCTTGGAACTTAAAGTTTGCCTCTGATCTGGGAAGAATTCTTTGCCCAGTCACCCATGTAACTCTGCAACTTTTTCGATTGTAGTCTGCCAGGCTCCTTTCTCCATGGGATTTTTCAGGCAAGAATACTGAAGCAGGTTGCAATTTCCTCCTCCAAGGGATCTTCCCAACCCAGGGATCGAACCCACATGTCCTGCACTGCAGGCAGATTCTTGACCACTGAGCCATCGGGGAAGCCAAAGGAAGAAAAGTATTTAGTATTATGTGTTGGCAGATACTCTTATTTTAGATATATTTAACTGTTGGTTTCTTTTCCTAAGAAAAATCTCCTTTTTACAGTTTACCATTTTAGTATTCTGAAATTATTTCTAAAATGTTAGTTCCTACTTGGTTATGTTTGAAAAGTCAAAGTCTCTCAGTTGTGTCCAACTCTTTGCGACCCCCATGGACTGTAACCTGCCAGGCTCCTCTGTCCATGGAATTCTCCAGGCAAGAATACTGGAGTGGGTTTCCATTCCCTTCTCCAGGGGATCTTTCTGACCCAGGGATTGAACCCAGGTCTCCCACATTGCAGGCGGATTATGTTTATGGACAGTGAAATTGCCTTAGGGAAAGGATGCACTATGCATTTTTGTGGATGCTGAGTGAGAATAGCTTTGATCCACAGCCCTTTGTCATAAGATAAAACCTACTGAAAATGTAGTAACGATTCAGGGCAGAAACAGTATGGTACTGTAGAATTAAGCAGCAGAAACTGTTTCAGTCTAGTGGGATCTAAGGGTTTCCCAGTGTCTCAGTGGTAAAGAATTCACCTGCCAAGCAGGAGATGCAGGTTTCATCCCTGGGTCAGGAAGATCCCCTGGAGAAAAGTGAAAGTGTTAGTTGCTCAGTTGTGTGTGACTCTTTGCGACCCAAGGACTGTAGCCTTGGGCTTCTCTGTCCATGGAATTCTCCAGCAAGTTATACTGGAGTGGGTAGCCATTCCCTTCTTCAGGGAGGATCCCTGGATCAGGAAGATCAGCTGGAGAAGGAAATGGCAACCCACTTCATTCTTCTTGCTTAGGAAATCCCATGGACAAAGGAGCCTGGCAGGCTACAGTCCTTGGGGTCTCCAAGGGTCGGGGACATGACTTAGTAACTAAACAGCAGCAGTAGCAGTGAGATCTAGGAAGTTTGGGGCTTGAGCTGGGCTAAGAGGAATGGTGAAAAATGAACATTTTCAACAAGACTTAAGAGAGAGAACATTTGGCTTGTTTAGGATGCAGAAAATCAAATTTATTTGTAATGAGTCCTTGTAGGGGAGCCCATCTGTGACCCATAGTGGTAACTCAGGGGCCTTTTGTGGGAGGGAACCTTGATGTCAGGCTAAGGAATTTGACATTTACCATATGACTTGTTCTTCACAGTGTGTTCTATAGGTCACCAAATCAAACCCACTGAAAGAGATTGTTAAAATACAGATTCCTGGTTATCAGACTGATTGAATTGAAATCTCTGTGGGCAAGGCCTTGTAATCTGCATTTTCTCCCCCCTCCCCCATATGAGGAGCAGAATTTGGAAATCCCTATTAACCTTCGAGAAATATTTTTAAAGTAGGAGAGTGATGTGGTCAAAACTTTATTTTAGAAAAGATTAGTTTGGGGATGGAATTTAGGATTGATTATTGGAGTAAGGTGAAATTCAATTAGAAAGGATAATATGTATCCTTGTTACTGAGGCCTGAATAGTGATGGGAGTGAAGAGGCAACACCCTAAGATAATGCAAAGGGAAAATTTTGTCCTCTTTATAGTTATAACATTTTAATTTTTTGATATATACTGTAGTATACTTTGTTTTTGGCTAGGCATATTTCACTGTGAATGGGCTAAATAAGATACTTCCTCCCGTTAAATTTATAAAAGTACTAAATTTTACAGATAAAACCTGGCTTGTCAGGTACTTGGGAGAGGTTTCAGTTAAGGTAGGAATTAGTGGAGAAGGAAGTGGCAACCCACTCCAGTACTCTTGCTTGGAGAATCCCTTGGACAGAGGAGCCTGGTGGGCTACAGTCCATGGGGTTGCAGTCGGACAAGACTGGGCAACTGACACACACACAAAATTGAGGAGATACTTGATAGTGCAATACACTTCATCTACTCTCCTATCTCCTGCAGGAAGCAGGATGGGGCCGGCAGCACCTGGGAGGCAAGATGGCTTCTCCCCACCCCCCCAAATCCCTTCTGGAAGTCTTGGGGCCTCAGTGCCTGCAAGAGCTGCTCCTGCTGCTGCTGCTAAGTCGCTTTCAGTCATGTCCGACTCTGTGCGACCCCATAGACGGCAGCCCCACCAGGCTCTGCCATCCCTGGGATTCTCCAGGCAAGAACACTGGAGTGGGTTGCCATTTCCTTCTCCAGTGCATGAAAGTGAAAAGTGAAAGTGAAGTCGCTCAGTTGTGTCCGACTCTTCGGGACCCCATGGACTGCAGCCCACCAGGCTTCTCCGTCCATGGGATTTTCCAGGCAAGAGTACTGGAGTGGGGTGCCATTGCCTTCTGCCTTGGGCAAATAAAAGACTAAGTTGTTTACTGGCAAAAAAAAAAACCAAAAACAAAAGATAGGAATTAGGACCAAGTAGGCCTGGGGAGAATGAAGAAAAGGATGAAACAGTAATGATTTGATGATGCCTGGGAGTTGGGATTAGTGAGGAAATATTATTGGAAATGTGTTTAGGAAAGGCTAAAATTGAAACATTTTAATTTTGTGCCCTTTCCTGGAAACCTTGATTTTAAAATGATCTTATATGCTTTTTGGTATAGTAAAACAAACAATATAGCTTTTGACTCCTGGGATTGTGGTTTTCATTCTCTCAAATTAATTTGAACATTCAGTCCTTTTTTTACAGTCCTTGTTTTCATTACATTGATAGTATACCATCATTAATTGGTTAATGCTTTATTGTATTATCTTCTCTTGGAGTCCACCTGGCTATTTTAATCTATAATTTGATTTGTTTTTGTGAGTTCTGATTAAATTTTATCTTTTATGTTAAAAGATAGTGTTTCAGAATCCTTATTCTAATTTATATTTCTCTCTGTGTCCCTCACCTTTGAGTTTTCTTCTTATCCATTTAGTTTATGTTATTGTCTTTTCTCTTTTAAACATTACTTTTTGTTGTTTCCATGTCAGGAAATTAATTCAGATAATTTTTTCACTTTAATTACTGTATACCTGGCCATTTTCATCTTTTCCCTGTTCTGACTCCATAATATTTTAGCAGAATTTTTCTTGTTCATTGCCTTTCTGCTCAGAAACATCTGGCTTTGTCAAGCTATTTTTATCTAGTTTTATAGCCTGCATATTTTGTGTATGTTGACTTTAGTTTGTCTATTAATTAGCATTTGCCCTTTAAAAAAAGTAATTATATTTCTGGCTGAGCTTGTTCTTCATTGTTGCAAGGGCTTTTTTCTAGTTGCAGCAAGCAGGGGCTACTCTTGCCTCTCATATCCATAGCTTCTCTTGGGTTGTAGAGTATGTGAACTCAGTAGTTTTGGCATGTGGGCTTACCCCACTGTATGTTGGATCTTAGTTCCCCAGCCAGGGATCGAACCCATGTTCCCTGCTTTGGAAGGCAAATTCTTAACTAACCACTGGACCACCAGACAAGACCACCTTGAAGTTTAAATCTCTGTCTCCTTTTCTCCCAGGTGGCACAGTGGTAAAGAATCTGCCTGCCAATGCAGAAGATGTGGGTTCAATCCTGGGTCAGAAGATCCCTGTCATAGGAAATGCAACCCACTCCAGTATTTTTGCCTGGAAAATTCCATGGACAGAGGAGTCTGGCAGGCTACAGTCCATGGGGTTGCAAAGAGTCAGACATGACTGAGCTACAGAGCATGGCATACACTCCTGTTGTGAAATTTGGGACTCTGTCCATATATAATATGGGATTATAAAATTAGAAGGTAGCATTCCAATTCAGGTATCCTTGTGATGGATTTCTGAATCCCCTCCACAGTTAATTAGTTGGTTGCCCAGCTTATGAGTCAGCTTTTTCAAGATACGACATAAGATATGACTGGCATATTCTTTCCACCAGAATGTCTGAGTGTCTCAGAGATCTTTTAATGATGTCATTGAGCTTGCCAGTTCAGTTTTTACATAGATTTTACATGGAAGGTTATTCTTCCTAATGAGAATTTATAAAGCTTTAGACAGGAAGATAAATTGTAAAGCCATTTTCTTCACATCAAATAATCCTTTCTGTAATATTCTTGAAAATTCGTCCAAGCCTTTTCCTGAATACCTCTGGGGTAGGGGTAAATTTTACTCTGCAAAATAGCCCTATCTGTTTTGAACTGTAGAATTCTAATGTTGAGATCTTGAATTATTTTATGAAACCATATCTGGATAAGAATCACTGTTGCTTTATTTTGTTTGGCGTTTGGGATAGTTATTGGTTCATGATGTTTATGGTCAACTAAAACATTTTCATAAGTTGGTTGATGGTGTTGTTTAAATCTTCTCTGTCATTACTGATTTTCTGTTTTGTAAATTTTTGAGAGATGTTGTTATCTCTAGCTGTGATTATGGATTTAGCAGTTTCTCTTTGGAGTTTCTGTCAGTTCTTGCTTTGTGTATTTTGAAGTTCTGTTTTTAGGTACATAAAATAATTCTGAACATATGGAATATAGATAAGATATATAATGTAATAGCTATAGAACATAGTTGATCAACATCAACTTGATTTTTAATGTTCTGGTCTAATCCTGTCATCTATCATTTTTAGTTATGTTGCTGTTTGGTTTTCTACTCTGCATGGGTCATATTTTTCTGCCTTTTTTGCATACCTAGTTAATTTTTTTAAAAATGTATTTTTGGCCATGCCATGGATGCAGGATGTGGGATCTTAGTTCCTCTATCAGAGATTGAACCTTGTGCCCCTTTCGATGGAAGTGTGGATGGAATCTTAACTACAGGACTACCAGGCAAGTCCGTACCTGGGTAATTTTGATTGGATGCTAGATACTGTGAATTGTACCTTGTTGGTAAAATTTTACCTTATGGGTGGGTGTTTTTCTCCTATTCTTGAGCTTTGTTCTTGAGAATGAGGTTAAGTTACTTGGCAGATAGTCTGACCCTTGATCCTTTTGAAGCTTGTTTTTTTTTTTTTTTTTAATTAAGGGATAACCAAAGCCGCCTTTGGGGCTGATTTTCTGCACTACCTCTGAGGCAAGAACCTTTTAACTACTCTGATGCCTCGTGAATTATGTGGTTTCTCACACCAGGTGGTGGGAATAAGAATTGTTCTGCTGCTTTAGAGTTACAGGTATTGTTCTTTTTGCTCCTTTCTGGAGGTTTCTCTCCATCCTGGGGTGATTTCCTCATACACACGTGCTAATAATTTTTTACTCAGCTGAAGATTTGAAAAGGGCCATGTATGAATCTGCATTCTTTCACTGTTCAGCGCTCTTATCTCTGGTGTGCTCTGCCCTGAGGCATCTAGCTGCCTTAGCACCCAGTTCTGTCTTCTCAGCCCAGGGAGACCCCTGGGCCTTGTCTTGGTTCTCTCTCCTTGTGCTGTGGCCTGAACATTATTTCTAGACAGTAAGCTGGGACAACTTAAGTTGTTTGTTACTCCATCCAGGGATCTGTGGAACCCATTGGACAATATATGTGAAAACCATTGTTTTGTCCAGTTTCTGTTTCAGTTAAAAGAATAAGTCTGATTATTCCAATTTGTCTGGAAGCAGAATCAGATTAAATACAGTTCTTTAGTTACACTTAGCTACTTAGGTGCTTGGTAGCCACATGTAGGTAACAACTACCTTATTGCATATGTAAAATATTTCCATCATTATGCATAAAACAGTTCTACTGGGACTTCTTTGGTGGTCCCGTGGTTAAGACACTGCACTTCTACTGCAAGGAGCACAGGTTCAGTCTCTGGTTGGGGAACTAAGATGGTGCATATTGTTGGTGGCCAAGAAATAGAAGGAAAAAAAATAACCTTAAAATAATAAAGTTCTACTGGACAGTGCTAACACAACTAAAGAACTTAGGTTTATTCCTGAAAGCTGTGGGAGGGAGCATTGAAAGATACCTTCAATGTTTTCATCTCAAGTTTTGATTTTTAAAACATTGAGTCCTTAAAACATTATGAACAGATCACTGGAGCTCACCACTATAGACTTAAAAAACAACTTTCCCAAATCAATGAATTGGGTTCAAGCAGGTGTTTCACAGTATTCATTTAGTGAAGTGAAGTGAAGTGAAAGTTGCTCAGTTGTGTCCGACCCTTTGCAATCCCATGGACTATGTATAGTCCATGGAATTCTCCAGGCCAAAATGCTGAAGTGGCTAGCCAATCCCTTCTCCAGGATATCTTCCCAACCCAGGGATCGAACCTAGGTCTCCTGATTGGCAGGCTGATTCTTTACCACTGAGCCACCTGGGCAGACCTCATGTAGTAAAAGGTTTCCATTATTTAAGAAAAGGGAAAATAACTTTTTTTCTTCCTTTAAAATGAGGCAGTTTGAGATGTCAAATGACTACTGGACCAAATCATGTGCCATACTAGTGAATAATTTTGCCAAATCCTTCTGTTGTGAGGGTTTTAAATTGTTCTCTTACTTCAGTTCAGTTCAGTTTAGTTGCTTGGTCATGTCTGACTCTCTGGGACCCCATGAACTGCAGCACGCCAGGCCTCCCTGTCCATCACCAACTCCTGGAGTTGACTCAAACTCATGTCCATTGAGTTGGTGATGCCATCCAGCCATCTCATCCTCTGTTATCCCCTTCTCCTCCTCCTGTCTTCAGTCTTTCCCAGCATCAGAGTCTTTTCCAGTGAGTCAGTTCTTCACATGCTGTGGCCAAAGTATTGGAGTTTGAGCTTCAGCGTCAGTCCTTCCAATGAATATTCAGGACTGATTTCCTTTAGGATGGACTGGTTGGATCTCCTTGCTGTCCAAGGGACTCTCAAGCGTCTTCTCCAACATCACAGTTCAAAAGCATCAATTCTTTGGTGCTCAGCTTTCTTTTTAGTCCAGCTCTCACATCTGTACATGACTACTGGAAAAACCATAGCTTTGACCAGATGGACCTTTGTTGGCAAAGTAATGTCTCTGCTTTTTAATATGCTGTCTAGGTTGGTCATTACTTTTCTTCCCAGGAGCAAGCATCTTTTAATTTCATGGCTGCAGTCAATATCTGCAGTGATTTTGGAGCCCAAGAAAATAAAGTCTGTCACTGTTTCCACTGTTTCCCCATCTGTTTGCCATGAAGGGATGGGACCAGATGCCATGATCTTAGTTTTCAGACTGTTGAGTTTTAAGCCAACTTTTTCACTCTCCACTTTCACTTTCATCAAAAGGCTGTTTAGTTCTTCGCTTTCTGCCATAAGGGTGGTGTCATCTGCCTATCTGAGGTTATTGATATTTCTCCTAGCAATCTTGATTCCAGCTTGTGCTTCATCCAGCCCAGCATTTCTCATGATGTATTCTGCATATAAGTTAAATAAGTAGGATGACAATATACAGCTTTGACGCACTCTTTTCCCCTGTTTGGAACCAGTCTGTTCCATGTCCAGTTCTAACTTTTGCTTCCTGACCTGCATACAGATTTCTCAAGAGGCAGGTCAGGTGGTTTGGTATTCCCATCGCTTTAAGAATTTTCCAGAGTTTGTTGTGCTCCACACAATCAAAGGCTTTGGCATCGTCAGTAAAGCAGCAGTAGATATTTTTCTGGAACTCTCTTGCTTTTTCGATGATCCAGCAGATGTTGGATATTCTACTACTTAGTCATGTGTTAATGTTTTTTTAATTCTTAGTAATATTGTTTTAGTTTTTTTAGTTCTTTGTATATCTACTCAATGGTCCATTGGTTAGGGACAAGAAACATTAAGAAAATTAAGTTGCTACTGAAATACTAGGTAACAAGGAACACAAAAACACTGATGATTTTAAGTATCTGGCTCATGATTATTATTGCCCCTGTCTGTAAATTGTCTGTGTTCTGTTAATATCCTGTATATTAACAGAGTATAGGTAATTATCCAAAAAGAAATATTAGCAAGAAAAAATAGTGATATATACGTGTATATATTCTCAGTCGCTTCAGTTGTGTCTGACTCTTTGCAACCCCATGGACTGTAGCCAATCAAGACAGGCTCCTCTGTCCATGGGATTCTCCAGGCGAGAATACTGGAGTGGATTGCCATTTCCTACTCCAGGATATATATATATTTGGCCTTTTATTTTTAGAGAATAAAGACTACGCTTGCTGTGCTACTTGAAGTGTTTGTAAATACCAAACACTTCATCATTTAGTAACAGAACACTAAAAGTTTTTCTAGTGAAAGATGAATTCCAAATTCCAAGTCACATTTACAGTTTTGTCCTTGTATAATGTGTTAAATTTTAGCCTATGTTTTTGACATTTGTGCAAACAACTCATTTAAAAATAGATATTGGGGGGATGTCCCTGGCAGCCCAGTGGTTAGGACGCTGTGCTCCTATTGGGCTTCCACTGCAGGGTGCAGGTTGGGGAACTAAGAACCCACATGTTGTGTGGTATGGGCCAAAAATAAAAAAGATACATTGCCAAAATGCATTTTATTACATAATTTAAATAATGCAAGATGTAGTCCTTGTTAATAGGAAGTCAAAATTTGTATGTTTTATTAAAATTAACTCATAGTATAATTTTTGATAATACTCTGATTTTAAAATTTTCTTCTTTGAAACCATTTAATCACATTTCTTAACTGATTAGAAAATTGTCCAGGTTGAAAGATGGCATCAAGGCAAAAAAGGTAAAGTATCTTTAATCCTGGTTGTGGATCAGAATTTGTTAGGAAGCTTATTCAAAATACATATTCCTGGGCAGTCTTGAGTCAATCTGGAGAAGGCCATCTACATAATTCTAATACTAATCTCTGAATAAGAGTACTGCTGTCTTTGAATTCTTCTTATGTGAGGTTTTATAGGTGTACTTTAAAAAATATGTATGTGCCAATAAATTTAAGTAATATGGAATTAAGCAAGGGCTTCCCTGGTGGCTCAGTGGTAAAGAATCCACCTGCCAATGCAGGAGACGCAGAAGATGTGGGTTTGATTCCTGGGTTGGGAAGATCCATTTCTTAGAGAAGGAAATGGCAACCCACTCCAGTATTCTTGCCAGGGAAATCCCATGGATTTCCAAGAGGAGCTTGGCAGGTTACAGTCCATGGGGTCATAAAGAATTGGACACAACTAAGCGACTAAACAACAATATTAAACAAGCAAGTTTCTTCACAGTTTTCAGTTTTAAGACACTACTGTAGATTTTGGGATGCCTTTCCAGGAGGGTATTAAAGCAAACCTATTACTGCATTCTGGTATAATGAAACACCAGTTTGGGAAATTTGGATCTAGCTTTATGTTGATTTATTCAGTTAATGTTTGGTTGTTCAGCGATGAATCAATTGTGCCTGACTAGCCTGTTTTATCTTACTGCTAGTAATTTAATGAGAGATCATCATGGCTTTGCTAAAATATGAAAATAACAGAATATTACAAAAGTGCTCTGTAACCACAAAACACTCTATAAAAGTCTCCTCTACATAATTATAAGATAAATGGTGTCTGGCATTCTTTTAACATCTTACTAGAATATGAAATGAGGTAGGACTTGAGTTTATGACTATGCTGTGGTTTATATATCATCCATTTAATAATTTATGGTGTTTGGTCTTTTAGTTTATAATGGTAGTTGACTGGTGAAGCCTACTTACCTTGTGTCAACTACTGACATCACCAAGAGTATCAGGAAATATTTTTCATAGTTTTACATTGACTAAAGACATAAAAGTTAAAGAAGCTCTGAAGTTTAATTATTCAGATGTTCAGTAAACAGGTTGGCTTGAGTAACATTCATACTTTTAAATTGCAGTATTTAACAGTTGATTTGCATTTTTTATTATGCAGCAGACTAGTTGTAATCCTTTTTCCAAAACTGGAAACGCAGACTTTGTGTCTTTTTTTCTTCTTTTAAACCACCCTCCTCCCACCGCCACTCCCCTGGTGTACATAATTAGCTGTCACTGGTCTGTCAGTGAAGTAGTGCTTATTTAAAGTGATGTAATGAACTTTAAAATAATTACTTGATCAAGCAGTCAAAATACATCTGTGTCACCATTTTTAGTGATTGATGCATATCTATCATCATACTCCCTGATTTTAAAATGCACCTTTTCTATCATACTGTGAAATTATGGATATTTGTGCTAGATATTTTAAAGAAAAGTTTACAGGTCTGTGAAATCTAGATGATCAGGGGCTATAATGGTGGTTTGGGGCATAGCTGCTTGAATATTTAATTAAACAACTAATAATTTCCTTGAAATTTTAATTCGTTTGGATTTGTTGACTTTTTGAGGCATGCATTTGCTTTTTTTTAAAATTTGCTTTTTAGTTTACTACTAAAATTTATGCAAAACTTTAAAGGAACATGTTTTAAGTGCTGCTTAATCAAAAATTTAAAGAAGAAAAACAGACCTGGATAAGCAAGCTCTGCCAAGAGGAAAATGGAGCTGTCTTAAGAGGGTTCTCTAATCTCATTCATTTCTCTTTGATTTGTGCTTATTATTCTTCATAGTAGCACTCATGAATTTTGCCTAATGAAAAGATTTGTAAGAGGTTTAGACTTCAACATATGTTTGAAAAAGGTATATTGGGCACAGGTGTTATAAGACTAGTAACAAGTTTTAAAAAGAACAGTTTAAATTGTCTAAAAATTAATTTATCTATGCCCATTTGCTAAGTGATACATAGGATCTTTTTATGGTATTGTAATTTTTGTTCTTAGTTGAATCCAGATTATTATTCCCATGTGTTTATGTATCTAGGAGATCTCTTAATGTTGTTTCAAAACATACTTTACGTCCTTAATTTTGGGGTGTAATTTTGGTGCTGTAATTAAGTGATGTAGAAAGATCCAAGTATTCTTTATTAAATGCACAGTGCTTGGCACAGAGCTGGGCTTTAGAAGTTACTGCTTAAGTGATTAAAGAAAGAGGAATGTTTTTTTAATTGAAGATAGCCTAAACAATTCTTCATTTGAAAGAGGTGAAGAATGGGGATACTTAGATCAGTAGGTTGAATTATGCAGAGATTATTGACCTTTGATTGATTATGCAAAAGTTATTGACATCAGTAGGAGAAGTATATTTTCCCAGTCTTTTTTTTTTTTTCCTCTTCAGCTAAGACAGTAAAAGAGATGATTTAT
Source organism: Bubalus bubalis (assembly GCF_019923935.1). Lineage (NCBI taxonomy): Eukaryota > Metazoa > Chordata > Mammalia > Artiodactyla > Bovidae > Bubalus > Bubalus bubalis. The sequence goes on from NC_059157.1 coordinate 178,036,666, forward strand.
TTTATACAAGTTACATTTAGTCACAACTGAGTACAGAACTAGTCCAGAATATCTCAGGTCCAGGGCAAAGGACCCAAAGGGACTGCTTTGTTAGGAGCAAGGTGGGTCTCTGAAAGGTGGTCTAGGCGATTAGAATGGCCATAGTGTTCCAGATAAATTGAGACACGTTCTAGATTGTAGGCATGCAGTCCAACAGTTTATATGAGTGTCCTTGGCCCATTGTTTCCCTTGTTTTTGGCTTCTGTGGGTGTACAAGTTCACTTGGCCTCTGCCTCATCTTTCTTTTGCGCTTTAGCCTGCACATTTCTTCTTCTTCCACTTAACTTGCACCGTGTGGAGGTTTCTCAGGATGATGCTAAGGCTGAGAACTCTCCCAGTCTTTATATGTGCCTTGATACTGCTGTTGGAGATTGAATCTAGGCTGAATGGATATAACTCAAAGTCAGCATAGTTATTCTCACACCACAGGAAGAATAGGGTGTTTGTATATACTGGGGTTCATTAGCATCAATTTAATGCTACTACTAGCTTTACTTTTATAGATGAATTATAATACGTTCAAAAGTGACATTGCTTATAAAAACCAGCTCATCCTAATCATAAGAGTTTAATATGTACATATTTACTTATTTTATATACTTAGTGTTATGTGCTCTTGCCTGGAAAATCCCATGGACAGAGGAGCCTGGTGGGTTGCAGTCCATGGGGTTGCGAACAGTCGGACACAACTGAGCGACTTCACTTTCACTTTTCACTTTCATGCATTGGAGAGGGAAATGGCAACCCACTCCAGTGTTCTTGCCTGGAGAATCCCAGGGACGGGGGAGCCTGGTGGGCTGTCGTCTGTGGGGTCACACAGAGTCAGACATGACTGAAGTGACTTAGCATAGCATAGCATAGCATAGCATGTACATAGAACGTTTAATATATACACACATAGTCTTTAGTTAAGATTTCTCGTGCTGTAAATTCATAGACTGATGTGTAGTCTGGGGTTTTTGTGTTGGGCTGTCTTCACAGAGGAGATAATACAATGCTTTATATTATCATGTATGTTCACTTAAAGCATTTAAGATTAACTTTAAAAATAGAGCTTGGTGTATAAGAGAATCCAGGCAGGACTCTTGTAGCTCCAGTTTCTATGCAGTAAAGATTTCCTCACCCTCACGAAACTATTATTGGTCATCCATTCTCCCCTTTGTTTCACTCTTCCTGCCTCATTCACTGTCCTTACTGCCAGTACCCGTTCTGTCTTGTACCTCATTCCCTCAAAAGGTTTTATATCTTGTGGTTGTTGATTCTGCTATGCCTAATTTCAGTAATTACTCTTTTTGATAAGTGAAAACAAAAATTGTCTCGGTGGATGCCGTGGACTTAATAGCAGATGTATGGATGCTACCTGTTAAGTAGAAAGAATACTAAGATTGGGAATCAATAGACTAAGCTTCTGTTTCTCTTTGTAACTAGCTGTGTAATTGTATGGAAGTCCATCTTGGTTAAAATGAGACTGTGGAACAAGTTGATTTCCAAGGTCATTCCCAACTCTAATGTGCTTTTTATGATTCATTGAACATTTATTAGGTGCTGGCTTATGTGCCAACACTGGCTTAAAGATACAGAGATAAATAAGTTTCTGGCCTTGAGTAAGTGGAGAAGGCAATGGCAACCCACTCCAGTACTCTTGCCTGGAAAATCCCATGGACGGAGGAGCCTGGTAGGCTGCAGTCCACGGGGTCGCTAAGAGTCGGACACGACTGAGCAACTTCGCTTTCACTTTTCACTTTCATGCACTGGAGAGGGAAATGGCAACCCACTCCAGTGTTCTTGCTTGGAGAATCCCAGGGATGGCGGAGCCTGGTGGGCTGCCGTCTCTGGGGTCGCACAGAGTCGGACACGACTGAAGTGACTTAGCAGCAGCAGTGAATGGTGACAGTATAATGTGATAAGTGCTATAATAGGATGTGCAAACTCCTTTTTGAACAAACTGAGGGGCAGCAATTAAGGGAAGGTTCCTCTTGGAGGTCATAGTCAAGTCATTTCTTAAAGAGTAAACAGTTTACCATGCAAGGAATGAAGAAGGTCTTTATAGGAAGAGCAAATCACAGAGGAATGAGTAAGCAAGCATTGCTTGTTTTGAAATGCCCAGTTTGTTGGGGCTAGGTGAGTAGGGGCTAGATTCTGAAAGGCCATATGCCATTCCAAAGACTTTGGGTTTTAAAGGTTACTTGAAGGTGTTTTTAGTTGTTCCTTTGTGAAGTATTTTGTAAAGAAGAAAGATCATCAGATTTATGTTTTAGAAACATCACTTGCTGGTAGTATGGAAAATGGACTGATGGAAGCAGGTGAAGTTAAGTCAGGAAGATATGCTATAGAGAACCCTTACAGTATTCAGGATGAGAAATGATGAGGGTCCAACTAAGGCAGTATGTTGTTTGGAGTGGGTGTGGGTAGGATGGGCAGTGGGGAGAGAGGGAGAATATTTAAATATGTAAAGCTGGTAAATTTGAAATCATGAAAAAATTGGGGCAAGTGAAAATATGCAAGCTTTCATTGAGTTTTATTTTGAAACTTTTATAGAAAATTTCATTATACAAAATAGAACTCGAATATCCCTATCCTTTCAACAGTGGTATTCAAATGTAAAGCTTCTGATATACTATAGATCTTGCTGTAGAATCTTAGCATCATGAAATTTTGGAGTTAGATCTTAGATATTTAGTCACTTTATAACTTTAAGAAATGGGCTGCTGCTGCTGCTAAGTCGCTTTAGTCGTGTCCGACTCTGTGCGACCCCATAGACGGCAGCCCACCAGGCTCCCCCGTCCCTAGTTAGTCATTTTTAAAGGCAGAAATCATACACTTTTTTTTTTTTTAAACTCAAAATTCATTAGATTGGGACAGCTAAAATGACTAATTGTAGTGGTTGTCATGTATACACTACCCAGATCCCCACTTTAGGACTGAAGGATTTCATTTTCTTAGTTACTGGGAGTGTTACTGGAGTTGTCAGACCTCCCTGGGAATTGCTGCTGGCTGAAGAGAGACACTAACCCACACTTACATTCCCTCCCTTGGAGTATCTTGCATCCAACGACTAGTCCATTAAAGACCTGGCTCTCTTGCCAGGACAACCTTGAAGAGCCATCTCAGCTTGAGAGCTGTGGGGTTGGTCTGAGGCCTTTGCTGTGATAGATCCCGGCCTAATTTGTTCTTCTGCCCCTTCCTTCCTTGCCTGATAAACTTTCCGCTCTCTAACGTCTCACCCAAGAGTTTGAATGTCTAGGAACTTGATTTCCAACGCTGATGAACTTTAAAAACTTCTTTTGATTTGTAACAGATTTGTCAACTTTGAAGGATTTAACATCTATCGGTTTTTCATGTTTATGAGAAATATTCAGGTAAATGTTGAGTCACATAATAATGTAATGAAAGGATGGAAAAAAATTATTAATTTGTGTGTGTGTGTGTGTTGTTCGGTTGTGTCCAACTCTTTGTGACCCCATGGACTGTAGCCTGCCAGGCTCCTCTGTTTGTAGAATTCTCCAGGCAAGAATACTGGAGTGGGTTGCTGTTCCCTTTCCAGAGGATCTTCCCGACCCAGGGATTGAACCCGACATTGCAGGCAGATTCTTTACCATCTGAGCTACCAGAAAAAAAAATTCATTATCAGAACATGTTTTGGTATGGAACAAAAAGGAAAGTAACTTTTATAGTATGGTACACTTTTACCAGTGGTATTCTGAAGTGAATTAATTACCACTGGCTTTGTTAAAACTTGGTATCACTTATGAATTTAGAAGAGTTTGCCAAGACTGACCATATCCTTGCTTGCTTATACCAAGGAGTTGTGCCTATTCCTTGTACAGAGAAAGGGGCAAGCTGATTTGAGACCTAGTTGTATAGTTTGCCTATTTATTTTGGTGCTGTGGGCCTTTTTCTCAAACTTAGGCTGCTTTGTTATTTTTGATGCTGGCAGTGGTTCTTGGTAGAGCTAGGGCATGGCAACAGATCTTAGCTTTGGTATATTAATATTGCAGAAGTAGTGATTTGAATGATCTATGTTAAATCTGTTTAATGAAAGGAACATTTTATGAGTACCCCAAAAGCCATAAATATGTTTACTGAGAAAATACAACTTCTGACATTTTTTTTTAATGCCAGAATTAAAAGCCCTCTTCTAGGTTTTTAAAATGTTTTCCCTTAAGTTAAACCTAAATTTGGTTTACATTTTTTTATTACATTTATTTAAATAATTGATTTTGTTAGGTGTGATAATATTCTGAA